>NC_140591.1:894746698-895946698 GCF_964204655.1 Triturus cristatus | reverse complement strand
GCCTACTGGTTAAGGTCTTAACTCTTACTCTGGCCTACTGGTTAAGGTCTTAACTCTTACTCTGGCCTAATAGCTGAGGTCTTAGACTCATACTCTGGCCTAATGGTTAAGGTCTTAACTCTTACTCTGGCCTACTGGTTAAGGTCTTAACTCTTACTCTGGCCTAATAGCTAAGGTCTTAACGCTTACTCTGGCCTAATAGCTAAGGTCTTAACTCTTACTCTGGCCTAATAGCTAAGGTCTTAGACTCGTACTCTGGCCTAATGGGTAAGGTCTTAACTCTTACTCTGTCCTACTGGTTAAGGTCTTAACTCTTACTCTGGCCTAATAGCTAAGGTCTTAGCTTCGTACTCTGGCCTACTGGTTAAGGTCTTAACTCGTACTCTGGCCTAATGGTTAAGGTCTTAACGCTTACTCTGCTCTAATAGCTAAGGTCTTAGACTCGTACTCTGGCCTAATAGCTAAGGTCTTAGACTCGTACTCTGGCCTAATGGTTAAGGTCTTAACTCTTACTCTGGCCTAATAGCTAAGGTCTTAGACTCGTATTGTGGCCTACTGGTTAAGGTCCTAACTCTTACTCTGGCCTAATAGCTAAGGTCTTAACTCTTACTCTGGCCTAATAGCTAAGGTCTTAGACTCATACTCTGGCCTAATTGTTAAGGTCTTAACTCTTACTCTGGCCTACTGGTTAAGATCTTAACTCTTACTCTGGCCTAATAGCTAAGGTCTTAGACTCGTACTCTGGCCTAATGGTTAAGGTCTTAACTCTTACTCTGGCCTAATAGCTAAGGTCTTAGACTCGTACTCTGGCCTACAGGTTAAGGTCTTAACTCTTACTTTGGCCTAATAGTTAAGGTCTTAACTTTTACTCTGGCCTAATAGCTAAGGTCTTAACTCTTACTCTGGCCTAATAGCTAAGGTCTTAGCTTCGTAATCTGGCCTACTGGTTAAGGTCTTAACTCGTACTCTGGCCTAATGGTTAAGGTCTTAAATTTTACTTTGGCCTAATAGCCAAGGTTTTAACTCTTACTCTGGCCTAATAGCTAAGGTCTTAGCCTTGTACTCTGGCCTACTGGTTAAGGTCTTAACTCTTACTCTGGCCTACTGATTAAGGTCTTAACTCTTACTCTGGCCTAATAGCTAAGGTCTTAGACTCGTACTCTGGCCTAATAGCTAAGGTCTTAGACTCGTACTCTGGCCTAATGGTTAAGGTCTTAACTCCTACTCTGGCCTAATAGCTAAGGTCTTAGACTTGTACTCTGGCCTAATGGTTAAGGTCTTAACTTTTACTCTGGCCTAATAGCTAAGGTCTTAACTCTTACACTGGACTAATAGCTAAGGTCTTAGACTCGTACTCTGGCCTACTGGTTATGGTCTTAACTCTTACTCTGGCCTACTGGTTAAGGTCTTAACTCTTACTCTGGCCCAATAGCTAAGGTCTTAGACTCGTACTCTGGCCTAATAGCTAAGGTCTTAACTCTTACTCTGGCCTAATAGATAAGGTCTTAACTCTTACTCTGGCCTAATAGCTAAGGTCTTAGACTCATACTCTGGCCTAATGGTTAAGGTCTTAACACTTACTCTGGCCTACTGGTTAAGGTCTTAACTCTTACTCTGGCCTAATAGCTAAGGTTTTAGACTCATACTCTGTCCTACTGGTTAAGGTCTTAACTCTTACTCTGGGATAATAGCTAAGGTCTTAGACTCGTGCTCTGGCCTAATAGCTAAGGTCTTAGACTCGTACTCTGGCCTAATTGGTAAGGTCTTAACTCTTACTCTGTCCTACTGGTTAAGGTCTTAACTCTTACTCTGTCCTACTGGTTAAGGTCTTAACTCTTACTCTGGCCTAATAGCTAAGGTCTTAACACTTACTCTGGCCTAATAGCTAAGGTCTTAGACTCGTACTCTGGCCTAATGGTTAAGGTCTTAACTCTTACTCTGGCCTAATAGCTAAGGTCTTAACACTTACTCTGGCCTAATAGCTAAGGTCTTAGACTCGTACTCTGGCCTAATGGTTAAGGTCTTAACTCTTACTCTTGCCTAATAGCTAAGGTCTTAACTCTTACTCTGGCCTAATAGCTAAGGTCTTAGGCTCGTACTCTGGCCTAATAGCTAAGGTCCTAGACTCGTACTCTGGCCTAATGGTTAAGGTCTTAACTCTTACTCTGGCCTAATAGCTAAGGTCTTAGACTCGTACTCTGGCCTAATGGTTAAGGTCTTAACTTTTACTCTGGCCTAATAGCTAAGGTCTTAGCTTCGTAATCTGGCCTACTGGTTAAGGTCTTAACTCGTACTCTGGCCTAATGGTTAAGGTCTTAACGCTTACTCTGCTCTAATAGCTAAGGTCTTAGACTCGTACTCTGGCCTAATAGCTAAGGTCTTAGACTCGTACTCTGGCCTAATGGTTAAGGTCTTAACTCTTATTCTGGCCTAATAGCTAAGGTCTTAGACTCGTACTGTGGCCTAATGGTTAAGGTCTTAACTTTTACTTTGGCCTAATAGCTAAGGTTTTAACTCTTACTCTGGCCTAATAGCTAAGGTCTTAGCCTTGTACTCTGGCCTACTGGTTAAGGTCTTAACTCTTACTCTGGCCTACTGGTTAAGGTCTTAACTCTTACTCTGGCCTAATAGCTAAGGTCTTAGACTCGTACTCTGGCCTAATAGCTAAGGTCTTAGACTCGTACTCTGGCCTAATGGTTAAGGTCTTAACTCCTACTCTGGCCTAATAGCTAAGGTCTTAGACTCGTACTCTGGCCTAATGGTTAAGGTCTTAACTTTTACTCTGGCCTAATAGCTAAGGTCTTAACTCTTACACTGCACTAATAGCTAAGGTCTTAGACTCGTACTCTGGCCTACTGGTTAAGGACTTAACTCTTACTCTGGCCTACTGGTTAAGGTCTTAACTCTTACTCTGGCCTAATAGTTAAGGTCTTAACTTTTACTCTGGCCTAATAGCTAAGGTCTTAACTCTTACTCTGGCCTAATAGCTAAGGTCTTAGCTTCGTAATCTGGCCTACTGGTTAAGGTCTTAACTCGTACTCTGGCCTAATGGTTAAGGTCTTAACGCTTACTCTGCTCTAATAGCTAAGGTCTTAGACTCGTACTCTGGCCTAATAGCTAAGGTCTTAGACTCGTACTCTGGTCTAAAGGTTAAGGTCTTAACTCTTACTTTGGCCTAATAGCTAAGTTCTTAGACTCGTACTGTGGCCTAATGGTTAAGGTCTTAAATTTTACTTTGGCCTAATAGCCAAGGTTTTAACTCTTACTCTGGCCTAATAGCTAAGGTCTTAGCCTTGTACTCTGGCCTACTGGTTAAGGTCTTATCTCTTACTCTGGCCTACTGGTTAAGGTCTTAACTCTTACTCTGGCCTAATAGCTATGGTCTTAGACTCGTACTCTGGCCTAATAGCTAAGGTCTTAGACTCGTACTCTGGCCTAATAGCTAAGGTCTTAACTCTTACTCTGGCCTACTGGTTAAGGTCTTAACTCTTACTCTGGCCTAATAGCTAAGGTCTTAGACTCGTAATCTGGCCTAATGGTTAAGGTCTTAACTCTTACTCTGGCCTAATAGCTAAGGTCTTAACACTTACTCTGGCCTACTGGTTAAGGTCTTAACTCTTACTCTGCCCTAATAGCTAAGGTCTTAGACTCGTACTCTGGCCTAATAGCTAAGGTCTTAACTCTTACTCTTGCCTAATAGCTAAGGTCTTAGACTCGTACTCTGGCCTACTGGTTAAGGTCTTAACTCTTACTCTGGCCTACTGGTCAAGGTCTCAACTCTTACTCTGGCCTAATAGCTAAGGTCTTAACTCTTACTCTGGCCTAATAGCTAAGGTCTTAGACTCGTACTCTGGCCTAATGGTTAAGGTCTTAACTCTTACTCTGGCCTACTGGTTAAGGTCTTAACTCTTACTCTGGTCTAATAGCTAAGGTCTTAGACTCGTACTCTGGCCTAATGGTTAAGGTCCTAACTCTTACTCTGGCCTAATAGCTAAGGTCTTAGACTTGTACTCTGGCCTACTGGTTAAGGTCTTAACTCTTACTCTGGCCTACTGGTTAAGGTCTTAACTCTTACTCTGGCCTAATAGCTAGGGTCTTAGTCTCGAACTCTGGCCTAATGGTTAAGTTCTTAACTCTTACTCTGGCCTACTGGTTAAGGTCTTAACTCTTATGCTGGCCTAATTGCTAAGGTCTTAACTCTTACTCTGGCCTAATAGCTATGGTCCTAGACTCGTACTCTGGCCTAATGGTTAAGGTCTTAACTCTTACTCTGGCCTACTGGTTAAGGTCTTTAACTCTTACTCTGGCCTAATAGCTAAGGTCTTAGACTCGTACTCTGGCCTAATGGTTAAGGTCTTAACTCTTACTCTGGCCTACTGGTTAAGGTCTTAACTCTTACTCTAGCCTAATAGCTAAGGTGTTAACTCTTACTCTGGCCTAATAGCAAATGTCTTAGACTTGTAATCTGGCCTAATAGCTAAGGTCTTAACTCTTACTCTGGCCTAATAGCTAAGATCTTAGACTCGTACTCTGACCTACTGGTTAAGGTCTTAACTCTTACTCTGGCCTACTGGTTAAGGTCTTAACTCTTACTCTGGCCTAATAGCTGAGGTCTTAGACTTATACTCTGGCCTAATGGTTAAGGTCTTAACTCTTACTCTGGCCTACTGGTTAAGGTATTAACTCTTACTCTGGCCTAATAGCTAAGGTCTTAACGCTTACTCTGGCCTAATAGCTAAGGTCTTAACTCTTACTCTGGCCTAATAGCTAAGGTCTTAGACTCGTACTCTGGCCTAATGGGTAAGGTCTTAACTCTTACTCTGTCCTACTGGTTAAGGTCTTAACTCTTACTCTGGCCTAATAGCTAAGGTCTTAGCTTCGTACTCTGGCCTACTGGTTAAGGTCTTAACTCGTACTCTGGCCTAATGGTTAAGGTCTTAACGCTTACTCTGCTCTAATAGCTAAGGTCTTAGACTCGTACTCTGGCCTAATAGCTAAGGTCTTAGACTCGTACTCTGGCCTAATGGTTAAGGTCTTAACTCTTACTCTGGCCTAATAGCTAAGGTCTTAGACTCGTACTGTGGCCTAATGGTTAAGGTCCTAACTCTTACTCTGGCCTAATAGCTAAGGTCTTAACTCTTACTCTGGCCTAATAGCTAAGGTCTTAGACTCGTACTCTGGCCTAATTGTTAAGGTCTTAACTCTTACTCTGGCCTACTGGTTAAGGTCTTAACTCTTACTCTGGCCTAATAGCTAAGGTCTTAGACTCGTACTCTGGCCTAATGGTTAAGGTCTTAACTCTTACTCTGGCCTAATAGCTAAGGTCTTAGACTCATACTCTGGCCTACAGGTTAAGGTCTTAACTCTTACTTTGGCCTATTGGTTAAGGTCTTAACTCTTACTCTGGCCTAATAGCTAAGGTCTTAGACTCGTACTCTGGCCTAATGGTTAAGGTCTTAACTCTTACTCTGGCCTAATAGCTAAGGTCTTAGACTCGTACTCTGGCCTAATAGCTAAGGTCTTAGACTCGTACTCTGGCCTACAGGTTAAGGTCTTAACTCTTACTTTGGCCTACTGGTTAAGGTCTTAACTCTTACTCTGGCCTAATAGCTGAGGTCTTAGACTCATACTCTGGCCTAATGGTTCAGGTCTTAACTCTTACTCTGGCCTACTGGTTAAGGTCTTAACTCTTACTTTGGCCTACTGGTTAAGGTCTTAACTCTTACTCTGGCCTAATAGCTGAGGTCTTAGACTCATACTCTGGCCTAATAGCTAAGGTCTTAACGCTTACTCTGGCCTAATAGCTAAGGTCTTAACTCTTAATCTGGCCTACTGGTTAAGGTCTTAACTCTTACTATGGCCTAATAGCTAAGGTCTTAGACTCGTACTCTGGCCTAATAGCTAAGGTCTTAACGCTTACTCTGGCCTAATAGCTAAGGTCTTAACTCTTACTCTGGACTAATAGCTAAGGTCTTAGACTCGTGCTCTGGCCTACTGGTTAAGGTCTTAACTCTTACTCTGGCCTACTGGTTATGGTCTTAACTCTTACTCTGGCCTAATAGCTAAGGTCTTAGTCTCGAACTCTGGCCTAATGGTTAAGTTCTTAACTCTTACTCTCGCCTACTGGATAAGGTCTTAACTCTTACGCTGGCCTAATTGCTAAGGTCTTAACTCTTACTCTGGCCTAATAGCTATGGTCCTAGACTCGTACTCTGGCCTAATGGTTAAGGTCTTAACTCTTACTCTGGCCTACTGGTTAAGGTCTTAACTCTTACTCTGGCCTAATAGCTAAGGTCTTAGACTCGTACTCTGGCCTAATGGTTAAGGTCTTAACTCTTACTCTGGCCTAATAGCTAAGATCTTAGACTCGTACTCTGGCCTATTGGTTAAGGTCTTATCTCTTACTCTGGCCTACTGGTTAAGGTCTTAACTCTTACTCTGGCCTAATAGCTAAGGTCTTAGACTCGTACTCTGGCCTAATGGTTAAGGTCTCAACTCTTACTCTGGCCTAATAGCTAAGGTCTTAACTCTTAATCTGGCCTAATAGCTAAGTTCTTAGACTCGTACTCTGGCCTAATGGTTAAGGTCTTAACTCTTACTCTGGCCGACTGGTTAAGGTCTTAACTCTTACTCTGGCCTAATAGCTAAGGTCTTAGACTCGTGCTCTGGCCTAATAGCTAAGGTCTTAGACTCGTACACTGGCCTAATGGTTAAGGTCTTAACTCTTACTCTGGCCTAATAGCTAAGGTCTTAACTCTTACTCTGGCCTACTGGTTAAGGTCTTACCTATTACTCTGGCCTAATAGCTAAGGTCTTAGACTCGTACTCTGGCCTAATAGCTAAGGTCTTAACTCTTACTCTGGCCTAATAGCTAAGGTCTTAGACTCATACTCTGGCCTACTGGTTAAGGTCTTAACTCTTACTCTGGCCTACTGGTTAAGGTCTTAACTCTTACTCTGGCCTAATAGCTAAGGTCTTAGACTCGTACTCTGGCCTAATGGTTAAGGTCTCAACTCTTACTCTGGCCTAATAGCTAAGGTTTTAACTCTTACTCTGGCCTAATAGCTAAGGTCTTAGCCTTGTACTCTGGCCTACTGGTTAAGGTCTTAACTCTTACTCTGGCCTACTGGTTAAGGTCTTAACTCTTACTCTGGCCTAATAGCTAAGGTCTTAGACTCGTACTCTGGCCTAATAGCTAAGGTCTTAGACTCGTACTCTGGCCTAATGGTTAAGGTCTTAACTCCTACTCTGGCCTAATAGCTAAGGTCTTAGACTCGTACTCTGGCCTAATGGTTAAGGTCTTAACTTTTACTCTGGCCTAATAGCTAAGGTCTTAACTCTTACACTGCACTAATAGCTAAGGTCTTAGACTCGTACTCTGGCCTACTGGTTAAGGACTTAACTCTTACTCTGGCCTACTGGTTAAGGTCTTAACTCTTACTCTGGCCTAATAGTTAAGGTCTTAACTTTTACTCTGGCCTAATAGCTAAGGTCTTAACTCTTACTCTGGCCTAATAGCTAAGGTCTTAGCTTCGTAATCTGGCCTACTGGTTAAGGTCTTAACTCGTACTCTGGCCTAATGGTTAAGGTCTTAACGCTTACTCTGCTCTAATAGCTAAGGTCTTAGACTCGTACTCTGGCCTAATAGCTAAGGTCTTAGACTCGTACTCTGGTCTAATGGTTAAGGTCTTAACTCTTACTTTGGCCTAATAGCTAAGTTCTTAGACTCGTACTGTGGCCTAATGGTTAAGGTCTTAAATTTTACTTTGGCCTAATAGCCAATGTTTTAACTCTTACTCTGGCCTAATAGCTAAGGTCTTAGCCTTGTACTCTGGCCTACTGATTAAGGTCTTATCTCTTACTCTGGCCTACTGGTTAAGGTCTTAACTCTTACTCTGGCCTAATAGCTAAGGTCTTAGACTCGTACTCTGGCCTAATAGCTAAGGTCTTAGACTCGTACTCTGGCCTAATAGCTAAGGTCTTAACTCTTACTCTGGCCTACTGGTTAAGGTCTTAACTCTTACTCTGGCCTAATAGCTAAGGTCTTAGACTCGTAATCTGGCCTAATGGTTAAGGTCTTAACTCTTACTCTGGCCTAATAGCTAAGGTCTTAACACTTACTCTGGCCTACTGGTTAAGGTCTTAACTCTTACTCTGCCCTAATAGCTAAGGTCTTAGACTCGTACTCTGGCCTAATAGCTAAGGTCTTAACTCTTACTCTTGCCTAATAGCTAAGGTCTTAGACTCGTACTCTGGCCTACTGGTTAAGGTCTTAACTCTTACTCTGGCCTACTGGTCAAGGTGTCAACTCTTACTCTGGCCTAATAGCTAAGGTCTTAACTCTTACTCTGGCCTAATAGCTAAGGTCTTAGACTCATACTCTGGCCTAATGGTTAAGGTCTTAACTCTTACTCTGGCCTACTGGTTAAGGTCTTAACTCTTACTCTGGTCTAATAGCTAAGGTCTTAGACTCGTACTCTGGCCTAATGGTTAAGGTCCTAACTCTTACTCTGGCCTAATAGCTAAGGTCTTAGACTTGTACTCTGGCCTACTGGTTAAGGTCTTAACTCTTACTCTGGCCTACTGGTTAAGGTCTTAACTCTTACTCTGGCCTAATAGCTAGGGTCTTAGTCTCGAACTCTGGCCTAATGGTTAAGTTCTTAACTCTTACTCTGGCCTACTGGTTAAGGTCTTAACTCTTACGCTGGCCTAATTGCTAAGGTCTTAACTCTTACTCTGGCCTAATAGCTATGGTCCTAGACTCGTACTCTGGCCTAATGGTTAAGGTCTTAACTCTTACTCTGGCCTACTGGTTAAGGTCTTTAACTCTTACTCTGGCCTAATAGCTAAGGTCTTAGACTCGTACTCTGGCCTAATGGTTAAGGTCTTAACTCTTACTCTGGCCTACTGGTTAAGGTCTTAACTCTTACTCTAGCCTAATAGCTAAGGTGTTAACTCTTACTCTGGCCTAATAGCAAATTTCTTAGACTTGTAATCTGGCCTAATAGCTAAGGTCTTAACTCTTACTCTGGCCTAATAGCTAAGATCTTAGACTCGTACTCTGGCCTACTGGTTAAGGTCTTAACTCTTACTCTGGCCTACTGGTTAAGGTCTTAACTCTTACTCTGGCCTAATAGCTGAGGTCTTAGACTCATAATATGGCCTAATGGTTAAGGTCTTAACTCTTACTCTGGCCTACTGGTTAAGGTATTAACTCTTACTCTGGCCTAATAGCTAAGGTCTTAACGCTTACTCTGGCCTAATAGCTAAGGTCTTAACTCTTACTCTGGCCTAATAGCTAAGGTCTTAGACTCGTACTCTGGCCTAATGGGTAAGGTCTTAACTCTTACTCTGTCCTACTGGTTAAGGTCTTAACTCTTACTCTGGCCTAATAGCTAAGGTCTTAGCTTCGTACTCTGGCCTACTGGTTAAGGTCTTAACTCGTACTCTGGCCTAATGGTTAAGGTCTTAACGCTTACTCTGCTCTAATAGCTAAGGTCTTAGACTCGTACTCTGGCCTAATAGCTAAGGTCTTAGACTCGTACTCTGGCCTAATGGTTAAGGTCTTAACTCTTACTCTGGCCTAATAGCTAAGGTCTTAGACTCGTACTGTGGCCTAATGGTTAAGGTCCTAACTCTTACTCTGGCCTAATAGCTAAGGTCTTAACTCTTACTCTGGCCTAATAGCTAAGGTCTTAGACTCGTACTCTGGCCTAATTGTTAAGGTCTTAACTCTTACTCTGGCCTACTGGTTAAGGTCTTAACTCTTCCTCTGGCCTAATAGCTAAGGTCTTAGACTCGTACTCTGGCCTAATGGTTAAGGTCTTAACTCTTACTCTGGCCTAATAGCTAAGGTCTTAGACTCATACTCTGGCCTACAGGTTAAGGTCTTAACTCTTACTTTGGCCTATTGGTTAAGGTCTTAACTCTTACTCTGGCCTAATAGCTAAGGTCTTAGACTCGTACTCTGGCCTAAAGGTTAAGGTCTTAACTCTTACTCTGGCCTAATAGCTAAGGTCTTAGACTCGTACTCTGGCCTAATAGCTAAGGTCTTAGACTCGTACTCTGGCCTACTGGTTAAGGTCTTAACTCTTACTCTGGCCTACTGGTCAAGGTGTCAACTCTTACTCTGGCCTAATAGCTAAGGTCTTAACTCTTACTCTGGCCTAATAGCTAAGGTCTTAGACTCGTACTCTGGCCTAATGGTTAAGGTCTTAACTCTTACTCTGGCCTACTGGTTAAGGTCTTAACTCTTACTCTGGTCTAATAGCTAAGGTCTTAGACTCGTACTCTGGCCTAATGGTTAAGGTCCTAACTCTTACTCTGGCCTAATAGCTAAGGTCTTAGACTTGTACTCTGGCCTACTGGTTAAGGTCTTAACTCTTACTCTGGCCTACTGGTTAAGGTCTTAACTCTTACTCTGGCCTAATAGCTAGGGTCTTAGTCTCGAACTCTGGCCTAATGGTTAAGTTCTTAACTCTTACTCTGGCCTACTGGTTAAGGTCTTAACTCTTACGCTGGCCTAATTGCTAAGGTCTTAACTCTTACTCTGGCCTAATAGCTATGGTCCTAGACTCGTACTCTGGCCTAATGGTTAAGGTCTTAACTCTTACTCTGGCCTACTGGTTAAGGTCTTTAACTCTTACTCTGGCCTAATAGCTAAGGTCTTAGACTCGTACTCTGGCCTAATGGTTAAGGTCTTAACTCTTACTCTGGCCTACTGGTTAAGGTCTTAACTCTTACTCTAGCCTAATAGCTAAGGTGTTAACTCTTACTCTGGCCTAATAGCAAATTTCTTAGACTTGTAATCTGGCCTAATAGCTAAGGTCTTAACTCTTACTCTGGCCTAATAGCTAAGATCTTAGACTCGTACTCTGGCCTACTGGTTAAGGTCTTAACTCTTACTCTGGCCTACTGGTTAAGGTCTTAACTCTTACTCTGGCCTAATAGCTGAGGTCTTAGACTCATAATATGGCCTAATGGTTAAGGTCTTAACTCTTACTCTGGCCTACTGGTTAAGGTATTAACTCTTACTCTGGCCTAATAGCTAAGGTCTTAACGCTTACTCTGGCCTAATAGCTAAGGTCTTAACTCTTACTCTGGCCTAATAGCTAAGGTCTTAGACTCGTACTCTGGCCTAATGGGTAAGGTCTTAACTCTTACTCTGTCCTACTGGTTAAGGTCTTAACTCTTACTCTGGCCTAATAGCTAAGGTCTTAGCTTCGTACTCTGGCCTACTGGTTAAGGTCTTAACTCGTACTCTGGCCTAATGGTTAAGGTCTTAACGCTTACTCTGCTCTAATAGCTAAGGTCTTAGACTCGTACTCTGGCCTAATAGCTAAGGTCTTAGACTCGTACTCTGGCCTAATGGTTAAGGTCTTAACTCTTACTCTGGCCTAATAGCTAAGGTCTTAGACTCGTACTGTGGCCTAATGGTTAAGGTCCTAACTCTTACTCTGGCCTAATAGCTAAGGTCTTAACTCTTACTCTGGCCTAATAGCTAAGGTCTTAGACTCGTACTCTGGCCTAATTGTTAAGGTCTTAACTCTTACTCTGGCCTACTGGTTAAGGTCTTAACTCTTCCTCTGGCCTAATAGCTAAGGTCTTAGACTCGTACTCTGGCCTAATGGTTAAGGTCTTAACTCTTACTCTGGCCTAATAGCTAAGGTCTTAGACTCATACTCTGGCCTACAGGTTAAGGTCTTAACTCTTACTTTGGCCTATTGGTTAAGGTCTTAACTCTTACTCTGGCCTAATAGCTAAGGTCTTAGACTCGTACTCTGGCCTAAAGGTTAAGGTCTTAACTCTTACTCTGGCCTAATAGCTAAGGTCTTAGACTCGTACTCTGGCCTAATAGCTAAGGTCTTAGACTCGTACTCTGGCCTACAGGTTAAGGTCTTAACTCTTACTTTGGCCTACTGGTTAAGGTCTTAACTCTTACTCTGGCCTAATAGCTGAGGTCTTAGACTCATACTCTGGCCTAATGGTTCAGGTCTTAACTCTTACTCTGGCCTACTGGTTAAGGTCTTAACTCTTACTTTGGCCTACTGGTTAAGGTCTTAACTCTTACTCTGGCCTAATAGCTGAGGTCTTAGACTCATACTCTGGCCTAATAGCTAAGGTCTTAACGCTTACTCTGGCCTAATAGCTAAGGTCTTAACTCTTAATCTGGCCTACTGGTTAAGGTCTTAACTCTTACTATGGCCTAATAGCTAAGGTCTTAGACTCGTACTCTGGCCTAATAGCTAAGGTCTTAACGCTTACTCTGGCCTAATAGCTAAGGTCTTAACTCTTACTCTGGACTAATAGCTAAGGTCTTAGACTCGTGCTCTGGCCTACTGGTTAAGGTCTTAACTCTTACTCTGGCCTACTGGTTATGGTCTTAACTCTTACTCTGGCCTAATAGCTAAGGTCTTAGTCTCGAACTCTGGCCTAATGGTTAAGTTCTTAACTCTTACTCTGGCCTACTGGTTAAGGTCTTAACTCTTACGCTGGCCTAATTGCTAAGGTCTTAACTCTTACTCTGGCCTAATAGCTATGGTCCTAGACTCGTACTCTGGCCTAATGGTTAAGGTCTTAACTCTTACTCTGGCCTACTGGTTAAGGTCTTAACTCTTACTCTGGCCTAATAGCTAAGGTCTTAGACTCGTACTCTGGCCTAATGGTTAAGGTCTTAACTCTTACTCTGGCCTAATAGCTAAGATCTTAGACTCGTACTCTGGCCTATTGGTTAAGGTCTTATCTCTTACTCTGGCCTACTGGTTAAGGTCTTAACTCTTACTCTGGCCTAATAGCTAAGGTCTTAGACTCGTACTCTGGCCTAATGGTTAAGGTCTCAACTCTTACTCTGGCCTAATAGCTAAGGTCTTAACTCTTAATCTGGCCTAATAGCTAAGTTCTTAGACTCGTACTCTGGCCTAATGGTTAAGGTCTTAACTCTTACTCTGGCCGACTGGTTAAGGTCTTAACTCTTACTCTGGCCTAATAGCTAAGGTCTTAGACTCGTGCTCTGGCCTAATAGCTAAGGTCTTAGACTCGTACACTGGCCTAATGGTTAAGGTCTTAACTCTTACTCTGGCCTAATAGCTAAGGTCTTAACTCTTACTCTGGCCTACTGGTTAAGGTCTTACCTCTTACTCTGGCCTAATAGCTAAGGTCTTAGACTCGTACTCTGGCCAAATAGCTAAGGTCTTAACTCTTACTCTGGCCTAATAGCTAAGGTCTTAGACTCATACTCTGGCCTACTGGTTAAGGTCTTAACTCTTACTCTGGCCTACTGGTTAAGGTCTTAACTCTTACTCTGGCCTAATAGCTAAGGTCTTAGACTCGTACTCTGGCCTAATGGTTAAGGTCTCTACTCTTACTCTGGCCTAATAGCTAAGGTTTTAACTCTTACTCTGGCCTAATAGCTAAGGTCTTAGCCTTGTACTCTGGCCTACTGGTTAAGGTCTTAACTCTTACTCTGGCCTACTGGTTAAGGTCTTAACTCTTACTCTGGCCTAATAGCTAAGGTCTTAGACTCGTACTCTGGCCTAATAGCTAAGGTCTTAGACTCGTACTCTGGCCTAATGGTTAAGGTCTTAACTCCTACTCTGGCCTAATAGCTAAGGTCTTAGACTCGTACTCTGGCCTAATGGTTAAGGTCTTAACTTTTACTCTGGCCTAATAGCTAAGGTCTTAACTCTTACACTGCACTAATAGCTAAGGTCTTAGACTCGTACTCTGGCCTACTGGTTAAGGACTTAACTCTTACTCTGGCCTACTGGTTAAGGTCTTAACTCTTACTCTGGCCTAATAGTTAAGGTCTTAACTTTTACTCTGGCCTAATAGCTAAGGTCTTAACTCTTACTCTGGCCTAATAGCTAAGGTCTTAGCTTCGTAATCTGGCCTACTGGTTAAGGTCTTAACTCGTACTCTGGCCTAATGGTTAAGGTCTTAACGCTTACTCTGCTCTAATAGCTAAGGTCTTAGACTCGTACTCTGGCCTAATAGCTAAGGTCTTAGACTCGTACTCTGGTCTAATGGTTAAGGTCTTAACTCTTACTTTGGCCTAATAGCTAAGTTCTTAGACTCGTACTGTGGCCTAATGGTTAAGGTCTTAAATTTTACTTTGGCCTAATAGCCAATGTTTTAACTCTTACTCTGGCCTAATAGCTAAGGTCTTAGCCTTGTACTCTGGCCTACTGATTAAGGTCTTATCTCTTACTCTGGCCTACTGGTTAAGGTCTTAACTCTTACTCTGGCCTAATAGCTAAGGTCTTAGACTCGTACTCTGGCCTAATAGCTAAGGTCTTAGACTCGTACTCTGGCCTAATAGCTAAGGTCTTAACTCTTACTCTGGCCTACTGGTTAAGGTCTTAACTCTTACTCTGGCCTAATAGCTAAGGTCTTAGACTCGTAATCTGGCCTAATGGTTAAGGTCTTAACTCTTACTCTGGCCTAATAGCTAAGGTCTTAACACTTACTCTGGCCTACTGGTTAAGGTCTTAACTCTTACTCTGCCCTAATAGCTAAGGTCTTAGACTCGTACTCTGGCCTAATAGCTAAGGTCTTAACTCTTACTCTTGCCTAATAGCTAAGGTCTTAGACTCGTACTCTGGCCTACTGGTTAAGGTCTTAACTCTTACTCTGGCCTACTGGTCAAGGTCTCAACTCTTACTCTGGCCTAATAGCTAAGGTCTTAACTCTTACTCTGGCCTAATAGCTAAGGTCTTAGACTCGTACTCTGGCCTAATGGTTAAGGTCTTAACTCTTACTCTGGCCTACTGGTTAAGGTCTTAACTCTTACTCTGGTCTAATAGCTAAGGTCTTAGACTCGTACTCTGGCCTAATGGTTAAGGTCCTAACTCTTACTCTGGCCTAATAGCTAAGGTCTCAGACTTGTACTCTGGCCTACTGGTTAAGGTCTTAACTCTTACTCTGGCCTACTGGTTAAGGTCTTAACTCTTACTCTGGCCTAATAGCTAGGGTCTTAGTCTCGAACTCTGGCCTAATGGTTAAGTTCTTAACTCTTACTCTGGCCTACTGGTTAAGGTCTTAACTCTTACGCTGGCCTAATTGCTAAGGTCTTAACTCTTACTCTGGCCTAATAGCTATGGTCCTAGACTCGTACTCTGGCCTAATGGTTAAGGTCTTAACTCTTACTCTGGCCTACTGGTTAAGGTCTTTAACTCTTACTCTGGCCTAATAGCTAAGGTCTTAGACTCGTACTCTGGCCTAATGGTTAAGGTCTTAACTCTTACTCTGGCCTACTGGTTAAGGTCTTAACTCTTACTCTAGCCTAATAGCTAAGGTGTTAACTCTTACTCTGGCCTAATAGCAAATTTCTTAGACTTGTAATCTGGCCTAATAGCTAAGGTCTTAACTCTTACTCTGGCCTAATAGCTAAGATCTTAGACTCGTACTCTGGCCTACTGGTTAAGGTCTTAACTCTTACTCTGGCCTACTGGTTAAGGTCTTAACTCATACTCTGGCCTAATAGCTGAGGTCTTAGACTCATACTCTGGCCTAATGGTTAAGGTCTTAACTCTTACTCTGGCCTACTGGTTAAGGTATTAACTCTTACTCTGGCCTAATAGCTAAGGTCTTAACGCTTACTCTGGCCTAATAGCTAAGGTCTTAACTCTTACTCTGGCCTAATAGCTAAGGTCTTAGACTCGTACTCTGGCCTAATGGGTAAGGTCTTAACTCTTACTCTGTCCTACTGGTTAAGGTCTTAACTCTTACTCTGGCCTAATAGCTAAGGTCTTAGCTTCGTACTCTGGCCTACTGGTTAAGGTCTTAACTCGTACTCTGGCCTAATGGTTAAGGTCTTAACGCTTACTCTGCTCTAATAGCTAAGGTCTTAGACTCGTACTCTGGCCTAATAGCTAAGGTCTTAGACTCGTACTCTGGCCTAATGGTTAAGGTCTTAACTCTTACTCTGGCCAAATAGCTAAGGTCTTAGACTCGTACTGTGGCCTAATGGTTAAGGTCCTAACTCTTACTCTGGCCTAATAGCTAAGGTCTTAGACTCGTACTCTGGCCTACAGGTTAAGGTCTTAACTCTTACTTTGGCCTATTGGTTAAGGTCTTAACTCTTACTCTGGCCTAATAGCTAAGGTCTTAGACTCGTACTCTGGCCTAATGGTTAAGGTCTTAACTCTTACTCTGGCCTAATAGCTAAGGTCTTAGACTCGTACTCTGGCCTAATAGCTAAGTTCTTAGACTCGTACTCTGGCCTACAGGTTAAGGTCTTAACTCTTACTTTGGCCTACTGGTTAAGGTCTTAACTCTTACTCTGGCCTAATAGCTGAGGTCTTAGACTCATACTCTGGCCTAATGGTTCAGGTCTTAACTCTTACTCTGGCCTACTGGTTAAGGTCTTAACTCTTACTTTGGCCTACTGGTTAAGGTCTTAACTCTTACTCTGGCCTAATAGCTGAGGTCTTAGACTCATACTCTGGCCTAATAGCTAAGGTCTTAACGCTTACTCTGGCCTAATAGCTAAGGTCTTAACTCTTAATCTGGCCTACTGGTTAAGGTCTTAACTCTTACTCTGGCCTACTGGTTAAGGTCTTAACTCTTACTATGGCCTAATAGCTAAGGTCTTAGACTCGTACTCTGGCCTAATAGCTAAGGTCTTAACTCTTACTCTGGACTAATAGCTAAGGTCTTAGACTCGTGCTCTGGCCTACTGGTTAAGGTCTTAACTCTTACTCTGGCCTACTGGTTATGGTCTTAACTCTTACTCTGGCCTAATAGCTAAGGTCTTAGTCTCGTACTCTGGCCTAATAGCTAAGGTCTTAGACTCGTACTCTGGCCTAATAGCTAAGGTCTTAACTCTTACTCTGGCCTACTGGTTAAGGTCTTAACTCTTACTCTGGCCTAATAGCTAAGGTCTTAGACTCGTAATCTGGCCTAATGGTTAAGGTCTTAACTCTTACTCTGGCCTAATAGCTAAGGTCTTAACACTTACTCTGGCCTACTGGTTAAGGTCTTAACTCTTACTCTGCCCTAATAGCTAAGGTCTTAGACTCGTACTCTGGCCTAATAGCTAAGGTCTTAACTCTTACTCTTGCCTAATAGCTAAGGTCTTAGACTCGTACTCTGGCCTACTGGTTAAGGTCTTAACTCTTACTCTGGCCTACTGGTTAAGGTCTTAACTCTTACTCTGGCCTAATAGCTAAGGTCTTAGACTCGTACTCTGGCCTAATGGTTAAGGTCTTAACTCTTACTCTGGCCTAATAGCTAAGGTCTTAGACTCGTACTCTGGCCTAATTGTTAAGGTCTTAACTCTTACTCTGGCCTACTGGTTAAGGTCTTAACTCTTACTCTGGCCTAATAGCTAAGGTCTTAGACTCATACTCTGGCCTAATGGTTAAGGTCTTAACTCTTACTCTGGCCTAATAGCTAAGGTCTTAGACTCGTACTCTGGCCTACAGGTTAAGGTCTTAACTCTTACTTTGGCCTAATAGTTAAGGTCTTAACTTTTACTCTGGCCTAATAGCTAAAGTCTTAACTCTTACTCTGGCCTAATAGCTAAGGTCTTAGCTTCGTAATCTGGCCTACTGGTTAAGGTCTTAACTCGTACTCTGGCCTAATGGTTAAGGTCTTAAATTTTACTTTGGCCTAATAGCCAAGGTTTTAACTCTTACTCTGGCCTAATAGCTAAGGTCTTAGCCTTGTACTCTGGCCTACTGGTTAAGGTCTTAACTCTTACTCTGGCCTACTGATTAAGGTCTTAACTCTTACTCTGGCCTAATAGCTAAGGTCTTAGACTCGTACTCTGGCCTAATAGCTAAGGTCTTAGACTCGTACTCTGGCCTAATGGTTAAGGTCTTAACTCCTACTCTGGCCTAATAGCTAAGGTCTTAGACTTGTACTCTGGCCTAATGGTTAAGGTCTTAACTTTTACTCTGGCCTAATAGCTAAGGTCTTAACTCTTACACTGGACTAATAGCTAAGGTCTTAGACTCGTACTCTGGCCTACTGGTTAAGGTCTTAACTCTTACTCTGGCCTACTGGTTAAGGTCTTAACTCTTACTCTGGCCCAATAGCTAAGGTCTTAGACTCGTACTCTGGCCTAATAGCTAAGGTCTTAACTCTTACTCTGGCCTAATAGATAAGGTCTTAACTCTTACTCTGGCCTAATAGCTAAGGTCTTAGACTCATACTCTGGCCTAATGGTTAAGGTCTTAACACTTACTCTGGCCTACTGGTTAAGGTCTTAACTCTTACTCTGGCCTAATAGCTAAGGTTTTAGACTCATACTCTGTCCTACTGGTTAAGGTCTTAACTCTTACTCTGGGATAATAGCTAAGGTCTTAGACTCGTGCTCTGGCCTAATAGCTAAGGTCTTAGACTCGTACTCTGGCCTAATTGGTAAGGTCTTAACTCTTACTCTGTCCTACTGGTTAAGGTCTTAACTCTTACTCTGTCCTACTGGTTAAGGTCTTAACTCTTACTCTGGCCTAATAGCTAAGGTCTTAACACTTACTCTGGCCTAATAGCTAAGGTCTTAGACTCGTACTCTGGCCTAATGGTTAAGGTCTTAACTCTTACTCTGGCCTAATAGCTAAGGTCTTAACACTTACTCTGGCCTAATAGCTAAGGTCTTAGACTCGTACTCTGGCCTAATGGTTAAGGTCTTAACTCTTACTCTTGCCTAATAGCTAAGGTCTTAACTCTTACTCTGGCCTAATAGCTAAGGTCTTAGGCTCGTACTCTGGCCTAATAGCTAAGGTCCTAGACTCGTACTCTGGCCTAATGGTTAAGGTCTTAACTCTTACTCTGGCCTAATAGCTAAGGTCTTAGACTCGTACTCTGGCCTAATGGTTAAGGTCTTAACTTTTACTCTGGCCTAATAGCTAAGGTCTTAGCTTCGTAATCTGGCCTACTGGTTAAGGTCTTAACTCGTACTCTGGCCTAATGGTTAAGGTCTTAACGCTTACTCTGCTCTAATAGCTAAGGTCTTAGACTCGTACTCTGGCCTAATAGCTAAGGTCTTAGACTCGTACTCTGGCCTAATGGTTAAGGTCTTAACTCTTATTCTGGCCTAATAGCTAAGGTCTTAGACTCGTACTGTGGCCTAATGGTTAAGGTCTTAACTTTTACTTTGGCCTAATAGCTAAGGTTTTAACTCTTACTCTGGCCTAATAGCTAAGGTCTTAGCCTTGTACTCTGGCCTACTGGTTAAGGTCTTAACTCTTACTCTGGCCTACTGGTTAAGGTCTTAACTCTTACTCTGGCCTAATAGCTAAGGTCTTAGACTCGTACTCTGGCCTAATAGCTAAGGTCTTAGACTCGTACTCTGGCCTAATGGTTAAGGTCTTAACTCCTACTCTGGCCTAATAGCTAAGGTCTTAGACTCGTACTCTGGCCTAATGGTTAAGGTCTTAACTTTTACTCTGGCCTAATAGCTAAGGTCTTAACTCTTACACTGCACTAATAGCTAAGGTCTTAGACTCGTACTCTGGCCTACTGGTTAAGGACTTAACTCTTACTCTGGCCTACTGGTTAAGGTCTTAACTCTTACTCTGGCCTAATAGTTAAGGTCTTAACTTTTACTCTGGCCTAATAGCTAAGGTCTTAACTCTTACTCTGGCCTAATAGCTAAGGTCTTAGCTTCGTAATCTGGCCTACTGGTTAAGGTCTTAACTCGTACTCTGGCCTAATGGTTAAGGTCTTAACGCTTACTCTGCTCTAATAGCTAAGGTCTTAGACTCGTACTCTGGCCTAATAGCTAAGGTCTTAGACTCGTACTCTGGTCTAATGGTTAAGGTCTTAACTCTTACTTTGGCCTAATAGCTAAGTTCTTAGACTCGTACTGTGGCCTAATGGTTAAGGTCTTAAATTTTACTTTGGCCTAATAGCCAAGGTTTTAACTCTTACTCTGGCCTAATAGCTAAGGTCTTAGCCTTGTACTCTGGCCTACTGGTTAAGGTCTTATCTCTTACTCTGGCCTACTGGTTAAGGTCTTAACTCTTACTCTGGCCTAATAGCTATGGTCTTAGACTCGTACTCTGGCCTAATAGCTAAGGTCTTAGACTCGTACTCTGGCCTAATAGCTAAGGTCTTAACTCTTACTCTGGCCTACTGGTTAAGGTCTTAACTCTTACTCTGGCCTAATAGCTAAGGTCTTAGACTTGTAATCTGGCCTAATGGTTAAGGTCTTAACTCTTACTCTGGCCTAATAGCTAAGGTCTTAACACTTACTCTGGCCTACTGGTTAAGGTCTTAACTCTTACTCTGCCCTAATAGCTAAGGTCTTAGACTCGTACTCTGGCCTAATAGCTAAGGTCTTAACTCTTACTCTTGCCTAATAGCTAAGGTCTTAGACTCGTACTCTGGCCTACTGGTTAAGGTCTTAACTCTTACTCTGGCCTACTGGTCAAGGTCTCAACTCTTACTCTGGCCTAATAGCTAAGGTCTTAACTCTTACTCTGGCCTAATAGCTAAGGTCTTAGACTCGTACTCTGGCCTAATGGTTAAGGTCTTAACTCTTACTCTGGCCTACTGGTTAAGGTCTTAACTCTTACTCTGGTCTAATAGCTAAGGTCTTAGACTCGTACTCTGGCCTAATGGTTAAGGTCCTAACTCTTACTCTGGCCTAATAGCTAAGGTCTTAGACTTGTACTCTGGCCTACTGGTTAAGGTCTTAACTCTTACTCTGGCCTACTGGTTAAGGTCTTAACTCTTACTCTGGCCTAATAGCTAGGGTCTTAGTCTCGAACTCTGGCCTAATGGTTAAGTTCTTAACTCTTACTCTGGCCTACTGGTTAAGGTCTTAACTCTTACGCTGGCCTAATTGCTAAGGTCTTAACTCTTACTCTGGCCTAATAGCTATGGTCCTAGACTCGTACTCTGGCCTAATGGTTAAGGTCTTAACTCTTACTCTGGCCTACTGGTTAAGGTCTTTAACTCTTACTCTGGCCTAATAGCTAAGGTCTTAGACTCGTACTCTGGCCTAATGGTTAAGGTCTTAACTCTTACTCTGGCCTACTGGTTAAGGTCTTAACTCTTACTCTAGCCTAATAGCTAAGGTGTTAACTCTTACTCTGGCCTAATAGCAAATGTCTTAGACTTGTAATCTGGCCTAATAGCTAAGGTCTTAACTCTTACTCTGGCCTAATAGCTAAGATCTTAGACTCGTACTCTGGCCTACTGGTTAAGGTCTTAACTCTTACTCTGGCCTACTGGTTAAGGTCTTAACTCTTACTCTGGCCTAATAGCTGAGGTCTTAGACTCATACTCTGGCCTAATGGTTAAGGTCTTAACTCTTACTCTGGCCTACTGGTTAAGGTATTAACTCTTACTCTGGCCTAATAGCTAAGGTCTTAACGCTTACTCTGGCCTAATAGCTAAGGTCTTAACTCTTACTCTGGCCTAATAGCTAAGGTCTTAGACTCGTACTCTGGCCTAATGGGTAAGGTCTTAACTCTTACTCTGTCCTACTGGTTAAGGTCTTAACTCTTACTCTGGCCTAATAGCTAAGGTCTTAGCTTCGTACTCTGGCCTACTGGTTAAGGTCTTAACTCGTACTCTGGCCTAATGGTTAAGGTCTTAACGCTTACTCTGCTCTAATAGCTAAGGTCTTAGACTCGTACTCTGGCCTAATAGCTAAGGTCTTAGACTCGTACTCTGGCCTAATGGTTAAGGTCTTAACTCTTACTCTGGCCTAATAGCTAAGGTCTTAGACTCGTACTGTGGCCTAATGGTTAAGGTCCTAACTCTTACTCTGGCCTAATAGCTAAGGTCTTAACTCTTACTCTGGCCTAATAGCTAAGGTCTTAGACTCGTACTCTGGCCTAATTGTTAAGGTCTTAACTCTTACTCTGGCCTACTGGTTAAGGTCTTAACTCTTACTCTGGCCTAATAGCTAAGGTCTTAGACTCGTACTCTGGCCTAATGGTTAAGGTCTTAACTCTTACTCTGGCCTAATAGCTAAGGTCTTAGACTCATACTCTGGCCTACAGGTTAAGGTCTTATCTCTTACTTTGGCCTATTGGTTAAGGTCTTAACTCTTACTCTGGCCTAATAGCTAAGGTCTTAGACTCGTACTCTGGCCTAATGGTTAAGGTCTTAACTCTTACTCTGGCCTAATAGCTAAGGTCTTAGGCTCGTACTCTGGCCTAATAGCTAAGGTCTTAGACTCGTACTCTGGCCTACAGGTTAAGGTCTTAACTCTTACTTTGGCCTACTGGTTAAGGTCTTAACTCTTACTCTGGCCTAATAGCTGAGGTCTTAGACTCATACTCTGGCCTAATGGTTCAGGTCTTAACTCTTACTCTGGCCTACTGGTTAAGGTCTTAACTCTTACTTTGGCCTACTGGTTAAGGTCTTAACTCTTACTCTGGCCTAATAGCTGAGGTCTTAGACTCATACTCTGGCCTAATAGCTAAGGTTTTAACGCTTACTCTGGCCTAATAGCTAAGGTCTTAACTCTTAATCTGGCCTACTGGTTAAGGTCTTAACTCTTACTATGGCCTAATAGCTAAGGTCTTAGACTCGTACTCTGGCCTAATAGCTAAGGTCTTAACGCTTACTCTGGCCTAATAGCTAAGGTCTTAACTCTTACTCTGGACTAATAGCTAAGGTCTTAGACTCGTGCTCTGGCCTACTGGTTAAGGTCTTAACTCTTACTCTGGCCTACTGGTTATGGTCTTAACTCTTACTCTGGCCTAATAGCTAAAGTCTTAGTCTCGAACTCTGGCCTAATGGTTAAGTTCTTAACTCTTACTCTGGCCTACTGGTTAAGGTCTTAACTCTTACGCTGGCCTAATTGCTAAGGTCTTAACTCTTACTCTGGCCTAATAGCTATGGTCCTAGACTCGTACTCTGGCCTAATGGTTAAGGTCTTAACTCTTACTCTGGCCTACTGGTTAAGGTCTTAACTCTTACTCTGGCCTAATGGTTAAGGTCTTAACTCTTACTCTGGCCTAATAGCTAAGATCTTAGACTCGTACTCTGGCCTATTGGTTAAGGTCTTATCTCTTACTCTGGCCTACTGGTTAAGGTCTTAACTCTTACTCTGGCCTAATAGCTAAGGTCTTAGACTCGTACTCTGGCCTAATGGTTAAGGTCTCAACTCTTACTCTGGCCTAATAGCTAAGGTCTTAACTCTTAATCTGGCCTAATAGCTAAGTTCTTAGACTCGTACTCTGGCCTAATGGTTAAGGTCTTAACTCTTACTCTGGCCGACTGGTTAAGGTCTTAACTCTTACTCTGGCCTAATAGCTAAGGTCTTAGACTCGTGCTCTGGCCTAATAGCTAAGGTCTTAGACTCGTACACTGGCCTAATGGTTAAGGTCTTAACTCTTACTCTGGCCTAATAGCTAAGGTCTTAACTCTTACACTGGCCTACTGGTTAAGGTCTTACCTCTTACTCTGGCCTAATAGCTAAGGTCTTAGACTCGTACTCTGGCCTAATAGCTAAGGTCTTAACTCTTACTCTGGCCTAATAGCTAAGGTCTTAGACTCATACTCTGGCCTACTGGTTAAGGTCTTAACTCTTACTCTGGCCTACTGGTTAAGGTCTTAACTCTTACTCTGGCCTAATAGCTAAGGTCTTAGACTCGTACTCTGGCCTAATGGTTAAGGTCTCAACTCTTACTCTGGCCTAATAGCTAAGGTTTTAACTCTTACTCTGGCCTAATAGCTAAGGTCTTAGCCTTGTACTCTGGCCTACTGGTTAAGGTCTTAA
This sequence comes from Triturus cristatus, assembly GCF_964204655.1. Classification (NCBI taxonomy): domain Eukaryota; kingdom Metazoa; phylum Chordata; class Amphibia; order Caudata; family Salamandridae; genus Triturus; species Triturus cristatus. The sequence continues at coordinate 895,923,015 of NC_140591.1, read as the reverse complement.
CTCTTACTCTGGCCTACTGGTTAAGGTCTTAACTCTTACTCTGGCCTAATAGCTAAGGTCTTAGACTCGTACTCTGGCCTAATAGCTAAGGTCTTAGACTCGTACTCTGGCCTAATGGTTAAGGTCTTAACTCCTACTCTGGCCTAATAGCTAAGGTCTTAGACTCGTACTCTGGCCTAATGGTTAAGGTCTTAACTTTTACTCTGGCCTAATAGCTAAGGTCTTAACTCTTACACTGCACTAATAGCTAAGGTCTTAGACTCGTACTCTGGCCTACTGGTTAAGGACTTAACTCTTACTCTGGCCTACTGGTTAAGGTCTTATCTCTTACTCTGGCCTAATAGTTAAGGTCTTAACTTTTACTCTGGCCTAATAGCTAAGGTCTTAACTCTTACTCTGGCCTAATAGCTAAGGTCTTAGCTTCGTAATCTGGCCTACTGGTTAAGGTCTTAACTCGTACTCTGGCCTAATGGTTAAGGTCTTAACGCTTACTCTGCTCTAATAGCTAAGGTCTTAGACTCGTACTCTGGCCTAATAGCTAAGGTCTTAGACTCGTACTCTGGTCTAATGGTTAAGGTCTTAACTCTTACTTTGGCCTAATAGCTAAGTTCTTAGACTCGTACTGTGGCCTAATGGTTAAGGTCTTAAATTTTACTTTGGCCTAATAGCCAATGTTTTAACTCTTACTCTGGCCTAATAGCTAAGGTCTTAGCCTTGTACTCTGGCCTACTGATTAAGGTCTTATCTCTTACTCTGGCCTACTGGTTAAGGTCTTAACTCTTACTCTGGCCTAATAGCTAATGTCTTAGACTCGTACTCTGGCCTAATAGCTAAGGTCTTAGACTCATACTCTGGCCTAATAGCTAAGGTCTTAACTCTTACTCTGGCCTACTGGTTAAGGTCTTAACTCTTACTCTGGCCTAATAGCTAAGGTCTTAGACTCGTAATCTGGCCTAATGGTTAAGGTCTTAACTCTTACTCTGGCCTAATAGCTAAGGTCTTAACACTTACTCTGGCCTACTGGTTAAGGTCTTAACTCTTACTCTGCCCTAATAGCTAAGGTCTTAGACTCGTACTCTGGCCTAATAGCTAAGGTCTTAACTCTTACTCTTGCCTAATAGCTAAGGTCTTAGACTCGTACTCTGGCCTACTGGTTAAGGTCTTAACTCTTACTCTGGCCTACTGGTCAAGGTCTCAACTCTTACTCTGGCCTAATAGCTAAGGTCTTAACTCTTACTCTGGCCTAATAGCTAAGGTCTTAGACTCGTACTCTGGCCTAATGGTTAAGGTCTTAACTCTTACTCTGGCCTACTGGTTAAGGTCTTAACTCTTACTCTGGTCTAATAGCTAAGGTCTTAGACTCGTACTCTGGCCTAATGGTTAAGGTCCTAACTCTTACTCTGGCCTAATAGCTAAGGTCTTAGACTTGTACTCTGGCCTACTGGTTAAGTTCTTAACTCTTACTCTGGCCTACTGGTTAAGGTCTTAACTCTTACGCTGGCCTAATTGCTAAGGTCTTAACTCTTACTCTGGCCTAATAGCTATGGTCCTAGACTCGTACTCTGGCCTAATGGTTAAGGTCTTAACTCTTACTCTGGCCTACTGGTTAAGGTCTTTAACTCTTACTCTGGCCTAATAGCTAAGGTCTTAGACTCGTACTCTGGCCTAATGGTTAAGGTCTTAACTCTTACTCTGGCCTACTGGTTAAGGTCTTAACTCTTACTCTAGCCTAATAGCTAAGGTGTTATCTTACTCTGGCCTAATAGCAAATTTCTTAGACTTGTAATCTGGCCTAATAGCTAAGGTCTTAACTCTTACTCTGGCCTAATAGCTAAGATCTTAGACTCGTACTCTGGCCTACTGGTTAAGGTCTTAACTCTTACTCTGGCCTACTGGTTAAGGTCTTAACTCTTACTCTGGCCTAATAGCTGAGGTCTTAGACTCATACTCTGGCCTAATGGTTAAGGTCTTAACTCTTACTCTGGCCTACTGGTTAAGGTATTAACTCTTACTCTGGCCTAATAGCTAAGGTCTTAACGCTTACTCTGGCCTAATAGCTAAGGTCTTAACTCTTACTCTGGCCTAATAGCTAAGGTCTTAGACTCGTACTCTGGCCTAATGGGTAAGGTCTTAACTCTTACTCTGTCCTACTGGTTAAGGTCTTAACTCTTACTCTGGCCTAATAGCTAAGGTCTTAGCTTCGTACTCTGGCCTACTGGTTAAGGTCTTAACTCGTACTCTGGCCTAATGGTTAAGGTCTTAACGCTTACTCTGCTCTAATAGCTAAGGTCTTAGACTCGTACTCTGGCCTAATAGCTAAGGTCTTAGACTCGTACTCTGGCCTAATGGTTAAGGTCTTAACTCTTACTCTGGCCTAATAGCTAAGGTCTTAGACTCGTACTGTGGCCTAATGGTTAAGGTCCTAACTCTTACTCTGGCCTAATAGCTAAGGTCTTAACTCTTACTCTGGCCTAATAGCTAAGGTCTTAGACTCGTACTCTGGCCTAATTGTTAAGGTCTTAACTCTTACTCTGGCCTACTGGTTAAGGTCTTAACTCTTACTCTGGCCTAATAGCTAAGGTCTTAGACTCGTACTCTGGCCTAATGGTTAAGGTCTTAACTCTTACTCTGGCCTAATAGCTAAGGTCTTAGACTCATACTCTGGCCTACAGGTTAAGGTCTTAACTCTTACTTTGGCCTATTGGTTAAGGTCTTAACTCTTACTCTAGCCTAATAGCTAAGGTCTTAGACTCGTACTCTGGCCTAATGGTTAAGGTCTTAACTCTTACTCTGGCCTAATAGCTAAGGTCTTAGACTCGTACTCTGGCCTAATAGCTAAGGTCTTAGACTCGTACTCTGGCCTACAGGTTAAGGTCTTAACTCTTACTTTGGCCTACTGGTTAAGGTCTTAACTCTTACTCTGGCCTAATAGCTGAGGTCTTAGACTCATACTCTGGCCTAATGGTTCAGGTCTTAACTCTTACTCTGGCCTACTGGTTAAGGTCTTAACTCTTACTTTGGCCTACTGGTTAAGGTCTTAACTCTTACTCTGGCCTAATAGCTGAGGTCTTAGACTCATACTCTGGCCTAATAGCTAAGGTCTTAACGCTTACTCTGGCCTAATAGCTAAGGTCTTAACTCTTAATCTGGCCTACTGGTTAAGGTCTTAACTCTTACTATGGCCTAATAGCTAAGGTCTTAGACTCGTACTCTGGCCTAATAGCTAAGGTCTTAACGCTTACTCTGGCCTAATAGCTAAGGTCTTAACTCTTACTCTGGACTAATAGCTAAGGTCTTAGACTCGTGCTCTGGCCTACTGGTTAAGGTCTTAACTCTTACTCTGGCCTACTGGTTATGGTCTTAACTCTTACTCTGGCCTAATAGCTAAGGTCTTAGTCTCGAACTCTGGCCTAATGGTTAAGTTCTTAACTCTTACTCTGGCCTACTGGTTAAGGTCTTAACTCTTACGCTGGCCTAATTGCTAAGGTCTTAACTCTTACTCTGGCCTAATAGCTATGGTCCTAGACTCGTACTCTGGCCTAATGGTTAAGGTCTTAACTCTTACTCTGGCCTACTGGTTAAGGTCTTAACTCTTACTCTGGCCTAATAGCTAAGGTCTTAGACTCGTACTCTGGCCTAATGGTTAAGGTCTTAACTCTTACTCTGGCCTAATAGCTAAGATCTTAGACTCGTACTCTGGCCTATTGGTTAAGGTCTTATCTCTTACTCTGGCCTACTGGTTAAGGTCTTAACTCTTACTCTGGCCTAATAGCTAAGGTCTTAGACTCGTACTCTGGCCTAATGGTTAAGGTCTCAACTCTTACTCTGGCCTAATAGCTAAGGTCTTAACTCTTAATCTGGCCTAATAGCTAAGTTCTTAGACTCGTACTCTGGCCTAATGGTTAAGGTCTTAACTCTTACTCTGGCCGACTGGTTAAGGTCTTAACTCTTACTCTGGCCTAATAGCTAAGGTCTTAGACTCGTGCTCTGGCCTAATAGCTAAGGTCTTAGACTTGTACACTGGCCTAATGGTTAAGGTCTTAACTCTTACTCTGGCCTAATAGCTAAGGTCTTAACTCTTACTCTGGCCTACTGGTTAAGGTCTTACCTCTTACTCTGGCCTAATAGCTAAGGTCTTAGACTCGTACTCTGGCCTAATAGCTAAGGTCTTAACTCTTACTCTGGCCTAATAGCTAAGGTCTTAGACTCATACTCTGGCCTACTGGTTAAGGTCTTAACTCTTACTCTGGCCTACTGGTTAAGGTCTTAACTCTTACTCTGGCCTAATAGCTAAGGTCTTAGACTCGTACTCTGGCCTAATGGTTAAGGTCTCAACTCTTACTCTGGCCTAATAGCTAAGGTTTTAACTCTTACTCTGGCCTAATAGCTAAGGTCTTAGCCTTGTACTCTGGCCTACTGGTTAAGGTCTTAACTCTTACTCTGGCCTACTGGTTAAGGTCTTAACTCTTACTCTGGCCTAATAGCTAAGGTCTTAGACTCGTACTCTGGCCTAATAGCTAAGGTCTTAGACTCGTACTCTGGCCTAATGGTTAAGGTCTTAACTCCTACTCTGGCCTAATAGCTAAGGTCTTAGACTCGTACTCTGGCCTAATGGTTAAGGTCTTAACTTTTACTCTGGCCTAATAGCTATGGTCTTAACTCTTACACTGCACTAATAGCTAAGGTCTTAGACTCGTACTCTGGCCTACTGGTTAAGGACTTAACTCTTACTCTGGCCTACTGGTTAAGGTCTTAACTCTTACTCTGGCCTAATAGTTAAGGTCTTAACTTTTACTCTGGCCTAATAGCTAAGGTCTTAACTCTTACTCTGGCCTAATAGCTAAGGTCTTAGCTTCGTAATCTGGCCTACTGGTTAAGGTCTTAACTCGTACTCTGGCCTAATGGTTAAGGTCTTAACGCTTACTCTGCTCTAATAGCTAAGGTCTTAGACTCGTACTCTGGCCTAATAGCTAAGGTCTTAGACTCGTACTCTGGTCTAATGGTTAAGGTCTTAACTCTTACTTTGGCCTAATAGCTAAGTTCTTAGACTCGTACTGTGGCCTAATGGTTAAGGTCTTAAATTTTACTTTGGCCTAATAGCCAATGTTTTAACTCTTACTCTGGCCTAATAGCTAAGGTCTTAGCCTTGTACTCTGGCCTACTGATTAAGGTCTTATCTCTTACTCTGGCCTACTGGTTAAGGTCTTAACTCTTACTCTGGCCTAATAGCTAAGGTCTTAGACTCGTACTCTGGCCTAATAGCTAAGGTCTTAGACTCGTACTCTGGCCTAATAGCTAAGGTCTTAACTCTTACTCTGGCCTACTGGTTAAGGTCTTAACTCTTACTCTGGCCTAATAGCTAAGGTCTTAGACTCGTAATCTGGCCTAATGGTTAAGGTCTTAACTCTTACTCTGGCCTAATAGCTAAGGTCTTAACACTTACTCTGGCCTACTGGTTAAGGTCTTAACTCTTACTCTGCCCTAATAGCTAAGGTCTTAGACTCGTACTCTGGCCTAATAGCTAAGGTCTTAACTCTTACTCTTGCCTAATAGCTAAGGTCTTAGACTCGTACTCTGGCCTACTGGTTAAGGTCTTAACTCTTACTCTGGCCTACTGGTCAAGGTCTCAACTCTTACTCTGGCCTAATAGCTAAGGTCTTAACTCTTACTCTGGCCTAATAGCTAAGGTCTTAGACTCGTACTCTGGCCTAATGGTTAAGGTCTTAACTCTTACTCTGGCCTACTGGTTAAGGTCTTAACTCTTACTCTGGTCTAATAGCTAAGGTCTTAGACTCGTACTCTGGCCTAATGGTTAAGGTCCTAACTCTTACTCTGGCCTAATAGCTAAGGTCTTAGACTTGTACTCTGGCCTACTGGTTAAGGTCTTAACTCTTACTCTGGCCTACTGGTTAAGGTCTTAACTCTTACTCTGGCCTAATAGCTAGGGTCTTAGTCTCGAACTCTGGCCTAATGGTTAAGTTCTTAACTCTTACTCTGGCCTACTGGTTAAGGTCTTAACTCTTACGCTGGCCTAATTGCTAAGGTCTTAACTCTTACTCTGGCCTAATAGCTATGGTCCTAGACTCGTACTCTGGCCTAATGGTTAAGGTCTTAACTCTTACTCTGGCCTACTGGTTAAGGTCTTTAACTCTTACTCTGGCCTAATAGCTAAGGTCTTAGACTCGTACTCTGGCCTAATGGTTAAGGTCTTAACTCTTACTCTGGCCTACTGGTTAAGGTCTTAACTCTTACTCTAGCCTAATAGCTAAGGTGTTAACTCTTACTCTGGCCTAATAGCAAATTTCTTAGACTTGTAATCTGGCCTAATAGCTAAGGTCTTAACTCTTACTCTGGCCTAATAGCTAAGATCTTAGACTCGTACTCTGGCCTACTGGTTAAGGTCTTAACTCTTACTCTGGCCTACTGGTTAAGGTCTTAACTCTTACTCTGGCCTAATAGCTGAGGTCTTAGACTCATACTCTGGCCTAATGGTTAAGGTCTTAACTCTTACTCTGGCCTACTGGTTAAGGTATTAACTCTTACTCTGGCCTAATAGCTAAGGTCTTAACGCTTACTCTGGCCTAATAGCTAAGGTCTTAACTCTTACTCTGGCCTAATAGCTAAGGTCTTAGACTCGTACTCTGGCCTAATGGGTAAGGTCTTAACTCTTACTCTGTCCTACTGGTTAAGGTCTTAACTCTTACTCTGGCCTAATAGCTAAGGTCTTAGCTTCGTACTCTGGCCTACTGGTTAAGGTCTTAACTCGTACTCTGGCCTAATGGTTAAGGTCTTAACGCTTACTCTGCTCTAATAGCTAAGGTCTTAGACTCGTACTCTGGCCTAAAAGCTAAGGTCTTAGACTCGTACTCTGGCCTAATGGTTAAGGTCTTAACTCTTACTCTGGCCTAATAGCTAAGGTCTTAGACTCGTACTGTGGCCTAATGGTTAAGGTCCTAACTCTTACTCTGGCCTAATAGCTAAGGTCTTAACTCTTACTCTGGCCTAATAGCTAAGGTCTTAGACTCGTACTCTGGCCTAATTGTTAAGGTCTTAACTCTTACTCTGGCCTACTGGTTAAGGTCTTAACTCTTACTCTGGCCTAATAGCTAAGGTCTTAGACTCGTACTCTGGCCTAATGGTTAAGGTCTTAACTCTTACTCTGGCCTAATAGCTAAGGTCTTAGACTCATACTCTGGCCTACAGGTTAAGGTCTTAACTCTTACTTTGGCCTATTGGTTAAGGTCTTAACTCTTACTCTGGCCTAATAGCTAAGGTCTTAGACTCGTACTCTGGCCTAATGGTTAAGGTCTTAACTCTTACTCTGGCCTAATAGCTAAGGTCTTAGACTCGTACTCTGGCCTAATAGCTAAGGTCTTAGACTCGTACTCTGGCCTACAGGTTAAGGTCTTAACTCTTACTTTGGCCTACTGGTTAAGGTCTTAACTCTTACTCTGGCCTAATAGCTGAGGTCCTAGACTCATACTCTGGCCTAATGGTTCAGGTCTTAACTCTTACTCTGGCCTACTGGTTAAGGTCTTAACTCTTACTTTGGCCTACTGGTTAAGGTCTTAACTCTTACTCTGGCCTAATAGCTGAGGTCTTAGACTCATACTCTGGCCTAATAGCTAAGGTCTTAACGCTTACTCTGGCCTAATAGCTAAGGTCTTAGACTCGTACTCTGGCCTAATGGTTAAGGTCTTAACTCTTACTCTGGCCTACTGGTTAAGGTCTTAACTCTTACTCTAGCCTAATAGCTAAGGTGTTAACTCTTACTCTGGCCTAATAGCAAATTTCTTAAACTTGTAATCTGGCATAATAGCTAAGGTCTTAACTCTTACTCTGGCCTAATAGCTAAGATCTTAGACTCGTACTCTGGCCTACTGGTTAAGGTCTTAACTCTTACTCTGGCCTACTGGTTAAGGTCTTAACTCTTACTCTGGCCTAATAGCTGAGGTCTTAGACTCATACTCTGGCCTAATGGTTAAGGTCTTAACTCTTACTCTGGCCTACTGGTTAAGGTATTAACTCTTACTCTGGCCTAATAGCTAAGGTCTTAACGCTTACTCTGGCCTAATAGCTAAGGTCTTAACTCTTACTCTGGCCTAATAGCTAAGGTCTTAGACTCGTACTCTGGCCTAATGGGTAAGGTCTTAACTCTTACTCTGTCCTACTGGTTAAGGTCTTAACTCTTACTCTGGCCTAATAGCTAAGGTCTTAGCTTCGTACTCTGGCCTACTGGTTAAGGTCTTAACTCGTACTCTGGCCTAATGGTTAAGGTCTTAACGCTTACTCTGCTCTAATAGCTAAGGTCTTAGACTCGTACTCTGGCCTAATAGCTAAGGTCTTAGACTCGTACTCTGGCCTAATGGTTAAGGTCTTAACTCTTACTCTGGCCTAATAGCTAAGGTCTTAGACTCGTACTGTGGCCTAATGGTTAAGGTCCTAACTCTTACTCTGGCCTAATAGCTAAGGTCTTAACTCTTACTCTGGCCTAATAGCTAAGGTCTTAGACTCGTACTCTGGCCTAATTGTTAAGGTCTTAACTCTTACTCTGGCCTACTGGTTAAGGTCTTAACTCTTACTCTGGCCTAATAGCTAAGGTCTTAGACTCGTACTCTGGCCTAATGGTTAAGGTCTTAACTCTTACTCTGGCCTAATAGCTAAGGTCTTAGCCTCATACTCTGGCCTACAGGTTAAGGTCTTAACTCTTACTTTGGCCTATTGGTTAAGGTCTTAACTCTTACTCTGGCCTAATAGCTAAGGTCTTAGACTCGTACTCTGGCCTAATGGTTAAGGTCTTAACTCTTACTCTGGCCTAATAGCTAAGGTCTTAGACTCGTACTCTGGCCTAATAGCTAAGGTCTTAGACTCGTACTCTGGCCTACAGGTTAAGGTCTTAACTCTTACTTTGGCCTACTGGTTAAGGTCTTAACTCTTACTCTGGCCTAATAGCTGAGGTCTTAGACTCATACTCTGGCCTAATGGTTCAGGTCTTAACTCTTACTCTGGCCTACTGGTTAAGGTCTTAACTCTTACTTTGGCCTACTGGTTAAGGTCTTAACTCTTACTTTGGCCTACTGGTTAAGGTCTTAACTCTTACTCTGGCCTAATAGCTGAGGTCTTAGACTCATACTCTGGCCTAATAGCTAAGGTCTTAACGCTTACTCTGGCCTAATAGCTAAGGTCTTAACTCTTAATCTGGCCTACTGGTTAAGGTCTTAACTCTTACTATGGCCTAATAGCTAAGGTCTTAGACTCGTACTCTGGCCTAATAGCTAAGGTCTTAACGCTTACTCTGGCCTAATAGCTAAGGTCTTAACTCTTACTCTGGACTAATAGCTAAGGTCTTAGACTCGTGCTCTGGCCTACTGGTTAATGTCTTAACTCTTACTCTGGCCTACTGGTTATGGTCTTAACTCTTACTCTGGCCTAATAGCTAAGGTCTTAGTCTCGAACTCTGGCCTAATGGTTAAGTTCTTAACTCTTACTCTGGCCTACTGGTTAAGGTCTTAACTCTTACGCTGGCCTAATTGCTAAGGTCTTAACTCTTACTCTGGCCTAATAGCTAAGATCTTAGACTCGTACTCTGGCCTATTGGTTAAGGTCTTATCTCTTACTCTGGCCTACTGGTTAAGGTCTTAACTCTTACTCTGGCCTAATAGCTAAGGTCTTAGACTCGTACTCTGGCCTAATGGTTAAGGTCTCAACTCTTACTCTGGCCTAATAGCTAAGGTCTTAACTCTTAATCTGGCCTAATAGCTAAGTTCTTAGACTCGTACTCTGGCCTAATGGTTAAGGTCTTAACTCTTACTCTGGCCGACTGGTTAAGGTCTTAACTCTTACTCTGGCCTAATAGCTAAGGTCTTAGACTCGTGCTCTGGCCTAATAGCTAAGGTCTTAGACTCGTACACTGGCCTAATGGTTAAGGTCTTAACTCTTACTCTGGCCTAATAGCTAAGGTCTTAACTCTTACTCTGGCCTACTGGTTAAGGTCTTACCTCTTACTCTGGCCTAATAGCTAAGGTCTTAGACTCGTACTCTGGCCTAATAGCTAAGGTCTTAACTCTTACTCTGGCCTAATAGCTAAGGTCTTAGACTCATACTCTGGCCTACTGGTTAAGGTCTTAACTCTTACTCTGGCCTACTGGTTAAGGTCTTAACTCTTACTCTGGCCTAATAGCTAAGGTCTTAGACTCGTACTCTGGCCTAATGGTTAAGGTCTCAACTCTTACTCTGGCCTAATAGCTAAGGTTTTAACTCTTACTCTGGCCTAATAGCTAAGGTCTTAGCCTTGTACTCTGGCCTACTGGTTAAGGTCTTAACTCTTACTCTGGCCTACTGGTTAAGGTCTTAACTCTTACTCTGGCCTAATAGCTAAGGTCTTAGACTCGTACTCTGGCCTAATAGCTAAGGTCTTAGACTCGTACTCTGGCCTAATGGTTAAGGTCTTAACTCCTACTCTGGCCTAATAGCTAAGGTCTTAGACTCGTACTCTGGCCTAATGGTTAAGGTCTTAACTTTTACTCTGGCCTAATAGCTAAGGTCTTAACTCTTACACTGCACTAATAGCTAAGGTCTTAGACTCGTACTCTGGCCTACTGGTTAAGGACTTAACTCTTACTCTGGCCTACTGGTTAAGGTCTTAACTCTTACTCTGGCCTAATAGTTAAGGTCTTAACTTTTACTCTGGCCTAATAGCTAAGGTCTTAACTCTTACTCTGGCCTAATAGCTAAGGTCTTAGCTTCGTAATCTGGCCTACTGGTTAAGGTCTTAACTCGTACTCTGGCCTAATGGTTAAGGTCTTAACGCTTACTCTGGCCTAATAGCTAAGGTCTTAGACTCGTACTCTGGCCTAATAGCTAAGGTCTTAGACTCGTACTCTGGTCTAATGGTTAAGGTCTTAACTCTTACTTTGGCCCAATAGCTAAGTTCTTAGACTCGTACTGTGGCCTAATGGTTAAGGTCTTAAATTTTACTTTGGCCTAATAGCCAATGTTTTAACTCTTACTCTGGCCTAATAGCTAAGGTCTTAGCCTTGTACTCTGGCCTACTGATTAAGGTCTTATCTCTTACTCTGGCCTACTGGTTAAGGTCTTAACTCTTACTCTGGCCTAATAGCTAAGGTCTTAGACTCGTACTCTGGCCTAATAGCTAAGGTCTTAGACTCGTACTCTGGCCTAATAGCTAAGGTCTTAACTCTTACTCTGGCCTACTGGTTAAGGTCTTAACTCTTACTCTGGCCTAATAGCTAAGGTCTTAGACTCGTAATCTGGCCTAATGGTTAAGGTCTTAACTCTTACTCTGGCCTAATAGCTAAGGTCTTAACACTTACTCTGGCCTACTGGTTAAGGTCTTAACTCTTACTCTGCCCTAATAGCTAAGGTCTTAGACTCGTACTCTGGCCTAATAGCTAAGGTCTTAACTCTTACTCTTGCCTAATAGCTAAGGTCTTAGACTCGTACTCTGGCCTACTGGTTAAGGTCTTAACTCTTACTCTGGCCTACTGGTCAAGGTCTCAACTCTTACTCTGGCCTAATAGCTAAGGTCTTAACTCTTACTCTGGACTAATAGCTAAGGTCTTAGACTCGTGCTCTGGACTACTGGTTAAGGTCTTAACTCTTACTCTGGCCTACTGGTTATGGTCTTAACTCTTACTCTGGCCTAATAGCTAAGGTCTTAGTCTCGAACTCTGGCCTAATGGTTAAGTTCTTAACTCTTACTCTGGCCTACTGGTTAAGGTCTTAACTCTTACGCTGGCCTAATTGCTAAGGTCTTAACTCTTACTCTGGCCTAATAGCTATGGTCCTAGACTCGTACTCTGGCCTAATGGTTAAGGTCTTAACTCTTACTCTGGCCTACTGGTTAAGGTCTTAACTCTTACTCTGGCCTAATAGCTAAGGTCTTAGACTCGTACTCTGGCCTAATGGTTAAGGTCTTAACTCTTACTCTGGCCTAATAGCTAAGATCTTAGACTCGTACTCTGGCCTATTGGTTAAGGTCTTATCTCTTACTCTGGCCTACTGGTTAAGGTCTTAACTCTTACTCTGGCCTAATAGCTAAGGTCTTAGACTCGTACTCTGGCCTAATGGTTAAGGTCTCAACTCTTACTCTGGCCTAATAGCTAAGGTCTTAACTCTTACTCTGGCCTAATAGCTAAGGTCTTAACTCTTACTCTGGCCTAATAGCTAAGGTCTTAGACTCGTACTCTGGCCTAATTGTTAAGGTCTTAACTCTTACTCTGGCCTACTGGTTAAGGTCTTAACTCTTACTCTGGCCTAATAGCTAAGGTCTTAGACTCGTACTCTGGCCTAATGGTTAAGGTCTTAACTCTTACTCTGGCCTAATAGCTAAGGTCTTAGACTCATACTCTGGCCTACAGGTTAAGGTCTTAACTCTTACTTTGGCCTATTGGTTAAGGTCTTAACTCTTACTCTGGCCTAATAGCTAAGGTCTTAGACTCGTACTCTGGCCTAATGGTTAAGGTCTTAACTCTTACTCTGGCCTAATAGCTAAGGTCTTAGACTCGTACTCTGGCCTAATAGCTAAGGTCTTAGACTCGTACTCTGGCCTACAGGTTAAGGTCTTAACTCTTACTTTGGCCTACTGGTTAAGGTCTTAACTCTTACTCTGGCCTAATAGCTGAGGTCCTAGACTCATACTCTGGCCTAATGGTTCAGGTCTTAACTCTTACTCTGGCCTACTGGTTAAGGTCTTAACTCTTACTTTGGCCTACTGGTTAAGGTCTTAACTCTTACTCTGGCCTAATAGCTGAGGTCTTAGACTCATACTCTGGCCTAATAGCTAAGGTCTTAACGCTTACTCTGGCCTAATAGCTAAGGTCTTAGACTCGTACTCTGGCCTAATGGTTAAGGTCTTAACTCTTACTCTGGCCTACTGGTTAAGGTCTTAACTCTTACTCTAGCCTAATAGCTAAGGTGTTAACTCTTACTCTGGCCTAATAGCAAATTTCTTAGACTTGTAATCTGGCCTAATAGCTAAGGTCTTAACTCTTACTCTGGCCTAATAGCTAAGATCTTAGACTCGTACTCTGGCCTACTGGTTAAGGTCTTAACTCTTACTCTGGCCTACTGGTTAAGGTCTTAACTCTTACTCTGGCCTAATAGCTGAGGTCTTAGACTCATACTCTGGCCTAATGGTTAAGGTCTTAACTCTTACTCTGGCCTACTGGTTAAGGTATTAACTCTTACTCTGGCCTAATAGCTAAGGTCTTAACGCTTACTCTGGCCTAATAGCTAAGGTCTTAACTCTTACTCTGGCCTAATAGCTAAGGTCTTAGACTCGTACTCTGGCCTAATGGGTAAGGTCTTAACTCTTACTCTGTCCTACTGGTTAAGGTCTTAACTCTTACTCTGGCCTAATAGCTAAGGTCTTAGCTTCGTACTCTGGCCTACTGGTTAAGGTCTTAACTCGTACTCTGGCCTAATGGTTAAGGTCTTAACGCTTACTCTGCTCTAATAGCTAAGGTCTTAGACTCGTACTCTGGCCTAATAGCTAAGGTCTTAGACTCGTACTCTGGCCTAATGGTTAAGGTCTTAACTCTTACTCTGGCCTAATAGCTAAGGTCTTAGACTCGTACTGTGGCCTAATGGTTAAGGTCCTAACTCTTTCTCTGGCCTAATAGCTAAGGTCTTAACTCTTACTCTGGCCTAATAGCTAAGGTCTTAGACTCGTACTCTGGCCTAATTGTTAAGGTCTTAACTCTTACTCTGGCCTACTGGTTAAGGTCTTAACTCTTACTCTGGCCTAATAGCTAAGGTCTTAGACTCGTACTCTGGCCTAATGGTTAAGGTCTTAACTCTTACTCTGGCCTAATAGCTAAGGTCTTAGACTCATACTCTGGCCTACAGGTTAAGGTCTTAACTCTTACTTTGGCCTATTGGTTAAGGTCTTAACTCTTACTCTGGCCTAATAGCTAAGGTCTTAGACTCGTACTCTGGCCTAATGGTTAAGGTCTTAACTCTTACTCTGGCCTAATAGCTAAGGTCTTAGACTCGTACTCTGGCCTAATAGCTAAGGTCTTAGACTCGTACTCTGGCCTACAGGTTAAGGTCTTAACTCTTACTTTGGCCTACTGGTTAAGGTCTTAACTCTTACTCTGGCCTAATAGCTGAGGTCTTAGACTCATACTCTGGCCTAATGGTTCAGGTCTTAACTCTTACTCTGGCCTACTGGTTAAGGTCTTAACTCTTACTTTGGCCTACTGGTTAAGGTCTTAACTCTTACTCTGGCCTAATAGCTGAGGTCTTAGACTCATACTCTGGCCTAATAGCTAAGGTCTTAACGCTTACTCTGGCCTAATAGCTAAGGTCTTAACTCTTAATCTGGCCTACTGGTTAAGGTCTTAACTCTTACTATGGCCTAATAGCTAAGGTCTTAGACTCGTACTCTGGCCTAATAGCTAAGGTCTTAACGCTTACTCTGGCCTAATAGCTAAGGTCTTAACTCTTACTCTGGACTAATAGCTAAGGTCTTAGACTCGTGCTCTGGCCTACTGGTTAAGGTCTTAACTCTTACTCTGGCCTACTGGTTATGGTCTTAACTCTTACTCTGGCCTAATAGCTAAGGTCTTAGTCTCGAACTCTGGCCTAATGGTTAAGTTCTTAACTCTTACTCTGGCCTACTGGTTAAGGTCTTAACTCTTACGCTGGCCTAATTGCTAAGGTCTTAACTCTTACTCTGGCCTAATAGCTATGGTCCTAGACTCGTACTCTGGCCTAATGGTTAAGGTCTTAACTCTTACTCTGGCCTACTGGTTAAGGTCTTAACTCTTACTCTGGCCTAATAGCTAAGGTCTTAGACTCGTACTCTGGCCTAATGGTTAAGGTCTTAACTCTTACTCTGGCCTAATAGCTAAGATCTTAGACTCGTACTCTGGCCTATTGGTTAAGGTCTTATCTCTTACTCTGGCCTACTGGTTAAGGTCTTAACTCTTACTCTGGCCTAATAGCTAAGGTCTTAGACTCGTACTCTGGCCTAATGGTTAAGGTCTCAACTCTTACTCTGGCCTAATAGCTAAGGTCTTAACTCTTAATCTGGCCTAATAGCTAAGTTCTTAGACTCGTACTCTGGCCTAATGGTTAAGGTCTTAACTCTTACTCTGGCCGACTGGTTAAGGTCTTAACTCTTACTCTGGCCTAATAGCTAAGGTCTTAGACTCGTGCTCTGGCCTAATAGCTAAGGTCTTAGACTCGTACACAGGCCTAATGGTTAAGGTCTTAACTCTTACTCTGGCCTAATAGCTAAGGTCTTAACTCTTACTCTGGCCTACTGGTTAAGGTCTTACCTCTTACTCTGGCCTAATAGCTAAGGTCTTAGACTCGTACTCTGGCCTAATAGCTAAGGTCTTAACTCTTACTCTGGCCTAATAGCTAAGGTCTTAGACTCATACTCTGGCCTACTGGTTAAGGTCTTAACTCTTACTCTGGCCTACTGGTTAAGGTCTTAACTCTTACTCTGGCCTAATAGCTAAGGTCTTAGACTCGTACTCTGGCCTAATGGTTAAGGTCTCAACTCTTACTCTGGCCTAATAGCTAAGGTTTTAACTCTTACTCTGGCCTAATAGCTAAGGTCTTAGCCTTGTACTCTGGCCTACTGGTTAAGTTCTTAACTCTTACTCTGGCCTACTGGTTAAGGTCTTAACTCTTACTCTGGCCTAATAGCTAAGGTCTTAGACTCGTACTCTGGCCTAATAGCTAAGGTCTTAGACTCGTACTCTGGCCTAATGGTTAAGGTCTTAACTCCTACTCTGGCCTAATAGCTAAGGTCTTAGACTCGTACTCTGGCCTAATGGTTAAGGTCTTAACTTTTACTCTGGCCTAATAGCTAAGGTCTTAACTCTTACACTGCACTAATAGCTAAGGTCTTAGACTCGTACTCTGGCCTACTGGTTAAGGACTTAACTCTTACTCTGGCCTACTGGTTAAGGTCTTAACTCTTACTCTGGCCTAATAGTTAAGGTCTTAACTTTTACTCTGGCCTAATAGCTAAGGTCTTAACTCTTACTCTGGCCTAATAGCTAAGGTCTTAGCTTCGTAATCTGGCCTACTGGTTAAGGTCTTAACTCGTACTCTGGCCTAATGGTTAAGGTCTTAACGCTTACTCTGGCCTAATAGCTAAGGTCTTAGACTCGTACTCTGGCCTAATAGCTAAGGTCTTAGACTCGTACTCTGGTCTAATGGTTAAGGTCTTAACTCTTACTTTGGCCCAATAGCTAAGTTCTTAGACTCGTACTGTGGCCTAATGGTTAAGGTCTTAAATTTTACTTTGGCCTAATAGCCAATGTTTTAACTCTTACTCTGGCCTAATAGCTAAGGTCTTAGCCTTGTACTCTGGCCTACTGATTAAGGTCTTATCTCTTACTCTGGCCTACTGGTTAAGGTCTTAACTCTTACTCTGGCCTAATAGCTAAGGTCTTAGACTCGTACTCTGGCCTAATAGCTAAGGTCTTAGACTCGTACTCTGGCCTAATAGCTAAGGTCTTAACTCTTACTCTGGCCTACTGGTTAAGGTCTTAACTCTTACTCTGGCCTAATAGCTAAGGTCTTAGACTCGTAATCTGGCCTAATGGTTAAGGTCTTAACTCTTACTCTGGCCTAATAGCTAAGGTCTTAACACTTACTCTGGCCTACTGGTTAAGGTCTTAACTCTTACTCTGCCCTAATAGCTAAGGTCTTAGACTCGTACTCTGGCCTAATAGCTAAGGTCTTAACTCTTACTCTTGCCTAATAGCTAAGGTCTTAGACTCGTACTCTGGCCTACTGGTTAAGGTCTTAACTCTTACTCTGGCCTACTGGTCAAGGTCTCAACTCTTACTCTGGCCTAATAGCTAAGGTCTTAACTCTTACTCTGGCCTAATAGCTAAGGTCTTAGACTCGTACTCTGGCCTAATGGTTAAGGTCTTAACTCTTACTCTGGCCTACTTGTTAAGGTCTTAACTCTTACTCTGGTCTAATAGCTAAGGTCTTAGACTCGTACTCTGGCCTAATGGTTAAGGTCCTAACTCTTACTCTGGCCTAATAGCTAAGGTCTTAGACTTGTACTCTGGCCTACTGGTTAAGGTCTTAACTCTTACTCTGGCCTACTGGTTAAGGTCTTAACTCTTACTCTGGCCTAATAGCTAGGGTCTTAGTCTCGAACTCTGGCCTAATGGTTAAGTTCTTAACTCTTACTCTGGCCTACTGGTTAAGGTCTTAACTCTTACGCTGGCCTAATTGCTAAGGTCTTAACTCTTACTCTGGCCTAATAGCTATGGTCCTAGACTCGTACTCTGGCCTAATGGTTAAGGTCTTAACTCTTACTCTGGCCTACTGGTTAAGGTCTTTAACTCTTACTCTGGCCTAATAGCTAAGGTCTTAGACTCGTACTCTGGCCTAATGGTTAAGGTCTTAACTCTTACTCTGGCCTACTGGTTAAGGTCTTAACTCTTACTCTAGTCTAATAGCTAAGGTGTTAACTTTTACTCTGGCCTAATAGCAAATTTCTTAGACTTGTAATCTGGCCTAATAGCTAAGGTCTTAACTCTTACTCTGGCCTAATAGCTAAGATCTTAGACTCGTACTCTGGCCTACTGGTTAAGGTCTTAACTCTTACTCTGGCCTACTGGTTAAGGTCTTAACTCTTACTCTGGCCTAATAGCTGAGGTCTTAGACTCATACTCTGGCCTAATGGTTAAGGTCTTAACTCTTACTCTGGCCTACTGGTTAAGGTATTAACTCTTACTCTGGCCTAATAGCTAAGGTCTTAACGCTTACTCTGGCCTAATAGCTAAGGTCTTAACTCTTACTCTGGCCTAATAGCTAAGGTCTTAGACTCATACTCTGGCCTAATGGGTAAGGTCTTAACTCTTACTCTGTCCTACTGGTTAAGGTCTTAACTCTTACTCTGGCCTAATAGCTAAGGTCTTAGCTTCGTACTCTGGCCTACTGGTTAAGGTCTTAACTCGTACTCTGGCCTAATGGTTAAGGTCTTAACGCTTACTCTGCTCTAATAGCTAAGGTCTTAGACTCGTACTCTGGCCTAATAGCTAAGGTCTTAGACTCGTACTCTGGCCTAATGGTTAAGGTCTTAACTCTTACTCTGGCCTAATAGCTAAGGTCTTAGACTCGTACTGTGGCCTAATGGTTAAGGTCCTAACTCTTACTCTGGCCTAATAGCTAAGGTCTTAACTCTTACTCTGGCCTAATAGCTAAGGTCTTAGACTCGTACTCTGGCCTAATTGTTAAGGTCTTAACTCTTACTCTGGCCTACTGGTTAAGGTCTTAACTCTTACTCTGGCCTAATAGCTAAGGTCTTAGACTCGTACTCTGGCCTAATGGTTAAGGTCTTAACTCTTACTCTGGCCTAATAGCTAAGGTCTTAGACTCATACTCTGGCCTACAGGTTAAGGTCTTAACTCTTACTTTGGCCTATTGGTTAAGGTCTTAACTCTTACTCTGGCCTAATAGCTAAGGTCTTAGACTCGTACTCTGGCCTAATGGTTAAGGTCTTAACTCTTACTCTGGCCTAATAGCTAAGGTCTTAGACTCGTACTCTGGCCTAATAGCTAAGGTCTTAGACTCGTACTCTGGCCTACAGGTTAAGGTCTTAACTCTTACTTTGGCCTACTGGTTAAGGTCTTAACTCTTACTCTGGCCTAATAGCTGAGGTCTTAGACTCATACTCTGGCCTAATGGTTAAGGTCTTAACTCTTACTCTGGCCTAATAGCTAAGGTCTTAACTCTTACTCTGGCCTACTGGTTAAGGTCTTACCTCTTACTCTGGCCTAATAGCTAAGGTCTTAGACTCGTACTCTGGCCTAATAGCTAAGGTCTTAACTCTTACTCTGGCCTAATAGCTAAGGTCTTAGACTCATACTCTGGCCTACTGGTTAAGGTCTTAACTCTTACTCTGGCCTACTGGTTAAGGTCTTAACTCTTACTCTGGCCTAATAGCTAAGGTCTTAGACTCGTACTCTGGCCTAATGGTTAAGGTCTCAACTCTTACTCTGGCCTAATAGCTAAGGTTTTAACTCTTACTCTGGCCTAATAGCTAAGGTCTTAGCCTTGTACTCTGGCCTACTGGTTAAGGTCTTAACTCTTACTCTGGCCTACTGGTTAAGGTCTTAACTCTTACTCTGGCCTAATAGCTAAGGTCTTAGACTCGTACTCTGGCCTAATAGCTAAGGTCTTAGACTCGTACTCTGGCCTAATGGTTAAGGTCTTAACTCCTACTCTGGCCTAATAGCTAAGGTCTTAGACTCGTACTCTGGTCTAATGGTTAAGGTCTTAACTCTTACTTTGGCCTAATAGCTAAGTTCTTAGACTCGTACTGTGGCCTAATGGTTAAGGTCTTAAATTTTACTTTGGCCTAATAGCCAATGTTTTAACTCTTACTCTGGCCTAATAGCTAAGGTCTTAGCCTTGTACTCTGGCCTACTGATTAAGGTCTTATCTCTTACTCTGGCCTACTGGTTAAGGTCTTAACTCTTACTCTGGCCTAATAGCTAAGGTCTTAGACTCGTACTCTGGCCTAATAGCTAAGGTCTTAGACTCGTACTCTGGCCTAATAGCTAAGGTCTTAACTCTTACTCTGGCCTACTGGTTAAGGTCTTAACTCTTACTCTGGCCTAATAGCTAAGGTCTTAGACTCGTAATCTGGCCTAATAGTTAAGGTCTTAACTCTTACTCTGGCCTAATAGCTAAGGTCTTAACACTTACTCTGGCCTACTGGTTAAGGTCTTAACTCTTACTCTGCCCTAATAGCTAAGGTCTTAGACTCGTACTCTGGCCTAATAGCTAAGGTCTTAACTCTTACTCTTGCCTAATAGCTAAGGTCTTAGACTCGTACTCTGGCCTACTGGTTAAGGTCTTAACTCTTACTCTGGCCTACTGGTCAAGGTCTCAACTCTTACTCTGGCCTAATAGCTAAGGTCTTAACTCTTACTCTGGCCTAATAGCTAAGGTCTTAGACTCGTACTCTGGCCTAATGGTTAAGGTCTTAACTCTTACTCTGGCCTACTGGTTAAGGTCTTAACTCTTACTCTGGTCTAATAGCTAAGGTCTTAGACTCGTACTCTGGCCTAATGGTTAAGGTCCTAACTCTTACTCTGGCCTAATAGCTAAGGTCTTAGACTTGTACTCTGGCCTACTGGTTAAGGTCTTAACTCTTACTCTGGCCTACTGGTTAAGGTCTTAACTCTTACTCTGGCCTAATAGCTAGGGTCTTAGTCTCGAACTCTGGCCTAATGGTTAAGTTCTTAACTCTTACTCTGGCCTACTGGTTAAGGTCTTAACTCTTACGCTGGCCTAATTGCTAAGGTCTTAACTCTTACTCTGGCCTAATAGCTATGGTCCTAGACTCGTACTCTGGCCTAATGGTTAAGGTCTTAACTCTTACTCTGGCCTACTGGTTAAGGTCTTTAACTCTTACTCTGGCCTAATAGCTAAGGTCTTAGACTCGTACTCTGGCCTAATGGTTAAGGTCTTAACTCTTACTCTGGCCTACTGGTTAAGGTCTTAACTCTTACTCTAGCCTAATAGCTAAGGTGTTAACTCTTACTCTGGCCTAATAGTAAATTTCTTAGACTTGTAATCTGGCCTAATAGCTAAGGTCTTAACTCTTACTCTGGCCTAATAGCTAAGATCTTAGACTCGTACTCTGGCCTACTGGTTAAGGTCTTAACTCTTACTCTGGCCTACTGGTTAAGGTCTTAACTCTTACTCTGGCCTAATAGCTGAGGTCTTAGACTCATACTCTGGCCTAATGGTTAAGGTCTTAACTCTTACTCTGGCCTACTGGTTAAGGTATTAACTCTTACTCTGGCCTAATAGCTAAGGTCTTAACGCTTACTCTGGCCTAATAGCTAAGGTCTTAACTCTTACTCTGGCCTAATAGCTAAGGTCTTAGACTCGTACTCTGGCCTAATGGGTAAGGTCTTAACTCTTACTCTGTCCTACTGGTTAAGGTCTTAACTCTTACTCTGGCCTACTGGTTAAGGTCTTAACTCTTACTCTAGCCTAATAGCTAAGGTGTTAACTCTTACTCTGGCCTAATAGCAAATTTCTTAGACTTGTAATCTGGCCTAATAGCTAAGGTCTTAACTCTTACTCTGGCCTAATAGCTAAGATCTTAGACTCGTACTCTGGCCTACTGGTTAAGGTCTTAACTCTTACTCTGGCCTACTGGTTAAGGTCTTAACTCTTACTCTGGCCTAATAGCTGAGGTCTTAGACTCATACTCTGGCCTAATGGTTAAGGTCTTAACTCTTACTCTGGCCTACTGGTTAAGGTATTAACTCTTACTCTGGCCTAATAGCTAAGGTCTTAACGCTTACTCTGGCCTAATAGCTAAGGTCTTAACTCTTACTCTGGCCTAATAGCTAAGGTCTTAGACTCGTACTCTGGCCTAATGGGTAAGGTCTTAACTCTTACTCTGTCCTACTGGTTAAGGTCTTAACTCTTACTCTGGCCTAATAGCTAAGGTCTTAGCTTCGTACTCTGGCCTACTGGTTAAGGTCTTAACTCGTACTCTGGCCTAATGGTTAAGGTCTTAACGCTTACTCTGCTCTAATAGCTAAGGTCTTAGACTCGTACTCTGGCCTAATAGCTAAGGTCTTAGACTCGTACTCTGGCCTAATGGTTAAGGTCTTAACTCTTACTCTGGCCTAATAGCTAAGGTCTTAGACTCGTACTGTGGCCTAATGGTTAAGGTCCTAACTCTTACTCTGGCCTAATAGCTAAGGTCTTAACTCTTACTCTGGCCTAATAGCTAAGGTCTTAGACTCGTACTCTGGCCTAATTGTTAAGGTCTTAACTCTTACTCTGGCCTACTGGTTAAGGTCTTAACTCTTACTCTGGCCTAATAGCTAAGGTCTTAGACTCGTACTCTGGCCTAATGGTTAAGGTCTTAACTCTTACTCTGGCCTAATAGCTAAGGTCTTAGACTCATACTCTGGCCTACAGGTTAAGGTCTTAACTCTTACTTTGGCCTATTTGTTAAGGTCTTAACTCTTACTCTGGCCTAATAGCTAAGGTCTTAGACTCGTACTCTGGCCTAATGGTTAAGGTCTTAACTCTTACTCTGGCCTAATAGCTAAGGTCTTAGACTCGTACTCTGGCCTAATAGCTAAGGTCTTAGACTCGTACTCTGGCCTACAGGTTAAGGTCTTAACTCTTACTTTGGCCTACTGGTTAAGGTCTTAACTCTTACTCTGGCCTAATAGCTGAGGTCTTAGACTCATACTCTGGCCTAATGGTTCAGGTCTTAACTCTTACTCTGGCCTACTGGTTAAGGTCTTAACTCTTACTTTGGCCTACTGGTTAAGGTCTTAACTCTTACTCTGGCCTAATAGCTGAGGTCTTAGACTCATACTCTGGCCTAATAGCTAAGGTCTTAACGCTTACTCTGGCCTAATAGCTAAGGTCTTAAC
The DNA here is from genome assembly GCF_964204655.1 of Triturus cristatus. Lineage (NCBI taxonomy): Eukaryota > Metazoa > Chordata > Amphibia > Caudata > Salamandridae > Triturus > Triturus cristatus. The sequence continues at coordinate 895,900,588 of NC_140591.1, read as the reverse complement.
TCTTAATCTGGCCTACTGGTTAAGGTCTTAACTCTTACTATGGCCTAATAGCTAAGGTCTTAGACTCGTACTCTGGCCTAATAGCTAAGGTCTTAACGCTTACTCTGGCCTAATAGCTAAGGTCTTAACTCTTACTCTGGACTAATAGCTAAGGTCTTAGACTCGTGCTCTGGCCTACTGGTTAAGGTCTTAACTCTTACTCTGGCCTACTGGTTATGGTCTTAACTCTTACTCTGGCCTAATAGCTAAGGTCTTAGTCTCGAACTCTGGCCTAATGGTTAAGTTCTTAACTCTTACTCTGGCCTACTGGTTAAGGTCTTAACTCTTACGCTGGCCTAATTGCTAAGGTCTTAACTCTTACTCTGGCCTAATAGCTATGGTCCTAGACTCGTACTCTGGCCTAATGGTTAAGGTCTTAACTCTTACTCTGGCCTACTGGTTAAGGTCTTAACTCTTACTCTGGCCTAATAGCTAAGGTCTTAGACTCGTACTCTGGCCTAATGGTTAAGGTCTTAACTCTTACTCTGGCCTAATAGCTAAGATCTTAGACTCGTACTCTGGCCTATTGGTTAAGGTCTTATCTCTTACTCTGGCCTACTGGTTAAGGTCTTAACTCTTACTCTGGCCTAATAGCTAAGGTCTTAGACTCGTACTCTGGCCTAATGGTTAAGGTCTCAACTCTTACTCTGGCCTAATAGCTAAGGTCTTAACTCTTAATCTGGCCTAATAGCTAAGTTCTTAGACTCGTACTCTGGCCTAATGGTTAAGGTCTTAACTCTTACTCTGGCCGACTGGTTAAGGTCTTAACTCTTACTCTGGCCTAATAGCTAAGGTCTTAGACTCGTGCTCTGGCCTAATAGCTAAGGTCTTAGACTCGTACACTGGCCTAATGGTTAAGGTCTTAACTCTTACTCTGGCCTAATAGCTAAGGTCTTAACTCTTACTCTGGCCTACTGGTTAAGGTCTTACCTCTTACTCTGGCCTAATAGCTAAGGTCTTAGACTCGTACTCTGGCCTAATAGCTAAGGTCTTAACTCTTACTCTGGCCTAATAGCTAAGGTCTTAGACTCATACTCTGGCCTACTGGTTAAGGTCTTAACTCTTACTCTGGCCTACTGGTTAAGGTCTTAACTCTTACTCTGGCCTAATAGCTAAGGTCTTAGACTCGTACTCTGGCCTAATGGTTAAGGTCTCAACTCTTACTCTGGCCTAATAGCTAAGGTTTTAACTCTTACTCTGGCCTAATAGCTAAGGTCTTAGCCTTGTACTCTGGCCTACTGGTTAAGGTCTTAACTCTTACTCTGGCCTACTGGTTAAGGTCTTAACTCTTACTCTGGCCTAATAGCTAAGGTCTTAGACTCGTACTCTGGCCTAATAGCTAAGGTCTTAGACTCGTACTCTGGCCTAATGGTTAAGGTCTTAACTCCTACTCTGGCCTAATAGCTAAGGTCTTAGACTCGTACTCTGGCCTAATGGTTAAGGTCTTAACTTTTACTCTGGCCTAATAGCTAAGGTCTTAACTCTTACACTGCACTAATAGCTAAGGTCTTAGACTCGTACTCTGGCCTACTGGTTAAGGACTTAACTCTTACTCTGGCCTACTGGTTAAGGTCTTAACTCTTACTCTGGCCTAATAGTTAAGGTCTTAACTTTTACTCTGGCCTAATAGCTAAGGTCTTAACTCTTACTCTGGCCTAATAGCTAAGGTCTTAGCTTCGTAATCTGGCCTACTGGTTAAGGTCTTAACTCGTACTCTGGCCTAATGGTTAAGGTCTTAACGCTTACTCTGGCCTAATAGCTAAGGTCTTAGACTCGTACTCTGGCCTAATAGCTAAGGTCTTAGACTCGTACTGTGGCCTAATGGTTAAGGTCTTAAATTTTACTTTGGCCTAATAGCCAATGTTTTAACTCTTACTCTGGCCTAATAGCTAAGGTCTTAGCCTTGTACTCTGGCCTACTGATTAAGGTCTTATCTCTTACTCTGGCCTACTGGTTAAGGTCTTAACTCTTACTCTGGCCTAATAGCTAAGGTTTTAGACTCGTACTCTGGCCTAATAGCTAAGGTCTTAGACTCGTACTCTGGCCTAATAGCTAAGGTCTTAACTCTTACTCTGGCCTACTGGTTAAGGTCTTAACTCTTACTCTGGCCTAATAGCTAAGGTCTTAGACTCGTAATCTGGCCTAATGGTTAAGGTCTTAACTCTTACTCTGGCCTAATAGCTAAGGTCTTAACACTTACTCTGGCCTACTGGTTAAGGTCTTAACTCTTACTCTGCCCTAATAGCTAAGGTCTTAGACTCGTACTCTGGCCTAATAGCTAAGGTCTTAACTCTTACTCTTGCCTAATAGCTAAGGTCTTAGACTCGTACTCTGGCCTACTGGTTAAGGTCTTAACTCTTACTCTGGCCTACTGGTCAAGGTCTCAACTCTTACTCTGGCCTAATAGCTAAGGTCTTAACTCTTACTCTGGCCTAATAGCTAAGGTCTTAGACTCGTACTCTGGCCTAATGGTTAAGGTCTTAACTCTTACTCTGGCCTACTGGTTAAGGTCTTAGACTTGTACTCTGGCCTACTGGTTAAGGTCTTAACTCTTACTCTGGCCTACTGGTTAAGGTCTTAACTCTTACTCTGGCCTAATAGCTAGGGTCTTAGTCTCGAACTCTGGCCTAATGGTTAAGTTCTTAACTCTTACTCTGGCCTACTGGTTAAGGTCTTAACTCTTACGCTGGCCTAATTGCTAAGGTCTTAACTCTTACTCTGGCCTAATAGCTATGGTCCTAGACTCGTACTCTGGCCTAATGGTTAAGGTCTTAACTCTTACTCTGGCCTACTGGTTAAGGTCTTTAACTCTTACTCTGGCCTAATAGCTAAGGTCTTAGACTCGTACTCTGGCCTAATGGTTAAGGTCTTAACTCTTACTCTGGCCTACTGGTTAAGGTCTTAACTCTTACTCTAGCCTAATAGCTAAGGTGTTAACTCTTACTCTGGCCTAATAGCAAATTTCTTAGACTTGTAATCTGGCCTAATAGCTAAGGTCTTAACTCTTACTCTGGCCTAATAGCTAAGATCTTAGACTCGTACTCTGGCCTACTGGTTAAGGTCTTAACTCTTACTCTGGCCTACTGGTTAAGGTCTTAACTCTTACTCTGGCCTAATAGCTGAGGTCTTAGACTCATACTCTGGCCTAATGGTAAAGGTCTTAACTCTTACTCTGGCCTACTGGTTAAGGTATTAACTCTTACTCTGGCCTAATAGCTAAGGTCTTAACGCTTACTCTGGCCTAATAGCTAAGGTCTTAACTCTTACTCTGGCCTAATAGCTAAGGTCTTAGACTCGTACTCTGGCCTAATGGGTAAGGTCTTAACTCTTACTCTGTCCTACTGGTTAAGGTCTTAACTCTTACTCTGGCCTAATAGCTAAGGTCTTAGCTTCGTACTCTGGCCTACTGGTTAAGGTCTTAACTCGTACTCTGGCCTAATGGTTAAGGTCTTAACGCTTACTCTGCTCTAATAGCTAAGGTCTTAGACTCGTACTCTGGCCTAATAGCTAAGGTCTTAGACTCGTACTCTGGCCTAATGGTTAAGGTCTTAACTCTTACTCTGGCCTAATAGCTAAGGTCTTAGACTCGTACTGTGGCCTAATGGTTAAGGTCCTAACTCTTACTCTGGCCTAATAGCTAAGGTCTTAACTCTTACTCTGGCCTAATAGCTAAGGTCTTAGACTCGTACTCTGGCCTAATTGTTAAGGTCTTAACTCTTACTCTGGCCTACTGGTTAAGGTCTTAACTCTTACTATGGCCTAATAGCTAAGGTCTTAGACTCGTACTCTGGCCTAATGGTTAAGGTCTTAACTCTTACTCTGGCCTAATAGCTAAGGTCTTAGACTCATACTCTGGCCTACAGGTTAAGGTCTTAACTCTTACTTTGGCCTATTGGTTAAGGTCTTAACTCTTACTCTGGCCTAATAGCTAAGGTCTTAGACTCGTACTCTGGCCTAATGGTTAAGGTCTTAACTCTTACTCTGGCCTAATAGCTAAGGTCTTAGACTCGTACTCTGGCCTAATAGCTAAGGTCTTAGACTCGTACTCTGGCCTACAGGTTAAGGTCTTAACTCTTACTTTGGCCTACTGGTTAAGGTCTTACCTCTTACTCTGGCCTAATAGCTAAGGTCTTAGACTCGTACTCTGGCCTAATAGCTAAGGTCTTAACTCTTACTCTGGCCTAATAGCTAAGGTCTTAGACTCATACTCTGGCCTACTGGTTAAGGTCTTAACTCTTACTCTGGCCTACTGGTTAAGGTCTTAACTCTTACTCTGGCCTAATAGCTAAGGTCTTAGACTCGTACTCTGGCCTAATGGTTAAGGTCTCAACTCTTACTCTGGCCTAATAGCTAAGGTTTTAACTCTTACTCTGGCCTAATAGCTAAGGTCTTAGCCTTGTACTCTGGCCTACTGGTTAAGGTCTTAACTCTTACTCTGGCCTACTGGTTAAGGTCTTAACTCTTACTCTGGCCTAATAGCTAAGGTCTTAGACTCGTACTCTGGCCTAATAGCTAAGGTCTTAGACTCGTACTCTGGCCTAATGGTTAAGGTCTTAACTCCTACTCTGGCCTAATAGCTAAGGTCTTAGACTCGTACTCTGGCCTAATGGTTAAGGTCTTAACTTTTACTCTGGCCTAATAGCTAAGGTCTTAACTCTTACACTGCACTAATAGCTAAGGTCTTAGACTCGTACTCTGGCCTACTGGTTAAGGACTTAACTCTTACTCTGGCCTACTGGTTAAGGTCTTAACTCTTACTCTGGCCTAATAGTTAAGGTCTTAACTTTTACTCTGGCCTAATAGCTAAGGTCTTAACTCTTACTCTGGCCTAATAGCTAAGGTCTTAGCTTCGTAATCTGGCCTACTGGTTAAGGTCTTAACTCGTACTCTGGCCTAATGGTTAAGGTCTTAACGCTTACTCTGGCCTAATAGCTAAGGTCTTAGACTCGTACTCTGGCCTAATAGCTAAGGTCTTAGACTCGTACTGTGGCCTAATGGTTAAGGTCTTAAATTTTACTTTGGCCTAATAGCCAATGTTTTAACTCTTACTCTGGCCTAATAGCTAAGGTCTTAGCCTTGTACTCTGGCCTACTGATTAAGGTCTTATCTCTTACTCTGGCCTACTGGTTAAGGTCTTAACTCTTACTCTGGCCTAATAGCTAAGGTCTTAGACTCGTACTCTGGCCTAATAGCTAAGGTCTTAGACTCGTACTCTGGCCTAATAGCTAAGGTCTTAACTCTTACTCTGGCCTACTGGTTAAGGTCTTAACTCTTACTCTGGCCTAATAGCTAAGGTCTTAGACTTGTAATCTGGCCTAATGGTTAAGGTCTTAACTCTTACTCTGGCCTAATAGCTAAGGTCTTAACACTTACTCTGGCCTACTGGTTAAAGTCTTAACTCTTACTCTGCCCTAATAGCTAAGGTCTTAGACTCGTACTCTGGCCTAATAGCTAAGGTCTTAACTCTTACTCTTGCCTAATAGCTAAGGTCTTAGACTCGTACTCTGGCCTACTGGTTAAGGTCTTAACTCTTACTCTGGCCTACTGGTCAAGGTCTCAACTCTTACTCTGGCCTAATAGCTAAGGTCTTAACTCTTACTCTGGCCTAATAGCTAAGGTCTTAGACTCGTACTCTGGCCTAATGGTTAAGGTCTTAACTCTTACTCTGGCCTACTGGTTAAGGTCTTAACTCTTACTCTGGTCTAATAGCTAAGGTCTTAGACTCGTACTCTGGCCTAATGGTTAAGGTCCTAACTCTTACTCTGGCCTAATAGCTAAGGTCTCAGACTTGTACTCTGGCCTACTGGTTAAGGTCTTAACTCTTACTCTGGCCTACTGGTTAAGGTCTTAACTCTTACTCTGGCCTAATAGCTAGGGTCTTAGTCTCGAACTCTGGCCTAATGGTTAAGTTCTTAACTCTTACTCTGGCCTACTGGTTAAGGTCTTAACTCTTACGCTGGCCTAATTGCTAAGGTCTTAACTCTTACTCTGGCCTAATAGCTATGGTCCTAGACTCGTACTCTGGCCTAATGGTTAAGGTCTTAACTCTTACTCTGGCCTACTGGTTAAGGTCTTTAACTCTTACTCTGGCCTAATAGCTAAGGTCTTAGACTCGTACTCTGGCCTAATGGTTAAGGTCTTAACTCTTACTCTGGCCTACTGGTTAAGGTCTTAACTCTTACTCTAGCCTAATAGCTAAGGTGTTAACTCTTACTCTGGCCTAATAGCAAATTTCTTAGACTTGTAATCTGGCCTAATAGCTAAGGTCTTAACTCTTACTCTGGCCTAATAGCTAAGATCTTAGACTCGTACTCTGGCCTACTGGTTAAGGTCTTAACTCTTACTCTGGCCTACTGGTTAAGGTCTTAACTCATACTCTGGCCTAATAGCTGAGGTCTTAGACTCATACTCTGGCCTAATGGTTAAGGTCTTAACTCTTACTCTGGCCTACTGGTTAAGGTATTAACTCTTACTCTGGCCTAATAGCTAAGGTCTTAACGCTTACTCTGGCCTAATAGCTAAGGTCTTAACTCTTACTCTGGCCTAATAGCTAAGGTCTTAGACTCGTACTCTGGCCTAATGGGTAAGGTCTTAACTCTTACTCTGTCCTACTGGTTAAGGTCTTAACTCTTACTCTGGCCTAATAGCTAAGGTCTTAGCTTCGTACTCTGGCCTACTGGTTAAGGTCTTAACTCGTACTCTGGCCTAATGGTTAAGGTCTTAACGCTTACTCTGCTCTAATAGCTAAGGTCTTAGACTCGTACTCTGGCCTAATAGCTAAGGTCTTAGACTCGTACTCTGGCCTAATGGTTAAGGTCTTAACTCTTACTCTGGCCTAATAGCTAAGGTCTTAGACTCGTACTGTGGCCTAATGGTTAAGGTCCTAACTCTTACTCTGGCCTAATAGCTAAGGTCTTAACTCTTACTCTGGCCTAATAGCTAAGGTCTTAGACTCGTACTCTGGCCTACAGGTTAAGGTCTTAACTCTTACTTTGGCCTATTGGTTAAGGTCTTAACTCTTACTCTGGCCTAATAGCTAAGGTCTTAGACTCGTACTCTGGCCTAATGGTTAAGGTCTTAACTCTTACTCTGGCCTAATAGCTAAGGTCTTAGACTCGTACTCTGGCCTAATAGCTAAGGTCTTAGACTCGTACTCTGGCCTACAGGTTAAGGTCTTAACTCTTACTTTGGCCTACTGGTTAAGGTCTTAACTCTTACTCTGGCCTAATAGCTGAGGTCTTAGACTCATACTCTGGCCTAATGGTTCAGGTCTTAACTCTTACTCTGGCCTACTGGTTAAGGTCTTAACTCTTACTTTGGCCTACTGGTTAAGGTCTTAACTCTTACTCTGGCCTAATAGCTGAGGTCTTAGACTCATACTCTGGCCTAATAGCTAAGGTCTTAACGCTTACTCTGGCCTAATAGCTAAGGTCTTAACTCTTAATCTGGCCTACTGGTTAAGGTCTTAACTCTTACTCTGGCCTACTGGTTAAGGTCTTAACTCTTACTATGGCCTAATAGCTAAGGTCTTAGACTCGTACTCTGGCCTAATATCTAAGGTCTTAACTCTTACTCTGGACTAATAGCTAAGGTCTTAGACTCGTGCTCTGGCCTACTGGTTAAGGTCTTAACTCTTACTCTGGCCTACTGGTTATGGTCTTAACTCTTACTCTGGCCTAATAGCTAAGGTCTTAGTCTCGTACTCTGGCCTAATAGCTAAGGTCTTAGACTCGTACTCTGGCCTAATAGCTAAGGTCTTAACTCTTACTCTGGCCTACTGGTTAAGGTCTTAACTCTTACTCTGGCCTAATAGCTAAGGTCTTAGACTCGTAATCTGGCCTAATGGTTAAGGTCTTAACTCTTACTCTGGCCTAATAGCTAAGGTCTTAACACTTACTCTGGCCTACTGGTTAAGGTCTTAACTCTTACTCTGCCCTAATAGCTAAGGTCTTAGACTCGTACTCTGGCCTAATAGCTAAGGTCTTAACTCTTACTCTTGCCTAATAGCTAAGGTCTTAGACTCGTACTCTGGCCTACTGGTTAAGGTCTTAACTCTTACTCTGGCCTACTGGTCAAGGTCTCAACTCTTACTCTGGCCTAATAGCTAAGGTCTTAACTCTTACTCTGGCCTAATAGCTAAGGTCTTAGACTCGTACTCTGGCCTAATGGTTAAGGTCTTAACTCTTACTCTGGCCTACTGGTTAAGGTCTTAACTCTTACTCTGGTCTAATAGCTAAGGTCTTAGACTCGTACTCTGGCCTAATGGTTAAGGTCCTAACTCTTACTCTGGCCTAATAGCTAAGGTCTCAGACTTGTACTCTGGCCTACTGGTTAAGGTCTTAACTCTTACTCTGGCCTACTGGTTAAGGTCTTAACTCTTACTCTGGCCTAATAGCTAGGGTCTTAGTCTCGAACTCTGGCCTAATGGTTAAGTTCTTAAGTCTTACTCTGGCCTACTGGTTAAGGTCTTAACTCTTACGCTGGCCTAATTGCTAAGGTCTTAACTCTTACTCTGGCCTAATAGCTATGGTCCTAGACTCGTACTCTGGCCTAATGGTTAAGGTCTTAACTCTTACTCTGGCCTACTGGTTAAGGTCTTTAACTCTTACTCTGGCCTAATAGCTAAGGTCTTAGACTCGTACTCTGGCCTAATGGTTAAGGTCTTAACTCTTACTCTGGCCTACTGGTTAAGGTCTTAACTCTTACTCTAGCCTAATAGCTAAGGTGTTAACTCTTACTCTGGCCTAATAGCAAATTTCTTAGACTTGTAATCTGGCCTAATAGCTAAGGTCTTAACTCTTACTCTGGCCTAATAGCTAAGATCTTAGACTCGTACTCTGGCCTACTGGTTAAGGTCTTAACTCTTACTCTGGCCTACTGGTTAAGGTCTTAACTCTTACTCTGGCCTAATAGCTGAGGTCTTAGACTCATACTCTGGCCTAATGGTTAAGGTCTTAACTCTTACTCTGGCCTACTGGTTAAGGTATTAACTCTTACTCTGGCCTAATAGCTAAGGTCTTAACGCTTACTCTGGCCTAATAGCTAACGTCTTAACTCTTACTCTGGCCTAATAGCTAAGGTCTTAGACTCGTACTCTGGCCTAATGGGTAAGGTCTTAACTCTTACTCTGTCCTACTGGTTAAGGTCTTAACTCTTACTCTGGCCTAATAGCTAAGGTCTTAGCTTCGTACTCTGGCCTACTGGTTAAGGTCTTAACTCGTACTCTGGCCTAATGGTTAAGGTCTTAACGCTTACTCTGCTCTAATAGCTAAGGTCTTAGACTCGTACTCTGGCCTAATAGCTAAGGTCTTAGACTCGTACTCTGGCCTAATGGTTAAGGTCTTAACTCTTACTCTGGCCTAATAGCTAAGGTCTTAGACTCGTACTGTGGCCTAATGGTTAAGGTCCTAACTCTTACTCTGGCCTAATAGCTAAGGTCTTAACTCTTACTCTGGCCTAATAGCTAAGGTCTTAGACTCGTACTCTGGCCTAATTGTTAAGGTCTTAACTCTTACTCTGGCCTACTGGTTAAGGTCTTAACTCTTACTCTGGCCTAATAGCTAAGGTCTTAGACTCGTACTCTGGCCTAATGGTTAAGGTCTTAACTCTTACTCTGGCCTAATAGCTAAGGTCTTAGACTCATACTCTGGCCTACAGGTTAAGGTCTTAACTCTTACTTTGGCCTATTGGTTAAGGTCTTAACTCTTACTCTGGCCTAATAGCTAAGGTCTTAGACTCGTACTCTGGCCTAATGGTTAAGGTCTTAACTCTTACTCTGGCCTAATAGCTAAGGTCTTAGACTCGTACTCTGGCCTAATAGCTAAGGTCTTAGACTCGTACTCTGGCCTACAGGTTAAGGTCTTAACTCTTACTTTGGCCTACTGGTTAAGGTCTTAACTCTTACTCTGGCCTAATAGCTGAGGTCTTAGACTCATACTCTGGCCTAATGGTTCAGGTCTTAACTCTTACTCTGGCCTACTGGTTAAGGTCTTAACTCTTACTTTGGCCTACTGGTTAAGGTCTTAACTCTTACTCTGGCCTAATAGCTGAGGTCTTAGACTCATACTCTGGCCTAATAGCTAAGGTCTTAACGCTTACTCTGGCCTAATAGCTAAGGTCTTAACTCTTAATCTGGCCTACTGGTTAAGGTCTTAACTCTTACTCTGGCCTACTGGTTAAGGTCTTAACTCTTACTATGGCCTAATAGCTAAGGTCTTAGACTCGTACTCTGGCCTAATAGCTAAGGTCTTAACTCTTACTCTGGACTAATAGCTAAGGTCTTAGACTCGTGCTCTGGCCTACTGGTTAAGGTCTTAACTCTTACTCTGGCCTACTGGTTATGGTCTTAACTCTTACTCTGGCCTAATAGCTAAGGTCTTAGTCTCGAACTCTGGCCTAATGGTTAAGTTCTTAACTCTTACTCTGGCCTACTGGTTAAGGTCTTAACTCTTACGCTGGCCTAATTGCTAAGGTCTTAACTCTTACTCTGGCCTAATAGCTATGGTCCTAGACTCGTACTCTGGCCTAATGGTTAAGGTCTTAACTCTTACTCTGGCCTACTGGTTAAGGTCTTAACTCTTACTCTGGCCTAATAGCTAAGGTCTTAGACTCGTACTCTGGCCTAATGGTTAAGGTCTTAACTCTTACTTTGGCCTAATAGCTAAGATCTTAGACTCGTACTCTGGCCTATTGGTTAAGGTCTTATCTCTTACTCTGGCCTACTGGTTAAGGTTTTAACTTTTACTCTGGCCTAATAGCTAAGGTCTTAGACTCGTACTCTGGCCTAATGGTTAAGGTCTCAACTCTTACTCTGGCCTAATAGCTAAGGTCTTAACTCTTAATCTGGCCTAATAGCTAAGTTCTTAGACTCGTACTCTGGCCTAATGGTTAAGGTCTTAACTCTTACTCTGGCCGACTGGTTAAGGTCTTAACTCTTACTCTGGCCTAATAGCTAAGGTCTTAGACTCGTGCTCTGGCCTAATAGCTAAGGTCTTAGACTCGTACACTGGCCTAATGGTTAAGGTCTTAACTCTTACTCTGGCCTAATAGCTAAGGTCTTAACTCTTACTCTGGCCTACTGGTTAAGGTCTTACCTCTTACTCTGGCCTAATAGCTAAGGTCTTAGACTCGTACTCTGGCCTAATAGCTAAGGTCTTAACTCTTACTCTGGCCTAATAGCTAAGGTCTTAGACTCATACTCTGGCCTACTGGTTAAGGTCTTAACTCTTACTCTGGCCTACTGGTTAAGGTCTTAACTCTTACTCTGGCCTAATAGCTAAGGTCTTAACTCTTACTCTGGCCTAATAGCTAAGGTCTTGGACTTGTACTCTGACCTAATGGTTAAGGTCTTAACTCTTACTCTGGCCTACTGGTTAAGGTCTTAACTCTTACTCTGGCCTAATAGCTAAGGTCTTACACTCGTGCTCTGGCCTAATGGTTAAGGTCTTAACTCTTACTCTGGCCTAATAGCTAAGGTCTTAACACTTACTCTGGCCTACTGGTTAAGGTCTTAACTCTTACTCTGCCCTAATAGCTAAGGTCTTAGACTTGTACTCTGGCCTAATAGCTAAGGTCTTAACTCTTACTCTTGCCTAATAGCTAAGGTCTTAGACTCGTACTCTGGCCTACTGGTTAAGGTCTTAACTCTTACTCTGGCCTACTGGTCAAGGTCTCAACTCTTACTCTGGCCTAATAGCTAAGGTCTTAACTCTTACTCTGGCCTAATAGCTAAGGTCTTAGACTCGTACTCTGGCCTAATGGTTAAGGTCTTAACTCTTACTCTGGCCTACTTGTTAAGGTCTTAACTCTTACTCTGGTCTAATAGCTAAGGTCTTAGACTCGTACTCTGGCCTAATGGTTAAGGTCCTAACTCTTACTCTGGCCTAATAGCTAAGGTCTTAGACTTGTACTCTGGCCTACTGGTTAAGGTCTTAACTCTTACTCTGGCCTACTGGTTAAGGTCTTAACTCTTACTCTGGCCTAATAGCTAAGGTCTTAGACTCGTACTCTGGCCTAATGGTTAAGGTCTTAACTCTTACTCTGGCCTACTGGTTAAGGTCTTAACTCTTACTCTGGCCTAATAGCTAAGGTCTTAACTCTTACTCTGGCCTAATAGCAAAGGTCTTAGACTCGTAATCTGGTCTAATAGCTAAGGTCTTAACTCTTAATCTGGCCTAGTAGCTAAGGTCTTAGACTCGTACTATGGCCTACAGGTTAAGGTCTTAACTCTTACTCTGGCCTACTGGTTAAGGTCTTAACTCTTTCTCTGGCCTAATAGCTAAGGTCTTAGACTCGTACTCTGGCCTAGTAGCTAAGGTCTTAGACTCGTACTCTGGCCTAATAGCTAAGGTCTTAGACTCGTACTCTGGCCTAATGGTTAAGGTCTTACCTCTTACTCTGGCCTACTGGTTAAGGTCTTAACTGTTACTCTGGCCTAATAGCTAAGGTCTTAGACTCGTACTCTGGCCTACTGGTTAAGGTCTTAACTCTTACTCTGGCCTAATAGCTAAGGTCTCAACTCTTACTCTGTCCTAATAGCTAAGGTCTTAACTCTTACTCTGGCCTAATAGCTAAGGTCTTAGACTCGTACTCTGGCCTAATGGTTAAGGTCTTAACTCTTACTCTGGCCTACTGGTTAAGGTCTTAACTCTTACTCTGGCCTAATAGCTAAGGTCTTAGACTCGTACTCTAGCCTAATGGTTAAGGTCTTAACTCTTACTCTGGCCTAATAGCTAAGGTCTTAGACTTGTACTCTGGCCTACTGGTTAAGGTCTTAACTCTTACTTTGGCCTACTGGTTAAGGTCTTAACTCTTACTCTGGCCTAATAGCTGAGGTCTTAGACTCATACTCTGGCCTAATGGTTAAGGTCTTAACTCTTACTCTGGCCTACTGGTTAAGGTCTTAACTCTTACTCTGGCCTAATAGCTAAGGTCTTAACGCTTACTCTGGCCTAATAGCTAAGGTCTTAACTCTTACTCTGGCCTAATAGCTAAGGTCTTAGACTCGTACTCTGGCCTAATGGGTAAGGTCTTAACTCTTACTCTGTCCTACTGGTTAAGGTCTTAACTCTTACTCTGGCCTAATAGCTAAGGTCTTAGCTTCGTACTCTGGCCTACTGGTTAAGGTCTTAACTCGTACTCTGGCCTAATGGTTAAGGTCTTAACGCTTACTCTGCTCTAATAGCTAAGGTCTTAGACTCGTACTCTGCCCTAATAGCTAAGGTCTTAGACTCGTACTCTGGCCTAATGGTTAAGGTCTTAACTCTTACTCTGGCCTAATAGCCAAGGTCTTAGACTCGTACTGTGGCCTAATGGTTAAGGTCTTAACTCTTACTCTGGCCTAATAGCTAAGGTCTTATCTCTTACTCTGGCCTAATAGCTAAGGTCTTAGACTCGTACTCTGGCCTAATGGTTAAGGTCTTAACTCTTACTCTGGCCTACTGCTTAAGGTCTTAACTCTTACTCTGGCCTAATAGCTAAGGTCTTAGACTCGTACTCTGGCCTAATGGTTAAGGTCTTAACTCTTACTCTGGCCTAATAGCTAAGGTCTTAACTCTTACTCTGGCCTAATAGCTAAGGTCTTAGACTCGTACTCTGGCCTACTGGTTAAGGTCTTAACTCTTACTCTGGCCTACTGGTTAAGGTCTTAACTCTTACTCTGTGCTAATAGCTAAGGTCTTAACTCTTACTCTGGCCTAATAGCTAAGGTCTTAGACTCGTACTCTGGCCTAATGGTTAAGGTCTTAACTCTTACTCTGGCCTACTGGTTAAGGTCTTAACTCTTACTCTGGCCTAATAGCTAAGGTCTTAGACTCGTACTCTGGCCTAATGGTTAAGGTCTTAACTCTTACTCTGGCCTAATAGCTAAGGTCTTAGACTCGTACTCTGGCCTACAGGTTAAGGTCTTAACTCCTACTTTGGCCTACTGGTTAAGGTCTTAACTCTTACTCTGGCCTAATAGCTGAGGTCTTAGACTCATACTCTGGCCTAATGGTTCAGGTCTTAACTCTTACTCTGGCCTACTGGTTAAGGTCTTAACTCTTACTTTGACCTACTGGTTAAGGTCTTAACTCTTACTCTGGCCTTATAGCTGAGGTCTTAGACTCATACTCTGGCCTAATAGCTAAGGTCTTAACTCTTACTCTGTCCTACTGGTTAAGGTCTTAACTCTTACTCTGGCCTAATAGCTAAGGTCTTAGCTTTGTACTCTGGCCTACTGGTTAAGGTCTTAACTCGTACTCTGGCCTAATAGCTAAGGTCTTAGACTCGTACTGTGGCCTAATGGTTAAGGTCTTAAGTTTTACTCTGGCCTAATAGCTAAGGTTTTAACTCTTACTCTGGCTTAATAGCTAAGGTCTTAGCCTCGTACTCTGGCCTACTGGTTAAGGTCTTAACTCTTACTCTGGCCTACTGGTTAAGATCTTAACTCTTACTCTGGCCTAATAGCTAAGATCTTAGACTCGTACTCTGGCCTATTGGTTAAGGTCTTATCTCTTACTCTGGCCTACTGGTTAAGGTCCTAACTCTTACTCTGGCCTAATACCTAAGGTCTTAGACTCGTACTCTTGCCTAATGGTTAAGGTCTCAACTCTTACTCTGGCCTAATAGCTAAGGTCTTAACTCTTACTCTGGCCTAATAGCTAAGGTCTTAGTCTCGTACTCTGGCCTAATGGTTAAGGTCTTAACTCTTACTCTGGCCTACTGGTTAGTTCTGAACTCTTACTCTGGCCTAATAGCTAAGGACTTAGACTCGTACTCTGGCCTAATAGCTAAGGTCTTAGACTCGTACACTGGCCTAATGGTTAAGGTCTTAACTCTTACTCTGGCCTAATAGCTAAGGTCTTAACTCTTACTCTGGCCTACTGGTTAAGGTCTTACCTCTTACTCTGGCCTAATAGCTAAGGTCTTAGACTCGTACTCTGGCCTAATAGCTAAGGTCTTAACTCTTACTCTGGCCTAATAGCTAAGGTCTTAGACTCGTACTCTGGCCTACTGGTTAAGGTCTTAACTCTTACTCTGGCCTACTGGTTAAGGTCTTAACTCTTACTCTGGCCTAATAGCTAAGGTCTTAACTCTTACTCTGGCCTAATAGCTAAGGTCTTGGACTCATACTCTGACCTAATGGTTAAGGTCTTAACTCTTACTCTGGCCTACTGGTTAAGGTCTTAACTCTTACTCTGGCCTAATAGCTAAGGTCTTACACTCGTACTCTGGCTTAATGGTTAAGGTCTGAACTCTTTCTCTGGCCTAATAGCTAAGGTCTTAACTCTTACTCTGGCCTACTGGTTAAGGTCTTAACTCTTCCTCTGCCCTAATAGCTAAGGTCTTAGACTCGTACTCTGGCCTAATAGCTAAGGTCTTAACTCTTACTCTTGCCTAATAGATAAGGTCTTAGACTCGTACTCTGGCCTACTGGTTAAGGTCTTAACTCTTACTCTGGCCTACTGGTCAAGGTCTCAACTCTTACTCTGGCCTAATAGCTAAGGTCTTAACTCTTACTCTGGCCTAATAGCTAAGGTCTTAGGCTCGTACTCTGGCCTAATGGTTAAGGTCTTAACTCTTACTCTGGCCTACTGGTTAAGGTCTTAACTCTTACTCTGGCCTAATAGCTAAGGTCTTAGACTCGTACTCTGGCCTAATGGTTAAGGTCTTAACTCTTACTCTGGCCTACTGGTTAAGGTCTTAGACTTGTACTCTGGTCTACTGGTTAAGGTCTTAACTCTTACTCTGGCCTACTGGTTAAGGTCTTAACTCTTACTCTGGCCTAATAGCTAAGGTCTTAGACTCGTACTCTGGCCTAATGGTTAAGGTCTTAACTCTTACTCTGGCCTACTAGTTAAGGTCTTAACTCTTACTCTGGCCTAATAGCTAAGGTCTTAACTCTTACTCTGGCCTAATAGCAAAGGTCTTAAACTCGTAATCTGGTCTAATAGCTAAGGTCTTAACTCTTAATCTGGCCTAGTAGCTAAGGTTTTAGACTCGTACTATGGCCTACAGGTTAAGGTCTTAACTCTTACTCTGGCCTACTGGTTAAGGTCTTAACTCTTACTCTGGCCTAATAGCTAAGGTCTTAGACTCATACTCTGGCCTAGTAGCTAAGGTCTTAGACTCGTACTCTGGCCTAATACCTAAGGTCTTAGACTCGTACTCTGGCCTAATGGTTAAGGTCTTACCTCTTACTCTGGCCTACTGGTTAAGGTCTTAACTGTTACTCTGGCCTAATAGCTAAGGTCTTAACTCTTACTCTGGCCTAATAGCTAAGGTCTTAGACTCGTACTCTGGCCTAATGGTTAAGGTCTTAACTCTTACTCTGGCCTAATAGCTAAGGTCTCAACTCTTACTCTGTGCTAATAGCTAAGGTCTTAACTCTTACTCTGGCCTAATAGCTAAGGTCTTAGACTCGTACTCTGGCCTACTGGTTAAGGTCTTAACTCTTACTTTGGCCTACTGGTTAAGGTCTTAACTCTTACTCTGGCCTAATAGCTGAGGTCTTAGACTCATACTCTGGCCTAATGGTTAAGGTCTTAACTCTCACTCTGGCCTACTGGTTAAGGTCTTAACTCTTACTCTGGCCTAATAGCTAAGGTCTTAACGCTTACTCTGGCCTAATAGCTAAGGTCTTAACTCTTACTCTGGCCTAATAGCTAAGGTCTTAGACTCCTACTCTGGCCTAATTGGTAAGGTCTTCACTCTTACTCTGTCCTACTGGTTAAGGTCTTAACTCTTACTCTGGCCTACTGGTTAAGGTCTTAACTCTTACTCTGGCCTAATAGCTAAGGTCTTAACACTTACTCTGGCCTAATAGCTAAGGTCTTAGACTCGTACTCTGGCCTCATGGTTAAGGTCTTAACTCTTACTCTGGCCTAATAGCTAAGGTCTTAACACTTACTCTGGCCTAATAGCTAAGGTCTTAGACGCGTAATCTGGCCTACTGGTTAAGGTCTTAACTCATACTCTGGCCTAATGGTCAAGGTCTTAACGCTTACTCTGCTCTAATAGCTAAGGTCTTAGACTCGTACTGTGGCCTAATGGTTAAGGTCTTAACTTTTACTTTGGCCTAATAGCTAAGGTTTTAACTCTTACTCTGGCCTAATAGCTAAGGTCTTAGCCTTGTACTCTGGCCTACTGGTTAAGGTCTTAACTCTTACTCTGGCCTACTGGTTAAGGTCTTAACTCTTACTCTGGCCTAATAGCTAAGGTCTTAGCTTCGTAATCTGGCCTACTGGTTAAGGTCTTAACTCGTACTCTGGCCTAATGGTTAAGGTCTTAACGCTTACTCTGCTCTAATAGCTAAGGTCTTAGACTCGTACTCTGGCCTAATAGCTAAGGTCTTAGACTCGTACTCTGGTCTAATGGTTAAGGTCTTAACTCTTACTCTGGCCTAATAGCTAAGTTCTTAGACTCGTACTGTGGCCTAATGGTTAAGGTCTTAAATTTTACTTTGGCCTAATAGCCAAGGTTTTAACTCTTACTCTGGCCTAATAGCTAAGGTCTTAGCCTTGTACTCTGGCCTACTGGTTAAGGTCTTAACTCTTACTCTGGCCTACTGGTTAAGGTCTTAACTCTTACTCTGGCCTAATAGCTAAGGTCTTAGACTCGTACTCTGGCCTAATAGCTAAGGTCTTAGACTCGTACTCTGGCCTAATGGTTAAGGTCTTAACTCCTACTCTGGCCTAATAGCTAAGGTCTTAGACTTGTACTCTGGCCTAATGGTTAAGGTCTTAACTTTTACTCTGGCCTAATAGCTAAGGTCTTAACTCTTACACTGGACTAATAGCTAAGGTCTTAGACTCGTACTCTGGCCTACTGGTTAAGGTCTTAACTCTTACTCTGGCCTACTGGTTAAGGTCTTAACTCTTACTCTGGCCTAATAGCTAAGGTCTTAGACTCGTACTCTGGCCTAATAGCTAAGGTCTTAGACTCGTACTCTGGCCTAATGTTTAAGCTTTTAACTCATACTCTGGCCTAATAGCTAAGGTCTTAACTCTTACTCTGGCCTAATAGATAAGGTCTTAACTCTTACTCTGGCCTAATAGCTAAGGTCTTAGACTCATACTCTGGCCTAATGGTTAAGGTCTTAACACTTACTCTGGCCTACTGGTTAAGGTCTTAACTCTTACTCTGGCCTAATAGCTAAGGTTTTAGACTCATACTCTGTCCTACTGGTTAAGGTCTTAACTCTTACTCTGGGATAATAGCTAAGGTCTTAGACTCGTGCTCTGGCCTAATAGCTAAGGTCTTAACTCTTACTCGGGCCTAATAGCTAAGGTCTTAGCTTAGTACTCTGGCCTACTGGTTAAGGTCTTAACTCGGACTCTGGCCTAATGGTTAAGGTCTTAACGCTTACTCTGCTCTAATAGCTAAGGTCTTAGACTCGTACTCTGGCCTAATAGCTAAGGTCTTAGACTCGTACTCTGGCCTAATACCTAAGGTCTTAGACTCGTACTCTGGCCTAATGGTTAAGGTCTTACCTCTTACTCTGGCCTACTGGTTAAGGTCTTAACTGTTACTCTGGCCTAATAGCTAAGGTCTTAACTCTTACTCTGGCCTAATAGCTAAGGTCTTAGACTCGTACTCTGGCCTAATGGTTAAGGTCTTAACTCTTACTCTGGCCTAATAGCTAAGGTCTCAACTCTTACTCTGTGCTAATAGCTAAGGTCTTAACTCTTACTCTGGCCTAATAGCTAAGGTCTTAGACTCGTACTCTGGCCTACTGGTTAAGGTCTTAACTCTTACTTTGGCCTACTGGTTAAGGTCTTAACTCTTACTCTGGCCTAATAGCTGAGGTCTTAGACTCATACTCTGGCCTAATGGTTAAGGTCTTAACTCTCACTCTGGCCTACTGGTTAAGGTCTTAACTCTTACTCTGGCCTAATAGCTAAGGTCTTAACGCTTACTCTGGCCTAATAGCTAAGGTCTTAACTCTTACTCTGGCCTAATAGCTAAGGTCTTAGACTCCTACTCTGGCCTAATTGGTAAGGTCTTCACTCTTACTCTGTCCTACTGGTTAAGGTCTTAACTCTTACTCTGGCCTACTGGTTAAGGTCTTAACTCTTACTCTGGCCTAATAGCTAAGGTCTTAACACTTACTCTGGCCTAATAGCTAAGGTCTTAGACTCGTACTCTGGCCTCATGGTTAAGGTCTTAACTCTTACTCTGGCCTAATAGCTAAGGTCTTAACACTTACTCTGGCCTAATAGCTAAGGTCTTAGACGCGTAATCTGGCCTACTGGTTAAGGTCTTAACTCATACTCTGGCCTAATGGTCAAGGTCTTAACGCTTACTCTGCTCTAATAGCTAAGGTCTTAGACTCGTACTGTGGCCTAATGGTTAAGGTCTTAACTTTTACTTTGGCCTAATAGCTAAGGTTTTAACTCTTACTCTGGCCTAATAGCTAAGGTCTTAGCCTTGTACTCTGGCCTACTGGTTAAGGTCTTAACTCTTACTCTGGCCTACTGGTTAAGGTCTTAACTCTTACTCTGGCCTAATAGCTAAGGTCTTAGCTTCGTAATCTGGCCTACTGGTTAAGGTCTTAACTCGTACTCTGGCCTAATGGTTAAGGTCTTAACGCTTACTCTGCTCTAATAGCTAAGGTCTTAGACTCGTACTCTGGCCTAATAGCTAAGGTCTTAGACTCGTACTCTGGTCTAATGGTTAAGGTCTTAACTCTTACTCTGGCCTAATAGCTAAGTTCTTAGACTCGTACTGTGGCCTAATGGTTAAGGTCTTAAATTTTACTTTGGCCTAATAGCCAAGGTTTTAACTCTTACTCTGGCCTAATAGCTAAGGTCTTAGCCTTGTACTCTGGCCTACTGGTTAAGGTCTTAACTCTTACTCTGGCCTACTGGTTAAGGTCTTAACTCTTACTCTGGCCTAATAGCTAAGGTCTTAGACTCGTACTCTGGCCTAATAGCTAAGTGTAGGAGAGTGGAATCTGACTAATGGTTGCCCCCAACTTTTTGCCTGGTATTTAAGTGGTTTTTGACTAGTCTGGCTGGGATCCTGCTATCCAGGACCCCAGCCTATCTGCTTTCTCCCTAAAACTGTTGTGAGTACCCTAGGTACAAACATAATTGGATGCTGGGCGTGCCCTTCCAGTCCCTTGTAGATGGTACCCTAGGTACCCAGGGCATGGGTCCCCCAGTAGGCCTACCAGGGCTGCAGCACTTATTGTGCCACCCTGGGACAGCCACCCAAACTGACACCACCAGGCCACTACTGTAGCCTGGGTAAGGTGGTGCTAGCACCCCTTACAGGGACATAGGTACCCTATGTCCCATACCATTACAACACATATACTCTCATAGGTCACCCCTATGGCAGGCCCTGGTAATCCTACAGGGCTGGGTGCTGAGGTATGTGTGAGGGGGGACCCCTACGTGAGTAGGACCTCTCTGCAACCTTCGTAAAATCGTTACTGGGTTGTTTGTAGTGTAGCCATACCATATACTCTTAACCGCATTATAAGTTATTGCGTCATCGCTGTAACTTTGGAATGGCTACACCGAACCATATCGTGTTTGGTGTCAAACATGAAGGAATCATACCCCCAGTCCAGCCATGGGCATGGGGGCACGATTCCCCCTTGCTAGGAGGGTGATATGGGAAAAGCGGTAGAATTTGGAAACCAATTTAAAAGTGCACATGTACCACAAAATGGCTACTGTTCGCCACCTACACGACTCTGGCTGGCTGTTGCTGGGGAAAACCCCAGCCTCGCCATCTGGACAATAGGGCTCCTGTGGCAGGGAGGTGCCAGCACCTCCCCAGACAGGATATGTGGATTGGAACAGGGTGGGTGCACCAAAAGTCCATTCAGAGTTGCACGTAGGCAGCTGCAGAGCCCCAATTCTGCATACACCGCCTGGAACCGGTTCAGGGGCATCCTGCCCCTCGCCCAGGCGGGAAACACACAAAGGGGAGTGGGTGTAGCCACCCTTTCCCGCCTCTACTCTGATTGGTAGGCTCTATTTTGGACCATCCCCTAATCTTGGGGATATATGGGAATAACTTTGCCCTAGAGCCTTAGATTCGTACAGGACTTCACAGAACTGACCTTCGACGAGCTGCTGCCCAGCTGACTGAAGAAATCTCCCTTGGGATAAAGGAGTTATCCCCCTGCTTGGCAGGCACCTAAAAGACTACAAGATACCCGGTTGGAACTTCGTTGCTCTCACGACCTTCGACGCCTTCCAGCAACCTCGAGGTGGGTCTCCAGTGCATCCCAGCGTCCTGTGAGTGTGCCCAGCAAGTCTGAGCACCCTGGACCACGTGGGTGTCGAGATCCCCGCATACCCCGAGACACCGGCCACCTCTTGTCCAGCACACGACCCCGACCAGTGGGGAAGTTGTGCTTTGGCCCATTCTTGAGCCAACCTTCAAGCAGCATTTGTGCCGACTCTCAGCTCCCTGGCCCGCTCCGGTGGCCCGTGGGAGCACTTTTACGCACTCCATTTTGCTGCCTTCCGCGGTCCCTTGTCTCTCGACTTGTGGGCCCTGACGGAGGACAATCTTCCTTTCTAAGAGTTCCCCTGGTTGCTCCAGGCCTGCTCTACGCTCCCTGCAAAGGAGAGCACCCTCAGACCTCGTGGGTCTGCACCAGCAGCTGCTTTGTTCATCTTGCGTGGGTTGCGGTTGCCAATGCTTAGTGGATCCAATCGGGACACTAACACCGCAGCGACCCTCAGCCGACGTGGGACAGTCGCCCTCCAGAAGCTGGCCTTCCTTGAAGCCTCCCGGAGCCCGTGACTGCAGAGCCCAGCTGTACCTTCCACACCTGAAGCACCCGACATCCACGAGCTCCTTCCTGTGAGCTCCCTGGTCACTGTGCTGTGACCCAGACTCTGTCCCCTCTGCTTTCAGGTTCATCTTTGTCTTTTCTTCAACTTTAATCTTCACGACTTCAGCGACACTTCCAGTTAGCAGCAGTTTGGACTCCTTTTCCATAGAAAATCAGCCCGCGACCCGACACCAGAATCGACCTATGCACCCGGCTTCCCTGGGGCAGGTAACAGTGGTACTTCGGTACTTCCGTGGTGGTGGGCTCTCCAAAGCCTTAAGTCTCAAGCCTTAACTTTGTGCTGTTGTTAGAAGTGTCCTTAAACCTTAATTATTCAACCGCGACATTCTCCATAGGCTAACATTGCGATCCCGACAGCAGCTTCTCGCACTGCACACGCCTCCCGTGGGTCCCCTTCCTCTTAACTGTGGGTGGATTCTTAAGGGGCCAGCGATCCTGAATGCCCTAGGCATTGCCTGTAGAATTGTCGTGGTTCTTATACCACTATTTTAGTATATGGTTTGGTCCCCCCCTGGGGCCCATTGATTTCTGTGCTATTTATTGTGTTTAGAAATGCTTGTTTGAATTGTAACTTTGCCACTAGCCACATAAAGTGACTGTGGGATTCTGTCTAGAATAAATACATATATTTTATATATATACCTGTGTGGGCTACTCTTTCATTTGGTTATTCAAGAGGTTATTATGGTAAAACAATAAGCTTAACACTCCTTCAAGACTTAGCCTGAAGGCTGCTCTCCACAGCTACCACTAGGATAGCTTTCTTAAAGGTTGTCTTAAACCTATCATCAATAGGAGTCGAATTGGACTGGTGCAAGGTGTCCCTATAACTAGGAACAGCATATGCCAGGCCAACTTCTCACATTGGTGTGCAGCGGTTGGATTCAAGCTTGCCATTGTTTTACCAGATAACACATTGAATTTCTAAAGTGAAAGCCACAAGGTACCAAAGGTACATATAAATTCAAGCTAGAATACAATAAGTTCTACTGAACTTGGAGTTGTGTGTAGAGGGTCTAGCACACCTTGACTACAACTCAAGAGAGGGTTCAGTAGGCCACACTTAGTGTAGGTAGATACATCACTACACTAAACATGTCTTCAAGTGGCACTAAGACTATGGAAGGACCCCAGAGGGTCCCAGTAGATAAGTATGATAATTTCACCTTTGCTGAGCTCAGGGAAATGTGCACCCTTAGGAAACTGAAGACAGAAAGAGGTGCCAACACAAAACGTCTCAAAGAGATCCTGCTCATAGCAGACTTTATGGAGTCCATAGGATCCAGAGGGATGGACAACGTGGGTGGACACCCCTCAGAAGAGGACACTCCCAGAGTGGAATCTGAAGAGGAACAGGAAGAGGATGAAAATCCTGACCTGGAAGACACAAACCACTCACAGCATGGAAGTGATGGCCCAAGAGGCACTCCTTCCACCCTTAAAAGGAGAGTGGTGGGTCCAAGAAGGAACAGATCCCCCTCAGTGGGATCCAACCATTCTAAGGGATCCAAAGGGTCCTCTGCCTCTTCTCAGAGAAGAGAATCCTCTCATGAGAGGAAATGCAGACTGATCAAATTTGAGCAGGCTAAGCTTCAGCTTAAAAGAGAACAGTTAGCATTAGACAGGGAAACCCTGGAGCTTCAGAAAGCTTCAAAGAAATGGGGTCTAGAGATCCCTGGTGGCAGTGATGAAACCCCTAGAGTTAGAGAGAGAGTCCCTGACAATAGGAACCTCCACAAGATTGTGCCCCCCTATCAGAATGGGGATGATATTCACAAATGGATATCTGCTCTTGAAAGGGCCTGTAGAGTACAGAGGGTCCCTGTAGAGCAGTGGGCAGCAATCCTGTGGCTCTCCTTTTCAGATAAAGGGAGAGACAAGCTCCTCTCTGTAAGAGAAGAGGATGCTGATGATTATTATATCTTGAAAGCTGCTTTAATAGATGGGTTTGGCTTAACCACTGATCAATACAGACTTAAGTTCAGAGACACCCAGAAAGCACAGAATCAAGATTGGGTAGACTTTGTGGATTGTGCAACCAAGGCACTGGAAGGTTGGTTAAATGGCAGTAAAGTTAATGATTATCAAGGATTGTATAATCTCATTATGAGGGAGCAGATTCTTAATAATTGTCAGAACCAACTTTTACACCAGCACCTGGTGGACTCTGATCTGACCTCTCCCCAAGAATTGGGAAAGAAGGCAGACAAATGGGTCAGAACCAGGATCAGGCCTAAGAACCAAGTTGGTGACCAGAAGAAGGATTCCACTAAGCCCAAAGAGAAAGGTGGGGATGATAAACAAGAAAAGTCATCTGAAGGGCCCCAACAAACCAGTGCTGGGGGTGGGTCCCAAAATCCTTCCTCTAATAACAAGAAACCCTATTGCCATGTCTGTAAGAAACCTGGCCACTGGAAAACTGACTCCAGCTGTCCTAAAAATGGCAATAAAGAAAATGTTCCTCCAAAACCTGCTCCAACACCTCCTGTTACTACTAGTAGTAATCCCCCAGGTGGTGGGAGTGCACCCAAAAACTTAGTTGGGTTCTCTTTGGGGACACCAGTGGACTCTGGCCGAGCCAGGTCCCCTACATTAGCAACTATGGTCTGTGATGGTGGCATGGGGTTTGCCAACTTTACCATGAGCCCCAGTATTCTGGGCAGGTACAGACAAGAACCAATAATCAATGGTCAGAAGGCTGTGGCCTATAAGGACACAGGGGCCAGTGTCACCATGGTGACCAAGAGGCTAGTGCCCCTAGATCAGCTTTTACCTGGGTTTAGCTATCAGGTGACCAACATTGATGGAGTCAGGAAAGATCATCCCATGGCAGTGATAAATCTCAGCTGGGGAGGAGTCACTGGCCCCAAGAGGGTGGCAGTGTCCCCAAACTTGCCTGTAGATTGTTTACTGGGGAATGATCTAGAAATCTCAGCCTGGGCTGAGGTTGACCACAAGGCCCATTCGAAAATGGTAGGAATTCCTGAGAGAGGGGATGAGACCCTGAGGGCCTCACCTCCACCCCAGGAGGAAATAGAAAGAGTGAAGCCTGAAACTATGGATCACTCTACACAAACAGAGAGCATAGGGGAGGAAGAGCAGTCTTCCCCCCACCAGACTACAGGTAAAGGGCAAGTTTCTCAGGGAACTGCCCCTGCCCCTTGTGAAGTAACTGCCCCAGAAGTGGACAGGCTTGGCCTGCCCACCTCTCTGATGGCAGGAGATCCTTCCAAGGTGGTACCCAGTCTGGAGCAGGTATCCTGCCCCTCTCTACCCTGCCTCAGTCAGCCCAGCGCTGCAGAGGTCAGGGAGGCCAGTGGACCCTTACTGGGCCCCTGTCCAGAGGAACCCCCTCATCAAGAGATTAGGGACACCCAGCAGAGTAGTTTCAGCCAGGTGAATATTCCTCTACAAACTGAGGGATCCCCCTTACCCCTAGGTATAGGCACCCCTCAAATGGATGTTGTTGAGCACAGGGAAACCTGGGGCCTAGCTGCCCCAAACCTTCCAGTGCCCTCCACTATTCCAGCCAAAGGGATCCAACCCCCAGCTGTAGGCAGCCAGAGGTTGACCCTTAGGGCCAGATATGACACCGTCATGGGCAGAAAGGCTTCCATAGTGGCCAGTGATCTGAGGAGGTTGAGACCAGCAAAAGTAGGGTCTCACTTCCAGACTCAGACACCCCACCAGCCCACCTCTGACCCAAAAACCAATACAGGTAATTTCCCTAGACTTTGGAGAAACTCTAGAACCCCTTGGGGTAGGATTTCCCAAGTGGACCATGACACAGGGAGCAACCATGTTAGTACAGGTTCTTCCTTATATGGCCACTCAGGAAATAAAGGCTTATCTGGACAAGGTTAGCCTTATCTCCTTTCGTTTGGGGGGGGGTTATGTAGGAGAGTGGAATCTGACTAATGGTTGCCCCCAACTTTTTGCCTGGTATTTAAGTGGTTTTTGACTAGTCTGGCTGGGATCCTGCTATCCAGGACCCCAGCCTATCTGCTTTCTCCCTAAAACTGTTGTGAGTACCCTAGGTACAAACATAATTGGATGCTGGGCGTGCCCTTCCAGTCCCTTGTAGATGGTACCCTAGGTACCCAGGGCATGGGTCCCCCAGTAGGCCTACCAGGGCTGCAGCACTTATTGTGCCACCCTGGGACAGCCACCCAAACTGACACCACCAGGCCACTACTGTAGCCTGGGTAAGGTGGTGCTAGCACCCCTTACAGGGACATAGGTACCCTATGTCCCATACCATTACAACACATATACTCTCATAGGTCACCCCTATGGCAGGCCCTGGTAATCCTACAGGGCTGGGTGCTGAGGTATGTGTGAGGGGGGACCCCTACGTGAGTAGGACCTCTCTGCAACCTTCGTAAAATCGTTACTGGGTTGTTTGTAGTGTAGCCATACCATATACTCTTAACCGCATTATAAGTTATTGCGTCATCGCTGTAACTTTGGAATGGCTACACCGAACCATATCGTGTTTGGTGTCAAACATGAAGGAATCATACCCCCAGTCCAGCCATGGGCATGGGGGCACGATTCCCCCTTGCTAGGAGGGTGATATGGGAAAAGCGGTAGAATTTGGAAACCAATTTAAAAGTGCACATGTACCACAAAATGGCTACTGTTCGCCACCTACACGACTCTGGCTGGCTGTTGCTGGGGAAAACCCCAGCCTCGCCATCTGGACAATAGGGCTCCTGTGGCAGGGAGGTGCCAGCACCTCCCCAGACAGGATATGTGGATTGGAACAGGGTGGGTGCACCAAAAGTCCATTCAGAGTTGCACGTAGGCAGCTGCAGAGCCCCAATTCTGCATACACCGCCTGGAACCGGTTCAGGGGCATCCTGCCCCTCGCCCAGGCGGGAAACACACAAAGGGGAGTGGGTGTAGCCACCCTTTCCCGCCTCTACTCTGATTGGTAGGCTCTATTTTGGACCATCCCCTAATCTTGGGGATATATGGGAATAACTTTGCCCTAGAGCCTTAGATTCGTACAGGACTTCACAGAACTGACCTTCGACGAGCTGCTGCCCAGCTGACTGAAGAAATCTCCCTTGGGATAAAGGAGTTATCCCCCTGCTTGGCAGGCACCTAAAAGACTACAAGATACCCGGTTGGAACTTCGTTGCTCTCACGACCTTCGACGCCTTCCAGCAACCTCGAGGTGGGTCTCCAGTGCATCCCAGCGTCCTGTGAGTGTGCCCAGCAAGTCTGAGCACCCTGGACCACGTGGGTGTCGAGATCCCCGCATACCCCGAGACACCGGCCACCTCTTGTCCAGCACACGACCCCGACCAGTGGGGAAGTTGTGCTTTGGCCCATTCTTGAGCCAACCTTCAAGCAGCATTTGTGCCGACTCTCAGCTCCCTGGCCCGCTCCGGTGGCCCGTGGGAGCACTTTTACGCACTCCATTTTGCTGCCTTCCGCGGTCCCTTGTCTCTCGACTTGTGGGCCCTGACGGAGGACAATCTTCCTTTCTAAGAGTTCCCCTGGTTGCTCCAGGCCTGCTCTACGCTCCCTGCAAAGGAGAGCACCCTCAGACCTCGTGGGTCTGCACCAGCAGCTGCTTTGTTCATCTTGCGTGGGTTGCGGTTGCCAATGCTTAGTGGATCCAATCGGGACACTAACACCGCAGCGACCCTCAGCCGACGTGGGACAGTCGCCCTCCAGAAGCTGGCCTTCCTTGAAGCCTCCCGGAGCCCGTGACTGCAGAGCCCAGCTGTACCTTCCACACCTGAAGCACCCGACATCCACGAGCTCCTTCCTGTGAGCTCCCTGGTCACTGTGCTGTGACCCAGACTCTGTCCCCTCTGCTTTCAGGTTCATCTTTGTCTTTTCTTCAACTTTAATCTTCACGACTTCAGCGACACTTCCAGTTAGCAGCAGTTTGGACTCCTTTTCCATAGAAAATCAGCCCGCGACCCGACACCAGAATCGACCTATGCACCCGGCTTCCCTGGGGCAGGTAACAGTGGTACTTCGGTACTTCCGTGGTGGTGGGCTCTCCAAAGCCTTAAGTCTCAAGCCTTAACTTTGTGCTGTTGTTAGAAGTGTCCTTAAACCTTAATTATTCAACCGCGACATTCTCCATAGGCTAACATTGCGATCCCGACAGCAGCTTCTCGCACTGCACACGCCTCCCGTGGGTCCCCTTCCTCTTAACTGTGGGTGGATTCTTAAGGGGCCAGCGATCCTGAATGCCCTAGGCATTGCCTGTAGAATTGTCGTGGTTCTTATACCACTATTTTAGTATATGGTTTGGTCCCCCCCTGGGGCCCATTGATTTCTGTGCTATTTATTGTGTTTAGAAATGCTTGTTTGAATTGTAACTTTGCCACTAGCCACATAAAGTGACTGTGGGATTCTGTCTAGAATAAATACATATATTTTATATATATACCTGTGTGGGCTACTCTTTCATTTGGTTATTCAAGAGGTTATTATGGTAAAACAATAAGCTTAACACTCCTTCAAGACTTAGCCTGAAGGCTGCTCTCCACAGCTACCACTAGGATAGCTTTCTTAAAGGTTGTCTTAAACCTATCATCAATAGGAGTCGAATTGGACTGGTGCAAGGTGTCCCTATAACTAGGAACAGCATATGCCAGGCCAACTTCTCACACTAAGGTCTTAGACTCGTACTCTGGCCTAATGGTTAAGGTCTTAACTCCTACTCTGGCCTAATAGCTAAGGTCTTAGACTTGTACTCTGGCCTAATGGTTAAGGTCTTAACTTTTACTCTGGCCTAATAGCTAAGGTCTTAACTCTTACACTGGACTAATAGCTAAGGTCTTAGACTCGTACTCTGGCCTACTGGTTAAGGTCTTAACTCTTACTCTGGCCTACTGGTTAAGGTCTTAACTCTTACTCTGGCCTAATAGCTAAGGTCTTAGACTCGTACTCTGGCCTAATAGCTAAGGTCTTAGACTCGTACTCTGGCCTAATGTTTAAGCTTTTAACTCATACTCTGGCCTAATAGCTAAGGTCTTAACTCTTACTCTGGCCTAATAGATAAGGTCTTAACTCTTACTCTGGCCTAATAGCTAAGGTCTTAGACTCATACTCTGGCCTAATGGTTAAGGTCTTAACACTTACTCTGGCCTACTGGTTAAGGTCTTAACTCTTACTCTGGCCTAATAGCTAAGGTTTTAGACTCATACTCTGTCCTACTGGTTAAGGTCTTAACTCTTACTCTGGGATAATAGCTAAGGTCTTAGACTCGTGCTCTGGCCTAATAGCTAAGGTCTTAACTCTTACTCGGGCCTAATAGCTAAGGTCTTAGCTTAGTACTCTGGCCTACTGGTTAAGGTCTTAACTCGGACTCTGGCCTAATGGTTAAGGTCTTAACGCTTACTCTGCTCTAATAGCTAAGGTCTTAGACTCGTACTCTGGCCTAATAGCTAAGGTCTTAGACTCGTACTCTGGCCTAATTGGTAAGGTCTTAACTCTTACTCTGTCGTACTGGTTAAGGTCTTAACTCTTACTCTGTCCTACTGGTTAAGGTCTTAACTCTTACTCTGGCCTAATAGCTAAGGTCTTAACACGTACTCTGGCCTAATAGCTAAGGTCTTAGACTCGTACTCTGGCCTAATGGTTAAGGTCTTAACTCTTACTCTGGCCTAATAGCTAAGGTCTTAACACTTACTCTGGCCTAATAGCTAAGGTCTTAGACTCGTACTCTGGCCTAATGGTTAAGGTCTTAACTCTTACTCTTGCCTAATAGCTAAGGTCTTAACTCTTACTCTGGCCTAATAGCTAAGGTCTTAGGCTCGTACTCTGGCCTAATAGCTAAGGTCCTAGACTCGTACTCTGGCCTAATGGTTAAGGTCTTAACTCTTACTCTGGCCTAATAGCTAAGGTCTTAGACTCGTACTCTGGCCTAATGGTTAAGGTCTTAACTTTTACTCTGGCCTAATAGCTAAGGTCTTAGCTTCGTAATCTGGCCTACTGGTTAAAGTCTTAACTCGTACTCTGGCCTAATGGTTAAGGTCTTAACGCTTACTCTGCTCTAATAGCTAAGGTCTTAGACTCGTACTCTGGCCAAATAGCTAAGGTCTTAGACTCGTACTCTGGCCTAATGGTTAAGGTCTTAACTCTTACTCTGGCCTAATAGCTAAGGTCTTAGACTCGTACTGTGGCCTAATGGTTAAGGTCTTAACTTTTACTTTGGCCTAATAGCTAAGGTTTTAACTCTTACTCTGGCCTAATAGCTAAGGTCTTAGCCTTGTACTCTGGCCTACTGGTTAGGTCTTAACTCTTACTCTGGCCTACTGGTTAAGGTCTTAACTCTTACTCTGGCCTAATAGCTAAGGTCTTAGACTCGTACTCTGGCCTAATAGCCAAGGTCTTAGACTCGTACTCTGGCCTAATGGTTAAGGTCTTAACTCCTACTCTGGCCTAATAGCTAAGGTCTTAGACTCGTACTCTGGCCTAATGGTTAAGGTCTTAACTTTTACTCTGGCCTAATAGCTAAGGTCTTAACTCTTACACTGGACTAATAGCTAAGGTCTTAGACTCGTACTCTGGCCTACTGGTTAAGGACTTAACTCTTACTCTGGCCTACTGGTTAAGGTCTTAACTCTTACTCTGGCCTAATAGTTAAGGTCTTAACTTTTACTCTGGCCTAATAGCTAAGGTCTTAACTCTTACTCTGGCCTAATAGCTAAGGTCTTAGCTTCGTAATCTGGCCTATTGGTTAAGGTCTTAACTCGTACTCTGGCCTAATGGTTAAGGTCTTACCGCTTACTCTGCTCTAATAGCTAAGGTCTTAGACTCTTACTCTGGCCTAATAGCTAAGGTCTTAACTCTTACTCTGGCCTAATAGCTAAGGTCTTAGGCTCGTACTCTGGCCTAATAGCTAAGGTCCTAGACTCGTACTCTGGCCTAATGGTTAAGGTCCTAACTCTTACTCTGGCCTAATAGCTAAGGTCTTAGACTCGTACTCTGGCCTAATGGTTAAGGTCTTAACTTTTACTCTGGCCTAATAGCTAAGGTCTTAGCTTCGTTATCTGGCCTACTGGTTAAGGTCTTAACTCGCACTCTGGCCTAATGGTTAAGGTCTTAACGCTTACTCTGCTCTAATAGCTAAGGTCTTAGACTCGTACTCTGGCCTAATAGCTAAGGTCTTAGACTCGTACTCTGGCCTAATGGTTAAGGTCTTAACTCTTACTCTGGCCTAATAGCTAAGGTCTTAGACTCGTACTGTGGCCTAATGGTTAAGGTCTTAACTTTTACTTTGGCCTAATAGCTAAGGTTTTAACTCTTACTCTGGCCTAATAGCTAAGGTCTTAGCCTTGTACTCTGGCCTACTGGTTAAGGTCTTAACTCTTACTCTGGCCTACTGGTTAAGGTCTTAACTCTTACTCTGGCCTAATAGCTAAGGTCTTAGCTTCGTAATCTGGCCTAATGGTTAAGGTCTTAACGCTTACTCTGCTCTAATAGCTAAGGTCTTAGACTCGTACTCTGGCCTAATAGCTAAGGTCTTAGACTCGTACTCTGGTCTAATGGTTAAGGTCTTAACTCTTACTCTGGCCTAATAGCTAAGTTCTTAGACTCGTACTGTGGCCTAATGGTTAAGGTCTTAAATTTTACTTTGGCCTAATAGCCAAGGTTTTAACTCTTACTCTGGCCTAATAGCTAAGGTCTTAGCCTTGTACTCTGGCCTACTGGTTAAGGTCTTAACTCTTACTCTGGCCTACTGGTTAAGGTCTTAACTCTTACTCTGGCCTAATAGCTAAGGTCTTAGACTCGTACTCTGGCCTAATAGCTAAGGTCTTAGACTTGTACTCTGGCCTACAGGTTAAGGTCTTAACTCTTACTCTGGCCTACTGGTTAAGGTCTTAGACTCGTACTCTGGCCTCATAGCTAAGGTCTTAGACTCGTACTCTGGCCTAATGGTTAAGCTTTTAACTCATACTCTGGCCTAATAGCTAAGGTCTTAACTCTTACTCTGGCCTAATAGATAAGGTCTTAACTCTTACTCTGGCCTAATAGCTAAGGTCTTAGACTCATACTCTGGCCTAATGGTTAAGGTCTTAACTCTTACTCTGGCCTACTGGTTAAGGTCTTAACGCTTACTCTGCTCTAATAGCTAAGGTCTTAGACTCGTACTCTGGCCTAATTGGTAAGGTCTTAACTCTTACTCTGTCCTACTGGTTAAGGTCTTAACTCTTACTCTGTCCTACTGGTTAAGGTCTTAACTCTTACTCTGGCCTAATAGCTAAGGTCTTAACACTTACTCTGGCCTAATAGCTAAGGTCTTAGACTCGTACTCTGGCCTAATGGTTAAGGTCTTAACTCTTACTCTGGCCTAATAGCTAAGGTCTTAACACTTACTCTGGCCTAATAGCTAAGGTCTTAGACTCGTACTCTGGCCTAATGGTTAAGGTCTTAACTCTTACTCTTGCCTAATAGCTAAGGTCTTAACTCTTACTCTGGCCTAATAGCTAAGGTCTTAGACTCGTACTCTGGCCTAATAGCTAAGGTCCTAGACTCGTACTCTGGCCTAATGGTTAAGGTCTTAACTCTTACTCTGGCCTAATAGCTAAGGTCTTAGACTCGTACTCTGGCCTAATGGTTAAGGTCTTAACTTTTACTCTGGCCTAATAGCTAAGGTCTTAGCTTCGTAATAGGCCTACTGGTTAAGGTCTTAACTCGTACTCTGGCCTAATGGTTAAGGTCTTAACGCTTACTCTGCTCTAATAGCTAAGGTCTTAGACTCGTACTCTGGCCTAATAGCTAAGGTCTTAGACTCGTACTCTGGCCTAATGGTTAAGGTCTTAACTCTTACTCTGGCCTAATAGCTAAGGTCTTAGACTCGTACTGTGGCCTAATGGTTAAGGTCTTAACTTTTACTTTGGCCTAATAGCTAAGGTTTTAACTCTTACTCTGGCCTAATAGCTAAGGTCTTAGCCTTGTACTCTGGCCTACTGGTTAAGGTCTTAACTCTTACTCTGGCCTACTGGTTAAGGTCTTAACTCTTACTCTGGCCTAATAGCTAAGGTCTTAGACTCATACTCTGGCCTAATAGCTAAGGTCTTAGACACGTACTCTGGTCTAATGGTTAAGGTCTTAACTCCTACTCTGGCCTAATAGCTAAGGTCTTAGACTCGTACTCTGGCCTAATGGTTAAGGTCTTAACTTTTACTCTGGCCTAATAGCTAAGGTCTTAACTCTTACACTGGACTAATAGCTAAGGTCTTAGACTCGTACTCTGGCCTACTGGTTAAGGACTTAACTCTTACTCTGGCCTACTGGTTAAGGTCTTAACTCTTACTCTGGCCTAATAGTTAAGGTCTTAACTTTTACTCTGGCCAAATAGCTAAGGTCTTAACTCTTACTCTGGCCTAATAGCTAAGGTCTTAGCTTCGTAATCTGGCCTACTGGTTAAGGTCTTAACTCGTACTCTGGCCTAATGGTTAAGGTCTTAACGCTTACTCTGCTCTAATAGCTAAGGTCTTAGACTCGTACTCTGGCCTAATAGCTAAGGTCTTAGACTTGTACTCTGGTCTAATGGTGAAGGTCTTAACTCTTACTTTGGCCTAATAGCTAAGTTCTTAGACTCGTACTGTGGCCTAATGGTTAAGGTCTTAAATTTTACTTTGGCCTAATAGCCAAGGTTTTAACTCTTACTCTGGCCTAATAGCTAAGGTCTTAGCCTTGTACTCTGGCCTACTGGTTAAGGTCTTATCTCTTACTCTGGCCTACTGGTTAAGGTCTTAACTCTTACTCTGGCCTAATAGCTAAGGTCTTAGACTCGTACTCTGGCCTAATAGCTAAGGTCTTAGACTCGTACTCTGGCCTAATGGTTAAGGTCTTAACTACTACTACGGCCTAATAGCTAAGGTCTTAGACTTGTACTCTGGCCTAATGGTTAAGGTCTTAACTTTTACTCTGGCCTAATAGCTAAGGTCTTAACTCTTACACTGGACTAATAGCTAAGGTCTTAGACTCGTACTCTGGCCTACTGGTTAAGGTCTTAACTCTTACTCTGGCCTACTGGTTAAGGTCTTAACTCTTACTCTGGCCTAATAGCTAAGGTCTTAGACTCGTACTCTGGCCTAATAGCTAAGGTCTTAGACTCGTACTCTGGCCTAATAGTTAAGCTTTTAACTCATACTCTGGCCTAATAGCTAAGGTCTTAACTCTTACTCTGGCCTAATAGATAAGGTCTTAACTCTTACTCTGGCCTAATAGCTAAGGTCTTAGACTCATACTCTGGCCTAATGGTTAAGGTCTTAACACTTACTCTGGCCTACTGGTTAAGGTCTTAGACTCGTACTCTGGCCTAATAGCTAAGGTCGTAGACTCGTACTCTGGCCTAATGGTTAAGGTCTTAACTCCTACTCTGGCCTAATAGCTAAGGTCTTAGACTCGTACTCTGGCCTAATGGTTAAGGTCTTAACTTTTACTCTGGCCTAATAGCTAAGGTCTTAGACTCGTACTCTGGCCTAATAGCTAAGGTCTTAGACTCGTACTCTGGCCTACTGGTTAAGGTCTTAACTCGTACTCTGGCCTAATGGTTAAGCTTTTAACTCCTACTCTGGCCTAATAGCTAAGGTCTTAACTCTTACTCGGGCCTAATAGCTAAGGTCTTAGCTTCGTACTCTGGCCTACTGGTTAAGGTCTTAACTCGTACTCTGGCCTAATGGTTAAGCTTTTAACTCCTACTCTGGCCTAATAGCTAAGGTCTTAATTCTTACTCTGGCCTAATAGCTAAGGTCTTAGACTCATACCCTGGCCTAATGGTTAAGGTCTTAACTCTTACTCTGGCCTACTGGTTAAGGTCTTAACTCTTACTCTGGCCTAATAGCTAAGGTTTTAGACTCGTACTCTGGCCTACTGGTTAAGGTCTTAACTCTTACTCTGGGATAATAGCTAAGGTCTTAGACTTGTACTCTGGCCTGCAAGTTAAGGTCTTAACTCTTACTCGGGCCTTCTGGTTAAGGTCTTAACTCTTACTCTGGCCTAATAGCTAAGGTCTTAGACTCGTACTCTGGCCTAAAGGTTAAGGTCTTAACTCTTACTCTGGCCTACTGGTTAAGGTCTTAACTCTTACTCTGGCCTAATAGCTGAGGTCTTAACTCTTACTCTGGCCTACTGGTTAAGGTCTTAACTTTTACACTGGCCTAATAGCTAAGGTCTTAGACTCATACTCTGGCCTAATGGTTAAGGTCTTAACTCTTACTCTGGCCTAATAGCTAAGGTCTTAACTCTCACTCTGGCCTACTGGTTAAGATCTTAACTCTTACTCTGGCCTAATAGCTAAGGTCTTAGACTCGTACTCTGGCCTAATAGCTAAGGTCTTAGACTTGTACTCTGGCCTACAGGTTAAGGTCTTAACTCTTACTCTGGCCTACTGGTTAAGGTCTTTACCCTTACTCTGGCATAATAGCTAAGGTCTTAGACTCATACTCTGGCCTACTGGTTACGGTCTTAACTCTTACTCTGGCCTAATAGCTAAGTTCTTAACTCTTACTCTGGCCTAATAGCTAAGGTCTTAGACTCGTACTCTGACCAAATGGTTAAGGTATTAACTCTTACTCTGGCCTACTGGTTAAGGTCTTTACCCTTACGCTGGCATAATAGCTAAGGTCTTAGACTCGTACTCTGGCCTAATGGTTAAGGTCTTAACTCTTACTCTAGCCTAATAGCTAGGGTCTTAACTCGTACTCTGGGCTAATAGCTAAGGTCTTAGACTCGTACTCTGGCCTAATGGTTAAGGTCTTACCTCTTACTCTGGCCTACTGGTTAAGGTCTTAACTGTTACTGTGGCCTAATAGCTAAGGTCTTAACTGTTACTGTGGCCTAATAGCTAAGGTCTTAGCCTTGTACTCTGGCCTACTGGTTAAGGTCTTAACTCTTACTCTGGCCTACTGGTTAAGGTCTTAACTCTTACTCTGGCCTAATAGCTAAGGTCTTAGACTCGTACTCTGGCCTAATAGCTAAGGTCTTAGACTCGTACTCTGGCCTAATGGTTAAGGTCTTAACTCATACTCTGGCCTAATAGCTAAGGTCTTAGACTCGTACTCTGGCCTAATGGTTAAGGTCTTAACTTTTACTCTGGCCTAATAGCTAAGGTCTTAACTCTTACACTGGACTAATAGCTAAGGTCTTAGACTCGTACTCTGGCCTACTGGTTAAGGTCTTAACTCTTACTCTGGCCTACTGGTTAAGGTCTTAACTCTTACTCTGGCCTAATAGCTAAGGTCTTAGACTCGTACTCTGGCCTAATAGCTAAGGTCTTAGACTCGTACTCTGCCCTAATGGTTAAGCTTTTAACTCCTACTCTGGCCTAATAGCTAAGGTCTTAACTCTTACTCTGGCCTAATAGCTAAGGTCTTAACTCTTCCTCTGGCCTAATAGCTAAGGTCTTAGACTCATACTCTGGCCTACTGGTTAAGGTCTTAACTGTTACTCTGGCCTAATAGCTAAGGTTTTAGACTCGTACTCTGGCCTACTTTTTAAGGTCTTAACTCTTACTCTGGGATAATAGCTAAGGTCTTAGACTCGTACTCTGGCCTAATAGCTAAGGTCTTAACTCTTACTCGGGCCTAATAGCTAAGGTCTTAGCTTCGTACTCTGGCCTACTGGTTAAGGTCTTAACTCGTACTCTGGCCTAATGGTTAAGGTCTTAACGGTTACTCTGCTCTAATAGCTAAGGTCTTAGACTCGTACTCTGGCCTAATGGTTAAGGTCTTAACTCTTACTCTGGCCTAATAGCTAAGGTCCTAGACTCGTACTGTGGCCTAATGGTTAAGGTCTTAACTTTTACTCTGGCCTAATAGCTAAGGTTTTAACTCTTACTCTGGCCTAATAGCTAAGGTCTTAGCCTCGTACACTGGCCTACTGGTTAAGGTCTTAACTCTTACTCTGGCCTACTGGTTAAGGTCTTAACTCTTACTCTGGCCTAATAGCTAAGGTCTTAGACTCGTACTCTGGCCTAATAGCTAAGGTCTTAGACTCGTACTCTGGCCTAATGGTTAAGGTCTTAACTCCTACTCTGGCCTAATAGCTAAGGTCTTAGACTCGTACTCTGGCCTAATGGTTAAGGTCTTAACTTTTTCTCTGGCCTAATAGCTAAGGTCTTAGACTCGTACTCTGGCCTAATAGCTAAGGTCTTAGCCTTGTACTCTGGCCTACTGGTTAAGGTCTTAACTCTTACTCTGGCCTACTGGTTAAGGTCTTAACTCTTACTCTGGCCTAATAGCTAAGGTCTTAGACTCGTACTCTGGCCTAATAGCTAAGGTCTTAGACTCGAACTCTGGCCTAATGGTTAAGGTCTTAACTCATACTCTGGCCTAATAGCTAAGGTCTTAGACTCGTACTCTGGCCTAATGGTTAAGGTCTTAACTTTTACTCTGGCCTAATAGCTAAGGTCTTAACTCTTACACTGGACTAATAGCTAAGGTCTTAGACTCGTACTCTGGCCTACTGGTTAAGGTCTTAACTCTTACTCTGGCCTACTGGTTAAGGTCTTAACTCTTACTCTGGCCTAATAGCTAAGGTCTTAGACTCGTACTCTGGCCTAATAGCTAAGGTCTTAGACTCGTACTCTGGCCTAATGGTTAAGCTTTTAACTCCTACTCTGGCCTAATAGCTAAGGTCTTAACTCTTACTCTGGCCTAATAGCTAAGGTCTTAACTCTTCCTCTGGCCTAATAGCTAAGGTCTTAGACTCATACTCTGGCCTAATGGTTAAGGTCTTATCTCTTACTCTGGCCTACTGGTTAAGGTCTTAACTGTTACTCTGGCCTAATAGCTAAGGTTTTAGACTCGTACTCTGGCCTACTTTTTAAGGTCTTAACTCTTACTCTGGGATAATAGCTAAGGTCTTAGACTCGTACTCTGGCCTAATAGCTAAGGTCTTAACTCTTACTCGGGCCTAATAGCTAAGGTCTTAGCTTCGTACTCTGGCCTACTGGTTAAGGTCTTAACTCGTACTCTGGCCTAATGGTTAAGGTCTTAACGCTTACTCTGCTCTAATAGCTAAGGTCTTAGACTCGTACTCTGGCCTAATAGCTAAGGTCTTAGACTCGTACTCTGGCCTAATGGTTAAGGTCTTAACTCTTACTCTGGCCTAATATCTAAGGTCTTAGACTCGTACTGTGGCCTAATGGTTAAGGTCTTAACTTTTACTCTGGCCTAATAGCTAAGGTTTTAACTCTTACTCTGGCCTAATAGCTAAGGTCCTAGCCTCGTACACTGGCCTACTGGTTAAGGTCTTAACTCTTACTCTGGCCTACTGGTTAAGGTCTTAACTCTTACTCTGGCCTAATAGATAAGGTCTTAGACTCGTACTCTGGCCTAATAGCTAAGGTCTTAGACTCGTACTCTGGCCTAATGGTTAAGGTCTTAACTCCTACTCTGGCCTAATAGCTAAGGTCTTAGACTCGTACTCTGGCCTAATGGTTAAGGTCTTAACTTTTACTCTGGCCTAATAGCTAAGGTCTTAGACTCGTACTCTGGCGTAATAGCTAAGTTCTTAGCCTTGTACTCTGGCCTACTGGTTAAGGTCTTAACACTTACTCTGGCCTACTGGTTAAGGTCTTAACTCTTACTCTGGCCTAATAGCTAAGGTCTTAGACTCGTACTCTGGCCTAATAGCTAAGGTCTTAGACTCGTACTCTGGCCTAATGGTTAAGGTCTTAACTCATACTCTGGCCTAATAGCTAAGGTCTTAGACTCGTACTCTGGCCTAATGGTTAAGGTCTTAACTTTTACTCTGGCCTAATAGCTAAGGTCTTAACTCTTACACTGGACTAATAGCTAAGGTCTTAGACTCGTACTCTGGCCTACTGGTTAAGGTCTTAACTCTGACTCTGGCCTACTGGTTAAGGTCTTAACTCTTACTCTGGCCTAATAGCTAAGGTCTTAGACTCGTACTCTGGCCTAATAGCTAAGGTCTTAGACTCGTACTCTGGCCTAATGGTTAAGCTTTTAACTCCTACTCTGGCCTAATAGCTAAGGTCTTAACTCTTACTCTGGCCTAATAGCTAAGGTCTTAAATCTTCCTCTGGCCTAATAGCTAAGGTCTTAGACTCATACTCTGGCCTAATGGTTAAGGTCTTATCTCTTACTCTGGCCTACTGGTTAAGGTCTTAACTCTTACTCTGGCTTAATAGCTAAGGTTTTAGACTCGTACTCTGGCCTACTTTTTAAGGTCTTAACTCTTACTCTGGGATAATAGCTAAGGTCTTAGACTCGTACTCTGGCCTAATAGCTAAGGTCTTAACTCTTACTCGGGCCTAATAGCTAAGGTCTTAGCTTCGTACTCTGGCCTACTGGTTAAGGTCTTAACTCGTACTCTGGCCTAATGGTTAAGGTCTTAACGCTTACTCTGCTCTAATAGCTAAGGTCTTAGACTCGTACTCTGGCCTAATAGCTAAGGTCTTAGACTCGTACTCTGGCCTACTGGTTAAGGTCTTAACTCTTACTCTGGCCTAATAGCTAAGGTCTTAGACTCGTACTCTGGCCTAATAGCTAAGGTCTTAGACTCGTACTCTGGCCTAATGGTTAAGGTCTTAACTCCTACTCTGGCCTAATAGCTAAGGTCTTAGACTCGTACTCTGGCCTAATGGTTAAGGTCTTAACTTTTACTCTGGCCTAATAGCTAAGGTCTTAGACTCGTACTCTGGCCTAATAGCTAAGGTCTTAGACTCGTACTCTGGCCTAATGGTTAAGCTTTTAACTCCTACTCTGGCCTAATAGCTAAGGTCTTAATTCTTACTCTGGCCTAATAGCTAAGGTCTTAGACTCATACTCTGGCCTAATGGTTAAGGTCTTAACTCTTACTCTGGCCTACTGGTTAAGGTCTTAACTCTTACTCTGGCCTAATAGCTAAGGTTTTAGACTCGTACTCTGGCCTACTGGTTAAGGTCTTAACTCTTACTCTGGGATAATAGCTAAGGTCTTAGACTCGTTCTCTGGCCTGCAGGTTAAGGTCTTAACTCTTACTCGGGCCTTCTGGTTAAGGTCTTAACTCTTACTCTGGCCTAATAGCTAAGGTTTTAGACTCGTACTCTGGCCTACTTTTTAAGGTCTTAACTCTTACTCTGGGATAATAGCTAAGGTCTTAGACTCGTACTCTGGCCTAATAGCTAAGGTCTTAACTCTTACTCGGGCCTAATAGCTAAGGTCTTAGCTTCGTACTCTGGCCTACTGGTTAAGGTCTTAACTCGTACTCTGGCCTAATGGTTAAGGTCTTAACGCTTACTCTGCTCTAATAGCTAAGGTCTTAGACTCGTACTCTGGCCTAATAGCTAAGGTCTTAGACTCGTACTCTGGCCTAATGGTTAAGGTCTTAACTCTTACTCTGGCCTAATATCTAAGGTCTTAGACTCGTACTGTGGCCTAATGGTTAAGGTCTTAACTTTTACTCTGGCCTAATAGCTAAGGTTTTAACTCTTACTCTGGCCTAATAGCTAAGGTCCTAGCCTCGTACACTGGCCTACTGGTTAAGGTCTTAACTCTTACTCTGGCCTACTGGTTAAGGTCTTAACTCTTACTCTGGCCTAATAGATAAGGTCTTAGACTCGTACTCTGGCCTAATAGCTAAGGTCTTAGACTCGTACTCTGGCCTAATGGTTAAGGTCTTAACTCCTACTCTGGCCTAATAGCTAAGGTCTTAGACTCGTACTCTGGCCTAATGGTTAAGGTCTTAACTTTTACTCTGGCCTAATAGCTAAGGTCTTAGACTCGTACTCTGGCGTAATAGCTAAGGTCTTAGCCTTGTACTCTGGCCTACTGGTTAAGGTCTTAACACTTACTCTGGCCTACTGGTTAAGGTCTTAACTCTTACTCTGGCCTAATAGCTAAGGTCTTAGACTCGTACTCTGGCCTAATAGCTAAGGTCTTAGACTCGTACTCTGGCCTAATGGTTAAGGTCTTAACTCATACTCTGGCCTAATAGCTAAGGTCTTAGACTCGTACTCTGGCCTAATGGTTAAGGTCTTAACTTTTACTCTGGCCTAATAGCTAAGGTCTTAACTCTTACACTGGACTAATAGCTAAGGTCTTAGACTCGTACTCTGGCCTACTGGTTAAGGTCTTAACTCTGACTCTGGCCTACTGGTTAAGGTCTTAACTCTTACTCTGGCCTAATAGCTAAGGTCTTAGACTCGTACTCTGGCCTAATAGCTAAGGTCTTAGACTCGTACTCTGGCCTAATGGTTAAGCTTTTAACTCCTACTCTGGCCTAATAGCTAAGGTCTTAACTCTTACTCTGGCCTAATAGCTAAGGTCTTAAATCTTCCTCTGGCCTAATAGCTAAGGTCTTAGACTCATACTCTGGCCTAATGGTTAAGGTCTTATCTCTTACTCTGGCCTACTGGTTAAGGTCTTAACTCTTACTCTGGCTTAATAGCTAAGGTTTTAGACTCGTACTCTGGCCTACTTTTTAAGGTCTTAACTCTTACTCTGGGATAATAGCTAAGGTCTTAGACTCGTACTCTGGCCTAATAGCTAAGGTCTTAACTCTTACTCGGGCCTAATAGCTAAGGTCTTAGCTTCGTACTCTGGCCTACTGGTTAAGGTCTTAACTCGTACTCTGGCCTAATGGTTAAGGTCTTAACGCTTACTCTGCTCTAATAGCTAAGGTCTTAGACTCGTACTCTGGCCTAATAGCTAAGGTCTTAGACTCGTACTCTGGCCTAATGGTTAAGGTCTTAACTCTTACTCTGGCCTAATAGCTAAGGTCTTAGACTCGTACTGTGGCCTAATGGTTAAGGTCTTAACTTTTACTCTGGCCTAATAGCTAAGGTTTTAACTCTTACTCTGGCCTAATAGCTAAGGTCTTAGCCTTGTACACTAGCCTACTGGTTAAGGTCTTAACTCTTACTCTGGCCTACTGGTTAAGGTCTTAACTCTTACTCTGGCCTAATAGCTAAGGTCTTAGACTCGTACTCTGGCCTAATAGCTAAGGTCTTAGACTCGTACTCTGGCCTAATGGTTAAGGTCTTAACTCCTACTCTGGCCTAATAGCTAAGGTCTTAGACTCGTACTCTGGCCTAATGGTTAAGGTCTTAACTTTTACTCTGGCCTAATAGCTAAGGTCTTAGACTCGTACTCTGGCCTAATAGCTAAGGTCTTAGACTCGTACTCTGGCCTAATGGTTAAGCTTTTAACTCCTACTCTGGCCTAATAGCTAAGGTCTTAATTCTTACTCTGGCCTAATAGCTAAGGTCTTAGACTCATACTCTGGCCTAATGGTTAAGGTCTTAACTCTTACTCTGGCCTACTGGTTAAGGTCTTAACTCTTACTCTGGCCTAATAGCTAAGGTTTTAGACTCGTACTCTGGCCTACTGGTTAAGGTCTTAACTCTTACTCTGGGATAATAGCTAAGGTCTTAGACTCGTTCTCTGGCCTGCAGGTTAAGGTCTTAACTCTTACTCGGGCCTTCTGGTTAAGGTCTTAACTCTTACTCTGGCCTAATAGCTAAGGTCTTAGACTCATACTCTGGCCTAATGGTTAAGGTCTTAACTCTTACTCTGGCCTACTGGTTAAGGTCTTAACTCTTACTCTGGCCTAATAGCTGAGGTCTTAACTCTTACTCTGGCCTACTGGTTAAGGTCTTAACTTTTACACTGGCCTAATAGCTAAGGTCTTAGACTCATACTCTGGCCTAATGGTTAAGGTCTTAACTCTTACTCTGGCCTAATAGCTAAGGTCCTAACTCTTACTCTGGCCTAATAGCTAAGGTCTTAGACTCGTACTCTGGACTAATAGCTAAGGTCTTAGACTTGTACTCTGGCCTACAGGTTAAGGTCTTAACTCTTACTCTGGCCTACTGGTTAAGGGCTTTACCCTTACTCTGGCATAATAGCTAAGGTCTTAGACTCGTACTCTGGCCTAATGGTTAAGGTCTTAACTCTTACTCTAGATTAATAGCTAGGGTCTTAACTCGTACTCTGGCCTAATAGCTAAGGTCTTAGACTCGTACTCTGCCCTAATGGTTAAGGTCTTACCTCTTACTCTGGCCTACTGGTTAAGGTCTTAACTGTTACTGTGGCCTAATAGCTAAGGTCTTAACTCTTACTCTGGCCTAATAGCTAAGGTCTTAGCCTTGTACTCTGGCCTACTGGTTAAGGTCTTAACTCTTACTCTGGCCTACTGGTTAAGGTCTTAACTCTTACTCTGGCCTAATAGCTAAGGTCTTAGACTCGTACTCTGGCCTAATAGCTAAGGTCTTAGACTCGTACTCTGGCCTAATGGTTAAGGTCTTAACTCCTACTCTGGCCTAATAGCTAAGGTCTTAGACTCGTACTCTGGCCTACTGGTTAAGGTCTTAACTCTTACTCTGGCCTAATAGCTAAGGTCTTAGACTCGTACTCTGGCCTAATAGCTAAGGTCTTAGACTCGTACTCTGGCCTAATGGTTAAGCTTTTAACTCCTACTCTGGCCTAATAGCTAAGGTCTTAACTCTTACTCTGGCCTAATAGCTAAGGTCTTAACTCTTCCTCTGGCCTAATAGCTAAGGTCTTAGACTCATACTCTGGCCTACTGGTTAAGGTCTTAACTGTTACTCTGGCCTAATAGCTAAGGTTTTAGACTCGTACTCTGGCCTACTTTTTAAGGTCTTAACTCTTACTCTGGGATAATAGCTAAGGTCTTAGACTCGTACTCTGGCCTAATAGCTAAGGTCTTAACTCTTACTCGGGCCTAATAGCTAAGGTCTTAGCTTCGTACTCTGGCCTACTGGTTAAGGTCTTAACTCGTACTCTGGCCTAATGGTTAAGGTCTTAACGCTTACTCTGCTCTAATAGCTAAGGTCTTAGACTCGTACTCTGGCCTAATAGCTAAGGTCTTAGACTCGTACTCTGGCCTAATGGTTAAGGTCTTAACTCTTACTCTGGCCTAATAGCTAAGGTCTTAGACTCGTACTGTGGCCTAATGGTTAAGGTCTTAACTTTTACTCTGGCCTAATAGCTAAGGTTTTAACTCTTACTCTGGCCTAATAGCTAAGGTCTTAGCCTCGTACACTGGCCTACTGGTTAAGGTCTTAACTCTTACTCTGGCCTACTGGTTAAGGTCTTAACTCTTACTCTGGCCTAATAGCTAAGGTCTTAGACTCGTACTCTGGCCTAATAGCTAAGGTCTTAGACTCGTACTCTGGCCTAATGGTTAAGGTCTTAACTCCTACTCTGGCCTAATAGCTAAGGTCTTAGACTCGTACTCTGGCCTAATGGTTAAGGTCTTAACTTTTACTCTGGCCTAATAGCTAAGGTCTTAGACTCGTACTCTGGCCTAATAGCTAAGGTCTTAGCCTTGTACTCTGGCCTACTGGTTAAGGTCTTAACTCTTACTCTGGCCTACTGGTTAAGGTCTTAACTCT
The DNA here is from genome assembly GCF_964204655.1 of Triturus cristatus. Lineage (NCBI taxonomy): Eukaryota > Metazoa > Chordata > Amphibia > Caudata > Salamandridae > Triturus > Triturus cristatus. The sequence continues at coordinate 895,856,402 of NC_140591.1, read as the reverse complement.
TACTCTGGCCTAATAGCTAAGGTCTTAGACTCGTACTCTGGCCTAATAGCTAAGGTCTTAGACTCGAACTCTGGCCTAATGGTTAAGGTCTTAACTCATACTCTGGCCTAATAGCTAAGGTCTTAGACTCGTACTCTGGCCTAATGGTTAAGGTCTTAACTTTTACTCTGGCCTAATAGCTAAGGTCTTAACTCTTACACTGGACTAATAGCTAAGGTCTTAGACTCGTACTCTGGCCTACTGGTTAAGGTCTTAACTCTTACTCTGGCCTACTGGTTAAGGTCTTAACTCTTACTCTGGCCTAATAGCTAAGGTCTTAGACTCGTACTCTGGCCTAATAGCTAAGGTCTTAGACTCGTACTCTGGCCTAATGGTTAAGCTTTTAACTCCTACTCTGGCCTAATAGCTAAGGTCTTAACTCTTACTCTGGCCTAATAGCTAAGGTCTTAACTCTTCCTCTGGCCTAATAGCTAAGGTCTTAGACTCATACTCTGGCCTAATGGTTAAGGTCTTATCTCTTACTCTGGCCTACTGGTTAAGGTCTTAACTGTTACTCTGGCCTAATAGCTAAGGTTTTAGACTCGTACTCTGGCCTACTTTTTAAGGTCTTAACTCTTACTCTGGGATAATAGCTAAGGTCTTAGACTCGTACTCTGGCCTAATAGCTAAGGTCTTAACTCTTACTCGGGCCTAATAGCTAAGGTCTTAGCTTCGTACTCTGGCCTACTGGTTAAGGTCTTAACTCGTACTCTGGCCTAATGGTTAAGGTCTTAACGCTTACTCTGCTCTAATAGCTAAGGTCTTAGACTCGTACTCTGGCCTAATAGCTAAGGTCTTAGACTCGTACTCTGGCCTAATGGTTAAGGTCTTAACTCTTACTCTGGCCTAATATCTAAGGTCTTAGACTCGTACTGTGGCCTAATGGTTAAGGTCTTAACTTTTACTCTGGCCTAATAGCTAAGGTTTTAACTCTTACTCTGGCCTAATAGCTAAGGTCCTAGCCTCGTACACTGGCCTACTGGTTAAGGTCTTAACTCTTACTCTGGCCTACTGGTTAAGGTCTTAACTCTTACTCTGGCCTAATAGATAAGGTCTTAGACTCGTACTCTGGCCTAATAGCTAAGGTCTTAGACTCGTACTCTGGCCTAATGGTTAAGGTCTTAACTCCTACTCTGGCCTAATAGCTAAGGTCTTAGACTCGTACTCTGGCCTAATGGTTAAGGTCTTAACTTTTACTCTGGCCTAATAGCTAAGGTCTTAGACTCGTACTCTGGCGTAATAGCTAAGTTCTTAGCCTTGTACTCTGGCCTACTGGTTAAGGTCTTAACACTTACTCTGGCCTACTGGTTAAGGTCTTAACTCTTACTCTGGCCTAATAGCTAAGGTCTTAGACTCGTACTCTGGCCTAATAGCTAAGGTCTTAGACTCGTACTCTGGCCTAATGGTTAAGGTCTTAACTCATACTCTGGCCTAATAGCTAAGGTCTTAGACTCGTACTCTGGCCTAATGGTTAAGGTCTTAACTTTTACTCTGGCCTAATAGCTAAGGTCTTAACTCTTACACTGGACTAATAGCTAAGGTCTTAGACTCGTACTCTGGCCTACTGGTTAAGGTCTTAACTCTGACTCTGGCCTACTGGTTAAGGTCTTAACTCTTACTCTGGCCTAATAGCTAAGGTCTTAGACTCGTACTCTGGCCTAATAGCTAAGGTCTTAGACTCGTACTCTGGCCTAATGGTTAAGCTTTTAACTCCTACTCTGGCCTAATAGCTAAGGTCTTAACTCTTACTCTGGCCTAATAGCTAAGGTCTTAAATCTTCCTCTGGCCTAATAGCTAAGGTCTTAGACTCATACTCTGGCCTAATGGTTAAGGTCTTATCTCTTACTCTGGCCTACTGGTTAAGGTCTTAACTCTTACTCTGGCTTAATAGCTAAGGTTTTAGACTCGTACTCTGGCCTACTTTTTAAGGTCTTAACTCTTACTCTGGGATAATAGCTAAGGTCTTAGACTCGTACTCTGGCCTAATAGCTAAGGTCTTAACTCTTACTCGGGCCTAATAGCTAAGGTCTTAGCTTCGTACTCTGGCCTACTGGTTAAGGTCTTAACTCGTACTCTGGCCTAATGGTTAAGGTCTTAACGCTTACTCTGCTCTAATAGCTAAGGTCTTAGACTCGTACTCTGGCCTAATAGCTAAGGTCTTAGACTCGTACTCTGGCCTAATGGTTAAGGTCTTAACTCTTACTCTGGCCTAATAGCTAAGGTCTTAGACTCGTACTGTGGCCTAATGGTTAAGGTCTTAACTTTTACTCTGGCCTAATAGCTAAGGTTTTAACTCTTACTCTGGCCTAATAGCTAAGGTCTTAGCCTTGTACACTAGCCTACTGGTTAAGGTCTTAACTCTTACTCTGGCCTACTGGTTAAGGTCTTAACTCTTACTCTGGCCTAATAGCTAAGGTCTTAGACTCGTACTCTGGCCTAATAGCTAAGGTCTTAGACTCGTACTCTGGCCTAATGGTTAAGGTCTTAACTCCTACTCTGGCCTAATAGCTAAGGTCTTAGACTCGTACTCTGGCCTAATGGTTAAGGTCTTAACTTTTACTCTGGCCTAATAGCTAAGGTCTTAGACTCGTACTCTGGCCTAATAGCTAAGGTCTTAGACTCGTACTCTGGCCTAATGGTTAAGCTTTTAACTCCTACTCTGGCCTAATAGCTAAGGTCTTAATTCTTACTCTGGCCTAATAGCTAAGGTCTTAGACTCATACTCTGGCCTAATGGTTAAGGTCTTAACTCTTACTCTGGCCTACTGGTTAAGGTCTTAACTCTTACTCTGGCCTAATAGCTAAGGTTTTAGACTCGTACTCTGGCCTACTGGTTAAGGTCTTAACTCTTACTCTGGGATAATAGCTAAGGTCTTAGACTCGTTCTCTGGCCTGCAGGTTAAGGTCTTAACTCTTACTCGGGCCTTCTGGTTAAGGTCTTAACTCTTACTCTGGCCTAATAGCTAAGGTTTTAGACTCGTACTCTGGCCTACTTTTTAAGGTCTTAACTCTTACTCTGGGATAATAGCTAAGGTCTTAGACTCGTACTCTGGCCTAATAGCTAAGGTCTTAACTCTTACTCGGGCCTAATAGCTAAGGTCTTAGCTTCGTACTCTGGCCTACTGGTTAAGGTCTTAACTCGTACTCTGGCCTAATGGTTAAGGTCTTAACGCTTACTCTGCTCTAATAGCTAAGGTCTTAGACTCGTACTCTGGCCTAATAGCTAAGGTCTTAGACTCGTACTCTGGCCTAATGGTTAAGGTCTTAACTCTTACTCTGGCCTAATATCTAAGGTCTTAGACTCGTACTGTGGCCTAATGGTTAAGGTCTTAACTTTTACTCTGGCCTAATAGCTAAGGTTTTAACTCTTACTCTGGCCTAATAGCTAAGGTCCTAGCCTCGTACACTGGCCTACTGGTTAAGGTCTTAACTCTTACTCTGGCCTACTGGTTAAGGTCTTAACTCTTACTCTGGCCTAATAGATAAGGTCTTAGACTCGTACTCTGGCCTAATAGCTAAGGTCTTAGACTCGTACTCTGGCCTAATGGTTAAGGTCTTAACTCCTACTCTGGCCTAATAGCTAAGGTCTTAGACTCGTACTCTGGCCTAATGGTTAAGGTCTTAACTTTTACTCTGGCCTAATAGCTAAGGTCTTAGACTCGTACTCTGGCGTAATAGCTAAGGTCTTAGCCTTGTACTCTGGCCTACTGGTTAAGGTCTTAACACTTACTCTGGCCTACTGGTTAAGGTCTTAACTCTTACTCTGGCCTAATAGCTAAGGTCTTAGACTCGTACTCTGGCCTAATAGCTAAGGTCTTAGACTCGTACTCTGGCCTAATGGTTAAGGTCTTAACTCATACTCTGGCCTAATAGCTAAGGTCTTAGACTCGTACTCTGGCCTAATGGTTAAGGTCTTAACTTTTACTCTGGCCTAATAGCTAAGGTCTTAACTCTTACACTGGACTAATAGCTAAGGTCTTAGACTCGTACTCTGGCCTACTGGTTAAGGTCTTAACTCTGACTCTGGCCTACTGGTTAAGGTCTTAACTCTTACTCTGGCCTAATAGCTAAGGTCTTAGACTCGTACTCTGGCCTAATAGCTAAGGTCTTAGACTCGTACTCTGGCCTAATGGTTAAGCTTTTAACTCCTACTCTGGCCTAATAGCTAAGGTCTTAACTCTTACTCTGGCCTAATAGCTAAGGTCTTAAATCTTCCTCTGGCCTAATAGCTAAGGTCTTAGACTCATACTCTGGCCTAATGGTTAAGGTCTTATCTCTTACTCTGGCCTACTGGTTAAGGTCTTAACTCTTACTCTGGCTTAATAGCTAAGGTTTTAGACTCGTACTCTGGCCTACTTTTTAAGGTCTTAACTCTTACTCTGGGATAATAGCTAAGGTCTTAGACTCGTACTCTGGCCTAATAGCTAAGGTCTTAACTCTTACTCGGGCCTAATAGCTAAGGTCTTAGCTTCGTACTCTGGCCTACTGGTTAAGGTCTTAACTCGTACTCTGGCCTAATGGTTAAGGTCTTAACGCTTACTCTGCTCTAATAGCTAAGGTCTTAGACTCGTACTCTGGCCTAATAGCTAAGGTCTTAGACTCGTACTCTGGCCTAATGGTTAAGGTCTTAACTCTTACTCTGGCCTAATAGCTAAGGTCTTAGACTCGTACTGTGGCCTAATGGTTAAGGTCTTAACTTTTACTCTGGCCTAATAGCTAAGGTTTTAACTCTTACTCTGGCCTAATAGCTAAGGTCTTAGCCTTGTACACTAGCCTACTGGTTAAGGTCTTAACTCTTACTCTGGCCTACTGGTTAAGGTCTTAACTCTTACTCTGGCCTAATAGCTAAGGTCTTAGACTCGTACTCTGGCCTAATAGCTAAGGTCTTAGACTCGTACTCTGGCCTAATGGTTAAGGTCTTAACTCCTACTCTGGCCTAATAGCTAAGGTCTTAGACTCGTACTCTGGCCTAATGGTTAAGGTCTTAACTTTTACTCTGGCCTAATAGCTAAGGTCTTAGACTCGTACTCTGGCCTAATAGCTAAGGTCTTAGACTCGTACTCTGGCCTAATGGTTAAGCTTTTAACTCCTACTCTGGCCTAATAGCTAAGGTCTTAATTATTACTCTGGCCTAATAGCTAAGGTCTTAGACTCATACTCTGGCCTAATGGTTAAGGTCTTAACTCTTACTCTGGCCTACTGGTTAAGGTCTTAACTCTTACTCTGGCCTAATAGCTAAGGTTTTAGACTCGTACTCTGGCCTACTGGTTAAGGTCTTAACTCTTACTCTGGGATAATAGCTAAGGTCTTAGACTCGTTCTCTGGCCTGCAGGTTAAGGTCTTAACTCTTACTCGGGCCTTCTGGTTAAGGTCTTAACTCTTACTCTGGCCTAATAGCTAAGGTCTTAGACTCATACTCTGGCCTAATGGTTAAGGTCTTAACTCTTACTCTGGCCTACTGGTTAAGGTCTTAACTCTTACTCTGGCCTAATAGCTGAGGTCTTAACTCTTACTCTGGCCTACTGGTTAAGGTCTTAACTTTTACACTGGCCTAATAGCTAAGGTCTTAGACTCATACTCTGGCCTAATGGTTAAGGTCTTAACTCTTACTCTGGCCTAATAGCTAAGGTCCTAACTCTTACTCTGGCCTAATAGCTAAGGTCTTAGACTCGTACTCTGGACTAATAGCTAAGGTCTTAGACTTGTACTCTGGCCTACAGGTTAAGGTCTTAACTCTTACTCTGGCCTACTGGTTAAGGGCTTTACCCTTACTCTGGCATAATAGCTAAGGTCTTAGACTCGTACTCTGGCCTAATGGTTAAGGTCTTAACTCTTACTCTAGATTAATAGCTAGGGTCTTAACTCGTACTCTGGCCTAATAGCTAAGGTCTTAGACTCGTACTCTGCCCTAATGGTTAAGGTCTTACCTCTTACTCTGGCCTACTGGTTAAGGTCTTAACTGTTACTGTGGCCTAATAGCTAAGGTCTTAACTCTTACTCTGGCCTAATAGCTAAGGTCTTAGCCTTGTACTCTGGCCTACTGGTTAAGGTCTTAACTCTTACTCTGGCCTACTGGTTAAGGTCTTAACTCTTACTCTGGCCTAATAGCTAAGGTCTTAGACTCGTACTCTGGCCTAATAGCTAAGGTCTTAGACTCGTACTCTGGCCTAATGGTTAAGGTCTTAACTCCTACTCTGGCCTAATAGCTAAGGTCTTAGACTCGTACTCCGGCCTAATGGTTAAGGTCTTAACTTTTACTCTGGCCTAATAGCTAAGGTCTTAACTGTTACACTGGACTAATAGCTAAGGTCTTAGACTCGTACTCTGGCCTACTGGTTAAGGTCTTAACTCTTACTCTGGCCTACTGGTTAAGGTCTTAACTCTTACTCTGGCCTAATAGCTAAGGTCTTAGACTCGTACTCTGGCCTAATGGTTAAGCTTTTAACTCCTACTCTGGCCTGATAGCTAAGGTCTTAACTCTTACTCTGGCCTAATAGCTAAGGTCTTAACTCTTACTCTGGCCTAATAGCTAAGGTCTTAGACTCATACTCTGGCCTAATGGTTAAGGTCTTATCTCTTACTCTGGCCTACTGGTTAAGGTCTTAGCTCTTACTCTGGCCTAATAGCTAAGGTTTTAGACTCGTACTCTGGCCTACTTTTTAAGGTCTTAACTCTTACTCTGGGATAATAGCTAAGGTCTTAGACTCGTACTCTGGCCTAATAGCTAAGGTCTTAACTCTTACTCGGGCCTAATAGCTAAGGTCTTAGCTTCGTACTCTGGCCTACAGGTTAAGGTCTTAACTTTTACTCTAGCCTAATAGCTAAGGTTTTAACTCTTACTCTGGCCTAATAGCTAAGGTCTTAGCCTCGTACACTGGCCTACTGGTTAAGGTCTTAACTCTTACTCTGGCCTACTGGTTAAGGTCTTAACTCTTACTCTGGCCTAATAGCTAAGGTCTTAGACTCGTACTCTGGCCTAATAGCTAAGGTCTTAGACTCGTACTCTGGCCTAATGGTTATGGTCTTAACTCCTACTCTGGCCTAATATCTAAGGTCTTAGACTCGTACTCTGGCCTAATGGTTAAGGTCTTAACTTTTACTCTGGCCTAATAGCTAAGGTCTTAGACTCGTACTCTGGCCTAATAGCTAAGGTCTTAGACTCGTACTCTGGCCTAATGGTTAAGCTTTTAACTCCTACTCTGGCCTAATAGCTAAGGTCTTAACTCTTACTCTGGCCTAATAGCTAAGGTCTTAAATCTTCCTCTGGCCTAATAGCTAAGGTCTTAGACTCATACTCTGGCCTAATGGTTAAGGTCTTATCTCTTACTCTGGCCTACTGGTTAAGGTCTTAACTCTTACTCTGGCTTAATAGCTAAGGTTTTAGACTCGTACTCTGGCCTACTTTTTAAGGTCTTAACTCTTACTCTGGGATAATAGCTAAGGTCTTAGACTCGTACTCTGGCCTAATAGCTAAGGTCTTAACTCTTACTCGGGCCTAATAGCTAAGGTCTTAGCTTCGTACTCTGGCCTACTGGTTAAGGTCTTAACTCGTACTCTGGCCTAATGGTTAAGGTCTTAACGCTTACTCTGCTCTAATAGCTAAGGTCTTAGACTCGTACTCTGGCCTAATAGCTAAGGTCTTAGACTCGTACTCTGGCCTAATGGTTAAGGTCTTAACTCTTACTCTGGCCTAATAGCTAAGGTCTTAGACTCGTACTGTGGCCTAATGGTTAAGGTCTTAACTTTTACTCTGGCCTAATAGCTAAGGTTTTAACTCTTACTCTGGCCTAATAGCTAAGGTCTTAGCCTTGTACACTAGCCTACTGGTTAAGGTCTTAACTCTTACTCTGGCCTACTGGTTAAGGTCTTAACTCTTACTCTGGCCTAATAGCTAAGGTTTTAGACTCGTACTCTGGCCTACTGGTTAAGGTCTTAACTCTTACTCTGGGATAATATCTAAGGTCTTAGACTCGTACTCTGGCCTAATAGCTAAGGTCTTAGACTCGTACTCTGGCCTAATGGTTAAGGTCTTAACTTTTACTCTGGCCTAATAGCTAAGGTCTTAGACTCGTACTCTGGCCTAATAGCTAAGGTCTTAGACTCGTACTCTGGCCTAATGGTTAAGCTTTTAACTCCTACTCTGGCCTAATAGCTAAGGTCTTAATTCTTACTCTGGCCTAATAGCTAAGGTCTTAGACTCATACTCTGGCCTAATGGTTAAGGTCTTAACTCTTACTCTGGCCTACTGGTTAAGGTCTTAACTCTTACTCTGGCCTAATAGCTAAGGTTTTAGACTCGTACTCTGGCCTACTGGTTAAGGTCTTAACTCTTACTCTGGGATAATATCTAAGGTCTTAGACTCGTTCTCTGGCCTGCAGGTTAAGGTCTTAACTCTTACTCGGGCCTTCTGGTTAAGGTCTTAACTCTTACTCTGGCCTAATAGCTAAGGTCTTAGACTCATACTCTGGCCTAATGGTTAAGGTCTTAACACTTACTCTGGCCTACTGGTTAAGGTCTTAACTCTTACTCTGGCCTAATAGCTGAGGTCTTAACTCTTACTCTGGCCTACTGGTTAAGGTCTTAACTTTTACACTGGCCTAATAGCTAAGGTCTTAGACTCATACTCTGGCCTAATGTTTAAGGTCTTAACTCTTACTCTGGCCTAATAGCTAAGGTCCTAACTCTTACTCTGGCCTAATAGCTAAGGTCTTAGACTCGTACTCTGGATTAATAGCTAAGGTCTTAGACTTGTACTCTGGCCTACAGGTTAAGGTCTTAACTCTTACTCTGGCCTACTGGTTAAGGGCTTTACCCTTACTCTGGCATAATAGCTAAGGTCTTAGACTCGTACTCTGGCCTAATGGTTAAGGTCTTAACTCTTACTCTAGATTAATAGCTAGGGTCTTAACTCGTACTCTGGCCTAATAGCTAAGGTCTTAGACTCGTACTCTGCCCTAATGGTTAAGGTCTTACCTCTTACTCTGGCCTACTGGTTAAGGTCTTAACTGTTACTGTGGCCTAATAGCTAAGGTCTTAACTCTTACTCTGGCCTAATAGCTAAGGTCTTAGCCTTGTACTCTGGCCTACTGGTTAAGGTCTTAACTCTTACTCTGGCCTACTGGTTAAGGTCTTAACTCTTACTCTGGCCTAATAGCTAAGGTCTTAGACTCGTACTCTGGCCTAATAGCTAAGGTCTTAGACTCGTACTCTGGCCTAATGGTTAAGGTCTTAACTCCTACTCTGGCCTAATAGCTAAGGTCTTAGACTCGTACTCCGGCCTAATGGTTAAGGTCTTAACTTTTACTCTGGCCTAATAGCTAAGGTCTTAACTGTTACACTGGACTAATAGCTAAGGTCTTAGACTCGTACTCTGGCCTACTGGTTAAGGTCTTAACTCTTACTCTGGCCTACTGGTTAAGGTCTTAACTCTTACTCTGGCCTAATAGCTAAGGTCTTAGACTCGTACTCTGGCCTAATGGTTAAGCTTTTAACTCCTACTCTGGCCTGATAGCTAAGGTCTTAACTCTTACTCTGGCCTAATAGCTAAGGTCTTAACTCTTACTCTGGCCTAATAGCTAAGGTCTTAGACTCATACTCTGGCCTAATGGTTAAGGTCTTATCTCTTACTCTGGCCTACTGGTTAAGGTCTTAGCTCTTACTCTGGCCTAATAGCTAAGGTTTTAGACTCGTACTCTGGCCTACTTTTTAAGGTCTTAACTCTTACTCTGGGATAATAGCTAAGGTCTTAGACTCGTACTCTGGCCTAATAACTAAGGTCTTAACTCTTACTCGGGCCTAATAGCTAAGGTCTTAGCTTCGTACTCTGGCCTACAGGTTAAGGTCTTAACTTTTACTCTAGCCTAATAGCTAAGGTTTTAACTCTTACTCTGGCCTAATAGCTAAGGTCTTAGCCTCATACACTGGCCTACTGGTTAAGGTCTTAACTCTTACTCTGGCCTACTGGTTAAGGTCTTAACTCTTACTCTGGCCTAATAGCTAAGGTCTTAGACTCGTACTCTGGCCTAATAGCTAAGGTCTTAGACTCGTACCCTGGCCTAATGGTTATGGTCTTAACTCCTACTCTGGCCTAATATCTAAGGTCTTAGACTCGTACTCTGGCCTAATGGTTAAGGTCTTAACTTTTACTCTGGCCTAATAGCTAAGGTCTTAGACTCGTACTCTGGCCTAATAGCTAAGGTCTTAGACTCGTACTCTGGCCTAATGGTTAAGCTTTTAACTCCTACTCTGGCCTAATAGCTAAGGTCTTAATTCTTACTCTGGCCTAATAGCTAAGGTCTTAGACTCATACTCTGGCCTAATGGTTAAGGTCTTAACTCTTACTCTGGCCTACTGGTTAAGGTCTTAACTCTTACTCTGGGATAATAGCTAAGGTCTTAGACTCGTACTCTGGCCTGCAGGATAAGGTCTTAACTCTTACTCGGGCCTTCTGGTTAAGGTCTTAACTCTTACTCTGGCCTAATAGCTAAGGTCTTAGACTCGTACTCTGGCCTACTGGTTAAGGTCTTAACTCTTACTCTGGCCTAATAGCTGAGGTCTTAACTCTTACTCTGGCCTACTGGTTAAGGTCTTAACTTTTACACTGGCCTAATAGCTAAGGTCTTAGACTCATACTCTGGCCTAATGGTTAAGGTCTTAACTCTTACTCTGGCCTAATAGCTAAGGTCCTAACTCTTACTCTGGCCTAATAGCTAAGGTCTTAACTCTCACTCTGGCCTACTGGTTAAGATCTTAACTCTTACTCTGGCCTAATAGCTAAGGTCTTAGACTCGTACTCTGGCCTAATAGCTAAGGTTTTAGACTTGTACTCTGGCCTACAGGTTAAGGTCTTAACTCTTACTCTGGCCTACTGGTTAAGGTCTTTACCCTTACTCTGGCATAATAGCTAAGGTCTTAGACTCGTACTCTGGCCTAACGGTTAAGGTCTTAACTCTTACTCTAGCCTAATAGCTAGGGACTTAACTCGTACTCTGGCCTAATAGCTAAGGTCTTAGACTCGTACTCTGGCCTAATGGTTAAGGTCTTACCTCTTACTCTGGCCTACTGGTTAAGGTCTTAACTGTTACTGTGGCCTAATAGCTAAGGTCTTAACTCTTACTCTGGCCTAATAGCTAAGGTCTCAACTCTTACTCTGTCCTAATAGCTAAGGTCTTAACTCTTACTCTGGCCTAATAGCTAAGGTCCTAGACTCGTACTCTGGCCTAATGGTTAAGCTCTTAACTCTTACTCTGGCCTACTGGTTAAGGTCTTAACTCTTACTCTGGCCTAATAGCTAAGGTCTTAGATTTGTACTCTGGCCTAATGGTTAAGGTCTTAACTCTTACACTGGCCTAATAGCTAAGGTCTTAGACTCGTACTCTGGCCTACTGGTTAAGGTCTTAACTCTTACTCTGGCCTACTGGTTAAGGTCTTAACTACTACTCTGGCCTAATAGCTAAGGTCTTAGACTCATACTCTGGCCTAATGGTTAAGGTCTTAACTCTTACTCTGGCCTACTGGTTAAGGTCTTAACTCTTACTCTGGCCTAATAGCTAAGGTCTTAACGCTTACTCTGGCCTAATAGCTAAGGTCTTAACTCTTACTCTGGCCTAATAGCTAAGGTCTTATACTCGTACTCTGGCCTAATGGGTAAGGTCTTAACTCTTACTCTGGCCTACTGGTTAAGGTCTTTAACTCTTACTCTGGCCTAATAGCTAAGGTCTTAGACTCGTACTCTGGCCTAATGGTTAAGGTCTTAACTTTTTCTCTGGCCTAATAGCTAAGGTCTTAACTCTTACTCTGGCCTAATAGCTAAGGTCTTAGCTTCGTACTCTGGCCTACTGGTTAAGGTCTTAACTCGTACTCTGGCCTAATGGTTAAGGCCTTACATTTTTCTCTGGCCTAATAGCTAAGGTCTTAACTCTTACTCTGGCCTAATAGCTAAGGTCTTAGCTACGTACTCTGGCCTAATGGTTAAGGTCTTAACTCTTACTCTGGCCTACTGGTTAAGGTCTTAGATTTGTACTCTGGCCTAATGATTAAGGTCTTAACTCTTACTCTGGCCTAATAGCTAAGGTCTTAGACTCGTACTCTGGCCTACTGGTTAAGGTCTTAACTCTTACTTTGGCCTACTGGTTAAGGTCTTAACTCTTACTCTGGCCTAATAGCTAAGGTCTTAGACTCATACTCTGGCCTAATGGTTAAGGTCTTAACTCTTACTCTGGCCTACTGGTTAAGGTCTTAACTCTTACTCTGGCCTACTGGTTAAGGTCTTAACTCTTACTCTGGCCTAATAGCTAAGGTCTTAACGCTTACTCTTGCCTAATAGCTAAGGTCTTAACTCTTACTCTGGCCTAATAGCTAAGGTCTTAGACTCGTACTCTGGCTCAATGGGTAAGGTCTTAACTCTTACTCTGGCCTACTGGTTAAGGTCTTTAACTCTTACTCTGACCTAATAGCTAAGGTCTTAGACTCGTACTCTGGCCTAATGGTTAAGGTCTTAACTCTTACTCTGGCCTACTGGTTACGGTCTTAACTCTTACTCTGGCCTAATAGCTAAGGTCTTAACTCTTACTCTGGCCTAATAGCAAAGGTCTTAGACTCGTACACTGGCCTACTGGTTAAGGTCTTAACTCTTACTCTGGCCTACTGGTTAAGGTCTTAACTCTTACTCTGGCCTAATAGCTAAGGTCTTAGACTCGTACTCTGGCCTAATGGTTAAGGTCTTAACTCCTACTCTGGCCTAATAGCTAAGGTATTAGACTCGTACTCTGGCCTAATGGTTAAGGTCTTAACTTTTACTCTGGCCTAAACTAAGGTCTTAGACTCGTACTCTGGCCTAATAGCTAAGGTCTTAGACTCGGACTCTGGCCTAATGGTTAAGCTTTTAACTCCTACTCTGGCCTAATAGCTAAGGTCTTAATTCTTACTCTGGCCTAATAGCTAAGGTCTTAGACTCATACCCTGGCCTAATGGTTAAGGTCTTAACTCTTACTCTGGCCTACTGGTTAAGGTCTTAACTCTTACTCTGGCCTAATAGCTAAGGTTTTAGACTCGTACTCTGGCCTACTGGTTAAGGTCTTAACTCTTACTCTGGGATAATAGCTAAGGTCTTAGACTCGCACTCTGGCCTGCAGGTTAAGGTCTTAACTCTTACTCGGGCCTTCTGGTTAAGGTCTTAACTCTTACTCTGGCCTAATAGCTAAGGTCTTAGACTCGTACTCTGGCCTAAAGGTTAAGGTCTTAACTCTTACTCTGGCCTACTGGTTAAGGTCTTAACACTTACTCTGGCCTAATAGCTGAGGTCTTAACTCTTACTCTGGCCTACTGGTTAAGGTCTTAACTTTTACACTGGTCTAATAGCTAAGGTCTTAGACTCATACTCTGGCCTAATGGTTAAGGTCTTAACTCTTACTCTGGCCTAATAGCTAAGGTCCTAACTCTTACTCTGGCCTAATAGCTAAGGTCTTAACTCTCACTCTGGCCTACTGGTTAAGATCTTAACTCTTACTCTGGCCTAATAGCTAAGGTCTTAGACTCGTACTCTGGCCTAATAGCTAAGGTCTTAGACTTGTACTCTGGCCTAGAGGTTAAGGTCTTAACTCTTACTCTGGCCTACTGGTTAAGGTCTTTACCCTTACTCTGGCATAATAGCTAAGGTCTTAGACTCGTACTCTGGCCTAATGGTTAAGGTCTTAACTTTTACTCTGGCCTAATAGCTAAGGTCTTAACTCTTACACTGGACTAATAGCTAAGGTCTTAGACTCGTACTCTGGCCTACTGGTTAAGGTCTTAACTCTGACTCTGGCCTACTGGTTAAGGTCTTAACTCTTACTCTGGCCTACAGGTTAAGGTATTAACTCTTACTCTGGCCTACAGGTTAAGGTCTTAACTCTTACTCTGGCCTACTGATTAAGGTCTTAACTCTTACTCTGGCCTAATAGCTAAGGTCTTAGACTCGTACTCTGGCCTAATGGTTAAGGTCTTACCTCTTACTCTGGCCTACTGGTTAAGGTCTTAACTGTTACTGTGGCCTAATAGCTAAGGTCTTAACTCTTACTCTGGCCTAATAGCTAAGGTCTTAGCCTTGTACTCTGGCCTACTGGTTAAGGTCTTAACTCTTACTCTGGCCTACTGGTTAAGGTCTTAACTCTTACTCTGGCCTAATAGCTAAGGTCTTAGACTCGTACTCTGGCCTAATAGCTAAGGTCTTAGACTCGTACTCTGGCCTAATGGTTAAGGTCTTAACTCCTACTCTGGCCTAATAGCTAAGGTCTTAGACTCGTACTCTGGCCTAATGGTTAAGGTCTTAACTTTTACTCTGGCCTAATAGCTAAGGTCTTAACTCTTACACTGGACTAATAGCTAAGGTCTTAGACTCGTACTCTGGCCTACTGGTTAAGGTCTTAACTCTTACTCTGGCCTACTGGTTAAGGTCTTAACTCTTACTCTGGCCTAATAGCTAAGGTCTTAGACTCATACTCTGGCCTAATAGCTAAGGTCTTAGACTCGTACTCTGGCCTAATGGTTAAGCTTTTAACTCCTACTCTGGCCTAATAGCTAAGGTCTTAACTCTTACTCTGGCCTAATAGCTAAGGTCTTAGACTCATACTGTGGCCTAATGGTTAAGGTCTTATCTCTTACTCTGGCCTACTGGTTAAGGTCTTAACTCTTACTCTGGCCTAATAGCTATGGTTTTAGACTCGTACTCTGGCCTACTTTTTAAGGTCTTAACTCTTACTCTGGGATAATAGCTAAGGTCTTAGACTCGTACTCTGGCCTAATAGCTAAGGTCTTAACTCTTACTCGGGCCTAATAGCTAAGGTCTTAGCTTCGTACTCTGGCCTACTGGTTAAGGTCTTAACTTTTACTCTGGCCTAATAGCTAAGGTTTTAGCTCTTACTCTGGCCTAATAGCTAAGGTCTTAGCCTCGTACACTGGCCTACTGGTTAAGGTCTTAACTCTTACTCTGGCCTACTGGTTAAGGTCTTAACTCTTACTCTGGCCTAATAGCTAAGGTCTTAGACTCATACTCTGGCCTAATAGCTAAGGTCTTAGACTCGTACTCTGGCCTAATGGTTAAGGTCTTAACTCCTACTCTGGCCTAATAGCTAAGGTCTTAGACTCGTACTCTGGCCTAATGGTTAAGGTCTTAACTTTTACTCCGGCCTAATAGCTAAGGTCTTAGACTCGTACTCTGGCCTAATAGCTAAGGTCTTAGACTCGTACTCTGGCCTAATGGTTAAGCTTTTAACTCCTACTCTGTTCTAATAGCTAAGGTCTTAATTCTTATTCTGGCCTAATAGCTAAGGTCTTAGACTCATACTCTGGCCTAATGGTTAAGGTCTTAACTCTTACTCTGGCCTACTGGTTAAGGTCTTAACTCTTACTCTGGCCTAATAGCTAAGGTTTTAGACTCGTACTCTGGCCTACTGGTTAAGGTCTTAACTCTTACTCTGGGATAATAGCTAAGGTCTTAGACTCGTACTCTGGCCTGCAGGTTAAGGTCTTAACTCTTACTCTGGCCTTCTGGTTAAGGTCTTAACTCTTACTCTGGCCTAATAGCTAAGGTCTTAGACTCGTACTCTGGCCTAATGGTTAAGGTCTTAACTCTTACTCTGGCCTACTGGTTAAGGTCTTAACTCTTACTCTGGCCTAATAGCTGAGGTCTTAACTCTTACTCTGGCCTACTGGTTAAGGTCTTAACTCTTACTCGGGCCTTCTGGTTAAGGTCTTAACTCTTACTCTGGCCTAATAGCTAAGGTCTTAGACTCATACTCTGGCCTAATGGTTAAGGTCTTAACTCTTACTCTGGCCTAATAGCTAAGGTCCTAACTCTTACTCTGGCCTAATAGCTAAGGTCTTAACTCTCACTCTGGCCTACTGGTTAAGATCTTAACTCTTACTCTGGCCTAATAGCTAAGGTCTTAGACTCGTACTCTGGCCTAATAGCTAAGGTCTTAGACTTGTACTCTGGCCTACAGGTTAAGGTCTTAACTCTTACTCTGGCCTACTGGTTAAGGTCTTTACCCTTACTCTGGCATAATAGCTAAGGTCTTAGACTCGTACTCTGGCCTAATAGTTAAGGTCTTAACTCTTACTCTAGCCTAATAGCTAGGGTCTTAACTCGTACTCTGGCCTAATAGCTAAGGTCTTAGACTCGTACTCTGGCCTAATGGTTAAGGTCTTACCTCTTACTCTGGCCTACTGGTTAAGGTCTTAACTGTTACTGTGGCCTAATAGCTAAGGTCTTAACTCTTACTCTGGCCTAATAGCTAAGGTCTCAACTCTTACTCTGTCCTAATAGCTAAGGTCTTAACTCTTACTCTGGCCTAATAGCTAAGGTCCTAGACTCGTACTCTGGCCTAATGGTTAAGCTCTTAACTCTTACTCTGGCCTACTGGTTAAGGTCTTAACTCTTACTCTGGCCTAATAGCTGAGGTCTTAACTCTTACTCTGGCCTACTGGTTAAGGTCTTAACTTTTACACTGGTCTAATAGCTAAGGTCTTAGACTCATACTCTGGCCTAATGGTTAAGGTCTTAACTCTTACTCTGGCCTAATAGCTAAGGTCCTAACTCTTACTCTGGCCTAATAGCTAAGGTCTTAACTCTCACTCTGGCCTACTGGTTAAGATCTTAACTCTTACTCTGGCCTAATAGCTAAGGTCTTAGACTCGTACTCTGGCCTAATAGCTAAGGTCTTAGACTTGTACTCTGGCCTAGAGGTTAAGGTCTTAACTCTTACTCTGGCCTACTGGTTAAGGTCTTTACCCTTACTCTGGCATAATAGCTAAGGTCTTAGACTCGTAATCTGGCCTAATGGTTAAGGTCTTAACTTTTACTCTGGCCTAATAGCTAAGGTCTTAACTCTTACACTGGACTAATAGCTAAGGTCTTAGACTCGTACTCTGGCCTACTGGTTAAGGTCTTAACTCTGACTCTGGCCTACTGGTTAAGGTCTTAACTCTTACTCTGGCCTACAGGTTAAGGTATTAACTCTTACTCTGGCCTACAGGTTAAGGTCTTAACTCTTACTCTGGCCTACTGATTAAGGTCTTAACTCTTACTCTGGCCTAATAGCTAAGGTCTTAGACTCGTACTCTGGCCTAATGGTTAAGGTCTTACCTCTTACTCTGGCCTACTGGTTAAGGTCTTAACTGTTACTGTGGCCTAATAGCTAAGGTCTTAACTCTTACTCTGGCCTAATAGCTAAGGTCTTAGCCTTGTACTCTGGCCTACTGGTTACGGTCTTAACTCTTACTCTGGCCTACTGGTTAAGGTCTTAACTCTTACTCTGGCCTAATAGCTAAGGTCTTAGACTCGTACTCTGGCCTAATAGCTAAGGTCTTAGACTCGTACTCTGGCCTAATGGTTAAGGTCTTAACTCCTACTCTGGCCTAATAGCTAAGGTCTTAGACTCGTACTCTGGCCTAATGGTTAAGGTCTTAACTTTTACTCTGGCCTAATAGCTAAGGTCTTAACTCTTACACTGGACTAATAGCTAAGGTCTTAGACTCGTACTCTGGCCTACTGGTTAAGGTCTTAACTCTTACTCTGGCCTACTGGTTAAGGTCTTAACTCTTACTCTGGCCTAATAGCTAAGGTCTTAGACTCATACTCTGGCCTAATAGCTAAGGTCTTAGACTCGTACTCTGGCCTAATGGTTAAGCTTTTAACTCCTACTCTGGCCTAATAGCTAAGGTCTTAACTCTTACTCTGGCCTAATAGCTAAGGTCTTAGACTCATACTCTGGCCTAATGGTTAAGGTCTTATCTCTTACTCTGGCCTACTGGTTAAGGTCTTAACTCTTACTCTGGCCTAATAGCTATGGTTTTAGACTCGTACTCTGGCCTACTTTTTAAGGTCTTAACTCTTACTCTGGGATAATAGCTAAGGTCTTAGACTCGTACTCTGGCCTAATAGCTAAGGTCTTAACTCTTACTCGGGCCTAATAGCTAAGGTCTTAGCTTCGTACTCTGGCCTACTGGTTAAGGTCTTAACTTTTACTCTGGCCTAATAGCTAAGGTTTTAGCTCTTACTCTGGCCTAATAGCTAAGGTCTTAGCCTCGTACACTGGCCTACTGGTTAAGGTCTTAACTCTTACTCTGGCCTACTGGTTAAGGTCTTAACTCTTACTCTGGCCTAATAGCTAAGGTCTTAGACTCATACTCTGGCCTAATAGCTAAGGTCTTAGACTCGTACTCTGGCCTAATGGTTAAGGTCTTAACTCCTACTCTGGCCTAATAGCTAAGGTCTTAGACTCGTACTCTGGCCTAATGGTTAAGGTCTTAACTTTTACTCCGGCCTAATAGCTAAGGTCTTAGACTCGTACTCTGGCCTAATAGCTAAGGTCTTAGACTCGTACTCTGTTCTAATAGCTAAGGTCTTAATTCTTATTCTGGCCTAATAGCTAAGGTCTTAGACTCATACTCTGGCCTAATGGTTAAGGTCTTAACTCTTACTCTGGCCTACTGGTTAAGGTCTTAACTCTTACTCTGGCCTAATAGCTAAGGTTTTAGACTCGTACTCTGGCCTACTGGTTAAGGTCTTAACTCTTACTCTGGGATAATAGCTAAGGTCTTAGACTCGTACTCTGGCCTGCAGGTTAAGGTCTTAACTCTTACTCTGGCCTTCTGGTTAAGGTCTTAACTCTTACTCTGGCCTAATAGCTAAGGTCTTAGACTCGTACTCTGGCCTAATGGTTAAGGTCTTAACTCTTACTCTGGCCTACTGGTTAAGGTCTTAACTCTTACTCTGGCCTAATAGCTGAGGTCTTAACTCTTACTCTGGCCTACTGGTTAAGGTCTTAACTCTTACTCGGGCCTTCTGGTTAAGGTCTTAACTCTTACTCTGGCCTAATAGCTAAGGTCTTAGACTCATACTCTGGCCTAATGGTTAAGGTCTTAACTCTTACTCTGGCCTAATAGCTAAGGTCCTAACTCTTACTCTGGCCTAATAGCTAAGGTCTTAACTCTCACTCTGGCCTACTGGTTAAGATCTTAACTCTTACTCTGGCCTAATAGCTAAGGTCTTAGACTCGTACTCTGGCCTAATAGCTAAGGTCTTAGACTTGTACTCTGGCCTACAGGTTAAGGTCTTAACTCTTACTCTGGCCTACTGGTTAAGGTCTTTACCCTTACTCTGGCATAATAGCTAAGGTCTTAGACTCGTACTCTGGCCTAATAGTTAAGGTCTTAACTCTTACTCTAGCCTAATAGCTAGGGTCTTAACTCGTACTCTGGCCTAATAGCTAAGGTCTTAGACTCGTACTCTGGCCTAATGGTTAAGGTCTTACCTCTTACTCTGGCCTACTGGTTAAGGTCTTAACTGTTACTGTGGCCTAATAGCTAAGGTCTTAACTCTTACTCTGGCCTATTAGCTAAGGTCTCAACTCTTACTCTGTCCTAATAGCTAAGGTCTTAACTCTTACTCTGGCCTAATAGCTAAGGTCCTAGACTCGTACTCTGGCCTAATGGTTAAGCTCTTAACTCTTACTCTGGCCTACTGGTTAAGGTCTTAACTCTTACTCTGGCCTAATAGCTAAGGTCTTAGATTTGTACTCTGGCCTAATGGTTAAGGTCTTAACTCTTACTCTGGCCTAATAGCTAAGGTCTTAGACTCGTACTCTGGCCTACTGGTTAAGGTCTTAACTCTTACTTTGGCCTACTGGTTAAGGTCTTAACTACTACTCTGGCCTAATAGCTAAGGTCTTAACTCTTACTCTGGCCTAATAGCTAAGGTCCTAGACTCGTACTCTGGCCTAATTGGTAAGGTCTTAACTCTTACTCTGGCCTACTGGTTAAGGTCTTTAACTCTTACTCTGGCCTAATAGTTAAGGTCTTAGACTTGTACTCTGGCCTAATGGTTAAGGTCTTAACTCTTACTCTGGCCTAATAGCTAAGGTCTTAGCTTCGTACTCTGGCCTACTGGTTAAGGTCTTAACTCGTACTCTGGCCTAATGGTTAAGGCCTTAAATTTTTCTCTGGCCTAATAGCTAAGGTCTTAACTCTTACTCTGGCCTAATAGCTAAGGTCTTAGCTACGTACTCTGGCCTAATGGTTAAGGTCTTAACTCTTACTCTGGCCTACTGGTTAAGGTCTTAGATTTGTACTCTGGCCTAATGATTAAGGTCTTAACTCTTACTCTGGCCTAATACCTAAGGTCTTAGACTCGTACTCTGGCCTACTGGTTAAGGTCTTAACTCTTACTTTGGCCTACTGGTTAAGGTGTTAACTCTTACTCTGGCCTAATAGCTAAGGTCTTAGACTCACACTCTGGCCTAATGGTTAAGGTCTTAACTCTTACTCTGGCCTACTGGTTAAGGTCTTAACTCTTACTCTGGCCTACTGGTTAAGGTCTTAACTCTTACTCTGGCCTAATAGCTAAGGTCTTAACGCTTACTCTTGCCTAATAGCTAAGGTCTTAACTCTTACTCTGGCCTAATAGCTAAGGTCTTAGACTCGAACTCTGGCCTAATGGGTAAGGTCTTAACTCTTACTCTGGCCTACTGGTTAAGGTCTTTAACTCTTAATCTGGCCTAATAGCTAAGGTCTTAGACTCGTACTCTGGCCTAATGGTTAAGGTCTTAACTCTTACTCTGGCCTACTGGTTAAGGTCTTAACTCTTACTCTGGCCTAATAGCTAAGGTCTTAACTCTTACTCTGGCCTAATAGCAAAGGTCTTAGACTCGTAATCTGGCCTAATAGCTAAGGTCTTAACTCTTATTCTGGCCTAATAGCTAAGATCTTAGACTCGTACTTTGGTCTAATGGTTAAGGTCTTAACTCTTACTCTGGCCTACTGGTTAAGGTCTTAACTCTTACTCTGGCCTACTGGTTAAGGTCTTAACTCTTACTCTGGCCTAATAGCTAAGGTCTTAACACTTACTCTGGCCTAATAGCTAAGGTCTTAGACTCGTACTCTGGCCTAATGGTTAAGGTCTTAACTCTTACTCTGGCCTAATATCTAAGGTCTTAACTCTTACTCTGGCCTAATAGCTAAGGTCTTAGACTCATACTCTGGCATAATAGCTAAGGTCCTAGACTCGTACTCTGGCCTAATGGTTAAGGTCTTAACTCTTACTCTGGCCTAATAGCTAAGGTCTTAGACTCGTACTCTGGCCTAATGGTTAAGGTCTTAACTTTTTCTCTGGCCTAATAGCTAAGGTCTTAACTCTTACTCTGGCCTAATAGCTAAGGTCTTAGCTTCGTACTCTGGCGTACTGGTTAAGGTCTTAACTCGTACTCTGGCCTAATGGTTAAGGCCTTAACGCTTACTCTGCTCTAATAGCTAAGGTCTTAGACTCGTACTCTGGCCTAATAGCTAAGGTCTTAGACTCGTACTCTAGCCTAATCGTTAAGGTCTTAACTCTTACTCTGGCCTACTGGTTAAGGTCTTAACTCTTACTCTGGCCTACTGGTTAAGGTCTTAACTCTTACTCTGGCCTAATAGCTAAGGTCTTAGACTCGTACTCTGGCCTAATAGCTAAGGTCTTAGACTCATACTCTGGCCTAATGGTTAAGGTCTTAACTCCTACTCTGGCCTAATAGCTAAGGTCTTAGACTCGTACTCTGGCCTAATGGTTAAGGTCTTAACTTTTACTCTGGCCTAATAGCTAAGGTCTTAACTCTTACACTGGACTAATAGCTAAGGTCTTAGACTCGTACTCTGGCCTACTGGATAAGGTCTTAACTCTTACTCTGGCCTACTGGTTAAGGTCTTAACTCTTACTCTGGCCTAATAGCTAAGGTCTTAGACTCGTACTCTGGCCTAATAGCTAAGGTCTTAGACTTGTACTCTGGCCTAATGGTTAAGGTCTTAACTCTTACTCTGGCCTAATAGCTAAGGTCTTAACTCTTACTCTGGCCTAATAGCTAAGGTCTTAGACTCGTACTCTGGCCTAATAGCTAAGGTCCTAGACTCGTACTCTGGCCTAATGGTTAAGGTCTTAACTCTTACTCTGGCCTAATAGCTAAGGTCTTAGACTCGTACTCTGGCCTAATGGTTAAGGTCTTAACTTTTACTCTGGCCTAATAGCTAAGGTCTTAACTCTTACTC
The DNA here is from genome assembly GCF_964204655.1 of Triturus cristatus. NCBI lineage: Eukaryota > Metazoa > Chordata > Amphibia > Caudata > Salamandridae > Triturus > Triturus cristatus. The sequence continues at coordinate 895,834,311 of NC_140591.1, read as the reverse complement.
TGGCCTAATAGCTAAGGTCTTAGCTTCGTAATCTGGCCTACTGGTTAAGGTCTTAACTCGTACTCTGGCCTAATGGTTAAGGTCTTAACGCTTACTCTGCTCTAATAGCTAAGGTCTTAGACTCGTACTCTGGCCTAATAGCTAAGGTCTTAGACTCGTACTCTGGCCTAATGGTTAAGGTCTTAACTCTTACTCTGGCCTAATAGCTAAGGTCTTAGACTCGTACTGTGGCCTAATGGTTAAGGTCTTAACTTTTACTTTGGCCTAATAGCTAAGGTTTTAACTCTTACTCTGGCCTAATAGCTAAGGTCTTAGCCTTGTACTCTGGCCTACTGGTTAAGGTCTTAACTCTTACTCTGGCCTACTGGTTAAGGTCTTAACTCTTACTCTGGCCTAATAGCTAAGGTCCTAGACTCGTACTCTGGCCTAATAGCTAAGGTCTTAGACTCGTACTCTGGCCTAATGGTTAAGGTCTTAACTCCTACTCTGGCCTAATAGCTAAGGTCTTGGACTCGTACTCTGGCCTGATGGTTAAGGTCTTAACTTTTACTCTGGCCTAATAGCTAAGGTCTTATCTCTTACACTGGACTAATAGCTAAGGTCTTAGACTCGTACTCTGGCTTACTGGTTAAGGTCTTAACTCTTACTCTGGCCTACTGGTTAAGGTCTTAACTCCTACTCTGGCCTAATAGTTAAGGTCTTAACTTTTACTCTGGCCTAATAGCTAAGGTCTTAACTCTTACTCTGGCCTAATAGCTAAGGTCTTAGCTTCGTAATCTGGCCTACTGGTTAAGGTCTTAACTCGTACTCCGGCCTAATGGTTAAGGTCTTAACGCTTACTCTGCTCTAATAGCTAAGGTCTTAGACTCGTACTCTGGCCTAATAGCTAAGGTCTTAGACTCGTACTTTGGTCTAATGGTTAAGGTCTTAACTTTTACTTTGGCCTAATAGCCAAGGTTTTAACTCTTACTCTGGCCTAATAGCTAAGGTCTTAGCCTTTTACTCTGGCCTACTGGTTAAGGTCTTAACTCTTACTCTGGCCTACTGGTTAAGGTCTTAACTCTTACTCTGGCCTAATAGCTAAGGTCTTAGACTCGTACTCTGGCCTAATAGCTAAGGTCTTAGACTCGTACTCTGGCCTAATGGTTAAGGTCTTAACTCCTACTCTGGCCTAATAGCTAAGGTCTTAGACTCGTACTCTGGCCTAATGGTTAAGGTCTTAACTTTTACTCTGGCCTAATAGCTAAGGTCTTAACTCTTACACTGGACTAATAGCTAAGGTCTTAGACTCGTACTCTGGCCTACTGGTTAAGGTCTTAACTCTTACTCTGGCCTACTGGTTAAGGTCTTAACTCTTACTCTGGCCTAATAGCTAAGGTCTTAGACTCGTACTCTGGCCTAATAGCTAAGGTCTTAGACTCGTACTCTGGCCTAATGGTTAAGCTTTTAACTCCTACTCTGGCCTAATAGCTAAGGTCTTAACTCTTACTCTGGCCTAATAGCTAAGGTCTTAACTCTTCCTCTGGCCTAATAGCTAAGGTCTTAGACTCATACTCTGGCCTAATGGTTAAGGTCTTATCTCTTACTCTGGCCTACTGGTTAAGGTCTTAACTGTTACTCTGGCCTAATAGCTAAGGTTTTAGACTCGTACTCTGGCCTACTTTTTAAGGTCTTAACTCTTACTCTGGGATAATAGCTAAGGTCTTAGACTCGTACTCTGGCCTAATAGCTAAGGTCTTAACTCTTACTCGGGCCTAATAGCTAAGGTCTTAGCTTCGTACTCTGGCCTACTGGTTAAGGTCTTAACTCGTACTCTGGCCTAATGGTTAAGGTCTTAACGCTTACTCTGCTCTAATAGCTAAGGTCTTAGACTCGTACTCTGGCCTAATAGCTAAGGTCTTAGACTCGTACTCTGGCCTAATGGTTAAGGTCTTAACTCTTACTCTGGCCTAATAGCTAAGGTCTTAGACTCGTACTGTGGCCTAATGGTTAAGGTCTTAACTTTTACTCTGGCCTAATAGCTAAGGTTTTAACTCTTACTCTGGCCTAATAGCTAAGGTCTTAGCCTCGTACACTGGCCTACTGGTTAAGGTCTTAACTCTTACTCTGGCCTACTGGTTAAGGTCTTAACTCTTACTCTGGCCTAATAGCTAAGGTCTTAGACTCGTACTCTGGCCTAATAGCTAAGGTCTTAGACTCGTACTCTGGCCTAATGGTTAAGGTCTTAACTCCTACTCTGGCCTAATAGCTAAGGTCTTAGACTCGTACTCTGGCCTAATGGTTAAGGTCTTAACTTTTACTCTGGCCTAATAGCTAAGGTCTTAGACTCGTACTCTGGCCTAATAGCTAAGGTCTTAGCCTTGTACTCTGGCCTACTGGTTAAGGTCTTAACACTTACTCTGGCCTACTGGTTAAGGTCTTAACTCTTACTCTGGCCTAATAGCTAAGGTCTTAGACTCGTACTCTGGCCTAATAGCTAAGGTCTTAGACTCGTACTCTGGCCTAATGGTTAAGGTCTTAACTCATACTCTGGCCTAATAGCTAAGGTCTTAGACTCGTACTCTGGCCTAATGGTTAAGGTCTTAACTTTTACTCTGGCCTAATAGCTAAGGTCTTAACTCTTACACTGGACTAATAGCTAAGGTCTTAGACTCGTACTATGGCCTACTGGTTAAGGTCTTAACTCTGACTCTGGCCTACTGGTTAAGGTCTTAACTCTTACTCTGGCCTAATAGCTAAGGTCTTAGACTCGTACTCTGGCCTAATAGCTAAGGTCTTAGACTCGTACTCTGGCCTAATGGTTAAGCTTTTAACTCCTACTCTGGCCTAATAGCTAAGGTCTTAACTCTTACTCTGGCCTAATAGCTAAGGTCTTAACTCTTCCTCTGGCCTAATAGCTAAGGTCTTAGACTCATACTCTGGCCTAATGGTTAAGGTCTTATCTCTTACTCTGGCCTACTGGTTAAGGTCTTAACTCTTACTCTGGCTTAATAGCTAAGGTTTTAGACTCGTACTCTGGCCTACTTTTTAAGGTCTTAACTCTTACTCTGGGATAATAGCTAAGGTCTTAGACTCGTACTCTGGCCTAATAGCTAAGGTCTTAACTCTTACTCGGGCCTAATAGCTAAGGTCTTAGCTTCGTACTCTGGCCTACTGGTTAAGGTCTTAACTCGTACTCTGGCCTAATGGTTAAGGTCTTAACGCTTACTCTGCTCTTATAGCTAAGGTCTTAGACTCGTACTCTGGCCTAATAGCTAAGGTCTTAGACTCGTACTCTGGCCTAATGGTTAAGGTCTTAACTCTTACTCTGGCCTAATAGCTAAGGTCTTAGACTCGTACTGTGGCCTAATGGTTAAGGTCTTAACTCTTACTCTGGCCTAATAGCTAAGGTCTTAGCCTCGTACACTGGCCTACTGGTTAAGGTCTTAACTCTTACTCTGGCCTACTGGTTAAGGTCTTAACTCTTACTCTGGCCTAATAGCTAAGGTCTTAGACTCGTACTCTGGCCTAATAGCTAAGGCCTTAGACTCGTACTCTGGCCGAATGGTTAAGGTCTTAACTCCTACTCTGGCCTAATAGCTAAGGTCTTAGACTCGTACTCTGGCCTAATGGTTAAGGTCTTAACTTTTACTCTGGCCTAATAGCTAAGGTCTTAGACTCGTACTCTGGCCTAATAGCTAAGGTCTTAGACTCGTACTCTGGCCTAATGGTTAAGCTTTTAACTCCTACTCTGGCCTAATAGCTAAGGTCTTAATTCTTACTCTGGCCTAATAGCTAAGGTCTTAGACTCATACTCTGGCCTAATGGTTAAGGTCTTAACTCTTACTCTGGCCTACTGGTTAAGGTCTTAACTCTTACTCTGGCCTAATAGCTAAGGTTTTAGACTCGTACTCTGGCCTACTGGTTAAGGTCTTAACTCTTACTCTGGGATAATAGCTAAGGTCTTAGACTCGTTCTCTGGCCTGCAGGTTAAGGTCTTAACTCTTACTCGGGCCTTCTGGTTAAGGTCTTAACTCTTACTCTGGCCTAATAGCTAAGGTCTTAGACTCATACTCTGGCCTAATGGTTAAGGTCTTAACTCTTACTCTGGCCTACTGGTTAAGGTCTTAACTCTTACTCTGGCCTAATAGCTGAGGTCTTAACTCTTACTCTGGCCTACTGGTTAAGGTCTTAACTTTTACACTGGCCTAATAGCTAAGGTCTTAGACTCATACTCTGGCCTAATGGTTAAGGTCTTAACTCTTACTCTGGCCTAATAGCTAAGGTCCTAACTCTTACTCTGGCCTAATAGCTAAGGTCTTAGACTCGTACTCTGGACTAATAGCTAAGGTCTTAGACTTGTACTCTGGCCTACAGGTTAAGGTCTTAACTCTTACTCTGGCCTACTGGTTAAGGGCTTTACCCTTACTCTGGCATAATAGCTAAGGTCTTAGACTCGTACTCTGGCCTAATGGTTAAGGTCTTAACTCTTACTCTAGATTAATAGCTAGGGTCTTAACTCGTACTCTGGCCTAATAGCTAAGGTCTTAGACTCGTACTCTGCCCTAATGGTTAAGGTCTTACCTCTTACTCTGGCCTACTGGTTAAGGTCTTAACTGTTACTGTGGCCTAATAGCTAAGGTCTTAACTCTTACTCTGGCCTAATAGCTAAGGTCTTAGCCTTGTACTCTGGCCTACTGGTTAAGGTCTTAACTCTTACTCTGGCCTACTGGTTAAGGTCTTAACTCTTACTCTGGCCTAATAGCTAAGGTCTTAGACTCGTACTCTGGACTAATAGCTAAGGTCTTAGACTCGTACTCTGGCCTAATGGTTAAGGTCTTAACTCCTACTCTGGCCTAATAGCTAAGGTCTTAGACTCGTACTCCGGCCTAATGGTTAAGGTCTTAACTTTTACTCTGGCCTAATAGCTAAGGTCTTAACTGTTACACTGGACTAATAGCTAAGGTCTTAGACTCGTACTCTGGCCTACTGGTTAAGGTCTTAACTCTTACTCTGGCCTACTGGTTAAGGTCTTAACTCTTACTCTGGCCTAATAGCTAAGGTCTTAGACTCGTACTCTGGCCTAATGGTTAAGCTTTTAACTCCTACTCTGGCCTGATAGCTAAGGTCTTAACTCTTACTCTGGCCTAATAGCTAAGGTCTTAACTCTTACTCAGGCCTAATAGCTAAGGTCTTAGACTCATACTCTGGCCTAATGGTTAAGGTCTTATCTCTTACTCTGGCCTACTGGTTAAGGTCTTAGCTCTTACTCTGGCCTAATAGCTAAGGTTTTAGACTCGTACTCTGGCCTACTTTTTAAGGTCTTAACTCTTACTCTGGGATAATAGCTAAGGTCTTAGACTCGTACTCTGGCCTAATAGCTAAGGTCTTAACTCTTACTCGGGCCTAATAGCTAAGGTCTTAGCTTCGTACTCTGGCCTACAGGTTAAGGTCTTAACTTTTACTCTGGCCTAATAGCTAAGGTTTTAACTCTTACTCTGGCCTAATAGCTAAGGTCTTAGCCTTGTACACTGGCCTACTGGTTAAGGTCTTAACTCTTACTCTGGCCTACTGGTTAAGGTCTTAACTCTTACTCTGGCCTAATAGCTAAGGTCTTAGACTCGTACTCTGGCCTAATAGCTAAGGTCTTAGACTCGTACTCTGGCCTAATGGTTAAGGTCTTAACTCCTACTCTGGCCTAATATCTAAGGTCTTAGACTCGTACTCTGGCCTAATGGTTAAGGTCTTAACTTTTACTCTGGCCTAATAGCTAAGGTCTTAGACTCGTACTCTGGCCTAATAGCTAAGGTCTTAGACTCGTACTCTGGCCTAATGGTTAAGCTTTTAACTCCTACTCTGGCCTAATAGCTAAGGTCTTAATTCTTACTCTGGCCTAATAGCTAAGGTCTTAGACTCATACTCTGGCCTAATGGTTAAGGTCTTAACTCTTACTCTGGCCTACTGGTTAAGGTCTTAACTCTTACTCTGGCCTAATAGCTAAGGTTTTAGACTCGTACTCTGGCCTACTGGTTAAGGTCTTAACTCTTACTCTGGGATAATAGCTAAGGTCTTAGACTCGTACTCTGGCCTGCAGGATAAGGTCTTAACTCTTACTCGGGCCTTCTGGTTAAGGTCTTAACTCTTACTCTGGCCTATTAGCTAAGGTCTTAGACTCGTACTCTGGCCTACTGGTTAAGGTCTTAACTCTTACTCTGGGCTAATAGCTGAGGTCTTAACTCTTACTCTGGCCTACTGGTTAAGGTCTTAACTTTTACACTGGCCTAATAGCTAAGGTCTTAGACTCATACTCTGGCCTAATGGTTAAGGTCTTAACTCTTACTCTGGCCTAATAGCTAAGGTCCTAACTCTTACTCTGGCCTAATAGCTAAGGTCTTAACTCTCACTCTGGCCTACTGGTTAAGATCTTAACTCGTACTCTGGCCTAATAGCTAAGGTCTTAGACTTGTACTCTGGCCTACAGGTTAAGGTCTTAACTCTTACTCTGGCCTACTGGTAAGGTCTTTACCCTTACTCTGGCATAATAGCTAAGGTCTTAGACTCGTACTCTGGCCTAATGGTTAAGGTCTTAACTCTTACTCTAGCCTAATAGCTAGGGTCTTAACTCGTACTCTGGCCTAATAGCTAAGGTCTTAGACTCGTACTCTGGCCTAATGGTTAAGGTCTTACCTCTTACTCTGGCCTACTGGTTAAGGTCTTAACTGTTACTGTGGCCTAATAGCTAAGGTCTTAACTCTTACTCTGGCCTAATAGCTAACGTCTTAGCCTTGTACTCTGGCCTACTGGTTAAGGTCTTAACTCTTACTCTGGCCTACTGGTTAAGGTCTTAACTCTTACTCTGGCCTAATAGCTAAGGTCTTAGACTCGTACTCTGGCCTAATGGTTAAGGTCTTAACTCCTACTCTGGCCTAATAGCTAAGGTCTTAGACTCGTACTCTGGCCTAATGGTTAAGGTCTTAACTTTTACTCTGGCCTAATAGCTAAGGTCTTAACTCTTACACTGGACTAATAGCTAAGGTCTTAGACTCGTACTCTGGCCTACTGGTTAAGGTCTTAACTCTTACTCTGGCCTACTGGTTAAGGTCTTAACTCTTACTCTGGCCTAATAGCTAAGGTCTTAGACTCGTACTCTGGCCTAATAGCTAAGGTCTTAGACTCGTACTGTGGCCTAATGGTTAAGGTCTTAACTTTTACTCTGGCCTAATAGCTAAGGTTTTAACTCTTACTCTGGCCTAATAGCTAAGGTCTTAGCCTCGTACACTGGCCTACTGGTTAAGGTCTTAACTCTTACTCTGGCCTACTGGTTAAGGTCTTAACTCTTACTCTGGCCTAATAGCTAAGGTCTTAGACTCGTACTCTGGCCTAATAGCTAAGGTCTTAGACTCGTACTCTGGCCTAATGGTTAAGGTCTTAACTCCTACTCTGGCCTAATAGCTAAGGTCTTAGACTCGTACTCTGGCCTAATGGTTAACGTCTTAACTTTTACTCTGGCCTAATAGCTAAGGTCTTAGACTCGTACTCTGGCCTAATAGCTAAGGTCTTAGACTCGTACTCTGGCCTAATGGTTAAGCTTTTAACTCCTACTCTGTCCTAATAGCTAAGGTCTTAATTCTTACTCTGGCCAAATAGCTAAGGTCTTAGACTCATACTCTGGCCTAATGGTTAAGGTCTTAACTCTTACTCTGGCCTACTGGTTAAGGTCTTAACTTTTACACTGGCCTAATAGCTAAGGTCTTAGACTCATACTCTGGCCTAATGGTTAAGGTCTTAACTCTTACTCTGGCCTAATAGCTAAGGTCCTAACTCTTACTCTGGCCTAATAGCTAAGGTCTTAACTCTCACTCTGGCCTACTGGTTAAGATCTTAACTCTTACTCTGGCCTAATAGCTAAGGTCTTAGACTCGTACTCTGGCCTAATAGCTAAGGTCTTAGACTTGTACTCTGGCCTACAGGTTAAGGTCTTAACTCTTACTCTGGCCTACTGGTTAAGGTCTTTACCCTTACTCTGGCATAATAGCTAAGGTCTTAGACTCGTACTCTGGCCTAATGGTTAAGGTCTTAACTCTTACTCCAGCCTAATAGCTAGGGTCTTAACTCGTACTCTGGCCTAATAGCTAAGGTCTTAGACTCGTACTCTGGCCTAATGGTTAAGGTCTTAACTCCTACTCTGGCCTAATAGCTAAGGTCTTAGACTCGTACTCTGGCCTAATGGTTAAGGTCTTAACTTTTACTCTGGCCTAATAGCTAAGGTCTTAACTCTTACACTGGACTAATAGCTAAGGTCTTAGACTCGTACTCTGGCCTACTGGTTAAGGTCTTAACTCTTACTCTGGCCTACTGGTTAAGGTCTTAACTCTTACTCTGGCCTAATAGCTAAGGTCTTAGACTCGTACTCTGGCCTAATAGCTAAGGTCTTAGACTCGTACTGTGGTCTAATGGTTAAGGTCTTAACTTTTACTCTGGCCTAATAGCTAAGGTTTTAACTCTTACTTTGGCCTAATAGCTAAGGTCTTAGCCTCGTACACTGGCCTACTGGTTAAGGTCTTAACTCTTACTCTGGCCTACTGGTTAAGGTCTTAACTCTTACTCTGGCCTAATAGCTAAGGTCTTAGACTCGTACTCTGGCCTAATAGCTAAGGTCTTAGACTCGTACTCTGGCCTAAAGGTTAAGGTCTTAACTCCTACTCTGGCCTAATAGCTAAGGTCTTAGACTCGTACTCTGGCCTAATGGTTAACGTCTTAACTTTTACTCTGGCCTAATAGCTAAGGTCTTAGACTCGTACTCTGGCCTAATAGCTAAGGTCTTAGACTCGTACTCTGGCCTAATGGTTAAGCTTTTAACTCCTACTCTGGCCTAATAGCTAAGGTCTTAATTCTTACTCTGGCCAAATAGCTAAGGTCTTAGACTCATACTCTGGCCTAATGGTTAAGGTCTTAACTCTTACTCTGGCCTACTGGTTAAGGTCTTACCTTTTACACTGGCCTAATAGCTAAGGTCTTAGACTCATACTCTGGCCTAATGGTTAAGGTCTTAACTCTTACTCTGGCCTAATAGCTAAGGTCCTAACTCTTACTCTGGCCAAATAGCTAAGGTCTTAACTCTCACTCTGGCCTACTGGTTAAGATCTTAACTCTTACTCTGGCCTAATAGCTAAGGTCTTAGACTCGTACTCTGGCCTAATAGCTAAGGTCTTAGACTTGTACTCTGGCCTACAGGTTAAGGTCTTAACTCTTACTCTGGCCTACTGGTTAAGGTCTTTACCCTTACTCTGGCATAATAGCTAAGGTCTTAGACTCGTACTCTGGCCTAATGGTTAAGGTCTTAACTCTTACTCTAGCCTAATAGCTAGGGTCTTAACTCGTACTCTGGCCTAATAGCTAAGGTCTTAGACTCGTACTCTGGCCTAATGGTTAAGGTCTTACCTCTTACTCTGGCCTACTGGTTAAGGTCTTAACTGTTACTGTGGCCTAATAGCTAAGGTCTTAACTCTTACTCTGGCCTAATAGCTAAGGTCTTAGCCTTGTACTCTGGCCTACTGGTTAAGGTCTTAACTCTTACTCTGGCCTACTGGTTAAGGTCTTAACTCTTCCTCTGGCCTAATAGCTAAGGTCTTAGACTCATACTCTGGCCTAATGGTTAAGGTCTTATCTCTTACTCTGGCCTACTGATTAAGGTCTTAACTCTTACTCTGGCCTAATAGCTAAGGTTTTAGACTCGTACTCTGGCCTAATGGTTAAGGTCTTAACTTTTACTCTGGCCTACTTTTTAAGGTCTTAACTCTTACTCGGGCCTAATAGCTAAGGTCTTAGACTCGTACTCTGGCCTAATGGATAAGGTCTTAACTCTTACTCTGGCCTAATAGCTAAGGTCTTAGACTCGTACTCTGGCCTAATGGTTAAGGTCTTAACTTTTACTCTGGCCTAATAGCTAAGGTCTTAACTCTTACACTGGACTAATAGCTAAGGTCTTAGACTCGTACTCTGGCCTACTGGTTAAGGTCTTAACTCTTACTCTGGCCTACTGGTTAAGGTCTTAACTCTTACTCTGGCCTAATAGCTAAGGTCTTAGACTCGTACTCTGGCCTAATAGCTAAGGTCTTAGACTCGTACTGTGGCCTAATGGTTAAGGTCTTAACTTTTACTCTGGCCTAATAGCTAAGGTTTTAACTCTTACTCTGGCCTAATAGCTAAGGTCTTAGCCTCGTACACTGGCCTACTGGTTAAGGTCTTAACTCTTACTCTGGCCTACTGGTTAAGGTCTTAACTCTTACTCTGGCCTAATAGCTAAGGTCTTAGACTCGTACTCTGGCCTAATAGCTAAGGTCTTAGACTCGTACTCTGGCCTAATGGTTAAGGTCTTAACTCCTACTCTGGCCTAATAGCTAAGGTCTTAGACTCGTACTCTGGCCTAATGGTTAACGTCTTAACTTTTACTCTGGCCTAATAGCTAAGGTCTTAGACTCGTACTCTGGCCTAATAGCTCAGGTCTTAGACTCGTACTCTGGCCTAATGGTTAAGCTTTTAACTCCTACTCTGGCCTAATAGCTAAGGTCTTAATTCTTACTCTGGCCAAATAGCAAAGGTCTTAGACTCATACTCTGGCCTAATGGTTAAGGTCTTAACTCTTACTCTGGCCTACTGGTTAAGGTCTTAACTTTTATACTGGCCTAATAGCTAAGGTCTTAGACTCATACTCTGGCCTAATGGTTAAGGTCTTAACTCTTACTCTGGCCTAATAGCTAAGGTCCTAACTCTTACTCTGGCCTAATAGCTAAGGTCTTAACTCTCACTCTGGCCTACTGGTTAAGATCTTAACTCTTACTCTGGCCTAATAGCTAAGGTCTTAGACTCGTACTCTGGCCTAATAGCTAAGGTCTTAGACTTGTACTCTGGCCTACAGGTTAAGGTCTTAACTCTTACTCTGGCCTACTGGTTAAGGTCTTTACCCTTACTCTGGCATAATAGCTAAGGTCTTAGACTCGTACTCTGGCCTAATAGCTAAGGTCTTAGACTCGTACTCTGGCCTAATGGTTAAGCTTTTAACTCCTACTCTGGCCTAATAGCTAAGGTCTTAATTCTTACTCTGGCCTAATAGCTAAGGTCTTAGACTCATACTCTGGCCTAATGGTTAAGGTCTTAACTCTTACTCTGGCCTACTGCTTATGGTCTTAACACTTACTCTGGCCTAATAGCTAAGGTTTTAGACTCGTACTCTGGCCTACTGGTTAAGGTCTTAACTCTTACTCTGGGATAATAGCTAAGGTCTTAGACTCGTTCTCTGGCCTGCAGGTTAAGGTCTTAACTCTTACTCTGGCCTAATAGCTAAGGTCTTAACTCTTACTCTGGCCTACTGGTTAAGGTCTTAACTCTTACTCTGGCCTAATAGCTAAGGTTTTAGACTCGTACTCTGGCCTACTGGTTAAGGTCTTAACTCTTACTCTGGGATAATAGCTAAGGTCTTAGACTCGTTCTCTGGCCTGCAGGTTAAGGTCTTAACTCTTACTCTGGCCTAATAGCTAAGGTCTTAACTCTTACTCTGGCCTACTGGTTAAGGTCTTAACTCTTACTCTGGCCTAATAGCTAAGGTCTTATCGCATACTCTTGCCTAATAGCTAAGGTCTTAACTCTTACTCTGGCCTAATAGCTAAGGTCTTAGACTCGTACCCTGGCCTAATGGTTAAGGTTTTAACTCTTAGTCTGGCATACTGGTTAAGGTCCTAACTCTTACTCTGGCCTAATAGCTAAGGTCTTAACTCTTACTCTGGCCTAATAGCAAAGGTCTTAGACTCGTAATCTGGCCTAATAGATAAGGTCTTAACTCTTACTCTGGCCTACTGGTTAAGGTCTTAGACTCGTACTCTGGCCTAATAGCTAAGGTCTTAGACTGTAATGGTTAAGGTCTTAACTCTTACTCTGGCCTACTGGTTAAGGTCTTAACTCTTACTCTGGCCTAGTGGTTAAGGTCTTAACTCTTACTCTGGCCTAATAGCTAAGGTCTCAACACTTACTCTGGCCTAATAGCTAAGGTCTTAGACTCGTACTCTGGCCTAATGGTTAAGGTCTTAACTCTTACTCTGGCCTAATATCTAAGGTCTTAACTCTTACTCTGGCCTAATAGCTAAGGTCTTAGACTCGTACTCTGGCCTAATAGCTAAGGTCCTAGACTCGTACTCTGGCCTAATGGTTAAGGTCTTAACTCTTACTCTGGCCTAATAGCTAAGGTCTTAGACTCGTACTCTGGCCTAATGGTTAAGGTCTTAACTTTTTCTCTGGCCTAATAGCTAAGGTCTTAACTCTTACTCTGGCCTAATAGCTAAGGTCTTAGCTTCGTACTCTGGCCTACTGGATAAGGTCTTAACTTGTACTCTGGCCTAATGGTTAAGGCCTTAACACTTACTCTGCTCTAATAGCTAAGGTCTTAGACTCGTACTCTGGCCTAATACCTAAGGTCTTAGACTCATACTCTGGCCTAATGGTTAAGGTCTTAACTCTTACTCTGGCCTAATGGTTAAGGTCTTAACTCCTACTCTGGCCTAATAGCTAAGGTCTTAGACTCGTACTCTGGCCTAATGGTTAAGGTCTTAACTTTTACTCTGGCCTAATAGCTAAGGTCTTAGACTCGTACTCTGGCCTAATAGCTAAGGTCTTAGCCTTGTACTCTGGCCTACTGGTTAAGGTCTTAACACTTACTCTGGCCTACTGGTTAAGGTCTTAACTCTTACTCTGGCCTAATAGCTAAGGTCTTAGACTCGTACTCTGGCCTAATAGCTAAGGTCTTAGACTCGTACTCTGGCCTAATGGTTAAGGTCTTAACTCATACTCTGGCCTAATAGCTAAGGTCTTAGACTCGTACTCTGGCCTAATGGTTAAGGTCTTAACTTTTACTCTGGCCTAATAGCTAAGGTCTTAACTCTTACACTGGACTAATAGCTAAGGTCTTAGACTCATACTATGGCCTACTGGTTAAGGTCTTAACTCTGACTCTGGCCTACTGGTTAAGGTCTTAACTCTTACTCTGGCCTAATAGCTAAGGTCTTAGACTCGTACTCTGGCCTAATAGCTAAGGTCTTAGACTCGTACTCTGGCCTAATGGTTAAGCTTTTAACTCCTACTCTGGCCTAATAGCTAAGGTCTTAACTCTTACTCTGGCCTAATAGCTAAGGTCTTAACTCTTCCTCTGGCCTAATAGCTAAGGTCTTAGACTCATACTCTGGCCTAATGGTTAAGGTCTTATCTCTTACTCTGGCCTACTGGTTAAGGTCTTAACTCTTACTCTGGCTTAATAGCTAAGGTTTTAGACTCGTACTCTGGCCTACTTTTTAAGGTCTTAACTCTTACTCTGGGATAATAGCTAAGGTCTTAGACTCGTACTCTGGCCTAATAGCTAAGGTCTTAACTCTTACTCGGGCCTAATAGCTAAGGTCTTAGCTTCGTACTCTGGCCTACTGGTTAAGGTCTTAACTCGTACTCTGGCCTAATGGTTAAGGTCTTAACGCTTACTCTGCTCTTATAGCTAAGGTCTTAGACTCGTACTCTGGCCTAATAGCTAAGGTCTTAGACTCGTACTCTGGCCTAATGGTTAAGGTCTTAACTCTTACTCTGGCCTAATAGCTAAGGTCTTAGACTCGTACTGTGGCCTAATGGTTAAGGTCTTAACTCTTACTCTGGCCTAATAGCTAAGGTCTTAGCCTCGTACACTGGCCTACTGGTTAAGGTCTTAACTCTTACTCTGGCCTACTGGTTAAGGTCTTAACTCTTACTCTGGCCTAATAGCTAAGGTCTTAGACTCGTACTCTGGCCTAATAGCTAAGGTCTTAGACTCGTACTCTGGCCTAATGGTTAAGGTCTTAACTCCTACTCTGGCCTAATAGCTAAGGTCTTAGACTCGTACTCTGACCTAATGGTTAAGGTCTTAACTTTTACTCTGGCCTAATAGCTAAGGTCTTAGACTCGTACTCTGGCCTAATAGCTAAGGTCTTAGACTCGTACTCTGGCCTAATGGTTAAGGTCTTACCTCTTACTCTGGCCTACTGGTTAAGGTCTTAACTGTTACTGTGGCCTAATAGCTAAGGTCTTAACTCTTACTCTGGCCTAATAGCTAAGGTCTTAGCCTTGTACTCTGGCCTACTGGTTAAGGTCTTAACTCTTACTCTGGCCTACTGGTTAAGGTCTTAACTCTTCCTCTGGCCTAATAGCTAAGGTCTTAGACTCATACTCTGGCCTAATGGTTAAGGTCTTATCTCTTACTCTGGCCTACTGATTAAGGTCTTAACTCTTACTCTGGCCTAATAGCTAAGGTTTTAGACTCGTACTCTGGCCTAATGGTTAAGGTCTTAACTTTTACTCTGGCCTACTTTTTAAGGTCTTAACTCTTACTCGGGCCTAATAGCTAAGGTCTTAGACTCGTACTCTGGCCTAATGGTTAAGGTCTTAACTCCTACTCTGGCCTAATAGCTAAGGTCTTAGACTCGTACTCTGGCCTAATGGTTAAGGTCTTAACTTTTACTCTGGCCTAATAGCTAAGGTCTTAACTCTTACACTGGACTAATAGCTAAGGTCTTAGACTCGTACTCTGGCCTACTGGTTAAGGTCTTAACTCTTACTCTGGCCTACTGGTTAAGGTCTTAACTCTTACTCTGGCCTAATAGCTAAGGTCTTAGACTCGTACTCTGGCCTAATAGCTAAGGTCTTAGACTCGTACTGTGGCCTAATGGTTAAGGTCTTAACTTTTACTCTGGCCTAATAGCTAAGGTTTTAACTCTTACTCTGGCCTAATAGCTAAGGTCTTAGCCTCGTACACTGGCCTACTGGTTAAGGTCTTAACTCTTACTCTGGCCTACTGGTTAAGGTCTTAACTCTTACTCTGGCCTAATAGCTAAGGTCTTAGACTCGTACTCTGGCCTAATAGCTAAGGTCTTAGACTCGTACTCTGGCCTAATGGTTAAGGTCTTAACTCCTACTCTGGCCTAATAGCTAAGGTCTTAGACTCGTACTCTGGCCTAATGGTTAACGTCTTAACTTTTACTCTGGCCTAATAGCTAAGGTCTTAGACTCGTACTCTGGCCTAATAGCTAAGGTCTTAGACTCGTACTCTGGCCTAATGGTTAAGCTTTTAACTCCTACTCTGGCCTAATAGCTAAGGTCTTAATTCTTACTCTGGCCAAATAGCAAAGGTCTTAGACTCATACTCTGGCCTAATGGTTAAGGTCTTAACTCTTACTCTGGCCTACTGGTTAAGGTCTTAACTTTTATACTGGCCTAATAGCTAAGGTCTTAGACTCATACTCTGGCCTAATGGTTAAGGTCTTAACTCTTACTCTGGCCTAATAGCTAAGGTCCTAACTCTTACTCTGGCCTAATAGCTAAGGTCTTAACTCTCACTCTGGCCTACTGGTTAAGATCTTAACTCTTACTCTGGCCTAATAGCTAAGGTCTTAGACTCGTACTCTGGCCTAATAGCTAAGGTCTTAGACTTGTACTCTGGCCTACAGGTTAAGGTCTTAACTCTTACTCTGGCCTACTGGTTAAGGTCTTTACCCTTACTCTGGCATAATAGCTAAGGTCTTAGACTCGTACTCTGGCCTAATAGCTAAGGTCTTAGACTCGTACTCTGGCCTAATGGTTAAGCTTTTAACTCCTACTCTGGCCTAATAGCTAAGGTCTTAATTCTTACTCTGGCCTAATAGCTAAGGTCTTAGACTCATACTCTGGCCTAATGGTTAAGGTCTTAACTCTTACTCTGGCCTACTGCTTATGGTCTTAACACTTACTCTGGCCTAATAGCTAAGGTTTTAGACTCGTACTCTGGCCTACTGGTTAAGGTCTTAACTCTTACTCTGGGATAATAGCTAAGTCCTAGACTCGTTCTCTGGCCTGCAGGTTAAGGTCTTAACTCTTACTCTGGCCTAATAGCTAAGGTCTTAACTCTTACTCTGGCCTACTGGTTAAGGTCTTAACTCTTACTCTGGCCTAATAGCTAAGGTTTTAGACTCGTACTCTGGCCTACTGGTTAAGGTCTTAACTCTTACTCTGGGATAATAGCTAAGGTCTTAGACTCGTTCTCTGGCCTGCAGGTTAAGGTCTTAACTCTTACTCTGGCCTAATAGCTAAGGTCTTAACTCTTACTATGGCCTACTGGTTAAGGTCTTAACTCTTACTCTGGCCTAATAGCTAAGGTCTTATCGCATACTCTTGCCTAATAGCTAAGGTCTTAACTCTTACTCTGGCCTAATAGCTAAGGTCTTAGACTCGTACTCTGGCCTAATGGTTAAGGTTTTAACTCTTAGTCTGGCATACTGGTTAAGGTCCTAACTCTTACTCTGGCCTAATAGCTAAGGTCTTAACTCTTACTCTGGCCTAATAGCAAAGGTCTTAGACTCGTAATCTGGCCTAATAGATAAGGTCTTAACTCTTACTCTGGCCTACTGGTTAAGGTCTTAGACTCGTACTCTGGCCTAATAGCTAAGGTCTTAGACTGTAATGGTTAAGGTCTTAACTCTTACTCTGGCCTACTGGTTAAGGTCTTAACTCTTACTCTGGCCTAGTGGTTAAGGTCTTAACTCTTACTCTGGCCTAATAGCTAAGGTCTTAACACTTACTCTGGCCTAATAGCTAAGGTCTTAGACTCGTACTCTGGCCTAATGGTTAAGGTCTTAACTCTTACTCTGGCCTAATATCTAAGGTCTTAACTCTTACTCTGGCCTAATAGCTAAGGTCTTAGACTCGTACTCTGGCCTAATAGCTAAGGTCCTAGACTCGTACTCTGGCCTAATGGTTAAGGTCTTAACTCTTACTCTGGCCTAATAGCTAAGGTCTTAGACTCGTACTCTGGCCTAATGGTTAAGGTCTTAACTTTTTCTCTGGCCTAATAGCTAAGGTCTTAACTCTTACTCTGGCCTAATAGCTAAGGTCTTAGCTTCGTACTCTGGCCTACTGGATAAGGTCTTAACTTGTACTCTGGCCTAATGGTTAAGGCCTTAACACTTACTCTGCTCTAATAGCTAAGGTCTTAGACTCGTACTCTGGCCTAATACCTAAGGTCTTAGACTCATACTCTGGCCTAATGGTTAAGGTCTTAACTCTTACTCTGGCCTAATGGTTAAGGTCTTAACTCCTACTCTGGCCTAATAGCTAAGGTCTTAGACTCGTACTCTGGCCTAATGGTTAAGGTCTTAACTTTTACTCTGGCCTAATAGCTAAGGTCTTAGACTCGTACTCTGGCCTAATAGCTAAGGTCTTAGCCTTGTACTCTGGCCTACTGGTTAAGGTCTTAACACTTACTCTGGCCTACTGGTTAAGGTCTTAACTCTTACTCTGGCCTAATAGCTAAGGTCTTAGACTCGTACTCTGGCCTAATAGCTAAGGTCTTAGACTCGTACTCTGGCCTAATGGTTAAGGTCTTAACTCATACTCTGGCCTAATAGCTAAGGTCTTAGACTCGTACTCTGGCCTAATGGTTAAGGTCTTAACTTTTACTCTGGCCTAATAGCTAAGGTCTTAACTCTTACACTGGACTAATAGCTAAGGTCTTAGACTCATACTATGGCCTACTGGTTAAGGTCTTAACTCTGACTCTGGCCTACTGGTTAAGGTCTTAACTCTTACTCTGGCCTAATAGCTAAGGTCTTAGACTCGTACTCTGGCCTAATAGCTAAGGTCTTAGACTCGTACTCTGGCCTAATGGTTAAGCTTTTAACTCCTACTCTGGCCTAATAGCTAAGGTCTTAACTCTTACTCTGGCCTAATAGCTAAGGTCTTAACTCTTCCTCTGGCCTAATAGCTAAGGTCTTAGACTCATACTCTGGCCTAATGGTTAAGGTCTTATCTCTTACTCTGGCCTACTGGTTAAGGTCTTAACTCTTACTCTGGCTTAATAGCTAAGGTTTTAGACTCGTACTCTGGCCTACTTTTTAAGGTCTTAACTCTTACTCTGGGATAATAGCTAAGGTCTTAGACTCGTACTCTGGCCTAATAGCTAAGGTCTTAACTCTTACTCGGGCCTAATAGCTAAGGTCTTAGCTTCGTACTCTGGCCTACTGGTTAAGGTCTTAACTCGTACTCTGGCCTAATGGTTAAGGTCTTAACGCTTACTCTGCTCTTATAGCTAAGGTCTTAGACTCGTACTCTGGCCTAATAGCTAAGGTCTTAGACTCGTACTCTGGCCTAATGGTTAAGGTCTTAACTCTTACTCTGGCCTAATAGCTAAGGTCTTAGACTCGTACTGTGGCCTAATGGTTAAGGTCTTAACTCTTACTCTGGCCTAATAGCTAAGGTCTTAGCCTCGTACACTGGCCTACTGGTTAAGGTCTTAACTCTTACTCTGGCCTACTGGTTAAGGTCTTAACTCTTACTCTGGCCTAATAGCTAAGGTCTTAGACTCGTACTCTGGCCTAATAGCTAAGGTCTTAGACTCGTACTCTGGCCTAATGGTTAAGGTCTTAACTCCTACTCTGGCCTAATAGCTAAGGTCTTAGACTCGTACTCTGACCTAATGGTTAAGGTCTTAACTTTTACTCTGGCCTAATAGCTAAGGTCTTAGACTCGTACTCTGGCCTAATAGCTAAGGTCTTAGACTCGTACTCTGGCCTAATGGTTAAGGTCTTACCTCTTACTCTGGCCTACTGGTTAAGGTCTTAACTGTTACTGTGGCCTAATAGCTAAGGTCTTAACTCTTACTCTGGCCTAATAGCTAAGGTCTTAGCCTTGTACTCTGGCCTACTGGTTAAGGTCTTAACTCTTACTCTGGCCTACTGGTTATGGTCTTAACTCTTCCTCTGGCCTAATAGCTAAGGTCTTAGACTCATACTCTGGCCTAATGGTTAAGGTCTTATCTCTTACTCTGGCCTACTGATTAAGGTCTTAACTCTTACTCTGGCCTAATAGCTAAGGTTTTAGACTCGTACTCTGGCCTAATGGTTAAGGTCTTAACTTTTACTCTGGCCTACTTTTTAAGGTCTTAACTCTTACTCGGGCCTAATAGCTAAGGTCTTAGACTCGTACTCTGGCCTAATGGTTAAGGTCTTAACTCCTACTCTGGCCTAATAGCTAAGGTCTTAGACTCGTACTCTGGCCTAATGGTTAAGGTCTTAACTTTTACTCTGGCCTAATAGCTAAGGTCTTAACTCTTACACTGGACTAATAGCTAAGGTCTTAGACTCGTACTCTGGCCTACTGGTTAAGGTCTTAACTCTTACTCTGGCCTACTGGTTAAGGTCTTAACTCTTACTCTGGCCTAATAGCTAAGGTCTTAGACTCGTACTCTGGCCTAATAGCTAAGGTCTTAGACTCGTACTGTGGCCTAATGGTTAAGGTCTTAACTTTTACTCTGGCCTAAAAGCTAAGGTTTTAACTCTTACTCTGGCCTAATAGCTAAGGTCTTAGCCTCGTACACTGGCCTACTGGTTAAGGTCTTAACTCTTACTCTGGCCTACTGGTTAAGGTCTTAACTCTTACTCTGGCCTAATAGCTAAGGTCTTAGACTCGTACTCTGGCCTAATAGCTAAGGTCTTAGACTCGTACTCTGGCCTAATGGTTAAGGTCTTAACTCCTACTCTGGCCTAATAGCTAAGGTCTTAGACTCGTACTCTGGCCTAATGGTTAACGTCTTAACTTTTACTCTGGCCTAATAGCTAAGGTCTTAGACTCGTACTCTGGCCTAATAGCTAAGGTCTTAGACTCGTACTCTGGCCTAATGGTTAAGCTTTTAACTCCTACTCTGGCCTAATAGCTAAGGTCTTAATTCTTACTCTGGCCAAATAGCAAAGGTCTTAGACTCATACTCTGGCCTAATGGTTAAGGTCTTAACTCTTACTCTGGCCTACTGGTTAAGGTCTTAACTTTTATACTGGCCTAATAGCTAAGGTCTTAGACTCATACTCTGGCCTAATGGTTAAGGTCTTAACTCTTACTCTGGCCTAATAGCTAAGGTCCTAACTCTTACTCTGGCCTAATAGCTAAGGTCTTAACTCTCACTCTGGCCTACTGGTTAAGATCTTAACTCTTACTCTGGCCTAATAGCTAAGGTCTTAGACTCGTACTCTGGCCTAATAGCTAAGGTCTTAGACTTGTACTCTGGCCTACAGGTTAAGGTCTTAACTCTTACTCTGGCCTACTGGTTAAGGTCTTTACCCTTACTCTGGCATAATAGCTAAGGTCTTAGACTCGTACTCTGGCCTAATAGCTAAGGTCTTAGACTCGTACTCTGGCCTAATGGTTAAGCTTTTAACTCCTACTCTGGCCTAATAGCTAAGGTCTTAATTCTTACTCTGGCCTAATAGCTAAGGTCTTAGACTCATACTCTGGCCTAATGGTTAAGGTCTTAACTCTTACTCTGGCCTACTGCTTATGGTCTTAACACTTACTCTGGCCTAATAGCTAAGGTTTTAGACTCGTACTCTGGCCTACTGGTTAAGGTCTTAACTCTTACTCTGGGATAATAGCTAAGGTCTTAGACTCGTTCTCTGGCCAGCAGGTTAAGGTCTTTACTCTTACTCTGGCCTAATAGCTAAGGTCTTAACTCTTACTCTGGCCTACTGGTTAAGGTCTTAACTCTTACTCTGGCCTAATAGCTAAGGTTTTAGACTCGTACTCTGGCCTACTGGTTAAGGTCTTAACTCTTACTCTGGGATAATAGCTAAGGTCTTAGACTCGTTCTCTGGCCTGCAGGTTAAGGTCTTAACTCTTACTCTGGCCTAATAGCTAAGGTCTTAACTCTTACTCTGGCCTACTGGTTAAGGTCTTAACTCTTACTCTGGCCTAATAGCTAAGGTCTTATCGCATACTCTTGCCTAATAGCTAAGGTCTTAACTCTTACTCTGGCCTAATAGCTAAGGTCTTAGACTCGTACTCTGGCCTAATGGTTAAGGTTTTAACTCTTAGTCTGGCATACTGGTTAAGGTCCTAACTCTTACTCTGGCCTAATAGCTAAGGTCTTAACTCTTACTCTGGCCTAATAGCAAAGGTCTTAGACTCGTAATCTGGCCTAATAGATAAGGTCTTAACTCTTACTCTGGCCTACTGGTTAAGGTCTTAGACTCGTACTCTGGCCTAATAGCTAAGGTCTTAGACTGTAATGGTTAAGGTCTTAACTCTTACTCTGGCCTACTGGTTAAGGTCTTAACTCTTACTCTGGCCTAGTGGTTAAGGTCTTAACTCTTACTCTGGCCTAATAGCTAAGGTCTTAACACTTACTCTGGCCTAATAGCTAAGGTCTTAGACTCGTACTCTGGCCTAATGGTTAAGGTCTTAACTCTTACTCTGGCCTAATATCTAAGGTCTTAACTCTTACTCTGGCCTAATAGCTAAGGTCTTAGACTCGTACTCTGGCCTAATAGCTAAGGTCCTAGACTCGTACTCTGGCCTAATGGTTAAGGTCTTAACTCTTACTCTGGCCTAATAGCTAAGGTCTTAGACTCGTACTCTGGCCTAATGGTTAAGGTCTTAACTTTTTCTCTGGCCTAATAGCTAAGGTCTTAACTCTTACTCTGGCCTAATAGCTAAGGTCTTAGCTTCGTACTCTGGCCTACTGGATAAGGTCTTAACTTGTACTCTGGCCTAATGGTTAAGGCCTTAACACTTACTCTGCTCTAATAGCTAAGGTCTTAGACTCGTACTCTGGCCTAATACCTAAGGTCTTAGACTCATACTCTGGCCTAATGGTTAAGGTCTTAACTCTTACTCTGGCCTAATGGTTAAGGTCTTAACTCCTACTCTGGCCTAATAGCTAAGGTCTTAGACTCGTACTCTGGCCTAATGGTTAAGGTCTTAACTTTTACTCTGGCCTAATAGCTAAGGTCTTAGACTCGTACTCTGGCCTAATAGCTAAGGTCTTAGCCTTGTACTCTGGCCTACTGGTTAAGGTCTTAACACTTACTCTGGCCTACTGGTTAAGGTCTTAACTCTTACTCTGGCCTAATAGCTAAGGTCTTATACTCGTACTCTGGCCTAATAGCTAAGGTCTTAGACTCGTACTCTGGCCTAATGGTTAAGGTCTTAACTCATACTCTGGCCTAATAGCTAAGGTCTTAGACTCGTACTCTGGCCTAATGGTTAAGGTCTTAACTTTTACTCTGGCCTAATAGCTAAGGTCTTAACTCTTACACTGGACTAATAGCTAAGGTCTTAGACTCATACTATGGCCTACTGGTTAAGGTCTTAACTCTGACTCTGGCCTACTGGTTAAGGTCTTAACTCTTACTCTGGCCTAATAGCTAAGGTCTTAGACTCGTACTCTGGCCTAATAGCTAAGGTCTTAGACTCGTACTCTGGCCTAATGGTTAAGCTTTTAACTCCTACTCTGGCCTAATAGCTAAGGTCTTAACTCTTACTCTGGCCTAATAGCTAAGGTCTTAACTCTTCCTCTGGCCTAATAGCTAAGGTCTTAGACTCATACTCTGGCCTAATGGTTAAGGTCTTATCTCTTACTCTGGCCTACTGGTTAAGGTCTTAACTCTTACTCTGGCTTAATAGCTAAGGTTTTAGACTCGTACTCTGGCCTACTTTTTAAGGTCTTAACTCTTACTCTGGGATAATAGCTAAGGTCTTAGACTCGTACTCTGGCCTAATAGCTAAGGTCTTAACTCTTACTCGGGCCTAATAGCTAAGGTCTTAGCTTCGTACTCTGGCCTACTGGTTAAGGTCTTAACTCGTACTCTGGCCTAATGGTTAAGGTCTTAACGCTTACTCTGCTCTTATAGCTAAGGTCTTAGACTCGTACTCTGGCCTAATAGCTAAGGTCTTAGACTCGTACTCTGGCCTAATGGTTAAGGTCTTAACTCTTACTCTGGCCTAATAGCTAAGGTCTTAGACTCGTACTGTGGCCTAATGGTTAAGGTCTTAACTCTTACTCTGGCCTAATAGCTAAGGTCTTAGCCTCGTACACTGGCCTACTGGTTAAGGTCTTAACTCTTACTCTGGCCTACTGGTTAAGGTCTTAACTCTTACTCTGGCCTAATAGCTAAGGTCTTAGACTCGTACTCTGGCCTAATAGCTAAGGTCTTAGACTCGTACTCTGGCCTAATGGTTAAGGTCTTAACTCCTACTCTGGCCTAATAGCTAAGGTCTTAGACTCGTACTCTGACCTAATGGTTAAGGTCTTAACTTTTACTCTGGCCTAATAGCTAAGGTCTTAGACTCGTACTCTGGCCTAATAGCTAAGGTCTTAGACTCGTACTCTGGCCTAATGGTTAAGCTTTTAACTCCTACTCTGGCCTAATAGCTAAGGTCTTAATTCTTACTCTGGCCTAATAGCTAAGGTCTTAGACTCATACTCTGGCCTAATGGTTAAGGTCTTAACTCTTACTCTGGCCTACTGGTTAAGGTCTTAACTCTTACTCTGGCCTAATAGCTAAGGTTTTAGACTCGTACTCTGGCCTACTCGTTAAGGTCTTAACTCTTACTCTGGGATAATAGCTAAGGTCTTAGACTCGTTCTCTGGCCTGCAGGTTAAGGTCTTAACTCTTACTCGGGCCTTCTGGTTAAGGTCTTAACTCTTACTCTGGCCTAATAGCTAAGGTCTTAGACTCATACTCTGGCCTAATGGTTAAGGTCTTAACTCTTACTCTGGCCTACTGGTTAAGGTCTTAACTCTTACTCTGGCCTAATAGCTGAGGTCTTAACTCTTACTCTGGCCTACTGGTTAAGGTCTTAACTTTTACACTGGCCTAATAGCTAAGGTCTTAGACTCATACTCTGGCCTAATGGTTAAGGTCTTAACTCTTACTCTGGCCTAATAGCTAAGGTCCTAACTCTTACTCTGGCCTAATAGCTAAGGTCTTAGACTCGTACTCTGGACTAATAGCTAAGGTCTTAGACTTGTACTCTGGCCTACAGGTTAAGGTCTTAACTCTTACTCTGGCCTACTGGTTAAGGGCTTTACCCTTACTCTGGCATAATAGCTAAGGTCTTAGACTCGTACTCTGGCCTAATGGTTAAGGTCTTAACTCTTACTCTAGATTAATAGCTAGGGTCTTAACTCGTACTCTGGCCTAATAGCTAAGGTCTTAGACTCGTACTCTGCCCTAATGGTTAAGGTCTTACCTCTTACTCTGGCCTACTGGTTAAGGTCTTAACTGTTACTGTGGCCTAATAGCTAAGGTCTTAACTCTTACTCTGGCCTAATAGCTAAGGTCTTAGCCTTGTACTCTGGCCTACTGGTTAAGGTCTTAACTCTTACTCTGGCCTACTGGTTAAGGTCTTAACTCTTACTCTGGCCTAATAGCTAAGGTCTTAGACTCGTACTCTGGACTAATAGCTAAGGTCTTAGACTCGTACTCTGGCCTAATGGTTAAGGTCTTAACTCCTACTCTGGCCTAATAGCTAAGGTCTTAGACTCGTACTCCGGCCTAATGGTTAAGGTCTTAACTTTTACTCTGGCCTAATAGCTAAGGTCTTAACTGTTACACTGGACTAATAGCTAAGGTCTTAACTCTTACTCTGGCCTACTGGTTAAGGTCTTAACTCTTACTCTGGCCTAATAGCTAAGGTCTTAGACTCGTACTCTGGCCTAATGGTTAAGCTTTTAACTCCTACTCTGGCCTGATAGCTAAGGTCTTAACTCTTACTCTGGCCTAATAGCTAAGGTCTTAACTCTTACTCTGGCCTAATAGCTAAGGTCTTAGACTCATACTCTGGCCTAATGGTTAAGGTCTTATCTCTTACTCTGGCCTACTGGTTAAGGTCTTAGCTCTTACTCTGGCCTAATAGCTAAGGTTTTAGACTCGTACTCTGGCCTACTTTTTAAGGTCTTAACTCTTACTCTGGGATAATAGCTAAGGTCTTAGACTCGTACTCTGGCCTAATAGCTAAGGTCTTAACTCTTACTCGGGCCTAATAGCTAAGGTCTTAGCTTCGTACTCTGGCCTACAGGTTAAGGTCTTAACTTTTACTCTGGCCTAATAGCTAAGGTTTTAACTCTTACTCTGGCCTAATAGCTAAGGTCTTAGCCTCGTACACTGGCCTACTGGTTAAGGTCTTAACTCTTACTCTGGCCTACTGGTTAAGGTCTTAACTCTTACTCTGGCCTAATAGCTAAGGTCTTAGACTCGTACTCTGGCCTAATAGCTAAGGTCTTAGACTCGTACTCTGGCCTAATGGTTAAGGTCTTAACTCCTACTCTGGCCTAATATCTAAGGTCTTAGACTCGTACTCTGGCCTAATGGTTAAGGTCTTAACTTTTACTCTGGCCTAATAGCTAAGGTCTTAGACTCGTACTCTGGCCTAATAGCTAAGGTCTTAGACTCGTACTCTGGCCTAATGGTTAAGCTTTTAACTCCTACTCTGGCCTAATAGCTAAGGTCTTAATTCTTATTCTGGCCTAATAGCTAAGGTCTTAGACTCATACTCTGGCCTAATGGTTAAGGTCTTAACTCTTACTCTGGCCTACTGGTTAAGGTCTTAACTCTTACTCTGGCCTAATAGCTAAGGTTTTAGACTCGTACTCTGGCCTACTGGTTAAGGTCTTAACTCTTACTCTGGGATAATAGCTAAGGTCTTAGACTCGTACTCTGGCCTGCAGGATAAGGTCTTAACTCTTACTCGGGCCTTCTGGTTAAGGTCTTAACTCTTACTCTGGCCTAATAGCTAAGGTCTTAGACTCGTACTCTGGCCTACTGGTTAAGGTCTTAACTCTTACTCTGGCCTAATAGCTGAGGTCTTAACTCTTACTCTGGCCTACTGGTTAAGGTCTTAACTTTTACACTGGCCTAATAGCTAAGGTCTTAGACTCATACTCTGGCCTAATGGTTAAGGTCTTAACTCTTACTCTGGCCTAATAGCTAAGGTCCTAACTCTTACTCTGGCCTAATAGCTAAGGTCTTAACTCTCACTCTGGCCTACTGGTTAAGATCTTAACTCGTACTCTGGCCTAATAGCTAAGGTCTTAGACTTGTACTCTGGCCTACAGGTTAAGGTCTTAACTCTTACTCTGGCCTACTGGTAAGGTCTTTACCCTTACTCTGGCATAATAGCTAAGGTCTTAGACTCGTACTCTGGCCTAATGGTTAAGGTCTTAACTCTTACTCTAGCCTAATAGCTAGGGTCTTAACTCGTACTCTGGCCTAATAGCTAAGGTCTTAGACTCGTACTCTGGCCTAATGGTTAAGGTCTTACCTCTTACTCTGGCCTACTGGTTAAGGTCTTAACTGTTACTGTGGCCTAATAGCTAAGGTCTTAACTCTTACTCTGGCCTAATAGCTAACGTCTTAGCCTTGTACTCTGGCCTACTGGTTAAGGTCTTAACTCTTACTCTGGCCTACTGGTTAAGGTCTTAACTCTTACTCTGGCCTAATAGCTAAGGTCTTAGACTCGTACTCTGGCCTAATGGTTAAGGTCTTAACTCCTACTCTGGCCTACTGGTTAAGGTCTTAACTCTTACTCTGGCCTAATAGCTAAGGTCTTAGACTCGTACTCTGGCCTAATAGCTAAGGTCTTAGACTCGTACTCTGGCCTAATGGTTAAGGTCTTAACTCCTACTCTGGCCTAATAGCTAAGGTCTTAGACTCGTACTCTGGCCTAATGGTTAACGTCTTAACTTTTACTCTGGCCTAATAGCTAAGGTCTTAGACTCGTACTCTGGCCTAATAGCTAAGGTCTTAGACTCGTACTCTGGCCTAATGGTTAAGCTTTTAACTCCTACTCTGGCCTAATAGCTAAGGTCTTAATTCTTACTCTGGCCAAATAGCAAAGGTCTTAGACTCATACTCTGGCCTAATGGTTAAGGTCTTAACTCTTACTCTGGCCTACTGGTTAAGGTCTTAACTTTTATACTGGCCTAATAGCTAAGGTCTTAGACTCATACTCTGGCCTAATGGTTAAGGTCTTAACTCTTACTCTGGCCTAATAGCTAAGGTCCTAACTCTTACTCTGGCCTAATAGCTAAGGTCTTAACTCTCACTCTGGCCTACTGGTTAAGATCTTAACTCTTACTCTGGCCTAATAGCTAAGGTCTTAGACTCGTACTCTGGCCTAATAGCTAAGGTCTTAGACTTGTACTCTGGCCTACAGGTTAAGGTCTTAACTCTTACTCTGGCCTACTGGTTAAGGTCTTTACCCTTACTCTGGCATAATAGCTAAGGTCTTAGACTCGTACTCTGGCCTAATAGCTAAGGTCTTAGACTCGTACTCTGGCCTAATGGTTAAGCTTTTAACTCCTACTCTGGCCTAATAGCTAAGGTCTTAATTCTTACTCTGGCCTAATAGCTAAGGTCTTAGACTCATACTCTGGCCTAATGGTTAAGGTCTTAACTCTTACTCTGGCCTACTGATTATGGTCTTAACACTTACTCTGGCCTAATAGCTAAGGTTTTAGACTCGTACTCTGGCCTACTGGTTAAGGTCTTAACTCTTACTCTGGGATAATAGCTAAGGTCTTAGACTCGTTCTCTGGCCTGCAGGTTAAGGTCTTAACTCTTACTCTGGCCTAATAGCTAAGGTCTTAACTCTTACTCTGGCCTACTGGTTAAGGTCTTAACTCTTACTCTGGCCTAATAGCTAAGGTTTTAGACTCGTACTCTGGCCTACTGGTTAAGGTCTTAACTCTTACTCTGGGATAATAGCTAAGGTCTTAGACTCGTTCTCTGGCCTGCAGGTTAAGGTCTTAACTCTTACTCTGGCCTAATAGCTAAGGTCTTAACTCTTACTCTGGCCTACTGGTTAAGGTCTTAACTCTTACTCTGGCCTAATAGCTAAGGTCTTATCGCATACTCTTGCCTAATAGCTAAGGTCTTAACTCTTACTCTGGCCTAATAGCTAAGGTCTTAGACTCGTACTCTGGCCTAATGGTTAAGGTTTTAACTCTTAGTCTGGCATACTGGTTAAGGTCCTAACTCTTACTCTGGCCTAATAGCTAAGGTCTTAACTCTTACTCTGGCCTAATAGCAAAGGTCTTAGACTCGTAATCTGGCCTAATAGATAAGGTCTTAACTCTTACTCTGGCCTACTGGTTAAGGTCTTAGACTCGTACTCTGGCCTAATAGCTAAGGTCTTAGACTGTAATGGTTAAGGTCTTAACTCTTACTCTGGCCTACTGGTTAAGGTCTTAACTCTTACTCTGGCCTAGTGGTTAAGGTCTTAACTCTTACTCTGGCCTAATAGCTAAGGTCTTAACACTTACTCTGGCCTAATAGCTAAGGTCTTAGACTCGTACTCTGGCCTAATGGTTAAGGTCTTAACTCTTACTCTGGCCTAATATCTAAGGTCTTAACTCTTACTCTGGCCTAATAGCTAAGGTCTTAGACTCGTACTCTGGCCTAATAGCTAAGGTCCTAGACTCGTACTCTGGCCTAATGGTTAAGGTCTTAACTCTTACTCTGGCCTAATAGCTAAGGTCTTAGACTCGTACTCTGGCCTAATGGTTAAGGTCTTAACTTTTTCTCTGGCCTAATAGCTAAGGTCTTAACTCTTACTCTGGCCTAATAGCTAAGGTCTTAGCTTCGTACTCTGGCCTACTGGATAAGGTCTTAACTTGTACTCTGGCCTAATGGTTAAGGCCTTAACACTTACTCTGCTCTAATAGCTAAGGTCTTAGACTCGTACTCTGGCCTAATACCTAAGGTCTTAGACTCATACTCTGGCCTAATGGTTAAGGTCTTAACTCTTACTCTGGCCTAATGGTTAAGGTCTTAACTCCTACTCTGGCCTAATAGCTAAGGTCTTAGACTCGTACTCTGGCCTAATGGTTAAGGTCTTAACTTTTACTCTGGCCTAATAGCTAAGGTCTTAGACTCGTACTCTGGCCTAATAGCTAAGGTCTTAGCCTTGTACTCTGGCCTACTGGTTAAGGTCTTAACACTTACTCTGGCCTACTGGTTAAGGTCTTAACTCTTACTCTGGCCTAATAGCTAAGGTCTTAGACTCGTACTCTGGCCTAATAGCTAAGGTCTTAGACTCGTACTCTGGCCTAATGGTTAAGGTCTTAACTCATACTCTGGCCTAATAGCTAAGGTCTTAGACTCGTACTCTGGCCTAATGGTTAAGGTCTTAACTTTTACTCTGGCCTAATAGCTAAGGTCTTAACTCTTACACTGGACTAATAGCTAAGGTCTTAGACTCATACTATGGCCTACTGGTTAAGGTCTTAACTCTGACTCTGGCCTACTGGTTAAGGTCTTAACTCTTACTCTGGCCTAATAGCTAAGGTCTTAGACTCGTACTCTGGCCTAATAGCTAAGGTCTTAGACTCGTACTCTGGCCTAATGGTTAAGCTTTTAACTCCTACTCTGGCCTAATAGCTAAGGTCTTAACACTTACTCTGGCCTAATAGCTAAGGTCTTAACTCTTCCTCTGGCCTAATAGCTAAGGTCTTAGACTCATACTCTGGCCTAATGGTTAAGGTCTTATCTCTTACTCTGGCCTACTGGTTAAGGTCTTAACTCTTACTCTGGCTTAATAGCTAAGGTTTTAGACTCGTACTCTGGCCTACTTTTTAAGGTCTTAACTCTTACTCTGGGATAATAGCTAAGGTCTTAGACTCGTACTCTGGCCTAATAGCTAAGGTCTTAACTCTTACTCGGGCCTAATAGCTAAGGTCTTAGCTTCGTACTCTGGCCTACTGGTTAAGGTCTTAACTCGTACTCTGGCCTAATGGTTAAGGTCTTAACGCTTACTCTGCTCTTATAGCTAAGGTCTTAGACTCGTACTCTGGCCTAATAGCTAAGGTCTTAGACTCGTACTCTGGCCTAATGGTTAAGGTCTTAACTCTTACTCTGGCCTAATAGCTAAGGTCTTAGACTCGTACTGTGGCCTAATGGTTAAGGTCTTAACTCTTACTCTGGCCTAATAGCTAAGGTCTTAGCCTCGTACATTGGCCTACTGGTTAAGGTCTTAACTCTTACTCTGGCCTACTGGTTAAGGTCTTAACTCTTACTCTGGCCTAATAGCTAAGGTCTTAGACTCGTACTCTGGCCTAATAGCTAAGGTCTTAGACTCGTACTCTTTCCTAATGGTTAAGGTCTTAACTCCTACTCTGGCCTAATAGCTAAGGTCTTAGACTCGTACTCTGACCTAATGGTTAAGGTCTTAACTTTTACTCTGGCCTAATAGCTAAGGTCTTAGACTCGTACTCTGGCCTAATAGCTAAGGTCTTAGACTCGTACTCTGGCCTAATGGTTAAGCTTTTAACTCCTACTCTGGCCTAATAGCTAAGGTCTTAATTCTTACTCTGGCCTAATAGCTAAGGTCTTAGACTCATACTCTGGCCTAATGGTTAAGGTCTTAACTCTTACTCTGGCCTACTGGTTAAGGTCTTAACTCTTACTCTGGCCTAATAGCTAAGGTTTTAGACTCGTACTCTGGCCTACTCGTTAAGGTCTTAACTCTTACTCTGGGATAATAGCTAAGGTCTTAGACTCGTTCTCTGGCCTGCAGGTTAAGGTCTTAACTCTTACTCGGGCCTTCTGGTTAAGGTCTTAACTCTTACTCTGGCCTAATAGCTAAGGTCTTAGACTCATACTCTGGCCTAATGGTTAAGGTCTTAACTCTTACTCTGGCCTACTGGTTAAGGTCTTAACTCTTACTCTGGCCTAATAGCTGAGGTCTTAACTCTTACTCTGGCCTACTGGTTAAGGTCTTAACTTTTACACTGGCCTAATAGCTAAGGTCTTAGACTCATACTCTGGCCTAATGGTTAAGGTCTTAACTCTTACTCTGGCCTAATAGCTAAGGTCCTAACTCTTACTCTGGCCTAATAGCTAAGGTCTTAGACTCGTACTCTGGACTAATAGCTAAGGTCTTAGACTTGTACTCTGGCCTACAGGTTAAGGTCTTAACTCTTACTCTGGCCTACTGGTTAAGGGCTTTACCCTTACTCTGGCATAATAGCTAAGGTCTTAGACTCGTACTCTGGCCTAATGGTTAAGGTCTTAACTCTTACTCTAGATTAATAGCTTGGGTCTTAACTCGTACTCTGGCCTAATAGCTAAGGTCTTAGACTCGTACTCTGCCCTAATGGTTAAGGTCTTACCTCTTACTCTGGCCTACTGGTTAAGGTCTTAACTGTTACTGTGGCCTAATAGCTAAGGTCTTAACTCTTACTCTGGCCTAATAGCTAAGGTCTTAGCCTTGTACTCTGGCCTACTGGTTAAGGTCTTAACTCTTACTCTGGCCTACTGGTTAAGGTCTTAACTCTTACTCTGGCCTAATAGCTAAGGTCTTAGACTTGTACTCTGGACTAATAGCTAAGGTCTTAGACTCGTACTCTGGCCTAATGGTTAAGGTCTTAACTCCTACTCTGGCCTAATAGCTAAGGTCTTAGACTCGTACTCCGGCCTAATGGTTAAGGTCTTAACTTTTACTCTGGCCTAATAGCTAAGGTCTTAACTGTTACACTGGACTAATAGCTAAGGTCTTAGACTCGTACTCTGGCCTACTGGTTAAGGTCTTAACTCTTACTCTGGCCTACTGGTTAAGGTCTTAACTCTTACTCTGGCCTAATAGCTAAGGTCTTAGACTCGTACTCTGGCCTAATGGTTAAGCTTTTAACTCCTACTCTGGCCTGATAGCTAAGGTCTTAACTCTTACTCTGGCCTAATAGCTAAGGTCTTAACTCTTACTCTGGCCTAATAGCTAAGGTCTTAGACTCATACTCTGGCCTAATGGTTAAGGTCTTATCTCTTACTCTGGCCTACTGGTTAAGGTCTTAGCTCTTACTCTGGCCTAATAGCTAAGGTTTTAGACTCGTACTCTGGCCTACTTTTTAAGGTCTTAACTCTTACTCTGGGATAATAGCTAAGGTCTTAGACTCGTACTCTGGCCTAATAGCTAAGGTCTTAACTCTTACTCGGGCCTAATAGCTAAGGTCTTAGCTTCGTACTCTGGCCTACAGGTTAAGGTCTTAACTTTTACTCTGGCCTAATAGCTAAGGTTTTAACTCTTACTCTGGCCTAATAGCTAAGGTCTTAGCCTCGTACACTGGCCTACTGGTTAAGGTCTTAACTCTTACTCTGGCCTACTGGTTAAGGTCTTAACTCTTACTCTGGCCTAATAGCTAAGGTCTTAGACTCGTACTCTGGCCTAATAGCTAAGGTCTTAGACTCGTACTCTGGCCTAATGGTTAAGGTCTTAACTCCTACTCTGGCCTAATATCTAAGGTCTTAGACTCGTACTCTGGCCTAATGGTTAAGGTCTTAACTTTTACTCTGGCCTAATAGCTAAGGTCTTAGACTCGTACTCTGGCCTAATAGCTAAGGTCTTAGACTCGTACTCTGGCCTAATGGTTAAGCTTTTAACTCCTACTCTGGCCTAATAGCTAAGGTCTTAATTCTTATTCTGGCCTAATAGCTAAGGTCTTAGACTCATACTCTGGCCTAATGGTTAAGGTCTTAACTCTTACTCTGGCCTACTGGTTAAGGTCTTAACTCTTACTCTGGCCTAATAGCTAAGGTTTTAGACTCGTACTCTGGCCTACTGGTTAAGGTCTTAACTCTTACTCTGGGATAATAGCTAAGGTCTTAGACTCGTACTCTGGCCTGCAGGATAAGGTCTTAACTCTTACTCGGGCCTTCTGGTTAAGGTCTTAACTCTTACTCTGGCCTAATAGCTAAGGTCTTAGACTCGTACTCTGGCCTACTGGTTAAGGTCTTAACTCTTACTCTGGCCTAATAGCTGAGGTCTTAACTCTTACTCTGGCCTACTGGTTAAGGTCTTAACTTTTACACTGGCCTAATAGCTAAGGTCTTAGACTCATACTCTGGCCTAATGGTTAAGGTCTTAACTCTTACTCTGGCCTAATA
This sequence comes from Triturus cristatus, assembly GCF_964204655.1. Taxonomy (NCBI): domain Eukaryota; kingdom Metazoa; phylum Chordata; class Amphibia; order Caudata; family Salamandridae; genus Triturus; species Triturus cristatus. Next base: position 895,801,591 of record NC_140591.1, on the reverse strand, counting down.
GCTAAGGTCCTAACTCTTACTCTGGCCTAATAGCTAAGGTCTTAACTCTCACTCTGGCCTACTGGTTAAGATCTTAACTCGTACTCTGGCCTAATAGCTAAGGTCTTAGACTTGTACTCTGGCCTACAGGTTAAGGTCTTAACTCTTACTCTGGCCTACTGGTAAGGTCTTTACCCTTACTCTGGCATAATAGCTAAGGTCTTAGACTCGTACTCTGGCCTAATGGTTAAGGTCTTAACTCTTACTCTAGCCTAATAGCTAGGGTCTTAACTCGTACTCTGGCCTAATAGCTAAGGTCTTAGACTCGTACTCTGGCCTAATGGTTAAGGTCTTACCTCTTACTCTGGCCTACTGGTTAAGGTCTTAACTGTTACTGTGGCCTAATAGCTAAGGTCTTAACTCTTACTCTGGCCTAATAGCTAACGTCTTAGCCTTGTACTCTGGCCTACTGGTTAAGGTCTTAACTCTTACTCTGGCCTACTGGTTAAGGTCTTAACTCTTACTCTGGCCTAATAGCTAAGGTCTTAGACTCGTACTCTGGCCTAATGGTTAAGGTCTTAACTCCTACTCTGGCCTAATAGCTAAGGTCTTAGACTCGTACTCTGGCCTAATGGTTAAGGTCTTAACTTTTACTCTGGCCTAATAGCTAAGGTCTTAACTCTTACACTGGACTAATAGCTAAGGTCTTAGACTCGTACTCTGGCCTACTGGTTAAGGTCTTAACTCTTACTCTGGCCTACTGGTTAAGGTCTTAACTCTTACTCTGGCCTAATAGCTAAGGTCTTAGACTCGTACTTTGGCCTAATAGCTAAGGTCTTAGACTCGTACTGTGGCCTAATGGTTAAGGTCTTAACTTTTACTCTGGCCTAATAGCTAAGGTTTTAACTCTTACTCTGGCCTAATAGCTAAGGTCTTAGCCTCGTACACTGGCCTACTGGTTAAGGTCTTAACTCTTACTCTGGCCTACTGGTTAAGGTCTTAACTCTTACTCTGGCCTAATAGCTAAGGTCTTAGACTCGTACTCTGGCCTAATAGCTAAGGTCTTAGACTCGTACTCTGGCCTAATGGTTAAGGTCTTAACTCCTACTCTGGCCTAATAGCTAAGGTCTTAGACTCGTACTCTGGCCTAATGGTTAACGTCTTAACTTTTACTCTGGCCTAATAGCTAAGGTCTTAGACTCGTACTCTGGCCTAATAGCTAAGGTCTTAGACTCGTACTCTGGCCTAATGGTTAAGGTTTTAACTCCTACTCTGTCCTAATAGCTAAGGTCTTAATTCTTACTCTGGCCAAATAGCTAAGGTCTTAGACTCATACTCTGGCCTAATGGTTAAGGTCTTAACTCTTACTCTGGCCTACTGGTTAAGGTCTTAACTTTTACACTGGCCTAATAGCTAAGGTCTTAGACTCATACTCTGGCCTAATGGTTAAGGTCTTAACTCTTACTCTGGCCTAATAGCTAAGGTCCTAACTCTTACTCTGGCCTAATAGCTAAGGTCTTAACTCTCACTCTGGCCTACTGGTTAAGATCTTAACTCTTACTCTGGCCTAATAGCTAAGGTCTTAGACTCGTACTCTGGCCTAATAGCTAAGGTCTTAGACTTGTACTCTGGCCTACAGGTTAAGGTCTTAACTCTTACTCTGGCCTACTGGTTAAGGTCTTTACCCTTACTCTGGCATAATAGCTAAGGTCTTAGACTCGTACTCTGGCCTAATGGTTAAGGTCTTAACTCTTACTCCAGCCTAATAGCTAGGGTCTTAACTCGTACTCTGGCCTAATAGCTAAGGTCTTAGACTCGTACTCTGGCCTAATGGTTAAGGTCTTAACTCCTACTCTGGCCTAATAGCTAAGGTCTTAGACTCGTACTCTGGCCTAATGGTTAAGGTCTTAACTTTTACTCTGGCCTAATAGCTAAGGTCTTAAATCTTACACTGGACTAATAGCTAAGGTCTTAGACTCGTACTCTGGCCTACTGGTTAAGGTCTTAACTCTTACTCTGGCCTAATAGCTAAGGTCTTAGACTCGTACTCTGGCCTAATAGCTAAGGTCTTAGACTCGTACTGTGGTCTAATGGTTAAGGTCTTAACTTTTACTCTGGCCTAATAGCTAAGGTTTTAACTCTTACTTTGGCCTAATAGCTAAGGTCTTAGCCTCGTACACTGGCCTACTGGTTAAGGTCTTAACTCTTACTCTGGCCTACTGGTTAAGGTCTTAACTCTTACTCTGGCCTAATAGCTAAGGTCTTAGACTCGTACTCTGGCCTAATAGCTAAGGTCTTAGACTCGTACTCTGGCCTAATGGTTAAGGTCTTAACTCCTACTCTGGCCTAATAGCTAAGGTCTTAGACTCGTACTCTGGCCTAATGGTTAACGTCTTAACTTTTACTCCGGCCTAATAGCTAAGGTCTTAGACTCGTACTCTGGCCTAATAGCTAAGGTCTTAGACTCGTACTCTGGCCTAATGGTTAAGCTTTTAACTCCTACTCTGGCCTAATAGCTAAGGTCTTAATTCTTACTCTGGCCAAATAGCTAAGGTCTTAGACTCATACTCTGGCCTAATGGTTAAGGTCTTAACTCTTACTCTGGCCTAATAGCTAAGGTCCTAACTCTTACTCTGGCCTAATAGCTAAGGTCTTAACTCTCACTCTGGCCTACTGGTTAAGATCTTAACTCTTACTCTGGCCTAATAGCTAAGGTCTTAACTTTTACACTGGCCTAATAGCTAAGGTCTTAGACTCATACTCTGGCCTAATGGTTAAGGTCTTAACTCTTACTCTGGCCTAATAGCTAAGGTCCTAACTCTTACTCTGGCCTAATAGCTAAGGTCTTAACTCTCACTCTGGCCTACTGGTTAAGATCTTAACTCTTACTCTGGCCTAATAGCTAAGGTCTTAGACTCGTACTCTGGCCTAATAGCTAAGGTCTTAGACTTGTACTCTGGCCTACAGGTTAAGGTCTTAACTCTTACTCTGGCCTACTGGTTAAGGTCTTTACCCTTACTCTGGCATAATAGCTAAGGTCTTAGACTCGTACTCTGGCCTAATGGTTAAGGTCTTAACTCTTACTCTAGCCTAATAGCTAGGGTCTTAACTCGTACTCTGGCCTAATAGCTAAGGTCTTAGACTCGTACTCTGGCCTAATGGTTAAGGTCTTACCTCTTACTCTGGCCTACTGGTTAAGGTCTTAACTGTTACTGTGGCCTAATAGCTAAGGTCTTAACTCTTACTCTGGCCTAATAGCTAAGGTCTTAGCCTTGTACTCTGGCCTACTGGTTAAGGTCTTAACTCTTACTCTGGCCTACTGGTTAAGGTCTTAACTCTTCCTCTGGCCTAATAGCTAAGGTCTTAGACTCATACTCTGGCCTAATGGTTAAGGTCTTATCTCTTACTCTGGGCTACTGGTTAAGGTCTTAACTCTTACTCTGGCCTAATAGCTAAGGTTTTAGACTCGTACTCTGGCCTAATGGTTAAGGTCTTAACTTTTACTCTGGCCTACTTTTTAAGGTCTTAACTCTTACTCGGGCCTAATAGCTAAGGTCTTAGACTCGTACTCTGGCCTAATGGTTAAGGTCTTAACTCCTACTCTGGCCTAATAGCTAAGGTCTTAGACTCGTACTCTGGCCTAATGGTTAAGGTCTTAACTTTTACTCTGGCCTAATAGCTAAGGTCTTAACTCTTACACTGGACTAATAGCTAAGGTCTTAGACTCGTACTCTGGCCTACTGGTTAAGGTCTTAACTCTTACTCTGGCCTACTGGTTAAGGTCTTAACTCTTACTCTGGCCTAATAGCTAAGGTCTTAGACTCGTACTCTGGCCTAATAGCTAAGGTCTTAGACTCGTACTGTGGCCTAATGGTTAAGGTCTTAACTTTTACTCTGGCCTAATAGCTAAGGTTTTAACTCTTACTCTGGCCTAATAGCTAAGGTCTTAGCCTCGTACACTGGCCTACTGGTTAAGGTCTTAACTCTTACTCTGGCCTACTGGTTAAGGTCTTAACTCTTACTCTGGCCTAATAGCTAAGGTCTTAGACTCGTACTCTGGCCTAATAGCTAAGGTCTTAGACTCGTACTCTGGCCTAATGGTTAAGGTCTTAACTCCTACTCTGGCCTAATAGCTAAGGTCTTAGATTCGTACTCTGGCCTAATGGTTAACGTCTTAACTTTTACTCTGGCCTAATAGCTAAGGTCTTAGACTCGTACTCTGGCCTAATAGCTAAGGTCTTAGACTCGTACTCTGGCCTAATGGTTAAGCTTTTAACTCCTACTCTGGCCTAATAGCTAAGGTCTTAATTCTTACTCTGGCCAAATAGCAAAGGTCTTAGACTCATACTCTGGCCTAATGGTTAAGGTCTTAACTCTTACTCTGGCCTACTGGTTAAGGTCTTAACTCTTACTCTGGCCTACTGGTTAAGGTCTTAACTCTTACTCTGGCCTAATAGCTAAGGTCTTAGACTCGTACTGTGGCCTAATGGTTAAGGTCTTAACTTTTACTCTGGCCTAATAGCTAAGGTTTTAACTCTTACTCTGGCCTAATAGCTAAGGTCTTAGCCTCGTACACTGGCCTACTGGTTAAGGTCTTAACTCTTACTCTGGCCTACTGGTTAAGGTCTTAACTCTTACTCTGGCCTAATAGCTAAGGTCTTAGACTTGTACTCTGGCGTAATAGCTAAGGTCTTAGACTCGTACTCTGGCCTAATGGTTAAGGTCTTAACTCCTACTCTGGCCTAATAGCTAAGGTCTTAGACTCGTACTCTGGCCTAATGGTTAAGGTCTTAACTTTTACTCTGGCCTAATAGCTAAGGTCTTAGACTCGTACTCTGGCCTAATAGCTAAGGTCTTAGCCTTGTACTCTGGCCTACTGGTTAAGGTCTTAACACTTACTCTGGCCTACTGGTTAAGGTCTTAACTCTTACTCTGGCCTAATAGCTAAGGTCTTAGACTCGTACTCTGGCCTAATAGCTAAGGTCTTAGACTCGTACTCTGGCCTAATGGTTAAGGTCTTAACTCATACTCTGGCCTAATAGCTAAGGTCTTAGACTCGTACTCTGGCCTAATGGTTAAGGTCTTAACTTTTACTCTGGCCTAATAGCTAAGGTCTTAGACTCGTACTCTGGCCTAATAGCTAAGGTCTTAGACTCGTACTCTGGCCTAATGGTTAAGGTTTTAACTCCTACTCTGTCCTAATAGCTAAGGTCTTAATTCTTACTCTGGCCAAATAGCTAAGGTCTTAGACTCATACTCTGGCCTAATGGTTAAGGTCTTAACTCTTACTCTGGCCTACTGGTTAAGGTCTTAACTTTTACACTGGCCTAATAGCTAAGGTCTTAGACTCATACTCTGGCCTAATGGTTAAGGTCTTAACTCTTACTCTGGCCTAATAGCAAAGGTCCTAACTCTTACTCTGGCCTAATAGCTAAGGTCTTAACTCTCACTCTGGCCTACTGGTTAAGATCTTAACTCTTACTCTGGCCTAATAGCTAAGGTCTTATTCTCGTACTCTGGCCTAATAGCTAAGGTCTTAGACTTGTACTCTGGCCTACAGGTTAAGGTCTTAACTCTTACTCTGGCCTACTGGTTAAGGTCTTTACCCTTACTCTGGCATAATAGCTAAGGTCTTAGACTCGTACTCTGGCCTAATGGTTAAGGTCTTAACTCTTACTCCAGCCTAATAGCTAGGGTCTTAACTCGTACTCTGGCCTAATAGCTAAGGTCTTAGACTCGTACTCTGGCCTAATGGTTAAGGTCTTAACTCCTACTCTGGCCTAATAGCTAAGGTCTTAGACTCGTACTCTGGCCTAATGGTTAAGGTCTTAACTTTTACTCTGGCCTAATAGCTAAGGTCTTAACTCTTACACTGGACTAATAGCTAAGGTCTTAGACTCGTACTCTGGCCTACTGGTTAAGGTCTTAACTCTTACTCTGGCCTAATAGCTAAGGTCTTAGACTCGTACTCTGGCCTAATAGCTAAGGTCTTAGACTCGTACTGTGGTCTAATGGTTAAGGTCTTAACTTTTACTCTGGCCTAATAGCTAAGGTTTTAACTCTTACTTTGGCCTAATAGCTAAGGTCTTAGCCTCGTACACTGGCCTACTGGTTAAGGTCTTAACTCTTACTCTGGCCTACTGGTTAAGGTCTTAACTCTTACTCTGGCCTAATAGCTAAGGTCTTAGACTCGTACTCTGGCCTAATAGCTAAGGTCTTAGACTCGTACTCTGGCCTAATGGTTAAGGTCTTAACTCCTACTCTGGCCTAATAGCTAAGGTCTTAGACTCGTACTCTGGCCTAATGGTTAACGTCTTAACTTTTACTCCGGCCTAATAGCTAAGGTCTTAGACTCGTACTCTGGCCTAATAGCTAAGGTCTTAGACTCGTACTCTGGCCTAATGGTTAAGCTTTTAACTCCTACTCTGGCCTAATAGCTAAGGTCTTAATTCTTACTCTGGCCAAATAGCTAAGGTCTTAGACTCATACTCTGGCCTAATGGTTAAGGTCTTAACTCTTACTCTGGCCTAATAGCTAAGGTCCTAACTCTTACTCTGGCCTAATAGCTAAGGTCTTAACTCTCACTCTGGCCTACTGGTTAAGATCTTAACTCTTACTCTGGCCTAATAGCTAAGGTCTTAACTTTTACACTGGCCTAATAGCTAAGGTCTTAGACTCATACTCTGGCCTAATGGTTAAGGTCTTAACTCTTACTCTGGCCTAAAAGCTAAGGTCCTAACTCTTACTCTGGCCTAATAGCTAAGGTCTTAACTCTCACTCTGGCCTACTGGTTAAGATCTTAACTCTTACTCTGGCCTAATAGCTAAGGTCTTAGACTCGTACTCTGGCCTAATAGCTAAGGTCTTAGACTTGTACTCTGGCCTACAGGTTAAGGTCTTAACTCTTACTCTGGCCTACTGGTTAAGGTCTTTACCCTTACTCTGGCATAATAGCTAAGGTCTTAGACTCGTACTCTGGCCTAATGGTTAAGGTCTTAACTCTTACTCTGGCCAAATAGCTAGGGTCTTAACTCGTACTCTGGCCTAATAGCTAAGGTCTTAGACTCGTACTCTGGCCTAATGGTTAAGGTCTTACCTCTTACTCTGGCCTACTGGTTAAGGTCTTAACTGTTACTCTGGCCTAATAGCTAAGGTCTTAAGTCTTACTCTGGCATAATAGCTAAGGTCTTAGACTCGTACTCTGGCCTAATGGTTAAGGTCTTAACTCTTACTCTAGCCTAATAGCTAGGGTCTTAACTCGTACTCTGGCCTAATAGCTAAGGTCTTAGACTCGTACTCTGGCCTAATGGTTAAGGTCTTACCTCTTACTCTGGCCTACTGGTTAAGGTCTTAACTGTTACTGTGGCCTAATAGCTAAGGTCTTAACTCTTACTCTGGCCTAATAGCTAAGGTCTTAGCCTTGTACTCTGGCCTACTGGTTAAGGTCTTAACTCTTACTCTGGCCTACTGGTTAAGGTCTTAACTCTTCCTCTGGCCTAATAGCTAAGGTCTTAGACTCATACTCTGGCCTAATGGTTAAGGTCTTATCTCTTACTCTGGCCTACTGGTTAAGGTCTTAACTCTTACTCTGGCCTAATAGCTAAGGTTTTAGACTCGTACTCTGGCCTAATGGTTAAGGTCTTAACTTTTACTCTGGCCTACTTTTTAAGGTCTTAACTCTTACTCGGGCCTAATAGCTAAGGTCTTAGACTCGTACTCTGGCCTAATGGTTAAGGTCTTAACTCCTACTCTGGCCTAATAGCTAAGGTCTTAGACTCGTACTCTGGCCTAATGGTTAAGGTCTTAACTTTTACTCTGGCCTAATAGCTAAGGTCTTAACTCTTACACTGGACTAATAGCTAAGGTCTTAGACTCGTACTCTGGCCTACTGGTTAAGGTCTTAACTCTTACTCTGGCCTACTAGTTAAGGTCTTAACTCTTACTCTGGCCTAATAGCTAAGGTCTTAGACTCGTACTCTGGCCTAATAGCTAAGGTCTTAGACTTGTACTGTGGCCTAATGGTTAAGGTCTTAACTTTTACTCTGGCCTAATAGCTAAGGTTTTAACTCTTACTCTGGCCTAATAGCTAAGGTCTTAGCCTCGTACACTGGCCTACTGGTTAAGGTCTTAACTCTTACTCTGGCCTACTGGTTAAGGTCTTAACTCTTACTCTGGCCTAATAGCTAAGGTCTTAGACTCGTACTCTGGCCTAATAGCTAAGGTCTTAGACTCGTACTCTGGCCTAATGGTTAAGGTCTTAACTCCTACTCTGGCCTAATAGCTAAGGTCTTAGATTCGTACTCTGGCCTAATGGTTAACGTCTTAACTTTTACTCTGGCCTAATAGCTAAGGTCTTAGACTCGTACTCTGGCCTAATAGCTAAGGTCTTAGACACGTACTCTGGCCTAATGGTTAAGCTTTTAACTCCTACTCTGGCCTAATAGCTAAGGTCTTACTTCTTACTCTGGCCAAATAGCAAAGGTCTTAGACTCATACTCTGGCCTAATGGTTAAGGTCTTAACTCTTACTCTGGCCTACTGGTTAAGGTCTTAACTCTTACTCTGGCCTACTGGTTAAGGTCTTAACTCTTACTCTGGCCTAATAGCTAAGGTCTTAGACTCGTACTGTGGCCTAATGGTTAAGGTCTTAACTTTTACTCTGGCCTAATAGCTAAGGTTTTAACTCTTACTCTGGCCTAATAGCTAAGGTCTTAGCCTCGTACACTGGCCTACTGGTTAAGGTCTTAACTCTTACTCTGGCCTACTGGTTAAGGTCTTAACTCTTACTCTGGCCTAATAGCTAAGGTCTTAGACTTGTACTCTGGCGTAATAGCTAAGGTCTTAGACTCGTACTCTGGCCTAATGGTTAAGGTCTTAACTCCTACTCTGGCCTAATAGCTAAGGTCTTAGACTCGTACTCTGGCCTAATGGTTAAGGTCTTAACTTTTACTCTGGCCTAATAGCTAAGGTCTTAGACTCGTACTCTGGCCTAATAGCTAAGGTCTTAGCCTTGTACTCTGGCCTACTGGTTAAGGTCTTAACACTTACTCTGGCCTACTGGTTAAGGTCTTAACTCTTACTCTGGCCTAATAGCTAAGGTCTTAGACTCGTACTCTGGCCTAATAGCTAAGGTCTTAGACTCGTACTCTGGCCTAATGGTTAAGGTCTTAACTCATACTCTGGCCTAATAGCTAAGGTCTTAGACTCGTACTCTGGCCTAATGGTTAAGGTCTTAACTTTTACTCTGGCCTAATAGCTAAGGTCTTAACTCTTACACTGGACTAATAGCTAAGGTCTTAGACTCGTACTATGGCCTACTGGTTAAGGTCTTAACTCTGACTCTGGCCTACTGGTTAAGGTCTTAACTCTTACTCTGGCCTAATAGCTAAGGTCTTAGACTCGTACTCTGGCCTAATAGCTAAGGTCTTAGACTCGTACTCTGGCCTAATGGTTAAGCTTTTAACTCCTACTCTGGCCTAATAGCTAAGGTCTTAACTCTTACTCTGGCCTAATAGCTAAGGTCTTAACTCTTCCTCTGGCCTAATAGCTAAGGTCTTAGATTCATACTCTGGCCTAATGGTTAAGGTCTTATCTCTTACTCTGGCCTACTGGTTAAGGTCTTAACTCTTACTCTGGCTTAATAGCTAAGGTTTTAGACTCGTACTCTGGCCTACTTTTTAAGGTCTTAACTCTTACTCTGGGATAATAGCTAAGGTCTTAGACTCGTACTCTGGCCTAATAGCTAAGGTCTTAACTCTTACTCGGGCCTAATAGCTAAGGTCTTAGCTTCGTACTCTGGCCTACTGGTTAAGGTCTTAACTCGTACTCTGGCCTAATGGTTAAGGTCTTAACGCTTACTCTGCTCTAATAGCTAAGGTCTTAGACTCGTACTCTGGCCTAATAGCTAAGGTCTTAGACTCGTACTCTGGCCTAATGGTTAAGGTCTTAACTCTTACTCTGGCCTAATAGCTAAGGTCTTAGACTCGTACACTGGCCTACTGGTTAAGGTCTTAACTCTTACTCTGGCCTACTGGTTAAGGTCTTAACTCTTACTCTGGCCTAATAGCTAAGGTCTTAGACTCGTACTCTGGCCTAATAGCTAAGGTCTTAGACTCGTACTCTGGCCTAATGGTTAAGGTCTTAACTCCTACTCTGGCCTAATAGCTAAGGTCTTAGACTCGTACTCTGGCCTCATGGTTAAGGTCTTAACTTTTACTCTGGCCTAATAGCTAAGGTCTTAGACTCGTACTCTGGCCTAATAGCTAAGGTCTTAGACTCGTACTCTGGCCTAATGGTTAAGCTTTTAACTCCTACTCTGGCCTAATAGCTAAGGTCTTAATTCTTACTCTGGCCTAATAGCTAAGGTCTTAGACTCATACTCTGGCCTAATGGTTAAGGTCTTAACTCTTACTCTGGCCTACTGGTTAAGGTCTTAACTCTTACTCTGGCCTAATAGCTAAGGTTTTAGACTCGTACTCTGGCCTACTGGTTAAGGTCTTAACTCTTACTCTTGGATAATAGCTAAGGCCTTAGACTCGTTCTCTGGCCTGCAGGTTAAGGTCTTAACTCTTACTCGGGCCTTCTGGTTAAGGTCTTAACTCTTACTCTGGCCTAATAGCTAAGGTCTTAGACTCATACTCTGGCCTAATGGTTAAGGTCTTAACTCTTACTCTGGCCTACTGGTTAAGGTCTTAACTCTTACTCTGGCCTAATAGCTGAGGTCTTAACTCTTACTCTGGCCTACTGGTTAAGGTCTTAACTTTTACACTGGCCTAATAGCTAAGGTCTTAGACTCATACTCTGGCCTAATGGTTAAGGTCTTAACTCTTACTCTGGCCTAATAGCTAAGGTCCTGACTCTTACTCTGGCCTAATAGCTAAGGTCTTAGACTCGTACTCTGGACTAATAGCTAAGGTCTTAGACTTGTACTCTGGCCTACAGGTTAAGGTCTTAACTCTTACTCTGGCCTACTGGTTAAGGGCTTTACCCTTACTCTGGCATAATAGCTAAGGTCTTAGACTCGTACTCTGGCCTAATGGTTAAGGTCTTAACTCTTACTCTAGATTAATAGCTAGGGTCTTAACTCGTACTCTGGCCTAATAGCTAAGGTCTTAGACTCGTACTCTGCCCTAATGGTTAAGGTCTTACCTCTTACTCTGGCCTACTGGTTAAGGTCTTAACTGTTACTGTGGCCTAATAGCTAAGGTCTTAACTCTTACTCTGGCCTAATAGCTAAGGTCTTAGCCTTGTACTCTGGCCTACTGGTTAAGGTCTTAACTCTTACTCTGGCCTACTGGTTAAGGTCTTAACTCTTACTCTGGCCTAATAGCTAAGGTCTTAGACTCGTACTCTGGACTAATAGCTAAGGTCTTAGACTCGTACTCTGGCCTAATGGTTAAGGTCTTAACTCCTACTCTGGCCTAATAGCTAAGGTCTTAGACTCGTACTCCGGCCTAATGGTTAAGGTCTTAACTTTTACTCTGGCCTAATAGCTAAGGTCTTAACTGTTACACTGGACTAATAGCTAAGGTCTTAGACTCGTACTCTGGCCTACTGGTTAAGGTCTTAACTCTTACTCTGGCCTACTGGTTAAGGTCTTAACTCTTACTCTGGCCTAATAGCTAAGGTCTTAGACTCGTACTCTGGCCTAATGGTTAAGCTTTTAACTCCTACTCTGGCCTGATAGCTAAGGTCTTAACTCTTACTCTGGCCTAATAGCTAAGGTCTTAACTCTTACTCTGGCCTAATAGCTAAGGTCTTAGACTCATACTCTGGCCTAATGGTTAAGGTCTTATCTCTTACTCTGGCCTACTGGTTAAGGTCTTAGCTCTTACTCTGGCCTAATAGCTAAGGTTTTAGACTCGTACTCTGGCCTACTTTTTAAGGTCTTAACTCTTACTCTGGGATAATAGCTAAGGTCTTAGACTCGTACTCTGGCCTAATAGCTAAGGTCTTAACTCTTACTCGGGCCTAATAGATAAGGTCTTAGCTTCGTACTCTGGCCTACAGGTTAAGGTCTTAACTTTTACTCTGGCCTAATAGCTAAGGTTTTAACTCTTACTCTGGCCTAATAGCTAAGGTCTTAGCCTCGTACACTGGCCTACTGGTTAAGGTCTTAACTCTTACTCTGGCCTACTGGTTAAGGTCTTAACTCTTACTCTGGCCTAATAGCTAAGGTCTTAGACTCGTACTCTGGCCTAATAGCTAAGGTCTTAGACTCGTACTGTGGCCTAATGGTTAAGGTCTTAACTTTTACTCTGGCCTAATAGCTAAGGTTTTAACTCTTACTCTGGCCTAATAGCTAAGGTCTTAGCCTCGTACACTGGCCTACTGGTTAAGGTCTTAACTCTTACTCTGGCCTACTGGTTAAGGTCTTAACTCTTACTCTGGCCTAATAGCTAAGGTCTTAGACTTGTACTCTGGCGTAATAGCTAAGGTCTTAGACTCGTACTCTGGCCTAATGGTTAAGGTCTTAACTCCTACTCTGGCCTAATAGCTAAGGTCTTAGACTCGTACTCTGGCCTAATGGTTAAGGTCTTAACTTTTACTCTGGCCTAATAGCTAAGGTCTTAGACTCGTACTCTGGCCTAATAGCTAAGGTCTTAGCCTTGTACTCTGGCCTACTGGTTAAGGTCTTAACACTTACTCTGGCCTACTGGTTAAGGTCTTAACTCTTACTCTGGCCTAATAGCTAAGGTCTTAGACTCGTACTCTGGCCTAATAGCTAAGGTCTTAGACTCGTACTCTGGCCTAATGGTTAAGGTCTTAACTCATACTCTGGCCTAATAGCTAAGGTCTTAGACTCGTACTCTGGCCTAATGGTTAAGGTCTTAACTTTTACTCTGGCCTAATAGCTAAGGTCTTAACTCTTACACTGGACTAATAGCTAAGGTCTTAGACTCGTACTATGGCCTACTGGTTAAGGTCTTAACTCTGACTCTGGCCTACTGGTTAAGGTCTTAACTCTTACTCTGGCCTAATAGCTAAGGTCTTAGACTCGTACTCTGGCCTATTAGCTAAGGTCTTAGACTCGTACTCTGGCCTAATGGTTAAGCTTTTAACTCCTACTCTGGCCTAATAGCTAAGGTCTTAACTCTTACTCTGGCCTAATAGCTAAGGTCTTAACTCTTCCTCTGGCCTAATAGCTAAGGTCTTAGATTCATACTCTGGCCTAATGGTTAAGGTCTTATCTCTTACTCTGGCCTACTGGTTAAGGTCTTAACTCTTACTCTGGCTTAATAGCTAAGGTTTTAGACTCGTACTCTGGCCTACTTTTTAAGGTCTTAACTCTTACTCTGGGATAATAGCTAAGGTCTTAGACTCGTACTCTGGCCTAATAGCTAAGGTCTTAACTCTTACTCGGGCCTAATAGCTAAGGTCTTAGCTTCGTACTCTGGCCTACTGGTTAAGGTCTTAACTCGTACTCTGGCCTAATGGTTAAGGTCTTAACGCTTACTCTGCTCTAATAGCTAAGGTCTTAGACTCGTACTCTGGCCTAATAGCTAAGGTCTTAGACTCGTACTCTGGCCTAATGGTTAAGGTCTTAACTCTTACTCTGGCCTAATAGCTAAGGTCTTAGACTCGTACTGTGGCCTAATGGTTAAGGTCTTAACTTTTACTCTGGCCTAATAGCTAAGGTTTTAACTCTTACTCTGGCCTAATAGCTAAGGTCTTAGCCTCGTACACTGGCCTACTGGTTAAGGTCTTAACTCTTACTCTGGCCTACTGGTTAAGGTCTTAACTCTTACTCTGGCCTAATAGCTAAGGTCTTAGACTCGTACTCTGGCCTAATAGCTAAGGTCTTAGACTCGTACTCTGGCCTAATGGTTAAGGTCTTAACTCCTACTCTGGCCTAATAGCTAAGGTCTTAGACTCGTACTCTGGCCTCATGGTTAAGGTCTTAACTTTTACTCTGGCCTAATAGCTAAGGTCTTAGACTCGTACTCTGGCCTAATAGCTAAGGTCTTAGACTCGTACTCTGGCCTAATGGTTAAGCTTTTAACTCCTACTCTGGCCTAATAGCTAAGGTCTTAATTCTTACTCTGGCCTAATAGCTAAGGTCTTAGACTCATACTCTGGCCTAATGGTTAAGGTCTTAACTCTTACTCTGGCCTACTGGTTAAGGTCTTAACTCTTACTCTGGCCTAATAGCTAAGGTTTTAGACTCGTACTCTGGCCTACTGGTTAAGGTCTTAACTCTTACTCTTGGATAATAGCTAAGGCCTTAGACTCGTTCTCTGGCCTGCAGGTTAAGGTCTTAACTCTTACTCGGGCCTTCTGGTTAAGGTCTTAACTCTTACTCTGGCCTAATAGCTAAGGTCTTAGACTCATACTCTGGCCTAATGGTTAAGGTCTTAACTCTTACTCTGGCCTACTGGTTAAGGTCTTAACTCTTACTCTGGCCTAATAGCTGAGGTCTTAACTCTTACTCTGGCCTACTGGTTAAGGTCTTAACTTTTACACTGGCCTAATAGCTAAGGTCTTAGACTCATACTCTGGCCTAATGGTTAAGGTCTTAACTCTTACTCTGGCCTAATAGCTAAGGTCCTGACTCTTACTCTGGCCTAATAGCTAAGGTCTTAGACTCGTACTCTGGACTAATAGCTAAGGTCTTAGACTTGTACTCTGGCCTACAGGTTAAGGTCTTAACTCTTACTCTGGCCTACTGGTTAAGGGCTTTACCCTTACTCTGGCATAATAGCTAAGGTCTTAGACTCGTACTCTGGCCTAATGGTTAAGGTCTTAACTCTTACTCTAGATTAATAGCTAGGGTCTTAACTCGTACTCTGGCCTAATAGCTAAGGTCTTAGACTCGTACTCTGCCCTAATGGTTAAGGTCTTACCTCTTACTCTGGCCTACTGGTTAAGGTCTTAACTGTTACTGTGGCCTAATAGCTAAGGTCTTAACTCTTACTCTGGCCTAATAGCTAAGGTCTTAGCCTTGTACTCTGGCCTACTGGTTAAGGTCTTAACTCTTACTCTGGCCTACTGGTTAAGGTCTTAACTCTTACTCTGGCCTAATAGCTAAGGTCTTAGACTCGTACTCTGGACTAATAGCTAAGGTCTTAGACTCGTACTCTGGCCTAATGGTTAAGGTCTTAACTCCTACTCTGGCCTAATAGCTAAGGTCTTAGACTCGTACTCCGGCCTAATGGTTAAGGTCTTAACTTTTACTCTGGCCTAATAGCTAAGGTCTTAACTGTTACACTGGACTAATAGCTAAGGTCTTAGACTCGTACTCTGGCCTACTGGTTAAGGTCTTAACTCTTACTCTGGCCTACTGGTTAAGGTCTTAACTCTTACTCTGGCCTAATAGCTAAGGTCTTAGACTCGTACTCTGGCCTAATGGTTAAGCTTTTAACTCCTACTCTGGCCTGATAGCTAAGGTCTTAACTCTTACTCTGGCCTAATAGCTAAGGTCTTAACTCTTACTCTGGCCTAATAGCTAAGGTCTTAGACTCATACTCTGGCCTAATGGTTAAGGTCTTATCTCTTACTCTGGCCTACTGGTTAAGGTCTTAGCTCTTACTCTGGCCTAATAGCTAAGGTTTTAGACTCGTACTCTGGCCTACTTTTTAAGGTCTTAACTCTTACTCTGGGATAATAGCTAAGGTCTTAGACTCGTACTCTGGCCTAATAGCTAAGGTCTTAACTCTTACTCGGGCCTAATAGCTAAGGTCTTAGCTTCGTACTCTGGCCTACAGGTTAAGGTCTTAACTTTTACTCTGGCCTAATAGCTAAGGTTTTAACTCTTACTCTGGCCTAATAGCTAAGGTCTTAGCCTCGTACACTGGCCTACTGGTTAAGGTCTTAACTCTTACTCTGGCCTACTGGTTAAGGTCTTAACTCTTACTCTGGCCTAATAGCTAAGGTCTTAGACTCGTACTCTGGCCTAATAGCTAAGGTCTTAGACTCGTACTCTGGCCTAATGGTTAAGGTCTTAACTCCTACTCTGGCCTAATATCTAAGGTCTTAGACTCGTACTCTGGCCTAATGGTTAAGGTCTTAACTTTTACTCTGGCCTAATAGCTAAGGTCTTAGACTCGTACTCTGGCCTAATAGCTAAGGTCTTAGACTCGTACTCTGGCCTAATGGTTAAGCTTTTAACTCCTACTCTGGCCTAATAGCTAAGGTCTTAATTCTTACTCTGGCCTAATAGCTAAGGTCTTAGACTCATACTCTGGCCTAATGGTTAAGGTCTTAACTCTTACTCTGGCCTACTGGTTAAGGTCTTAACTCTTACTCTGGCCTAATAGCTAAGGTTTTAGACTCGTACTCTGGCCTACTGGTTAAGGTCTTAACTCTTACTCTGGGATAATAGCTAAGGTCTTAGACTCGTACTCTGGCCTGCAGGATAAGGTCTTAACTCTTACTCGGGCCTTCTGGTTAAGGTCTTAACTCTTACTCTGGCCTAATAGCTAAGGTCTTAGACTCGTACTCTGGCCTACTGGTTAAGGTCTTAACTCTTACTCTGGCCTAATAGCTGAGGTCTTAACTCTTACTCTGGCCTACTGGTTAAGGTCTTAACTTTTACACTGGCCTAATAGCTAAGGTCTTAGACTCATACTCTGGCCTAATGGTTAAGGTCTTAACTCTTACTCTGGCCTAATAGCTAATGTCCTAACTCTTACTCTGGCCTAATAGCTAAGGTCTTAACTCTCACTCTGGCCTACTGGTTAAGATCTTAACTCGTACTCTGGCCTAATAGCTAAGGTCTTAGACTTGTACTCTGGCCTACAGGTTAAGGTCTTAACTCTTACTCTGGCCTACTGGTAAGGTCTTTACCCTTACTCTGGCATAATAGCTAAGGTCTTAGACTCGTACTCTGGCCTAATGGTTAAGGTCTTAACTCTTACTCTAGCCTAATAGCTAGGGTCTTAACTCGTACTCTGGCCTAATAGCTAAGGTCTTAGACTCGTACTCTGGCCTAATGGTTAAGGTCTTACCTCTTACTCTGGCCTACTGGTTAAGGTCTTAACTGTTACTGTGGCCTAATAGCTAAGGTCTTAACTCTTACTCTGGCCTAATAGCTAACGTCTTAGCCTTGTACTCTGGCCTACTGGTTAAGGTCTTAACTCTTACTCTGGCCTACTGGTTAAGGTCTTAACTCTTACTCTGGCCTAATAGCTAAGGTCTTAGACTCGTACTCTGGCCTAATGGTTAAGGTCTTAACTCCTACTCTGGCCTAATAGCTAAGGTCTTAGACTCGTACTCTGGCCTAATGGTTAAGGTCTTAACTTTTACTCTGGCCTAATAGCTAAGGTCTTAACTCTTACACTGGACTAATAGCTAAGGTCTTAGACTCGTACTCTGGCCTACTGGTTAAGGTCTTAACTCTTACTCTGGCCTACTGGTTAAGGTCTTAACTCTTACTCTGGCCTAATAGCTAAGGTCTTAGACTCGTACTCTGGCCTAATAGCTAAGGTCTTAGACTCGTACTCTGGCCTAATGGTTAAGGTCTTAACTCCTACTCTGGCCTAATAGCTAAGGTCTTAGACTCGTACTCTGGCCTAATGGTTAACGTCTTAACTTTTACTCTGGCCTAATAGCTAAGGTCTTAGACTCGTACTCTGGCCTAATAGCTAAGGTCTTAGACTCGTACTCTGGCCTAATGGTTAAGCTTTTTTAACTCCTACTCTGTCCTAATAGCTAAGGTCTTAATTCTTACTCTGGCCAAATAGCTAAGGTCTTAGACTCATACTCTGGCCTAATGGTTAAGGTCTTAACTCTTACTCTGGCCTACTGGTTAAGGTCTTAACTTTTACACTGGCCTAATAGCTAAGGTCTTAGACTCATACTCTGGCCTAATGGGTAAGGTCTTAACTCTTACTCTGGCCTAATAGCTAAGGTCCTAACTCTTACTCTGGCCTAATAGCTAAGGTCTTAACTCTCACTCTGGCCTACTGGTTAAGATCTTAACTCTTACTCTGGCCTAATAGCTAAGGTCTTAGACTCGTACTCTGGCCTAATAGCTAAGGTCTTAGACCTGTACTCTGGCCTACAGGTTAAGGTCTTAACTCTTACTCTGGCCTACTGGTTAAGGTCTTTACCCTTACTCTGGCATAATAGCTAAGGTCTTAGACTCGTACTCTGGCCTAATGGTTAAGGTCTTAACTCTTACTCCAGCCTAATAGCTAGGGTCTTAACTCGTACTCTGGCCTAATAGCTAAGGTCTTAGACTCGTACTCTGGCCTAATGGTTAAGGTCTTAACTCCTACTCTGGCCTAATAGCTAAGGTCTTAGACTCGTACTCTGGCCTAATGGTTAAGGTCTTAACTTTTACTCTGGCCTAATAGCTAAGGTCTTAACTCTTACACTGGACTAATAGCTAAGGTCTTAGACTCGTACTCTGGCCTACTGGTTAAGGTCTTAACTCTTACTCTGGCCTACTGGTTAAGGTCTTAACTCTTACTCTGGCCTAATAGCTAAGGTCTTAGACTCGTACTCTGGCCTAATAGCTAAGGTCTTAGACTCGTACTGTGGTCTAATGGTTAAGGTCTTAACTTTTACTCTGGCCTAATAGCTAAGGTTTTAACTCTTACTTTGGCCTAATAGCTAAGGTCTTAGCCTCGTACACTGGCCTACTGGTTAAGGTCTTAACTCTTACTCTGGCCTACTGGTTAAGGTCTTAACTCTTACTCTGGCCTAATAGCTAAGGTCTTAGACTCGTACTCTGGCCTAATAGCTAAGGTCTTAGACTCGTACTCTGGCCTAATGGTTAAGGTCTTAACTCCTACTCTGGCCTAATAGCTAAGGTCTTAGACTCGTACTCTGGCCTAATGGTTAACGTCTTAACTTTTACTCTGGCCTAATAGCTAAGGTCTTAGACTCGTACTCTGGCCTAATAGCTAAGGTCTTAGACTCGTACTCTGGCCTAATGGTTAAGCTTTTAACTCCTACTCTGGCCTAATAGCTAAGGTCTTAATTCTTACTCTGGCCAAATAGCTAAGGTCTTAACTCTCACTCTGGCCTACTGGTTAAGATCTTAACTCTTACTCTGGCCTAATAGCTAAGGTCTTAGACTCGTACTCTGGCCTAATAGCTAAGGTCTTAGACTTGTACTCTGGCCTACAGGTTAAGGTCTTAACTCTTACTCTGGCCTACTGGTTAAGGTCTTTACCCTTACTCTGGCATAATAGCTAAGGTCTTAGACTCGTACTCTGGCCTAATGGTTAAGGTCTTAACTCTTACTCTAGCCTAATAGCTAGGGTCTTAACTCGTACTCTGGCCTAATAGCTAAGGTCTTAGACTCGTACTCTGGCCTAATGGTTAAGGTCTTACCTCTTACTCTGGCCTACTGGTTAAGGTCTTAACTGTTACTGTGGCCTAATAGCTAAGGTCTTAACTCTTACTCTGGCCTAATAGCTAAGGTCTTAGACTCGTACTCTGGCCTACTGGTTAAGGTCTTAACTCTTACTCTGGCCTACTGGTTAAGGTCTTAACTCTTCCTCTGGCCTAATAGCTAAGGTCTTAGACTCATACTCTGGCCTAATGGTTAAGGTCTTATCTCTTACTCTGGCCTACTGGTTAAGGTCTTAACTCTTACTCTGGCCTAATAGCTAAGGTTTTAGACTCGTACTCTGGCCTAATGGTTAAGGTCTTAACTTTTACTCTGGCCTACTTTTTAAGGTCTTAACTCTTACTCGGGCCTAATAGCTAAGGTCTTAGACTCGTACTCTGGCCTAATGGTTAAGGTCTTAACTCCTACTCTGGCCTAATAGCTAAGGTCTTAGACTCGTACTCTGGCCTAATGGTTAAGGTCTTAACTTTTACTCTGGCCTAATAGCTAAGGTCTTAACTCTTACACTGGACTAATAGCTAAGGTCTTAGACTCGTACTCTGGCCTACTGGTTAAGGTCTTAACTCTTACTCTGGCCTACTGGTTAAGGTCTTAACTCTTACTCTGGCCTAATAGCTAAGGTCTTAGACTCGTACTCTGGCCTAATAGCTAAGGTCTTAGACTCGTACTGTGGCCTAATGGTTAAGGTCTTAACTTTTACTCTGGCCTAATAGCTAAGGTTTTAACTCTTACTCTGGCCTAATAGCTAAGGTCTTAGCCTCGTACACTGGCCTACTGGTTAAGGTCTTAACTCTTACTCTGGCCTACTGGTTAAGGTCTTAACTCTTACTCTGGCCTAATAGCTAAGGTCTTAGACTCGTACTCTGGCCTAATAGCTAAGGTCTTAGACTCGTACTCTGGCCTAATGGTTAAGGTCTTAACTCCTACTCTGGCCTAATAGCTAAGGTCTTAGACTCGTACTCTGGCCTAATGGTTAACGTCTTAACTTTTACTCTGGCCTAATAGCTAAGGTCTTAGACTCGTACTCTGGCCTAATGGTTAACGTCTTAACTTTTACTCTGGCCTAATAGCTAAGGTCTTAGACTCGTACTCTGGCCTAATAGCTAAGGTCTTAGACTCGTACTCTGGCCTAATGGTTAAGCTTTTAACTCCTACTCTGGCCTAATAGCTAAGGTCTTAATTCTTACTCTGGCCAAATAGCAAAGGTCTTAGACTCATACTCTGGCCTAATGGTTAAGGTCTTAACTCTTACTCTGGCCTACTGGTTAAGGTCTTAACTTTTATACTGGCCTAATAGCTAAGGTCTTAGACTCATACTCTGGCCTAATGGTTAAGGTCTTAACTCTTACTCTGGCCTAATAGCTAAGGTCCTAACTCTCACTCTGGCCTAATAGCTAAGGTCTTAACTCTCACTCTGGCCTACTGGTTAAGATCTTAACTCTTACTCTGGCCTAATAGCTAAGGTCTTAGACTCGTACTCTGGCCTAATAGCTAAGGTCTTAGACTTGTACTCTGGCCTACAGGTTAAGGTCTTAACTCTTACTCTGGCCTACTGGTTAAGGTCTTTACCCTTACTCTGGCATAATAGCTAAGGTCTTAGACTCGTACTCTGGCCTAATGGTTAAGGTCTTAACTCTTACTCCAGCCTAATAGCTAGGGTCTTAACTCGTACTCTGGCCTAATAGCTAAGGTCTTAGACTCGTACTCTGGCCTAATGGTTAAGGTCTTACCTCTTACTCTGGCCTACTGGTTAAGGTCTTAACTGTTACTGTGGCCTAATAGCTAAGGTCTTAACTCTTACTCTGGCCTAATAGCTAAGGTCTTAGCCTTGTACTCTGGCCTACTGGTTAAGGTCTTAACTCTTACTCTGGCCTACTGGTTAAGGTCTTAACTCTTCCTCTGGCCTAATAGCTAAGGTCTTAGACTCATACTCTGGCCTAATGGTTAAGGTCTTATCTCTTACTCTGGCCTACTGGTTAAGGTCTTAACTCTTACTCTGGCCTAATAGCTAAGGTTTTAGACTCGTACTCTGGCCTACTTTTTAAGGTCTTAACTCTTACTCGGGCCTAATAGCTAAGGTCTTAACTTCGTACTCTGGCCTACTGGTTAAGGTCTTAACTCGTACTCTGGCCTAATGGTTAAGGTCTTAACGCTTACTCTGCTCTAATAGCTAAGGTCTTAGACTCGTACTCTGGCCTAATAGCTAATGTCTTAGACTCGTACTCTGGCCTAATGGTTAAGGTCTTAACTCTTACTCTGGCCTAATAGCTAAGGTCTTAGACTCGTACTGTGGCCTAATGGTTAAGGTCTTAACTTTTACTCTGGCCTAATAGCTAAGGTTTTAACTCTTACTCTGGCCTAATAGCTAAGGTCTTAGCCTCGTACACTGGCCTACTGGTTAAGGTGTTAATTCTTACTCTGGCCTACTGGTTAAGGTCTTAACTCTTACTCTGGCCTAATAGCTAAGGTCTTAGACTCGTACTCTGGCCTAATAGCTAAGGTCTTAGACTCATACTCTGGCCTAATGGTTAAGGTCTTAACTCCTACTCTGGCCTAATAGCTAAGGTCTTAGACTCGTACTCTGGCCTAATGGTTAACGTCTTAACTTTTACTCTGGCCTAATAGCTAAGGTCTTAGACTCGTACTCTGGCCTAATAGCTAAGGTCTTAGACTCGTACCCTGGCCTAATGGTTAAGCTTTTAACTCCTACTCTGGCCTAATAGCTAAGGTCTTAATTCTTACTCTGGCCTAATAGCTAAGGTCTTAGACTCATACTCTGTCCTACTGGTTAAGGTCTTAACTCTTACTCTGGGATAATAGCTAAGGTCTTAGACTCGTACTCTGGCCTGCAGGTTAAGGTCTTAACTCTTACTCGGGCCTTCTGGTTAAGGTCTTAACTCTTAATCTGGCCTAATAGCTAAGGTCTTAGACTCGTACTCTGGCCTAAAGGTTAAGGTCTTAACTCTTACTCTGGCCTACTGGTTAAGGTCTTAACTCTTACTCTGGCCTAATAGCTGAGGTCTTAACTCTTACTCTGGCCTACTGGTTAAGGTCTTAACTTTTACACTGGCCTAATAGCTAAGGTCTTAGACTCATACTCTGGCCTAATGGTTAAGGTCTTAACTCTTACTCTGGCCTAATAGCTAAGGTCCTAACTCTTACTCTGGCCTAATAGCTAAGGTCTTAACTCTCACTCTGGCCTACTGGTTAAGATCTTAACTCTTACTCTGGCCTAATAGCTAAGGTCTTAACTCTCACTCTGGCCTACTGGTTAAGATCTTAACTCTTACTCTGGCCTAATAGCTAAGGTCTTAGACTCGTACTCTGGCCTAATAGCTAAGGTCTTTACCCTTACTCTGGCATAATAGCTAAGGTCTTAGACTCGTACTCTGGCCTAATGGTTAAGGTCTTAACTCTTACTCTAGCCTAATAGCTAGGGTCTTAACTCGTACTCTGGCCTAATAGCTAAGGTCTTAGACTCGTACTCTGGCCTAATGGTTAAGGTCTTACCTCTTACTCTGGCCTACTGGTTAAGGTCTTAACTGTTACTGTGGCCTAATAGCTAAGGTCTTAACTCTTACTCTGGCCTAATAGCTAAGGTCTTAGCCTTGTACTCTGGCCTACTGGTTAAGGTCTTAACTCTTACTCTGGCCTACAGGTTAAGGTCTTAACTCTTACTCTGGCCTACTGGTTAAGGGCTTTACCCTTACTCTGGCATAATAGCTAAGGTCTTAGACTCGTACTCTGGCCTAATGGTTAAGGTCTTAACTCTTACTCTAGATTAATAGCTAGGGTCTTAACTCGTACTCTGGCCTAATAGCTAAGGTCTTAGACTCGTACTCTGCCCTAATGGTTAAGGTCTTACCTCTTACTCTGGCCTACTGGTTAAGGTCTTAACTGTTACTGTGGCCTAATAGCTAAGGTCTTAACTCTTACTCTGGCCTAATAGCTAAGGTCTTAGCCTTGTACTCTGGCCTACTGGTTAAGGTCTTAACTCTTACTCTGGCCTACTGGTTAAGGTCTTAACTCTTACTCTGGCCTAATAGCTAAGGTCTTAGACTCGTACTCTGGACTAATAGCTAAGGTCTTAGACTCGTACTCTGGCCTAATGGTTAAGGTCTTAACTCCTACTCTGGCCTAATAGCTAAGGTCTTAGACTCGTACTCCGGCCTAATGGTTAAGGTCTTAACTTTTACTCTGGCATAATAGCTAAGGTCTTAACTGTTACACTGGACTAATAGCTAAGGTCTTAGACTCGTACTCTGGCCTACTGGTTAAGGTCTTAACTCTTACTCTGGCCTACTGGTTAAGGTCTTAACTCTTACTCTGGCCTAATAGCTAAGGTCTTAGACTCGTACTCTGGCCTAATGGTTAAGCTTTTAACTCCTACTCTGGCCTGATAGCTAAGGTCTTAACTCTTACTCTGGCCTAATAGCTAAGGTCTTAACTCTTACTCTGGCCTAATAGCTAAGGTCTTAGACTCATACTCTGGCCTAATGGTTAAGGTCTTATCTCTTACTCTGGCCTACTGGTTAAGGTCTTAGCTCTTACTCTGGCCTAATAGCTAAGGTTTTAGACTCGTACTCTGGCCTACTTTTTAAGGTCTTAACTCTTACTCTGGGATAATAGCTAAGGTCTTAGACTCGTACTCTGGCCTAATAGCTAAGGTCTTAACTCTTACTCGGGCCTAATAGCTAAGGTCTTAGCTTCGTACTCTGGCCTACAGGTTAAGGTCTTAACTTTTACTCTGGCCTAATAGCTAAGGTTTTAACTCTTACTCTGGCCTAATAGCTAAGGTCTTAGCCTCGTACACTGGCCTACTGGTTAAGGTCTTAACTCTTACTCTGGCCTACTGGTTAAGGTCTTAACTCTTACTCTGGCCTAATAGCTAAGGTCTTAGACTCGTACTCTGGCCTAATAGCTAAGGTCTTAGACTCGTACTCTGGCCTAATGGTTAAGGTCTTAACTCCTACTCTGGCCTAATATCTAAGGTCTTAGACTCGTACTCTGGCCTAATGGTTAAGGTCTTAACTTTTACTCTGGCCTAATAGCTAAGGTCTTAGACTCGTACTCTGGCCTAATAGCTAAGGTCTTAGACTCGTACTCTGGCCTAATGGTTAAGCTTTTAACTCCTACTCTGTCCTAATAGCTAAGGTCTTAATTCTTACTCTGGCCAAATAGCTAAGGTCTTAGACTCATACTCTGGCCTAATGGTTAAGGTCTTAACTCTTACTCTGGCCTACTGGTTAAGGTCTTAACTTTTACACTGGCCTAATAGCTAAGGTCTTAGACTCATACTCTGGCCTAATGGTTAAGGTCTTAACTCTTACTCTGGCCTAATAGCTAAGGTCCTAACTCTTACTCTGGCCTAATAGCTAAGGTCTTAACTCTCACTCTGGCCTACTGGTTAAGATCTTAACTCTTACTCTGGCCTAATAGCTAAGGTCTTAGACTCGTACTCTGGCCTAATAGCTAAGGTCTTAGACTTGTACTCTGGCCTACAGGTTAAGGTCTTAACTCTTACTCTGGCCTACTGGTTAAGGTCTTTACCCTTACTCTGGCATAATAGCTAAGGTCTTAGACTCGTACTCTGGCCTAATGGTTAAGGTCTTAACTCTTACTCCAGCCTAATAGCTAGGGTCTTAACTCGTACTCTGGCCTAATAGCTAAGGTCTTAGACTCGTACTCTGGCCTAATGGTTAAGGTCTTAACTCCTACTCTGGCCTAATAGCTAAGGTCTTAGACTCGTACTCTGGCCTAATGGTTAAGGTCTTAACTTTTACTCTGGCCTAATAGCTAAGGTCTTAACTCTTACACTGGACTAATAGCTAAGGTCTTAGACTCGTACTCTGGCCTACTGGTTAAGGTCTTAACTCTTACTCTGGCCTACTGGTTAAGGTCTTAACTCTTACTCTGGCCTAATAGCTAAGGTCTTAGACTCGTACTCTGGCCTAATAGCTAAGGTCTTAGACTCGTACTGTGGTCTAATGGTTAAGGTCTTAACTTTTACTCTGGCCTAATAGCTAAGGTTTTAACTCTTACTTTGGCCTAATAGCTAAGGTCTTAGCCTCGTACACTGGCCTACTGGTTAAGGTCTTAACTCTTACTCTGGCCTACTGGTTAAGGTCTTAACTCTTACTCTGGCCTAATAGCTAAGGTCTTAGACTCGTACTCTGGCCTAATAGCTAAGGTCTTAGACTCGTACTCTGGCCTAATGGTTAAGGTCTTAACTCCTACTCTGGCCTAATAGCTAAGGTCTTAGACTCGTACTCTGGCCTAATGGTTAACGTCTTAACTTTTACTCTGGCCTAATAGCTAAGGTCTTAGACTCGTACTCTGGCCTAATAGCTAAGGTCTTAGACTCGTACTCTGGCCTAATGGTTAAGCTTTTAACTCCTACTCTGGCCTAATAGCTAAGGTCTTAATTCTTACTCTGGCCAAATAGCTAAGGTCTTAACTCTCACTCTGGCCTACTGGTTAAGATCTTAACTCTTACTCTGGCCTAATAGCTAAGGTCTTAGACTCGTACTCTGGCCTAATAGCTAAGGTCTTAGACTTGTACTCTGGCCTACAGGTTAAGGTCTTAACTCTTACTCTGGCCTACTGGTTAAGGTCTTTACCCTTACTCTGGCATAATAGCTAAGGTCTTAGACTCGTACTCTGGCCTAATGGTTAAGGTCTTAACTCTTACTCTAGCCTAATAGCTAGGGTCTTAACTCGTACTCTGGCCTAATAGCTAAGGTCTTAGATTCGTACTCTGGCCTAATGGTTAAGGTCTTACCTCTTACTCTGGCCTACTGGTTAAGGTCTTAACTGTTACTGTGGCCTAATAGCTAAGGTCTTAGACTCGTACTCTGGCCTACTGGTTAAGGTCTTAACTCTTACTCTGGCCTACTGGTTAAGGTCTTAACTCTTCCTCTGGCCTAATAGCTAAGGTCTTAGACTCATACTCTGGCCTAATGGTTAAGGTCTTATCTCTTACTCTGGCCTACTGGTTAAGGTCTTAACTCTTACTCTGGCCTAATAGCTAAGGTTTTAGACTCGTACTCTGGCCTAATGGTTAAGGTCTTAACTTTTACTCTGGCCTACTTTTTAAGGTCTTAACTCTTACTCGGGCCTAATAGCTAAGGTCTTAGACTCGTACTCTGGCCTAATGGTTAAGGTCTTAACTCCTACTCTGGCCTAATAGCTAAGGTCTTAGACTCGTACTCTGGCCTAATGGTTAAGGTCTTAACTTTTACTCTGGCCTAATAGCTAAGGTCTTAACTCTTACACTGGACTAATAGCTAAGGTCTTAGACTCGTACTCTGGCCTACTGGTTAAGGTCTTAACTCTTACTCTGGCCTACTGGTTAAGGTCTTAACTCTTACTCTGGCCTAATAGCTAAGGTCTTAGACTCGTACTCTGGCCTAATAGCTAAGGTCTTAGACTCGTACTGTGGCCTAATGGTTAAGGTCTTAACTTTTACTCTGGCCTAATAGCTAAGGTTTTAACTCTTACTCTGGCCTAATAGCTAAGGTCTTAGCCTCGTACACTGGCCTACTGGTTAAGGTCTTAACTCTTACTCTGGCCTACTGGTTAAGGTCTTAACTCTTACTCTGGCCTAATAGCTAAGGTCTTAGACTCGTACTCTGGCCTAATAGCTAAGGTCTTAGACTCGTACTCTGGCCTAATGGTTAAGGTCTTAACTCCTACTCTGGCCTAATAGCTAAGGTCTTAGACTCGTACTCTGGCCTAATGGTTAACGTCTTAACTTTTACTCTGGCCTAATAGCTAAGGTCTTAGACTCGTACTCTGGCCTAATAGCTAAGGTCTTAGACTCGTACTCTGGCCTAATGGTTAAGGTCTTAACTCCTACTCTGGCCTAATAGCTAAGGTCTTAGACTCGTACTCTGGCCTAATGGTTAACGTCTTAACTTTTACTCTGGCCTAATAGCTAAGGTCTTAGACTCGTACTCTGGCCTAATAGCTAAGGTCTTAGACTCGTACTCTGGCCTAATGGTTAAGCTTTTAACTCCTACTCTGGCCTAATAGCTAAGGTCTTAATTCTTACTCTGGCCAAATAGCTAAGGTCTTAACTCTCACTCTGGCCTACTGGTTAAGATCTTAACTCTTACTCTGGCCTAATAGCTAAGGTCTTAGACTCGTACTCTGGCCTAATAGCTAAGGTCTTAGACTTGTACTCTGGCCTACAGGTTAAGGTCTTAACTCTTACTCTGGCCTACTGGTTAAGGTCTTTACCCTTACTCTGGCATAATAGCTAAGGTCTTAGACTCGTACTCTGGCCTAATGGTTAAGGTCTTAACTCTTACTCTAGCCTAATAGCTAGGGTCTTAACTCGTACTCTGGCCTAATAGCTAAGGTCTTAGACTCGTACTCTGGCCTAATGGTTAAGGTCTTACCTCTTACTCTGGCCTACTGGTTAAGGTCTTAACTGTTACTGTGGCCTAATAGCTAAGGTCTTAGACTCGTACTCTGGCCTACTGGTTAAGGTCTTAACTCTTACTCTGGCCTACTGGTTAAGGTCTTAACTCTTCCTCTGGCCTAATAGCTAAGGTCTTAGACTCATACTCTGGCCTAATGGTTAAGGTCTTATCTCTTACTCTGGCCTACTGGTTAAGGTCTTAACTCTTACTCTGGCCTAATAGCTAAGGTTTTAGACTCGTACTCTGGCCTAATGGTTAAGGTCTTAACTTTTACTCTGGCCTACTTTTTAAGGTCTTAACTCTTACTCGGGCCTAATAGCTAAGGTCTTAGACTCGTACTCTGGCCTAATGGTTAAGGTCTTAACTCCTACTCTGGCCTAATAGCTAAGGTCTTAGACTCGTACTCTGGCCTAATGGTTAAGGTCTTAACTTTTACTCTGGCCTAATAGCTAAGGTCTTAACTCTTACACTGGACTAATAGCTAAGGTCTTAGACTCGTACTCTGGCCTACTGGTTAAGGTCTTAACTCTTACTCTGGCCTACTGGTTAAGGTCTTAACTCTTACTCTGGCCTAATAGCTAAGGTCTTAGACTCGTACTCTGGCCTAATAGCTAAGGTCTTAGACTCGTACTGTGGCCTAATGGTTAAGGTCTTAACTTTTACTCTGGCCTAATAGCTAAGGTTTTAACTCTTACTCTGGCCTAATAGCTAAGGTCTTAGCCTCGTACACTGGCCTACTGGTTAAGGTCTTAACTCTTACTCTGGCCTACTGGTTAAGGTCTTAACTCTTACTCTGGCCTAAAAGCTAAGGTCTTAGACTCGTACTCTGGCCTAATAGCTAAGGTCTTAGACTCGTACTCTGGCCTAATGGTTAAGGTCTTAACTCCTACTCTGGCCTAATAGCTAAGGTCTTAGACTCGTACTCTGGCCTAATGGTTAACGTCTTAACTTTTACTCTGGCCTAATAGCTAAGGTCTTAGACTCGTACTCTGGCCTAATGGTTAACGTCTTAACTTTTACTCTGGCCTAATAGCTAAGGTCTTAGACTCGTACTCTGGCCTAATAGCTAAGGTCTTAGACTCGTACTCTGGCCTAATGGTTAAGCTTTTAACTCCTACTCTGGCCTAATAGCTAAGGTCTTAATTCTTACTCTGGCCAAATAGCAAAGGTCTTAGACTCATACTCTGGCCTAATGGTTAAGGTCTTAACTCTTACTCTGGCCTACTGGTTAAGGTCTTAACTTTTATACTGGCCTAATAGCTAAGGTCTTAGACTCATACTCTGGCCTAATGGTTAAGGTCTTAACTCTTACTCTGGCCTAATAGCTAAGGTCCTAACTCTCACTCTGGCCTAATAGCTAAGGTCTTAACTCTCACTCTGGCCTACTGGTTAAGATCTTAACTCTTACTCTGGCCTAATAGCTAAGGTCTTAGACTCGTACTCTGGCCTAATAGCTAAGGTCTTAGACTTGTACTCTGGCCTACAGGTTAAGGTCTTAACTCTTACTCTGGCCTACTGGTTAAGGTCTTTACCCTTACTCTGGCATAATAGCTAAGGTCTTAGACTCGTACTCTGGCCTAATGGTTAAGGTCTTAACTCTTACTCCAGCCTAATAGCTAGGGTCTTAACTCGTACTCTGGCCTAATAGCTAAGGTCTTAGACTCGTACTCTGGCCTAATGGTTAAGGTCTTACCTCTTACTCTGGCCTACTGGTTAAGGTCTTAACTGTTACTGTGGCCTAATAGCTAAGGTCTTAACTCTTACTCTGGCCTAATAGCTAAGGTCTTAGCCTTGTACTCTGGCCTACTGGTTAAGGTCTTAACTCTTACTCTGGCCTACTGGTTAAGGTCTTAACTCTTCCTCTGGCCTAATAGCTAAGGTCTTAGACTCATACTCTGGCCTAATGGTTAAGGTCTTATCTCTTACTCTGGCCTACTGGTTAAGGTCTTAACTCTTACTCTGGCCTAATAGCTAAGGTTTTAGACTCGTACTCTGGCCTACTTTTTAAGGTCTTAACTCTTACTCGGGCCTAATAGCTAAGGTCTTAACTTCGTACTCTGGCCTACTGGTTAAGGTCTTAACTCGTACTCTGGCCTAATGGTTAAGGTCTTAACGCTTACTCTGCTCTAATAGCTAAGGTCTTAGACTCGTACTCTGGCCTAATAGCTAATGTCTTAGACTCGTACTCTGGCCTAATGGTTAAGGTCTTAACTCTTACTCTGGCCTAATAGCTAAGGTCTTAGACTCGTACTGTGGCCTAATGGTTAAGGTCTTAACTTTTACTCTGGCCTAATAGCTAAGGTTTTAACTCTTACTCTGGCCTAATAGCTAAGGTCTTAGCCTCGTACACTGGCCTACTGGTTAAGGTCTTAATTCTTACTCTGGCCTACTGGTTAAGGTCTTAACTCTTACTCTGGCCTAATAGCTAAGGTCTTAGACTCGTACTCTGGCCTAATAGCTAAGGTCTTAGACTCATACTCTGGCCTAATGGTTAAGGTCTTAACTCCTACTCTGGCCTAATAGCTAAGGTCTTAGACTCGTACTCTGGCCTAATGGTTAACGTCTTAACTTTTACTCTGGCCTAATAGCTAAGGTCTTAGACTCGTACTCTGGCCTAATAGCTAAGGTCTTAGACTCGTACCCTGGCCTAATGGTTAAGCTTTTAACTCCTACTCTGGCCTAATAGCTAAGGTCTTAATTCTTACTCTGGCCTAATAGCTAAGGTCTTAGACTCATACTCTGTCCTACTGGTTAAGGTCTTAACTCTTACTCTGGGATAATAGCTAAGGTCTTAGACTCGTACTCTGGCCTGCAGGTTAAGGTCTTAACTCTTACTCGGGCCTTCTGGTTAAGGTCTTAACTCTTAATCTGGCCTAATAGCTAAGGTCTTAGACTCGTACTCTGGCCTAAAGGTTAAGGTCTTAACTCTTACTCTGGCCTACTGGTTAAGGTCTTAACTCTTACTCTGGCCTAATAGCTGAGGTCTTAACTCTTACTCTGGCCTACTGGTTAAGGTCTTAACTTTTACACTGGCCTAATAGCTAAGGTCTTAGACTCATACTCTGGCCTAATGGTTAAGGTCTTAACTCTTACTCTGGCCTAATAGCTAAGGTCCTAACTCTTACTCTGGCCTAATAGCTAAGGTCTTAACTCTCACTCTGGCCTACTGGTTAAGATCTTAACTCTTACTCTGGCCTAATAGCTAAGGTCTTAACTCTCACTCTGGCCTACTGGTTAAGATCTTAACTCTTACTCTGGCCTAATAGCTAAGGTCTTAGACTCGTACTCTGGCCTAATAGCTAAGGTCTTTACCCTTACTCTGGCATAATAGCTAAGGTCTTAGACTCGTACTCTGGCCTAATGGTTAAGGTCTTAACTCTTACTCTAGCCTAATAGCTAGGGTCTTAACTCGTACTCTGGCCTAATAGCTAAGGTCTTAGACTCGTACTCTGGCCTAATGGTTAAGGTCTTACCTCTTACTCTGGCCTACTGGTTAAGGTCTTAACTCTTACTCTGGCCTAACAGCTAAGGTCTTAGACTCGTACTCTGGCCTAATGGTTAAGGTCTTAACTCCTACTCTGGCCTAATAGCTAAGGTCTTAGACTCGTACTCTGGCCTAATGGTTAAGGTCTTAACTTTTACTCTGGCCTAATAGCTAAGGTCTTAACTCTTACACTGGACTAATAGCTAAGGTCTTAGACTCGTACTCTGGCCTACTGGTTAAGGTCTTAACTCTTACTCTGGCCTACTGGTTAAGGTCTTAACTCTTACTCTGGCCTAATAGCTAAGGTCTTAGAATCGTACTCTGGCCTAATAGCTAAGGTCTTAGACTCGTACTCTGGCCTAATGGTTAAGCTTTTAACTCCTACTCTGGCCTAATAGCTAAGGTCTTAACTCTTACTCTGGCCTAATAGCTAAGGTCTTAACTCTTCCTCTGGCCTAATAGCTAAGGTCTTAGACTCATACTCTGGCCTAATGGTTAAGGTCTTAACTCTTACTCTGGCCTAATAGCTAAGGTCTTAGCCTTGTACTCTGGCCTACTGGTTAAGGTCTTAACTCTTACTCTGGCCTACTGGTTAAGGTCTTAACTCTTACTCTGGCCTAACAGCTAAGGTCTTAGACTCGTACTCTGGCCTAATGGTTAAGGTCTTAACTCCTACTCTGGCCTAATAGCTAAGGTCTTAGACTCGTACTCTGGCCTAATGGTTAAGGTCTTAACTTTTACTCTGGCCTAATAGCTAAGGTCTTAACTCTTACACTGGACTAATAGCTAAGGTCTTAGACTCGTACTCTGGCCTACTGGTTAAGGTCTTAACTCTTACTCTGGCCTACTGGTTAAGGTCTTAACTCTTACTCTGGCCTAATAGCTAAGGTCTTAGACTCGTACTCTGGCCTAATAGCTAAGGTCTTAGACTCGTACTCTGGCCTAATGGTTAAGCTTTTAACTCCTACTCTGGCCTAATAGCTAAGGTCTTAACTCTTACTCTGGCCTAATAGCTAAGGTCTTAACTCTTCCTCTGGCCTAATAGCTAAGGTCTTAGACTCATACTCTGGCCTAATGGTTAAGGTCTTATCACTTACTCTGGCCTACTGGTTAAGGTCTTAACTCTTACTCTGGCCTAATAGCTAAGGTTTTAGACTCGTACTCTGGCCTACTTTTTAAGGTCTTAACTCTTACTCTGGGATAATAGCTAAGGTCTTAGACTCGTACTCTGGCCTAATAGCTAAGGTCTTAACTCTTACTCGGGCCTAATAGCTAAGGTCTTAGCTTCGTACTCTGGCCTACTGGTTAAGGTCTTAACTCGTACTCTGGCCTAATGGTTAAGGTCTTAACGCTTACTCTGCTCTAATAGCTAAGGTCTTAGACTCGTACTCTGGCCTAATAGCTAAGGTCTTAGACTCGTACTCTGGCCTAATGGTTAAGGTCTTAACTCTTACTCTGGCCTAATAGCTAAGGTCTTAGACTCGTACTGTGGCCTAATGGTTAAGGTCTTAACTTTTACTCTGGCCTAATAGCTAAGGTTTTAACTCTTACTCTGGCCTAATAGCTAAGGTCTTAGCCTCGTACACTGGCCTACTGGTTAAGGTCTTAACTCTTACTCTGGCCTACTGGTTAAGGTCTTAACTCTTACTCTGGCCTAATAGCTAAGGTCTTAGACTCGTACTCTGGCCTAATAGCTAAGGTCTTAGACTCGTACTCTGGCCTAATGGTTAAGGTCTTAACTCCTACTCTGGCCTAATAGCTAAGGTCTTAGAGTCGTACTCTGGCCTAATGGTTAAGGTCTTAACTTTTACTCTGGCCGAATAGCTAAGGTCTTAGACTCGTACTCTGGCCTAATAGCTAAGGTCTTAGACTCGTACTCTGGCCTAATGGTTAAGCTTTTAACTCCTACTCTGGCCTAATAGCTAAGGTCTTAATTCTTACTCTGGCCTAATAGCTAAGGTCTTAGACTCATACTCTGGCCTAATGGTTAAGGTCTTAACTCTTACTCTGGCCTACTGCTTATGGTCTTAACACTTACTCTGGCCTAATAGCTAAGGTTTTAGACTCGTACTCTGGCCTACTGGTTAAGGTCTTAACTCTTACTCTGGGATAATAGCTAAGGTCTTAGACTCGTTCTCTGGCCTGCAGGTTAAGGTCTTAACTCTTACTCTGGCCTAATAGCTAAGGTCTTAACTCTTACTCTGGCCTACTGGTTAAGGTCTTAACTCTTACTCTGGCCTAATAGCTAAGGTTTTAGACTCGTACTCTGGCCTACTGGTTAAGTTCTTAACTCTTACTCTGGGATAATAGCTAAGGTCTTAGACTCGTTCTCTGGCCTGCAGGTTAAGGTCTTAACTCTTACTCTGGCCTAATAGCTAAGGTCTTAACTCTTACTCTGGCCTACTGGTTAAGGTCTTAACTCTTACTTTGGCCTAAAAGCTGAGGTCTTAACTCTTACACTGGACTAATAGCTAAGGTCTTAGACTCGTACTCTGGCCTACTGGTTAAGGTCTTAACTCTTACTCTGGCCTACTGGTTAAGGTCTTAACTCTTACTCTGGCCTAATAGCTAAGGTCTTAGACTCGTACTCTGGCCTAATAGCTAAGGTCTTAGACTCGTACTCTGGCCTAATGGTTAAGCTTTTAACTCCTACTCTGGCCTAATAGCTAAGGTCTTAACTCTTACTCTGGCCTAATAGCTAAGGTCTTAACTCTTCCTCTGGCCTAATAGCTAAGGTCTTAGACTCATACTCTGGCCTAATGGTTAAGGTCTTATCACTTACTCTGGCCTACTGGTTAAGGTCTTAACTCTTACTCTGGCCTAATAGCTAAGGTTTTAGACTCGTACTCTGGCCTACTTTTTAAGGTCTTAACTCTTACTCTGGGATAATAGCTAAGGTCTTAGACTCGTACTCTGGCCTAATAGCTAAGGTCTTAACTCTTACTCGGGCCTAATAGCTAAGGTCTTAGCTTCGTACTCTGGCCTACTGGTTAAGGTCTTAACTCGTACTCTGGCCTAATGGTTAAGGTCTTAACGCTTACTCTGCTCTAATAGCTAAGGTCTTAGACTCGTACTCTGGCCTAATAGCTAAGGTCTTAGACTCGTACTCTGGCCTAATGGTTAAGGTCTTAACTCTTACTCTGGCCTAATAGCTAAGGTCTTAGACTCGTACTGTGGCCTAATGGTTAAGGTCTTAACTTTTACTCTGGCCTAATAGCTAAGGTTTTAACTCCTACTCTGGCCTAATAGCTAAGGTCTTAGCCTCGTACACTGGCCTACTGGTTAAGGTCTTAACTCTTACTCTGGCCTACTGGTTAAGGTCTTAACTCTTACTCTGGCCTAATAGCTAAGGTCTTAGACTCGTACTCTGGCCTAATAGCTAAGGTCTTAGACTCGTACTCTGGCCTAATGGTTAAGGTCTTCACTCCTACTTTGGCCTAATAGCTAAGGTCTTAGAGTCGTACTCTGGCCTAATGGTTAAGGTCTTAACTTTTACTCTGGCCGAATAGCTAAGGTCTTAGACTCGTACTCTGGCCTAATAGCTAAGGTCTTAGACTCGTACTCTGGCCTAATGGTTAAGGTCTTAACTCTTACTCTGGCCTACTGCTTATGGTCTTAACACTTACTCTGGCCTAATAGCTAAGGTTTTAGACTCGTACTCTGGCCTACTGGTTAAGGTCTTAACTCTTACTCTGGGATAATAGCTAAGGTCTTAGACTCGTTCTCTGGCCTGCAGGTTAAGGTCTTAACTCTTACTCTGGCCTAATAGCTAAGGTCTTAACTCTTACTCTGGCCTACTGGTTAAGGTCTTAACTCTTACTCTGGCCTAATAGCTAAGGTTTTAGACTCGTACTCTGGCCTACTGGTTAAGGTCTTAACTCTTACTCTGGGATAATAGCTAAGGTCTTAGACTCGTTCTCTGGCCTGCAGGTTAAGGTCTTAACTCTTACTCTGGCCTAATAGCTAAGGTCTTAACTCTTACTCTGGCCTACTGGTTAAGGTCTTAACTCTTACTCTGGCCTAATAGCTAAGGTCTTATCGCATACTCTTGCCTAATAGCTAAGGTCTTAACTCTTACTCTGGCCTAATAGCTAAGGTCTTAGACTCGTACTCTGGCCTAATGGTTAAGGTTTTAACTCTTAGTCTGGCATACTGGTTAAGGTCGTAACTCTTACTCTGGCCTAATAGCTAAGGTCTTAACTCTTACTCTGGCCTAATAGCAAAGGTCTTAGACTCGTAATCTGGCCTAATAGATAAGGTCTTAACTCTTACTCTGGCCTACTGGTTAAGGTCTTAGACTCGTACTCTGGCCTAATAGCTAAGGTCTTAGACTGTAATGGTTAAGGTCTTAACTCTTACTCTGGCCTACTGGTTAAGGTCTTAACTCTTACTCTGGCCTAGTGGTTAAGGTCTTAACTCTTACTCTGGCCTAATAGCTAAGGTCTTAACACTTACTCTGGCCTAATAGCTAAGGTCTTAGACTCGTACTCTGGCCTAATGGTTAAGGTCTTAACTCTTACTCTGGCCTAATATCTAAGGTCTTAACTCTTACTCTGGCCTAATAGCTAAGGTCTTAGACTCGTACTCTGGCCTAATAGCTAAGGTCCTAGACTCGTACTCTGGCCTAATGGTTAAGGTCTTAACTCTTACTCTGGCCTAATAGCTAAGGTCTTAGACTCGTACTCTGGCCTAATGGTTAAGGTCTTAACTTTTTCTCTGGCCTAATAGCTAAGGTCTTAACTCTTACTCTGGCCTAGTGGTTAAGGTCTTAACTCTTACTCTGGCCTAATAGCTAAGGTCTTAACACTTACTCTGGCCTAATAGCTAAGGTCTTAGACTCGTACTCTGGCCTAATGGTTAAGGTCTTAACTCTTACTCTGGCCTAATATCTAAGGTCTTAACTCTTACTCTGGCCTAATAGCTAAGGTCTTAGACTCGTACTCTGGCCTAATAGCTAAGGTCCTAGACTCGTACTCTGGCCTAATGGTTAAGGTCTTAACTCTTACTCTGGCCTAATAGCTAAGGTCTTAGACTCGTACTCTGGCCTAATGGTTAAGGTCTTAACTTTTTCTCTGGCCTAATAGCTAAGGTCTTAACTCTTACTCTGGCCTAATAGCTAAGGTCTTAGCTTCGTACTCTGGCCTACTGGATAAGGTCTTAACTCCTACTCTGGCCTAATAGCTAAGGTCTTAACTCTTACTCTGGCCTAATAGCTAAGGTCTTAACTCTTCCTCTGGCCTAATAGCTAAGGTCTTAGACTCATACTCTGGCCTAATGGTTAAGGTCTTATCACTTACTCTGGCCTACTGGTTAAGGTCTTAACTCTTACTCTGGCCTAATAGCTAAGGTTTTAGACTCGTACTCTGGCCTACTTTTTAAGGTCTTAACTCTTACTCTGGGATAATAGCTAAGGTCTTAGACTCGTACTCTTGCCTAATAGCTAAGGTCTTAACTCTTACTCGGGCCTAATAGCTAAGGTCTTAGCTTCGTACTCTGGCCTACTGGTTAAGGTCTTAACTCGTACTCTGGCCTAATGGTTAAGGTCTTAACGCTTACTCTGCTCTAATAGCTAAGGTCTTAGACTCGTACTCTGGCCTAATAGCTAAGGTCTTAGACTCGTACTCTGGCCTAATGGTTAAGGTCTTAACTCTTACTCTGGCCTAATAGCTAAGGTCTTAGACTCGTACTGTGGCCTAATGGTTAAGGTCTTAACTTTTACTCTGGCCTAATAGCTAAGGTTTTAACTCCTACTCTGGCCTAATAGCTAAGGTCTTAGCCTCGTACACTGGCCTACTGGTTAAGGTCTTAACTCTTACTCTGGCCTACTGGTTAAGGTCTTAACTCTTACTCTGGCCTAATAGCTAAGGTCTTAGACTCGTACTCTGGCCTAATAGCTAAGGTCTTAGACTCGTACTCTGGCCTAATGGTTAAGGTCTTAACTCCTACTCTGGCCTAATAGCTAAGGTCTTAGAGTCGTACTCTGGCCTAATGGTTAAGGTCTTAACTTTTACTCTGGCCGAATAGCTAAGGTCTTAGACTCGTACTCTGGCCTAATAGCTAAGGTCTTAGACTCGTACTCTGGCCTAATGGTTAAGGTCTTAACTCTTACTCTGGCCTACTGCTTATGGTCTTAACACTTACTCTGGCCTAATAGCTAAGGTTTTAGACTCGTACTCTGGCCTACTGGTTAAGGTCTTAACTCTTACTCTGGGATAATAGCTAAGGTCTTAGACTCGTTCTCTGGCCTGCAGGTTAAGGTCTTAACTCTTACTCTGGCCTAATAGCTAAGGTCTTAACTCTTACTCTGGCCTACTGGTTAAGGTCTTAACTCTTACTCTGGCCTAATAGCTAAGGTTTTAGACTCGTACTCTGGCCTACTGGTTAAGGTCTTAACTCTTACTCTGGGATAATAGCTAAGGTCTTAGACTCGTTCTCTGGCCTGCAGGTTAAGGTCTTAACTCTTACTCTGGCCTAATAGCTAAGGTCTTAACTCTTACTCTGGCCTACTGGTTAAGGTCTTAACTCTTACTCTGGCCTAATAGCTAAGGTCTTATCGCATACTCTTGCCTAATAGCTAAGGTCTTAACTCTTACTCTGGCCTAATAGCTAAGGTCTTAGACTCGTACTCTGGCCTAATGGTTAAGGTTTTAACTCTTAGTCTGGCATACTGGTTAAGGTCCTAACTCTTACTCTGGCCTAATAGCTAAGGTCTTAACTCTTACTCTGGCCTAATAGCAAAGGTCTTAGACTCGTAATCTGGCCTAATAGATAAGGTCTTAACTCTTACTCTGGCCTACTGGTTAAGGTCTTAGACTCGTACTCTGGCCTAATAGCTAAGGTCTTAGACTGTAATGGTTAAGGTCTTAACTCTTACTCTGGCCTACTGGTTAAGGTCTTAACTCTTACTCTGGCCTAGTGGTTAAGGTCTTAACTCTTACTCTGGCCTAATAGCTAAGGTCTTAACACTTACTCTGGCCTAATAGCTAAGGTCTTAGACTCGTACTCTGGCCTAATGGTTAAGGTCTTAACTCTTACTCTGGCCTAATATCTAAGGTCTTAACTCTTACTCTGGCCTAATAGCTAAGGTCTTAGACTCGTACTCTGGCCTAATAGCTAAGGTCCTAGACTCGTACTCTGGCCTAATGGTTAAGGTCTTAACTCTTACTCTGGCCTAATAGCTAAGGTCTTAGACTCGTACTCTGGCCTAATGGTTAAGGTCTTAACTTTTTCTCTGGCCTAATAGCTAAGGTCTTAACTCTTACTCTGGCCTAATAGCTAAGGTCTTAGCTTCGTACTCTGGCCTACTGGATAAGGTCTTAACTTGTACTCTGGCCTAATGGTTAAGGCCTTAACACTTACTCTGCTCTAATAGCTAAGGTCTTAGACTCGTACTCTGGCCTAATACCTAAGGTCTTAGACTCATACTCTGGCCTAATGGTTAAGGTCTTAACTCTTACTCTGGCCTACTGGTTAAGGTCTTAACTCTTACTCTGGCCTACTGGTTAAGGTCTTAACTCTTACTCTGGCCTACTGGTTAAGGTCTTAACACTTACTCTGGCATACTGGTTAAGGTCTTAACTCTTACTCTGGCCTAATAGCTAAGGATTTAGACTCATACTCTGGCCTACTGGTTAAGGTCTTAACTCTTACTCTGGGATAATAGCTAAGGTCTTAGACTCGTACTCTGGCCTAATAGCTAAGGTCTTAACTCTTACTCTGGGATAATAGCTAAGGTCTTAGACGCATACTCTGGCCTAATAGCTAAGGTCTTAACTCTTACTCTGGCCTAATAGTTAAGGTCTTAGACTCGTACTCTGGCCTAATGGTTAAGCTTTTAACTCCTACTCTGGCCTAATAGCTAAGGTCTTAATTCTTACTCTGGCCTAATAGCTAAGGTCTTAGACTCATACTCTGGCCTAATTGTTAAGGTCTTAACTCTTACTCTGGCCTACTGCTTATGGTCTTAACACTTACTCTGGCCTAATAGCTAAGGTTTTAGACTCGTACTCTGGCCTACTGGTTAAGGTCTTAACTCTTACTCTGGGATAATAGCTAAGGTCTTAGACTCATTCTCTGGCCTGCAGGTTAAGGTCTTAACTCTTACTCTGGCCTAATAGCTAATGTCTTAACTCTTACTCTGGCCTACTGGTTAAGGTCTTAACTCTTACTCTGGCCTAATAGCTAAGGTTTTAGACTCGTACTCTGGCCTACTGGTTAAGGTCTTAACTCTTACTCTGGGATAATAGCTAAGGTCTTAGACTCGTTCTCTGGCCTGCAGGTTAAGGTCTTAACTCTTACTCTGGCCTAATAGCTAAGGTCTTAACTCTTACTCTGGCCTACTGGTTAAGGTCTTAACTCTTACTCTGGCCTAATAGCTAAGGTCTTATCGCATACTCTTGCCTAATAGCTAAGGTCTTAACTCTTACTCTGGCCTAATAGCTAAGGTCTTAGACTCGTACTCTGGCCTAATGGTTAAGGTTTTAACTCTTAGTCTGGCATACTGGTTAAGGTCCTAACTCTTACTCTGGCCTAATAGCTAAGGTCTTAACTCTTACTCTGGCCTAATAGCAAAGGTCTTAGACTCGTAATCTGGCCTAATAGATAAGGTCTTAACTCTTACTCTGGCCTACTGGTTAAGGTCTTAGACTCGTACTCTGGCCTAATAGCTAAGGTCTTAGACTGTAATGGTTAAGGTCTTAACTCTTACTCTGGCCTACTGGTTAAGGTCTTAACTCTTACTCTGGCCTAATAGCTAAGGTCTTAACACTTACTCTGGCCTAATAGCTAAGGTCTTAGACTCGTACTCTGGCCTAATGGTTAAGGCCTTAACTCTTACTCTGGCCTAATATCTAAGGTCTTAACTCTTACTCTGGCATAATAGCTAAGGTCTTAGACTCGTACTCTGGCCTAATAGCTAAGGTCCTAGACTCGTACTCTGGCCTAATGGTTAAGGTCTTAACTCTTACTCTGGCCTAATAGCTAAGGTTTTAGACTCGTACTCTGGCCTAATGGTTAAGGTCTTAACTTTTTCTCTGGCCTAATAGCTAAGGTCTTAACTCTTACTCTGGCCTAATAGCTAAGGTCTTAGCTTCGTACTCTGGCCTACTGGATAAGGTCTTAACTTGTACTCTGGCCTAATGGTTAAGGCCTTAACACTTACTCTGCTCTAATAGCTAAGGTCTTAGACTCGTACTCTGGCCTAATACCTAAGGTCTTAGACTCATACTCTGGCCTAATGGTTAAGGTCTTAACTCTTACTCTGGCCTACTGGTTAAGGTCTTAACTCTTACTCTGGCCTACTGGTTAAGGTCTTAACACTTACTCTGGCCTACTGGTTAAGGTCTTAACTCTTACTCTGGCCTAATAGCTAAGGTTTTAGACTCATACTCTGGCCTACTGGTTAAGGTCTTAACTCTTACTCTGGGATAATAGCTAAGGTCTTAGACTCGTACTCTGGCCTAATAGCTAAGGTCTTAACTCTTACTCTGGGATAATAGCTAAGGTCTTAGACGCATACTCTGGCCTAATAGCTAAGGTCTTAACTCTTACTCGGGCCTAATAGCTAAGGTCTTAGCTTCGTACTCTGGCCTAATGGTTAAGGTCTTAACGCTTACTCTGCTCTAATAGCTAAGGTCTTAGACTCGTACTCTGGCCTAATAGCTAAGGTCTTAGACTCGTACTCTGGCCTAATGGTTAAGGTCTTAACTCTTACTCTGGCCTAATAGCTAAGGTCTTAGACTCGTACTGTGGCCTAATGGTTAAGGTCTTAACTTTTACTCTGGCCTAATAGCTAAGGTTTTAACTCTTACTCTGGCCTAATAGCTAAGGTCTTAGACTCGTACTCTGGCCTAATGGTTATGGTCTTAACTCCTACTCTGGCCTAATAGCTAAGGTCTTAGACTCGTAATCTGGCCTAATGGTTAACGTCTTAACTTTTACTCTGGCCTAATAGCTAAGGTCTTAGACTCGTACTCTGGCCTAATAGCTAAGGTCTTAGACTCGTACTCTGGCCTAATGGTTAAGCTTTTAACTCCTACTCTGGCCTAATAGCTAAGGTCTTAATTCTTACTCTGGCCTAATAGCTAAGGTCTTAGACTCATACTCTGGCCTAATGGTTAAGGTCTTAACTCTTACTCTGGCCTACTGGTTAAGGTCTTAACTCTTACTCTGGCCTAATAGCTAATGTTTTAGACTCGTACTCTGTCCTACTGGTTAAGGTCTTAACTCTTACTCTGGGATAATAGCTAAGGTCTTAGACTCGTACTCTGGCCTGCAGGTTAAGGTCTTAACTCTTACTCGGGCCTTCTGGTTAAGGTCTTAACTCTTAATCTGGCCTAATAGCTAAGGTCTTAGACTCGTACTCTGGCCTAAAGGTTAAGGTCTTAACTCTTACTCTGGCCTACTGGTTAAGGTCTTAACTCTTACTCTGGCCTAATAGCTGAGGTCTTAACTCTTACTCTGGCCTACTGGTTAAGGTCTTAACTTTTACACTGGCCTAATAGCTAAGGTCTTAGACTCATACTCTGGCCTAATGGTTAAGGTCTTAACTCTTACTCTGGCCTAATAGCTAAGGTCCTAACTCTTACTCTGGCCTAATAGCTAAGGTCTTAACTCTCACTCTGGCCTACTGGTTAAGATCTTAACTCGTACTCTGGCCTAATAGCTAAGGTCTTAGACTTGTACT
This sequence comes from Triturus cristatus, assembly GCF_964204655.1. Lineage (NCBI taxonomy): Eukaryota > Metazoa > Chordata > Amphibia > Caudata > Salamandridae > Triturus > Triturus cristatus. The sequence goes on along the minus strand of NC_140591.1, from coordinate 895,759,720 downwards.
CTGGCCTACAGGTTAAGGTCTTAACTCTTACTCTGGCCTACTGGTAAGGTCTTTACCCTTACTCTGGCATAATAGCTAAGGTCTTAGACTCGTACTCTGGCCTAATGGTTAAGGTCTTAACTCTTACTCTAGCCTAATAGCTAGGGTCTTAACTCGTACTCTGGCCTAATAGCTAAGGTCTTAGACTCGTACTCTGGCCTAATGGTTAAGGTCTTACCTCTTACTCTGGCCTACTGGTTAAGGTCTTAACTGTTACTGTGGCCTAATAGCTAAGGTCTTAACTCTTACTCTGGCCTAATAGCTAACGTCTTAGCCTTGTACTCTGGCCTACTGGTTAAGGTCTTAACTCTTACTCTGGCCTACTGGTTAAGGTCTTAACTCTTACTCTGGCCTAATAGATAAGGTCTTAGACTCGTACTCTGGCCTAATGGTTAAGGTCTTAACTCCTACTCTGGCCTAATAGCTAAGGTCTTAGACTCGTACTCTGGCCTAATGGTTAAGGTCTTAACTTTTACTCTGGCCTAATAGCTAAGGTCTTAACTCTTACACTGGACTAATAGCTAAGGTCTTAGACTCGTACTCTGGCCTACTGGTTAAGGTCTTAACTCTTACTCTGGCCTACTGGTTAAGGTCTTAACTCTTACTCTGGCCTAATAGCTAAGGTTTTAACTCTTACTCTGGCCTAATAGCTAAGGTCTTAGCCTCGTACACTGGCCTACTGGTTAAGGTCTTAACTCTTACTCTGGCCTACTGGTTAAGGTCTTAACTCTTACTCTGGCCTAATAGCTAAGGTCTTAGACTCGTACTCTGGCCTAATAGCTAAGGTCTTAGACTCGTACTCTGGCCTAATGGTTAAGGTCTTAACTCCTACTCTGGCCTAATAGCTAAGGTCTTAGACTCGTACTCTGGCCTAATGGTTAACGTCTTAACTTTTACTCTGGCCTAATAGCTAAGGTCTTAGACTCGTACTCTGGCCTAATAGCTAAGGTCTTAGACTCGTACTCTGGCCTAATGGTTACGCTTTTAACTCCTACTCTGGCCTAATAGCTAAGGTCTTAATTCTTACTCTGGCCAAATAGCTAAGGTCTTAGACTCATACTCTGGCCTAATGGTTAAGGTCTTAACTCTTACTCTGGCCTACTGGTTAAGGTCTTAACTTTTACACTGGCCTAATAGCTAAGGTCTTAGACTCATACTCTGGCCTAATGGTTAAGGTCTTAACTCTTACTCTGGCCTAATAGCTAAGGTCCTAACTCTTACTCTGGCCTAATAGCTAAGGTCTTAACTCTCACTCTGGCCTACTGGTTAAGATCTTAACTCTTACTCTGGCCTAATAGCTAAGGTCTTAGACTCGTACTCTGGCCTAATAGCTAAGGTCTTAGACTTGTACTCTGGCCTACAGGTTAAGGTCTTAACTCTTACTCTGGCCTACTGGTTAAGGTCTTTACCCTTACTCTGGCATAATAGCTAAGGTCTTAGACTCGTACTCTGGCCTAATGGTTAAGGTCTTAACTCTTACTCTAGCCTAATAGCTAGGGTCTTAACTCGTACTCTGGCCTAATAGCTAAGGTCTTAGACTCGTACTCTGGCCTAATGGTTAAGGTCTTACCTCTTACTCTGGCCTACTGGTTAAGGTCTTAACTGTTACTGTGGCCTAATAGCTAAGGTCTTAACTCTTACTCTGGCCTAATAGCTAAGGTCTTAGCCTTGTACTCTGGCCTACTGGTTAAGGTCTTAACTCTTACTCTGGCCTACTGGTTAAGGTCTTAACTCTTACTCTGGCCTAATAGCTAAGGTCTTAGACTCGTACTCTGGCCTAATGGTTAAGGTCTTAACTCCTACTCTGGCCTAATAGCTAAGGTCTTAGACTCGTACTCTGGCCTAATGGTTAAGGTCTTAACTTTTACTCTGGCCTAATAGCTAAGGTCTTAACTCTTACACTGGACTAATAGCTAAGGTCTTAGACTCGTACTCTGGCCTACTGGTTAAGGTCTTAACTCTTACTCTGGCCTACTGGTTAAGGTCTTAACTCTTACTCTGGCCTAATAGCTAAGGTCTTAGACTCGTACTCTGGCCTAATAGCTAAGGTCTTAGACTCGTACTCTGGCCTAATGGTTAAGCTTTTAACTCCTACTCTGGCCTAATAGCTAAGGTCTTAACTCTTACTCTGGCCTAATAGCTAAGGTCTTAACTCTTCCTCTGGCCTAATAGCTAAGGTCTTAGACTCATACTCTGGCCTAATGGTTAAGGTCTTATCTCTTACTCTGGCCTACTGGTTAAGGTCTTAACTCTTACTCTGGCCTAATAGCTAAGGTTTTAGACTCGTACTCTGGCCTACTTTTTAAGGTCTTAACTCTTACTCGGGCCTAATAGCTAAGGTCTTAGCTTCGTACTCTGGCCTACTGGTTAAGGTCTTAACTCGTACTCTGGCCTAATAGCTAAGGTCTTAGACTCGTACTCTGGCCTAATGGTTAAGGTCTTAACTCTTACTCTGGCCTAATATCTAAGGTCTTAACTCTTACTCTGGCCTAATAGCTAAGGTCTTAGACTCGTACTCTGGCCTAATAGCTAAGGTCCTAGACTCGTACTCTGGCCTAATGGTTAAGGTCTTAACTCTTACTCTGGCCTAATAGCTAAGGTCTTAGACTCGTACTCTGGCCTAATGGTTAAGGTCTTAACTTTTTCTCTGGCCTAATAGCTAAGGTCTTAACTCTTACTCTGGCCTAATAGCTAAGGTCTTAGCTTCGTACTCTGGCCTACTGGATAAGGTCTTAACTTGTACTCTGGCCTAATGGTTAAGGCCTTAACACTTACTCTGCTCTAATAGCTAAGGTCTTAGACTCGTACTCTGGCCTAATACCTAAGGTCTTAGACTCATACTCTGGCCTAATGGTTAAGGTCTTAACTCTTACTCTGGCCTACTGGTTAAGGTCTTAACTCTTACTCTGGCCTACTGGTTAAGGTCTTAACTCTTACTCTGGCCTACTGGTTAAGGTCTTAACACTTACTCTGGCATACTGGTTAAGGTCTTAACTCTTACTCTGGCCTAATAGCTAAGGATTTAGACTCATACTCTGGCCTACTGGTTAAGGTCTTAACTCTTACTCTGGGATAATAGCTAAGGTCTTAGACTCGTACTCTGGCCTAATAGCTAAGGTCTTAACTCTTACTCTGGGATAATAGCTAAGGTCTTAGACGCATACTCTGGCCTAATAGCTAAGGTCTTAACTCTTACTCTGGCCTACTGCTTATGGTCTTAACACTTACTCTGGCCTAATAGCTAAGGTTTTAGACTCGTACTCTGGCCTACTGGTTAAGGTCTTAACTCTTACTCTGGGATAATAGCTAAGGTCTTAGACTCATTCTCTGGCCTGCAGGTTAAGGTCTTAACTCTTACTCTGGCCTAATAGCTAATGTCTTAACTCTTACTCTGGCCTACTGGTTAAGGTCTTAACTCTTACTCTGGCCTAATAGCTAAGGTTTTAGACTCGTACTCTGGCCTACTGGTTAAGGTCTTAACTCTTACTCTGGGATAATAGCTAAGGTCTTAGACTCGTTCTCTGGCCTGCAGGTTAAGGTCTTAACTCTTACTCTGGCCTAATAGCTAAGGTCTTAACTCTTACTCTGGCCTACTGGTTAAGGTCTTAACTCTTACTCTGGCCTAATAGCTAAGGTCTTATCGCATACTCTTGCCTAATAGCTAAGGTCTTAACTCTTACTCTGGCCTAATAGCTAAGGTCTTAGACTCGTACTCTGGCCTAATGGTTAAGGTTTTAACTCTTAGTCTGGCATACTGGTTAAGGTCCTAACTCTTACTCTGGCCTAATAGCTAAGGTCTTAACTCTTACTCTGGCCTAATAGCAAAGGTCTTAGACTCGTAATCTGGCCTAATAGATAAGGTCTTAACTCTTACTCTGGCCTACTGGTTAAGGTCTTAGACTCGTACTCTGGCCTAATAGCTAAGGTCTTAGACTGTAATGGTTAAGGTCTTAACTCTTACTCTGGCCTACTGGTTAAGGTCTTAACTCTTACTCTGGCCTAATAGCTAAGGTCTTAACACTTACTCTGGCCTAATAGCTAAGGTCTTAGACTCGTACTCTGGCCTAATGGTTAAGGCCTTAACTCTTACTCTGGCCTAATATCTAAGGTCTTAACTCTTACTCTGGCATAATAGCTAAGGTCTTAGACTCGTACTCTGGCCTAATAGCTAAGGTCCTAGACTCGTACTCTGGCCTAATGGTTAAGGTCTTAACTCTTACTCTGGCCTAATAGCTAAGGTCTTAGACTCGTACTCTGGCCTAATGGTTAAGGTCTTAACTTTTTCTCTGGCCTAATAGCTAAGGTCTTAACTCTTACTCTGGCCTAATAGCTAAGGTCTTAGCTTCGTACTCTGGCCTACTGGATAAGGTCTTAACTTGTACTCTGGCCTAATGGTTAAGGCCTTAACACTTACTCTGCTCTAATAGCTAAGGTCTTAGACTCGTACTCTGGCCTAATACCTAAGGTCTTAGACTCATACTCTGGCCTAATGGTTAAGGTCTTAACTCTTACTCTGGCCTACTGGTTAAGGTCTTAACTCTTACTCTGGCCTACTGGTTAAGGTCTTAACACTTACTCTGGCCTACTGGTTAAGGTCTTAACTCTTACTCTGGCCTAATAGCTAAGGTTTTAGACTCATACTCTGGCCTACTGGTTAAGGTCTTAACTCTTACTCTGGGATAATAGCTAAGGTCTTAGACTCGTACTCTGGCCTAATAGCTAAGGTCTTAACTCTTACTCTGGGATAATAGCTAAGGTCTTAGACGCATACTCTGGCCTAATAGCTAAGGTCTTAACTCTTACTCGGGCCTAATAGCTAAGGTCTTAGCTTCGTACTCTGGCCTAATGGTTAAGGTCTTAACGCTTACTCTGCTCTAATAGCTAAGGTCTTAGACTCGTACTCTGGCCTAATAGCTAAGGTCTTAGACTCGTACTCTGGCCTAATGGTTAAGGTCTTAACTCTTACTCTGGCCTAATAGCTAAGGTCTTAGACTCGTACTGTGGCCTAATGGTTAAGGTCTTAACTTTTACTCTGGCCTAATAGCTAAGGTTTTAACTCTTACTCTGGCCTAATAGCTAAGGTCTTAGACTCGTACTCTGGCCTAATGGTTATGGTCTTAACTCCTACTCTGGCCTAATAGCTAAGGTCTTAGACTCGTAATCTGGCCTAATGGTTAACGTCTTAACTTTTACTCTGGCCTAATAGCTAAGGTCTTAGACTCGTACTCTGGCCTAATAGCTAAGGTCTTAGACTCGTACTCTGGCCTAATGGTTAAGCTTTTAACTCCTACTCTGGCCTAATAGCTAAGGTCTTAATTCTTACTCTGGCCTAATAGCTAAGGTCTTAGACTCATACTCTGGCCTAATGGTTAAGGTCTTAACTCTTACTCTGGCCTACTGGTTAAGGTCTTAACTCTTACTCTGGCCTAATAGCTAATGTTTTAGACTCGTACTCTGTCCTACTGGTTAAGGTCTTAACTCTTACTCTGGGATAATAGCTAAGGTCTTAGACTCGTACTCTGGCCTGCAGGTTAAGGTCTTAACTCTTACTCGGGCCTTCTGGTTAAGGTCTTAACTCTTAATCTGGCCTAATAGCTAAGGTCTTAGACTCGTACTCTGGCCTAAAGGTTAAGGTCTTAACTCTTACTCTGGCCTACTGGTTAAGGTCTTAACTCTTACTCTGGCCTAATAGCTGAGGTCTTAACTCTTACTCTGGCCTACTGGTTAAGGTCTTAACTTTTACACTGGCCTAATAGCTAAGGTCTTAGACTCATACTCTGGCCTAATGGTTAAGGTCTTAACTCTTACTCTGGCCTAATAGCTAAGGTCCTAACTCTTACTCTGGCCTAATAGCTAAGGTCTTAACTCTCACTCTGGCCTACTGGTTAAGATCTTAACTCGTACTCTGGCCTAATAGCTAAGGTCTTAGACTTGTACTCTGGCCTACAGGTTAAGGTCTTAACTCTTACTCTGGCCTACTGGTAAGGTCTTTACCCTTACTCTGGCATAATAGCTAAGGTCTTAGACTCGTACTCTGGCCTAATGGTTAAGGTCTTAACTCTTACTCTAGCCTAATAGCTAGGGTCTTAACTCGTACTCTGGCCTAATAGCTAAGGTCTTAGACTCGTACTCTGGCCTAATGGTTAAGGTCTTACCTCTTACTCTGGCCTACTGGTTAAGGTCTTAACTGTTACTGTGGCCTAATAGCTAAGGTCTTAACTCTTACTCTGGCCTAATAGCTAACGTCTTAGCCTTGTACTCTGGCCTACTGGTTAAGGTCTTAACTCTTACTCTGGCCTACTGGTTAAGGTCTTAACTCTTACTCTGGCCTAATAGATAAGGTCTTAGACTCGTACTCTGGCCTAATGGTTAAGGTCTTAACTCCTACTCTGGCCTAATAGCTAAGGTCTTAGACTCGTACTCTGGCCTAATGGTTAAGGTCTTAACTTTTACTCTGGCCTAATAGCTAAGGTCTTAACTCTTACACTGGACTAATAGCTAAGGTCTTAGACTCGTACTCTGGCCTACTGGTTAAGGTCTTAACTCTTACTCTGGCCTACTGGTTAAGGTCTTAACTCTTACTCTGGCCTAATAGCTAAGGTTTTAACTCTTACTCTGGCCTAATAGCTAAGGTCTTAGCCTCGTACACTGGCCTACTGGTTAAGGTCTTAACTCTTACTCTGGCCTACTGGTTAAGGTCTTAACTCTTACTCTGGCCTAATAGCTAAGGTCTTAGACTCGTACTCTGGCCTAATAGCTAAGGTCTTAGACTCGTACTCTGGCCTAATGGTTAAGGTCTTAACTCCTACTCTGGCCTAATAGCTAAGGTCTTAGACTCGTACTCTGGCCTAATGGTTAACGTCTTAACTTTTACTCTGGCCTAATAGCTAAGGTCTTAGACTCATACTCTGGCCTAATAGCTAAGGTCTTAGACTCGTACTCTGGCCTAATGGTTACGCTTTTAACTCCTACTCTGGCCTAATAGCTAAGGTCTTAATTCTTACTCTGGCCAAATAGCTAAGGTCTTAGACTCATACTCTGGCCTAATGGTTAAGGTCTTAACTCTTACTCTGGCCTACTGGTTAAGGTCTTAACTTTTACACTGGCCTAATAGCTAAGGTCTTAGACTCATACTCTGGCCTAATGGTTAAGGTCTTAACTCTTACTCTGGCCTAATAGCTAAGGTCCTAACTCTTACTCTGGCCTAATAGCTAAGGTCTTAACTCTCACTCTGGCCTACTGGTTAAGATCTTAACTCTTACTCTGGCCTAATAGCTAAGGTCTTAGACTCGTACTCTGGCCTAATAGCTAAGGTCTTAGACTTGTACTCTGGCCTACAGGTTAAGGTCTTAACTCTTACTCTGGCCTACTGGTTAAGGTCTTTACCCTTACTCTGGCATAATAGCTAAGGTCTTAGACTCGTACTCTGGCCTAATGGTTAAGGTCTTAACTCTTACTCTAGCCTAATAGCTAGGGTCTTAACTCGTACTCTGGCCTAATAGCTAAGGTCTTAGACTCGTACTCTGGCCTAATGGTTAAGGTCTTACCTCTTACTCTGGCCTACTGGTTAAGGTCTTAACTGTTACTGTAGCCTAATAGCTAAGGTCTTAACTCTTACTCTGGCCTAATAGCTAAGGTCTTAGCCTTGTACTCTGGCCTACTGGTTAAGGTCTTAACTCTTACTCTGGCCTACTGGTTAAGGTCTTAACTCTTACTCTGGCCTAATAGCTAAGGTCTTAGACTCGTACTCTGGCCTAATGGTTAAGGTCTTAACTCCTACTCTGGCCTAATAGCTAAGGTCTTAGACTCGTACTCTGGCCTAATGGTTAAGGTCTTAACTTTTACTCTGGCCTAATAGCTAAGGTCTTAACTCTTACACTGGACTAATAGCTAAGGTCTTAGACTCGTACTCTGGCCTACTGGTTAAGGTCTTAACTCTTACTCTGGCCTACTGGTTAAGGTCTTAACTCTTACTCTGGCCTAATAGCTAAGGTCTTAGACTCGTACTCTGGCCTAATAGCTAAGGTCTTAGACTCGTACTCTGGCCTAATGGTTAAGCTTTTAACTCCTACTCTGGCCTAATAGCTAAGGTCTTAACTCTTACTCTGGCCTAATAGCTAAGGTCTTAACTCTTCCTCTGGCCTAATAGCTAAGGTCTTAGACTCATACTCTGGCCTAATGGTTAAGGTCTTATCTCTTACTCTGGCCTACTGGTTAAGGTCTTAACTCTTACTCTGGCCTAATAGCTAAGGTTTTAGACTCGTACTCTGGCCTACTTTTTAAGGTCTTAACTCTTACTCGGGCCTAATAGCTAAGGTCTTAGCTTCGTACTCTGGCCTACTGGTTAAGGTCTTAACTCGTACTCTGGCCTAATAGCTAAGGTCTTAGACTCGTACTCTGGCCTAATGGTTAAGGTCTTAACTCTTACTCTGGCCTAATATCTAAGGTCTTAACTCTTACTCTGGCCTAATAGCTAAGGTCTTAGACTCGTACTCTGGCCTAATAGCTAAGGTCCTAGACTCGTACTCTGGCCTAATGGTTAAGGTCTTAACTCTTACTCTGGCCTAATAGCTAAGGTCTTAGACTCGTACTCTGGCCTAATGGTTAAGGTCTTAACTTTTTCTCTGGCCTAATAGCTAAGGTCTTAACTCTTACTCTGGCCTAATAGCTAAGGTCTTAGCTTCGTACTCTGGCCTACTGGATAAGGTCTTAACTTGTACTCTGGCCTAATGGTTAAGGCCTTAACACTTACTCTGCTCTAATAGCTAAGGTCTTAGACTCGTACTCTGGCCTAATACCTAAGGTCTTAGACTCATACTCTGGCCTAATGGTTAAGGTCTTAACTCTTACTCTGGCCTACTGGTTAAGGTCTTAACTCTTACTCTGGCCTACTGGTTAAGGTCTTAACTCTTACTCTGGCCTACTGGTTAAGGTCTTAACACTTACTCTGGCATACTGGTTAAGGTCTTAACTCTTACTCTGGCCTAATAGCTAAGGATTTAGACTCATACTCTGGCCTACTGGTTAAGGTCTTAACTCTTACTCTGGGATAATAGCTAAGGTCTTAGACTCGTACTCTGGCCTAATAGCTAAGGTCTTAACTCTTACTCTGGGATAATAGCTAAGGTCTTAGACGCATACTCTGGCCTAATAGCTAAGGTCTTAACTCTTACTCTGGCCTAATAGTTAAGGTCTTAGACTCGTACTCTGGCCTAATGGTTAAGCTTTTAACTCCTACTCTGGCCTAATAGCTAAGGTCTTAATTCTTACTCTGGCCTAATAGCTAAGGTCTTAGACTCATACTCTGGCCTAATTGTTAAGGTCTTAACTCTTACTCTGGCCTACTGCTTATGGTCTTAACACTTACTCTGGCCTAATAGCTAAGGTTTTAGACTCGTACTCTGGCCTACTGGTTAAGGTCTTAACTCTTACTCTGGGATAATAGCTAAGGTCTTAGACTCATTCTCTGGCCTGCAGGTTAAGGTCTTAACTCTTACTCTGGCCTAATAGCTAATGTCTTAACTCTTACTCTGGCCTACTGGTTAAGGTCTTAACTCTTACTCTGGCCTAATAGCTAAGGTTTTAGACTCGTACTCTGGCCTACTGGTTAAGGTCTTAACTCTTACTCTGGGATAATAGCTAAGGTCTTAGACTCGTTCTCTGGCCTGCAGGTTAAGGTCTTAACTCTTACTCTGGCCTAATAGCTAAGGTCTTAACTCTTACTCTGGCCTACTGGTTAAGGTCTTAACTCTTACTCTGGCCTAATAGCTAAGGTCTTATCGCATACTCTTGCCTAATAGCTAAGGTCTTAACTCTTACTCTGGCCTAATAGCTAAGGTCTTAGACTCGTACTCTGGCCTAATGGTTAAGGTTTTAACTCTTAGTCTGGCATACTGGTTAAGGTCCTAACTCTTACTCTGGCCTAATAGCTAAGGTCTTAACTCTTACTCTGGCCTAATAGCAAAGGTCTTAGACTCGTAATCTGGCCTAATAGATAAGGTCTTAACTCTTACTCTGGCCTACTGGTTAAGGTCTTAGACTCGTACTCTGGCCTAATAGCTAAGGTCTTAGACTGTAATGGTTAAGGTCTTAACTCTTACTCTGGCCTACTGGTTAAGGTCTTAACTCTTACTCTGGCCTAATAGCTAAGGTCTTAACACTTACTCTGGCCTAATAGCTAAGGTCTTAGACTCGTACTCTGGCCTAATGGTTAAGGCCTTAACTCTTACTCTGGCCTAATATCTAAGGTCTTAACTCTTACTCTGGCATAATAGCTAAGGTCTTAGACTCGTACTCTGGCCTAATAGCTAAGGTCCTAGACTCGTACTCTGGCCTAATGGTTAAGGTCTTAACTCTTACTCTGGCCTAATAGCTAAGGTCTTAGACTCGTACTCTGGCCTAATGGTTAAGGTCTTAACTTTTTCTCTGGCCTAATAGCTAAGGTCTTAACTCTTACTCTGGCCTAATAGCTAAGGTCTTAGCTTCGTACTCTGGCCTACTGGATAAGGTCTTAACTTGTACTCTGGCCTAATGGTTAAGGCCTTAACACTTACTCTGCTCTAATAGCTAAGGTCTTAGACTCGTACTCTGGCCTAATACCTAAGGTCTTAGACTCATACTCTGGCCTAATGGTTAAGGTCTTAACTCTTACTCTGGCCTACTGGTTAAGGTCTTAACTCTTACTCTGGCCTACTGGTTAAGGTCTTAACACTTACTCTGGCCTACTGGTTAAGGTCTTAACTCTTACTCTGGCCTAATAGCTAAGGTTTTAGACTCATACTCTGGCCTACTGGTTAAGGTCTTAACTCTTACTCTGGGATAATAGCTAAGGTCTTAGACTCGTACTCTGGCCTAATAGCTAAGGTCTTAACTCTTACTCTGGGATAATAGCTAAGGTCTTAGACGCATACTCTGGCCTAATAGCTAAGGTCTTAACTCTTACTCGGGCCTAATAGCTAAGGTCTTAGCTTCGTACTCTGGCCTAATGGTTAAGGTCTTAACGCTTACTCTGCTCTAATAGCTAAGGTCTTAGACTCGTACTCTGGCCTAATAGCTAAGGTCTTAGACTCGTACTCTGGCCTAATGGTTAAGGTCTTAACTCTTACTCTGGCCTAATAGCTAAGGTCTTAGACTCGTACTGTGGCCTAATGGTTAAGGTCTTAACTTTTACTCTGGCCTAATAGCTAAGGTTTTAACTCTTACTCTGGCCTAATAGCTAAGGTCTTAGACTCGTACTCTGGCCTAATGGTTATGGTCTTAACTCCTACTCTGGCCTAATAGCTAAGGTCTTAGACTCGTAATCTGGCCTAATGGTTAACGTCTTAACTTTTACTCTGGCCTAATAGCTAAGGTCTTAGACTCGTACTCTGGCCTAATAGCTAAGGTCTTAGACTCGTACTCTGGCCTAATGGTTAAGCTTTTAACGCCTACTCTGGCCTAATAGCTAAGGTCTTAATTCTTACTCTGGCCTAATAGCTAAGGTCTTAGACTCATACTCTGGCCTAATGGTTAAGGTCTTAACTCTTACTCTGGCCTACTGGTTAAGGTCTTAACTCTTACTCTGGCCTAATAGCTAATGTTTTAGACTCGTACTCTGTCCTACTGGTTAAGGTCTTAACTCTTACTCTGGGATAATAGCTAAGGTCTTAGACTCGTACTCTGGCCTGCAGGTTAAGGTCTTAACTCTTACTCGGGCCTTCTGGTTAAGGTCTTAACTCTTAATCTGGCCTAATAGCTAAGGTCTTAGACTCGTACTCTGGCCTAAAGGTTAAGGTCTTAACTCTTACTCTGGCCTACTGGTTAAGGTCTTAACTCTTACTCTGGCCTAATAGCTGAGGTCTTAACTCTTACTCTGGCCTACTGGTTAAGGTCTTAACTTTTACACTGGCCTAATAGCTAAGGTCTTAGACTCATACTCTGGCCTAATGGTTAAGGTCTTAACTCTTACTCTGGCCTAATAGCTAAGGTCCTAACTCTTACTCTGGCCTAATAGCTAAGGTCTTAACTCTCACTCTGGCCTACTGGTTAAGATCTTAACTCGTACTCTGGCCTAATAGCTAAGGTCTTAGACTTGTACTCTGGCCTACAGGTTAAGGTCTTAACTCTTACTCTGGCCTACTGGTAAGGTCTTTACCCTTACTCTGGCATAATAGCTAAGGTCTTAGACTCGTACTCTGGCCTAATGGTTAAGGTCTTAACTCTTACTCTAGCCTAATAGCTAGGGTCTTAACTCGTACTCTGGCCTAATAGCTAAGGTCTTAGACTCGTACTCTGGCCTAATGGTTAAGGTCTTACCTCTTACTCTGGCCTACTGGTTAAGGTCTTAACTGTTACTGTGGCCTAATAGCTAAGGTCTTAACTCTTACTCTGGCCTAATAGCTAACGTCTTAGCCTTGTACTCTGGCCTACTGGTTAAGGTCTTAACTCTTACTCTGGCCTACTGGTTAAGGTCTTAACTCTTACTCTGGCCTAATAGATAAGGTCTTAGACTCGTACTCTGGCCTAATGGTTAAGGTCTTAACTCCTACTCTGGCCTAATAGCTAAGGTCTTAGACTCGTACTCTGGCCTAATGGTTAAGGTCTTAACTTTTACTCTGGCCTAATAGCTAAGGTCTTAACTCTTACACTGGACTAATAGCTAAGGTCTTAGACTCGTACTCTGGCCTACTGGTTAAGGTCTTAACTCTTACTCTGGCCTACTGGTTAAGGTCTTAACTCTTACTCTGGCCTAATAGCTAAGGTTTTAACTCTTACTCTGGCCTAATAGCTAAGGTCTTAGCCTCGTACACTGGCCTACTGGTTAAGGTCTTAACTCTTACTCTGGCCTACTGGTTAAGGTCTTAACTCTTACTCTGGCCTAATAGCTAAGGTCTTAGACTCGTACTCTGGCCTAATAGCTAAGGTCTTAGACTCGTACTCTGGCCTAATGGTTAAGGTCTTAACTCCTACTCTGGCCTAATAGCTAAGGTCTTAGACTCGTACTCTGGCCTAATGGTTAACGTCTTAACTTTTACTCTGGCCTAATAGCTAAGGTCTTAGACTCGTACTCTGGCCTAATAGCTAAGGTCTTAGACTCGTACTCTGGCCTAATGGTTACGCTTTTAACTCCTACTCTGGCCTAATAGCTAAGGTCTTAATTCTTACTCTGGCCAAATAGCTAAGGTCTTAGACTCATACTCTGGCCTAATGGTTAAGGTCTTAACTCTTACTCTGGCCTACTGGTTAAGGTCTTAACTTTTACACTGGCCTAATAGCTAAGGTCTTAGACTCATACTCTGGCCTAATGGTTAAGGTCTTAACTCTTACTCTGGCCTAATAGCTAAGGTCCTAACTCTTACTCTGGCCTAATAGCTAAGGTCTTAACTCTCACTCTGGCCTACTGGTTAAGATCTTAACTCTTACTCTGGCCTAATAGCTAAGGTCTTAGACTCGTACTCTGGCCTAATAGCTAAGGTCTTAGACTTGTACTCTGGCCTACAGGTTAAGGTCTTAACTCTTACTCTGGCCTACTGGTTAAGGTCTTTACCCTTACTCTGGCATAATAGCTAAGGTCTTAGACTCGTACTCTGGCCTAATGGTTAAGGTCTTAACTCTTACTCTAGCCTAATAGCTAGGGTCTTAACTCGTACTCTGGCCTAATAGCTAAGGTCTTAGACTCGTACTCTGGCCTAATGGTTAAGGTCTTACCTCTTACTCTGGCCTACTGGTTAAGGTCTTAACTGTTACTGTGGCCTAATAGCTAAGGTCTTAACTCTTACTCTGGCCTAATAGCTAAGGTCTTAGCCTTGTACTCTGGCCTACTGGTTAAGGTCTTAACTCTTACTCTGGCCTACTGGTTAAGGTCTTAACTCTTACTCTGGCCTAATAGCTAAGGTCTTAGACTCGTACTTTGGCCTAATGGTTAAGGTCTTAACTCCTACTCTGGCCTAATAGCTAAGGTCTTAGACTCGTACTCTGGCCTAATGGTTAAGGTCTTAACTTTTACTCTGGCCTAATAGCTAAGGTCTTAACTCTTACACTGGACTAATAGCTAAGGTCTTAGACTCGTACTCTGGCCTACTGGTTAAGGTCTTAACTCTTACTCTGGCCTACTGGTTAAGGTCTTAACTCTTACTCTGGCCTAATAGCTAAGGTCTTAGACTCGTACTCTGGCCTAATAGCTAAGGTCTTAGACTCGTACTCTGGCCTAATGGTTAAGCTTTTAACTCCTACTCTGGCCTAATAGCTAAGGTCTTAACTCTTACTCTGGCCTAATAGCTAAGGTCTTAACTCTTCCTCTGGCCTAATAGCTAAGGTCTTAGACTCATACTCTGGCCTAATGGTTAAGGTCTTATCTCTTACTCTGGCCTACTGGTTAAGGTCTTAACTCTTACTCTGGCCTAATAGCTAAGGTTTTAGACTCGTACTCTGGCCTACTTTTTAAGGTCTTAACTCTTACTCGGGCCTAATAGCTAAGGTCTTAGCTTCGTACTCTGGCCTACTGGTTAAGGTCTTAACTCGTACTCTGGCCTAATGGTTAAGGTCTTAACGCTTACTCTGCTCTAATAGCTAAGGTCTTAGACTCGTACTCTGGCCTAATAGCTAAGGTCTTAGACTCGTACTCTGGCCTAATGGTTAAGGTCTTAACTCTTACTCTGGCCTAATAGCTAAGGTCTTAGACTCGTACTGTGGCCTAATGGTTAAGGTCTTAACTTTTACTCTGGCCTAATAGCTAAGGTTTTAACTCTTACTCTGGCCTAATAGCTAAGGTCTTAGCCTCGTACACTGGCCTACTGGTTAAGGTCTTAACTCTTACTCTGGCCTACTGGTTAAGGTCTTAACTCTTACTCTGGCCTAATAGCTAAGGTCTTAGACTCGTACTCTGGCCTAATAGCTAAGGTCTTAGACTCGTACTCTGGCCTAATGGTTAAGGTCTTAACTCTTACTCTAGCCTAATAGCTAGGGTCTTAACTCGTACTCTGGCCTAATAGCTTAGGTCTTAGACTCGTACTCTGGCCTAATGGTTAAGGTCTTACCTCTTACTCTGGCCTATTGGTTAAGGTCTTAACTGTTACTGTGGCCTAATAGCTAAGGTCTTAACTCTTACTCTGGCCTAATAGCTAAGGTCTTAGACTCGTACTCTGGCCTAATAGCTAAGGTCTTAGACTCGTACTGTGGCCTAATGGTTAAGGTCTTAACTTTTACTCTGGCCTAATAGCTAAGGTCTTAACTCTTACTCTGGCCTGATAGCTAAGGTCTTAGACTCGTACTCTGGCCTAATGGTTAAGGTCTTAACTCTTACTCTGGCCTACTGGTTAAGGTCTTAACTCTTACTCTGGCCTACTGGTTAAGGTCTTCACTCTTACTCTGGCCTAACAGCTAAGGTCTTAGACTCGTACTCTGGCCTAATGGTTAAGGTCTTAACTCCTACTCTGGCCTAATAGCTAAGGTCTTAGACTCGTACTCTGGCCTAATGGTTAAGGTCTTAACTTTTACTCTGGCCTAATAGCTAAGGTCTTAACTCTTACACTGGACTAATAGCTAAGGTCTTAGACTCGTACTCTGGCCTACTGTTTAAGGTCTTAACTCTTACTCTGGCCTACTGGTTAAGGTCTTAACTCTTACTCTGGCCTAATAGCTAAGGTCTTAGACTCGTACTCTGGCCTAATAGCTAAGGTCTTAGACTCGTACTCTGGCCTAATGGTTAAGCTTTTAACTCCTACTCTGGCCTAATAGCTAAGGTCTTAACTCTTACTCTGGCCTAATAGCTAAGGTCTTAACTCTTCCTCTGGCCTAATAGCTAAGGTCTTAGACTCATACTCTGGCCTAATGGTTAAGGTCTTATCTCTTACTCTGGCCTACTGGTTAAGGTCTTAACTCTTACTCTGGCCTAATAGCTAAGGTTTTAGACTCGTACTCTGGCCTACTTTTTAAGGTCTTAACTCTTACTCTGGGATAATAGCTAAGGTCTTAGACTCGTACTCTGGCTTAATAGCTAAGGTCTTAACTCTTACTCGGGCCTAATAGCTAAGGTCTTAGCTTCGTACTCTGGCCTACTGGTTAAGGTCTTAACTCGTACTCTGGCCTAATGGTTAAGGTCTTAACGCTTACTCTGCTCTAATAGCTAAGGTCTTAGACTCGTACTCTGGCCTAATAGCTAAGGTCTTAGACTCGTACTCTGGCCTAATGGTTAAGGTCTTAACTCTTACTCTGGCCTAATGGCTAAGGTCTTAGACTCGTACTGTGGCCTAATGGTTAAGGTCTTAACTTTTACTCTGGCCTAATAGCTAAGGTTTTAACTCTTACTCTGGCCTAATAGCTAAGGTCTTAGCCTCGTACACTGGCCTACTGGTTAAGGTCTTAACTCTTACTCTGGCCTACTGGTTAAGGTCTTAACTCTTAATCTTGCCTAATAGCTAAGGTCTTAGACTCGTACTCTGGCCTAATAGCTAAGGTCTTAGACTCGTACTCTGGCCTAATGGTTAAGGTCTTAACTCCTATTCTGGCCTAATAGCTAAGGTCTTAGACTCGTACTCTGGCCTAATGGTTAAGGTCTTAACTTTTACTCTGGCCTAATAGCTAAGGTCTTAGACTCGTACTCTGGCCTAATAGCTAAGGTCTTAGACTCGTACTCTGGCCTAATGGTTAAGCTTTTAACTCCTACTCTGGCCTAATAGCTAAGGTCTTAATTCTTACTCTGGCCTAATAGCTAAGGTCTTAGACTCATACTCTGGCCTAATGGTTAAGGTCTTAACTCTTACTCTGGCCTACTGCTTATGGTCTTAACACTTACTCTGGCCTAATAGCTAAGGTTTTAGACACGTACTCTGGCCTACTGGTTAAGGTCTTAACTCTTACTCTGGGATAATAGCTAAGGTCTTAGACTCGTTCTCTGGCCTGCAGGTTAAGGTCTTAACTCTTACTCTGGCCTAATAGCTAAGGTCTTAACTCTTACTCTGGCCTACTGGTTAAGGTCTTAACTCTTACTCTGGCCTAATAGCTAAGGTTTTAGACTCGTACTCTGGCCTACTGGATAAGGTCTTAACTCTTACTCTGGGATAATAGCTAAGGTCTTAGACTCGTTCTCTGGCCTGCAGGTTAAGGTCTTAACTCTTACTCTGGCCTAATAGCTGAGGTCTTAACTCTTACTCTGGCCTACTGGTTAAGGTCTTAACTTTTACACTGGCCTAATAGCTAAGGTCTTAGACTCATACTCTGGCCTAATGGTTAAGGTCTTAACTCTTACTCTGGCCAAATAGCTAAGGTCCTAACTCTAACTCTGGCCTAATAGCTAAGGTCTTAACTCTCACTCTGGCCTACTGGTTAAGATCTTAACTCTTACTCTGGCCTGATAGCTAAGGTCTTAGACTCGTACTCTGGCCTAATGGTTAAGGTCTTAACTCTTACTCTGGCCTACTGGTTAAGGTCTTAACTCTTACTCTGGCCTACTGGTTAAGGTCTTAACACTTACTCTGGCCTACTGGTTAAGGTCTTAACTCTTACTCTGGGATAATAGCTAAGGTCTTAGACTCGTACTCTGGCCTAATAGCTAAGGTCTTAACTCTTACTCTGGGATAATAGCTAAGGTCTTAGACGCATACTCTGGCCTAATAGCTAAGGTCTTAACTCTTACTTGGGCCTAATAGCTAAGGTCTTAGCTTCGTACTCTGGCCTACTGATTAAGGTCCTAACTCATACTCTGGCCTAATGGTTAAGGTCTTAACGCTTACTCTGCTCTAATAGCTAAGGTCTTAGACTCGTACTCTGGCCTAATAGCTAAGGTCTTAGACTCGTACTCTGGCCTAATGGTTAAGGTCTTAACTCTTACTCTGGCCTAATAGCTAAGGTCTTAGACTCGTACTGTGGCCTAATGGTTAAGGTCTTAACTTTTACTCTGGCCTAATAGCTAAGGTTTTAACTCTTACTCTGGCCTAATAGCTAAGGTCTTAGCCTCGTACACTGGCCTACTGGTTAAGGTCTTAACTCTTACTCTGGCCTACTGGTTAAGGTCTTAACTCTTACTCTGGCCTAATAGCTAAGGTCTTAGACTCGTACTCTGGCCTAATAGCTAAGGTCTTAGACTCGTACTCTGGCCTAATGGTTAAGGTCTTAACTCCTACTCTGGCCTAATAGCTAAGGTCTTAGACTCGTACTCTGGCCTAATGGTTAACGTCTTAACTTTTACTCTGGCCTAATAGCTAAGGTCTTAGACTCGTACTCTGGCCTAATAGCTAAGGTCTTAGACTCGTACTCTGGCCTAATGGTTAAGCTTTTAACTCCTACTCTGGCCTAATAGCTAAGGTCTTAATTCTTACTCTGGCCTAATAGCTAAGGTCTTAGACTCATACTCTGTCCTAATGGTTAAGGTCTTAACTCTTACTCTGGCCTACTGGTTAAGGTCTTAACTCTTACTCTGGCCTAATAGCTAAGGTTTTAGACTCGTACTCTGTCCTACTGGTTAAGGTCTTAACTCTTACTCTGGGATAATAGCTAAGGTCTTAGACTCGTACTCTGGCCTGCAGGTTAAGGTCTTAACTCTTACTCGGGCCTTCTGGTTAAGGTCTTAACTCTTAATCTGGCCTAATAGCTAAGGTCTTAGACTCGTACTCTGGCCTAAAGGTTAAGGTCTTAACTCTTACTCTGGCCTAATAGCTGAGGTCTTAACTCTTACTCTGGCCTACTGGTTAAGGTCTTAACTTTTACACTGGCCTAATAGCTAAGGTCGTAGACTCATACTCTGGCCTAATGGTTAAGGTCTTAACTCTTACTCTGGCCTAATAGCTAAGGTCCTAACTAGGCCTGGGCGAAGCACTACGCTACGCTCGCGTAGTTTGCGAAGTTCGCGCTACTTCGCGCTACGCGAACTGCACGTAGCACAGTGCGAACACGCGTAGCGTAGTGTTGCGTAGTGCTGCGGTCATTTTTTGCTTGCTCGCGGTCCTCAACGTCAAGTTGGCGACCGCGAGCAAGCAAAATGACATCCTGGCGAGACTTTTTCCTTGTTCGCGATCGCGAGCATGGAAAATAAACCTCCCGGCGAGATTCCCAACGCGAGAAGGTCAGGTTTCTCATTGCGAGGGGTCGCGTATGCTCGCGACCGCTCGCGATGAGAAACTACCAGTTCGCGTTGAGAAAGCTGCAGCTCGAGTAAAAATCTACTCGAGCAGCAGAAAACTACAGCTCGCACTGTGCAAGATGCCATTTTCAATGATTGCACAGTGCCGGTTGCTTGTCCGCACTGTGCAATCATTGAAAACAACATCTTGCACAGTGCGAACATGTTACTTCGCAGTTCGCGAAGTGCTACGCGTAGCTCGCGTAGTGGGAACTTCACTTTGCGTAGCTTCGCGAAGTGCTACTTCGCGAACTACGCCCACCCTTAGTCCTAACTCTTACTCTGGCCTAATCGCTAAGGTCTTAACTCTCACTCTGGCCTACTGGTTAAGATCTTAACTCTTACTCTGGCCTAATAGCTAAGGTCTTAGACTCGTACTCTGGCCTAATAGCTAAGGTCTTAGACTTGTACTCTGGCCTACAGGTTAAGGTCTTAACTCTTACTCTGGCCTACTGGTTAAGGTCTTTACCCTTACTCTGGCATAATAGCTAAGGTCTTAGACTCGTACTCTGGCCTAATGGTTAAGGTCTTAACTCTTACTCTAGCCTAATAGCTAGGGTCTTAACTCGTACTCTGGCCTAATAGCTAAGGTCTTAGACTCGTACTCTGGCCTAATGGTTAAGGTCTTACCTCTTACTCTGGCCTACTGGTTAAGGTCTTAACTGTTACTGTGGCCTAATAGCTAAGGTCTTAACTCTTACTCTGGCCTAATAGCTAAGGTCTTAGCCTTGTACTCTGGCCTACTGGTTAAGGTCTTAACTCTTACTCTGGCCTACTGGTTAAGGTCTTAACTCTTACTCTGGCCTAATAGCTAAGGTCTTAGACTCGTACTCTGGCCTAATGGTTAAGGTCTTAACTCCTACTCTGGCCTTATAGCTAAGGTCTTAGACTCGTACTCTGGCCTAATGGTTAAGGTCTTAACTTTTACTCTGGCCTAATAGCTAAGGTCTTAACTCTTACACTGGACTAATAGCTAAGGTCTTAGACTCGTACTCTGGCCTACTGGTTAAGGTCTTAACTCTTACTCTGGCCTACTGGTTAAGGTCTTAACTATTACTCTGGCCTAATAGCTAAGGTCTTAGACTCGTACTCTGGCCTAATAGCTAAGGTCTTAGACTCGTACTGTGGCCTAATGGTTAAGGTCTTAACTTTTACTCTGGCCTAATAGCTAAGGTTTTAACTCTTACTCTGGCCTAATAGCTAAGGTCTTAGCCTCGTACACTGGCCTACTGGTTAAGGTCTTAACTCTTACTCTGGCCTACTGGTTAAGGTCTTAACTCTTACTCTGGCCTAATAGCTAAGGTCTTAGACTCGTACTCTGGCCTAATAGCTAAGGTCTTAGACTTGTACTCTGGCCTAATGGTTAAGGTCTTAACTCCTACTCTGGCCTAATAGCTAAGGTCTTAGACTCGTACTCTGGCCTAATGGTTAACGTCTTAACTTTTACTCTGGCCTAATAGCGAAGGTCTTAGACTCGTACTCTGGCCTAATAGCTAAGGTCTTAGACTCGTACTCTGGCCTAATGGTTAAGCTTTTAACTCCTACTCTGGCCTAATAGCTAAGGTCCTAATTCTTACTCTGGCCAAATAGCTAAGGTCTTAGACTCATACTCTGGCCTAATGGTTAAGGTCTTAACTCTTACTCTGGCCTACTGGTTAAGGTCTTAACTTTTACACTGGCCTAATAGCTAAGGTCTTAGACTCATACTCTGGCCTAATGGTTAAGGTCTTAACTCTTACTCTGGCCTAATAGCTAAGGTCCTAACTCTTACTCTGGCCTAATAGCTAAGGTCTTAACTCTCACTCTGGCCTACTGGTTAAGATCTTAACTCTTACTCTGGCCTAATAGCTAAGGTCTTAGACTCGTACTCTGGCCTAATAGCTATGGTCTTAGACTTGTACTCTGGCCTACAGGTTAAGGTCTTAACTCTTACTCTGGCCTACTGGTTAAGGTCTTTACCCTTACTCTGGCATAATAGCTAAGGTCTTAGACTCGTACTCTGGCCTAATGGTTAAGGTCTTAAATCTTACTCTAGCCTAATAGCTAGGGTCTTAACTCGTACTCTGGCCTAATAGCTAAGGTCTTAGATTCGTACTCTGGCCTAATGGTTAAGGTCTTACCTCTTACTCTGGCCTACTGGTTAAGGTCTTAACTGTTACTGTGGCCTAATAGCTAAGGTCTTAACTCTTACTCTGGCCTAATAGCTAAGGTCTTAGCCTTGTACTCTGGCCTACTGGTTAAGGTCTTAACTCTTACTCTGGCCTACTGGTTAAGGTCTTAACTCTTACTCTGGCCTAATAGCTAAGGTCTTAGACTCGTACTCTGGCCTAATGGTTAAGGTCTTAACTCCTACTCTGGCCTAATAGCTAAGGTCTTAGACTCGTACTCTGGCCTAATGGTTAAGGTCTTAACTTTTACTCTGGCCTAATAGCTAAGGTCTTAACTCTTACACTGGACAAATAGCTAAGGTCTTAGACTCGTACTCTGGCCTACTGGTTAAGGTCTTAACTCTTACTCTGGCCTACTGGTTAAGGTCTTAACTCTCACTCTGGCCTAATAGCTAAGGTCTTAGACTCGTACTCTGGCCTAATAGCTAAGGTCTTAGACTCGTACTCTGGCCTAATGGTTAAGCTTTTAACTCCTACTCTGGCCTAATAGCTAAGGTCGTAACTCTTACTCTGGCCTAATAGCTAAGGTCTTAACTCTTCCTCTGGCCTAATAGCTAAGGTCTTAGACTCATACTCTGGCCTAATGGTTAAGGTCTTATCTCTTACTCTGGCCTACTGGTTAAGGTCTTAACTCTTACTCTGGCCTAATAGCTAAGGTTTTAGACTCGTACTCTGGCCTACTTTTTAAGGTCTTAACTCTTACTCTGGGATAATAGCTAAGGTCTTAGACTCGTACTCTGGCCTAATAGCTAAGGTCTTAACTCTTACTCGGGCCTAATAGCTAAGGTCTTAGCTTCGTACTCTGGCCTACTGGTTAAGGTCTTAACTCGTACTCTGGCCTAATGGTTAAGGTCTTAACGCTTACTCTGCTCTAATAGCTAAGGTCTTAGACTCGTACTCTGGCCTAATAGCTAAGGTCTTAGACTCGTACTCTGGCCTAATGGTTAAGGTCTTAACTCTTACTCTGGCCTAATAGCTAAGGTCTTAGACTCGTACTGTGGCCTAATGGTTAAGGTCTTAACTTTTACTCTGGCCTAATAGCTAAGGTTTTAACTCTTACTCTGGCCTAATAGCTGAGGTCTTAGCCTCGTACACTGGCCTACTGGTTAAGGTCTTAACTCTTACTCTGGCCTACTGGTTAAGGTCTTAACTCTTACTCTGGCCTAATAGCTAAGGTCTTAGACTCGTACTCTGGCCTAATAGCTAAGGTCTTAGACTCGTACTCTGGCCTAATGGTTAAGGTCTTAACTCCTACTCTGGCCTAATAGCTAAGGTCTTAGACTCGTACTCTGGCCTAATGGTTAAGGTCTTAACTTTTACTCTGGCCTAATAGCTAAGGTCTTAGACTCGTACTCTGGCCTAATAGCTAAGGTCTTAGACTCGTACTCTGGCCTAATGGTTAAGCTTTTAACTCCTACTCTGGCCTAATAGCTAAGGTCTTAATTCTTACTCTGGCCTAATAGCTAAGGTCTTAGACTCATACTCTGGCCTAATGGTTAAGGTCTTAACTCTTACTCTGGCCTACTGCTTAAGGTCTTAACACTTACTCTGGCC
This sequence comes from Triturus cristatus, assembly GCF_964204655.1. Lineage (NCBI taxonomy): Eukaryota > Metazoa > Chordata > Amphibia > Caudata > Salamandridae > Triturus > Triturus cristatus. The sequence continues at coordinate 895,736,866 of NC_140591.1, read as the reverse complement.
TAATAGCTAAGGTTTTAGACTCGTACTCTGGCCTACTGGTTAAGGTCTTAACTCTTACTCTGGCCTAATAGCTAAGGTTTTAGACTCGTACTCTGGCCTACTGGTTAAGGTCTTAACTCTTACTCTGGGATAATAGCTAAGGTCTTAGACTCGTTCTCTGGCCTGCAGGTTAAGGTCTTAACTCTTACTCTGGCCTAATAGCTAAGGTCTTAACTCTTACTCTGGCCTACTGGTTAAGGTCTTAACTCTTACTCTGGCCTAATAGCTGAGGTCTTAACTCTTACTCTGGCCTACTGGTTAAGGTCTTAACTTTTACACTGGCCTAATAGCTAAGGTCTTAGACTCATACTCTGGCCTAATGGTTAAGGTCCTAACTCTTACTCTGGCCTAATAGCTAAGGTCTTAACTCTCACTCTGGCCTACTGGTTAAGATCTTAACTCTTACTCTGGCCTGATAGCTAAGGTCTTAGACTCGTACTCTGGCCTAATAGCTAAAGTCTTAGACTTGTACTCTGGCCTACAGGTTAAGGTCTTAACTCTTACTCTGGCCTACTGGTTAAGGTCTTTACCCTTACTCTGGCATAATAGCTAAGGTCTTAGACTCGTACTCTGGCCTAATGGTTAAGGTCTTAACTCTTACTCTAGCCTAATAGCTAGGGTCTTAACTCGTACTCTGGCCTAATAGCTAAGGTCTTAGACTCGTACTCTGGCCTAATGGTTAAGGTCTTACCTCTTACTCTGGCCTACTGGTTAAGGTCTTAACTGTTACTGTGGCCTAATAGCTAAGGTCTTAACTCTTACTCTGGCCTAATAGCTAAGGTCTTAGCCTTGTACTCTGGCCTACTGGTTAAGGTCTTAACTCTTACTCTGGCCTACTGGTTAAGGTCTTAACTCTTACTCTGGCCTAATAGCTAAGGTCTTAGACTCGTACTCTGGCCTAATAGCTAAGGTCTTAGACTCGTACTCTGGCCTAATGGTTAAGGTCTTAACTCCTACTCTGGCCTAATAGCTAAGGTCTTAGACTCGTACTCTGGCCTAATGGTTAAGGTCTTAACTTTTACTCTGGCCTAATAGCTAAGGTCTTATCTCTTACACTGGACTAATAGCTAAGATCTTAGACTCCTACTCTGGCCTAATAGCTAAGGTCTTAACTCTTACTCTGGCCTAATAGCTAAGGTCTTAACTCTTACTCTGGCCTAATAGCTAAGGTCTTAGACTCATACTCTGGCCTAATGGTTAAGGTGTTATCTCTTACTCTGGACTACTGGTTAAGGTCTTAACTCTTACTCTGGCCTAATAGCTAAGGTTTTAAACTCGTACTCTGGCCTACTCTTTAAGGTCTTAACTCTTACTCTGGGATAATAGCTAAGGTCTTAGACTCGTACTCTGGTCTAATAGCTAAGGTCTTAACTCTTACTCGGGCCTAATAGCTAAGGTCTTAGCTTCGTACTCTGGCCTACTGGTTAAGGTCTTAACTTTTACTCTGGCCTAATAGCTAAGGTTTTAACTCTTACTCTGGCCTAATAGCTAAGGTCTTAGCCTTGTACACTGGCCTACTGGTTAAGGTCTTAACTCTTACTCTGGCCTACTGGTTAAGGTCTTAACTCTTACTCTGGCCTAATAGCTAAGGTGTTAGACTCGTACTCTTGCCTAATAGCTAAGGTCTTAGACTCGTACTCTGGCCTAATGGTTAAGGTCTTAACTCCTGCTCTGGCCTAATAGCTAAGGTCTTAGACTCGTACTCTGGCCTAATGGTTAAGGTCTTAACTTTTACTCTGGCCTAATAGCTAAGGTCTTAGACTCGTACTCTGGCCTAATAGCTAAGGTCTTAGACTCGTACTCTGGCCTAATGGTTAAGCTTTTAACTCCTACTCTGGCCTAATAGCTAAGGTCTTAATTCTTACTCTGGCCTAATAGCTAAGGTCTTAGACTCATACTCTGGCCTAATGGTTAAGGTCTTAACTCTTACTCTGGCCTACTGGTTAAGGTCTTAAGTCTTACTCTGGCCTAATAGCTAAGGTTTTAGACGCGTACTCTGGCCTACTGGTTAAGGTCTTAACTCTTACTCTGGGATAATAGCTAAGGTCTTAGACTCGTACTCTGGCCTGCAGGTTAAGGTCTTAACTCTTACTCGGGCCTTCTGGTTAAGGTCTTAACTCTTACTCTGGCCTAATAGCTAAGGTCTTAGACTCGTACTCTGGCCTAATGGTTAAGGTCTTAACTCTTACTCTGGCCTACTGGTTAAGGTCTTAACCCTTACTCTGGCCTAATAGCTGAGGTCTTAACTCTTACTCTGGCCTACTGGATAAGGTCTTAACTTTTACACTGGCCTAATAGCTAAGGTCTTAGACTCGTACTCTGGCCTAATAGCTAAGGTCTTAGACTTGTACTCTGGCCTACAGGTTAAGGTCTTAACTCTTACTCTGGCCTACTGGTTAAGGTCTTTACCCTTACTCTGGCATAATAGCTAAGGTCTTAGACTCGTACTCTGGCCTAATGGTTAAGGTCTTAACTCTGACTCTAGCCTAATAGCTAGGGTCTTAACTCGTACTCTGGCCTAATAGCTAAGGTCTTAACTCTTACTCTGGCCTAATAGCTAAGGTCTTAGACTCGTACTCTGGCCTAATAGCTAAGGTCCTAGACTCGTACTCTGGCCTAATGGTTAAGGTCTTAACTCTTACTCTGGCCTAATAGCTAAGGTCTTAGACTCGTACTCTGGCCTAATGGTTAAGGTCTTAACTTTTACTCTGGCCTAATAGCTAAGGTCTTAACTCTTACTCTGCTCTAATAGCTAAGGTCTTAGACTCGTACTCTGGCCTAATAGCTAAGGTCTTAGACTCGTACTCTGGCCTAATGGTTAAGGTCTTAACTCTTACTCTGGCCTAATAGCTAAGGTATTAGACTCGTACTGTGGCCTAATGGTTAAGGTCTTAACTTTTACTTTGGCCTAATAGCTAAGGTTTTAACTCTTACTCTGGCCTAATAGCTAAGGTCTTAGCCTTGTACTCTGGCCTACTGGTTAAGGTCTTAACTCTTACTCTGGCCTACTGGTTAAGGTCTTAACTCTTACTCTGGCCTAATAGCTAAGGACTTAGACTCGTACTCTGGCCTAATAGCTAAGGTCTTAGACTCGTACTCTGGCCTAATGGTTAAGGTCTTAACTCCTACTCTGGCCTAATAGCTAAGGTCTTAGACTCGTACTCTGGCCTAATGGTTAAGGTCTTAACTTTTACTCTGGCCTAATAGCTAAGGTCTTAACTCTTACACTGGACTAATAGCTACGGTCTTAGACTCGTACTGTGGCCTACTGGTTAAGGTCTTAACTCTTACTCTGGCCTACTGGTTAAGGTCTTAACTCTTACTCTGGCCTAATAGCTGAGGTCTTAGACTCGTACTCTGGCCTAATAGCTAAGGTCTTAGACTCGTACTCTGGCCTAATGGTTAAGCTTTTAACTCCTACTCTGGCCTAATAGCTAAGGTCTTAACTCTTACTCTGGCCTAATAGCTAAGGTCTTAACTCTCACTCTGGCCTAATAGCTAAGGTCTTAGACTCATACTCTGGCCTAATGGTTAAGGTCTTAACACTTACTCTGGCCTACTGGTTAAGGTCTTAACTCTTACTCTGGCCTCATAGCTAAGGTTTAAGACTCGTACTCTGGCCTACTGGTTAAGGTCTTAACTCTTACTCTGGGATAATAGCTAAGGTCTTAGACTCGTACTCTGGCCTAATAGCTAAGGTCTTAACTCTTACTCGGGCCTAATAGCTAAGGTCTTAGCTTCGTACTCTGGCCTACTGGTTAAGGTCTTAACTCGTACTCTGGCCTAATGGTTAAGGTCTTAACGCTTACTCTGCTCTAATAGCTAAGGTCTTAGACTCGTACTCTGGCCTAATAGCTAAGGTCTTAGACTCGTACTCTGGCCTAATGGTTAAGGTCTTAACTCTTACTCTGGCCTAATAGCTAAGGTCTTAGACTCGTACTGTGGCCTAATAGTTAAGGTCTTAACTTTTACTCTGGCCTAATAGCTAAGGTTTTAACTCTTCCTCTGGCCTAATAGCTAAGGTCTTAGCCTCGTACCCTGGCCTACTGGTTAAGGTCTTAACTCTTACTCTGGCATACTGGTTAAGGTCTTAACTCTTACTCTGGCCTAATAGCTAAGGTCTTAGACTCGTATTATGTCCTAATAGCTAAGGTCTTAACTCTTACTCTGCTCTAATAGCTAAGGTCTTAGACTCGTACTCTGGCCTAATAGCTAAGGTCTTAGACTCGTACTCTGGCCTAATGATTAAGGTCTTAACTCCTACTCTGGCCTAATAGCTAAGGTCTTAGACTCGTACTCTGGCCTAATGTTTAAGGTCTTAACTCTTACTCTGGCCTAATATCTAAGGTCTTAACTCTTACTCTGGCCTAATAGCTAAGGTCTTAGACTTGTACTCTGGCCTAATAGCTAAGGTCCTAGACTCGTACTCTGGCCTAATGGTTAAGGTCTTAACTCTTACTCTGGCCTAATAGCTAAGGTCTTAGACTCATACTCTGGCCTAATGGTTAAGGTCTTAACTTTTTCTCTGCCCTAATAGCTAAGGTCTTAACTCTTACTCTGGCCTAATAGCTAAGATCTTAGCTTCGTACTCTGGCCTACTGGTTAAGGTCTTAACTCATACTCTGGCCTAATGGTTAAGGCCTTAACGCTTACTCTGCTCTTATAGCTAAGGTCTTAGAATCGTACTCTGGCCTAATAGCTAAGGTCTCAGACTCGTACTCTGGCCTAATGGTTAAGGTCTTAACCCTTACTCTGGCCTAATAGCTGAGGTCTTAACTCTTACTCTGGCCTACTGGATAAGGTCTTAACTTTTACACTGGCCTAATAGCTAAGGTCTTAGACTCGTACTCTGGCCTAATAGCTAAGGTCTTAGACTTGTACTCTGGCCTACAGGTTAAGGTCTTAACTCTTACTCTGGCCTACTGGTTAAGGTCTTTACCCTTACTCTGGCATAATAGCTAAGGTCTTAGACTCGTACTCTGGCCTAATGGTTAAGGTCTTAACTCTTACTCTAGCCTAATAGCTAGGGTCTTAACTCGTACTCTGGCCTAATAGCTAAGGTCTTAGACTCGTACTCTGGCCTAATGGTTAAGGTCTTACCTCTTACTCTGGCCTACTGGTTAAGGTCTTAACTGTTACTGTGGCCTAATAGCTAAGGTCTTAACTCTTACTCTGGCCTAATAGCTAAGGTCTTAGACTCGTACTCTGGCCTACTGGTTAAGGTCTTAACTCTTACTCTGGCCTAATAGCTAAGGTCTCAACTCTTACTCTGTCCTAATAGCTAAGGTCTTAACTCTTACTCTGGCCTAATAGCTAAGGTCCTAGACTCGTACTCTGGCCTAATGGTTAAGCTCTTAACTCTTACTCTGGCCTACTGGTTAAGGTCTTAACTCTTACTCTGGCCTAATAGCTAAGGTCTTAGATTTGTACTCTGGCCTAATGGTTAAGGTCTTAACTCTTACTCTGGCCTAATAGCTAAGGTCTTAGACTCGTACTCTGGCCTACTGGTTAAGGTCTTAACTCTTACTTTGGCCTACTGGTTAAGGTCTTAACTACTACTCTGGCCTAATAGCTAAGGTCTTAGACTCATACTCTGGCCTAATAGTTAAGGTGTTAACTCTTACTCTGGCCTACTGGTTAAGGTCTTAACTCTTACTCTGGCCTAATAGCTAAGTTCTTAACGCTTACTCTGGCCTAATAGCTAAGGTCTTAACTCTTACTCTGGCCTAATAGCTAAGGTCTTAGACTCGTACTCTGGCCTAATGGTTAAGGTCTTAACTTTTTCTCTGGCCTAATAGCTAAGGTCTTAACTCTTACTCTGGCCTAATAGCTAAGGTCTTAGACTCGTACTCTGGCCTACTGGTTAAGGTCTTAACTCTTACTTTGGCCTACTGGTTAAGGTCTTAACTCTTACTCTGGCCGAATAGCTAAGGTCTTAGACTCATACTCTGGCCTAATGGTTAAGGTCTTAACTCTTACTCTGGCCTACTGGTTAAGGTCTTAACTCTTACTCTGGCCTAATAGCTAAGGTCTTAGACTCGTACTCTGGCCTAATGGTTAAGGTCTTAACTCCTACTCTGGCCTAATAGCTAAGGTCTTAGACTCGTACTCTGGCCTAATGGTTAAGGTCTTAACTTTTACTCTGGCCTAATAGCTAAGGTCTTATCTCTTACACTGGACTAATAGCTAAGGTCTTAGACTCGTACTCTGGCCTACTGGTTAAGGTCTTAACTCTTACTCTGGCCTAATAGCTAAGTTCTTAACGCTTACTCTGGCCTAATAGCTAAGGTCTTAACTCTTACTCTGGCCTAATAGCTAAGGTCTTAGACTCGTACTCTGGCCTAATGGTTAAGGTCTTAACTTTTTCTCTGGCCTAATAGCTAAGGTCTTAACTCTTACTCTGGCCTAATAGCTAAGGTCTTAGACTCGTACTCTGGCCTACTGGTTAAGGTCTTAACTCTTACTTTGGCCTACTGGTTAAGGTCTTAACTCTTACTCTGGCCGAATAGCTAAGGTCTTAGACTCATACTCTGGCCTAATGGTTAAGGTCTTAACTCTTACTCTGGCCTACTGGTTAAGGTCTTAACTCTTACTCTGGCCTAATAGCTAAGGTCTTAGACTCGTACTCTGGCCTAATGGTTAAGGTCTTAACTCCTACTCTGGCCTAATAGCTAAGGTCTTAGACTCGTACTCTGGCCTAATGGTTAAGGTCTTAACTTTTACTCTGGCCTAATAGCTAAGGTCTTATCTCTTACACTGGACTAATAGCTAAGGTCCTAGACTCGTACTCTGGCCTACTGGTTAAGGTCTTAACTCTTACTCTGGCCTACTGGTTAAGGTCTTAACTCTTACTCTGGCCTAATAGCTAAGGTCTTAGACTCGTACTCTGGCCTAATAGCTAAGGTCTTAGACTCGTACTCTGGCCTACTGGTTAAGGTCTTAACTCTTACTCTGGCCTAATAGCTAAGGTCTTAACGCTTACTCTTGCCTAATAGCTAAGGTCTTAACTCTTACTCTGGCCTAATAGCTAAGGTCTTAGACTCGTACTCTGGCCTAATGGGTAAGGTCTTAACTCTTACTCTGGCCGACTGGTTAAGGTCTTAACTCTTACTTTGGCCTACTGGTTAAGGTCTTAACTCTTACTCTGGCCTAATAGCTAAGGTCTTAGACTCGTACTCTGGCCTAATGGTTAAGGTCTTAACTCTTACTCTGGCCTACTGGTTAAGGTCTTAACTCTTACTCTGGCCTAATAGCTAAGGTCTTAACTCTTACTCTGGCCTAATAGCAAAGGTCTTAGACTCGTAATCTGGCCTAATAGCTAAGGTCTTAACTCTTACTCTGGCCTAATAGCTAAGATCTTAGACTCGTACTTTGGTCTAATGGTTAAGGTCTTAACTCTTACTCTGGCCTACTGGTTAAGGTCTTAGACTCGTACTCTGGCCTAATAGCTAAGGTCTTAGACTCGTACTCTTGCCTAATGGTTAAGGTCTTAACTCTTACTCTGGCCTACTGGTTAAGGTCTTAACTCTTACTCTGGCCTACTGGTTAAGGTCTTAACTCTTACTCTGGCCTAATAGCTAAGGTCTTAACACTTACTCTGGCCTAATAGCTAAGGTCTTAGACTCGTACTCTGGCCTAATGGTTAAGGTCTTAACTCTTACTCTGGCCTAATATCTAAGGTCTTAACTCTTACTCTGGCCTAATAGCTAAGGTCTTAGACTCGTACTCTGGCCTAATAGCTAAGGTCTTAGCTTCGTACTCTGGCCTACTGGTTAAGGTCTTAACTCGTACTCTGGCCTAATGGTTAAGGCCTTAACGCTTACTCTGCTCGAATAGCTAAGGTCTTAGACTCGTACTCTGGCCTAATAGCTAAGGTCTTAGACTCGTACTCTGGCCTAATGGTTAAGGTCTTAACTCTTATTCTGGTCTACTGGTTAAGGTCTTAATTCTTACTCTGGCCTACTGGTTAAGGTCTTAACTCTTACTCTGGCCTAATAGCTAAGGTCTTAACACTTACTCTGGCCTAATAGCTAAGGTCTTAGACTCGTACTCTGGCCTAATGGTTAAGGTCTTAACTCTTACTCTGGCCTAATAGCTAAGGTCTTAACACTTACTCTGGCCTAATAGCTAAGGTCTTAGACTCGTACTCTGGCCTAATGGTTAAGGTCTTAACTCTTACTCTGGCCTAATAGCTAAGGTCTTAACTCTTACTCTGGCCTAATAGCTAAGGTCTTAGACTCGTACTCTGGCCTAATAGCTAAGGTCCTAGACTCGTACTCTGGCCTAATGGTTAAGGTCTTAACTCTTACTCTGGCCTAATAGCTAAGGTCTTAGACTCGTACTCTGGCCTAATGGTTAAGGTCTTAACTTTTACTCTGGCCTAATAGCTAAGGTCTTAACTCTTACTCTGCTCTAATAGCTAAGGTCTTAGACTCGTACTCTGGCCTAATAGCTAAGGTCTTAGACTCGTACTCTGGCCTAATGGTTAAGGTCTTAACTCTTACTCTGGCCTAATAGCTAAGGTATTAAACTCGTACTGTGGCCTAATGGTTAAGGTCTTAACTTTTACTTTGGCCTAATAGCTAAGGTTTTAACTCTTACTCTGGCCTAATAGCTAAGGTCTTAGCCTTGTACTCTGGCCTACTGGTTAAGGTCTTAACTCTTACTCTGGCCTACTGGTTAAGGTCTTAACTCTTACTCTGGCCTAATAGCTAAGGACTTAGACTCGTACTCTGGCCTAATAGCTAAGGTCTTAGACTCGTACTCTGGCCTAATGGTTAAGGTCTTAACTCCTACTCTGGCCTAATAGCTAAGGTCTTAGACTCGTACTCTGGCCTAATGGTTAAGGTCTTAACTTTTACTCTGGCCTAATAGCTAAGGTCTTAACTCTTACACTGGACTAATAGCTACGGTCTTAGACTCGTACTGTGGCCTACTGGTTAAGGTCTTAACTCTTACTCTGGCCTACTGGTTAAGGTCTTAACTCTTACTCTGGCCTAATAGCTGAGGTCTTAGACTCGTACTCTGGCCTAATAGCTAAGGTCTTAGACTCGTACTCTGGCCTAATGGTTAAGCTTTTAACTCCTACTCTGGCCTAATAGCTAAGGTCTTAACTCTTACTCTGGCCTAATAGCTAAGGTCTTAACTCTTACTCTGGCCTAATAGCTAAGGTCTTAGACTCATACTCTGGCCTAATGGTTAAGGTCTTAACACTTACTCTGGCCTACTGGTTAAGGTCTTAACTCTTACTCTGGCCTCATAGCTAAGGTTTAAGACTCGTACTCTGGCCTACTGGTTAAGGTCTTAACTCTTACTCTGGGATAATAGCTAAGGTCTTAGACTCGTACTCTGGCCTAATAGCTAAGGTCTTAACTCTTACTCGGGCCTAATAGCTAAGGTCTTAGCTTCGTACTCTGGCCTACTGGTTAAGGTCTTAACTCGTACTCTGGCCTAATGGTTAAGGTCTTAACGCTTACTCTGCTCTAATAGCTAAGGTCTTAGACTCGTACTCTGGCCTAATAGCTAAGGTCTTAGACTCGTACTCTGGCCTAATGGTTAAGGTCTTAACTCTTACTCTGGCCTAATAGCTAAGGTCTTAGACTCGTACTGTGGCCTAATAGTTAAGGTCTTAACTTTTACTCTGGCCTAATAGCTAAGGTTTTAACTCTTCCTCTGGCCTAATAGCTAAGGTCTTAGCCTCGTACCCTGGCCTACTGGTTAAGGTCTTAACTCTTACTCTGGCCTACAGGTTAAGGTCTTAACTCTTACTCTGGCCTAATAGCTAATGTCTTAGACTCGTATTATGTCCTAATAGCTAAGGTCTTAACTCTTACTCTGCTCTAATAGCTAAGGTCTTAGACTCGTACTCTGGCCTAATAGCTAAGGTCTTAGACTCGTACTCTGGCCTAATGGTTAAGGTCTTAACTCCTACTCTGGCCTAATAGCTAAGGTCTTAGACTCGTACTCTGGCCTAATGTTTAAGGTCTTAACTCTTACTCTGGCCTAATATCTAAGGTCTTAACTCTTACTCTGGCCTAATAGCTAAGGTCTTAGACTTGTACTCTGGCCTAATAGCTAAGGTCCTAGACTCGTACTCTGGCCTAATGGTTAAGGTCTTAACTCTTACTCTGGCCTAATAGCTAAGGTCTTAGACTCATACTCTGGCCTAATGGTTAAGGTCTTAACTTTTTCTCTGGCCTAATAGCTAAGGTCTTAACTCTTACTCTGGCCTAATAGCTAAGATCTTAGCTTCGTACTGTGGCCTACTGGTTAAGGTCTTAACTCATACTCTGGCCTAATGGTTAAGGCCTTAACGCTTACTCTGCTCTAATAGCTAAGGTCTTAGAATCGTACTCTGGCCTAATAGCTAAGGTCTCAGACTCGTACTCTGGCCTAATGGTTAAGGTCTTAACTCTTACTCTGGCCTACTGGTTAAGGTCTTAACTCTTACTCTGGCCTAATAGCTAAGGTCTTAACACTTACTCTGGCCTAATAGCTAAGGTCTTAGACTCGTACTCTGGCCTAATGGTTAAGGTCTTAACTCTTACTCTGGCCTAATAGCTAAGGTCTTAACACTTACTCTGGCCTAATAGCTAAGGTCTTAGACTCGTACTCTGGCCTAATGGTTAAGGTCTTAACTCTTACTCTGGCCTAATAGCTAAGGTCTTAGACTCGTACTCTGGCCTAATGGTTAAGGTCTTAACTTTTTCTCTGGCCTAATAGCTAAGGTCTTAACTCTTGCTCTGGCCTAATAGCTAAGGTCTTAGACTCGTACTCTGGCCTACTGGTTAAGGTCTTAACTCTTACTTTGGCCTACTGGTTAAGGTCTTAACTCTTACTCTGGCCGAATAGCTAAGGTCTTAGACTCATACTCTGGCCTAATGGTTAAGGTCTTAACTCTTACTCTGGCCTACTGGTTAAGGTCTTAACTCTTACTCTGGCCTACTGGTTAAGGTCTTAACTCTTACTCTGGCCTAATAGCTAAGGTCTTAACGCTTACTCTGGCCTAATAGCTAAGGTCTTAGCCTTGTACTCTGGCCTACTGGTTAAGGTCTTAACTCTTACTCTGGCCTACTGGTTAAGGTCTTAACTCTTACTCTGGCCTAATAGCTAAGGTCTTAGACTCGTACTCTGGCCTAATAGCTAAGGTCTTAGACTCGTACTCTGGCCTAATGGTTAAGGTCTTAACTCCTACTCTGGCCTAATAGCTAAGGTCTTAGACTCGTACTCTGGCCTAATGGTTAAGGTCTTAACTTTTACTCTGGCCTAATAGCTAAGGTCTTATCGCTTACACTGGACTAATAGCTAAGGTCTTAGACTCGTACTCTGGCCTACTGGTTAAGGTCTTAACTCTTACTCTGGCCTACTGGTTAAGGTCTTAACTCTTACTCTGGCCTAATAGCTAAGGTCTTAGACTCGTACTCTGGCCTAATAGCTAAGGTCTTAGACTCGTACTCTGGCCTACTGGTTAAGGTCTTAACTCTTACTCTGGCCTAATAGCTAAGGTCTTAACGCTTACTCTTGCCTAATAGCTAAGGTCTTAACTCTTACTCTGGCCTAATAGCTAAGGTCTTAGACTCGTACTCTGGCCTAATGGGTAAGGTCTTAACTCTTACTCTGGCCGACTGGTTAAGGTCTTAACTCTTACTTTGGCCTACTGGTTAAGGTCTTAACTCTTACTCTGGCCTAATAGCTAAGGTCTTAGACTCGTACTCTGGCCTAATGGTTAAGGTCTTAACTCTTACTCTGGCCTACTGGTTAAGGTCTTAACTCTTACTCTGGCCTAATAGCTAAGGTCTTAACTCTTACTCTGGCCTAATAGCAAAGGTCTTAGACTCGTAATCTGGCCTAATAGCTAAGGTCTTAACTCTTACTCTGGCCTAATAGCTAAGATCTTAGACTCGTACTTTGGTCTAATGGTTAAGGTCTTAACTCTTACTCTGGCCTACTGGTTAAGGTCTTAGACTCGTACTCTGGCCTAATAGCTAAGGTCTTAGACTCGTACTCTTGCCTAATGGTTAAGGTCTTAACTCTTACTCTGGCCTACTGGTTAAGGTCTTAACTCTTACTCTGGCCTACTGGTTAAGGTCTTAACTCTTACTCTGGCCTAATAGCTAAGGTCTTAACACTTACTCTGGCCTAATAGCTAAGGTCTTAGACTCGTACTCTGGCCTAATGGTTAAGGTCTTAACTCTTACTCTGGCCTAATATCTAAGGTCTTAACTCTTACTCTGGCCTAATAGCTAAGGTCTTAGACTCGTACTCTGGCCTAATAGCTAAGGTCTTAGCTTCGTACTCTGGCCTACTGGTTAAGGTCTTAACTCGTACTCTGGCCTAATGGTTAAGGCCTTAACGCTTACTCTGCTCGAATAGCTAACGTCTTAGACTCGTACTCTGGCCTAATAGCTAAGGTCTTAGACTCGTACTCTGGCCTAATGGTTAAGGTCTTAACTCTTATTCTGGTCTACTGGTTAAGGTCTTAATTCTTACTCTGGCCTACTGGTTAAGGTCTTAACTCTTACTCTGGCCTAATAGCTAAGGTCTTAACACTTACTCTGGCCTAATAGCTAAGGTCTTAGACTCGTACTCTGGCCTAATGGTTAAGGTCTTAACTCTTACTCTGGCCTAATAGCTAAGGTCTTAACACTTACTCTGGCCTAATAGCTAAGGTCTTAGACTCGTACTCTGGCCTAATGGTTAAGGTCTTAACTCTTACTCTGGCCTAATAGCTAAGGTCTTAACTCTTACTCTGGCCTAATAGCTAAGGTCTTAGTCTCGTACTCTGGCCTAATAGCTAAGGTCCTAGACTCGTACTCTGGCCTAATGGTTAAGGTCTTAACTCTTACTCTGGCCTAATAGCTAAGGTCTTAGACTCGTACTCTGGCCTAATGGTTAAGGTCTTAACTTTTACTCTGGCCTAATAGCTAAGGTCTTAACTCTTACTCTGCTCTAATAGCTAAGGTCTTAGACTCGTACTCTGGCCTAATAGCTAAGGTCTTAGACTCGTACTCTGGCCTAATGGTTAAGGTCTTAACTCTTACTCTGGCCTAATAGCTAAGGTATCAGACTCGTACTGTGGCCTAATGGTTAAGGTCTTAACTTTTACTTTGGCCTAATAGCTAAGGTTTTAACTCTTACTCTGGCCTAATAGCTAAGGTCTTAGCCTTGTACTCTGGCCTACTGGTTAAGGTCTTAACTCTTACTCTGGCCTACTGGTTAAGGTCTTAACTCTTACTCTGGCCTAATAGCTAAGGACTTAGACTCGTACTCTGGCCTAATAGCTAAGGTCTTAGACTCGTACTCTGGCCTAATGGTTAAGGTCTTAACTCCTACTCTGGCCTAATAGCTAAGGTCTTAGACTCGTACTCTGGCCTAATAGCTAAGGTCTTAGACTCGTACTCTGGCCTAATGGTTAAGCTTTTAACTCCTACTCTGGCCTAATAGCTAAGGTCTTAACTCTTACTCTGGCCTAATAGCTAAGGTCTTAACTCTCACTCTGGCCTAATAGCTAAGGTCTTAGACTCATACTCTGGCCTAATGGTTAAGGTCTTAACACTTACTCTGGCCTACTGGTTAAGGTCTTAACTCTTACTCTGGCCTCATAGCTAAGGTTTAAGACTCGTACTCTGGCCTACTGGTTAAGGTCTTAACTCTTACTCTGGGATAATAGCTAAGGTCTTAGACTCGTACTCTGGCCTAATAGCTAAGGTCTTAACTCTTACTCGGGCCTAATAGCTAAGGTCTTAGCTTCGTACTCTGGCCTACTGGTTAAGGTCTTAACTCGTACTCTGGCCTAATGGTTAAGGTCTTAACTCGTACTCTGGCCTAATGGTTAAGGTCTTAACGCTTACTCTGCTCTAATAGCTAAGGTCTTAGACTCGTACTCTGGCCTAATAGCTAAGGTCTTAGACTCGTACTCTGGCCTAATGGTTAAGGTCTTAACTCTTACTCTGGCCTAATAGCTAAGGTCTTAGACTCGTACTGTGGCCTAATAGTTAAGGTCTTAACTTTTACTCTGGCCTAATAGCTAAGGTTTTAACTCTTCCTCTGGCCTAATAGCTAAGGTCTTAGCCTCGTACCCTGGCCTACTGGTTAAGGTCTTAACTCTTACTCTGGCCTACTGGTTAAGGTCTTAACTCTTACTCTGGCCTAATAGCTAAGGTCTTAGACTCGTATTATGTCCTAATAGCTAAGGTCTTAACTCTTACTCTGCTCTAATAGCTAAGGTCTTAGACTCGTACTCTGGCCTAATAGCTAAGGTCTTAGACTCGTACTCTGGCCTAATGATTAAGGTCTTAACTCCTACTCTGGCCTAATAGCTAAGGTCTTAGACTCGTACTCTGGCCTAATGTTTAAGGTCTTAACTCTTACTCTGGCCTAATATCTAAGGTCTTAACTCTTACTCTGGCCTAATAGCTAAGGTCTTAGACTTGTACTCTGGCCTAATAGCTAAGGTCCTAGACTCGTACTCTGGCCTAATGGTTAAGGTCTTAACTCTTACTCTGGCCTAATAGCTAAGGTCTTAGACTCATACTCTGGCCTAATGGTTAAGGTCTTAACTTTTTCTCTGCCCTAATAGCTAAGGTCTTAACTCTTACTCTGGCCTAATAGCTAAGATCTTAGCTTCGTACTCTGGCCTACTGGTTAAGGTCTTAACTCATACTCTGGCCTAATGGTTAAGGCCTTAACGCTTACTCTGCTCTAATAGCTAAGGTCTTAGAATCGTACTCTGGCCTAATAGCTAAGGTCTCAGACTCGTACTCTGGCCTAATGGTTAAGGTCTTAACCCTTACTCTGGCCTAATAGCTGAGGTCTTAACTCTTACTCTGGCCTACTGGATAAGGTCTTAACTTTTACACTGGCCTAATAGCTAAGGTCTTAGACTCGTACTCTGGCCTAATAGCTAAGGTCTTAGACTTGTACTCTGGCCTACAGGTTAAGGTCTTAACTCTTACTCTGGCCTACTGGTTAAGGTCTTTACCCTTACTCTGGCATAATAGCTAAGGTCTTAGACTCGTACTCTGGCCTAATGGTTAAGGTCTTAACTCTTACTCTAGCCTAATAGCTAGGGTCTTAACTCGTACTCTGGCCTAATAGCTAAGGTCTTAGACTCGTACTCTGGCCTAATGGTTAAGGTCTTACCTCTTACTCTGGCCTACTGGTTAAGGTCTTAACTGTTACTGTGGCCTAATAGCTAAGGTCTTAACTCTTACTCTGGCCTAATAGCTAAGGTCTTAGACTCGTACTCTGGCCTACTGGTTAAGGTCTTAACTCTTACTCTGGCCTAATAGCTAAGGTCTCAACTCTTACTCTGTCCTAATAGCTAAGGTCTTAACTCTTACTCTGGCCTAATAGCTAAGGTCCTAGACTCGTACTCTGGCCTAATGGTTAAGCTCTTAACTCTTACTCTGGCCTACTGGTTAAGGTCTTAACTCTTACTCTGGCCTAATAGCTAAGGTCTTAGATTTGTACTCTGGCCTAATGGTTAAGGTCTTAACTCTTACTCTGGCCTAATAGCTAAGGTCTTAGACTCGTACTCTGGCCTACTGGTTAAGGTCTTAACTCTTACTTTGGCCTACTGGTTAAGGTCTTAACTACGACTCTGGCCTAATAGCTAAGGTCTTAGACTCATACTCTGGCCTAATAGTTAAGGTGTTAACTCTTACTCTGGCCTACTGGTTAAGGTCTTAACTCTTACTCTGGCCTAATAGCTAAGTTCTTAACGCTTACTCTGGCCTAATAGCTAAGGTCTTAACTCTTACTCTGGCCTAATAGCTAAGGTCTTAGACTCGTACTCTGGCCTAATGGTTAAGGTCTTAACTTTTTCTCTGGCCTAATAGCTAAGGTCTTAACTCTTACTCTGGCCTAATAGCTAAGGTCTTAGACTCGTACTCTGGCCTACTGGTTAAGGTCTTAACTCTTACTTTGGCCTACTGGTTAAGGTCTTAACTCTTACTCTGGCCGAATAGCTAAGGTCTTAGACTCATACTCTGGCCTAATGGTTAAGGTCTTAACTCTTACTCTGGCCTACTGGTTAAGGTCTTAACTCTTACTCTGGCCTAATAGCTAAGGTCTTAGACTCGTACTCTGGCCTAATGGTTAAGGTCTTAACTTTTACTCTGGCCTAATAGCTAAGGTCTTATCTCTTACACTGGACTAATAGCTAAGGTCTTAGACTCGTACTCTGGCCTACTGGTTAAGGTCTTAACTCTTACTCTGGCCTACTGGTTAAGGTCTTAACTCTTACTCTGGCCTAATAGCTAAGGTCTTAGACTCGTACTCTGGCCTAATAGCTAAGGTCTTAGACTCGTACTCTGGCCTACTGGTTAAGGTCTTAACTCTTACTCTGGCCTAATAGCTAAGGTCTTAACGCTTACTCTTGCCTAATAGCTAAGGTCTTAACTCTTACTCTGGCCTAATAGCTAAGGTCTTAGACTCGTACTCTGGCCTAATGGGTATGGTCTTAACTCTTACTCTGGCCGACTGGTTAAGGTCTTAACTCTTACTTTGGCCTACTGGTTAAGGTCTTAACTCTTACTCTGGCCTAATAGCTAAGGTCTTAGACTCGTACTCTGGCCTAATGGTTAAGGTCTTAACTCTTACTCTGGCCTACTGGTTAAGGTCTTAACTCTTACTCTGGCCTAATAGCTAAGGTCTTAACTCTTACTCTGGCCTAATAGCAAAGGTCTTAGACTCGTAATCTGGCCTAATAGCTAAGGTCTTAACTCTTACTCTGGCCTAATAGCTAAGATCTTAGACTCGTACTTTGGTCTAATGGTTAAGGTCTTAACTCTTACTCTGGCCTACTGGTTAAGGTCTTAGACTCGTACTCTGGCCTAATAGCTAAGGTCTTAGACTCGTACTCTTGCCTAATGGTTAAGGTCTTAACTCTTACTCTGGCCTACTGGTTAAGGTCTTAACTCTTACTCTGGCCTACTGGTTAAGGTCTTAACTCTTACTCTGGCCTAATAGCTAAGGTCTTAACACTTACTCTGGCCTAATAGCTAAGGTCTTAGACTCGTACTCTGGCCTAATGGTTAAGGTCTTAACTCTTACTCTGGCCTAATATCTAAGGTCTTAACTCTTACTCTGGCCTAATAGCTAAGGTCTTAGACTCGTACTCTGGCCTAATAGCTAAGGTCTTAGCTTCGTACTCTGGCCTACTGGTTAAGGTCTTAACTCGTACTCTGGCCTAATGGTTAAGGCCTTAACGCTTACTCTGCTCGAATAGCTAAGGTCTTAGACTCGTACTCTGGCCTAATAGCTAAGGTCTTAGACTCGTACTCTGGCCTAATGGTTAAGGTCTTAACTCTTATTCTGGTCTACTGGTTAAGGTCTTAACTCTTACTCTGGCCTACTGGTTAAGGTCTTAACTCTTACTCTGGCCTAATAGCTAAGGTCTTAAATTTTACTCTGGCCTAATAGCTAAGGTCTTAACTCTTACTCTGGCCTAATAGCTAAGGTCTTAGCTTCGTAATCTGGCCTACTTGTTAAGGTCTTAACTCGTACTCTGGCCTAATGGTTAAGGTCTTAACGCTTACTCTGCTCTAATAGCTAAGGTCTTAGACTCGTACTCTGGCCTA
The DNA here is from genome assembly GCF_964204655.1 of Triturus cristatus. Classification (NCBI taxonomy): domain Eukaryota; kingdom Metazoa; phylum Chordata; class Amphibia; order Caudata; family Salamandridae; genus Triturus; species Triturus cristatus. The sequence goes on along the minus strand of NC_140591.1, from coordinate 895,719,245 downwards.
ATAGCTAAGGTCTTAGACTCGTACTGTGGCCTAATGGTTAAGGTCTTAACTTTTACTTTGGCCTAATAGCTAAGGTTTTAACTCTTACTCTGGCCTAATAGCTAAGGTCTTAGCCTTGTACTCTGGCCTACTGGTTAAGGTCTTAACTCTTACTCTGGCCTAATAGCTAAGGTCTTAGACTCGTACTCTGGCCTAATAGCTAAGGTCTTAGACTTGTACTCTGACCTAATAGCTAAGGTCTTAGACTCGTACTCTGGCCTAATAGCTAAGGTCTTAGCCTCGTACTCTGGCCTAATGGTTAAGCTTTTAACTACTACTCTGGCCTAATAGCTAAGGTCTTAACTCTTACTCTGGCCTAATAGCTAAGGTCTTAACTCTTTCTCTGGCCTAATAGCTAAGGTCTTAGACTCGTACTCTGGCCTAATGGTTAAGGTCTTAACTTTTTCTCTGGCCTAATAGCTAAGGTCTTAACTCTTACTCTGGCCTAATAGCTAAGGTCTTAGACTCGTACTCTGGCCTACTGGTTAAGGTCTTAACTCTTACTTTGGCCTACTGGTTAAGGTCTTAACTCTTACTCTGGCCTAATAGCTAAGGTCTTAGACTCATACTCTGGCCTAATGGTTAAGGTCTTAACTCTTACTCTGGCGTACTGGTTAAGGTCTTAACTCTTACTCTGGCCTAATAGCTAAGGTCTTAACGCTTACTCTTGCCTAATAGCTAAGGTCTTAACTCTTACTCTGGCCTAATAGCTAAGGTCTTAGACTCGTACTCTGGCCTAATGGGTAAGGTCTTAACTCTTACTCTGGCCTACTGGTTAAGGTCTTAACTCTTACTTTGGCCTACTGGTTAAGGTCTTAACTCTTACTCTGGCCTAATAGCTAAGGTCTTAGACTCGTACTCTGGCCTAATGGTTAAGGTCTTAACTCTTACTCTGGCCTACTGGTTAAGGTCTTAACTCTTACTCTGGCCTAATAGCTAAGGTCTTAACTCTTACTCTGGCCTAATAGCAAAGGTCTTAGACTCGTACTTTGGTCTAATGGTTAAGGTCTTAACTCTTACTCTGGCCTACTGGTTAAGGTCTTAGACTCGTACTCTGGCCTAATAGCTAAGGTCTTAGACTCGTACTCTTGCCTAATGGTTAAGGTCTTAACTCTTACTCTGGCCTACTGGTTAAGGTCTTAACTCTTACTCTGGCCTAATAGCTAAGGTCTTAACACTTACTCTGGCCTAATAGCTAAGGTCTTAGACTCGTACTCTGGCCTAATGGTTAAGGTCTTAACTCTTACTCTGGCCTAATATCTAAGGTCTTAACTCTTACTCTGGCCTAATAGCTAAGGTCTTAGACTCGTACTCTGGCCTAATAGCTAAGGTCTTAGCTTCGTACTCTGGCCTACTGGTTAAGGTCTTAACTCGTACTCTGGCCTAATGGTTAAGGCCTTAACGCTTACTCTGCTCGAATAGCTAAGGTCTTAGACTCGTACTCTGGCCTAATAGCTAAGGTCTTAGACTCGTACTCTGGCCTAATGGTTAAGGTCTTAACTCTTATTCTGGTCTACTGGTTAAGGTCTTAATTCTTACTCTGGCCTACTGGTTAAGGTCTTAACTCTTACTCTGGCCTAATAGCTAAGGTCTTAACACTTACTCTGGCCTAATAGCTAAGGTCTTAGACTCGTACTCTGGCCTAATGGTTAAGGTCTTAACTCTTACTCTGGCCTAATAGCTAAGGTCTTAACACTTACTCTGGCCTAATAGCTAAGGTCTTAGACTCGTACTCTGGCCTAATGGTTAAGGTCTTAACTCTTACTCTGGCCTAATAGCTAAGGTCTTAACTCTTACTCTGGCCTAATAGCTAAGGTCTTAGACTCGTACTCTGGCCTAATAGCTAAGGTCCTAGACTCGTACTCTGGCCTAATGGTTAAGGTCTTAACTCTTACTCTGGCCTAATAGCTAAGGTCTTAGACTCGTACTCTGGCCTAATGGTTAAGGTCTTAACTTTTACTCTGGCCTAAAAGCTAAGGTCTTAACTCTTACTCTGCTCTAATAGCTAAGGTCTTAGACTCGTACTCTGGCCTAATAGCTAAGGTCTTAGACTCGTACTCTGGCCTAATGGTTAAGGTCTTAACTCTTACTCTGGCCTAATAGCTAAGGTATTAGACTCGTACTGTGGCCTAATGGTTAAGGTCTTAACTTTTACTTTGGCCTAATAGCTAAGGTTTTAACTCTTACTCTGGCCTAATAGCTAAGGTCTTAACTCTTACTCTGGCCTAATAGCTAAGGACTTAGACTCGTACTCTGGCCTAATAGCTAAGGTCTTAGACTCGTACTCTGGCCTAATGGTTAAGGTCTTAACTCCTACTCTGGCCTAATAGCTAAGGTCTTAGACTCGTACTCTGGCCTAATGGTTAAGGTCTTAACTTTTACTCTGGCCTAATAGCTAAGGTCTTAACTCTTACACTGGACTAATAGCTACGGTCTTAGACTCGTACTGTGGCCTACTGGTTAAGGTCTTAACTCTTACTCTGGCCTACTGGTTAAGGTCTTAACTCTTACTCTGGCCTAATAGCTGAGGTCTTAGACTCGTACTCTGGCCTAATAGCTAAGGTCTTAGACTCGTACTCTGGCCTAATGGTTAAGCTTTTAACTCCTACTCTGGCCTAATAGCTAAGGTCTTAACTCTTACTCTGGCCTAATAGCTAAGGTCTTAACTCTTACTCTGGCCTAATAGCTAAGGTCTTAGACTCATACTCTGGCCTAATGGTTAAGGTCTTAACACTTACTCTGGCCTACTGGTTAAGGTCCTAACTCTTACTCTGGCCTCATAGCTAAGGTTTAAGACTCGTACTCTGGCCTACTGGTTAAGGTCTTAACTCTTACTCTGGGATAATAGCTAAGGTCTTAGACTCGTACTCTGGCCTAATAGCTAAGGTCTTAACTCTTACTCGGGCCTAATAGCTAAGGTCTTAGCTTCGTACTCTGGCCTACTGGTTAAGGTCTTAACTCGTACTCTGGCCTAATGGTTAAGGTCTTAACGCTTACTCTGCTCTAATAGCTAAGGTCTTAGACTCGTACTCTGGCCTAATAGCTAAGGTCTTAGACTCGTACTCTGGCCTAATGGTTAAGGTCTTAACTCTTACTCTGGCCTAATAGCTAAGGTCTTAGACTCGTACTGTGGCCTAATAGTTAAGGTCTTAACTTTTACTCTGGCCTAATAGCTAAGGTTTTAACTCTTCCTCTGGCCTAATAGCTAAGGTCTTAGCCTCGTACCCTGGCCTACTGGTTAAGGTCTTAACTCTTACTCTGGCCTACTGGTTAAGGTCTTAACTCTTACTCTGGCCTAATAGCTAAGGTCTTAGACTCGTATTATGTCCTAATAGCTAAGGTCTTAACTCTTACTCTGCTCTAATAGCTAAGGTCTTAGACTCGTACTCTGGCCTAATAGCTAAGGTCTTAGACTCGTACTCTGGCCTAATGGTTAAGGTCTTAACTCCTACTCTGGCCTAATAGCTAAGGTCTTAGACTCGTACTCTGGCCTAATGTTTAAGGTCTTAACTCTTACTCTGGCCTAATATCTAAGGTCTTAACTCTTACTCAGGCCTAATAGCTAAGGTCTTAGACTTGTACTCTGGCCTAATAGCTAAGGTCCTAGACTCGTACTCTGGCCTAATGGTTAAGGTCTTAACTCTTACTCTGGCCTAATAGCTAAGGTCTTAGACTCATACTCTGGCCTAATGGTTAAGGTCTTAACTTTTTCTCTGGCCTAATAGCTAAGGTCTTAACTCTTACTCTGGCCTAATAGCTAAGGTCTCAGACTCGTACTCTGGCCTAATGGTTAAGGTCTTAACTCTTACTCTGGCCTACTGGTTAAGGTCTTAACTCTTACTCTGGCCTAATAGCTAAGGTCTTAACACTTACTCTGGCCTAATAGCTAAGGTCTTAGACTCGTACTCTGGCCTAATGGTTAAGGTCTTAACTCTTACTCTGGCCTAATCGCTAAGGTCTTAACACTTACTCTGGCCTAATAGCTAAGGTCTTAGACTCGTACTCTGGCCTAATGGTTAAGGTCTTAACTCTTACGCTGGCCTAATAGCTAAGGTCTTAACTCTTACTCTGGCCTAATAGCTAAGGTCTTAGACTCGTACTCTGGCCTAATAGCTAAGGTCCTAGACTCGCACTCTGGCCTAATGGTTCAGGTCTTAACTCTTACTCTGGCCTAATAGCTAAGGTCTTAGACTTGTACTCTGGCCTAATGGTTAAGGTCTTAACTTTTACTCTGGCCTAATAGCTAAGGTCTTAACTCTTACTCTGGCCTAATAGCTAAGGTCTTAGCTTCGTAATCTGGCCTACTGGTTAAGGTCTTAACTCGTACTCTGGCCTAATGGTTAAGGTCTTAACGCTTACTCTGCTCTAATAGCTAAGGTCTTAGACTCGTACTCTGGCCTAATAGCTAAGGTCTTAGACTCGTACTCTGGCCTAATGGTTAAGGTCTTAACTCTTACTCTGGCCTAATAGCTAAGGTCTTAGACTCGTACTGTGGCCTAATGGTTAAGGTCTTAACTTTTACTTTGGCCTAATAGCTAAGGTTTTAACTCTTACTCTGGCCTAATAGCTAAGGTCTTAGCCTTGTACTCTGGCCTATTGGTTAAGGTCTTAACTCTTACTCTGGCGTACTGGTTAAGGTCTTAACTCTTACTCTAGCCTAATAGCTAAGGTCTTAGACTCGTACTCTGGCCTAATAGCTAAGGTCTTAGACTCGTACTCTGGCCTAATGGTTAAGGTCTTAACTCCTACTCTGGCCTAATAGCTAAGGTATTAGACTCGTACTCTGGCCTAATGGTTAAGGTCTTAACTTTTACTCTGGCCTAATAGCTAAGGTCTTAACTCTTATACTGGACTAATAGCTAAGGTCTTAGACTCGTACTCTGGCCTACTGGTTAAGGTCTTAACTCTTACTCTGGCCTACTGGTTAAGGTCTTAACTCTTACTCTGGCCTAATAGCTAAGGTCTTAACTTTTACTCTGGCCTAATAGCTAAGGTCTTAACTCTTACTCTGGCCTAATAGCTAAGGTCTTAGCTTCGTAATCTGGCCTACTTGTTAAGGTCTTAACTCGTACTCTGGCCTAATGGTTAAGGTCTTAACGCTTACTCTGCTCTAATAGCTAAGGTCTTAGACTCGTACTCTGGCCTAATAGCTAAGGTCTTAGACTCGTACTGTGGCCTAATGGTTAAGGTCTTAACTTTTACTTTGGCCTAATAGCTAAGGTTTTAACTCTTACTCTGGCCTGATAGCTAAGGTCTTAGCCTTGTACTCTGGCCTACTGGTTAAGGTCTTAACTCTTACTCTGGCCTAATAGCTAAGGTCTTAGACTCGTACTCTGGCCTAATAGTTAAGGTCTTAGACTCGTACTCTGACCTAATAGCTAAGGTCTTAGACTCGTACTCTGGCCTAATAGCTAAGGTCTTAGACTCGTACTCTGGCCTAATGGTTAAGCTTTTAACTACTACTCTGGCCTAATAGCTAAGGTCTTAACTCTTACTCTGGCCTAATAGCTAAGGTCTTAACTCTTTCTCTGGCCTAATAGCTAAGGTCTTAGACTCATACTCTGGCCTAATGGTTAAGGTCTTAACTCTTACTCTGGCCTACTGGTTAAGGTCTTAACTCTTACTCTGGCCTAATAGCTAAGGTTTTTGGCTCGTACTCTGGCCTACTGGTTAAGGTCTTAACTCTTACTCTGGGATAATAGCTAAGGTCTTAGACTTGTACTCTGGCCTAATAGCTAAGGTCTTAACTCTTACTCGGGCCTAATAGCTAAGGTCTTAGCTTCGTACTCTGGCCTACTGGTTAAGGTCTTAACTCGTACTCTGGCCTAATGGTTAAGGTCTTAATGCTTACTCTGCTCTAATAGCTAAGATCTTAGACTCGTACTCTGGCCTAATTCCTAAGATCTTAGACTCGTACTCTGGCCTAATGGTTAAGGTCTTAACTCTTACTCTAGCCTAATAGCTAAGGTCTTAGACTCGTACTGTGGCCTAATGGTTAAGGTCTTAACTTTTACTCTGGCCTAATAGCTAAGGTTTTAACTCTTACTCTGGCCTAATAGCTAAGGTCTTAGCCTCGTACCCTGGCCTACTGGTTAAGGTCTTAACTCTTACTCTGGCCTACTGGTTAAGGTCTTAACTCCTACTCTGGCCTAATAGCTAAGGTCTTAGACTCGTACTCTGGCCTAATAGCTAAGGTCTTAGACTCGTACTCTGGCCTAATGGTTAAGCTTTTAACTCCTACTCTGGCCTAATAGCTAAGGTCTTAGACTCATACTCTGGCCTAATGGTTAAGGTCCTAACTCTTACTCTGGCCTAATAGCTAAGGTCTTATCTCTTACACTGGACTAATAGCTAAGGTCTTAGACTCGTACTCTGGCCTACTGGTTAAGGTCTTAACTCTTACTCTGGCCTAATAGCTAAGGTCTTAGACTCATACTCTGGCCTAATGGTTAAGGTCTTAACTCTTACTCTGGCCTACTGGTTAAGGTCTTAACTCTTACTCTGTCCTAATAGCTAAGGTATTAGACTCGTATTCTGGCCTAATAGGTAAGGTCTTAGACTTGTACTCTGGCCTAATGGTTAAGGTCTTAACTCTTACTCTGGCCTACTGGTTAAGGTCTTAACTCTTACTCTGGTCTAATAGCTAAGGTCTTAGATTTGTACTCTGGCCTAATGGTTAAGGTCTAAACTCTTACTCTGGCCTAATAGCTAAGGTCTTAGACTCGTACTCTGGCCTACTGGTTAAGGTCTTAACTCTTACTTTGGCCTACTGGTTAAGGTCTTAACTACTACTCTGGCCTAATAGCTAAGGTCTTAGACTCATACTCTGGCCTAATGGTTAAGGTCTTAACTCTTTCTCTGGCCTACTGGTTAAGGTCTTAACTCTTACTCTAGCCTAATAGCTAAGGTCTTAACTCTTACTCTGGCCTAATAGCAGATGTCTTAGACTCGTAATCTGGCCTAATAGCTAAGGTCTTAACTCTTACTCTGGCCTAATAGCTAAGATCTTAGACTCGTACTTTGGCCTAATGGTTAAGGTCTTAACTCTTACTCTGGCCTAATGGTTAAGGTCTTAGACTCGTACTCTGGCCTAATAGCTAAGGTCTTAGACTCGTACTCTGGCCTAATGGTTAAGGTCTTAACTCTTACTCTGGCCTACTGGTTTAGGTCTTAACTCTTACTCTGGCCTACTGGTTAAGGTCTTAACTCTTACTCTGGGATAATAGCTAAGGTCTTAGACTCGTACTCTGGCCTAATAGCTAAGGTCTTAACTCTTACTCGGGCCTAATAGCTAAGGTCTTAGCTTCGTACTCTGGCCTACTGGTTAAGGTCTTAACTCGTACTCTGGCCTAATGGTTAAGGTCTTAACGCTTACTCTGCTCTAATAGCTAAGGTCTTAGACTCGTACTCTGGCCTAATAGCTAAGGTCTTAGACTCGTACTCTGGCCTAATGGTTAAGGTCTTAACTCTTACTCTGGCCTAATAGCTAAGGTCTTAGACTCGTACTGTGGCCTAATAGTTAAGGTCTTAACTTTTACTCTGGCCTACTGGTTAAGGTCTTAACTCTTACTCTGGCCTAATAGCTAAGGTCTAAACACTTACTCTGGCCTAATAGCTAAGGTCTTAGACTCGTACTCTGGCCTAATGGTTAAGGTCTTAACTCTTACTCTGGCCTAATATCTAAGGTCTTAACTCTTACTCTGGCCTAATAGCTAAGGTCTTAGACTTGTACTCTGGCCTAATAGCTAAGGTCCTAGACTCGTACTCTGGCCTAATGGTTAAGGTCTTAACTCTTACTCTGGCCTAATAGCTAAGGTCTTAGACTCGTACTCTGGCCTAATGGTTAAGGTCTTAACTTTTTCTCTGGCCTAATAGCTAAGGTCTTATCTCTTACACTGGACTAATAGCTAAGGTCTTAGACTCGTACTCTGGCCTACTGGTTAAGGTCTTAACTCTTACTCTGGCCTACTGGTTAAGGTCTTAACTCTTACTCTGGCCTAATAGCTAAGGTCTTAGACTCGTACTCTGGCCTAATAGCTAAGGTCTTAGACTCGTACTCTGGCCTAATGGTTAAGCTTTTAACTCCTACTCTGGCCTAATAGCTAAGGTCTTAAATCTTACTCTGGCCTAATAGCTAAGGTCTTAACTCTTACTCTGTCCTAATAGCTAAGGTCTTAGACTCATACTCTGGCCTAATGGTTAAGGTCTTATCTCTTACTCTGGCCTACTGGTTAAGGTCTTAACTCTTACTCTGGCCTAATAGCTAAGGTTTTAAACTCGCACTCTGGCCTACTCTTTAAGGTCTTAACTCTTACTCTGGGATAATAGCTAAGGTCTTAGACTCGTACTCTGGCCTAATAGCTAAGGTCTTAACTCTTACTCGGGCCTAATAGCTAAGGTCTTAGCTTCGTACTCTGGCCTACTGGTTAAGGTCTTAACTTTTACTCTGGCCTAATAGCTAAGGTTTTAACTCTTACTCTGGCCTAATAGCTAAGGTCTTAGCCTCGTACACTGGCCTACTGGTTAATTTCTTAACTCTTACTCTGGCCTACTGGTTAGGGTCTTAACTCTTACTCTGGCCTAATAGCTAACGTCTTAGACTCGTACTCTGGCCTAATAGCTAAGGTCTTAGACTCGTACTCTGGCCTAATGGTTGAGGTCTTAACTCCTACTCTGGCATAATAGCTAAGGTCTTAGACTCGTACTCTGGCCTAATGGTTAAGGTCTTAACTTTTACTCTGGCCTAATGGCTAAGGTCTTAGACTCTTACTCTGGCCTAATAGCTAAGGTCTTAGACTCGTACTCTGGCCTAATGGTTAAGCTTTTAACTCCTACTCTGGCCTAATAGCTAAGGTCTTAATTCTTACTCTGGCCTAATAGCTAAGGTCTTAGACTCATACTCTGGCCTAATGGTTAAGGTCTTAACTCTTACTCTGGCCTACTGGTTAAGGTCTTAACTCTTACTCTGGCCTAATAGCTAAGGTTTTAGACTCGTACTCTGGCCTACTGGTTAAGGTCTTAACTCTTACTCTGGGATAATAGCTAAGGTCTTAGACTCGTACTCTGGCCTGCAGGTTAAGGTCTTAACTCTTACTCGGGCCTTCGGGTTAAGGTCTTAACTCTTACTCTGGCCTAATAGCTAAGGTCTTAGACTCGTACTCTGGCCTAATGGTTAAGGTCTTAACTCTTACTCTGGCCTACTGGTTAAGGTCTTAACTCTTACTCTGGCCTAATAGCTGAGGTCTTAACTCTTACTCTGGCCTACTGGTTAAGGTCTTAACTTTTACACTGGCCTAATAGCTAAGGTCTTAGACTCGTACTCTGCCCTAATAGCTAAGGTCTTAGACTTGTACTCTGGCCTACAGGTTAAGGTCTTAACTCTTACTCTGGCCTACTGGTTAAGGTCTTTACCCTTACTCTGGCATAATAGCTAAGGTCTTATACTCGTACTCTGGCCTAATGGTTAAGGTCTTAACTCTTACTCTAGCCTAATAACTAGGGTCTTAACTCGTACTCTGGCCTAATAGCTAAGGTCTTAGACTCGTACTCTGGCCTAATGGTTAAGGTCTTACCTCTTACTCTGGCCTACTGGTTAAGGTCTTAACTGTTACTGTGGCCTAATAGCTAAGGTCCTAACTCTTACTCTGGCCTAATAGCTAAGGTCTTAGACTCGTACTCTGGCCTACTGGTTAAGGTCTTAACTCTTACTCTGGCCTAATAGCTAAGGTCTCAACTCTTACTCTGTCCTAATAGCTAAGGTCTAACTCTTACTCTGGCCTAATAGCTAAGGTCCTAGACTCGTACTCTGGCCCAATGGTTAAGCTCTTAACTCTTACTCTGGCCTACTGGTTAAGGTCTTAACTCTTACTCTGGCCTAATAGCTAAGGTCTTAGATTTGTACTCTGGCCTAATGGTTAAGGTCTTAACTCTTACTCTGGCCTAATAGCTAAGGTCTTAGACTCGTACTCTGGCCTACTGGTTAAGGTCTTAACTCTTACTTTGGCCTACTGGTTAAGGTCTTAACTACTACTCTGGCCTAATAGCTAAGGTCTTAGACTCATACTCTGGCCTAATGGTTAAGGTCTTAACTCTTACTCTGGCCTACTGGTTAAGGTCTTAACTCTTACTCTGGCCTAATAGCTAAGGTCTTAACGCTTACTCTGGCCTAATAGCTAAGGTCTTAACTCTTACTCTGGCCTAATAGCTAAGGTCTTAGACTCGTACTCTGGCCTAATGGTTAAGGTCTTAACTTTTTCTCTGGCCTAATAGCTAAGGTCTTAACTCTTACTCTGGCCTAATAGCTAAGGTCTTAGACTCGTACTCTGGCCTACTGGTTAAGGTCTTAACTCTTACTTTGGCCTACTGGTTAAGGTCTTAACTCTTACTCTGGCCTAATAGCTAAGGTCTTAGACTCATACTCTGGCCTAATGGTTAAGGTCTTAACTCTTACTCTGGCCTACTGGTTAAGGTCTTAACTCTTACTCTGGCGTACTGGTTAAGGTCTTAACTCTTACTCTGGCCTAATAGCTAAGGTCTTAACGCTTACTCTTGCCTAATAGCTAAGGTCTTAACTCTTACTCTGGCCTAATAGCTAAGGTCTTAGACTCGTACTCTGGCCTAATGGGTAAGGTCTTAACTCTTACTCTGGCCTACTGGTTAAGGTCTTAACTCTTACTTTGGCCTACTGGTTAAGGTCTTAACTCTTACTCTGGCCTAATAGCTAAGGTCTTAGACTCGTACTCTGGCCTAATGGTTAAGGTCTTAACTCTTACTCTGGCCTACTGGTTAAGGTCTTAACTCTTACTCTGGCCTAATAGCTAAGGTCTTAACTCTTACTCTGGCCTAATAGCAAAGGTCTTAGACTCGTAATCTGGCCTAATAGCTAAGGTCTTAACTCTTACTCTGGCCTAATAGCTAAGATCTTAGACTCGTACTTTGGTCTAATGGTTAAGGTCTTAACTCTTACTCTGGCCTACTGGTTAAGGTCTTAGACTCGTACTCTGGCCCAATAGCTAAGGTCTTAGACTCGTACTCTTGCCTAATGGTTAAGGTCTTAACTCTTACTCTGGCCTACTGTTTAAGTTCTTAACTCTTACTCTGGCCTACTGGTTAAGGTCTTAACTCTTACACTGGCCTAATAGCTAAGGTCTTAACACTTACTCTGGCCTAATAGCTAAGGTCTTAGACTCGTACTCTGGCCTAATGGTTAAGGTCTTAACTCTTACTCTGGCCTAATAGCTAAGGTCTTAACTCTTACTCTGGCCTAATAGCTAAGGTCTTAGACTCGTACTCTGGCCTAATAGCTAAGGTCCTAGACTCGTACTCTGGCCTAATGGTTAAGGTCTTAACTCTTACTCTGGCATAATAGCTAAGGTCTTAGACTCGTACTCTGGCCTAATGGTTAAGGTCTTAACTTTTACTCTGGCCTAATAGCTAAGGTCTTAACTCTTACTCTGCTCTAATAGCTAAGGTCTTAGACTCGTACTCTGGCCTAATAGCTAAGGTCTTAGACTCGTACTCTGGCCTAATGGTTAAGGTCTTAACTCTTACTCTGGCCTAATAGCTAAGGTATTAGACTCGTACTGTGGCCTAATGGTTAAGGTCTTAACTTTTACTTTGGCCTAATAGCTAAGGTTTTAACTCTTACTCTGGCCTAATAGCTACGGTCTTAGCCTTGTACTCTGGCCTACTGGTTAAGGTCTTAACTCTTACTCTGGCCTACTGGTTAAGGTCTTAACTCTTACTCTGGCCTAATAGCTGAGGTCTTAGACTCGTACTCTGGCCTAATAGCTAAGGTCTTAGACTCGTACTCTGGCCTAATGGTTAAGCTTTTAACTCCTACTCTGGCCTAATAGCTAAGGTCTTAACTCTTACTCTGGCCTAATAGCTAAGGTCTTAGACTCATACTCTGGCCTAATGGTTAAGGTCTTAACACTTACTCTGGCCTACTGGTTAAGGTCTTAACTCTTACTATGGCCTCATAGCTAAGGTTTAAGACTCGTACTCTGGCCTACTGGTTAAGGTCGTAACTCTTACTCTGGGATAATAGCTAAGGTCTTAGACTCATACTCTGGCCTAATAGCTAAGGTCTTAACTCTTACTCGGGCCTAATAGCTAAGGTCTTAGCTTCGTACTCTGGCCTACTGGTTAAGGTCTTAACTCGTACTCTGGCCTAATGGTTAAGGTCTTAACGCTTACTCTGCTCTAATAGCTAAGGTCTTAGACTCGTACTCTGGCCTTATAGCTAAGGTCTTAGACTCGTACTCTGGCCTAATAGCTAAGGTTTTAACTCTTCCTCTGGCCTAATAGCTAAGGTCTTAGCCTCGTACTCTGGCCTAATGGTTAAGGTCTTAACTCTTACTCTGGCCTACTGGTTAAGGTCTTAACTCTTACTCTGGCCTACTGGTTAAGGTCTTAACTCTTACTCTGGCCTAATAGCTAAGGTCTTAACACTTACTCTGGCCTAATAGCTAAGGTCTTAGACTCGTACTCTGGCCTAATGGTTAAGGTCTTAACTCTTACTCTGGCCTAATATCTAAGGTCTTAACTCTTACTCTGGCCTAATAGCTAAGGTCTTAGACTCGTACTCTGGCCTAATAGCTAAGGTCTTAGCTTCGTACTCTGGCCTACTGGTTAAGGTCTTAACTCGTACTCTGGCCTAATGGTTAAGGCCTTAACGCTTACTCTGCTCGAATAGCTAAGGTCTTAGACTCGTACTCTGGCCTAATAGCTAAGGTCTTAGACTCGTACTCTGGCCTAATGGTTAAGGTCTTAACTCTTATTCTGGTCTACTGGTTAAGGTCTTAACTCTTACTCTGGCCTACTGGTTAAGGTCTTAACTCTTACTCTGGCCTAATAGCTAAGGTCTTAAATTTTACTCTGGCCTAATAGCTAAGGTCTTAACTCTTACTCTGGCCTAATAGCTAAGGTCTTAGCTTCGTAATCTGGCCTACTTGTTAAGGTCTTAACTCGTACTCTGGCCTAATGGTTAAGGTCTTAACGCTTACTCTGCTCTAATAGCTAAGGTCTTAGACTCGTACTCTGGCCTAATAGCTAAGGTCTTAGACTCGTACTGTGGCCTAATGGTTAAGGTCTTAACTTTTACTTTGGCCTAATAGCTAAGGTTTTAACTCTTACTCTGGCCTAATAGCTAAGGTCTTAGCCTTGTACTCTGGCCTACTGGTTAAGGTCTTAACTCTTACTCTGGCCTAATAGCTAAGGTCTTAGACTCGTACTCTGGCCTAATAGCTAAGGTCTTAGACTTGTACTCTGACCTAATAGCTAAGGTCTTAGACTCGTACTCTGGCCTAATAGCTAAGGTCTTAGCCTCGTACTCTGGCCTAATGGTTAAGCTTTTAACTACTACTCTGGCCTAATAACTAAGGTCTTAACTCTTACTCTGGCCTAATAGCTAAGGTCTTAACTCTTTCTCTGGCCTAATAGCTAAGGTCTTAGACTCGTACTCTGGCCTAATGGTTAAGGTCTTAACTTTTTCTCTGGCCTAATAGCTAAGGTCTTAACTCTTACTCTGGCCTAATAGCTAAGGTCTTAGACTCGTACTCTGGCCTACTGGTTAAGGTCTTAACTCTTACTTTGGCCTACTGGTTAAGGTCTTAACTCTTACTCTGGCCTAATAGCTAAGGTCTTAGACTCATACTCTGGCCTAATGGTTAAGGTCTTAACTCTTACTCTGGCGTACTGGTTAAGGTCTTAACTCTTACTCTGGCCTAATAGCTAAGGTCTTAACGCTTACTCTTGCCTAATAGCTAAGGTCTTAACTCTTACTCTGGCCTAATAGCTAAGGTCTTAGACTCGTACTCTGGCCTAATGGGTAAGGTCTTAACTCTTACTCTGGCCTACTGGTTAAGGTCTTAACTCTTACTTTGGCCTACTGGTTAAGGTCTTAACTCTTACTCTGGCCTAATAGCTAAGGTCTTAGACTCGTACTCTGGCCTAATGGTTAAGGTCTTAACTCTTACTCTGGCCTACTGGTTAAGGTCTTAACTCTTACTCTGGCCTAATAGCTAAGGTCTTAACTCTTACTCTGGCCTAATAGCAAAGGTCTTAGACTCGTACTTTGGTCTAATGGTTAAGGTCTTAACTCTTACTCTGGCCTACTGGTTAAGGTCTTAGACTCGTACTCTGGCCTAATAGCTAAGGTCTTAGACTCGTACTCTTGCCTAATGGTTAAGGTCTTAACTCTTACTCTGGCCTACTGGTTAAGGTCTTAACTCTTACTCTGGCCTAATAGCTAAGGTCTTAACACTTTCTCTGGCCTAATAGCTAAGGTCTTAGACTCGTACTCTGGCCTAATGGTTAAGGTCTTAACTCTTACTCTGGCCTAATATCTAAGGTCTTAACTCTTACTCTGGCCTAATAGCTAAGGTCTTAGACTCGTACTCTGGCCTAATAGCTAAGGTCTTAGCTTCGTACTCTGGCCTACTGGTTAAGGTCTTAACTCGTACTCTGGCCTAATGGTTAAGGCCTTAACGCTTACTCTGCTCGAATAGCTAAGGTCTTAGACTCGTACTCTGGCCTAATAGCTAAGGTCTTAGACTCGTACTCTGGCCTAATGGTTAAGGTCTTAACTCTTATTCTGGTCTACTGGTTAAGGTCTTAATTCTTACTCTGGCCTACTGGTTAAGGTCTTAACTCTTACTCTGGCCTAATAGCTAAGGTCTTAACACTTACTCTGGCCTAATAGCTAAGGTCTTAGACTCGTACTCTGGCCTAATGGTTAAGGTCTTAACTCTTACTCTGGCCTAATAGCTAAGGTCTTAACACTTACTCTGGCCTAATAGCTAAGGTCTTAGACTCGTACTCTGGCCTAATGGTTAAGGTCTTAACTCTTACTCTGGCCTAATAGCTAAGGTCTTAACTCTTACTCTGGCCTAATAGCTAAGGTCTTAGACTCGTACTCTGGCCTAATAGCTAAGGTCCTAGACTCGTACTCTGGCCTAATGGTTAAGGTCTTAACTCTTACTCTGGCCTAATAGCTAAGGTCTTAGACTCGTACTCTGGCCTAATGGTTAAGGTCTTAACTTTTACTCTGGCCTAAAAGCTAAGGTCTTAACTCTTACTCTGCTCTAATAGCTAAGGTCTTAGACTCGTACTCTGGCCTAATAGCTAAGGTCTTAGACTCGTACTCTGGCCTAATGGTTAAGGTCTTAACTCTTACTCTGGCCTAATAGCTAAGGTATTAGACTCGTACTGTGGCCTAATGGTTAAGGTCTTAACTTTTACTTTGGCCTAATAGCTAAGGTTTTAACTCTTACTCTGGCCTAATAGCTAAGGTCTTAACTCTTACTCTGGCCTAATAGCTAAGGACTTAGACTCGTACTCTGGCCTAATAGCTAAGGTCTTAGACTCGTACTCTGGCCTAATGGTTAAGGTCTTAACTCCTACTCTGGCCTAATAGCTAAGGTCTTAGACTCGTACTCTGGCCTAATGGTTAAGGTCTTAACTTTTACTCTGGCCTAATAGCTAAGGTCTTAACTCTTACACTGGACTAATAGCTACGGTCTTAGACTCGTACTGTGGCCTACTGGTTAAGGTCTTAACTCTTACTCTGGCCTACTGGTTAAGGTCTTAACTCTTACTCTGGCCTAATAGCTGAGGTCTTAGACTCGTACTCTGGCCTAATAGCTAAGGTCTTAGACTCGTACTCTGGCCTAATGGTTAAGCTTTTAACTCCTACTCTGGCCTAATAGCTAAGGTCTTAACTCTTACTCTGGCCTAATAGCTAAGGTCTTAACTCTTACTCTGGCCTAATAGCTAAGGTCTTAGACTCATACTCTGGCCTAATGGTTAAGGTCTTAACACTTACTCTGGCCTACTGGTTAAGGTCCTAACTCTTACTCTGGCCTCATAGCTAAGGTTTAAGACTCGTACTCTGGCCTACTGATTAAGGTCTTAACTCTTACTCTGGGATAATAGCTAAGGTCTTAGACTCGTACTCTGGCCTAATAGCTAAGGTCTTAACTCTTACTCGGGCCTAATAGCTAAGGTCTTAGCTTCGTACTCTGGCCTACTGGTTAAGGTCTTAACTCGTACTCTGGCCTAATGGTTAAGGTCTTAACGCTTACTCTGCTCTAATAGCTAAGGTCTTAGACTCGTACTCTGGCCTAATAGCTAAGGTCTTAGACTCGTACTCTGGCCTAATGGTTAAGGTCTTAACTCTTACTCTGGCCTAATAGCTAAGGTCTTAGACTCGTACTGTGGCCTAATAGTTAAGGTCTTAACTTTTACTCTGGCCTAATAGCTAAGGTTTTAACTCTTCCTCTGGCCTAATAGCTAAGGTCTTAGCCTCGTACCCTGGCCTACTGGTTAAGGTCTTAACTCTTACTCTGGCCTACTGGTTAAGGTCTTAACTCTTACTCTGGCCTAATAGCTAAGGTCTTAGACTCGTATTATGTCCTAATAGCTAAGGTCTTAACTCTTACTCTGCTCTAATAGCTAAGGTCTTAGACTCGTACTCTGGCCTAATAGCTAAGGTCTTAGACTCGTACTCTGGCCTAATGGTTAAGGTCTTAACTCCTACTCTGGCCTAATAGCTAAGGTCTTAGACTCGTACTCTGGCCTAATGTTTAAGGTCTTAACTCTTACTCTGGCCTAATATCTAAGGTCTTAACTCTTACTCAGGCCTAATAGCTAAGGTCTTAGACTTGTACTCTGGCCTAATAGCTAAGGTCCTAGACTCGTACTCTGGCCTAATGGTTAAGGTCTTAACTCTTACTCTGGCCTAATAGCTAAGGTCTTAGACTCATACTCTGGCCTAATGGTTAAGGTCTTAACTTTTTCTCTGGCCTAATAGCTAAGGTCTTAACTCTTACTCTGGCCTAATAGCTAAGGTCTCAGACTCGTACTCTGGCCTAATGGTTAAGGTCTTAACTCTTACTCTGGCCTACTGGTTAAGGTCTTAACTCTTACTCTGGCCTAATAGCTAAGGTCTTAACACTTACTCTGGCCTAATAGCTAAGGTCTTAGACTCGTACTCTGGCCTAATGGTTAAGGTCTTAACTCTTACTCTGGCCTAATCGCTAAGGTCTTAACACTTACTCTGGCCTAATAGCTAAGGTCTTAGACTCGTACTCTGGCCTAATGGTTAAGGTCTTAACTCTTACGCTGGCCTAATAGCTAAGGTCTTAACTCTTACTCTGGCCTAATAGCTAAGGTCTTAGACTCGTACTCTGGCCTAATAGCTAAGGTCCTAGACTCGCACTCTGGCCTAATGGTTCAGGTCTTAACTCTTACTCTGGCCTAATAGCTAAGGTCTTAGACTTGTACTCTGGCCTAATGGTTAAGGTCTTAACTTTTACTCTGGCCTAATAGCTAAGGTCTTAACTCTTACTCTGGCCTAATAGCTAAGGTCTTAGCTTCGTAATCTGGCCTACTGGTTAAGGTCTTAACTCGTACTCTGGCCTAATGGTTAAGGTCTTAACGCTTACTCTGCTCTAATAGCTAAGGTCTTAGACTCGTACTCTGGCCTAATAGCTAAGGTCTTAGACTCGTACTCTGGCCTAATGGTTAAGGTCTTAACTCTTACTCTGGCCTAATAGCTAAGGTCTTAGACTCGTACTGTGGCCTAATGGTTAAGGTCTTAACTTTTACTTTGGCCTAATAGCTAAGGTTTTAACTCTTACTCTGGCCTAATAGCTAAGGTCTTAGCCTTGTACTCTGGCCTATTGGTTAAGGTCTTAACTCTTACTCTGGCGTACTGGTTAAGGTCTTAACTCTTACTCTAGCCTAATAGCTAAGGTCTTAGACTCGTACTCTGGCCTAATAGCTAAGGTCTTAGACTCGTACTCTGGCCTAATGGTTAAGGTCTTAACTCCTACTCTGGCCTAATAGCTAAGGTATTAGACTCGTACTCTGGCCTAATGGTTAAGGTCTTAACTTTTACTCTGGCCTAATAGCTAAGGTCTTAACTCTTATACTGGACTAATAGCTAAGGTCTTAGACTCGTACTCTGGCCTACTGGTTAAGGTCTTAACTCTTACTCTGGCCTACTGGTTAAGGTCTTAACTCTTACTCTGGCCTAATAGCTAAGGTCTTAACTTTTACTCTGGCCTAATAGCTAAGGTCTTAACTCTTACTCTGGCCTAATAGCTAAGGTCTTAGCTTCGTAATCTGGCCTACTTGTTAAGGTCTTAACTCGTACTCTGGCCTAATGGTTAAGGTCTTAACGCTTACTCTGCTCTAATAGCTAAGGTCTTAGACTCGTACTCTGGCCTAATAGCTAAGGTCTTAGACTCGTACTGTGGCCTAATGGTTAAGGTCTTAACTTTTACTTTGGCCTAATAGCTAAGGTTTTAACTCTTACTCTGGCCTGATAGCTAAGGTCTTAGCCTTGTACTCTGGCCTACTGGTTAAGGTCTTAACTCTTACTCTGGCCTAATAGCTAAGGTCTTAGACTCGTACTCTGGCCTAATAGTTAAGGTCTTAGACTCGTACTCTGACCTAATAGCTAAGGTCTTAGACTCGTACTCTGGCCTAATAGCTAAGGTCTTAGACTCGTACTCTGGCCTAATGGTTAAGCTTTTAACTACTACTCTGGCCTAATAGCTAAGGTCTTAACTCTTACTCTGGCCTAATAGCTAAGGTCTTAACTCTTTCTCTGGCCTAATAGCTAAGGTCTTAGACTCATACTCTGGCCTAATGGTTAAGGTCTTAACTCTTACTCTGGCCTACTGGTTAAGGTCTTAACTCTTACTCTGGCCTAATAGCTAAGGTTTTTGGCTCGTACTCTGGCCTACTGGTTAAGGTCTTAACTCTTACTCTGGGATAATAGCTAAGGTCTTAGACTTGTACTCTGGCCTAATAGCTAAGGTCTTAACTCTTACTCGGGCCTAATAGCTAAGGTCTTAGCTTCGTACTCTGGCCTACTGGTTAAGGTCTTAACTCGTACTCTGGCCTAATGGTTAAGGTCTTAATGCTTACTCTGCTCTAATAGCTAAGATCTTAGACTCGTACTCTGGCCTAATTCCTAAGATCTTAGACTCGTACTCTGGCCTAATGGTTAAGGTCTTAACTCTTACTCTAGCCTAATAGCTAAGGTCTTAGACTCGTACTGTGGCCTAATGGTTAAGGTCTTAACTTTTACTCTGGCCTAATAGCTAAGGTTTTAACTCTTACTCTGGCCTAATAGCTAAGGTCTTAGCCTCGTACCCTGGCCTACTGGTTAAGGTCTTAACTCTTACTCTGGCCTACTGGTTAAGGTCTTAACTCCTACTCTGGCCTAATAGCTAAGGTCTTAGACTCGTACTCTGGCCTAATAGCTAAGGTCTTAGACTCGTACTCTGGCCTAATGGTTAAGCTTTTAACTCCTACTCTGGCCTAATAGCTAAGGTCTTAGACTCATACTCTGGCCTAATGGTTAAGGTCCTAACTCTTACTCTGGCCTAATAGCTAAGGTCTTATCTCTTACACTGGACTAATAGCTAAGGTCTTAGACTCGTACTCTGGCCTACTGGTTAAGGTCTTAACTCTTACTCTGGCCTAATAGCTAAGGTCTTAGACTCATACTCTGGCCTAATGGTTAAGGTCTTAACTCTTACTCTGGCCTACTGGTTAAGGTCTTAACTCTTACTCTGTCCTAATAGCTAAGGTATTAGACTCGTATTCTGGCCTAATAGGTAAGGTCTTAGACTTGTACTCTGGCCTAATGGTTAAGGTCTTAACTCTTACTCTGGCCTACTGGTTAAGGTCTTAACTCTTACTCTGGCCTAATAGCTAAGGTCTTAGATTTGTACTCTGGCCTAATGGTTAAGGTCTAAACTCTTACTCTGGCCTAATAGCTAAGGTCTTAGACTCGTACTCTGGCCTACTGGTTAAGGTCTTAACTCTTACTTTGGCCTACTGGTTAAGGTCTTAACTACTACTCTGGCCTAATAGCTAAGGTCTTAGACTCATACTCTGGCCTAATGGTTAAGGTCTTAACTCTTTCTCTGGCCTACTGGTTAAGGTCTTAACTCTTACTCTAGCCTAATAGCTAAGGTCTTAACTCTTACTCTGGCCTAATAGCAGATGTCTTAGACTCGTAATCTGGCCTAATAGCTAAGGTCTTAACTCTTACTCTGGCCTAATAGCTAAGATCTTAGACTCGTACTTTGGCCTAATGGTTAAGGTCTTAACTCTTACTCTGGCCTAATGGTTAAGGTCTTAGACTCGTACTCTGGCCTAATAGCTAAGGTCTTAGACTCGTACTCTGGCCTAATGGTTAAGGTCTTAACTCTTACTCTGGCCTACTGGTTTAGGTCTTAACTCTTACTCTGGCCTACTGGTTAAGGTCTTAACTCTTACTCTGGGATAATAGCTAAGGTCTTAGACTCGTACTCTGGCCTAATAGCTAAGGTCTTAACTCTTACTCGGGCCTAATAGCTAAGGTCTTAGCTTCGTACTCTGGCCTACTGGTTAAGGTCTTAACTCGTACTCTGGCCTAATGGTTAAGGTCTTAACGCTTACTCTGCTCTAATAGCTAAGGTCTTAGACTCGTACTCTGGCCTAATAGCTAAGGTCTTAGACTCGTACTCTGGCCTAATGGTTAAGGTCTTAACTCTTACTCTGGCCTAATAGCTAAGGTCTTAGACTCGTACTGTGGCCTAATAGTTAAGGTCTTAACTTTTACTCTGGCCTACTGGTTAAGGTCTTAACTCTTACTCTGGCCTAATAGCTAAGGTCTAAACACTTACTCTGGCCTAATAGCTAAGGTCTTAGACTCGTACTCTGGCCTAATGGTTAAGGTCTTAACTCTTACTCTGGCCTAATATCTAAGGTCTTAACTCTTACTCTGGCCTAATAGCTAAGGTCTTAGACTTGTACTCTGGCCTAATAGCTAAGGTCCTAGACTCGTACTCTGGCCTAATGGTTAAGGTCTTAACTCTTACTCTGGCCTAATAGCTAAGGTCTTAGACTCGTACTCTGGCCTAATGGTTAAGGTCTTAACTTTTTCTCTGGCCTAATAGCTAAGGTCTTATCTCTTACACTGGACTAATAGCTAAGGTCTTAGACTCGTACTCTGGCCTACTGGTTAAGGTCTTAACTCTTACTCTGGCCTACTGGTTAAGGTCTTAACTCTTACTCTGGCCTAATAGCTAAGGTCTTAGACTCGTACTCTGGCCTAATAGCTAAGGTCTTAGACTCGTACTCTGGCCTAATGGTTAAGCTTTTAACTCCTACTCTGGCCTAATAGCTAAGGTCTTAAATCTTACTCTGGCCTAATAGCTAAGGTCTTAACTCTTACTCTGTCCTAATAGCTAAGGTCTTAGACTCATACTCTGGCCTAATGGTTAAGGTCTTATCTCTTACTCTGGCCTACTGGTTAAGGTCTTAACTCTTACTCTGGCCTAATAGCTAAGGTTTTAAACTCGCACTCTGGCCTACTCTTTAAGGTCTTAACTCTTACTCTGGGATAATAGCTAAGGTCTTAGACTCGTACTCTGGCCTAATAGCTAAGGTCTTAACTCTTACTCGGGCCTAATAGCTAAGGTCTTAGCTTCGTACTCTGGCCTACTGGTTAAGGTCTTAACTTTTACTCTGGCCTAATAGCTAAGGTTTTAACTCTTACTCTGGCCTAATAGCTAAGGTCTTAGCCTCGTACACTGGCCTACTGGTTAATTTCTTAACTCTTACTCTGGCCTACTGGTTAGGGTCTTAACTCTTACTCTGGCCTAATAGCTAACGTCTTAGACTCGTACTCTGGCCTAATAGCTAAGGTCTTAGACTCGTACTCTGGCCTAATGGTTGAGGTCTTAACTCCTACTCTGGCATAATAGCTAAGGTCTTAGACTCGTACTCTGGCCTAATGGTTAAGGTCTTAACTTTTACTCTGGCCTAATGGCTAAGGTCTTAGACTCTTACTCTGGCCTAATAGCTAAGGTCTTAGACTCGTACTCTGGCCTAATGGTTAAGCTTTTAACTCCTACTCTGGCCTAATAGCTAAGGTCTTAATTCTTACTCTGGCCTAATAGCTAAGGTCTTAGACTCATACTCTGGCCTAATGGTTAAGGTCTTAACTCTTACTCTGGCCTACTGGTTAAGGTCTTAACTCTTACTCTGGCCTAATAGCTAAGGTTTTAGACTCGTACTCTGGCCTACTGGTTAAGGTCTTAACTCTTACTCTGGGATAATAGCTAAGGTCTTAGACTCGTACTCTGGCCTGCAGGTTAAGGTCTTAACTCTTACTCGGGCCTTCGGGTTAAGGTCTTAACTCTTACTCTGGCCTAATAGCTAAGGTCTTAGACTCGTACTCTGGCCTAATGGTTAAGGTCTTAACTCTTACTCTGGCCTACTGGTTAAGGTCTTAACTCTTACTCTGGCCTAATAGCTGAGGTCTTAACTCTTACTCTGGCCTACTGGTTAAGGTCTTAACTTTTACACTGGCCTAATAGCTAAGGTCTTAGACTCGTACTCTGCCCTAATAGCTAAGGTCTTAGACTTGTACTCTGGCCTACAGGTTAAGGTCTTAACTCTTACTCTGGCCTACTGGTTAAGGTCTTTACCCTTACTCTGGCATAATAGCTAAGGTCTTATACTCGTACTCTGGCCTAATGGTTAAGGTCTTAACTCTTACTCTAGCCTAATAACTAGGGTCTTAACTCGTACTCTGGCCTAATAGCTAAGGTCTTAGACTCGTACTCTGGCCTAATGGTTAAGGTCTTACCTCTTACTCTGGCCTACTGGTTAAGGTCTTAACTGTTACTGTGGCCTAATAGCTAAGGTCTTAACTCTTACTCTGGCCTAATAGCTAAGGTCTTAGACTCGTACTCTGGCCTACTGGTTAAGGTCTTAACTCTTACTCTGGCCTAATAGCTAAGGTCTCAACTCTTACTCTGTCCTAATAGCTAAGGTCTTAACTCTTACTCTGGCCTAATAGCTAAGGTCCTAGACTCGTACTCTGGCCCAATGGTTAAGCTCTTAACTCTTACTCTGGCCTACTGGTTAAGGTCTTAACTCTTACTCTGGCCTAATAGCTAAGGTCTTAGATTTGTACTCTGGCCTAATGGTTAAGGTCTTAACTCTTACTCTGGCCTAATAGCTAAGGTCTTAGACTCGTACTCTGGCCTACTGGTTAAGGTCTTAACTCTTACTTTGGCCTACTGGTTAAGGTCTTAACTACTACTCTGGCCTAATAGCTAAGGTCTTAGACTCATACTCTGGCCTAATGGTTAAGGTCTTAACTCTTACTCTGGCCTACTGGTTAAGGTCTTAACTCTTACTCTGGCCTAATAGCTAAGGTCTTAACGCTTACTCTGGCCTAATAGCTAAGGTCTTAACTCTTACTCTGGCCTAATAGCTAAGGTCTTAGACTCGTACTCTGGCCTAATGGTTAAGGTCTTAACTTTTTCTCTGGCCTAATAGCTAAGGTCTTAACTCTTACTCTGGCCTAATAGCTAAGGTCTTAGACTCGTACTCTGGCCTACTGGTTAAGGTCTTAACTCTTACTTTGGCCTACTGGTTAAGGTCTTAACTCTTACTCTGGCCTAATAGCTAAGGTCTTAGACTCATACTCTGGCCTAATGGTTAAGGTCTTAACTCTTACTCTGGCCTACTGGTTAAGGTCTTAACTCTTACTCTGGCGTACTGGTTAAGGTCTTAACTCTTACTCTGGCCTAATAGCTAAGGTCTTAACGCTTACTCTTGCCTAATAGCTAAGGTCTTAACTCTTACTCTGGCCTAATAGCTAAGGTCTTAGACTCGTACTCTGGCCTAATGGGTAAGGTCTTAACTCTTACTCTGGCCTACTGGTTAAGGTCTTAACTCTTACTTTGGCCTACTGGTTAAGGTCTTAACTCTTACTCTGGCCTAATAGCTAAGGTCTTAGACTCGTACTCTGGCCTAATGGTTAAGGTCTTAACTCTTACTCTGGCCTACTGGTTAAGGTCTTAACTCTTACTCTGGCCTAATAGCTAAGGTCTTAACTCTTACTCTGGCCTAATAGCAAAGGTCTTAGACTCGTAATCTGGCCTAATAGCTAAGGTCTT
The DNA here is from genome assembly GCF_964204655.1 of Triturus cristatus. Classification (NCBI taxonomy): domain Eukaryota; kingdom Metazoa; phylum Chordata; class Amphibia; order Caudata; family Salamandridae; genus Triturus; species Triturus cristatus. The sequence continues at coordinate 895,695,225 of NC_140591.1, read as the reverse complement.
AACTCTTACTCTGGCCTAATAGCTAAGATCTTAGACTCGTACTTTGGTCTAATGGTTAAGGTCTTAACTCTTACTCTGGCCTACTGGTTAAGGTCTTAGACTCGTACTCTGGCCCAATAGCTAAGGTCTTAGACTCGTACTCTTGCCTAATGGTTAAGGTCTTAACTCTTACTCTGGCCTACTGTTTAAGTTCTTAACTCTTACTCTGGCCTACTGGTTAAGGTCTTAACTCTTACTCTGGCCTAATAGCTAAGGTCTTAACACTTACTCTGGCCTAATAGCTAAGGTCTTAGACTCGTACTCTGGCCTAATGGTTAAGGTCTTAACTCTTACTCTGGCCTAATAGCTAAGGTCTTAACTCTTACTCTGGCCTAATAGCTAAGGTCTTAGACTCGTACTCTGGCCTAATAGCTAAGGTCCTAGACTCGTACTCTGGCCTAATGGTTAAGGTCTTAACTCTTACTCTGGCATAATAGCTAAGGTCTTAGACTCGTACTCTGGCCTAATGGTTAAGGTCTTAACTTTTACTCTGGCCTAATAGCTAAGGTCTTAACTCTTACTCTGCTCTAATAGCTAAGGTCTTAGACTCGTACTCTGGCCTAATAGCTAAGGTCTTAGACTCGTACTCTGGCCTAATGGTTAAGGTCTTAACTCTTACTCTGGCCTAATAGCTAAGGTATTAGACTCGTACTGTGGCCTAATGGTTAAGGTCTTAACTTTTACTTTGGCCTAATAGCTAAGGTTTTAACTCTTACTCTGGCCTAATAGCTACGGTCTTAGCCTTGTACTCTGGCCTACTGGTTAAGGTCTTAACTCTTACTCTGGCCTACTGGTTAAGGTCTTAACTCTTACTCTGGCCTAATAGCTGAGGTCTTAGACTCGTACTCTGGCCTAATAGCTAAGGTCTTAGACTCGTACTCTGGCCTAATGGTTAAGCTTTTAACTCCTACTCTGGCCTAATAGCTAAGGTCTTAACTCTTACTCTGGCCTAATAGCTAAGGTCTTAGACTCATACTCTGGCCTAATGGTTAAGGTCTTAACACTTACTCTGGCCTACTGGTTAAGGTCTTAACTCTTACTCTGGCCTCATAGCTAAGGTTTAAGACTCGTACTCTGGCCTACTGGTTAAGGTCGTAACTCTTACTCTGGGATAATAGCTAAGGTCTTAGACTCATACTCTGGCCTAATAGCTAAGGTCTTAACTCTTACTCGGGCCTAATAGCTAAGGTCTTAGCTTCGTACTCTGGCCTACTGGTTAAGGTCTTAACTCGTACTCTGGCCTAATGGTTAAGGTCTTAACGCTTACTCTGCTCTAATAGCTAAGGTCTTAGACTCGTACTCTGGCCTTATAGCTAAGGTCTTAGACTCGTACTCTGGCCTAATAGCTAAGGTTTTAACTCTTCCTCTGGCCTAATAGCTAAGGTCTTAGCCTCGTACCCTGGCCTACTGGTTAAGGTCTTAACTCTTACTCTGGCCTACTGGTTAAGGTCTTAACTCTTACTCTGGCCTAATAGCTAAGGTCTTAGACTCGTATTATGTCCTAATAGCTAAGGTCTTAACTCTTACTCTGCTCTAATAGCTAAGGTCTTAGACTCGTACTCTGGCCTAATAGCTAAAGACTTAGACTCGTACTCTGGCCTAATAGCTAAGGTCTTAGACTCGTACTCTGGCCTAATGGTTAAGGTCTTAACTCCTACTCTGGCCTAATAGCTAAGGTCTTAGACTCGTACTCTGGCCTAATGTTTAAGGTCTTAACTCTTACTCTGGCCTAATATCTAAGGTCTTAACTCTTACTCTGGCCTAATAGCTAAGGTCTTAGACTTGTACTCTGGCCTAATAGCTAAGGTCCTAGACTCGTACTCTGGCCTAATGGTTAAGGTCTTAACTCTTACTCTGGCCTAATAGCTAAGGTCTTAGACTCATACTCTGGCCTAATGGTTAAGGTCTTAACTTTTTCTCTGGCCTAATAGCTAAGGTCTTAACTCTTACTCTGGCCTAATAGCTAAGATCTTAGCTTCGTACTCTGGCCTACTGGTTAAGGTCTTAACTCATACTCTGGCCTAATGGTTAAGGCCTTAACGCTTACTCTGCTCTAATAGCTAAGGTCTTAGAATCGTACTCTGGCCTAATAGCTAAGGTCTCAGACTCGTACTCTGGCCTAATGGTTAAGGTCTTAACTCTTACTCTGGCCTACTGGTTAAGGTCTTAACTCTTACTCTGGCCTAATAGCTAAGGTCTTAACACTTACTCTGGCCTAATAGCTAAGGTCTTAGACTCGTACTCTGGCCTAATGGTTAAGGTCTTAACTCTTACTCTGGCCTAATAGCTAAGGTCTTAACACTTACTCTGGCCTAATAGCTAAGGTCTTAGACTCGTACTCTGGCCTAATGGTTAAGGTCTTAACTCTTACTCTGGCCTAATAGCTAAGGTCTTAACTCTTACTCTGGCCTAATAGCTAAAGTCTTAGACTCGTACTCTGGCCTAATAGCTAAGGTCCTAGACTCGTACTCTGGCCTAATGGTTCAGGTCTTAACTCTTACTCTGGCCTAATAGCTAAGGTCTTAGACTTGTACTCTGGCCTAATGGTTAAGGTCTTAACTTTTACTCTGGCCTAATAGCTAAGGTCTTAACTCTTACTCTGGCCTAATAGCTAAGGTCTTAGCTTCGGAATCTGGCCTACTGGTTAAGGTCTTAACTCGTACTCTGGCCTAATGGTTAAGGTCTTAACGCTTACTCTGCTCTAATAGCTAAGGTCTTAGACTCGTACTCTGGCCTAATAGCTAAGGTCTTAGACTCGTACTCTGGCCTAATGGTTAAGGTCTTAACTCTTACTCTGGCCTAATAGCTAAGGTCTTAGACTCGTACAGTGGCCTAATGGTTAAGGTCTTAACTTTTACTTTGGCCTAATAGCTAAGGTTTTAACTCTTACTCTGGCCTAATAGCTAAGGTCTTAGCCTTGTACTCTGGCCTACTGGTTAAGGTCTTAACTCTTACTCTGGCGTACTGGTTAAGGTCTTAACTCTTACTCTAGCCTAATAGCTAAGGTCTTAGACTCGTACTCTGGCCTAATAGCTAAGGTCTTAGACTCGTACTCTGGCCTAATGGTTAAGGTCTTAACTCTTACTCTGGCCTAATAGCTAAGGTATTACACTCGTACTCTGGCCTAATGGTTAAGGTCTTAACTTTTACTCTGGCCTAATAGCTAAGGTCTTAACTCTTACACTGGACTAATAGCTAAGGTCTTAGACTCGTACTCTGGCCTACTGGTTAAGGTCTTAACTCTTACTCTGGCCTACTGGTTAAGGTCTTAACTCTTACTCTGGCCTAATAGCTAAGGTCTTAACTTTTACTCTGGCCTAATAGCTAAGGTCTTAACTCTTACTCTGGCCTAATAGCTAAGGTCTTAGCTTCGTAATCTGGCCTACTTGTTAAGGTCTTAACTCGTACTCTGGCCTAATGGTTAAGGTCTTAACGCTTACTCTGCTCTAATAGCTAAGGTCTTAGACTCGTACTCTGGCCTAATAGCTAAGGTCTTAGACTCGTACTGTGGCCTAATGGTTAAGGTCTTAACTTTTACTTTGGCCTAATAGCTAAGGTTTTAACTCTTACTCTGGCCTAATAGCTAAGGTCTTAGCCTTGTACTCTGGCCTACTGGTTAAGGTCTTAACTCCTACTCTGGCCTACTGGTTAAGGTCTTAACTCTTACTCTGGCCTAATAGCTAAGGTCTTAGACTCGTACTCTGGCCTAATAGCTAAGGTCTTAGACTCGTACTCTGACCTAATAGCTAAGGTCTTAGACTCGTACTCTGGCCTAATAGCTAAGGTCTTAGACTCGTACTCTGGCCTAATGGTTAAGCTTTTAACTACTACTCTGGCCTAATAGCTAAGGTCTTAACTCTTACTCTGGCCTAATAGCTAAGGTCTAAACTCTTTCTCTGGCCTAATAGCTAAGGTCTTAGACTCATACTCTGGCCTAATGGTTAAGGTCTTAACTCTTACTCTGGCCTACTGGTTAAGGTCTTAACTCTTACTCTGGCCTAATAGCTAAGGTTTTAGACTCGTACTCTGGCCTACTGGTTAAGGTCTTAACTCTTACTCTGGGATAATAGCTAAGGTCTTAGACTCGTACTCTGGCCTAATAGCTAAGGTCTTAACTCTTACTCGGGCCTAATAGCTAAGGTCTTAGCTTCGTACTCTGGCCTACTGGTTAAGGTCTTAATGCTTACTCTGCTCTAATAGCTAAGATCTTAGACTCGTACTCTGGCCTAATTCCTAAGATCTTAGACTCGTACTCTGGCCTAATGGTTAAGGTCTTAACTCTTACTCTAGCCTAATAGCTAAGGTCTTAGACTCGTACTGTGGCATAATGGTTAAGGTCTTAACTTTTACTCTGGCCTAATAGCTAAGGTTTTAACTCTTACTCTGGCCTAATAGCTAAGGTCTTAGCCTCGTACCCTGGCCTACTGGTTAAGGTCTTAACTCTTACTCTGGCCTACTGGTTAAGGTCTTAACTCTTACTCTGGCCTAATAGCTAAGGTCTTAGACTCGTACTCTGGCCTAATAGCTAAGGTCTTAGACTCGTACTCTGGCCTAATGGTTAAGCTTTTAACTCCTACTCTGGCCTAATAGCTAAGGTCTTAACTCTTACTCTGGCCTAATAGCTAAGGTCTTAGACTCATACTCTGGCCTAATGGTTAAGGTCTTATTTCTTACTCTGGCCTACTGGTTAAGGTCTTAACTCTTACTCTGTCCTAATAGCTAAGGTATTAGACTCGTATTCTGGCCTAATAGGTAAGGTCTTAGACTTGTACTCTGGCCTAATGGTTAAGGTCTTAACTCTTACTCTGGCCTACTGGTTAAGGTCTTAACTCTTACTCTGGCCTAATAGCTAAGGTCTTAGATTTGTACTCTGGCCTAATGGTTAAGGTCTAAACTCTTACTCTGGCCTAATAGCTAAGGTCTTACCTCTTAATCTGGCCTACTGGTTAAGGTCTTAACTCTTACTCTAGCCTAATAGCTAAGGTCTTAACTCCTACTCTGGCCTAATAGCAAATGTCTTAGACTCGTAATCTGGCCTAATAGCTAAGGTCTTAACTCTTACTCTGGCCTAATAGCTAAGATCTTAGACTCGTACTTTGGCCTAATGGTTAAGGTCTTAACTCTTACTCTGGCCTACTGGTTAAGGTCTTAACTCTTACTCTGGGATAATAGCTAAGGTCTTAGACTCGTACTCTGGCCTACTGGTTAAGGTCTTAACTCTTACTCTGGGATAATAGCTAAGGTCTTAGACTCGTACTCTGGCCTAATGGTTAAGGTCTTAACTCTTACTCTGGCCTACTGGTTTAGGTCTTAACTCTTACTCTGGCCTACTGGTTAAGGTCTTAACTCTTACTCTGGGATAATAGCTAAGGTCTTAGACTCGTACTCTGGCCTAATAGCTAAGGTCTTAACTCTTACTCGGGCCTAATAGCTATGGTCTTAGCTTCGTGCTCTGGCCTACTGGTTAAGGTCTTAACTCGTACTCTGGCCTAATAGTTAAGGTCTTAACGCTTACTCTGCTCTAATAGCTAAGGTCTTAGACTCGTACTCTGGCCTAATAGCTAAGGTCTTAGACTCGTACTCTGGCCTAATGGTTAAGGTCTTAACTCTTACTCTGGCCTAATAGCTAAGGTCTTAGACTCGTACTGTAGCCTAATAGTTAAGATCTTAACTTTTACTCTGGCCTACTGGTTAAGGTCTTAACTCTTACTCTGGCCTAATAGCTAAGGTCTAAACACTTACTCTGGCCTAATAGCTAAGGTCTTAGACTCGTACTCTGGCCTAATGTTTAAGGTCTTAACTCTTACTCTGGCCTAATATCTAAGGTCTTAACTCTTACTCTGGCCTAATAGCTAAGGTCTTAGACTTGTACTCTGGCCTAATAGCTAAGGTCCTAGACTCGTACTCTGGCCTAATGGTTAAGGTCTTAACTCTTACTCTGGCCTAATAGCTAAGGTCTTAGACTCGTACTCTGGCCTAATGGTTAAGGTCTTAACTTTTTCTCTGGCCTAATAGCTAAGGTCTTAACTCTTACTCTGGCGTAATAGCTAAGGTCTTAGCTTCGTACTCTGGCCTACTGGTTAAGGTCTTAACTCATACTCTGGCCTAATGGTTAAGGCCTTAACGCTTACTCTGCTCTAATAGCTAAGGTCTTAGACTCGTACTCTGGCCTAATAGCTAAGGTCTCAGACTCGTACTCTGGCCTAATGGTTAAGGTCTTAACTCTTACTCTGGCCTACTGGTTAAGGTCTTAACTCTTACTCTGGCCTAATATCTAAGGTCTTAACACTTACTCTGGCCTAATAGCTAAGGTCTTAGACTCGTACTCTGGCCTAATGGTTAAGGTCTTAACTCTTACTCTGGCCTAATAGCTAAGGTCTTAACACTTACTCTGGTCTAATAGCTAAGGTCTTAGACTCGTACTCTGGCCTAATGGTTAAGGTCTTAACTCTTACTCTGGCCTAATAGCTAAGGTCTTAACTCTTATTCTGGCCTAATAGCTAAGGTCTTAGACTCGTACTCTGGCCTAATAGCTAAGGTCCTAGACTCGTACTCTGGCCTAATGGTTAAGGTCTTAACTCTTACTCTGGCCTAATAGCTAAGGTCTTAGACTTGTACTCTGGCCTAATGGTTAAGGTCTTAACTCTTACTCTGGCCTACTGGTTAAGGTCTTAACTCTTACTCTGGCCTACTGGTTAAGGTCTTAACTCTTACTCTGGCCTAATAGCTAAGGTCTTAACGCTTACTCTTGCCTAATAGCTAAGGTCTTAACTCTTACTCTGGCCTAATAGCTAAGGTCTTAGACTCGTACTCTGGCCTAATGGGTAAGGTCTTAACTCTTACTCTGGCCTACTGGTTAAGGTCTTTAACTCTTACTCTGGCCTAATAGCTAAGGTCTTAGACTCGTACTCTGGCCTAATGGTTAAGGTCTTCACTCTTACTCTGGCCTACTGGTTAAGGTCTTAACTCTTACTCTGGCCTAATAGCTAAGGTCTTAACTCTTACTCTGGCCTAATAGCAAAGGTCTTAGACTCGTAATCTGGCCTAATAGCTAAGGTCTTAACTCTTACTCTGGCCTAATAGCTAAGATCTTAGACTCGTACTTTGGTCTAATGGTTAAGGTCTTAACTCTTACTCTGGCCTACTGGTTAAGGTCTTAACTCTTACTCTGGCCTACTGGTTAAGGTCTTAACTCTTACTCTGGCCTAATAGCTAAGGTCCTAACACTTACTCTGGCCTAATAGCTAAGGTCTTAGACTCGTACTCTGGCCTAATGGTTAAGGTCTTAACTCTTACTCTGGCCTAATATCTAAGGTCTTAACACTTACTCTGGCCTAATAGCTAAGGTCTTAGACTCGTACTCTGGCCTAATAGCTAAGGTCTTAGCTTCGTACTCTGGCCTACTGGTTAAGGTCTTAACTCGTACTCTGGCCAAATGGTTAAGGCCTTAACGCTTACTCTGCTCTAATAGCTAAGGTCTCAGACTCGTACTCTGGCCTAATAGCTAAGGTCTTAGACTCGTTCTCTGGCCTAATGGTAAAGGTCTTAACTCTTACTCTGGCCTACTGGTTAAGGTCTTAACTCTTACTCTGGCCTACTGGTTAAGGTCTTAACTCTTACCCTGGCCTAATAGCTAAGGTCTTAACACTTACTCTGGCCTAATAGCTAAGGTCTTAGACTCGTACTCTGGCCTAATGGTTAAGGTCTTAACTCTTACTCTGGCCTAATAGCTAAGGTCTTAACACTTACTCTGGCCTAATAGCTAAGGTCTTAGACTCGTACTCTGGCCTAATGGTTAAGGTCTTAACTCTTACTCTGGCCTAATAGCTAAGGTCCTAACTCTTACTCTGGCCTAATAGCTAAGGTCTTAGACTCGTACTCTGGCCTAATAGCTAAGGTCCTAGACTCGTACTCTGGCCTAATGGTTAAGGTCTTAACTCTTACTCTGGCCTAATAGCTAAGGTCTTAGACTCGTACTCTGGCCTAATGGTTAAGGTCTTAACTTTTACTCTGGCCTAATAGCTAAGGTCTTAACTCTTACTCTGCTCTAATAGCTAAGGTCTTAGACTCGTACTCTGGCCTAATAGCTAAGGTCTTAGACTCGTACTCTGGCCTAATGGTTAAGGTCTTAACTCTTACTCTGGCCTAATAGCTAAGGTCTTAGACTCGTACTCTGGCCTAATGGTTAAGGTCTTAACTTTTACTCTGGCCTAATAGCTAAGGTCTTAACTCTTACACTGGACTAATAGCTAAGGTCTTAGACTCGTACTCTGGCCTACTGGTTAAGGTCTTAACTCTTACTCTGGCCTACTGGTTAAGGTCTTAACTCTTACTCTGGCCTAATAGCTAAGGTCTTAGACTCGTACTCTGGCCTAATAGCTAAGGTCTTAGACTCGTACTCTGGCCTAATGGTTAAGGTCTTAACTCTTACTCTGGCCTAATAGCTAAGGTCTTAGACTCGTACTGTGGCCTAATGGTTAAGGTCTTAACTTTTACTTTGGCCTAATAGCTAAGGTTTTAACTCTTACTCTGGCCTTATAGCTAAGGTCTTAGCCTTGTACTCTGGCCTACTGGTTAAGGTCTTAACTCCTACTCTGGCCTACTGGTTAAGGTCTTAACTCTTACTCTGGCCTAATAGCTAATGTCTTAGACTCGTACTCTGGCCTAATAGCTAAGGTCTTAGACTCGTACTCTGGCCTAATGGTTAAGGTCTTAACTCCTACTCTGGCCTAATAGCTAAGGTCTTAGACTTGTACTCTGGCCTAATGGTTAAGGTCTTAACTTTTACACTGGCCTAATAGCTAAGGTCTTAACTCTTACACTGGACTAATAGCTAAGGTCTTAGACTCGTACTCTGGCCTACTGGTTAAGGTCTTAACTCTTACTCTGGCCTACTGGTTAAGGTCTTAACTCTTACTCTGACCTAATAGCTAAGGTCTTAGACTCGTACTCTGGCCTAATAGCTAAGGTCTTAGACTCGTACTCTGGCCTAATGGTTAAGCTTTTAACTCCTACTCTGGCCTAATAGCTAAGGTCTTAACTCTTACTCTGGCCTAATAGCTAAGGTCTTAACTCTTTCTCTGGCCTAATAGCTAAGGTCTTAGACTCATATTCTGGCCTAATGGTTAAGGTCTTAACTCTTACTCTGGCCTACTGGTTAAGGTCTTAACTCTTACTCTGGCCTAATAGCTAAGGTTTTAGACTCGTACTCTGGCCTACTGGTTAAGGTCTTAACTCTTACTCTGGGATAATAGCTAAGGTCTTAGACTCGTACTCTGGCCTAATAGCTAAGGTCTTAACTCTTACTCGGGCCTAATAGCTAAGGTCTTAGCTTCGTACTCTGGCCTACTGGTTAAGGTCTTAACTTTTACTCTGGCCTAATAGCTAAGGTTTTAACTCTTACTCTGGCCTAATAGCTAAGGTCTTAGCCTCGTACACTGGCCTACTGGTTAATTTCTTAACTCTTACTCTGGCCTACTGGTTAGGGTCTTAACTCTTACTCTGGCCTAATAGCTAACGTCTTAGACTCGTACTCTGGCCTAATAGCTAAGGTCTTAGACTCGTACTTTGGCCTAATGGTTAAGGTCTTAACTCCTTCTCTGGCATAATAGCTAAGGTCTTAGACTCGTACTCTGGCCTAATGGTTAAGGTCTTAGCTTTTACTCTGGCCTAATGTCTAAGGTCTTAGACTCGTACTCTGGCCTAATAGCTAAGGTCTTAGACTCGTACTCTGGCCTAATGGTTAAGCTTTTAACTCCTACTCTGGCCTAATAGCTAAGGTCTTAATTCTTACTCTGGCCTAATAGCTAAGGTCTTAGACTCATACTCTGGCCTAATGGTTAAGGTCTTAACTCTTACTCTGGCCTACTGGTTAAGGTCTTAACTCTTACTCTGGCCTAATAGCTAAGGTTTTAGACTCGTACTCTGGCCTACTGGTTAAGGTCTTAACTCTTACTCTGGGATAATAGCTAAGGTCTTAGACTCGTACTCTGGCCTGCAGGTTAAGGTCTTAACTCTTACTCGGGCCTTCGGGTTAAGGTCTTAACTCTTACTCTGGCCTAATAGCTAAGGTCTTAGACTCGTACTCTGGCCTAATGGTTAAGGTCTTAACTCTTACTCTGGCCTACTGGTTAAGGTCTTAACTCTTACTCTGGCCTAATAGCTGAGGTCTTAACTCTTACTCTGGCCTACTGGTTAAGGTCTTAACTTTTACACTGGCCTAATAGCTAAGGTCTTAGACTCGTACTCTGCCCTAATAGCTAAGGTCTTAGACTTGTACTCTGGCCTACAGGTTAAGGTCTTAACTCTTACTCTGGCCTACTGGTTAAGGTCTTTACCCTTACTCTGGCATAATAGCTAAGGTCTTAGACTCGTACTCTGGCCTAATGGTTAAGGTCTTAACTCTTACTCTAGCCTAATAACTAGGGTCTTAACTCGTACTCTGGCCTAATAGCTAAGGTCTTAGACTCGTACTCTGGCCTAATGGTTAAGGTCTTACCTCTTACTCTGGCCTACTGGTTAAGGTCTTAACTGTTACTGTGGCCTAATAGCTAAGGTCTTAACTCTTACTCTGGCCTAATAGCTAAGGTCTTAGACTCGTACTCTGGCCTACTGGTTAAGGTCTTAACTCTTACTCTGGCCTAATAGCTAAGGTCTCAACTCTTACTCTGTCCTAATAGCTAAGGTCTTAACTCTTACTCTGGCCTAATAGCTAAGGTCCTAGACTCGTACTCTGGCCCAATGGTTAAGCTCTTAACTCTTACTCTGGCCTACTGGTTAAGGTCTTAACTCTTACTCTGGCCTAATAGCTAAGGTCTTAGATTTGTACTCTGGCCTAATGGTTAAGGTCTTAACTCTTACTCTGGCCTAATAGCTAAGGTCTTAGACTCGTACTCTGGCCTACTGGTTAAGGTCTTAACTCTTACTTTGGCCTACTGGTTAAGGTCTTAACTACTACTCTGGCCTAATAGCTAAGGTCTTAGACTCATACTCTGGCCTAATGGTTAAGGTCTTAACTCTTACTCTGGCCTACTGGTTAAGGTCTTAACTCTTACTCTGGCCTAATAGCTAAGGTCTTAACGCTTACTCTGGCCTAATAGCTAAGGTCTTAACTCTTACTCTGGCCTAATAGCTAAGGTCTTAGACTCGTACTCTGGCCTAATGGTTAAGGTCTTAACTTTTTCTCTGGCCTAATAGCTAAGGTCTTAACTCTTACTCTGGCCTAATAGCTAAGGTCTTAGACTCGTACTCTGGCCTACTGGTTAAGGTCTTAACTCTTACTTTGGCCTACTGGTTAAGGTCTTAACTCTTACTCTGGCCTAATAGCTAAGGTCTTAGACTCATACTCTGGCCTAATGGTTAAGGTCTTAACTCTTACTCTGGCCTACTGGTTAAGGTCTTAACTCTTACTCTGGCGTACTGGTTAAGGTCTTAACTCTTACTCTGGCCTAATAGCTAAGGTCTTAACGCTTACTCTTGCCTAATAGCTAAGGTCTTAACTCTTACTCTGGCCTAATAGCTAAGGTCTTAGACTCGTACTCTGGCCTAATGGGTAAGGTCTTAACTCTTACTCTGGCCTACTGGTTAAGGTCTTAACTCTTACTTTGGCCTACTGGTTAAGGTCTTAACTCTTACTCTGGCCTAATAGCTAAGGTCTTAGACTCGTTCTCTGGCCTAATGGTTAAGGTCTTAACTCTTACTCTGGCCTACTGGTTAAGGTCTTAACTCTTACTCTGGCCTAATAGCTAAGGTCTTAACTCTTACTCTGGCCTAATAGCAAAGGTCTTAGACTCGTAATCTGGCCTAATAGCTAAGGTCTTAACTCTTACTCTGGCCTAATAGCTAAGATCTTAGACTCGTACTTTGGTCTAATGGTTAAGGTCTTAACTCTTACTCTGGCCTACTGGTTAAGGTCTTAGACTCGTACTCTGGCCCAATAGCTAAGGTCTTAGACTCGTACTCTTGCCTAATGGTTAAGGTCTTAACTCTTACTCTGGCCTACTGTTTAAGTTCTTAACTCTTACTCTGGCCTACTGGTTAAGGTCTTAACTCTTACTCTGGCCTAATAGCTAAGGTCTTAACACTTACTCTGGCCTAATAGCTAAGGTCTTAGACTCGTACTCTGGCCTAATGGTTAAGGTCTTAACTCTTACTCTGGCCTAATAGCTAAGGTCTTAACTCTTACTCTGGCCTAATAGCTAAGGTCTTAGACTCGTACTCTGGCCTAATAGCTAAGGTCCTAGACTCGTACTCTGGCCTAATGGTTAAGGTCTTAACTCTTACTCTGGCATAATAGCTAAGGTCTTAGACTCGTACTCTGGCCTAATGGTTAAGGTCTTAACTTTTACTCTGGCCTAATAGCTAAGGTCTTAACTCTTACTCTGCTCTAATAGCTAAGGTCTTAGACTCGTACTCTGGCCTAATAGCTAAGGTCTTAGACTCGTACTCTGGCCTAATGGTTAAGGTCTTAACTCTTACTCTGGCCTAATAGCTAAGGTATTAGACTCGTACTGTGGCCTAATGGTTAAGGTCTTAACTTTTACTTTGGCCTAATAGCTAAGGTTTTAACTCTTACTCTGGCCTAATAGCTACGGTCTTAGCCTTGTACTCTGGCCTACTGGTTAAGGTCTTAACTCTTACTCTGGCCTACTGGTTAAGGTCTTAACTCTTACTCTGGCCTAATAGCTGAGGTCTTAGACTCGTACTCTGGCCTAATAGCTAAGGTCTTAGACTCGTACTCTGGCCTAATGGTTAAGCTTTTAACTCCTACTCTGGCCTAATAGCTAAGGTCTTAACTCTTACTCTGGCCTAATAGCTAAGGTCTTAGACTCATACTCTGGCCTAATGGTTAAGGTCTTAACACTTACTCTGGCCTACTGGTTAAGGTCTTAACTCTTACTCTGGCCTCATAGCTAAGGTTTAAGACTCGTACTCTGGCCTACTGGTTAAGGTCGTAACTCTTACTCTGGGATAATAGCTAAGGTCTTAGACTCATACTCTGGCCTAATAGCTAAGGTCTTAACTCTTACTCGGGCCTAATAGCTAAGGTCTTAGCTTCGTACTCTGGCCTACTGGTTAAGGTCTTAACTCGTACTCTGGCCTAATGGTTAAGGTCTTAACGCTTACTCTGCTCTAATAGCTAAGGTCTTAGACTCGTACTCTGGCCTTATAGCTAAGGTCTTAGACTCGTACTCTGGCCTAATGGTTAAGGTCTTAACTCTTACTCTGGCCTAATAGCTAAGGTCTTAGACTCGTACTGTGGCCTAATAGTTAAGGTCTTAACTTTGACTCTGGCCTAATAGCTAAGGTTTTAACTCTTCCTCTGGCCTAATAGCTAAGGTCTTAGCCTCGTACCCTGGCCTACTGGTTAAGGTCTTAACTCTTACTCTGGCCTACTGGTTAAGGTCTTAACTCTTACTCTGGCCTAATAGCTAAGGTCTTAGACTCGTATTATGTCCTAATAGCTAAGGTCTTAACTCTTACTCTGCTCTAATAGCTAAGGTCTTAGACTCGTACTCTGGCCTAATAGCTAAAGACTTAGACTCGTACTCTGGCCTAATAGCTAAGGTCTTAGACTCGTACTCTGGCCTAATGGTTAAGGTCTTAACTCCTACTCTGGCCTAATAGCTAAGGTCTTAGACTCGTACTCTGGCCTAATGTTTAAGGTCTTTACTCTTACTCTGGCCTAATATCTAAGGTCTTAACTCTTACTCTGGCCTAATAGCTAAGGTCTTAGACTTGTACTCTGGCCTAATAGCTAAGGTCCTAGACTCGTACTCTGGCCTAATGGTTAAGGTCTTAACTCTTACTCTGGCCTAATAGCTAAGGTCTTAGACTCATACTCTGGCCTAATGGTTAAGGTCTTAACTTTTTCTCTGGCCTAATAGCTAAGGTCTTAACTCTTACTCTGGCCTAATAGCTAAGATCTTAGCTTCGTACTCTGGCCTACTGGTTAAGGTCTTAACTCATACTCTGGCCTAATGGTTAAGGCCTTAACGCTTACTCTGCTCTAATAGCTAAGGTCTTAGAATCGTACTCTGGCCTAATAGCTAAGGTCTCAGACTCGTACTCTGGCCTAATGGTTAAGGTCTTAACTCTTACTCTGGCCTACTGGTTAAGGTCTTAACTCTTACTCTGGCCTAATAGCTAAGGTCTTAACACTTACTCTGGCCTAATAGCTAAGGTCTTAGACTCGTACTCTGGCCTAATGGTTAAGGTCTTAACTCTTACTCTGGCCTAATAGCTAAGGTCTTAACACTTACTCTGGCCTAATAGCTAAGGTCTTAGACTCGTACTCTGGCCTAATGGTTAAGGTCTTAACTCTTACTCTGGCCTAATAGCTAAGGTCTTAACTCTTACTCTGGCCTAATAGCTAAGGTCTTAGACTCGTACTCTGGCCTAATAGCTAAGGTCCTAGACTCGTACTCTGGCCTAATGGTTCAGGTCTTAACTCTTACTCTGGCCTAATAGCTAAGGTCTTAGACTTGTACTCTGGCCTAATGGTTAAGGTCTTAACTTTTACTCTGGCCTAATAGCTAAGGTCTTAACTCTTACTCTGGCCTAATAGCTAAGGTCTTAGCTTCGGAATCTGGCCTACTGGTTAAGGTCTTAACTCGTACTCTGGCCTAATGGCTAAGGTCTTAACGCTTACTCTGCTCTAATAGCTAAGGTCTTAGACTCGTACTCTGGCCTAATAGCTAAGGTCTTAGACTCGTACAGTGGCCTAATGGTTAAGGTCTTAACTTTTACTTTGGCCTAATAGCTAAGGTTTTAACTCTTACTCTGGCCTAATAGCTAAGGTCTTAGCCTTGTACTCTGGCCTACTGGTTAAGGTCTTAACTCTTACTCTGGCGTACTGGTTAAGGTCTTAACTCTTACTCTAGCCTAATAGCTAAGGTCTTAGACTCGTACTCTGGCCTAATAGCTAAGGTCTTAGACTCGTACTCTGGCCTAATGGTTAAGGTCTTAACTCTTACTCTGGCCTAATAGCTAAGGTATTAGACTCGTACTCTGGCCTAATGGTTAAGGTCTTAACTTTTACTCTGGCCTAATAGCTAAGGTCTTAACTCTTACACTGGACTAATAGCTAAGGTCTTAGACTCGTACTCTGGCCTACTGGTTAAGGTCTTAACTCTTACTCTGGCCTACTGGTTAAGGTCTTAACTCTTACTCTGGCCTAATAGCTAAGGTCTTAACTTTTACTCTGGCCTAATAGCTAAGGTCTTAACTCTTACTCTGGCCTAATAGCTAAGGTCTTAGCTTCGTAATCTGGCCTACTTGTTAAGGTCTTAACTCGTACTCTGGCCTAATGGTTAAGGTCTTAACGCTTACTCTGCTCTAATAGCTAAGGTCTTAGACTCGTACTCTGGCCTAATAGCTAAGGTCTTAGACTCGTACTGTGGCCTAATGGTTAAGGTCTTAACTTTTACTTTGGCCTAATAGCTAAGGTTTTAACTCTTACTCTGGCCTAATAGCTAAGGTCTTAGCCTTGTACTCTGGCCTACTGGTTAAGGTCTTAACTCTTACTCTGGCCTACTGGTTAAGGTCTTAACTCTTACTCTTAACTCTTACTCTGGCCTACTGGTTAAGGTCTTAACTCTTACTCTGGCCTAATAGCTAAGGTCTTAGACTCGTACTCTGGCCTAATAGCTAAGGTCTTAGACTCGTACTCTGACCTAATAGCTAAGGTCTTAGACTCGTACTCTGGCCTAATAGCTAAGGTCTTAGACTCGTACTCTGGCCTAATGGTTAAGCTTTTAACTACTACTCTGGCCTAATAGCTAAGGTCTTAACTCTTACTCTGGCCTAATAGCTAAGGTCTAAACTCTTTCTCTGGCCTAATAGCTAAGGTCTTAGACTCATACTCTGGCCTAATGGTTAAGGTCTTAACTCTTACTCTGGCCTACTGGTTAAGGTCTTAACTCTTACTCTGGCCTAATAGCTAAGGTTTTAGACTCGTACTCTGGCCTACTGGTTAAGGTCTTAACTCTTACTCTGGGATAATAGCTAAGGTCTTAGACTCGTACTCTGGCCTAATAGCTAAGGTCTTAACTCTTATTTGGGCCTAATAGCTAAGGTCTTAGCTTCGTACTCTGGCCTACTGGTTAAGGTCTTAATGCTTACTCTGCTCTAATAGCTAAGATCTTAGACTCGTACTCTGGCCTAATTCCTAAGATCTTAGACTCGTACTCTGGCCTAATGGTTAAGGTCTTAACTCTTACTCTAGCCTAATAGCTAAGGTCTTAGACTCGTACTGTGGCATAATGGTTAAGGTCTTAACTTTTACTCTGGCCTAATAGCTAAGGTTTTAACTCTTACTCTGGCCTAATAGCTAAGGTCTTAGCCTCGTACCCTGGCCTACTGGTTAAGGTCTTAACTCTTACTCTGGCCTACTGGTTAAGGTCTTAACTCTTACTCTGGCCTAATAGCTAAGGTCTTAGACTCGTACTCTGGCCTAATAGCTAAGGTCTTAGACTCGTACTCTGGCCTAATGGTTAAGCTTTTAACTCCTACTCTGGCCTAATAGCTAAGGTCTTAACTCTTACTCTGGCCTAATAGCTAAGGTCTTAGACTCATACTCTGGCCTAATGGTTAAGGTCTTATTTCTTACTCTGGCCTACTGGTTAAGGTCTTAACTCTTACTCTGTCCTAATAGCTAAGGTATTAGACTCGTATTCTGGCCTAATAGGTAAGGTCTTAGACTTGTACTCTGGCCTAATGGTTAAGGTCTTAACTCTTACTCTGGCCTACTGGTTAAGGTCTTAACTCTTACTCTAGCCTAATAGCTAAGGTCTTAACTCTTACTCTGGCCTAATAGCAAATGTCTTAGACTCGTAATCTGGCCTAATAGCTAAGGTCTTAACTCTTACTCTGGCCTAATAGCTAAGATCTTAGACTCGTACTTTGGCCTAATGGTTAAGGTCTTAACTCTTACTCTGGCCTAATGGTTAAGGTCCTAGACTCGTACTCTGGCCTAATAGCTAAGGTCTTAGACTCGTACTCTGGCCTAATGGTTAAGGTCTTAACTCTTACTCTGGCCTACTGGTTTAGGTCTTAACTCTTACTCTGGCCTACTGGTTAAGGTCTTAACTCTTACTCTGGGATAATAGCTAAGGTCTTAGACTCGTACTCTGGCCTAATAGCTAAGGTCTTAACTCTTACTCGGGCCTAATAGCTATGGTCTTAGCTTCGTGCTCTGGCCTACTGGTTAAGGTCTTAACTCGTACTCTGGCCTAATGGTTAAGGTCTTAACGCTTACTCTGCTCTAATAGCTAAGGTCTTAGACTCGTACTCTGGCCTAATAGCTAAGGTCTTAGACTCGTACTCTGGCCTAATGGTTAAGGTCTTAACTCTTACTCTGGCCTAATAGCTAAGGTCTTAGACTCGTACTGTAGCCTAATAGTTAAGGTCTTAACTTTTACTCTGGCCTACTGGTTAAGGTCTTAACTCTTACTCTGGCCTAATAGCTAAGGTCTAAACACTTACTCTGGCCTAATAGCTAAGGTCTTAGACTCGTACTCTGGCCTAATGTTTAAGGTCTTAACTCTTACTCTGGCCTAATATCTAAGGTCTTAACTCTTACTCTGGCCTAATAGCTAAGGTCTTAGACTTGTACTCTGGCCTAATAGCTAAGGTCCTAGACTCGTACTCTGGCCTAATGGTTAAGGTCTTAACTCTTACTCTGGCCTAATAGCTAAGGTCTTAGACTCGTACTCTGGCCTAATGGTTAAGGTCTTAACTTTTTCTCTGGCCTAATAGCTAAGGTCTTAACTCTTACTCTGGCGTAATAGCTAAGGTCTTAGCTTCGTACTCTGGCCTACTGGTTAAGGTCTTAACTCATACTCTGGCCTAATGGTTAAGGCCTTAACGCTTACTCTGCTCTAATAGCTAAGGTCTTAGACTCGTACTCTGGCCTAATAGCTAAGGTCTCAGACTCGTACTCTGGCCTAATGGTTAAGGTCTTAACTCTTACTCTGGCCTACTGGTTAAGGTCTTAACTCTTACTCTGGCCTAATATCTAAGGTCTTAACACTTACTCTGGCCTAATAGCTAAGGTCTTAGACTCGTACTCTGGCCTAATGGTTAAGGTCTTAACTCTTACTCTGGCCTAATAGCTAAGGTCTTAACACTTACTCTGGTCTAATAGCTAAGGTCTTAGACTCGTACTCTGGCCTAATGGTTAAGGTCTTAACTCTTACTCTGGCCTAATAGCTAAGGTCTTAACTCTTATTCTGGCCTAATAGCTAAGGTCTTAGACTCGTACTCTGGCCTAATAGCTAAGGTCCTAGACTCGTACTCTGGCCTAATGGTTAAGGTCTTAACTCTTACTCTGGCCTAATAGCTAAGGTCTTAGACTTGTACTCTGGCCTAATGGTTAAGGTCTTAACTCTTACTCTGGCCTACTGGTTAAGGTCTTAACTCTTACTCTGGCCTAATAGCTAAGGTCTTAACGCTTACTCTTGCCTAATAGCTAAGGTCTTAACTCTTACTCTGGCCTAATAGCTAAGGTCTTAGACTCGTACTCTGGCCTAATGGGTAAGGTCTTAACTCTTACTCTGGCCTACTGGTTAAGGTCTTTAACTCTTACTCTGGCCTAATAGCTAAGGTCTTAGACTCGTACTCTGGCCTAATGGTTAAGGTCTTCACTCTTACTCTGGCCTACTGGTTAAGGTCTTAACTCTTACTCTGGCCTAATAGCTAAGGTCTTAACTCTTACTCTGGCCTAATAGCAAAGGTCTTAGACTCGTAATCTGGCCTAATAGCTAAGGTCTTAACTCTTACTCTGGCCTAATAGCTAAGATCTTAGACTCGTACTTTGGTCTAATGGTTAAGGTCTTAACTCTTACTCTGGCCTACTGGTTAAGGTCTTAACTCTTACTCTGGCCTACTGGTTAAGGTCTTAACTCTTACTCTGGCCTAATAGCTAAGGTCTTAACACTTACTCTGGCCTAATAGCTAAGGTCTTAGACTCGTACTCTGGCCTAATGGTTAAGGTCTTAACTCTTACTCTGGCCTAATATCTAAGGTCTTAACACTTACTCTGGCCTAATAGCTAAGGTCTTAGACTCGTACTCTGGCCTAATAGCTAAGGTCTTAGCTTCGTACTCTGGCCTACTGGTTAAGGTCTTAACTCGTACTCTGGCCTAATGGTTAAGGCCTTAACGCTTACTCTGCTCTAATAGCTAAGGTCTCAGACTCGTACTCTGGCCTAATAGCTAAGGTCTTAGACTCGTTCTCTGGCCTAATGGTAAAGGTCTTAACTCTTACTCTGGCCTACTGGTTAAGGTCTTAACTCTTACTCTGGCCTACTGGTTAAGGTCTTAACTCTTACCCTGGCCTAATAGCTAAGGTCTTAACACTTACTCTGGCCTAATAGCTAAGGTCTTAGACTCGTACTCTGGCCTAATGGTTAAGGTCTTAACTCTTACTCTGGCCTAATAGCTAAGGTCTTAACACTTACTCTGGCCTAATAGCTAAGGTCTTAGACTCGTACTCTGGCCTAATGGTTAAGGTCTTAACTCTTACTCTGGCCTAATAGCTAAGGTCCTAACTCTTACTCTGGCCTAATAGCTAAGGTCTTAGACTCGTACTCTGGCCTAATAGCTAAGGTCCTAGACTCGTACTCTGGCCTAATGGTTAAGGTCTTAACTCTTACTCTGGCCTAATAGCTAAGGTCTTAGACTCGTACTCTGGCCTAATGGTTAAGGTCTTAACTTTTACTCTGGCCTAATAGCTAAGGTCTTAACTCTTACTCTGCTCTAATAGCTAAGGTCTTAGACTCGTACTCTGGCCTAATAGCTAAGGTCTTAGACTCGTACTCTGGCCTAATGGTTAAGGTCTTAACTCTTACTCTGGCCTAATAGCTAAGGTCTTAGACTCGTACTCTGGCCTAATGGTTAAGGTCTTAACTTTTACTCTGGCCTAATAGCTAAGGTCTTAACTCTTACACTGGACTAATAGCTAAGGTCTTAGACTCTTACTCTGGCCTACTGGTTAAGGTCTTAACTCTTACTCTGGCCTAATAGCTAAGGTCTTAGACTCGTACTCTGGCCTAATAGCTAAGGTCTTAGACTCGTACTCTGGCCTAATGGTTAAGGTCTTAACTCTTACTCTGGCCTAATAGCTAAGGTCTTAGACTCGTACTGTGGCCTAATGGTTAAGGTCTTAACTTTTACTTTGGCCTAATAGCTAAGGTTTTAACTCTTACTCTGGCCTTATAGCTAAGGTCTTAGCCTTGTACTCTGGCCTACTGGTTAAGGTCTTAACTCCTACTCTGGCCTACTGGTTAAGGTCTTAACTCTTACTCTGGCCTAATAGCTAATGTCTTAGACTCGTACTCTGGCCTAATAGCTAAGGTCTTAGACTCGTACTCTGGCCTAATGGTTAAGGTCTTAACTCCTACTCTGGCCTAATAGCTAAGGTCTTAGACTTGTACTCTGGCCTAATGGTTAAGGTCTTAACTTTTACACTGGCCTAATAGCTAAGGTCTTAACTCTTACACTGGACTAATAGCTAAGGTCTTAGACTCGTACTCTGGCCTACTGGTTAAGGTCTTAACTCTTACTCTGGCCTACTGGTTAAGGTCTTAACTCTTACTCTGACCTAATAGCTAAGGTCTTAGACTCGTACTCTGGCCTAATAGCTAAGGTCTTAGACTTGTACTCTGGCCTAATGGTTAAGCTTTTAACTCCTACTCTGGCCTAATAGCTAAGGTCTTAACTCTTACTCTGGCCTAATAGCTAAGGTCTTAACTCTTTCTCTGGCCTAATAGCTAAGGTCTTAGACTCATACTCTGGCCTAATGGTTAAGGTCTTAACTCTTACTCTGGCCTACTGGTTAAGGTCTTAACTCTTACTCTGGCCTAATAGCTAAGGTTTTAGACTCGTACTCTGGCCTACTGGTTAAGGTCTTAACTCTTACTCTGGGATAATAGCTAAGGTCTTAGACTCGTACTCTGGCCTAATAGCTAAGGTCTTAACTCTTACTCGGGCCTAATAGCTAAGGTCTTAGCTTCGTACTCTGGCCTACTGGTTAAGGTCTTAACTCGTACTCTGGCCTAATGGTTAAGGTCTTAACGCTTACTCTGCTCTAATAGCTAAGATCTTAGACTCGTACTCTGGCCTAATTCCTAAGATCTTAGACTCGTACTCTGGCCTAATGGTTAAGGTCTTAACTCTTACTCTAGCCTAATAGCTAAGGTCTTAGACTCGTACTGTGGCCTAATGGTTAAGGCCTTAACTCTTACTCTGGCCTAATAGCTAAGGTCTTAGACTCGTACTCTGGCCTAATAGCTAAGGTCTTAGACTCGTACTCTGGCCTAATGGTTAAACTTTTAACTCCTACTCTGGCCTAATAGCTAAGGTCTTAACTCTTACTCTGGCCTAATAGCTAAGGTCTTAGACTCATACTCTGGCCTAATGGTTAAGGTCTTAACTCTTACTCTGGCCTACTGGTTAAGGTCTTAACTCTTACTCTGTCCTAATAGCTAAGGTGTTAGACTCGTACTCTGGCCTAATGGTTAAGGTCTTAACTCTTACTCTAGCCTAATAGCTAAGGTCTTAGACTCGTACTGTGGCCTAATGGTTAAGGCCTTAACTCTTACTCTGGCCTAATAGCTAAGGTCTTAGACTCGTACTCTGGCCTAATAGCTAAGGTCTTAGACTCATACTCTGGCCTAATGGTTAAGCTTTTAACTCCTACTCTGGCCTAATAGCTAAGGTCTTAACTCTTACTCTGGCCTAATAGCTAAGGTCTTAGACTCATACTCTGGCCTAATGGTTAAGGTCTTAACTCTTACTCTGGCCTAATGGTTAAGGTCTTAACTCTTACTCTGGCCTAATAGCTAAGGTCTTAGATTTGTACTCTGGCCTAATGGTTAAGGTCTAAACTCTTACTCTGGCCTAATAGCTAAGGTCTTAGACTCGTACTCTGGCCTACTGGTTAAGGTCTTAACTCTTACTCTGGCCTACTGGTTAAGGTCTTAACTCTTACTCTAGCCTAATAGCTAAGGTCTTAACTCTTACTCTGGCCTAATAGCAAATGTCTTAGACTCGTAATCTGGCCTAATAGCTAAGGTCTTAACTCTCACTCTGGCCTAATAGCTAAGATCTTAGACTCTTACTTCGGCCTAATGGTTAAGGTCTTAACTCTTACTCTGGCCTACTGGTTAAGGTCTTAGACTCTTACTCTGGCCTAATATCTAAGGTCTTAGACTCGTACTCTGGCCTAATGGTTAAGGTCCTAACTCTTACTCTGGCCTACTGGTTTAGGTCTTAACTCTTACTCTGGCCTACTGGTTAAGGTCTTAACCCTTACTCTGGCCTAATAGCTAAGGTCTTAGACTCGTACTCTGGCCTAATGGTTAAGGTCTTAACTCTTACTCTGGCCTAATAGCTAAGGTCTTAACTCTTACTCTGGCCTAATAGCTAAGGTCTTAGACTCGTACTCTGGCCTAATAGCTAAGGTCCTAGACTCATACTCTGGCCTAATGGTTAAGGTCTTAACTCTTACTCTGGCCTAATAGCTAAGGTCTTAGACTCGTACTCTGGCCTAATGGTTAAGGTCTTAACTTTTACTCTGGCCTAATAGCTAAGGTCTTAACACTTACTCTGGCCTAATAGCTAAGGTCTTAGCTTCGTACTCTGGCCTACTGGTTAAGGTCTTAACTCGCACTCTGGCCTAATGGTTAAGGTCTTAACACTTACTCTGCTCTAATAGCTAAGGTCTTAGACTCGTACTCTGGCCTAATAGCTAAGGTCTTAGACTCGTACTCTGGCCTAATGGTTAAGGTCTTAACTCTTACTCTGGCCTAATAGCTAAGGTCTTAGACTCGTACTCTGGCCTAATAGCTAAGGTCTTAACTCTTACTCGGGCCTAATAGCTAATGTCTTAACTCTTACTCAGGCCTTCTGGTTAAGGTCTTAACTCTTACTCTGGCCTAATCGCTAAGGTCTTAGACTCGTACTCTGGCCGAATGGTTAAGGTCTTAACTCTTACTCTGGCCTACTGGTTAAGGTCTTAACTCTTACTCTGGCCTAATAGCTAAGGTCTAAACACTTACTCTGGCCTAATAGCTAAAGTCTTAGACTCGTACTCTGGCCTAATGGTTAAGGTCTTAACTCTTACTCTGGCCTAATATCTAAGGTCTTAACTCTTACTCTGGCCTAATAGCTAAGGTCTTAGACTTGTACTCTGGCCTAATAGCTAAGGTCCTAGACTCGTACTCTGGCCTAATGGTTAAGGTCTTAACTCTTACTCTGGCCTAATAGCTAAGGTCTTAGACTCGTACTCTGGCCTAATGGTTGAGGTCTTAACTTTTTCTCTGGCCTAATAGCTAAGGTCTTAACTCTTACTCTGGCCTAATAGCTAAGGTCTTAGCTTCGTACTCTGGCCTACTGGTTAAGGTCTTAACTCATACTCTGGCCTAATGGTTAAGGCCTTAATGCTTACTCTGCTCTAATAGCTAAGGTCTTAGACTCGTACTCTGGCCTAATAGCTAAGGTCTCAGACTCGTACTCTGGCCTAATGGTTAAGGTCTTAACTCTTACTCTGGCCTACTGGTTAAGGTCTTAACTCTTACTCTGGCCTAATAGCTAAGGTCTTAACACTTACTCTGGCCTAATAGCTAAGGTCTTAGACTCGTACTCTGGCCTAATGGTTAAGGTCTTAACTCTTACTCTGGCCTAATAGCTAAGGTCTTAGACTCGTACTCTGGCCTAATAGCTAAGGTCCTAGACTCGTACTCTGGCCTAATGGTTAAGGTCTTAACTCTTACTCTGGCCTAATAGCTAAGGTCTTAGACTTGTACTCTGGCCTAATGGTTAAGGTCTTAACTTTTACTCTGGCCTAATAGCTAAGGTCTTAACTCTTACTCTGGCCTAATAGCTAAGGTCTTAGCTTCGTAATCTGGCCTACTGGTTAAGGTCTTAACTCGTACTCTGGCCTAATGGTTAAGGTCTTAACGCTTACTCTGCTCTAATAGCTAAGGTCTTAGACTCGTACTCTGGCCTAATAGCTAAGGTCTTAGACTCATACTCTGGCCTAATGGTTAAGGTCTTAACTCTTACTCTGGCCTAATAGCTAAGGTCTTTGACTCGTACTGTGGCCTAATGGTTAAGGTCTTAACTTTTACTTTGGCCTAATAGCTAAGGTTTTAACTCTTACTCTGGCCTAATATCTAAGGTCTTAGCCTTGTACTCTGGCCTACTGGTTAAGGTCTTAACTCTTACTCTGGCTTACTGGTTAAGGTCTTAACTCTTACTCTAGCCTAATAGCTAAGGTCTTAGACTCGTACTCTGGCCTAATAGCTAAGGTCTTAGACTCGTACTCTGGCCTAATGGTTAAGGTCTTAACTCCTACTCTGGCCTAATAGCTAAGGTCTTAGACTCGTACTCTGGCCTAATGGTTAAGGTCTTAACTTTTA
The DNA here is from genome assembly GCF_964204655.1 of Triturus cristatus. NCBI lineage: Eukaryota > Metazoa > Chordata > Amphibia > Caudata > Salamandridae > Triturus > Triturus cristatus. The sequence goes on along the minus strand of NC_140591.1, from coordinate 895,670,765 downwards.
CTCTGGCCTAATAGCTAAGGTCTTAACTCTTACTATGGCCTAATAGCTAAGGTCTTAGCTTCGTAATCTGGCCTACTGGTTAAGGTCTTAACTCGTACTCTGGCCTAATGGTTAAGGTCTTAACGCTTACTCTGCTCTAACAGCTAAGGTCTTAGACTCGTACTCTGGCCTAATAGCTAAGGTCTTAGACTCGTACTCTGGCCTAATGGTTAAGGTCTTAACTCTTACTCTGGCCTAATAGCTAAGGTCTTAGACTCGTACTGTGGCCTAATGGTTAAGGTCTTAACTTTTACTTTGGCCTAATAGCTAAGGTTTTAACTCTTACTCTGGCCTTATAGCTAAGGTCTTAGCCTTGTACTCTGGCCTACTGGTTAAGGTCTTAACTCCTACTCTGGCCTACTGGTTAAGGTCTTAACTCTTACTCTGGCCTAATAGCTAAGGTCTTAGACTCGTACTCTGGCCTAATAGCTAAGGTCTTAGACTCGTACTCTGGCCTAATGGTTAAGGTCTTAACTCCTACTCTGGCCTAATAGCTAAGGTCTTAGACTTGTACTCTGGCCTAATGGTTAAGCTCTTAACTTTTACTCTGGCCTAATAGCTAAGGTCTTAACTCTTACACTGGACTAATAGCTAAGGTCTTAGATTCGTACTCTGGCCTACTGGTTAAGGTCTTAACTCTTACTCTGGCCTACTGGTTAAGGTCTTAACTCTTACTCTGACCTAATAGCTAAGGTCTTAGACTCGTACTCTGGCCTAATAGCTAAGGTCTTAGACTCGTACTCTGGCCTAATGGTTAAGCTTTTAACTCCTACTCTGGCCTAATAGCTAAGGTCTTAACTCTTACTCTGGCCTAATAGCTAAGGTCTTAACTCTTTCTCTGGCCTAATAGCTAAGGTCTTAGACTCATACTCTGGCCTAATGGTTAAGGTCTTAACTCTTACTCTGGCCTACTGGTTAAGGTCTTAACTCTTACTCTGGCCAAATAGCTAAGGTTTTAGACTCGTACTCTGGCCTACTGGTTAAGGTCTTAACTCTTACTCTGGGATAATAGCTAAGGTCTTAGACTCGTACTCTGGCCTAATAGCTAAGGTCTTAACTCTTACTCGGGCCTAATAGCTAAGGTCTTAGCTTCGTACTCTGGCCTACTGGTTAAGGTCTTAACTCGTACTCTGGCCTAATGGTTAAGGTCTTAACGCTTACTCTGCTCTAATAGCTAAGATCTTAGACTCGTACTCTGGCCTAATTCCTAAGATCTTAGACTCGTACTCTGGCCTAATGGTTAAGGTCTTAACTCTTACTCTAGCCTAATAGCTAAGGTCTTAGACTCGTACTGTGGCCTAATGGTTAAGGCCTTAACTCTTACTCTGGCCTAATAGCTAAGGTCTTATACTCGTACTCTGGCCTAATAGCTAAGGTCTTAGACTCGTACTCTGGCCTAATGGTTAAGCTTTTAACTCCTACTCTGGCCTAATAGCTAAGGTCTTAACTCTTACTCTGGCCTAATAGCTAAGGTCTTAGACTCATACTCTGGCCTAATGGTTAAGGTCTTAACTCTTACTCTGGCCTACTGGTTAAGGTCTTAACTCTTACTCTGTCCTAATAGCTAAGGTATTAGACTCGTATTCTGGCCTAATAGGTAAGGTCCTAGACTTGTACTCTGGCCTAATGGTTAAGGTCTTAACTCTTACTCTGGCCTACTGGTTAAGGTCTTAACTCTTACTCTGGCCTAATAGCTAAGGTCTTAGATTTGTACTCTGGCCTAATGGTTAAGGTCTAAACTCTTACTCTGGCCTAATAGCTAAGGTCTTAGACTCGTACTCTGGCCTACTGGTTAAGGTCTTAACTCTTACTCTGGCCTACTGGTTAAGGTCTTAACTCTTACTCTAGCCTAATAGCTAAGGTCTTAACTCTTACTCTGGCCTAATAGCAAATGTCTTAGACTCGTAATCTGGCCTAATAGCTAAGGTCTTAACTCTTACTCTGGCCTAATAGCTAAGATCTTAGACTCGTACTTTGGCCTAATGGTTAAGGTCTTAACTCTTACTCTGGCCTACTGGTTAAGGTCTTAGACTCTTACTCTGGCCTAATAGCTAAGGTCTTAGACTCGTACTCTGGCCTAATGGTTAAGGTCTTAACTCTTACTCTGGCCTACTGGTTTAGGTCTTAACTCTTACTCTGGCCTACTGGTTAAGGTCTTAACCCTTACTCTGGCCTAATAGCGAAGGTCTTAGACTCGTACTCTGGCCTAATGGTTAAGGTCTTAACTCTTACTCTGGCCTAATAGCTAAGGTCTTAACTCTTACTCTGGCCTAATAGCTAAGGTCTTAGACTCGTACTCTGGCCTAATAGCTAAGGTCCTAGACTCGTACTCTGGCCTAATGGATAAGGTCTTAACTCTTACTCTGGCCTAATAGCTAAGGTCTTAGACTCGTACTCTGGCCTAATGGTTAAGGTCTTAACTTTTACTCTGGCCTAATAGCTAAGGTCTTAACTCTTACTCTGGCCTAATAGCTAAGGTCTTAGCTTCGTACTCTGGCCTACTGGTTAAGGTCTTAACTCGTTCTCTGGCCTAATGGTTAAGGTCTTAACACTTACTCTGCTTTAATAGCTAAGGTCTTAGACTCGTACTGTGGCCTAATGGTTAAGGTCTTAACTTTTACTTTGGCCTAATAGCTAAGGTTTTAACTCTTACTCTGGCCTAATATCTAAGGTCTTAGCCTTGTACTCTGGCCTACTGGTTAAGGTCTTAACTCTTACTCTGGCTTACTGGTTAAGGTCTTAACTCTTACTCTAGCCTAATAGCTAAGGTCTTAGACTCGTACTCTGGCCTAATAGCTAAGGTCTTAGACTCGTACTCTGGCCTAATGGTTAAGGTCTTAACTCCTACTCTGGCCTAATAGCTAAGGTCTTAGACTCGTACTCTGGCCTAATGGTTAAGGTCTTAACTTTTACTCTGGCCTAATAGCTAAGGTCTTAACTCTTACTATGGCCTAATAGCTAAGGTCTTAGCTTCGTAATCTGGCCTACTGGTTAAGGTCTTAACTCGTACTCTGGCCTAATGGTTAAGGTCTTAACGCTTACTCTGCTCTAACAGCTAAGGTCTTAGACTCGTACTCTGGCCTAATAGCTAAGGTCTTAGACTCGTACTCTGGCCTAATGGTTAAGGTCTTAACTCTTACTCTGGCCTAATAGCTAAGGTCTTAGACTCGTACTGTGGCCTAATGGTTAAGGTCTTAACTTTTACTTTGGCCTAATAGCTAAGTTTTTAACTCTTACTCTGGCCTTATAGCTAAGGTCTTAGCCTTGTACTCTGGCCTACTGGTTAAGGTCTTAACTCCTACTCTGGCCTACTGGTTAAGGTCTTAACTCTTACTCTGGCCTAATAGCTAAGGTCTTAGACTCGTACTCTGGCCTAATAGCTAAGGTCTTAGACTCGTACTCTGGCCTAATGGTTAAGGTCTTAACTCCTACTCTGGCCTAATAGCTAAGGTCTTAGACTTGTACTCTGGCCTAATGGTTAAGCTCTTAACTTTTACTCTGGCCTAATAGCTAAGGTCTTAACTCTTACACTGGACTAATAGCTAAGGTCTTAGATTCGTACTCTGGCCTACTGGTTAAGGTCTTAACTCTTACTCTGGCCTACTGGTTAAGGTCTTAACTCTTACTCTGACCTAATAGCTAAGGTCTTAGACTCGTACTCTGGCCTAATAGCTAAGGTCTTAGACTCGTACTCTGGCCTAATGGTTAAGCTTTTAACTCCTACTCTGGCCTAATAGCTAAGGTCTTAACTCTTACTCTGGCCTAATAGCTAAGGTCTTAACTCTTTCTCTGGCCTAATAGCTAAGGTCTTAGACTCATACTCTGGCCTAATGGTTAAGGTCTTAACTCTTACTCTGGCCTACTGGTTAAGGTCTTAACTCTTACTCTGGCCAAATAGCTAAGGTTTTAGACTCGTACTCTGGCCTACTGGTTAAGGTCTTAACTCTTACTCTGGGATAATAGGTAGGGGTGGGCGGAATTTGCGGAATTAACCTTCGCAAATTATCGCGAGAATGTTTAAAATTATCGCAAACAAGCAGAAATATCGCAAAGATGCGGAAGTTTTTTTCCGGCATGTTCGTGAGATTTTCTGCATGGTTGCGGGTCGCCAACTTACCCATGTGGTTGCTTGCGGGCGCGGCCATCTTGTTTTGAGTTGTTCTCGCGGTGCATGATCGCGAGAAGAAAGACGTGATCGCGCGACGCATGACGTCACTGCGGGCGCGAACTGTCGCGAGACAGCGCAAATGGCTAAAAACAATACAACATCTCATGGAGAACGCGACCGGATCAAGAAAACTTGTCGGCGAACGCAGGGATTCAGGTAAGGCGATCGCGCACGCGCGAGAATGTATCATTTTACAGCGCGAGCAAGAAACAAATTATCGCCAGGCTGCGGAAACCGGAATTTTTGACATTTTCGCGCTCTCCGAGGAACGCAAAAATGTCAAATTATCGCAATTTCCGCGAACGGAACGAAATTTTTGCCCAGGCCTAATAATAGCTAAGGTCTTAGACTTGTACTCTGGCCTAATAGCTAAGGTCTTAACTCTTACTCGGGCCTAATAGCTAAGGTCTTAGCTTCGTACTCTGGCCTACTGGTTAAGGTCTTAACTCGTACTCTGGCCTAATGGTTAAGGTCTTAACGCTTACTCTGCTCTAATAGCTAAGATCTTAGACTCGTACTCTGGCCTAATTCCTAAGATCTTAGACTCGTACTCTGGCCTAATGGTTAAGGTCTTAACTCTTACTCTAGCCTAATAGCTAAGGTCTTAGACTCGTACTGTGGCCTAATGGTTAAGGCCTTAACTCTTACTCTGGCCTAATAGCTAAGGTCTTATACTCGTACTCTGGCCTAATAGCTAAGGTCTTAGACTCGTACTCTGGCCTAATGGTTAAGCTTTTAACTCCTACTCTGGCCTAATAGCTAAGGTCTTAACTCTTACTCTGGCCTAATAGCTAAGGTCTTAGACTCATACTCTGGCCTAATGGTTAAGGTCTTAACTCTTACTCTGGCCTACTGGTTAAGGCCTTAACTCTTACTCTGTCCTAATAGCTAAGGTATTAGACTCGTATTCTGGCCTAATAGGTAAGGTCCTAGACTTGTACTCTGGCCTAATGGTTAAGGTCTTAACTCTTACTCTGGCCTACTGGTTAAGGTCTTAACTCTTACTCTGGCCTAATAGCTAAGGTCTTAGATTTGTACTCTGGCCTAATGGTTAAGGTCTAAACTCTTACTCTGGCCTAATAGCTAAGGTCTTAGACTCGTACTCTGGCCTACTGGTTAAGGTCTTAACTCTTACTCTGGCCTACTGGTTAAGGTCTTAACTCTTACTCTAGCCTAATAGCTAAGGTCTTAACTCTTACTCTGGCCTAATAGCAAATGTCTTAGAATCGTAATCTGGCCTAATAGCTAAGGTCTTAACTCTTACTCTGGCCTAATAGCTAAGATCTTAGACTCGTACTTTGGCCTAATGGTTAAGGTCTTAACTCTTACTCTGGCCTACTGGTTAAGGTCTTAGACTCTTACTCTGGCCTAATAGCTAAGGTCTTAGACTCGTACTCTGGCCTAATGGTTAAGGTCTTAACTCTTACTCTGGCCTACTGGTTTAGGTCTTAACTCTTACTCTGGCCTACTGGTTAAGGTCTTAACCCTTACTCTGGCCTAATAGCTAAGGTCTTAGACTCGTACTCTGGCCTAATGGTTAAGGTCTTAACTCTTACTCTGGCCTAATAGCTAAGGTCTTAACTCTTACTCTGGCCTAATAGCTAAGGTCTTAGACTCGTACTCTGGCCTAATAGCTAAGGTCCTAGACTCGTACTCTGGCCTAATGGTTAAGGTCTTAACTCTTACTCTGGCCTAATAGCTAAGGTCTTAGACTCGTACTCTGGCCTAATGGTTAAGGTCTTAACTTTTACTCTGGCCTAATAGCTAAGGTCTTAACTCTTACTCTGGCCTAATAGCTAAGGTCTTAGCTTCGTACTCTGGCCTACTGGTTAAGGTCTTAACTTGTACTCAGGCCTAATGGTTAAGGTCTTAACACTTACTCTGCTCTAATAGCTAAGGTCTTAGACTCGTACTCTGGCCTAATGGTTAAGGTCTTAACTCTTACTCTGGCCAAATAGCTAGGGTCTTAACTCGTACTCTGGCCTAATAGCTAAGGTCTTAGACTCGTACTCTGGCCTAATGGTTAAGGTCTTACCTCTTACTTTGGCCTACTGGTTAAGGTCTTAACTGTTACTCTGGCCTAATAGCTAAGGTCTTAACTCTTACTCTGGCCTAATAGCTAAGGTCTTAGACTTGTACTCTGGCCTACTGGTTAAGGTCTCAACTCTTACTCTGGCCTAATAGCTAAGGTCTCAACTCTTACTCTGTCCTAATAGCTAAGGTCTTAACTCTTACTCTGGCCTAATAGCTAAGGTCTTAGACTCGTACTCTGGCCTAATGGTTAAGGTCTTAACTCTTACTCTGGCCTACTGGTTAAGGTCTTAACTCTTACTCTGGCCTAATAGCTAAGGTCTTAGATTTGTACTCTGGCCTAATGGTTAAGGTCTTAACTCTTACTCTGGCCTAATAGCTAAGGTCTTAGACTCGTACTCTGGCCTAATGTTTAAGGTCTTAACTTTTACTCTGGCCTAATAGCTAAGGTCTTAACTCTTACTCTGGCCTAATGGTTAAGGTCTTAACTCTTACTCTGGCCTAATAGCTAAGGTCTTAGACTCGTACTCTGGCCTAATAGCTAAGGTCTTAACTCTTACTCGGGCCTAATAGCTAATGTCTTAACTCTTACTCAGGCCTTCTGGTTAAGGTCTTAACTCTTACTCTGGCCTAATAGCTAAGGTCTTAGACTCGTACTCTGGCCTAATGGTTAAGGTCTTAACTCTTACTCTGGCCTAATAGCTAAGGTCTTAGACTCGTACTCTGGCCTAATAGCTAAGGTCTTAACTCTTACTCTGGCCTACTGGTTAGGTCTTAACTCTTACTCAGGCCTTCTGGTTAAGGTCTTAACTCTTACTCTGGCCTAATAGCGAAGGTCTTAGACTCGTGCTCTGGCCTAATGGTTAAGGTCTTAACTCTTACTCTGGCCTACTGGTTAAGGTCTTAACTCTTACTCTGGCCTAATAGCTGAGGTCTTAACTCTTACTCTGGCCTACTGGTTCAGGTCTTAACTTTTACTCTGGCCTAATAGCTAAGGTCTTAGACTCATACTCTGGCCTAATGGTTAAGGTCTTAACTCTTACTCTGGCCTAATAGCTAAGGTCCTAACTCTTACTCTGGCCTAATAGCTAAGGTCTTAACTCTTACTCTGGCCTACTGGTTAAGGTCTTAACTCTTACTCTGGCCTAATAGCTAAGGTCTTAGACTCGTACTCTGGCCTAATAGCTAAGGTCTTAGACTTGTACTCTGGCCTACAGGTTAAGGTCTTAACTCTTACTCTGGCCTACTGGTTAAGGTCTTTACCCTTACTCTGGCATAATAGCTAAGGTCTTAGACTCGTACTCTGGCCTAATGGTTAAGGTCTTAACTCTTACTCTGGCCAAATAGCTAGGGTCTTAACTCGTACTCTGGCCTAATAGCTAAGGTCTTAGACTCGTACTCTGGCCTAATGGTTAAGGTCTTACCTCTTACTCTGGCCTACTGGTTAAGGTCTTAACTGTTACTCTGGGCTAATAGCTAAGGTCTTAACTCTTACTCTGGCCTAATAGCTAAGGTCTTAGACTTGTACTCTGGCCTACTGGTTAAGGTCTTAACTCTTACTCTGGCCTAATAGCTAAGGTCTCAACTCTTACTCTGTCCTAATAGCTAAGGTCTTAACTCTTACTCTGGCCTAATAGCTAAGGTCTTAGACTCGTACTCTGGCCTAATGGTTAAGGTCTTAACTCTTACTCTGGCCTACTGGTTAAGGTCTTAACTCTTACTCTGGCCTAATAGCTAAGGTCTTAGATTTGTACTCTGGCCTAATGGTTAAGGTCTTAACTCTTACTCTGGCCTAATAGCTAAGGTCTTAGACTCGTACTCTGGCCTAATGGTTAAGGTCTTAACTTTTACTCTGGCTTAATAGCTAAGGTCTTAACTCTTACTCTGGCCTAATAGCTAAGGTCTTAGCTTCGTAATCTGGCCTACTGGTTAAGGTCTTAACTCGTACTCTGGCCTAATGGTTAAGGTCTTAAAGCTTACTCTGCTCTAATAGCTAAGGTCTTAGACTCGTACTCTGGCCTAATAGCTAAGGTCTTAGACTCGTACTCTGGCCTAATGGTTAAGGTCTTAACTCTTACTCTGGCCTAATAGCTAACGTCTTAGACTCGTACTGTGGCCTAATGGTTAAGGTCTTAACTTTTACTTTGGCCTAATAGCTAAGGTTTTAACTCTTACTCTGGCCTAATAGCTAAGGTCTTAGCCTAGTACTCTGGCCTACTGGTTAAGGTCTTAACTCTTACTCTGGCCTACTGGTTAAGGTCTTAACTCTTACTCTGGCCTAATAGCTAAGGTCTTAGACTCGTACTCTGGCCTAATAGCTAAGGTCTTAGACTCGTACTCTGGCCTAATGGTTAAGGTCTTAACTCCTACTGTGGCCTAATAGCTAAGGTCTCAGACTTGTACTCTGGCCTAATGGTTAAGGTCTTAACTTTTACTCTGGCCTAATAGCTAAGGTCTTAACTCTTACACTGGACTAATAGCTAAGGTCTTAGACTCGTACTCTGGCCTACTGGTTCACGTCTTAACTCGTACTCTGGCCTACTGGTTCACGTCTTAACTCTTACTCTGGCCTACTGGTTAAGGTCTTAACTCTTACTCTGGCCTAATAGCTAAGGTCTTAACTCTTACTCTGGCCTAATAGCTAAGGTCTTAGACTCGTACTCTGGCCTAATGGTTAAGGTCTTAACTCCTACTGTGGCCTAATAGCTAAGGTCTCAGACTTGTACTCTGGCCTAATGGTTAAGGTCTTAACTTTTACTCTGGCCTAATAGCTAAGGTCTTAACTCTTACTCTGGCCTAATAGCTAAGGTCTTAACTCTTACTCTGGCCTACTGGTTAAGGTCTTTAACTCTTACTCTGGCCTAATAGCTAAGGTCTTAGACTCATACTCTGGCCTAATGGTTAAGGTCTTAACTCTTACTCTGGCCTATTGGTTAAGGTCTTAACTCTTACTCTGGCCTAATAGCTAAGGTTTTAGACTCGTACTCTGGCCTACTGGTTAAGGTCTTAACTCTTACTCTGGGATAATAGCTAAGGTCTTAGACTCTTACTCTGGACTAATAGCTAAGATCTTAACTCTTACTCGGGCCTAATAGCTAAGGTCTTAGCTTCGTACTCTGGCCTACTGGTTAAGGTCTTAACTCGTACTCTGGCCTAATGGTTAAGGTCTTAACGCTTACTCTGCTCTAATAGCTAAGGTCTTAGACTCGTACTCTGGCCTAATAGCTAAGGTCTTAGACTCGTACTCTGGCCTAATGGTTAAGGTCTTAACTCCTACTCTGGCCTAATAGCTAAGGTCTTAGACTCGTACTCTGGACAAATGGTTAAGGTCTTAACTTTTACTCTGGCCTAATAGCTAAGGTCTTAACTCTTACACTGGACTAATAGCTAAGGTCTTAGACTCGTACTCTGGCCTACTGGTTCACGTCTTAACTCTTACTCTGGCCTACTGGTTAAGGTCTTAACTCTTACTCTGGCCTAATAGCTAAGGTCTTAGACTCGTACTCTGGCCTAATAGCTAAGGTCTTAGACTCGTACTCTGGCCTAATGGTTAAGCTTTTAACTCCTACTCTGGCCTAATAGCTAAGGTCTTAACTCTTAATCTGGCCTAATAGCTAAGGTCTTAGACTCATACTCTGACCTAATGGTTAAGGTCTTAACTCTTACTCTGGCCTACTGGTTAAGGTCTTAACTCTTACTCTGGCCTAATAGCTAAGGTTTTAGACTCGTACTCTGGCCTACTGGTTAAGGTCTTAACTCTTACTCTGGGATAATAGCTAAGCTCTTAGACTCGTACTCTGGCCTGCAGGTTAAGGTCTTAACTCTTACTCGGGCCTTCTGGTTAAGGTCTTTACTCTTACTCTGGCCTAATAGCTAAGGTCTTAGACTCGTACTCTGGCCTAATGGTTAAGGTCTTAACTCTTACTCTGGCCTACTGGTTAAGGTCTTAACTCTTACTCTGGCCTAATAGCTAAGGTCTTAGACTCATACTCTGGCCTAATGGTTAAGGTCTTAACTCTTACTCTGGCCTACTGGTTAAGGTCTTAACTCTGACTCTGGCCTAATAGCTAAGGTTTTAGACTCGTACTCTGGCCTACTGGTTAAGGTCTTAACTCTTACTCTGGGATAATAGCTAAGGTCTTAGACTCGTACTCTGGCCTAATAGCTAAGGTCTTAGCTTCGTACTCTGGCCTACTGGTTAAGGTCTTAACTCGTACTCTGGCCTATTGGTTAAGGTCTTAACTCTTACTCTGGCCTAATAGCTAAGGTTTTAGACTCGTACTCTGGCCTACTGGTTAAGGTCTTAACTCTTACTCTGGGATAATAGCTAAGGTCTTAGACTCGTACTCTGGCCTAATAGCTAAGGTCTTAACTCTTACTCGGGCCTAATAGCTAAGGTCTTATTTTCGTACTCTGGCCTACTGGTTAAGGTCTTAACTCGTACTCTGGCCTAATGGTTAAGGTCTTAACGCTTACTCTGCTCTAATAGCTAAGGTCTTAGACTCGTACTCTGGCCTAATAGCTAAGGTCTTAGACTCGTACTCTGGCCTAATGGTTAAGGTCTTAACTCCTACTCTGGCCTAATAGCTAAGGTCTTAGACTCGTACTCTGGACTAATGGTTAAGGTCTTAACTCTTACACTGGACTAATAGCTAAGGTCTTAGACTCGTACTCTGGCCTACTGGTTCACGTCTTAACTCTTACTCTGGCCTACTGGTTAAGGTCTTAACTCTTACTCTGGCCTAATAGCTAAGGTCTTAGACTCGTACTCTGGCCTAATAGCTAAGGTCTTAGACTCGTACTCTGGCCTAATAGCTAAGGTCTTAGACTCGTACTCTGGCCTAATAGCTAAGGTCTTAACTCTTAATCTGGCCTAATAGCTAAGGTCTTAGACTCATACTCTGGCCTAATGGTTAAGGTCTTAACTCTTACTCTGGCCTACTGGTTAAGGTCTTAACTCTTACTCTGGCCTAATAGCTAAGGTTTTAGACTCGTACTCTGGCCTACTGGTTAAGGTCTTAACTCTTACTCTGGGATAATAGCTAAGGTCTTAGACTCGTACTCTGGCCTGCAGGTTAAGGTCTTAACTCTTACTCGGGCCTTCTGGTTAAGGTCTTTACTCTTACTCTGGCCTAATAGCTAAGGTCTTAGACTCGTACTCTGGCCTAATGGTTAAGGTCTTAACTCTTACTCTGGCCTACTGGTTAAGGTCTTAACTCTTACTCTGGCCTAATAGCTAAGGTCTTAGACTCATACTCTGGCCTAATGGTTAAGGTCTTAACTCTTACTCTGGCCTACTGGTTAAGGTCTTAACTCTTACTCTGGCCTAATAGCTAAGGTTTTAGACTTGTACTCTGGCCTACTGGTTAAGGTCTTAACTCTTACTCTGGGATAATAGCTAAGGTCTTAGACTCGTACTCTGGCCTAATAGCTAAGGTCTTAACTCTTACTCGAGCCTAATAGCTAAGGTCTTAGCTTCGTACTCTGGCCTACTGGTTAAGGTCTTAACTCGTACTCTGGCCTAATGGTTAAGGTCTTAACGCTTACTCTGCTCTAATAGCTAAGATCTTAGACTCGTACTCTGGCCTAATTCCTAAGATCTTAGACTCGTACTCTGGCCTAATGGTTAAGGTCTTAACTCTTACTCTAGCCTAATAGCTAAGGTCTTAGACTCGTACTGTGGCCTAATGGTTAAGGCCTTAACTCTTACTCTGGCCTAATAGCTAAGGTCTTAGACTCGTACTCTGGCCTAATAGCTAAGGTCTTAGACTCGTACTCTGGCCTAATGGTTAAGCTTTTAACCCCTTCTCTGGCCTAATAGCTAAGGTCTTAACTCTTACTCTGGCCTAATAGCTAAGGTCTTAGACTCATACTCTGGCCTAATGGTTAAGGTCTTAACTCTTACTCTGGCCTACTGGTTAAGGTCTTAACTCTTACTCTGTCCTAATAGCTAAGGTATTAGACTCGTATTCTGGCCTAATAAGTAAGGTCTTAGACTTGTACTCTGGCCTAATGGTTAAGGTCTTAACTCTTACTCTGGCCTAATAGCTAAGGTCTTAGATTTGTACTCTGGCCTAATGGTTAAGGTCTAAACTCTTACTCTGGCCTAATAGCTAAGGTCTTAGACTCGTACTCTGGCCTACTGGTTAAGGTCTTAACTCTTACTCTGGCCTACTGGTTAAGGTCTTAACTCTTACTCTAGCCTAATAGCTAAGGTCTTAACTCTTACTCTGGCCTAATAGCAAATGTCTTAGACTCGTAATCTGGCCTAATAGCTAAGGTCTTAACTCTTACTCTGGCCTAATAGCTAAGATCTTAGACTCGTACTTTGGCCTAATGGTTAAGGTCTTAACTCTTACTCTGGCCTACTGGTTAAGGTCTTAACCCTTACTCTGGCCTAATAGCTAAGGTCTTAGACTCGTACTCTGGCCTAATGGTTAAGGTCTTAACTCTTACTCTGGCCTAATAGCTAAGGTCTTAACTCTTACTCTGGCCTAATAGCTAAGGTCTTAGACTCGTACTCTGGCCTAATAGCTAAGGTCCTAGACTCGTACTCTGGCCTAATGGTTAAGGTCTTAACTCTTACTCTGGCCTAATAGCTAAGGTCTTAGACTCGTACTCTGGCCTAATGGTTAAGGTCTTAACTTTTACTCTGGCCTAATAGCTAAGGTCTTAACTCTTACTCTGGCCTAATAGCTAAGGTCTTAGCTTCGTACTCTGGCCTACTGGTTAAGGTCTTAACTCGTACTCTGGCCTAATGGTTAAGGTCTTAACACTTACTCTGCTCTAATAGCTAAGGTCTTAGACTCGTACTCTGGCCTAATAGCTAAGGTCTTAGACTCGTACTCTGGCCTAATGGTTAAGGTCTTAACTCTTACTCTGGCCTAATAGCTAAGGTCTTAGACTCGTACTCTGGCCTAATAGCTAAGGTCTTAACTCTTACTCGGGCCTAATAGCTAATGTCTTAACTCTTACTCAGGCCTTCTGGTTAAGGTCTTAACTCTTACTCTTGCCTAATAGCTAAGGTCTTAGACTCGTACTCTGGCCTAATGGTTAAGGTCTTAACTCTTACTCTGGCCTAATAGCTAAGGTCTTAGACTCGTACTCTGGCCTAATGGTTAAGGTCTTAACTCTTACTCTGGCCTACTGGTTACGGTCTTAACTCTTACTCTGGCCTAATAGCTGAGGTCTTAACTCTTACTCTGGCCTACTGGTTCAGGTCTTAACTTTTACTCTGGCCTAATAGCTAAGGTCTTAGACTCATACTCTGGCCTAATGGTTAAGGTCTTAACTCTTACTCTGGCCTAATAGCTAAGGTCCTAACTCTTACTCTGGCCTAATAGCTAAGGTCTTAACTCTTACTCTGGCCTACTGGTTAAGGTCTTAACTCTTACTCTGGCCTAATAGCTAAGGTCTTAGACTCGTACTCTGGCCTAATAGCTAAGGTCTTAGACTTGTACTCTGGCCTACAGGTTAAGGTCTTAACTCTTACTCTGGCCTACTGGTTACGGTCTTTACCCTTACTCTGGCATAATAGCTAAGGTCTTAGACTCGTACTCTGGCCTAATGGTTAAGGTCTTAACTCTTACCCTGGCCAAATAGCTAGGGTCTTAACTCGTACTCTGGCCTAATAGCTAAGGTCTTAGACTCGTACTCTGGCCTAATGGTTAAGATCTTACCTCTTACTCTGGCCTACTGGTTAAGGTCTTAACTGTTACTCTGGCCTAATAGCTAAGGTCTTAACTCTTACTCTGGCCTAATAGCTAAGGTCTTAGACTTGTACTCTGGCCTACTGGTTAAGGTCTTAACTCTTACTCTGGCCTACTGGTTAAGGTCTTAACTCTTACTCTGGCCTACTGGTTAAGGTCTTAACTCTTACTCTGTCCTAATAGCTAAGGTATTAGACTCGTATTCTGGCCTAATAGGTAAGGTCTTAGACTTGTACTCTGGCCTAATGGTTAAGGTCTTAACTCTTACTCTGGCCTACTGGTTAAGGTCTTAACTCTTACTCTGGCCTAATAGCTAAGGTCTTAGATTTGTACTCTGGCCTAATGGTTAAGGTCTAAACTCTTACTCTGGCCTAATAGCTAAGGTCTTAGACTCGTACTCTGGCCTACTGGTTAAGGTCTTAACTCTTACTCTGGCCTACTGGTTAAGGTCTTAACTCTTACTCTAGCCTAATAGCTAAGGTCTTAACTCTTACTCTGGCCTAATAGCAAATGTCTTAGACTCGTAATCTGGCCTAATAGCTAAGGTCTTAACTCTTACTCTGGCCTACTGGTTAAGGTCTTAACCCTTACTCTGGCCTAATAGCTAAGGTCTTAGACTCGTACTCTGGCCTAATGGTTAAGGTCTTAACTCTTACTCTGGCCTAATAGCTAAGGTCTTAACTCTTACTCTGGCCTAATAGCTAAGGTCTTAGACTCGTACTCTGGCCTAATAGCTAAGGTCCTAGACTCGTACTCTGGCCTAATGGTTAAGGTCTTAACTCTTACTCTGGCCTAATAGCTAAGGTCTTAGACTCGAACTCTGGCCTAATGGTTAAGGTCTTAACTTTTACTCTGGCCTAATAGCTAAGGTCTTAACTCTTACTCTGGCCTAATAGCTAAGGTCTTAGCTTCGTACTCTGGCCTACTGGTTAAGGTCTTAACTCGTACTCTGGCCTAATGGTTAAGGTCTTAACACTTACTCTGCTCTAATAGCTAAGGTCTTAGACTCGTACTCTGGCCTAATAGCTAAGGTCTTAGACTCGTACTCTGGCCTAATGGTTAAGGTCTTAACTCTTACTCTGGCCTAATAGCTAAGGTCTTAGACTCGTACTCTGGCCTAATAGCTAAGGTCTTAACTCTTACTCGGGCCTAATAGCTAATGTCTTAACTCTTACTCAGGCCTTCTGGTTAAGGTCTTAACTCTTACTCTGGCCTTCTGGTTAAGGTCTTAACTCTTACTCTGGCCTAATAGCTAAGGTCTTAGACTCGTACTCTGGCCTAATGGTTAAGGTCTTAACTCTTACTCTGGCCTAATAGCTAAGGTCTTAGACTCGTACTCTGGCCTAATAGCTAAGGTCTTAACTCTTACTCTGGCCTACTGGTTAGGTCTTAACTCTTACTCAGGCCTTCTGGTTAAGGTCTTAACTCTTACTCTGGCCTAATAGCTAAGGTCTTAGACTCGTACTCTGGCCTAATGGTTAAGGTCTTAACTCTTACTCTGGCCTACTGGTTAAGGTCTTAACTCTTACTCTGGCCTAATAGCTGAGGTCTTAACTCTTACTCTGGCCTACTGGTTCAGGTCTTAACTTTTACTCTGGCCTAATAGCTAAGGTCTTAGACTCATACTCTGGCCTAATGGTTAAGGTCTTAACTCTTACTCTGGCCTAATAGCTAAGGTCCTAACTCTTACTCTGGCCTAATAGCTAAGGTCTTAACTCTTACTCTGGCCTACTGGTTAAGGTCTTAACTCTGACTCTGGCCTACTGGTTAAGGTCTTAACTCTTACTCTGGCCTAATAGCTAAGGTCTTAGATTTGTACTCTGGCCTAATGGTTAAGGTCTTAACTCTTACTCTGGCCTAATAGCTAAGGTCTTAGACTCGTACTCTGGCCTAATGGTTAAGGTCTTAACTTTTACTCTGGCCTAATAGCTAAGGTCTTAACTCTTACTCTGGCCTAATAGCTAAGGTCTTAGCTTCGTAATCTGGCCTACTGGTTAAGGTCTTAACTCGTACTCTGGCCTAATGGTTAAGGTCTTAACGCTTACTCTGCTCTAATAGCTAAGGTCCTAGACTCGTACTCTGGCCTAATAGCTAAGGTCTTAGACTCGTACTCTGGCCTAATGGTTAAGGTCTTAACTCTTACTCTGGCCTAATAGCTAAGGTCTTAGACTCGTACTGTGGCCTAATGGTTAAGGTCTTAACTTTTACTTTGGCCTAATAGCTAAGGTTTTAACCTCTTACTCTGGCCTACTGGTTAAGGTCTTAACTCGTACTCTGGCCTACTGGTTAAGGTCTTAACTCTTACTCTGGCCTAATAGCTAAGGTCTTAGACTTGTACTCTGGCCTAATAGCTAAGGTCTTAGACTCGTACTCTGGCCTAATGGTTAAGGTCTTAACTCCTACTCTGGCCTAATAGCTAAGGTCTTAGACTTGTACTCTGGCCTAATGGTTAAGGTCTTAACTTTTACTCTGGCCTAATAGCTAAGGTCTTAACTCTTATACTGGACTAATAGCTAAGGTCTTAGACTCGTACTCTGGCCTAATGGTTACGCTTTTAACTCCTACTCTGGCCTAATAGCTAAGGTCTTAACTCTTACTCTGGCCTAATAGCTAAGGTCTTAACTCTTACTCTGGCCTAATAGCTAAGGTCTTAGACTCATACTCTGGCCTAATGGTTAAGGTCTTAACTCTTACTCTGGCCTATTGGTTAAGGTCTTAACTCTTACTCTGGCCTAATAGCTAAGGTTTTAGACTCGTACTCTGGCCTACTGGTTAAGGTCTTAACTCTTACTCTGGGATAATAGCTAAGGTCTTAGACTCGTACTCTGGCCTAATAGCTAAGGTCTTAACTCTTACTCGGGCCTAATAGCTAAGGTCTTAGCTTCGTACTCTGGCCTACTGGTTAAGGTCTTAACTCGTACTCTGGCCTAATGGTTAAGGTCTTAACGCTTACTCTGCTCTAATAGCTAAGGTCTTAGACTCGTACTCTGGCCTAATAGCTAAGGTCTTAGACTCGTACTCTGGCCTAATGGTTAAGGTCTTAACTCCTACTCTGGCCTAATAGCTAAGGTCTTAGACTAGTACTCTGGACTAATGGTTAAGGTCTTAACTTTTACTCTGGCCTAATAGCTAAGGTCTTAACTCTTACACTGGACTAATAGCTAAGGTCTTAGACTCGTACTCTGGCCTACTGGTTCACGTCTTAACTCTTACTCTGGCCTACTGGTTAAGGTCTTAACTCTTACCCTGGCCTAATAGCTAAGGTCTTAGACTTGTACTCTGGCCTAATAGCTAAGGTCTTAGACTCGTACTCTGGCCTAATGGTTAAGCTTTTAACTCCTACTCTGGCCTAATAGCTAAGGTCTTAACTCTTAATCTGGCCTAATAGCTAAGGTCTTAGACTCATACTCTGGCCTAATGGTTAAGGTCTTAACTCTTACTCTGGCCTACTGGTTAAGGTCTTAACTCTTACTCTGGCCTAATAGCTAAGGTTTTAGACTCGTACTCTGGCCTACTGGTTAAGGTCTTAACTCTTACTCTGGGATAATAGCTAAGGTCTTAGACTCGTACTCTGGCCTGCAGGTTAAGGTCTTAACTCTTACTCGGGCCTTCTGGTTAAGGTCTTTACTCTTACTCTGGCCTAATAGCTAAGGTCTTAGACTCGTACTCTGGCCTAATGGTTAAGGTCTTAACTCTTACTCTGGCCTACTGGTTAAGGTCTTAACTCTTACTCTGGCCTAATAGCTGAGGTCTTAACTCTTACTCTGGCCTACTGGCTAAGGTCTTAACTTTTACTCTGGCCTAATAGCTAAGGTCTTAGACTCATACTCTGGCCTAATGGTTAAGGTCTTAACTCTTACTCTGGCCTAATAGCTAAGGTCCTAACTCTTACTCTGGCCTAATAGCTAAGGTCTTAACTCTCACTCTGGCCTACTGGTTAAGATCTTAACTCTTACTCTGGCCTAATAGCTAAGGTCTTAGACTCGTACTCTGGCCTAATAGCTAAGGTCTTAACTCTTACTCTGGCCTAATAGCTAGGGTCTTAACTCGTACTGTGGCCTAATAGCTAAGGTCTTAGACTCGTACTCTGGCCTAATGGTTAAGGTCTTAACTCTTGCTCTGGCCTACTGGTTAAGGTCTTAACTCTTACTCTGGCCTAATAGCTAAGGTCTTAACTCTTACTCTGGCCTACTGGTTAAGGTCTTAACTCTTACTCTGGCCTAATAGCTAAGGTCTTAACGCTTACTCTGGCCTAATAGCTAAGGTCTTAACTCTTACTCTGGCCTAATAGCTAAGGTCTTAGACTCGTACTCTGGCCTAATGGGTAAGGTCTTAACTCTTACTCTGGCCTACTGGTTAAGGTCTTTAACTCTTACTCTGGCCTAATAGCTAAGGTCTTAGACTCGTACTCTGGCCCAATGGTTAAGGTCTTAACTCTTACTCTGGCCTACTGGTTAAGGTCTTAACTGTTACTTTGGCCTAATAGCTAAGGTCTTAACTCTTACTCTGGCCTAATAGCTAAGGTCTTAGACTTGTACTCTGGCCTACTGGTTAAGGTCTTAACTCTTACTCTGGCCTAATAGCTAAGGTCTCAACTCTTACTCTGTCCTAATAGCTAAGGTCTTAACTCTTACTCTGGCCTAATAGCTAAGGTCTTAGACTCGTACTCTGGCCTACTGGTTAAGGTATTAACTCTTACTCTGGCCTACTGGTTAAGGTCTTTACCCTTACTCTGGCATAATAGCTAAGGTCTTAGACTCGTACTCTGGCCTAATGGTTAAGGTCTTAACTCTTACCCTGGCCTAATAGCTAGGGTCTTAACTCTTACTCTGGCCTAATAGCTAAGGTCTTAGACCCATACTCTGGCCTAATAGCTAAGGTCTTAGACTCGTACTCTGGCCTAATGGTTAAGGTCTTAACTCTTACTCTGGCCTACTGGTTAAGGTCTTAACTCTTACTCTGGCCTAATAGCTGAGGTCTTAACTCTTACTCTGGCCTACTGGTTCAGGTCTTAACTTTTACTCTGGCCTAATAGCTAAGGTCTTAGACTCATACTCTGGCCTAATCGTTAAGGTCTTAACTCTTACTCTGGCCTAATAGCTAAGGTCCTAACTCTTACTCTGGCCTAATAGCTAAGGTCTTAACTCTTACTCTGGCCTACTGGTTAAGGTCTTAACTCTTACTCTGGCCTAATAGCTAAGGTCTTAGACTCGTACTCTGGCCTAATAGCTAAGGTCTTAGACTTGTACTCTGGCCTACAGGTTAAGGTCTTAACTCTTACTCTGGCCTAATAGCTAAGGTCTTAGACTCGTACTCTGGCCTAATGGTTAAGGTCTTAACTTTTACTCTGGCCTAATAGCTA
Source organism: Triturus cristatus (assembly GCF_964204655.1). NCBI lineage: Eukaryota > Metazoa > Chordata > Amphibia > Caudata > Salamandridae > Triturus > Triturus cristatus. The sequence continues at coordinate 895,651,456 of NC_140591.1, read as the reverse complement.
AGGTCTTAACTCTTACTCTGGCCTAATAGCTAAGGTCTTAGCTTCGTACTCTGGCCTACTGGTTAAGGTCTTAACTCGTACTCTGGCCTAATGGTTAAGGTCTTAACACTTACTCTGCTCTAATAGCTAAGGTCTTAGACTCGTACTCTGGCCTAATAGCTAAGGTCTTAGACTCGTACTCTGGCCTAATGGTTAAGGTCTTAACTCTTACTCTGGCCTAATAGCTAAGGTCTTAGACTCGTACTCTGGCCTAATAGCTAAGGTCTTAACTCTTACTCGGGCCTAATAGCTAATGTCTTAACTCTTACTCAGGCCTTCTGGTTAAGGTCTTAACTCTTACTCTTGCCTAATAGCTAAGGTCTTAGACTCGTACTCTGGCCTAATGGTTAAGGTCTTAACTCTTACTCTGGCCTAATAGCTAAGGTCTTAGACTCGTACTCTGGCCTAATGGTTAAGGTCTTAACTCTTACTCTGGCCTACTGGTTACGGTCTTAACTCTTACTCTGGCCTAATAGCTGAGGTCTTAACTCTTACTCTGGCCTACTGGTTCAGGTCTTAACTTTTACTATGGCCTAATAGCTAAGGTCTTAGACTCATACTCTGGCCTAATGGTTAAGGTCTTAACTCTTACTCTGGCCTAATAGCTAAGGTCCTAACTCTTACTCTGGCCTAATAGCTAAGGTCTTAACTCTTACTCTGGCCTACTGGTTAAGGTCTTAACTCTTACTCTGGCCTAATAGCTAAGGTCTTAGACTCGTACTCTGGCCTAATAGCTAAGGTCTTAGACTTGTACTCTGGCCTACAGGTTAAGGTCTTAACTCTTACTCTGGCCTACTGGTTACGGTCTTTACCCTTACTCTGGCATAATAGCTAAGGTCTTAGACTCGTACTCTGGCCTAATGGTTAAGGTCTTAACTCTTACCCTGGCCAAATAGCTAGGGTCTTAACTCGTACTCTGGCCTAATAGCTAAGGTCTTAGACTCGTACTCTGGCCTAATGGTTAAGATCTTACCTCTTACTCTGGCCTACTGGTTAAGGTCTTAACTGTTACTCTGGCCTAATAGCTAAGGTCTTAACTCTTACTCTGGCCTAATAGCTAAGGTCTTAGACTTGTACTCTGGCCTACTGGTTAAGGTCTTAACTCTTACTCTGGCCTACTGGTTAAGGTCTTAACTCTTACTCTGGCCTACTGGTTAAGGTCTTAACTCTTACTCTGTCCTAATAGCTAAGGTATTAGACTCGTATTCTGGCCTAATAGGTAAGGTCTTAGACTTGTACTCTGGCCTAATGGTTAAGGTCTTAACTCTTACTCTGGCCTACTGGTTAAGGTCTTAACTCTTACTCTGGCCTAATAGCTAAGGTCTTAGATTTGTACTCTGGCCTAATGGTTAAGGTCTAAACTCTTACTCTGGCCTAATAGCTAAGGTCTTAGACTCGTACTCTGGCCTACTGGTTAAGGTCTTAACTCTTACTCTGGCCTACTGGTTAAGGTCTTAACTCTTACTCTAGCCTAATAGCTAAGGTCTTAACTCTTACTCTGGCCTAATAGCAAATGTCTTAGACTCGTAATCTGGCCTAATAGCTAAGGTCTTAACTCTTACTCTGGCCTACTGGTTAAGGTCTTAACCCTTACTCTGGCCTAATAGCTAAGGTCTTAGACTCGTACTCTGGCCTAATGGTTAAGGTCTTAACTCTTACTCTGGCCTAATAGCTAAGGTCTTAACTCTTACTCTGGCCTAATAGCTAAGGTCTTAGACTCGTACTCTGGCCTAATAGCTAAGGTCCTAGACTCGTACTCTGGCCTAATGGTTAAGGTCTTAACTCTTACTCTGGCCTAATAGCTAAGGTCTTAGACTCGAACTCTGGCCTAATGGTTAAGGTCTTAACTTTTACTCTGGCCTAATAGCTAAGGTCTTAACTCTTACTCTGGCCTAATAGCTAAGGTCTTAGCTTCGTACTCTGGCCTACTGGTTAAGGTCTTAACTCGTACTCTGGCCTAATGGTTAAGGTCTTAACACTTACTCTGCTCTAATAGCTAAGGTCTTAGACTCGTACTCTGGCCTAATAGCTAAGGTCTTAGACTCGTACTCTGGCCTAATGGTTAAGGTCTTAACTCTTACTCTGGCCTAATAGCTAAGGTCTTAGACTCGTACTCTGGCCTAATAGCTAAGGTCTTAACTCTTACTCGGGCCTAATAGCTAATGTCTTAACTCTTACTCAGGCCTTCTGGTTAAGGTCTTAACTCTTACTCTGGCCTTCTGGTTAAGGTCTTAACTCTTACTCTGGCCTAATAGCTAAGGTCTTAGACTCGTACTCTGGCCTAATGGTTAAGGTCTTAACTCTTACTCTGGCCTAATAGCTAAGGTCTTAGACTCGTACTCTGGCCTAATAGCTAAGGTCTTAACTCTTACTCTGGCCTACTGGTTAGGTCTTAACTCTTACTCAGGCCTTCTGGTTAAGGTCTTAACTCTTACTCTGGCCTAATAGCTAAGGTCTTAGACTCGTACTCTGGCCTAATGGTTAAGGTCTTAACTCTTACTCTGGCCTACTGGTTAAGGTCTTAACTCTTACTCTGGCCTAATAGCTGAGGTCTTAACTCTTACTCTGGCCTACTGGTTCAGGTCTTAACTTTTACTCTGGCCTAATAGCTAAGGTCTTAGACTCATACTCTGGCCTAATGGTTAAGGTCTTAACTCTTACTCTGGCCTAATAGCTAAGGTCCTAACTCTTACTCTGGCCTAATAGCTAAGGTCTTAACTCTTACTCTGGCCTACTGGTTAAGGTCTTAACTCTGACTCTGGCCTACTGGTTAAGGTCTTAACTCTTACTCTGGCCTAATAGCTAAGGTCTTAGATTTGTACTCTGGCCTAATGGTTAAGGTCTTAACTCTTACTCTGGCCTAATAGCTAAGGTCTTAGACTCGTACTCTGGCCTAATGGTTAAGGTCTTAACTTTTACTCTGGCCTAATAGCTAAGGTCTTAACTCTTACTCTGCCCTAATAGCTAAGGTCTTAGCTTCGTAATCTGGCCTACTGGTTAAGGTCTTAACTCGTACTCTGGCCTAATGGTTAAGGTCTTAACGCTTACTCTGCTCTAATAGCTAAGGTCCTAGACTCGTACTCTGGCCTAATAGCTAAGGTCTTAGACTCGTACTCTGGCCTAATGGTTAAGGTCTTAACTCTTACTCTGGCCTAATAGCTAAGGTCTTAGACTCGTACTGTGGCCTAATGGTTAAGGTCTTAACTTTTACTTTGGCCTAATAGCTAAGGTTTTAACCTCTTACTCTGGCCTAATAGCTAAGGTCTTAGCCTAGTACTCTGGCCTACTGGTTAAGGTATTAACTCTTACTCTGGCCTACTGGTTAAGGTCTTAACTCTTACTCTGGCCTAATAGCTAAGGTCTTAGACTCGTACTCTGGCCTAATAGCTAAGGTCTTAGACTCGTACTCTGGCCTAATGGTTAAGGTCTTAACTCCTACTCTGGCCTAATAGCTAAGGTCTTAGACTTGTACTCTGGCCTAATGGTTAAGGTCTTAACTTTTACTCTGGCCTAATAGCTAAGGTCTTAACTCTTATACTGGACTAATAGCTAAGGTCTTAGACTCGTACTCTGGCCTAATGGTTACGCTTTTAACTCCTACTCTGGCCTAATAGCTAAGGTCTTAACTCTTACTCTGGCCTAATAGCTAAGGTCTTAACTCTTACTCTGGCCTAATAGCTAAGGTCTTAGACTCATACTCTGGCCTAATGGTTAAGGTCTTAACTCTTACTCTGGCCTATTGGTTAAGGTCTTAACTCTTACTCTGGCCTAATAGCTAAGGTTTTAGACTCGTACTCTGGCCTACTGGTTAAGGTCTTAACTCTTACTCTGGGATAATAGCTAAGGTCTTAGACTCGTACTCTGGCCTAATAGCTAAGGTCTTAACTCTTACTCGGGCCTAATAGCTAAGGTCTTAGCTTCGTACTCTGGCCTACTGGTTAAGGTCTTAACTCGTACTCTGGCCTAATGGTTAAGGTCTTAACGCTTACTCTGCTCTAATAGCTAAGGTCTTAGACTCGTACTCTGGCCTAATAGCTAAGGTCTTAGACTCGTACTCTGGCCTAATGGTTAAGGTCTTAACTCCTACTCTGGCCTAATAGCTAAGGTCTTAGACTAGTACTCTGGACTAATGGTTAAGGTCTTAACTTTTACTCTGGCCTAATAGCTAAGGTCTTAACTCTTACACTGGACTAATAGCTAAGGTCTTAGACTCGTACTCTGGCCTACTGGTTCACGTCTTAACTCTTACTCTGGCCTACTGGTTAAGGTCTTAACTCTTACCCTGGCCTAATAGCTAAGGTCTTAGACTTGTACTCTGGCCTAATAGCTAAGGTCTTAGACTCGTACTCTGGCCTAATGGTTAAGCTTTTAACTCCTACTCTGGCCTAATAGCTAAGGTCTTAACTCTTAATCTGGCCTAATAGCTAAGGTCTTAGACTCATACTCTGGCCTAATGGTTAAGGTCTTAACTCTTACTCTGGCCTACTGGTTAAGGTCTTAACTCTTACTCTGGCCTAATAGCTAAGGTTTTAGACTCGTACTCTGGCCTACTGGTTAAGGTCTTAACTCTTACTCTGGGATAATAGCTAAGGTCTTAGACTCGTACTCTGGCCTGCAGGTTAAGGTCTTAACTCTTACTCGGGCCTTCTGGTTAAGGTCTTTACTCTTACTCTGGCCTAATAGCTAAGGTCTTAGACTCGTACTCTGGCCTAATGGTTAAGGTCTTAACTCTTACTCTGGCCTACTGGTTAAGGTCTTAACTCTTACTCTGGCCTAATAGCTGAGGTCTTAACTCTTACTCTGGCCTACTGGCTAAGGTCTTAACTTTTACTCTGGCCTAATAGCTAAGGTCTTAGACTCATACTCTGGCCTAATGGTTAAGGTCTTAACTCTTACTCTGGCCTAATAGCTAAGGTCCTAACTCTTACTCTGGCCTAATAGCTAAGGTCTTAACTCTCACTCTGGCCTACTGGTTAAGATCTTAACTCTTACTCTGGCCTAATAGCTAAGGTCTTAGACTCGTACTCTGGCCTAATAGCTAAGGTCTTAACTCTTACTCTGGCCTAATAGCTAGGGTCTTAACTCGTACTGTGGCCTAATAGCTAAGGTCTTAGACTCGTACTCTGGCCTAATGGTTAAGGTTTTACCTCTTACTCTGGCCTACTGGTTAAGGTCTTAACTGTTACTCTGGCCTAATGGTTAAGGTCTTAACTCTTGCTCTGGCCTACTGGTTAAGGTCTTAACTCTTACTCTGGCCTAATAGCTAAGGTCTTAACTCTTACTCTGGCCTACTGGTTAAGGTCTTAACTCTTACTCTGGCCTAATAGCTAAGGTCTTAACGCTTACTCTGGCCTAATAGCTAAGGTCTTAACTCTTACTCTGGCCTAATAGCTAAGGTCTTAGACTCGTACTCTGGCCTAATGGGTAAGGTCTTAACTCTTACTCTGGCCTACTGGTTAAGGTCTTTAACTCTTACTCTGGCCTAATAGCTAAGGTCTTAGACTCGTACTCTGGCCCAATGGTTAAGGTCTTAACTCTTACTCTGGCCTACTGGTTAAGGTCTTAACTGTTACTTTGGCCTAATAGCTAAGGTCTTAACTCTTACTCTGGCCTAATAGCTAAGGTCTTAGACTTGTACTCTGGCCTACTGGTTAAGGTCTTAACTCTTACTCTGGCCTAATAGCTAAGGTCTCAACTCTTACTCTGTCCTAATAGCTAAGGTCTCAACTCTTACTCTGGCCTAATAGCTAAGGTCTTAGACTCGTACTCTGGCCTACTGGTTAAGGTATTAACTCTTACTCTGGCCTACTGGTTAAGGTCTTTACCCTTACTCTGGCATAATAGCTAAGGTCTTAGACTCGTACTCTGGCCTAATGGTTAAGGTCTTAACTCTTACCCTGGCCTAATAGCTAGGGTCTTAACTCTTACTCTGGCCTAATAGCTAAGGTCTTAGACCCATACTCTGGCCTAATAGCTAAGGTCTTAGACTCGTACTCTGGCCTAATGGTTAAGGTCTTAACTCTTACTCTGGCCTACTGGTTAAGGTCTTAACTCTTACTCTGGCCTAATAGCTGAGGTCTTAACTCTTACTCTGGCCTACTGGTTCAGGTCTTAACTTTTACTCTGGCCTAATAGCTAAGGTCTTAGACTCATACTCTGGCCTAATCGTTAAGGTCTTAACTCTTACTCTGGCCTAATAGCTAAGGTCCTAACTCTTACTCTGGCCTAATAGCTAAGGTCTTAACTCTTACTCTGGCCTACTGGTTAAGGTCTTAACTCTTACTCTGGCCTAATAGCTAAGGTCTTAGACTCGTACTCTGGCCTAATAGCTAAGGTCTTAGACTTGTACTCTGGCCTACAGGTTAAGGTCTTAACTCTTACTCTGGCCTACTGGTTAAGGTCTTTACCCTTACTCTGGCATAATAGCTAAGGTCTTAGACTCGTACTCTGGCCTAATGGTTAAGGTCTTAACTCTTACTCTGGCCAAATAGCTAGGGTCTTAACTCGTACTCTGGCCTAATAGCTAAGGTCTTAGACTCGTACTCTGGCCTAATGGTTAAGGTCTTACCTCTTACTCTGGCCTACTGGTTAAGGTCTTAACTGTTACTCTGGCCTAATAGCTAAGGTCTTAACTCTTACTCTGGCCTAATAGCTAAGGTCTTAGACTTGTACTCTGGCCTACTGGTTAAGGTCTTAACTCTTACTCTGGCCTAATAGCTAAGGTCTCAACTCTTACTCTGTCCTAATAGCTAAGGTCTTAACTCTTACTCTGGCCTAATAGCTAAGGTCTTAGACTCGTACTCTGGCCTAATGGTTAAGGTCTTAACTCTTACTCTGGCCTACTGGTTAAGGTCTTAACTCTTACTCTGGCCTAATAGCTAAGGTCTTAGATTTGTACTCTGGCCTAATGGTTAAGGTCTTAACTCTTACTCTGGCCTAATAGCTAAGGTCTTAGACTCGTACTCTGGCCTAATGGTTAAGGTCTTAACTTTTACTCTGGCCTAATAGCTAAGGTCTTAACTCTTACTCTGGCCTAATAGCTAAGGTCTTAGCTTCGTAATCTGGCCTACTGGTTAAGGTCTTAACTCGTACTCTGGCCTAATGGTTAAGGTTGTAACGCTTACTCTGCTCTAATAGCTAAGGTCTTAGACTCGTACTCTGGCCTAATAGCTAAGGTCTTAGACTCGTACTCTGGCCTAATGGTTAAGGTCTTAACTCTTACTCTGGCCTAATAGCTAAGGTCTTAGACTCGTACTGTGGCCTAATGGTTAAGGTCTTAACTTTTACTTTGGCCTAATAGCTAAGGTTTTAACTCTCACTCTGGCCTAATAGCTAAGGTCTTAGCCTAGTACTCTGGCCTACTGGTTAAGGTCTTAACTCTTACTCTGGCCTACTGGTTAAGGTCTTAACTCTTACTCTGGCCTAATAGCTAAGGTCTTAGACTCGTACTCTGGCCTAATAGCTAAGGTCTTAGACTTGTACTCTGGCCTAATGGTTAAGGTCTTAACTCCTACTCTGGCCTAATAGCTAAGGTCTTAGACTTGTACTCTGGCCTAATGGTTAAGGTCTTAACTTTTACTCTGGCCTAATAGCTAAGGTCTTAACTCTTATACTGGACTAATAGCTAAGGTCTTAGACTCGTACTCTGGCCTACTGGTTAAGGTCTTAACTCTTACTCTGGCCTACTGGTTAAGGTCTTAACTCTTACTCTGGCCTAATAGCTAAGGTCTTAGACTCGTACTCTGGCCTAATAGCTAAGGTCTTAGACTCGTACTCTGGCCTAATGGTTAAGCTTTTAACTCCTACTCTGGCCTAATAGCTAAGGTCTTAACTCTTACTCTGGCCTAATAGCTAAGGTCTTAACTCTTACTCTGGCCTAATAGCTAAGGTCTTACCTCTTACTCTGGCCTACTGGTTAAGGTCTTTAACTCTTACTCTGGCCTAATAGCTAAGGTCTTAGACTCATACTCTGGCCTTATGGTTAAGGTCTTAACTCTTACTCTGGCCTATTGGTTAAGGTCTTAACTCTTACTCTGGCCTAATAGCTAAGGTTTTAGACTCGTACTCTGGCCTACTGGTTAAGGTCTTAACTCTTACTCGGGCCTAATAGCTAAGGTCTTAGCTTCGTACTCTGGCCTACTGGTTAAGGTCTTAACTCATACTCTGGCCTAATGGTTAAGGTCTTAACGCTTACTCTGCTCTAATAGCTAAGGTCTTAGACTCGTACTCTGGCCTAATAGCTAAGGTCTTAGACTCGTACTCTGGCCTAATGGTTAAGGTCTTAACTCCTACTCTGGCCTAATAGCTAAGGTCTTAGACTCGTACTCTGGACTAATGGTTAAGGTCTTAACTTTTACTCTGGCCTAATAGCTAAGGTCTTAACTCTTACACTGGACTAATAGCTAAGGTCTTAGACTCGTACTCTGGCCTACTGGTTCACGTCTTAACTCTTACTCTGGCCTACTGGTTAAGGTCTTAACTCTTACTCTGGCCTGATAGCTAAGGTCTTAGACTCGTACTCTGGCCTAATGGTTAAGCTTTTAACTCCTACTCTGGCCTAATAGCTAAGGTCTTAACTCTTAATCTGGCCTAATAGCTAAGGTCTTAGACTCATACTCTGGCCTAATGGTTAAGGTCTTAACTCTTACTCTGGCCTACTGGTTAAGGTCTTAACTCTTACTCTGGCCTAATAGCTAAGGTTTTAGACTCGTACTCTGGCCTACTGGTTAAGGTCTTAACTCTTACTCTGGCCTAATAGCTAAGGTCTTAGCTTCGTAATCTGGCCTACTGGTTAAGGTCTTAACTCGTACTCTGGCCTAATGGTTAAGGTCGTAACGCTTACTCTGCTCTAATAGCTAAGGTCTTAGACTCGTACTCTGGCCTAATAGCTAAGGTCTTAGACTCGTACTCTGGCCTAATGGTTAAGGTCTTAACTCTTACTCTGGCCTAATAGCTAAGGTCTTAGACTCGTACTGTGGCCTAATGGTTAAGGTCTTAACTTTTACTTTGGCCTAATAGCTAAGGTTTTAACTCTTACTCTGGCCTAATAGCTAAGGTCTTAGCCTAGTACTCTGGCCTACTGGTTAAGGTCTTAACTCTTACTCTGGCCTACTGGTTAAGGTCTTAACTCTTACTCTGGCCTAATAGCTAAGGTCTTAGACTCGTACTCTGGCCTAATAGCTAAGGTCTTAGACTCGTACTCTGGCCTAATGGTTAAGGTCTTAACTCCTACTCTGGCCTAATAGCTAAGGTCTTAGACTTGTACTCTGGCCTAATGGTTAAGGTCTTAACTTTTACTCTGGCCTAATAGCTAAGGTCTTAACTCTTATACTGGACTAATAGCTAAGGTCTTAGACTCGTACTCTGGCCTACTGGTTAAGGTCTTAACTCTTACTCTGGCCTACTGGTTAAGGTCTTAACTCTTACTCTGGCCTAATAGCTAAGGTCTTAGACTCGTACGCTGGCCTAATAGCTAAGGTCTTAGACTCGTACTCTGGCCTAATGGTTAAGCTTTTAACTCCTACTCTGGCCTAATAGCTAAGGTCTTAACTCTTACTCTGGCCTAATAGCTAAGGTCTTAACTCTTACTCTGGCCTAATAGCTAAGGTCTTACCTCTTACTCTGGCCTACTGGTTAAGGTCTTTAACTCTTACTCTGGCCTAATAGCTAAGGTCTTAGACTCATACTCTGGCCTAATGGTTAAGGTCTTAACTCTTACTCTGGCCTATTGGTTAAGGTCTTAACTCTTACTCTGGCCTAATAGCTAAGGTTTTAGACTCGTACTCTGGCCTACTGGTTAAGGTCTTAACTCTTACTCGGGCCTAATAGCTAAGGTCTTAGCTTCGTACTCTGGCCTACTGGTTAAGGTCTTAACTCGTACTCTGGCCTAATGGTTAAGGTCTTAACGCTTACTCTGCTCTAATAGCTAAGGTCTTAGACTCGTACTCTGGCCTAATAGCTAAGGTCTTAGACTCGTACTCTGGCCTAATAGTTAAGGTCTTAACTCCTACTCTGGCCTAATAGCTAAGGTCTTAGACTCGTACTCTGGACTAATGGTTAAGGTCTTAACTTTTACTCTGGCCTAATAGCTAAGGTCTTAACTCTTACACTGGACTAATAGCTAAGGTCTTAGACTCGTACTCTGGCCTACTGGTTCACGTCTTAACTCTTACTCTGGCCTACTGGTTAAGGTCTTAACTCTTACTCTGGCCTAATAGCTAAGGTCTTAGACTCGTACTCTGGCCTAATAGCTAAGGTCTTAGACTCGTACTCTGGCCTAATGGTTAAGCTTTTAACTCCTACTCTGGCCTAATAGCTAAGGTCTTAACTCTTAATCTGGCCTAATAGCTAAGGTCTTAGACTCATACTCTGGCCTAATGGTTAAGGTCTTAACTCTTACTCTGGCCTACTGGTTAAGGTCTTAACTCTTACTCTGGCCTAATAGCTAAGGTTTTAGACTCGTACTCTGGCCTACTGGTTAAGGTCTTAACTCTTACTCTGGGATAATAGCTAAGGTCTTAGACTCGTACTCTGGCCTGCAGGTTAAGGTCTTAACTCTTACTCGGGCCTTCTGGTTAAGGTCTTTACTCTTACTCTGGCCTAATAGCTAAGGTCTTAGACTCGTACTCTGGCCTAATGGTTAAGGTCTTAACTCTTACTCTGGCCTACTGGTTAAGGTCTTAACTCTTACTCTGGCCTAATAGCTGAGGTCTTAACTCTTACTCTGGCCTACTGGCTAAGGTCTTAACTTTTACTCTGGCCTAATAGCTAAGGTCTTAGACTCATACTCTGGCCTAATGGTTAAGGTCTTAACTCTTACTCTGGCCTAATAGCTAAGGTCTTAACTCTCACTCTGGCCTACTGGTTAAGATCTTAACTCTTACTCTGGCCTAATAGCTAAGGTGTTAGACTCGTACTCTGGCCTATTAGCTAAGGTCTTAACTCTTACTCTGGCCTAATAGCTAGGGTCTTAACTCGTACTGTGGCCTAATAGCTAAGGTCTTAGACTCGTACTCTGGCCTAATGGTTAAGGTTTTACCTCTTACTCTGGCCTACTGGTTAAGGTCTTAACTGTTACTCTGGCCTAATAGCTAAGGTCTTAACTCTTACTCTGGCCTAATATCTAAGGTCTTAGACTCGTACTCTGGCCTAATGGTTAAGGTCTTAATTCTTACTCTGGCCTACTGGTTAAGGTCTTAACTCTTACTCTGGCCTAATAGCTAAGGTCTTAGATTTGTTCTCTGGCCTAATGGTTAAGGTCTTAACTCTTACTCTGGCCTAATAGCTAAGGTCTTAGACTCGTACTCTGGCCTACTGGTTAAGGTCTTAACTCTTACTTTGGCCTACTGGTTAAGGTCTTAACTACTACTCTGGCCTAATAGCTAAGGTCTTAGACTCATACTCTGGCCTAATGGTTAAGGTCTTAACTCTTACTCTGGCCTACTGGTTAAGGTCTTAACTCTTACTCTGGCCTAATAGCTAAGGTCTTAGACTCGTACTCTGGCCTACTGGTTAAGGTCTTAACTCTTACTTTGGCCTACTGGTTAAGGTCTTAACTACTACTCTGGCCTAATAGCTAAGGTCTTAGACTCATACTCTGGCCTAATGGTTAAGGTCTTAACTCTTACTCTGGCCTACTGGTTAAGGTCTTAACTCTTACTCTGGCCTAATAGCTAAGGTCTTAACTCTTACTCTGGCCTACTGGTTAAGGTCTTAACTCTTACTCTGGCCTAATAGCTAATGTCTTAACGCTTACTCTGGCCTAATAGCTAAGGTCTTAACTCTTACTCTGGCCTAATAGCTAAGGTCTTAGACTCGTACTCTGGCCTAATGGGTAAGGTCTTAACTCTTACTCTGGCCTACTGGTTAAGGTCTTTAACTCTTACTCTGGCCTAATAGCTAAGGTCTTAGACTCGTACTCTGGCCCAATGGTTAAGGTCTTAACTCTTACTCTGGCCTACTGGTTAAGGTCTTAACTGTTACTCTGGCCTAATAGCTAAGGTCTTAACTCTTACTCTGGCCTAATAGCTAAGGTCTTAGACTTGTACTCTGGCCTACTGGTTAAGGTCTTAACTCTTACTCTGGCCTAATAGCTAAGGTCTCAACTCTTACTCTGTCCTAATAGCTAAGGTCTTAACTCTTACTCTGGCCTTATAGCTAAGGTCTTAGACTCGTACTCTGGCCTAATGGTTAAGGTCTTAACTCTTACTCTGGCCTACTGGTTAAGGTCTTAACTCTTACTCTGGCCTAATAGCTAAGGTCTTAGACTTGTACTCTGGCCTAATGGTTAAGGTCTTAACTTTTACTCTGGCCTAATAGCTAAGGTCTTAACTCTTACTCTGGCCTAATAGCTAAGGTCTTAGCTTCGTAATCTGGCCTACTGGTTAAGGTCTTAACTCGTACTCTGGCCTAATGGTTAAGGTCTTAACGCTTACTCTGCTCTAATAGCTAAGGTCTTAGACTCGTACTCTGGCCTAATAGCTAAGGTCTTAGACTCGTACTCTGGCCTAATGGTTAAGGTCTTAACTCTTACTCTGGCCTAATAGCTAAGGTCTTAGACTCGTACTGTGGCCTAATGGTTAAGGTCTTAACTTTTACTTTGGCCTAATAGCTAAGGTTTTAACTCTTACTCTGGCCTAATAGCTAAGGTCTTAGCCTAGTACTCTGGCCTACTGGTTAAGGTCTTAACTCTTACTCTGGCCTACAGGTTAAGGTCTTAACTCTTACTCTGGCCTAATAGCTAAGGTCTTAGACTCGTACTCTGGCCTAATATCTAAGGTCTTAGACTCGTACTCTGGCCTAATGGTTAAGGTCTTAACTCCTACTCTGGCCTAATAGCTAAGGTCTTAGACTTGTACTCTGGCCTAATGGTTAAGGTCTTAACTTTTACTCTGGCCTAATAGCTAAGGTCTTAACTCTTATACTGGACTAATAGCTAAGGTCTTAGACTCGTACTCTGGCCTACTGGTTAAGGTCTTAACTCTTACTCTGGCCTACTGGTTAAGCTTTTAACTCCTACTCTGGCCTAATAGCTAAGGTCTTAACTCTTACTCTGGCCTAATAGCTAAGGTCTTAACTCTTACTCTGGCCTAATAGCTAAGGTCTTAACTCTTACTCTGGCCTACTGGTTAAGGTCTTTAACTCTTACTCTGGCCTAATAGCTAAGGTCTTAGACTCGTAATCTGGCCTAATGGTTAAGGTCTTAACTCTTACTCTGGCCTACTGTTTAAGGTCTTAACTCTTACTCTGGCCTAATAGCTAAGGTTTTAGACTCGTACTCTGGCCTACTGGTTAAGGTCTTAACTCTTACTCTGGGATAATAGCTAAGGTCTTAGACTCGTACTCTGGCCTAATAGCTAAGGTCTTAACTCTTACTCGGGCCTAATAGCTAAGGTCTTAGCTTCGTACTCTGGCCTACTGGTTAAGGTCTTAACTCGTACTCTGGCCTAATGGTTAAGGTCTTAACGCTTACTCTGCTCTAATAGCTAAGGTCTTAGACTCGTACTCTGGCCTAATAGCTAAGGTCTTAGACTCGTACTCTGGCCTAATGGTTAAGGTCTTAACTCCTACTCTGGCCTAATAGATAAGGTCTTAGACTCGTACTCTGGACTAATGGTTAAGGTCTTAACTTTTACTCTGGCCTAATTGCTAAGGTCTTAACTCTTACACTGGACTAATAGCTAAGGTCATAGACTCGTACTCTGGCCTACTGGTTCACGTCTTAACTCTTACTCTGGCCTACTGGTTAAGGTCTTAACTCTCACTCTGGCCTAATAGCTAAGGTCTTAGACTCGTACTCTGGCCTAATAGCTAAGGTCTTAGACTCGTACTCTGGCCTAATGGTTAAGCTTTTAACTCCTACTCTGGCCTAATAGCTAAGGTCTTAACTCTTAATCTGGCCTAATAGCTAAGGTCTTAGACTCATACTCTGGCCTAATGGTTAAGGTCTTAACTCTTACTCTGGCCTACTGGTTAAGGTCTTAACTCTTACTCTGGCCTAATAGCTAAGGTTTTAGACTCGTACTCTGGCCTACTGGTTAAGGTCTTAACTCTTACTCTGGGATAATAGCTAAGGTCTTAGACTCGTACTCTGGCCTGCAGGTTAAGGTCTTAACTCTTACTCGGGCCTTCTGGTTAAGGTCTTAACTCTTACTCTGGCCTAATAGCTAAGGTCTTAGACTCGTACTCTGGCCTAATGGTTAAGGTCTTAACTCTTACTCTGGCCTACTGGTTAAGGTCTTAACTCTTACTCTGGCCTAATTGCTGAGGTCTTAACTCTTACTCTGGCCTACTGGTTAAGGTCTTAACTTTTACTCTGGCCTAATAGCTAAGGTCTTAGACTCATACTCTGGCCTAATGGTTAAGGTCTTAACTCTTACTCTGGCCTAATAGCTAAGGTCCTAACTCTTACTCTGGCCTCATAGATAAGGTCTTAACTCTCACTCTGGCCTACTGGTTAAGATCTTAACTCTTACTCTGGCCTAATAGCTAAGGTCTTAGACTCGTACTCTGGCCTAATAGCTAAGGTCTTAATGCTTACTCTGGCCTAATAGCTAGGGTCCTAACTCGTACTGTGGCCTAATAGCTAAGGTCTTAGACTCGTACTCTGGCCTAATGGTTAAGGTTTTACCTCTTACTCTGGCCTACTGGTTAAGGTCTTAACTGTTACTCTGGCCTAATAGCTAAGGTCTTAACTCTTACTCTGGCCTAATAGCTAAGGTCTTAGACTCGTACTCTGGCCTAATGGTTAAGGTCTTAATTCTTACTCTGGCCTACTGGTTAAGGTCTTAACTCTTACTCTGGCCTAATAGCTAAGGTCTTAGATTTGTACTCTGGCCTAATGGTTAAGGTCTTAACTCTTACTCTGGCCTAATAGCTAAGGTCTTAGACTCGTACTCTGGCCTACTGGTTAAGGTCTTAACTCTTACTTTGGCCTACTGGTTAAGGTCTTAACTACTACTCTGGCCTAATAGCTAAGGTCTTAGACTCATACTCTGGCCTAATGGTTAATGTCTTAACTCTTACTCTGGCCTACTGGTTAAGGTCTTAACTCTTACTCTGGCCTAATAGCTAAGGTCGTAACGCTTACTCTGGCCTAATAGCTAAGGTCTTAACTCTTACTCTGGCCTAATAGCTAAGGTCTTAGACTCGTACTCTGGCCTAATGGGTAAGGTCTTAACTCTTACTCTGGCCTACTGGTTAAGGTCTTTAACTCTTACTCTGGCCTAATAGCTAAGGTCTTAGACTCGTACTCTGGCCTAATGGTTAAGGTCTTAACTCTTACTCTGGCCTACTGGTTAAGGTCTTAACTCTTACTCTAGCCTAATAGCTAACGTCTTAACTCTTACTCTGGCCTAATAGCTAAGATCTTAGACTCGTACTTTGGCCTAATGTTTAAGGTCTTAACTCTTACTCTGGCCTACTGGTTAAGGTCTTAGACTCGTACTCTGGCCTAATAGTTAAGGTCTTAGACTCGTACTCTGGCCTAATGGTTAAGGTCTTAACTCTTACTCTGGCCTACTGGTTAAGGTCTTAACTCTTACTCTGGCCTACTGGTTAAGGTCTTAACCCTTACTCTGGCCTAATAGCTAAGGTCTTAACACTTACTCTGGCCTAATAGCTAAGGTCTTAGACTCGTACTCTGGCCTAATGGTTAAGGTCTTAACGCTTACTCTGCTCTAATAGCTAAGGTCTTAGACTCGTACTCTGGCCTAATAGCTAAGGTCTTAGACTCGTACTCTGGCCTAATGGTTAAGGTCTTAACTCTTACTCTGGCCTAATAGCTAAGGTCTTAGACTCGTACTCTGGCCTAATAGCTAAGGTCTTAACTCTTACTCGGGCCTAATAGCTAATGTCTTAACTCTTACTCTGGCCTAATAGCTAAGGTCTTAGACTCGTACTCTGGCCTAATAGCTAAGGTCTTAACTCTTACTCTGGCCTACTGGTTAAGGTCTTAACTTTTACTCTGGCCTAATAGCTAAGGTCTTAGACTCATACTCTGGCCTAATGGTTAAGGTCTTAACTCTTACTCTGGCCTAATAGCTAAGGTCCTAACTCTTACTCTGGCCTCATAGATAAGGTCTTACCTCTCACTCTGGCCTACTGGTTAAGATCTTAACTCTTACTCTGGCCTAATAGCTAAGGTCTTAGACTCGTACTCTGGCCTAATAGCTAAGGTCTTAATGCTTACTCTGGCCTAATAGCTAGGGTCCTAACTCGTACTGTGGCCTAATAGCTAAGGTCTTAGACTCGTACTCTGGCCTAATGGTTAAGGTTTTACCTCTTACTCTGGCCTACTGGTTAAGGTCTTAACTGTTACTCTGGCCTAATAGCTAAGGTCTTAACTCTTACTCTGGCCTAATAGCTAAGGTCTTAGACTCGTACTCTGGCCTAATGGTTAAGGTCTTAATTCTTACTCTGGCCTACTGGTTAAGGTCTTAACTCTTACTCTGGCCTAATAGCTAAGGTCTTAGATTTGTACTCTGGCCTAATGGTTAAGGTCTTAACTCTTACTCTGGCCTAATAGCTAAGGTCTTAGACTCGTACTCTGGCCTACTGGTTAAGGTCTTAACTCTTACTTTGGCCTACTGGTTAAGGTCTTAACTACTACTCTGGCCTAATAGCTAAGGTCTTAGACTCATACTCTGGCCTAATGGTTAATGTCTTAACTCTTACTCTGGCCTACTGGTTAAGGTCTTAACTCTTACTCTGGCCTAATAGCTAAGGTCGTAACGCTTACTCTGGCCTAATAGCTAAGGTCTTAACTCTTACTCTGGCCTAATAGCTAAGGTCTTAGACTCGTACTCTGGCCTAATGGGTAAGGTCTTAACTCTTACTCTGGCCTACTGGTTAAGGTCTTTAACTCTTACTCTGGCCTAATAGCTAAGGTCTTAGACTCGTACTCTGGCCTAATGGTTAAGGTCTTAACTCTTACTCTGGCCTACTGGTTAAGGTCTTAACTCTTACTCTAGCCTAATAGCTAAGGTCTTAACTCTTACTCTGGCCTAATAGCTAAGATCTTAGACTCGTACTTTGGCCTAATGTTTAAGGTCTTAACTCTTACTCTGGCCTACTGGTTAAGGTCTTAGACTCGTACTCTGGCCTAATAGTTAAGGTCTTAGACTCGTACTCTGGCCTAATGGTTAAGGTCTTAACTCTTACTCTGGCCTACTGGTTAAGGTCTTAACTCTTACTCTGGCCTACTGGTTAAGGTCTTAACCCTTACTCTGGCCTAATAGCTAAGGTCTTAACACTTACTCTGGCCTAATAGCTAAGGTCTTAGACTCGTACTCTGGCCTAATGGTTAAGGTCTTAACGCTTACTCTGCTCTAATAGCTAAGGTCTTAGACTCGTACTCTGGCCTAATAGCTAAGGTCTTAGACTCGTACTCTGGCCTAATGGTTAAGGTCTTAACTCTTACTCTGGCCTAATAGCTAAGGTCTTAGACTCGTACTCTGGCCTAATAGCTAAGGTCTTAACTCTTACTCGGGCCTAATAGCTAATGTCTTAACTCTTACTCTGGCCTAATAGCTAAGGTCTTAGACTCGTACTCTGGCCTAATAGCTAAGGTCTTAACTCTTACTCTGGCCTACTGGTTAAGGTCTTAACTCTTACTCGGGCCTTCTGGTTAAGGTCTTAACTCTTACTCTGGCCTAATAGCTAAGGTCTTAGACTCGTACTCTGGCCTAATGGTTAAGGTCTTAACTCTTACTCTGGCCTACTGGTTAAGGTCTTATCTCTTACTCTGGCCTAATAGCTGAGGTCTTAACTCTTACTCTGGCCTACTGGTTAAGGTCTTAACTTTTACTCTGGCCTAATAGCTAAGGTCTTAGACTCATGCTCTGGCCTAATGGTTAAGGTCTTAACTCTTACTCTGGCCTAATAGCTAAGGTCCTAACTCTTACTCTGGCCTAATAGCTAAGGTCTTAACTCGTACTCTGGCCTACTGGTTAAGGTCTTAACTCTTACTCTTGCCTAATAGCTAAGGTCTTAGATTCGTACTCTGGCCTAATAGCTAAGGTCTTAGACTTGTACTCTGGCCTACAGGTTAAGGTCTTAACTCTTACTCTGGCCTACTGGTTAAGGTCTTTACCCTTACTCTGGCACAATAGCTAAGGTCTTAGACTCGTACTCTGGCCTAATAGTTAAGGTCTTAACTGTTACTCTGGCCTAATAGCTAGGGTCTTAACTCGTACTCTGGCCTAATAGCTAAGGTCTTAGTCTCGTACTCTGGCCTATTGGTTAAGGTCTTACCTCTTACTCTGGCCTACTGGTTAAGGTCTTAATTGTTACTCTGGCCTAATAGCTAAGGTCTTACCTCTTACTTTGGCCTAATAGCTAAGGTCTTAGACTCGTACTCTGGCCTACTGGTTAAGGTCTTAACTCTTACTCTGGCCTAATAGCTAAGGTCTCAACTCTTACTCTGTCCTAATAGCTAAGGTCTTAACTCTTACTCTGGCCTAATAGCTAAGGTCTTAGACTCGTACTCTGGCCTAATGGTTAAGGTCTTAACTCTTACTCTGGCCTACTGGTTAAGGTCTTAACTCTTACTCTGGCCTAATAGCTAAGGTCTTAGATTTGTACTCTGGCCTAATTGTTAAGGTCTTAACTCTTACTCTGGCCTAATAGCTAAGGTCTTAGACTCGTACTCTGGCCTACTGGTTAAGGTCTTAACTCTTACTTTGGCCTACTGGTTAAGGTCTTAACTACTACTCTGGCCTAATAGCTAAGGTCTTAGACTCATACTCTGGCCTAATGGTTAAGGTCTTAACTGTTACTCTGGCCTACTGGTTAAGGTCTTAACTCTTACTCTGGCCTAATAGCTAAGGTCTTAACGCTTACTCTGACCTAATAGCTAAGGTCTTAACTCTTACTCTGGCCTAATAGCTAAGGTCTTAGACTCGTACTCTGGCCTAATGGGTAAGGTCTTAACTCTTACTCTGGCCTACTGGTTAAGGTCTTTGACTCTTACTCTGGCCTAATAGCTAAGGTCTTAGACTCGTACTCTGGCCTAATGGTTAAGGTCTTAACTCTTACTCTGGCCTACTGGTTAAGGTCTTAACTCTTACTCTAGCCTAATAGCTAAGGTCTTAACTCTTACTCTGGCCTAATAGCAAATGTCTTAGACTCGTAATGTGGCCTAATAGCTAAAGTCTTAACTCTTACTCTGGCCTAATGGTTAAGGTCTTAACTCTTACTCTGGCCTACTGGTTAAGGTCTTAGACTCGTACTCTGGCCTAATAGCTAAGGTCTTAGACTCGTACTCTGGCCTAATGGTTAAGGTCTTAACTCTTACTCTGGCCTACTGGTTAAGGTCTTAACTCTTACTCTGGCCTACTGGTTAAGGTCTTAACCCTTACTCTGGTCTAATAGCTAAGGTCTTAACACTTACTCTGGCCTAATAGCTAAGGTCTTAGACTCGTACTCTGGCCTAATGGTTAAGGTCTTAACTCTTACTCTGGCCTAATAGCTAAGGTCTTAACTCTTACTCTGGCCTAATAGCTAAGGTCTTAGACTCGTACTCTGGCCTAATAGCTAAGGTCCTAGACTCGTACTCTGGCCTAATGGTTAAGGTCTTAACTCTTACTCTGGCCTAAGAGCTAAGGTCTTAGACTCGTACTCTGGCCTAATGGTTAAGGTCTTAACTTTTACTCTGGCCTAATAGCTAAGGTCCTAACTCTTACTCTGGCCTAATAGCTAAGGTCTTAGCTTCGTATTCTGGCCTACTGGTTAAGGTCTTAACTCGTACTCTGGCCTAATGGTTAAGGTCTTAACACGTACTCTACTCTAATAGCTAAGGTCTTAGACTCGTACTCTGGCCTAATAGCTAAGGTCTTAGACTCGTACTCTAGCCTAATGGTTAAGGACTTAACTCTTACTCGGGCCTAATAGCTAAGGTCTTAGACTCGTACTCTGGCCTAATAGCTAAGGTCTTAACTCTTACTCGGGCCTAATAGCTAAGGTCTTAACTCTTACTCAGGCCTAATAGCTAATGCCTTAACTCTTACTCTGGCCTAATAGCTAAGGTCCTAACTCTTACTCTGGCCTAATAGCTAAGGTCTTAACTCGTACTCTGGCCTACTGGTTAAGGTCTTAACTCTTACTCTTGCCTAATAGCTAAGGTCTTAGATTCGTACTCTGGCCTAATAGCTAAGGTCTTAGACTTGTACTCTGGCCTACAGGTTAAGGTCTTAACTCTTACTCTGGCCTACTGGTTAAGGTCTTTACCCTTACTCTGGCATAATAGCTAAGGTCTTAGACTCGTACTCTGGCCTAATGGTTAAGGTCTTAACTGTTACTCTGGCCTAATAGCTAGGGTCTTAACTCGTACTCTCGCCTAATAGCTAAGGTCTTAGTCTCGTACTCTGGCCTATTGGTTAAGGTCTTACCTCTTACTCTGGCCTACTGGTTAAGGTCTTAATTGTTACTCTGGCCTAATAGCTGAGGTCTTAACTCTTACTCTGGCCTACTGGTTAAGTCTTAACTTTTACTCTGGCCTAATAGCTAAGGTCTTAGACTCATACTCTGGCCTAATGGTTAAGGTCTTAACTCTTACACTGGCCTAATAGCTAAGGTCCTAACTCTTACTCTGGCCTCATAGATAAGGTCTTAACTCTCACTCTGGCCTACTGGTTAAGATCTTAACTCTTACTCTGGCCTAATAGCTAAGGTCTTAGACTCGTACTCTGGCCTAATAGCTAAGGTCTTAATGCTTACTCTGGCCTAATAGCTAGGGTCCTAACTCGTACTGTGGCCTAATAGCTAAGGTCTTAGACTCGTACTCTGGCCTAATGGTTAAGGTTTTACCTCTTACTCTGGCCTACTGGTTAAGGTCTTAACTGTTACTCTGGCCTAATAGCTAAGGTCTTAACTCTTACTCTGGCCTAATAGCTAAGGTCTTAGACTCGTACTCTGGCCTAATGGTTAAGGTCTTAATTCTTACTCTGGCCTACTGGTTAAGGTCTTAACTCTTACTCTGGCCTAATAGCTAAGGTCTTAGATTTGTACTCTGGCCTAATGGTTAAGGTCTTAACTCTTACTCTGGCCTAATAGCTAAGGTCTTAGACTCGTACTCTGGCCTACTGGTTAAGGTCTTAACTCTTACTTTGGCCTACTGGTTAAGGTCTTAACTACTACTCTGGCCTAATAGCTAAGGTCTTAGACTCATACTCTGGCCTAATGGTTAATGTCTTAACTCTTACTCTGGCCTACTGGTTAAGGTCTTAACTCTTACTCTGGCCTAATAGCTAAGGTCTTAACGCTTACTCTGGCCTAATAGCTAAGGTCTTAACTCTTACTCTGGCCTAATAGCTAAGGTCTTAGACTCGTACTCTGGCCTAATGGGTAAGGTCTTAACTCTTACTCTGGCCTACTGGTTAAGGTCTTTAACTCTTACTCTGGCCTAATAGCTAAGGTCTTAGACTCGTACTCTGGCCTAATGGTTAAGGTCTTAACTCTTACTCTGGCCTACTGGTTAAGGTCTTAACTCTTACTCTAGCCTAATAGCTAAGGTCTTAACTCTTACTCTGGCCTAATAGCAAATGTCTTAGACTCGTAATCTGGCCTAATAGCTAAGGTCTTAACTCTTACTCTGGCCTAATAGCTAAGATCTTAGACTCGTACTTTGGCCTAATGTTTAAGGTCTTAACTCTTACTCTGGCCTACTGGTTAAGGTCTTAGACTCGTACTCTGGCCTAATAGTTAAGGTCTTAGACTCGTACTCTGGCCTAATGGTTAAGGTCTTAACTCTTACTCTGGCCTACTGGTTAAGGTCTTAACTCTTACTCTGGCCTACTGGTTAAGGTCTTAACCCTTACTCTGGCCTAATAGCTAAGGTCTTAACACTTACTCTGGCCTAATAGCTAAGGTCTTAGACTCGTACTCTGGCCTAATGGTTAAGGTCTTAACGCTTACTCTGCTCTAATAGCTAAGGTCTTAGACTCGTACTCTGGCCTAATAGCTAAGGTCTTAGACTCGTACTCTGGCCTAATGGTTAAGGTCTTAACTCTTACTCTGGCCTAATAGCTAAGGTCTTAGACTCGTACTCTGGCCTAATAGCTAAGGTCTTAACTCTTACTCGGGCCTAATAGCTAATGTCTTAACTCTTACTCTGGCCTAATAGCTAAGGTCTTAGACTCGTACTCTGGCCTAATAGCTAAGGTCTTAACTCTTACTCTGGCCTACTGGTTAAGGTCTTAACTCTTACTCGGGCCTTCTGGTTAAGGTCTTAACTCTTACTCTGGCCTAATAGCTAAGGTCTTAGACTCGTACTCTGGCCTAATGGTTAAGGTCTTAACTCTTACTCTGGCCTACTGGTTAAGGTCTTATCTCTTACTCTGGCCTAATAGCTGAGGTCTTAACTCTTACTCTGGCCTACTGGTTAAGGTCTTAACTTTTACTCTGGCCTAATAGCTAAGGTCTTAGACTCATGCTCTGGCCTAATGGTTAAGGTCTTAACTCTTACTCTGGCCTAATAGCTAAGGTCCTAGCTCTTACTCTGGCCTAATAGCTAAGGTCTTAACTCGTACTCTGGCCTACTGGTTAAGGTCTTAACTCTTACTCTTGCCTAATAGCTAAGGTCTTAGATTCGTACTCTGGCCTAATAGCTAAGGTCTTAGACTTGTACTCTGGCCTACAGGTTAAGGTCTTAACTCTTACTCTGGCCTACTGGTTAAGGTCTTTACCCTTACTCTGGCACAATAGCTAAGGTCTTAGACTCGTACTCTGGCCTAATGGTTAAGGTCTTAACTGTTACTCTGGCCTAATAGCTAGGGTCTTAACTCGTACTCTGGCCTAATAGCTAAGGTCTTAGTCTCGTACTCTGGCCTATTGGTTAAGGTCTTACCTCTTACTCTGGCCTACTGGTTAAGGTCTTAATTGTTACTCTGGCCTAATAGCTAAGGTCTTAACTCTTACTTTGGCCTAATAGCTAAGGTCTTAGACTCGTACTCTGGCCTACTGGTTAAGGTCTTAACTCTTACTCTGGCCTAATAGCTAAGGTCTCAACTCTTACTCTGTCCTAATAGCTAAGGTCTTAACTCTTACTCTGGCCTAATAGCTAAGGTCTTAGACTCGTACTCTGGCCTAATGGTTAAGGTCTTAACTCTTACTCTGGCCTACTGGTTAAGGTCTTAACTCTTACTCTGGCCTAATAGCTAAGGTCTTAGATTTGTACTCTGGCCTAATTGTTAAGGTCTTAACTCTTACTCTGGCCCAATAGCTAAGGTCTTAGACTCGTACTCTGGCCTACTGGTTAAGGTCTTAACTCTTACTTTGGCCTACTGGTTAAGGTCTTAACTACTACTCTGGCCTAATAGCTAAGGTCTTAGACTCATACTCTGGCCTAATGGTTAAGGTCTTAACTGTTACTCTGGCCTACTGGTTAAGGTCTTAACTCTTACTCTGGCCTAATAGCTAAGGTCTTAACGCTTACTCTGACCTAATAGCTAAGGTCTTAACTCTTACTCTGGCCTAATAGCTAAGGTCTTAGACTCGTACTCTGGCCTAATGGGTAAGGTCTTAACTCTTACTCTGGCCTACTGGTTAAGGTCTTTGACTCTTACTCTGGCCTAATAGCTAAGGTCTTAGACTCGTACTCTGGCCTAATGGTTAAGGTCTTAACTCTTACTCTGGCCTACTGGTTAAGGTCTTAACTCTTACTCTAGCCTAATAGCTAAGGTCTTAACTCTTACTCTGGCCTAATAGCAAATGTCTTAGACTCGTAATGTGGCCTAATAGCTAAAGTCTTAACTCTTACTCTGGCCTAATGGTTAAGGTCTTAACTCTTACTCTGGCCTACTGGTTAAGGTCTTAGACTCGTACTCTGGCCTAATAGCTAAGGTCTTAGACTCGTACTCTGGCCTAATGGTTAAGGTCTTAACTCTTACTCTGGCCTACTGGTTAAGGTCTTAACTCTTACTCTGGCCTACTGGTTAAGGTCTTAACCCTTACTCTGGTCTAATAGCTAAGGTCTTAACATTTACTCTGGCCTAATAGCTAAGGTCTTAGACTCGTACTCTGGCCTAATGGTTAAGGTCTTAACTCTTACTCTGGCCTAATAGCTAAGGTCTTAACTCTTACTCTGGCCTAATAGCTAAGGTCTTAGACTCGTACTCTGGCCTAATAGCTAAGGTCCTAGACTCGTACTCTGGCCTAATGGTTAAGGTCTTAACTCTTACTCTGGCCTAAGAGCTAAGGTCTTAGACTCGTACTCTGGCCTAATGGTTAAGGTCTTAACTTTTACTCTGGCCTAATAGCTAAGGTCTTAACTCTTACTCTGGCCTAATAGCTAAGGTCTTAGCTTCGTATTCTGGCCTACTGGTTAAGGTCTTAACTCGTACTCTGGCCTAATGGTTAAGGTCTTAACACGTACTCTGCTCTAATAGCTAAGGTCTTAGACTCGTACTCTGGCCTAATAGCTAAGGTCTTAGACTCGTACTCTGGCCTAATGGTTAAGGTCTTAACTCTTACTCGGGCCTAATAGCTAAGGTCTTAGACTCGTACTCTGGCCTAATAGCTAAGGTCTTAACTCTTACTCGGGCCTAATAGCTAAGGTCTTAACTCTTACTCGGGCCTAATAGCTAATGCCTTAACTCTTACTCTGGCCTAATAGCTAAGGTCCTAACTCTTACTCTGGCCTAATAGCTAAGGTCTTAACTCGTACTCTGGCCTACTGGTTAAGGTCTTAACTCTTACTCTTGCCTAATAGCTAAGGTCTTAGATTTGTACTCTGGCCTAATAGCTAAGGTCTTAGACTTGTACTCTGGCCTACAGGTTAAGGTCTTAACTCTTACTCTGGCCTACTGGTTAAGGTCTTTACCCTTACTCTGGCATAATAGCTAAGGTCTTAGACTCGTACTCTGGCCTAATGGTTAAGGTCTTAACTGTTACTCTGGCCTAATAGCTAGGGTCTTAACTCGTACTCTGGCCTAATAGCTAAGGTCTTAGTCTCGTACTCTGGCCTATTGGTTAAGGTCTTACCTCTTACTCTGGCCTACTGGTTAAGGTCTTAATTGTTACTCTGGCCTAATAGCTAAGGTCTTAACTCTTACTTTGGCCTAATAGCTAAGGTCTTAGACTCGTACTCTGGCCTACTGGTTAAGGTCTTAACTCTTACTCTGGCCTAATAGCTAAGGTCTCAACTCTTACTCTGTCCTAATAGCTAAGGTCTTAACTCTTACTCTGGCCTAATAGCTAAGGTCTTAGACTCGTACTCTGGCCTAATGGTTAAGGTCTTAACTCTTACTCTGGCCTACTGGTTAAGGTCTTAACTCTTACTCTGGCCTAATAGCTAAGGTCTTAGATTTGTACTCTGGCCTAATTGTTAAGGTCTTAACTCTTTCTCTGGCCTAATAGCTAAGGTCTTAGACTCGTACTCTGGCCTACTGGTTAAGGTCTTAACTCTTACTTTGGCCTACTGGTTAAGGTCTTAACTCTTACTCTGGCCTAATAGCTAAGGTCTTAACGCTTACTCTGACCTAATAGCTAAGGTCTTAACTCTTACTCTGGCCTAATAGCTAAGGTCTTAGACTCGTACTCTGGCCTAATGGGTAAGGTCTTAACTCTTACTCTGGCCTACTGGTTAAGGTCTTTAACTCTTACTCTGGCCTAATAGCTAAGGTCTTAGACTCGTACTCTGGCCTAATGGTTAAGGTCTTAACTCTTACTCTGGCCTACTGGTTAAGGTCTTAACTCTTACTCTAGCCTAATAGCTAAGGTCTTAACTCTTACTCTGGCCTAATAGCAAATGTCTTAGACTCGTAATGTGGCCTAATAGCTAAAGTCTTAACTCTTACTCTGGCCTAATGGTTAAGGTCTTAACTCTTACTCTGGCCTACTGGTTAAGGTCTTAGACTCGTACTCTGGCCTAATAGCTAAGGTCTTAGACTCGTACTCTGGCCTAATGGTTAAGGTCTTAACTCTTACTCTGGCCTACTGGTTAAGGTCTTAACTCTTACTCTGGCCTAGTGGTTAAGGTCTTAACCCTTACTCTGGTCTAATAGCTAAGGTCTTAACACTTACTCTGGCCTAATAGCTAAGGTCTTAGACTCATACTCTGGCCTAACGGTTAAGGTCTTAACTCTTACTCTGGCCTAATAGCTAAGGTCTTAACTCTTACTCTGGCCTAATAGCTAAGGTCTTAGACTCGTACTCTGGCCTAATAGCTAAGGTCCTAGACTCGTACTCTGGCCTAATGGTTAAGGTCTTAACTCTTACTCTGGCCTAAGAGCTAAGGTCTTAGACTCGTACTCTGGCCTAATGGTTAAGGTCTTAACTTTTACTCTGGCCTAATAGCTAAGGTCTTAACTCTTACTCTGGCCTAATAGCTAAGGTCTTAGCTTCGTATTCTGGCCTACTGGTTAAGGTCTTAACTCGTACTCTGGCCTAATGGTTAAGGTCTTAACACGTACTCTGCTCTAATAGCTAAGGTCTTAGACTCGTACTCTGGCCTAATAGCTAAGGTCTTAGACTCGTACTCTGGCCTAATGGTTAAGGTCTTAACTCTTACTCGGGCCTAATAGCTAAGGTCTTAGACTCGTACTCTGGCCTAATAGCTAAGGTCTTAACTCTTACTCTGGCCTAATGGTTAAGGTCTTAACTCTTACTCGGGCCTAATAGCTAATGTCTTAACTCTTACTCTGGCCTAATAGCTAAGGTCTTAGACTCGTACTCTGGCCTAATAGCTAAGGTCTTAACTCTTACTCTGGCCTACTGGTTAAGGTCTTAACTCTTACTCTGGCCTAATAGCAAATGTCTTAGACTCGTAATCTGGCCTAATAGCTAAGGTCTTAACTCTTACTCTGGCCTAATAGCTAAGATCTTAGACTCGTACTTTGGCCTAATGGTTAAGGTCTTAACTCTTACTCTGGCCTACTGGTTAAGGTCTTAGACTCGTACTCTGGCCTAATGGTTAAGGTCTTAACTCTTACTCTGGCCTAATAGCTAAGGTCTTAACTCTTACTCTGGCCTAATAGCTAAGGTCTTAGACTCGTACTCTGGCCTAATAGCTAAGGTCCTAGACTCGTACTGTAGCCTAATGGTTAAGGTCTTAACTCTTACTCTGGCCTAATAGCTAAGGTCTTAGACTCATACTCTGGCCTAATGGTTAAGGTCTTAACTTTTACTCTGGCCTAATAGCTAAGGTCTTAACTCTTACTCTGGCCTAATAGCTAAGGTCTTAGCTTCGTATTCTGGCCTACTGGTTAAGGTCTTAACTCGTACTCTGGCCTAATGGTTAAGGTCTTAACGCGTACTCTGCTCTAATAGCTAAGGTCTTAGACTCGTACTCTGGCCTAATAGCTAAGGTCTTAGACTCGTACTCTGGCCTAATGGTTAAGGTCTTAACTCTTACTCTGGCCTAATAGCTAAGGTCTTAGACTCGTACTCTGGCCTAATAGCTAAGGTCTTAACTCTTACTCGGGCCTAATAGCTAATGTCTTAACTCTTACTCTGGCCTAATAGCTAAGGTCTTAGACTCGTACTCTGGCCTAATAGCTAAGGTCTTAACTCTTAATATGGCCTAATAGCTAAGGTCTTAGACTCATACTCTGGCCTAATGGTTAAGGTCTTAACTCTTACTCTGGCCTACTGGTTAAGGTCTTAACTCTTACTCTGGCCTAATAGCTAAGGTTTTAGACTCGTACTCTGGCCTACTGGTTAAGGTCTTAACTCTTACTCTGGGATAATAGCTAAGGTCTTAGACTCGTACTCTGGCCTGCAGGTTAAGGTCTTAACTCTTACTCGGGCCTTCTGGTTAAGGTCTTAACTCTTACTCTGGCCTAATAGCTAAGGTCTTAGACTCGTACTCTGGCCTAATGGTTAAGGTCTTAACTCTTACTCTGGCCTACTGGTTAAGGTCTTAACTCTTACTCTGGCCTAATAGCTGAGGTCTTAACTCTTACTCTGGCCTACTGGTTAAGGTCTTAACTTTTACTCTGGCCTAATAGCTAAGGTCTTAGACTCATACTCTGGCCTAATGGTTAAGGTCTTAACTCTTACTCTGGCCTAATAGCTAAGGTCCTAACTCTTACTCTGGCCTCATAGATAAGGTCTTAACTCTCACTCTGGCCTACTGGTTAAGATCTTAACTCTTACTCTGGCCTAATAGCTAAGGTCTTAGACTCGTACTCTGGCCTAATAGCTAAGGTCTTAATGCTTACTCTGGCCTAATAGCTAGGGTCCTAACTCGTACTGTGGCCTAATAGCTAAGGTCTTAGACTCGTACTCTGGCCTAATGGTTAAGGTTTTACCTCTTACTCTGGCCTACTGGTTAAGGTCTTAACTGTTACTCTGGCCTAATAGCTAAGGTCTTAACTCTTACTCTGGCCTAATAGCTAAGGTCTTAGACTCGTACTCTGGCCTAATGGTTAAGGTCTTAATTCTTACTCTGGCCTACTGGTTAAGGTCTTAACTCTTACTCTGGCCTAATAGCTAAGGTCTTAGATTTGTACTCTGGCCTAATGGTTAACCCCTTCGGTGCTCATGACGGAATGGTTCCGTCATGACCCACGGTTGAGCTGTGCTCATGACGGAACCATTCCGTCATGACCACGCCCGCGCAAGATTCCGTCAGCACAGCGGCGGAATCTGCGCAGCATCGAAGGGGTTAAGGTCTTAACTCTTACTCTGGCCTAATAGCTAAGGTCTTAGACTCGTACTCTGGCCTACTGGTTAAGGTCTTAACTCTTACTTTGGCCTACTGGTTAAGGTCTTAACTACTACTCTGGCCTAATAGCTAAGGTCTTAGACTCATACTCTGGCCTAATGGTTAATGTCTTAACTCTTACTCTGGCCTACTGGTTAAGGTCTTAACTCTTACTCTGGCCTAATAGCTAAGGTCTTAACGCTTACTCTGGCCTAATAGCTAAGGTCTTAACTCTTACTCTGGCCTAATAGCTAAGGTCTTAGACTCGTACTCTGGCCTAATGGGTAAGGTCTTAACTCTTACTCTGGCCTACTGGTTAAGGTCTTTAACTCTTACTCTGGCCTAATAGCTAAGGTCTTAGACTCGTACTCTGGCCTAATGGTTAAGGTCTTAACTCTTACTCTGGCCTACTGGTTAAGGTCTTAACTCTTACTCTAGCCTAATAGCTAAGGTCTTAACTCTTACTCTGGCCTAATAGCAAATGTCTTAGACTCGTAATCTGGCCTAATAGCTAAGGTCTTAACTCTTACTCTGGCCTAATAGCTAAGATCTTAGACTCGTACTTTGGCCTAATGTTTAAGGTCTTAACTCTTACTCTGGCCTACTGGTTAAGGTCTTAGACTCGTACTCTGGCCTAATAGTTAAGGTCTTAGACTCGTACTCTGGCCTAATGGTTAAGGTCTTAACTCTTACTCTGGCCTACTGGTTAAGGTCTTAACTCTTACTCTGGCCTACTGGTTAAGGTCTTAACCCTTACTCTGGCCTAATAGCTAAGGTCTTAACACTTACTCTGGCCTAATAGCTAAGGTCTTAGACTCGTACTCTGGCCTAATGGTTAAGGTCTTAACGCTTACTCTGCTCTAATAGCTAAGGTCTTAGACTCGTACTCTGGCCTAATAGCTAAGGTCTTAGACTCGTACTCTGGCCTAATGGTTAAGGTCTTAACTCTTACTCTGGCCTAATAGCTAAGGTCTTAGACTCGTACTCTGGCCTAATAGCTAAGGTCTTAACTCTTACTCGGGCCTAATAGCTAATGTCTTAACTCTTACTCTGGCCTAATAGCTAAGGTCTTAGACTCGTACTCTGGCCTAATAGCTAAGGTCTTAACTCTTACTCTGGCCTACTGGTTAAGGTCTTAACTCTTACTCGGGCCTTCTGGTTAAGGTCTTAACTCTTACTCTGGCCTAATAGCTAAGGTCTTAGACTCGTACTCTGGCCTAATGGTTAAGGTCTTAACTCTTACTCTGGCCTACTGGTTAAGGTCTTATCTCTTACTCTGGCCTAATAGCTGAGGTCTTAACTCTTACTCTGGCCTACTGGTTAAGGTCTTAACTTTTACTCTGGCCTAATAGCTAAGGTCTTAGACTCATGCTCTGGCCTAATGGTTAAGGTCTTAACTCTTACTCTGGCCTAATAGCTAAGGTCCTAACTCTTACTCTGGCCTAATAGCTAAGATCTTAGACTCGTACTTTGGCCTAATGTTTAAGGTCTTAACTCTTACTCTGGCCTACTGGTTAAGGTCTTAGACTCGTACTCTGGCCTAATAGTTAAGGTCTTAGACTCGTACTCTGGCCTAATGGTTAAGGTCTTAACTCTTACTCTGGCCTACTGGTTAAGGTCTTAACTCTTACTCTGGCCTACTGGTTAAGGTCTTAACCCTTACTCTGGCCTAATAGCTAAGGTCTTAACACTTACTCTGGCCTAATAGCTAAGGTCTTAGACTCGTACTCTGGCCTAATGGTTAAGGTCTTAACGCTTACTCTGCTCTAATAGCTAAGGTCTTAGACTCGTACTCTGGCCTAATAGCTAAGGTCTTAGACTCGTACTCTGGCCTAATGGTTAAGGTCTTAACTCTTACTCTGGCCTAATAGCTAAGGTCTTAGACTCGTACTCTGGCCTAATAGCTAAGGTCTTAACTCTTACTCGGGCCTAATAGCTAATGTCTTAACTCTTACTCTGGCCTAATAGCTAAGGTCTTAGACTCGTACTCTGGCCTAATAGCTAAGGTCTTAACTCTTACTCTGGCCTACTGGTTAAGGTCTTAACTCTTACTCGGGCCTTCTGGTTAAGGTCTTAACTCTTACTCTGGCCTAATAGCTAAGGTCTTAGACTCGTACTCTGGCCTAATGGTTAAGGTCTTAACTCTTACTCTGGCCTACTGGTTAAGGTCTTATCTCTTACTCTGGCCTAATAGCTGAGGTCTTAACTCTTACTCTGGCCTACTGGTTAAGGTCTTAACTTTTACTCTGGCCTAATAGCTAAGGTCTTAGACTCATGCTCTGGCCTAATGGTTAAGGTCTTAACTCTTACTCTGGCCTAATAGCTAAGGTCCTAACTCTTACTCTGGCCTAATAGCTAAGGTCTTAACTCGTACTCTGGCCTACTGGTTAAGGTCTTAACTCTTACTCTTGCCTAATAGCTAAGGTCTTATATTCGTACTCTGGCCTAATAGCTAAGGTCTTAGACTTGTACTCTGGCCTACAGGTTAAGGTCTTAACTCTTACTCTGGCCTACTGGTTAAGGTCTTTACACTTACTCTGGCATAATAGCTAAGGTCTTAGACTCGTACTCTGGCCTAATGGTTAAGGTCTTAACTGTTACTCTGGCCTAATAGCTAGGGTCTTAACTCGTACTCTGGCCTAATAGCTAAGGTCTTAGTCTCGTACTCTGGCCTATTGGTTAAGGTCTTACCTCTTACTCTGGCCTACTGGTTAAGGTCTTAATTGTTACTCTGGCCTAATAGCTAAGGTCTTAACTCTTACTTTGGCCTAATAGCTAAGGTCTTAGACTCGTACTCTGGCCTACTGGTTAAGGTCTTAACTCTTACTCTGGCCTAATAGCTAAGGTCTCAACTCTTACTCTGTCCTAATAGCTAAGGTCTTAACTCTTACTCTGGCCTAATAGCTAAGGTCTTAGACTCGTACTCTGGCCTAATGGTTAAGGTCTTAACTCTTACTCTGGCCTACTGGTTAAGGTCTTAACTCTTACTCTGGCCTAATAGCTAAGGTCTTAGACTCGTACTCTGGCCTACTGGTTAAGGTCTTAACTCTTACTCTGGCCTAATAGCTAAGGTCTCAACTCTTACTCTGTCCTAATAGCTAAGGTCTTAACTCTTACTCTGGCCTAATAGCTAAGGTCTTAGACTCGTACTCTGGCCTAATGGTTAAGGTCTTAACT
This sequence comes from Triturus cristatus, assembly GCF_964204655.1. Lineage (NCBI taxonomy): Eukaryota > Metazoa > Chordata > Amphibia > Caudata > Salamandridae > Triturus > Triturus cristatus. Next base: position 895,619,598 of record NC_140591.1, on the reverse strand, counting down.
CTTACTCTGGCCTACTGGTTAAGGTCTTAACTCTTACTCTGGCCTAATAGCTAAGGTCTTAGATTTGTACTCTGGCCTAATTGTTAAGGTCTTAACTCTTACTCTGGCCTAATAGCTAAGGTCTTAGACTCGTACTCTGGCCTACTGGTTAAGGTCTTAACTCTTACTTTGGCCTACTGGTTAAGGTCTTAACTACTACTCTGGCCTAATAGCTAAGGTCTTAGACTCATACTCTGGCCTAATGGTTAAGGTCTTAACTGTTACTCTGGCCTACTGGTTAAGGTCTTAACTCTTACTCTGGCCTAATAGCTAAGGTCTTAACGTTTACTCTGACCTAATAGCTAAGGTCTTAACTCTTACTCTGGCCTAATAGCTAAGGTCTTAGACTCGTACTCTGGCCTAATGGGTAAGGTCTTAACTCTTACTCTGGCCTACTGGTTAAGGTCTTTAACTCTTACTCTGGCCTAATAGCTAAGGTCTTAGACTCGTACTCTGGCCTAATGGTTAAGGTCTTAACTCTTACTCTGGCCTACTGGTTAAGGTCTTAACTCTTACTCTAGCCTAATAGCTAAGGTCTTAACTCTTACTCTGGCCTAATAGCAAATGTCTTAGACTCGTAATGTGGCCTAATAGCTAAAGTCTTAACTCTTACTCTGGCCTAATGGTTAAGGTCTTAGACTCATACTCTGGCCTAATAGCTAAGGTCTTAGACTCGTACTCTGGCCTAATGGTTAAGGTCTTAACTCTTACTCTGGCCTACTGGTTAAGGTCTTAACTCTTACTCTGGCCTACTGGTTAAGGTCTTAACCCTTACTCTGGTCTAATAGCTAAGGTCTTAACACTTACTCTGGCCTAATAGCTAAGGTCTTAACTCTTACTCTGGCCTACTGGTTAAGGTCTTAACTCTTACTCTAGCCTAATAGCTAAGGTCTTAACTCTTACTCTGGCCTAATAGCAAATGTCTTAGACTCGTAATCTGGCCTAATAGCTAAGGTCTTAACTCTTACTCTGGCCTAATAGCTAAGATCTTAGACTCGTACTTTGGCCTAATGTTTAAGGTCTTAACTCTTACTCTGGCCTACTGGTTAAGGTCTTAGACTCGTACTCTGGCCTAATAGTTAAGGTCTTAGACTCGTACTCTGGCCTAATGGTTAAGGTCTTAACTCTTACTCTGGCCTACTGGTTAAGGTCTTAACTCTTACTCTGGCCTACTGGTTAAGGTCTTAACCCTTACTCTGGCCTAATAGCTAAGGTCTTAACACTTACTCTGGCCTAATAGCTAAGGTCTTAGACTCGTACTCTGGCCTAATGGTTAAGGTCTTAACGCTTACTCTGCTCTAATAGCTAAGGTCTTAGACTCGTACTCTGGCCTAATAGCTAAGGTCTTAGACTCGTACTCTGGCCTAATGGTTAAGGTCTTAACTCTTACTCTGGCCTAATAGCTAAGGTCTTAGACTCGTACTCTGGCCTAATAGCTAAGGTCTTAACTCTTACTCGGGCCTAATAGCTAATGTCTTAACTCTAACTCTGGCCTAATAGCTAAGGTCTTAGACTCGTACTCTGGCCTAATAGCTAAGGTCTTAACTCTTACTCTGGCCTACTGGTTAAGGTCTTAACTCTTACTCGGGCCTTCTGGTTAAGGTCTTAACTCTTACTCTGGCCTAATAGCTAAGGTCTTAGACTCGTACTCTGGCCTAATGGTTAAGGTCTTAACTCTTACTCTGGCCTACTGGTTAAGGTCTTATCTCTTACTCTGGCCTAATAGCTGAGGTCTTAACTCTTACTCTGGCCTACTGGTTAAGGTCTTAACTTTTACTCTGGCCTAATAGCTAAGGTCTTAGACTCATGCTCTGGCCTAATGGTTAAGGTCTTAACTCTTACTCTGGCCTAATAGCTAAGGTCCTAACTCTTACTCTGGCCTAATAGCTAAGATCTTAGACTCGTACTTTGGCCTAATGTTTAAGGTCTTAACTCTTACTCTGGCCTACTGGTTAAGGTCTTAGACTCGTACTCTGGCCTAATAGTTAAGGTCTTAGACTCGTACTCTGGCCTAATGGTTAAGGTCTTAACTCTTACTCTGGCCTACTGGTTAAGGTCTTAACTCTTACTCTGGCCTACTGGTTAAGGTCTTAACCCTTACTCTGGCCTAATAGCTAAGGTCTTAACACTTACTCTGGCCTAATAGCTAAGGTCTTAGACTCGTACTCTGGCCTAATGGTTAAGGTCTTAACGCTTACTCTGCTCTAATAGCTAAGGTCTTAGACTCGTACTCTGGCCTAATAGCTAAGGTCTTAGACTCGTACTCTGGCCTAATGGTTAAGGTCTTAACTCTTACTCTGGCCTAATAGCTAAGGTCTTAGACTCGTACTCTGGCCTAATAGCTAAGGTCTTAACTCTTACTCGGGCCTAATAGCTAATGTCTTAACTCTTACTCTGGCCTAATAGCTAAGGTCTTAGACTCGTACTCTGGCCTAATAGCTAAGGTCTTAACTCTTACTCTGGCCTACTGGTTAAGGTCTTAACTCTTACTCGGGCCTTCTGGTTAAGGTCTTAACTCTTACTCTGGCCTAATAGCTAAGGTCTTAGACTCGTACTCTGGCCTAATGGTTAAGGTCTTAACTCTTACTCTGGCCTACTGGTTAAGGTCTTATCTCTTACTCTGGCCTAATAGCTGAGGTCTTAACTCTTACTCTGGCCTACTGGTTAAGGTCTTAACTTTTACTCTGGCCTAATAGCTAAGGTCTTAGACTCATGCTCTGGCCTAATGGTTAAGGTCTTAACTCTTACTCTGGCCTAATAGCTAAGGTCCTAACTCTTACTCTGGCCTAATAGCTAAGGTCTTAACTCGTACTCTGGCCTACTGGTTAAGGTCTTAACTCTTACTCTTGCCTAATAGCTAAGGTCTTATATTCGTACTCTGGCCTAATAGCTAAGGTCTTAGACTTGTACTCTGGCCTACAGGTTAAGGTCTTAACTCTTACTCTGGCCTACTGGTTAAGGTCTTTACACTTACTCTGGCATAATAGCTAAGGTCTTAGACTCGTACTCTGGCCTAATGGTTAAGGTCTTAACTGTTACTCTGGCCTAATAGCTAGGGTCTTAACTCGTACTCTGGCCTAAAAGCTAAGGTCTTAGTCTCGTACTCTGGCCTATTGGTTAAGGTCTTACCTCTTACTCTGGCCTACTGGTTAAGGTCTTAATTGTTACTCTGGCCTAATAGCTAAGGTCTTAACTCTTACTTTGGCCTAATAGCTAAGGTCTTAGACTCGTACTCTGGCCTACTGGTTAAGGTCTTAACTCTTACTCTGGCCTAATAGCTAAGGTCTCAACTCTTACTCTGTCCTAATAGCTAAGGTCTTAACTCTTACTCTGGCCTAATAGCTAAGGTCTTAGACTCGTACTCTGGCCTAATGGTTAAGGTCTTAACTCTTACTCTGGCCTACTGGTTAAGGTCTTAACTCTTACTCTGGCCTAATAGCTAAGGTCTTAGACTCGTACTCTGGCCTACTGGTTAAGGTCTTAACTCTTACTCTGGCCTAATAGCTAAGGTCTCAACTCTTACTCTGTCCTAATAGCTAAGGTCTTAACTCTTACTCTGGCCTAATAGCTAAGGTCTTAGACTCGTACTCTGGCCTAATGGTTAAGGTCTTAACTCTTACTCTGGCCTACTGGTTAAGGTCTTAACTCTTACTCTGGCCTAATAGCTAAGGTCTTAGATTTGTACTCTGGCCTAATTGTTAAGGTCTTAACTCTTACTCTGGCCTAATAGCTAAGGTCTTAGACTCGTACTCTGGCCTACTGGTTAAGGTCTTAACTCTTACTTTGGCCTACTGGTTAAGGTCTTAACTACTACTCTGGCCTAATAGCTAAGGTCTTAGACTCATACTCTGGCCTAATGGTTAAGGTCTTAACTGTTACTCTGGCCTACTGGTTAAGGTCATAACTCTTACTCTGGCCTAATAGCTAAGGTCTTAACGTTTACTCTGACCTAATAGCTAAGGTCTTAACTCTTACTCTGGCCTAATAGCTAAGGTCTTAGACTCGTACTCTGGCCTAATGGGTAAGGTCTTAACTCTTACTCTGGCCTACTGGTTAAGGTCTTTAACTCTTACTCTGGCCTAATAGCTAAGGTCTTAGACTCGTACTCTGGCCTAATGGTTAAGGTCTTAACTCTTACTCTGGCCTACTGGTTAAGGTCTTAACTCTTACTCTAGCCTAATAGCTAAGGTCTTAACTCTTACTCTGGCCTAATAGCAAATGTCTTAGACTCGTAATGTGGCCTAATAGCTAAAGTCTTAACTCTTACTCTGGCCTAATGGTTAAGGTCTTAGACTCATACTCTGGCCTAATAGCTAAGGTCTTAGACTCGTACTCTGGCCTAATGGTTAAGGTCTTAACTCTTACTCTGGCCTACTGGTTAAGGTCTTAACTCTTACTCTGGCCTACTGGTTAAGGTCTTAACCCTTACTCTGGTCTAATAGCTAAGGTCTTAACACTTACTCTGGCCTAATAGCTAAGGTCTTAGACTCGTACTCTGGCCTAATGGTTAAGGTCTTAACTCTTACTCTGGCATAATAGCTAAGGTCTTAACTCTTACTCTGGCCTAATAGCTAAGGTCTTAGACTCGTACTCTGGCCTAATAGCTAAGGTCCTAGACTCGTACTCTGGCCTAATGGTTAAGGTCTTAACTCTTACTCTGGCCTAAGAGCTAAGGTCTTAGACTCGTACTCTGGCCTAATGGTTAAGGTCTTAACTTTTACTCTGGCCTAATAGCTAAGGTCTTAACTCTTACTCTGGCCTAATAGCTAAGGTCTTAGCTTCGTATTCTGGCCTACTGGTTAAGGTCTTAACTCGTACTCTGGCCTAATGGTTAAGGTCTTAACACGTACTCTGCTCTAATAGCTAAGGTCTTAGACTCGTACTCTGGCCTAATAGCTAAGGTCTTAGACTCGTACTCTGGCCTAATGGTTAAGGTCTTAACTCTTACTCGGGCCTAATAGCTAAGGTCTTAGACTCGTACTCTGGCCTAATAGCTAAGGTCTTAACTCTTACTCGGGCCTAATAGCTAAGGTCTTAACTCTTACTCGGGCCTAATAGCTAATGTCTTAACTCTTACTCTGGCCTAATAGCTAAGGTCCTAACTCTTACTCTGGCCTAATAGCTAAGGTCTTAACTCGTACTCTGGCCTACTGGTTAAGGTCTTAACTCTTACTCTTGCCTAATAGCTAAGGTCTTAGATTCGTACTCTGGCCTAATAGCTAAGGTCTTAGACTTGTACTCTGGCCTACAGGTTAAGGTCTTAACTCTTACTCTGGCCTACTGGTTAAGGTCTTTACCCTTACTCTGGCATAATAGCTAAGGTCTTAGACTCGTACTCTGGCCTAATGGTTAAGGTCTTAACTGTTACTCTGGCCTAATAGCTAGGGTCTTAACTCGTACTCTGGCCTAATAGCTAAGGTCTTAGTCTCGTACTCTGGCCTATTGGTTAAGGTCTTACCTCTTACTCTGGCCTACATGTTAAGGTCTTAATTGTTACTCTGGCCTAATAGCTAAGGTCTTAACTCTTACTTTGGCCTAATAGCTAAGGTCTTAGACTCGTACTCTGGCCTACTGGTTAAGGTCTTAACTCTTACTCTGGCCTAATAGCTAAGGTCTCAACTCTTACTCTGTCCTAATAGCTAAGGTCTTAGACTCGTACTCTGGCCTAATAGCTAAGGTCTTAGACTCGTACTCTGGCCTAATGGTTAAGGTCTTAACTCTTACTCGGGCCTAATAGCTAAGGTCTTAGACTCGTACTCTGGCCTAATAGCTAAGGTCTTAACTCTTACTCGGGCCTAATAGCTAAGGTCTTAACTCTTACTCGGGCCTAATAGCTAATGTCTTAACTCTTACTCTGGCCTAATAGCTAAGGTCCTAACTCTTACTCTGGCCTAATAGCTAAGGTCTTAACTCGTACTCTGGCCTACTGGTTAAGGTCTTAACTCTTACTCTTGCCTAATAGCTAAGGTCTTAGATTCGTACTCTGGCCTAATAGCTAAGGTCTTAGACTTGTACTCTGGCCTACAGGTTAAGGTCTTAACTCTTACTCTGGCCTACTGGTTAAGGTCTTTACCCTTACTCTGGCATAATAGCTAAGGTCTTAGACTCGTACTCTGGCCTAATGGTTAAGGTCTTAACTGTTACTCTGGCCTAATAGCTAGGGTCTTAACTCGTACTCTGGCCTAATAGCTAAGGTCTTAGTCTCGTACTCTGGCCTATTGGTTAAGGTCTTACCTCTTACTCTGGCCTACATGTTAAGGTCTTAATTGTTACTCTGGCCTAATAGCTAAGGTCTTAACTCTTACTTTGGCCTAATAGCTAAGGTCTTAGACTCGTACTCTGGCCTACTGGTTAAGGTCTTAACTCTTACTCTGGCCTAATAGCTAAGGTCTCAACTCTTACTCTGTCCTAATAGCTAAGGTCTTAACTCTTACTCTGGCCTAATAGCTAAGGTCTTAGACTCGTACTCTGGCCTAATGGTTAAGGTCTTAACTCTTACTCTGGCCTACTGGTTAAGGTCTTAACTCTTACTCTGGCCTAATAGCTAAGGTCTTAGATTTGTACTCTGGCCTAATTGTTAAGGTCTTAACTCTTACTCTGGCCTAATAGCTAAGGTCTTAGACTCGTACTCTGGCCTACTGGTTAAGGTCTTAACTCTTACTTTGGCCTACTGGTTAAGGTCTTAACTACTACTCTGGCCTAATAGCTAAGGTCTTAGACTCATACTCTGGCCTAATGGTTAAGGTCTTAACTGTTAGTCTGGCCTACTGGTTAAGGTCTTAACTCTTACTCTGGCCTAATAGCTAAGGTCTTAACGCTTACTCTGACCTAATAGCTAAGGTCTTAACTCTTACTCTGGCCTAATAGCTAAGGTCTTAGACTCGTACTCTGGCCTAATGGGTAAGGTCTTAACTCTTACTCTGGCCTACTGGTTAAGGTCTTTAACTCTTACTCTGGCCTAATAGCTAAGGTCTTAGACTCGTACTCTGGCCTAATGGTTAAGGTCTTAACTCTTACTCTGGCCTACTGGTTAAGGTCTTAACTCTTACTCTAGCCTAATAGCTAAGGTCTTAACTCTTACTCTGGCCTAATAGCAAATGTCTTAGACTCGTAATGTGGCCTAATAGCTAAAGTCTTAACTCTTACTCTGGCCTAATGGTTAAGGTCTTAACTCTTACTCTGGCCTACTGGTTAAGGTCTTAGACTCGTACTCTGGCCTAATAGCTAAGGTCTTAGACTCGTACTCTGGCCTAATGGTTAAGGTCTTAACTCTTACTCTGGCCTACTGGTTAAGGTCTTAACTCTTACTCTGGCCTACTGGTTAAGGTCTTAACCCTTACTCTGGTCTAATAGCTAAGGTCCTAACACTTACTCTGGCCTAATAGCTAAGGTCTTAGATTCGTACTCTGGCCTAATGGTTAAGGTCTTAACTCTTACTCTGGCCTAATAGCTAAGGTCTTAACTCTTACTCTGGCCTAATAGCTAAGGTCTTAGACTCGTACTCTGGCCTAATAGCTAAGGTCCTAGACTCGTACTCTGGCCTAATGGTTAAGGTCTTAACTCTTACTCTGGCCTAAGAGCTAAGGTCTTAGACTCGTACTCTGGCCTAATGGTTAAGGTCTTAACTTTTACTCTGGCCTAATAGCTAAGGTCTTAACTCTTACTCTGGCCTAATAGCTAAGGTCTTAGCTTCGTATTCTGGCCTACTGGTTAAGGTCTTAACTCGTACTCTGGCCTAATGGTTAAGGTCTTAACACGTACTCTGCTCTAATAGCTAAGGTCTTAGACTCGTACTCTGGCCTAATAGCTAAGGTCTTAGACTCGTACTCTGGCCTAATGGTTAAGGTCTTAACTCTTACTCGGGCCTAATAGCTAAGGTCTTAGACTCGTACTCTGGCCTAATAGCTAAGGTCTTAACTCTTACTCTGGCCTAATAGCTAAGGTCTTAACTCTTACTCTGGCCTACTGGTTAAGGTCTTAACTCTTACTCTGGCCTAATAGCAAATGTCTTAGACTCGTAATCTGGCCTAATAGCTAAGGTCTAAACTCTTACTCTGGCCTAATAGCTAAGATCTTAGACTCGTACTTTGGCCTAATGGTTAAGGTCTTAACTCTTACTCTGGCCTACTGGTTAAGGTCTTAGACTCGTACTCTGGCCTAATGGTTAAGGTCTTAACTCTTACTCTGGCCTAATAGCTAAGGTCTTAACTCTTACTCTGGCCTAATAGCTAAGGTCTTAGACTCGTACTCTGGCCTAATAGCTAAGGTCCTAGACTCGTACTCTAGCCTAATGGTTAAGGTCTTAACTCTTACTCTGGCCTAATAGCTAAGGTCTTAGACTCATACTCTGGCCTAATGGTTAAGGTCTTAACTTTTACTCTGGCCTAATAGCTAAGGTCTTAACTCTTACTCTGGCCTAATAGCTAAGGTCTTAGCTTCGTATTCTGGCCTACTGGTTAAGGTCTTAACTCGTACTCTGGCGTAATGGTTAAGGTCTTAACGCGTACTCTGCTCTAATAGCTAAGGTCTTAGACTCGTACTCTGGCCTAATAGCTAAGGTTTTAGACTCGTACTCTGGCCTAATGGTTAAGGTCTTAACTCTTACTCTGGACTAATAGCTAAGGTCTTAACTCTTACTCTGGCCTAATAGCTAAGGTCTTAGACTCGTACTCTGGCCTAATAGCTAAGGTCCTAGACTCGTACTCTAGCCTAATGGTTAAGGTCTTAACTCTTACTCTGGACTAATAGCTAAGGTCTTAGACTCGTACTCTGGCCTAATAGCTAAGGTCTTAACTCTTACTCGGGCCTAATAGCTAATGTCTTAACTCTTACTCTGGCCTAATAGCTAAGGTCTTAGACTCGTACTCTGGCCTAATAGCTAAGGTCTTAACTCTTACTCTGGCCTACTGGTTAAGGTCTTAACTCTTACTCTGGCCTAATAGCTAAGGTATTAGACTCTTATTCTGGCCTAATAGGTAAGGTGTTAGACTCGTACTCTGGCCTAATGGTTAAGGTCTTAACTCTTACTCTGGCCTAATAGCTAAGTTCTTAACTCTGACTCTGGCCTACTGGTTAGGGTCTTAACTCTTACTCTGGCCTAACAGCTAAGGTGTGAGAAGTTGGCCTGGCATATGCTGTTCCTAGTTACAGGGACACCTTGCACCAGTCCAATTCGACTCTTATTGATGATAGGTTTAAGACAACCTTTAAAGAAAGCTATCCTAGTGGTAGCTGTGGAGAGCAGCCTTCAGGCTAAGTCTTGAAGGAGTGTTAAGCTTATTGTTTTACCATAATAACCTCTTGAATAACCAAATGAAAGAGTAGCCCACACAGGTATATATATAAAATATATGTATTTATTCTAGACAGAATCCCACAGTCACTTTATGTGGCTAGTGGCAAAGTTACAATTCAAACAAGCATTTATAAACACAATAAATAGCACAGAAATCAATGGGCCCCAGGGGGGGGACCAAACCATATACTAAAATAGTGGTATAAGAACCACGACAATTCTACAGGCAATGCCTAGGGCATTCAGGATCGCTTGCCCTTCAGAATCCACCCACAGTTAAGAGGAAGGGGACCCACGGGAGACGCGTGCAGTGCAAAGAGCTGCTATCGGGATCGCAATGTTAGCCTATGGAGAATGTCGCGGTTGAATATTTAAAGTTTAAAGACACTTCTAGCAACAGTACAAAGTTAAGGCTTGAGACTTAAGGCTTTGGAGAGCCCACCACCACGGGAGTACCGAAGTACCACTGTTACCTGCCCCAGGGAAGCCGGGTGCATAGGTCGATTCTGGTGTCGGGTCGCGGGCTGATTTTCTATGGAAAAGTAGTCCAAACTGCTGCTAGCTGAAAGCGTCGTTGAAGTCGTGAAGATTGAAGATGAAGAGAAGATAAAGATGAACCTGAAAGCAGAGGGGACAGAGTCTGGGTCAAGGCACAGTGACCAGGGAGCTCACAGGAAGGAGCTCGTGGATGTCGGGTGCTTCAGGTGTAGAAGGTACAGCTGGGCTCTGCAGTCACGGGCTCCGGGAGGCTTCAAGGAAGGCCAGCTTCTGGAGGGCGACTGTCCCATGTCGGATGAGGGTCGCTGCGGTGTTAGTGTCCCGATTGGATCCACTAAGCATTGACAACCGCAACCCACGCAAGATGTACAAAGCAGCTGCTGGTGCAGACCCACGAGGTCTGAGGGTGCTCTCCTTGCAGGGAGCGCAGAGCAGGCCTGGAGCAACCAGGGGAACTCTTGGAAAGGTAGATTGTCCTCCGTCAGGGCCCACAAGTCGAGAGACAAGGGACCGCAGAAGGCAGCAAAATGGAGTGCATAAAAGGGCTCCCACGGGCCACCGGAGCGGACTAGGGAGCTGAGCTTTGGCACGGATGCTGCTTCAAGGTTGGCTCAGAAATGGGCCAAAGCACAACTTCCCCACTGGTCGGGGTCGTGTGCTATGCAAGAGGTGGCCGGGGTCTCGGGGTATGCAGGGATCTCGGCACCCACGTGGTCCACGGTGCTCAGACTTGCTGGGCACGCTCACAGGACTCTGGGATGCACTGGAGACCCACCTCAAGGTTGATATAAGGCGTCGAAGTTCGAGAGAGCAGCGAAGTTCCAACCGGGTGTCTTGCAGTCTTTTAGGTGCCTGCCAAGCAGGGGGATAACTCCTTTATCCCAAGGGAGATTTCTTCAGTCAGCTGGGCAGCAGCTCGTCGAAGGTCAGTTTTGTTAAGTTCTGGATGAATCTGAGGCTCTGGGGCCAGGTTATTCCCATATATCCCCAAGATTAGGGGATGGTCCCAAATAGAGCCTACCAATCAGAGTAGAGGCGGGAAAGGGTGGCTACACCCACTCCCCTTTGTATGTTTCCCGCCTGGGCGAGGGGCTGGATGCCCCTGAACTGGTTCCAGGCGGTGTATGCAGAATTGGGGCTCTGCAGCTGCCTACGTGCAACTCTGAAAGGACATTTGGTGCACCCACCCTGTTCCAATCCACATATCCTGTCTGGGGAGGTGCTGGCACCTCCCTGCCACAGGAGCCCTATTGTCCAGATGGCGAGGCTGGGGTTTTCCCCAGCAACAGCCAGCCAGAGTCGTGTAGGTGGCGGACAGTAGCCATTTTGTAGTACATGTGCACTTTTAAATTGGTGTCTAAATTCTACCGCTTTTCCCATATCACCATCCTAGCAAGGGGGAATCGTGCCCTCATGCCCATGGCTGGACTGGGGGTATGATTCCTTCATGTTTGACACCAAACACGATATGGTTCTGTGTAGCCATTCTCAAGTTATCGCGATGACGCGATTTACTTATAATGCGGTTAAGAGTATATGGTATGGCTACACTACAAACAACCCAGTAACTGCTTTACGAAGGTTGCAGAGAGGTCCTACTCACGTAGGGGTCCCCCCTCACACATACCTCAGCACCCAGCCCTGTAGGATTACCAGTGCCTGCCATAGGGGTGACCTATGAGAGCATATGTGTTGTAATGGTATGGGATATAGGGTACCTACATCCCTGTAAGGGGTGCTAGCACCACCTTACCCAGACTACAGTAGTGGTCCGGTGGTGTCAGTTTGGGTGGCTGTCCCAGGGTGGCACAATAAGTGCTGCAGCCCTGGTAGGCCTACTGGGGGACCCATGCCCTGGGTACCTAGGGTACCATCTACAAGGGACTGGTAGGGCATGCCCAGCATCCAATTAGGTTTGTACCTAGAGTACTTTACATCAGTTTTAGGGAGAAAGCAGATAGGCTGGGGTCCTGGATAGCAGGATCCCAGCCAGACTAGTCAAAAACCACTTAAATACCAGGCAAAAAGTTGGGGGCAACCATTAGTCAGATTCCACTCTCCTACATAACCCCCCCCCCAAACGAAAGGAGATAAGGCTAACCTTGTCCAGATAAGCTTTTATTTCCTGAGTGGCCATATAAGGAAGAACCTGTACTAACATGGTTGCTCCCTGTGTCATGGTCCACTTGGGAAATCCTACCCCAAGGGGTTCTAGAGTTTCTCCAAAGTCTAGGGAAATTACCTGTATTGGTTTTTGGGTCAGAGGTGGGCTGGTGGGGTGTCTGAGTCTGGAAGTGAGGCCCTACTTGGGTTGGTCTCAACCTCCTCAGATCACTGGCCACTATGGATGCCTTTCTGCCCTTGACTGTGTCATATCTGGCCCTAAGGGCCAACCTCTGGCTGCCTACAGCTGGGGGTTGGATCCCTTTGGCTGGAATAGTGGAGGGCACTGGAAGGTTTGGGGCAGCTAGGCCCCAGGTTTCCCTGTGCTCAACAACATCCATTTGAGGGGTGCCTATACCTAGGGGTAAGGGGGATCCCTCAGTTTGTAGAGGAATATTCACCTGGCTGAAACTACTCTGCTGGGTGTCCCTAATCTGCTGATGAGGGGGTTCCTCTGGACAGGGGCCCATTAAGGGTCCACTGACCTCCCTGACCTCTGCAGCCCTGGGCTGACTGAGGCAGGGTAGAGAGGGGCAGGATACCTGCTCCAGACTGGGTACCACCTTGGAAGGGTCCCCTGCCATCAGAGAGGTGGGCAGGCCAGGCCTATCCACTTGTGGGGCAGTTACTTCACAAGGGGCAGGATCAGTTTTCTGAGAAACTTGACCCTTACCTGTAGTCTGGTGGGGGGAGGACTGCTCCTCCTCCACTATGCTCTCTGTTTGGGTAGAGTGATCCATAGTTTCAGGCTTCACTCTTTCTATTTTCTCCTGGGGTGGAGGTGAGGCCCTCAGGGTCTCATCCACTCTCTCAGGGATTCCTACCATTTTCAAATGGGCCTTGTGGTCAACCTCAGCCCAGGCTGAGATTTCCAGATCATTCCCCAGTAGACAATCTACAGGCAAGTTTGGGGACACTGCCACTCTCTTGGGGCCAGTGACCCCTCCCCAGCTGAGATTTACCACTGCCATGGGATGATCTGTCCTGATTCCATCTATGTTAGTCACCTGATAGCTAAACCCAGGTAAAAGCTGATCTAGGGGCACTAGCCTCTTGGTCACCATGGTGACACTGGCCCCTGTGTCCTTATAGGCCACAGCCTTCTGACCATTGATCATGGGCTCTTGTCTGTACCTGCCCAGGATACTGGGGCTCATGGTAAAGTTGGCAAACCCCATGCCACCATTACAGACTAGAGTTGCTAATGCAGGGGACCTGGCTAGGCCAGAGTCCACTGGTGTTCCCAAAGAGAACCCAACTAAGTTTTTGGGTGCACTCCCACCACCTGGGGGATTACTACTGGTAGTAACAGGAGGTGTTGGAGCTGGTTTTGGAGGAACATTTTCTTTATTGCCATTCTTTGGACAGCTGGAGTCAGTTTTCCAGTGGCCAGGTTGCTTACACACATGGCAATATGGTTTCTTGTTATTAGAGGAAGTATTTTGGGACCCACCCCCAGCACTGGGTTTTTGGGGCCCTTCAGAGGACTTTTCTTGTTTATCATCCCCACCTTTCTCTTTGGGCTTAGTGGAATCCTTCTTCTGGTCACCAACTTGGTTCTTAGGCCTAATCCTGGTTCTGACCCATTTGTCTGCCTTCTTTCCCAATTCTTGGGGAGAGGTCAGATCAGAGTCCACCAGGTGCTGGTGTAAAAGTTGGTTCTGACAATTATTAAGAATCTGCTCCCTCATTATGAGATTATACAATCCTTGATAATCATTAACTTTACTGCCATTTAACCAACCTTCCAGTGCCTTGGTTGCACAATCCACAAAGTCTACCCAATCTTGATTTTGTGCTTTCTGGGTGTCTCTGAACTTAAGTCTGTATTGATCAGTGGTTAAGCCAAACACATCTATTAAAGCAGCTTTCAAGATATAGTAATCATCTGCATCCTCTTCTCTTACAGAGAGGAGCTTGTCTCTACCTTTATCTGAAAAGGAGAGCCACAGGATTGCTGCCCACTGCTCTACTGGGACCCTTTGTACTCTACAGGCCCTCTCAAGAGCAGATATCCATTTGTGGATGTCATCCCCATTCTGATAGGGGGGCACAATCTTGTGGAGGTTCCTATTGTCAGGGACTTTCTCTCTAACTCTAGGGGTTTCATCACTGCCACCAGGGGTCTCTAGACCCCACTTCTTTGAAGCTTTCTGAAGCTCCAGGGCTTCCCTGTCCAATGCTAACTGTTCTCTTTTAAGCTGAAGCTTAGCCTGCTCAAATTTGATCAGTCTGCATTTCCTCTCATGGGAGGATTCTCTTCTCTGAGAAGAGGTAGAGGACCCTTTGGATCTCTGAGAATGGTTGGATCCCACTGAGGGGGATCTGTTCCTTCTTGGACCCACCACTCTCCCTTTAGGGATGGAGGGAGTGCCTCTTGGGCCATCACCTCCATGCTGTGAGTGGTTTGTTTCTTCCAGGTCAGGACTTTCATCCTCTTCCTGGTCCTCATCAGAGTCCACTCTGGGAGTGTCCTCTTCTGATGGATGCCCACCCACTCTGTCTACCCCACTGGACCCTATGGACTCCATAAAGTCTGCTATGAGCAGGATTTCCCTGAGACGTTGGGTGTTGGCACCTTTGTTTGTCTTCAGTTTTCTAAGGGTGCACATCTCCCTGAGCTCAGCAAAGGAGAGATGATCATACTTATCAACTGGGACCCTTTGGGGTCCTTCCATATCCTTAGTGGCAACTGCACCTGAAGACATGTTTAGTGTAGTGATAGTGGTGTATCTACCTACACTAAGTGTGGCCTACTGAACCCTCTCTTGAGTTGTGGAAATTTAGCGTGCAAACTGAACATTATCTGCGCCATCTTGCCTCTCCCCAGCGCCACGCACAGCGAATGCACGGCCGCCATTTTAGGCACCCCACTCTCTCCCCGCTCACTCTCGACCGCCAGCGCTTTCCCCTGGTGCTGCAAGCATCCCCCGCGCGCTGGCCACCCCCGCTCTCTCATACAGGCCATAAACCCTCTCCTTCTGCGCGACCCTGCTACGGAACCACTTCCGACCGACAACCCATACATGGTCATGCCTCTCCTTTGATAACCCCCTTCCTCTGCGCTCCATTGTCTGAACTGGTCCCAGGCCATCACCTAGCCCTGCGGATGCAGTTTATTGCCCCTACTGTAAGGGAAACACCCCACATCAAAGGGATTACAGTAGAATCAAAGCCCCTACCCCCTGAGACCCGGCCGGTTGCACACACCCCCGGGAATTAGCGGAATTCCCTGCTGCGCGATAGCCATCTCCCACTGCGGGTAGGGTGGGAACCTCTACTGTAACCATGTGTGGGAGCGGATCTGAGCCGGGGCTTCAGGGGATATTTCCCCGCACATCAAGGGAATCTCAAGAATATACTATGTGTAATAAAGCAATAAACCAGTGTATAAGAGACCAGGTCTCAGAGATGCAGTTAGAGCACCTCGTGACGATACCTTGCTGTCTGATCTGATGTGTTCTGCTCCGACGGAATAAAACTTTGTTTCCTGCCTTCCAGTCTCCGGCGCCTGCCTCTTTTATTGGTAAATTATCGAGTGGTATGAGAGGCGATTACCGCCGGGCAAATACTTGAAAGATTATCGACTGAAACTGCCGCTACCATTTAACAATTGGCGCCCAACGTGGGGCCCATCAGCGACACGTGGATCCAGTGGGAGAGGTCCCGACGACAGAGTGAACGACTGCAACGATCGGGAGAGCTCCTGCCCAATAGACCCTCGTCTGGCAGCCGATCATCCGAACTTCACTGGTTCCGAGCAGACCTCTCTCGAGTGATCTACTGTCCTGACTGGGAACCATCAGGAGTGCCGCGGCAAATACGGAGAATAGAGGACGATCGGGCGCTGGAGGCGGAAGACGAGAAACTGTCCACGCGGTCCGGGTAAGGTCGTGATATACGACAAAAGTGCGAAATAATTGATTGATTGTTTGAATACTAGTATTGCTCATTGATTGTTCTCTTTGAGATATTCGTTGTCTACAAACGGGGAGGAGTAGAAATACTCTCTCTCTCTCCCTTTGCAGATAGTGAAGGGTAGGTAACGCAGACTTTTGTCCCCGTTGAAACCCGTCGTGCCTATCTTTATCTCCCCATTGATTGATTGTCCGAACATTGATTGTTTTGAAGAATAGTGCTTTTGAGATATTCTCTGTTTGCAAATAACGTAGAATAGGAATATTCTGTCTAGTCTTTGCAAATAGTGAAGGGTAGGTAACGCAGACTTTTGTCCCCGTTGAAACCCGTCGTGCCTATCTTTATCTCCCCATTGATTGATTGATTGATTGTCCGAACACTAGTTGTTCGATATTGGTTCTTTGGAGGTATTCTCTGCTTACAAATAACGAAGAATAGAGATATTCTGTCTAGTCTTTGCAAGCAGTGAAAAGATAGGTAATGCCTATCTTCTCCCCACTGATTGGTAGTTGGTTCTGCCCGGACCGCTTATTAGAGGTGAACCATCCGGCTCCACTGGAAGGCACCCCTAATAAGGACATGTTCACTAAATATGGACTAGTCGCCGTAGCCTATAGCAAGCTGTGGCATAAATATACCAAGAAGGACCCCGAAAGTCAGTGGCCACTGATGGGATCCTTCGACGACCATAAGATAGAAGCGCTAGAAATAGCTCTGCGTAGCAATAAGACGACGCCTACTATGCTTGACAGTATTGGCATGTGGCGCAAAGAAGCGACACAACGGAAAAAGAGGGAAGAAGTAAAAGCAGAAAAGGAATTACGAAAGGCAGCTCACCTTGCCGCTAAAAAGTTAGAAGAAGACATAAAGGAGAGAAGGGAAACTAAACTAAGACAGGAGCCCGAAACCTCAGGCCAGTACGCTGTTAGGACCCCTTCTTTGCTCTACCCTGAGTTGTTCTCCAAGCAGCGAACGAATGACGAATTACTGTTAGGTCCCCCGATCATTTACATGCCCCCTCCGTATGCACCCTCCCGATCAGTAGTGCAACACCCACAACCCCCGAACACGAGCGAAAGCAGTACAGGGGCCTCGGCCCTCACGGCCTCCGCGCCGGATGAGCCTCTTGTACTGAACCCGATGTCGACTACGACGCTAGACGACCATGAGATAGGAAAGAAAGAGTCCACCAGAATGAAACGATTAACTAAGGATGAAAGATCAGGAATCGATAGAATAGTAGGGACGCTGGTGGAGCGAAAAGAAAGTGAGGAGTATATAACAGACGTGTATAGCTCGTATGCCGACAGCCGCAGACGACACTTCGTCGTACGGCTCTGTTATCACGCCCTGAATGCATATGAGGACAGATACCACGATAAAGGTCCCGAAGGCTTAGCGGCCCTATATAGGAAGGTAGACATTGGGGAAGAAGGAGAGGGCGATGTAACGAACCTCTTCACTCGTACACTCGAGGTCTACCGACACCTTAAAGAACATGGACAGACCACCAAAACAGAAACCCCCATAGCAACTAAGCCCCAGGGAGGAAGGGCCGATGCCATGATGCCCATTAAAGAAGCTGCCCCCTACTGGGTCCCCCCACGGGGTCAGGGAACACACGACGACATCAACCACCAAGATGCGAAGGGAAGGGTTGTATATAACTGGGTCTACCAGCCGTGGGACCGGCAAGATATTTTGACCTTTAGAAAGACTCTACCCGACTTGAGAAAGAACCCGACCGCCTTCTACACTGAATTGGGTACAGCCTTAGGCTCAACGATAATGACGTTGGCAGATATCGACTTGTTCTTTGGGCTATGCCTGCCGGCTGATGTGTGGAAACAAATCCGGAAAGTTGACCACGCCGAGCCGTTCGGATATACCTGGGTACAACTCGATACCATAGACAAGCAGCGAGAACCTGGACAGAAACCCCCGAAAGCCATCTTAGAGCTCCCAGACAAGATTGTACAAAAGCTGAAGACTCTAATCCCAGAAAGAAAGGTAGACTGGTCGATAGTGACGGCTTGCCGCCAGAAACCCCAGGAGGATGTGTCTGAATACTTCTCCCGATTCGAGACTGTGTTTTCCGATTACAGTGGCCAAGACATGACCACCGCAACCGGACACCACCTCTTTGTCCAGAATTATGTAAAGGGTCTGTCTCAAGAAGTCTCCCAGAAGCTACAGACCAGCGAGAGTAGTTGGGCAGCCTCCAAACCCGCAGCAATTCTCCAGATGGCCCAATACTACGAAAATCAGAAGAACGAGAACGATAGGGCGTCAGAGAAGAAGAAAAAGGAATTAAAGGAGAGGGTGATGATAGCACAGTTGCAAGGGGTGACCATAGGAAGGGAACCCCCAAAAGAGAATTACCAACCAACCACCCCTAGAAAGCTACCCCCTAGAGACCATACACCTACACCCTACAACGGACGGAGAGACTTAGATGGAAATCAATGTGCGTTCTGTAGAGGGTTCGGACACTGGAAATCCCAGTGCCCGGTCCTCCTGGAAATAAACAAGAATAGGGACCCCAGAGACACAGCATATGACCCCAGAAATAGAGGACAGGGACGAGGGCACACGAACAACACCATCAACGACAGGCCAGGCAGACCAAACACCTTTGATCGCCCCCGCCAAAACCAGTGTCAGCAGTCCGACTATGAGAGCACTCATGACTTCGCATAGGACCGCCAGGGGCAAGGGAGGGATCCAGTCGAACTCCGTGTTGACCAGCAAGGTCCTTACGTCACCGCTAAGGTCTTGGGCACAAAATCTCCATTCCTGGTAGATACTGGGGCGACACGTAGTGCGTTATCTAAACGACTGATTCCTAGGGCACCCTTGTCTGGCTCACACGTAACCTCAATAGGCTTTGACGGAATGCCCTCCACTAACCCCTTATCAGCACCAATCCCCTTTGACTTAGAAGATAACACCACTGACACGACCTTTCTGCTCTCCTCCAACACCCCCGATGCTATTATGGGACTTGATTTGCTAAAACATTTTCGAGCCACTATCAGATGCTCCCCAGACGGAGTTCGAGTCATCCTACACGATAACCCAGATCTGTCCAGACCCTGTCACACTCGGCGTATGCTCTCTATAACCGATGCTGATATGTCCCTACTCGACACATTACCTTCACATCTATGGGCTAAAACCGACTCAGATGTAGGGCGCATGGTGATCGATCCGGTACACATAACCGTCCGACCGGACGCAGTGCTCCCGAAGCTTCTACAGTATCGGATATCACCCGAAGGCGAGAAGGCATTGGTGGAAATCATCGAGTCCCTGGTCGAGGCAGGAGTGGTAGAAGAAGTAGTGAGTAATGTTTGCAACAGCCCTATCCTACCCATTGTAAAGAAGCAAGGCGAGGGGGATGAGAAAGCCTACCGTTTCATTGTTGACTTGCGAGAGGTTAACAAAGTAGTCATACCCCAGTACCCCGTAGTCTCAGACATCACCACCATCCTCACCCTGATTCCATCCACTGCCACCATCTTTACTGTTATTGACCTCAAGAACGCATTCTTTTCCATCCCCATCCACCCAGACAGCCGCTACCTGTTCGGCTTCACTTTAAAAGCCCGTTCGTACAGATTCTGCAGGGCACCCCAGGGCTACACTGAGAGTCCCAGTATTTACAGCCAAGCCCTCAAGAGGCAACTGGATGCAGTCCAACTGCCCGATGGAGTGGTATTGGTACAGTACGTCGACGACATTCTTTTGGCGGCCGACACCACTCCTCTTGCCGTCACAGCCACCATTCACCTCCTCCGCTTCCTTGCGGAGAACGGTCACAAGGTCTCCAGGAAGAAATTGCAATTCTGCCAGCCCCAGGTAACTTATCTAGGCCACCTACTATCCAAAGACGGGAGGAAACTTACCCCTGACCGAATTCAAACCATCCTAGAAACCCCTGTTCCCAAAACTCAGAAGCAAGTACGATCCCTAGTGGGCCTCACCTCCTTTTGTCGACAGTGGTTGCCAAACTTCAGTCTCACCATAAAGCCTCTGCTTTCCCTGCTGGCTAAGGATGTCCCCTTCCCCCTCCCCTGGACACCCGAATGCCAATCCTCCTTCAAAGAATTACGAGACGCCCTCTGCTCGGCCCCAGTCCTAGGAACCCCAGACTACACTAAACCTTTCTCCCTCTACACCCACGAAAGGGAGGGATGTGCGTTGTCTGTCCTAACCCAGTCCATAGGCCCAAAGCAACGCCCTTGTGCCTACTTCTCTGCCACTCTCGACCCCGTAGCCAGAGCCTTGCCCGCCTGCCTTCGAGCAGTAGCCGCCGCTGCTGTCTCTATCCGACAAAGTGAGGGGATCGTGCTCTCGAACCCCCTCACAGTATTGGTACCCCATGCTGTTGATACCCTCCTGAACCAAACCAAGACTCAACACCTGACTAGCGCACGACTGACTGGGTATGAACTGACTCTGCTTGCACCCCATATCACATTGAAACGATGCACCACTCTGAATCCAGCTACTCTACTACCTCTCCCTGACGCTGACCCCAATGCATCCCCTATACATGACTGCGTGACCCTCACCGACGAGCAAACCAAGAGTAGGGTTGACCTCCGGGATACTGCCTTCCCGGACCCTGACGGAGAACTGTGGGTGGATGGCTCATGCATCAAGCTCCCTGATGGCACCACCTCAGCTGCCTATGCAGTCACCACAGCTCGAACAGTTGTTGAGACAGCCCGCATCACACAGCGATCCGCACAGGCGGCTGAACTAATTGCCCTCACACGAGCCTGCATCCTGGCAGCAAGGACAACCGCAAACATTTACACAGACAGTCAGTATGCCTTTGGGGTAGTTCACCACTTCGGGCTCTTATGGAAAGAGAGGGGATTCTTGACTTCTCATGGCACACCCATCCTGCATGGAGATCTAGTCTCTGCCCTGACCGAAGCAGTCCTCCTCCCCACACGGATAGCTGTGATCAAATGCCAGGCACACAAGAAGGTGACAGACATTATAGGTCAGGGAAATGCACTAGCTGACATTACTGCCCGAACCACAGCCGAGAATAGGTCCACGACCCGTATGTACGTGACCAGGTCACAAACTGAGAGATGGAAGGATGCTAGGGAAACGATTAGGGATATCCAACTAGCCAGCACACCACACGAATTAACTGAATGGGCCCGGGTAGGATTGAAGGACGATGACGGTTGTTGGCGAACTAAAGACTCGAACAAATGGTTGCTACCCGACTCATACTTGATCCCCATGCTGACCATGGCACACTCCCCCGCACACATAGGGTCTGCCCCCATGATCGAACTCATCTCCAAAGTCTGGCACAACGACAGAATACCAGACTCAGCCAAACGTCTGGTCCAACAATGCCTAGTATGCCTCCAACACAACCCTGGGAAAGGAACTGCTGTACCCCGGGGAGGGTTTGGGGTCCCCAATCACCCCTTTGAAGTCCTACAAATGGACTACGTCCAGCTAGAAAGGTGCCAAGGTTTAAAGTATGTGCTTGTCGTTGTATGTGCCTTCAGCAAGTGGGTGGAAGC
The DNA here is from genome assembly GCF_964204655.1 of Triturus cristatus. Taxonomy (NCBI): domain Eukaryota; kingdom Metazoa; phylum Chordata; class Amphibia; order Caudata; family Salamandridae; genus Triturus; species Triturus cristatus. The sequence continues at coordinate 895,598,124 of NC_140591.1, read as the reverse complement.
CTACCCGACCCATGATAACACCGCTATGACTACCGCAAAAGTACTACTGAAGGAGTTCTTCCCCCGATACGGCCTTTGTCGAATTTTGTGGAGCGACAATGGCCCCCACTTCGTAGCCGAAGTTATCCAACTCATCTTAAAAGGGTTGGGTGTAAAACAGAAGTTCCATGCGGTCTTCCATCCCCAATCTGCAGGCCTGGTTGAGCGACACAATGCCACATTGAAGCTTAAGATAGCAAAAATAGTCGCCACCACAGGACTAAGATGGCCAGACGCTCTCCCACTAGCATTGCTATCAATGCGTTCCACCCCCACCAAACACCACTTAACCCCCTACGAGGTCGTCTTTGGGCGGCCCATGAACCTTTGGACTGCACCAAAACCATCATCCCTCCACGACGTCCCGGACGTCCTCATGTCTGACTATTTGTATAACCTAACTAAGACGTTGTCTGTTATCCACCAGCAGGTGCTGCACGCCATTCCCGATGTTTCCAGGGGCCCGGGACACGACATCCAACCCGGTGACTTCGTCTTAGTGCGTAACTTCCAGCGCACCAAGAGTCTGGAGCCCCGGTGGACGGGCCCCCTGCAAGTCCTGATCACCACCCGAACAGCTCTTCGAGTGGAGGGGAAACGCAATTGGCTGCATGCACACCACTGCAAGAAGGTATCACCGACCCTGACAACCACGGACAACATCACCGCCCAAGAGGAACTACTGGACAAAGACCGACCATCCCCGAGCCGCTGCCCGGATACAGAGACACTTGAGTTGATTGAATATCCCGATCCCACTGTGCCATCCAAAGAAGGGTATAACTTGCGACGAAAGGAGAGAACTTCGGCTAAGCAGACCACAGGCTAAGTGGAAATCTCAGAACGGTAGCCTAGTCGCCTCAAAGGCCACCAGGAGAGAAACTAAAACGAAGTCTGTGGTTCTGCCCGCTACCGAGTCTCTTGAAGGTGATGGAAGCGCCCGACATGAAGATGATGGAAGCAACCGGACGTCCGAAGATCCACTTCAACAACCCAAAGACTGGCCGAATGCACAGCTTTAAGACAATAGCACTTTTCATTTCCCTTCTCTTTTGCCTTCTCCTCGTGGTTACCTTCTGGATCATGGAGGAGAGCACACCCGCTCATAAGACATTGCTGACTACCGTTCAACCTACCACCACGAAAGAACACCATCTGATCTCACTTTCACCCCAACTCCGAGAAAGGCGTAAGGAGTTCTGGAATAACTCTTTTGTGCAGTTACTCCACCAACACAATCTTGCCACCAACGCCACTAACTGCTGGATCTGTGGATTGCTACCACATGCCACTGGGCACTCAATCCCTTTCATCCCTTCACCTTTTTCTGTCCATGGTTCCTGCCTCGCCTGGCTGATCCTCCTGCAGGAGAGCTACAAGGACAATGCCACTTCCGGCAGAACCATGTCACACTTCTACCATGGGTTCTGGCTGAACAAAACTGGTAGAACTTCCGCCCTCTTCTGCCCTCTGAGATCGAACACTTCCTTTCACATGGACATCCCTGCCAAAGAACGAGTTGAAATGCAAGTGTTCAACAATCCAGCCAGACCCACCTTCTCTTACCTCCGAAAACGGACGGCCGCCACCCTAACAGTGGCCCTGTCCGTCATCAACATCACTGGATCTGTATGCCTCGAAGGCCTGGGGGCACAGCTGGTGGGCCACAGCTCCTGCCTCATCACCCGAACATTGGACTCGGTTGACCCACCTTCCTTTGTTGCCTCCCCGAATATGTACTTCGTGTGTGGTACTAAGGCCTACACCTGGCTCCCGAAAGGTTGGGGAGGCACCTGCTACATCGCCTTTGTCCTTCCTCCGACGTATGTGGCACCAGCAAACCATCACCGACAGAAACGTGCCAAAGACATTGTACAAACCGACTCCACCAGAGCACAGTTCATGGACGCCGTAAAGGGTCTTGTTCCGCTCTGGGGTCCGATGGCGAACAGCCGTGCCATCCGCCACTTAACCCAGGCAGTCGAAACAGCAATGAACATTACAGCTGGCGCCCTCGCCAACAACACCGCTGAGCTTCAGGCCGTCCGCCTGGTGGCTCTCCAGAACCGCCTTGTTCTAGATGTGGTTCTGGCTGACCGTGGAGGAGCATGCCGCATCATTGGGTCCAGCTGTTGTACCTACGTACCGGATAACTCACCCTCAGTCTACAAAGCAATTGAACACCTCCACAGACTGTCCACAGAGGTCCATCAAGAACAAGAGGAATGGTCACTGGGGAGTTGGTTTTGGGACGCTATTAAAGGTTGGGGATGGAGGCTGTTTTCATTCATCCTCATACCAATCATGGTACTATGTGGATGTTGCTTGGGGATTCAGTGTCTGCCACCTTTATGTTCGCTTTTTATGAACTGCATCTGCCCTAAGACTTTGGACTTTGAAACTGAGCGGATGAAAGCTCTGAATGAGGTGGAGGTACGGGGTATTATGGGGATAGATCCAAACTAGGCAAGCTGGCGAGACATGTTAAAAGGGAGGACTGTGGAAATTTAGCGTGCAAACTGAACATTATCTGCGCCATCTTGCCTCTCCCCAGCGCCACGCACAGCGAATGCACGGCCGCCATTTTAGGCACCCCACTCTCTCCCCGCTCACTCTCGACCGCCAGCGCTTTCCCCTGGCGCTGCAAGCATCCCCCGCGCGCTGGCCACCCCCGCTCTCTCATACAGGCCATAAACCCTCTCCTTCTGCGCGACCCTGCTACGGAACCACTTCCGACCGACAACCCATACATGGTCATGCCTCTCCTTTGATAACCCCCTTCCTCTGCGCTCCATTGTCTGAACTGGTCCCAGGCCATCACCTAGCCCTGCGGATGCAGTTTATTGCCCCTACTGTAAGGGAAACACCCCACATCAAAGGGATTACAGTAGAATCAAAGCCCCTACCCCCTGAGACCCGGCCGGTTGCACACACCCCCGGGAATTAGCGGAATTCCCTGCTGCGCGATAGCCATCTCCCACTGCGGGTAGGGTGGGAACCTCTACTGTAACCATGTGTGGGAGCGGATCTGAGCCGGGGCTTCAGGGGATATTTCCCCGCACATCAAGGGAATCTCAAGAATATACTATGTGTAATAAAGCAATAAACCAGTGTATAAGAGACCAGGTCTCAGAGATGCAGTTAGAGCACCTCGTGACGATACCTTGCTGTCTGATCTGATGTGTTCTGCTCCGACGGAATAAAACTTTGTTTCCTGCCTTCCATTCTCCGGCGCCTGCCTCTTTTATTGGTAAATTATCGAGTGGTATGAGAGGCGATTACCGCCGGGCAAATACTTGAAAGATTATCGACTGAAACTGCCGCTACCATTTAACAGAGTTGTAGCCAAGGTGTGCTAAACCCTCTACACACAACTCTAAGTTCAGTAGAACTTATTGTATTCTAGCTTGAATTTATATGTACCTTTGGTACCAAGTGGCTTTCACTTTAGAAATTCAATTTGTTATCTGGTAAAACAATGGCAAGCTTGAATCCAACCGCTGCACACCAATGTGAGAAGTTGGCCTGGCATATGCTGTTACTAGTTATAGGGACACCTTGCACCAGTCCAATTTGACTCTTATTGATGATAGGTTTAAGACAACCTTTAACCCCTTCAGTGCCCATGACGAGCTGGACTCGTCATGGGCTGCGGTGGCGCTGTGCCCATGACGAGTCCAGCTCGTCATGAACTCCGCCCGCTAATAAAAAGCGCGGCACTGGGCGGGGAAAGGGGCGGGCATGCAAGGGGTTAAAGAAAGCTATCCTAGTGGTAGCTGTGGAGAGCAGCCTTCAGGCTAAGTCTTGAAGGAGTGTTAAGTTTATTGTTTTACCATAATAACCTCTTGAATAACCAAATGAAAGAGTAGCCCACACAGGTATATATATAAAATATATGTATTTATTCTAGACAGAATCCCACAGTCACTTTATGTGGCTAGTGGCAAAGTTACAATTCAAACAAGCATTTATAAACACAATAAATAGCACAGAAATCAATGGGCCCCAGGGGGGGGACCAAACCATATACTAAAATAGTGGTATAAGAACCACGACAATTCTACAGGCAATGCCTAGGGCATTCAAGATCGCTTGCCCCTTCAGAATCCACCCACAGTTAAGAGGAAGGGGACCCACGGGAGACGCGTGCAGTGCAAAGAGCTGCTATCGGGATCGCAATGTTAGCCTATGGAGAATGTCGCGGTTGAATATTTAAAGTTTAAAGACACTTCTAGCAACAGTACAAAGTTAAGGCTTGAGACTTAAGGCTTTGGAGAGCCCACCACCACGGGAGTACCGAAGTACCACTGTTACCTGCCCCAGGGAAGCCGGGTGCATAGGTCGATTCTGGTGTCGGGTCGCGGGCTGATATTCTATGGAAAAGTAGTCCAAACTGCTGCTAGCTGAAAGCGTCGTTGAAGTCGTGAAGATTGAAGATGAAGAGAAGATAAAGATGAACCTGAAAGCAGAGGGGACAGAGTCTGGGTCATGGCACAGTGACCAGGGAGCTCACAGGAAGGAGCTTGTGGATGTCGGGTGCTTCAGGTGTAGAAGGTACAGCTGGGCTCTGCAGTCACGGGCTTTGGGAGGCTTCAAGGAAGGCCAGCTTCTGGAGGGCGACTGTCCCACGTCAGATAAGGGTCGCTGCAGTGTTAGTGTCCCGATTGGATCCACTAAGCATTGGCAACTGCAACCCATGCAAGATGAACAAAGCAGCTGCTGGTGCAGACCCACGAGGTCTGAGGGTGCTCTCCTTTGCAGGGAGCGCAGAGCAGGCCTGGAGCAACCAGGGGAACTCTTGGAAAGGTAGATTGTCCTCCGTCAGGGCCCACAAGTTGAGAGACAAGGGACCGCAGAAGGCAGCAAAATGGAGTGCGTAAAAGGGCTCCTACGGGCCACTGGAGCGGACTAGGGAGCTGAGCTTTGGCACGGATGCTGCTTCAAGGTTGGCTCAGAAATGGGCCAAAGCACAACTTCCCCACTGGTTGGGGTCATGTGCTATGCAAGAGGTGGCTGGGGTCTCGGGGTATGCAGGGATCTCGGCACCCACGTGGTCCACGGTGCTCAGGCTTGCTGGACACGCTCACAGGACTCTGGGATGCACTGGAGACCCACCTCAAGGTTGATGGAAGGCATTGAAGTTCGTGAGAGCAGCAAAGTTCCAACCGGGTATCTTGCAGTCTTTTAGGTGCCTGCCAAGCAGGGGGATAACTCCTTTATCCCAAGGGTGATTTCTTCAGTCAGCTGGGCAGCAGCTCATCGAAGGTCAGTTCTGTTAAGTTCTGGACGAATCTGAGGCTCTGGGGCCAGGTTATTCCCATATATCCCCAAGATTAGGGGATGGTCCCAAATAGAGCCTACCAATCAGAGTAGAGGCGGGAAAGGGTGGCTACACCCACTCCCCTTTGTGTGTTTCCCACCTGGGCGAGGGGCAGGATGCCCCTGAACCAGTTCCAGGCGGTGTATGCAGAATTGGGGCTCTGCAGCTGCCTACGTGCAACTCTGAAAGGACATTTGGTGCACCCACCCTGTTCCAATCCACATATCCTGTCTGGGGAGGTGCTGGCACCTCCCTGCCACAGGAGCCCTATTGTCCAGATGGCGAGGCTGGGGTTTTCCCCAGCAACAGCCAGCCAAAGTCGTGTAGGTGGCGGACAGTAGCCATTTTGTAGTACATATGCACTTTTAACTTGGTGTCTAAATTCTACCGCTTTTCCCATATCACCCTACTAGCAAGGGGGAATCGTGCCCTCATGCCCATGGCTGGACTGGGGGTATGATTCCTTCATGTTTGACACCAAACACGATATGGTTCTGTGTAGCCATTCTCAAGTTATCGCGATGACGCGATTTACTTATAATGCGGTTAAGAGTATATGGTATGGCTACACTACAAACAACCCAGTAACGGTTTTACGAAGGTTGCAGAGAGGTCCTACTCACGTAGGGGTCCCCCCTCACACATACCTCAGCACCCAGCCCTGTAGGATTACCAGTGCCTGCCATACGGGTGACCTATGAGAGTATATGTGTTGTAATGGTATGGGATATAGGGTACCTACATCCCTGTAAGGGGTGCTAGCACCACCTTACCCAGACTACAGTAGTGGTCCGGTGGTGTCAGTTTGGGTGGCTGTCCCAGGGTGGCACAATAAGTGCTGCGGCCCTGGTAGGCCTACTGGGGGACCCATGCCCTGGGTACCTAGGGTACCATCTACAAGGGACTGGTAGGGCATGCCCAGCAACCAATTAGGTTTGTACCTAGAGTACTTTACATCAGTTTTAGGGAGAAAGCAGATAGGCTGGGGTCCTGGATAGCAGGATCCCAGCCAGACTAGTCAAAAACCACTTAAATACCAGGCAAAAAGTATGCGGGCAACCATTAGTCAGATTCCACTCTCCTACATAAGGTCTTAGACTCGTACTCTGGCCTAATAGCTAAGGTCTTAGACTCGTACTCTGGCCTGCAGGTTAAGGTATTAACTCTTACTCTGGCCTACTGGTTAAGGTCTTAACTCTTACTCTGGCCTACTGGTTAAGGTCTTAACTTTTACTCTGGCCTAATAGCTAAGGTCTTAACTCTTACTCTGGCCTAATAGCAAATGTCTTAGACTCGTACTCTGGCCTAATGGGTAAGGTCTTAACTCTTACTCTGGCCTACTGGTTAAGGTCTCTAACTCTTACTCTGGCCTAATAGCTAAGGTCTTAGACTCGTACTCTGGCCTAATGGTTAAGGTCTTAACTCTTACTCTGGCCTACTGGTTAAGGTCTTAACTCTTACTCTAGCCTAATAGCTAAGGTCTTAACTCTTACTCTGGCCTAATAGCAAATGTCTTAGACTCGTAATCTGGCCTAATAGCTAAGGTCTTAACTCTTACTCTGGCCTAATAGCTAAGATCTTAGACTCGTACTTTGGCCTAATGGTTAAGGTCTTAACTCTTACTCTGGCCTACTGGTTAAGGTCTTAGACTCGTACTCTGGCCTAATAGCTAAGGTCTTAGACTCGTACTCTGGCCTAATGGTTAAGGTCTTAACTCTTACTCTGGCCTACTGGTTAAGGTCTTAACTCTTACTCTGGCCTAATAGCTAAGGTCTTAACTCTTACTCTGGCCTAATAGCTAAGGTGTTAGACTCGTACTCTGGCCTAATAGCTAAGGTCCAAGACTCGTACTCTGGCCTAATGGTTAAGGTCTTAACTCTTACTCTGGCCTAATAGCTAAGGTCTTAGACTCGTACTCTGGCCTAATGGTTAAGGTCTTAACTTTTACTCTGGCCTAATAGCTAAGGTCTTAACTCTTACTCTGGCCTAATAGCTAAGGTCTTAGCTTCGTATTCTGGCCTACTGGTTAAGGTCTTAACTCGTACTCTGGCCTAATGGTTAAGGTCTTAACGCTTACTCTGCTCTAATAGCTAAGGTCTTAGACTCGTACACTGGCCAAATAGCTAAGGTCTTAGACTCGTACTCTGGCCTAATGGTTAAGGTCTTAACTCTTACTCTGGCCTAATAGCTAAGGTCTTAGACTCGTACTCTGGCCTAATAGCTAAGGTCTTAACTCTTACTCGGGCCTAATAGCTAATGTCTTAACACTTACTCTGGCCTAATAGCTAAGGTCTTAGACTCGTACTCTGGCCTAATAGCTAAGGTCTTAACTCTTACTCTGGCCTACTGGTTAAGGTCTTAACTCTTACTCTGGCCTAATAGCTAAGGTATTAGACTCTTATTCTGGCCTAATAGGTAAGGTCTTAGACTCGTACTCTGGCCTAATAGCTAAGGTCTTAACTCTTACTCTGGCCTACTGGTTAAGGTCTTAACTCTTACTCTGGCCTAACAGCTAAGGTCTTAGACTCGTACTCTGGCCTAATAGCTAAGGTCTTAGACTCGTACTCTGGCCTGCAGGTTAAGGTCTTAACTCTTACTCTGGACTAATAGCTAAGGTCTTAACTCTTACTCTGGCCTACTGGTTAAGGTCTTAACTTTTACTCTGGCCTAATAGCTAAGGTCCTAACTCTTACTCAGGCCTAATAGCTAAGGTATTAACTCTTACCCTGGCCTACTGGTTAAGGTCTTAACTTTTACTCTGGCCTAATAGCTAAGGTCTTAGACTCATACTCTGGCCTAATGGTTAAGGTCTTAACTCTTACTCTGGCCTAATAGCTAAGGTCCTAACTCTTACTCAGGCCTAATAGCTAAGGTCTTAACTCTTACTCTGGCCTACTGGTTAAGGTCTTAACTATTACTCTGGCCTAATAGCTAAGGTCTTAACTCTTACTCTGGCCTAATAGCTAAGGTCTTAGACTCGTACTCTGGCCTAATAGCTAAGGTCTTAGGCTTGTACTGTGGCCTATAGGTTAAGGCCTTAACTCTTTCTCTAGCCTACTGGTTAAGGTCTTTACCCTTACTCTGGCATAATAGCTAAGGTCTTAGACTCGTACTCTGGCCTAATGGTTAAGGTCTTAACTCTTACTCTGGCCCAATAGCTAGGGTCTTAACTCGTACTCTGGCCTAATAGCTAAGGTCTTAGACTCATACTCTGGCCTAATGGTTAAGGTCTTACCTCTTACTCTGGCCTACTGGTTAAAGTCTTAACTGTTACTCTGGCCTAATAGCTAAGGTCTTAACTCTTACTCTGGCCTAATAGCTAAGGTCTTAGACTCGTACTCTGGCCTACTGGTTAAGGTCTTAACTCTTACTCTGGCCTAATAGCTAAGGTCTCAACTCTTACTCTGTACTAATAGCTAAGGTCTTAACTCTTACTCTGGCCTAATAGCTAAGGTCTTAGACTCATACTCTGGCCTAATGGTTAAGGTCTTAACTCTTACTCTGGCCTACTGGTTAAGGTCTTAACTCTTACTCTGGCCTAATAGCTAAGGTCTTAGATTTGTACTCTGGCCTAATGGTTAAGGTCTTAACTCTTACTCTGGCCTAATAGCTAAGGTCTTAGATTCGTACTCTGTACTACTGGTTAAGGTCTTAACTCTTACTTTGGCCTACTGGTTAAGGTCTTAACTCTTACTCTGGCCTAATAGCTAAGGTCTTAGACTCATACTCTAGCCTAATGGTTAAGGTCTTAACTCTTACTCTGGCCTACTGGTTAAGGTCTTAACTCTTACTCTGGCCTAATAGCTAAGGTCTTAACGCTTACTCTGGCCTAATAGCTAAGATCTTAACTCTTACTCTGGCCTAATAGCTAAGGTCTTAGACTAGTACTCTGGCCTAATGGGTAAGGTCTTAATTCTTACTCTGGCCTACTGGTTAAGGTCTTTAACTCTTACTCTGGCCTAATAGCTAATGTCTTAGACTCGTACTCTGGCCTAATGGTTAAGGTCTTAACTCTTACTCTGGCCTACTGGTTAAGGTCTTAACTCTTACTCTGGCCTAATAGCTAAGGTCTTAACTCTTACTCTGGCCTAATAGCAAAGGTCTTAGACTCGTAATCTGGCCTAATAGCTAAGGTCTTAAATCTTACTCTGGCCTAATAGCTAAGATCTTAGACTCGTACTTTGGCCTAATGGTTAAGGTCTTAACTCTTACTCTGGCCTACTGGTTAAGGTCTTAGACTCGTACTCTGGCCTAATAGCTAAGGTCTTTGACTCGTACTCTGGCCTAATGGTTAAGGTCTTAACTCTTACTCTGGCCTACTGGTTAAGGTCTTAACTTTTACTCTGGCCTACTGGTTAAGGTCTTAACTCTTACTCTGGCCTAATAGCTAAGGTCTTAACTCTTACTCTGGCCTAATAGCAAAGGTCTTAGACTCGTAATCTGGCCTAATGGGTAAGGTCTTAACTCTTACTCTGGCCTACTGGTTAAGGTCTTAACTCTTACTCTGGCCTAATAGCTAAGGTCTTAGCTTCGTACTCTGGCCTACTGGTTAAGGTCTTAACTCTTACTCTGGCCTAATAGCTAAGGTCTTAGACTCGTACTCTGGCCTAATAGCTAAGGTCTTAGACTCGTACTCTGGCCTAATGGTTAAGGTCTTAACTCTTACTCTGGCCTACTGGTTAAGGTCTTAACTCTTACTCTGGCCTAATAGCTAAGGTCTTAGCTTCGTACTCTGGCCTACTGGTTAAGGTCTTAACTCGTACTCTGGCCTAATGGTTAAGGTCTTAACGCTTACTCTGCTCTAATAGCTAAGGTCTTAGACTCGTACTCTGGCCTAATAGCTAAGGTCTTAGACTCGTACTCTGGCCTAATGGTTAAGGTCTTAACTCTTACTCTGGCCTAATAGCTAAGGTCTTAGACTTGTACTGTGGCCTAATGGTTAAGGTCCTAAGTTTTACTCTGGCCTAATAGCTAAGGTTTTAACTCTTACTCTGGCTTAATAGCTAAGGTCTTAGCCTCGTACTCTGGCCTACTGGTTAAGGTCTTAACTCTTACTCTGGCCTACTGGTTAAGATCTTAACTCTTACTCTGGCCTAATAGCTAAGGTCTTAGACTCGTACTCTGGCCTAATAGCTAAGGTCTTAGACTCATACTCTGGCCTAATGGTTAAGGTCCTAACTCCTACTCTGGCCTAATAGCTAAGGTCTTAGACTCGTACTCTGGCCTAATGGTTAAGGTCTTAACTTTTACTCTGGCCTAATAGCTAAGGTCTTAACTCTTACACTGGACTAATAGCTAAGGTGTTAGACTCGTACTCTGGCCTATTGGTTAAGGTCTTAACTCTTACTCTGGCCTACTGGTTAAGGTCTTAACTCTTACTCTGGCCTAATAGCTAAGGTCTTAGACTCGTACTCTGGCCTAATAGCTAAGGTCTTAGCTTCGTACTCTGGCCTAATGGTTAAGGTCTTAACTCATACTCTGGCCTAATAGCTAAGGTCTTAGACTCGTACTCTGGCCTAATGGTTAAGGTCTTAACTTTTACTCTGGCCGAATATATAAGGTCTTAACTCTTACACTGGACTAATATCTAAGGTCTTAGACTCGTACTCTGGCCTATTGGTTAAGGACTTAACTCTTACTCTGGCCTACTGGTTAAGGTCTTAACTCTTACTCTGGCCTAATAGCTAAGGTCTTAGACTCGTACTCTGGCCTAATGGTTAAGGTCTTAACTCTTACTCTGGCCTAATAGCTAAGGTCTTAACTCTTACTCTGGCCTAATAGCTAAGGTCTTAGACTCGTACTCTGGCCTAATAGCTAAGGTCCTAGAATCGTACTCTGGCCTAATGGTTAAGGTCTTAACTCTTACTCTGACCTAATAGCTAAGGTCTTAACTCTTACTCTGGCCTACTGGTTAAGGTCTTTACTCTTACTCTGGCCTACTGGTTAAGGTCTTAACTCTTACTATGGCCTAATAGCTAAGGTCTTAGACTCGTACTCTGGCCTAATAGCTAAGGTCTTAACTCTTACTCTGGTCTAATAGCTAACGTCTTAGACTCGAACTCTGGCCTTCTGGTTAAGGTCTTAACTCTTACTCTGGCCTACTGGTTAAGGTCTTAACTCTTACCTTGGCCTAATAGCTAAGGTCTTAGACTTGTACTCTGGCCTAATGGTTAAGGTCTTAACTCTTACTCTGGCCTAATAGCTAAGGTCTTAACTCTTAATCTGGCCTACTGGTTAAGGTCTTAACTCTTACTCTGGCCTACTGGTTAAGGTCTTAACTCTTACTATGGCCTAATAGCTAAGGTCTTAGACTCGTACTCTGGCCTAATAGCTAAGGTCTCAGACTTGTACTCTGGCCTACTGGTTAAGGTCTTAACTCTTACTCTGGCCTACTGGTTAAGGTCTTAACTCTTACTCTTGCCTAATAGCTAAGGTCTTAACTCTTACTCTGGCCTAATAGCTAAGGTCTTGGACTCGTACTCTGACCTAATGGTTAAGGTCTTAACTCTTACTCTGGCCTACTGGTTAAGGTCTTAACTCTTACTCTGGCCTAATAGCTAAGGTCTTACACTCGTACTCTGGCTTAATGGTTAAGGTCTTAACTCTTACTCTGGCCTAATAGCTAAGGTCTTAACTCGTACTCTGGCCTAATAGCTAAGGTCTTAACTCTTACTCTTGCCTAATAGCTATGGTCTTAGACTCGTACTCTGGACTACTGGTTAAGGTCTTAACTCTTACTCTGGCCTACTGGTCAAGGTCTCAACTCTTACTCTGGCCAAATAGCTAAGGTCTTAACTCTTACTCTGGCCTAATAGCTAAGGTCTTAGGCTCGTACTCTGGCCTAATGGTTAAGGTCTTAACTCTTACTCTGGCCTACTGGTTAAGGTCTCAAATCTTACTCTGGTCTAATAGCTAAGGTCTTAGTCTCGTACTCTGGCCTAATGGTTAAGGTCCTAACTCTTACTCTGGCCTAATAGCTAAGGGCTTAGACTCGTACTCTGGCCTAATGGTTAAGGTCTTAACTCTTACTCTGGCCTACTGGTTAAGGTCTTAACTCTTACTCTGGCCTAATAGCTACGGTCTTAACTCTTACTCTGGCCTAATAGCAAAGGTCTTAGACTCGTAATCTGGTCTAATAGCTAAGGTCTTAACTATTAATTTGGCCTAGTAGCTAAGGTCTTAGACTCGTACTATGGCCTACAGGTTAAGGTCTTAACTCTTACTCTGGCCTACTGGTTAAGGTCTTAACTCTTACTCTGGCCTAATAGCTAAGGTCTTAGACTCGTACTCTGGCCTAGTAGCTAAGGTCTTAGACTCGTACTCTGGCCTAATAGCTAAGGTCTTAGACTCGTACTCTGGCCTAATGGTTAAGGTCTTACCTCTTACTCTGGCCTACTTGTTAAGGTCTTAACTGTTACTCTGGCCTAATAGCTAAGGTCTTAACTCTTACTCTGGCTTAATAGCTAAGGTCTTAGACTCGTACTCTGGCCTACTGGTTAAGGTCTTAACTCTTACTCTGGCCTAATAGCTAAGGTCTCAACTCTTACTCTGTCCTAATAGCTAAGGTCTTAACTCTTACTCTGGCCTAATAGCTAAGGTCTTAGACTCGTACTCTGGCCTAATGGTTAAGGTCTTAACTCTTACTCTGGCCTACTGGTTAAGGTCTTAACTCTTACTCTGGCCTAATAGCTAAGGTCTTAGACTCGTACTCTGGCCTAATGGTTAAGGTCTTAACTCTTACTCTGGCCTAATAGCTAAGGTCTTAGACTCGTACTCTGGCCTACTGGTTAAGGTCTTAACTCTTACTTTGGCCTACTGGTTAAGGTCTTAACTCTTACTTTGGCCTAATAGCTAAGATCTTAGACTCGTACTCTGGCCTATTGGTTAAGGTCTTATCTCTTACTCTGGCCTACTGGTTAAGGTCTTAACTATTACTCTGGCCTAATAGCTAAGGTCTTAACTCTTACTCTGGCCTAATAGCTAAGGTCTTAGACTCATACTCTGGCCTAATGGTTAAGGTCTTAACTCTTACTCTGGCCTACTGGTTAGTTCTTAACTCTTACTCTGGCCTAATAGCTAAGGACTTAGACTCGTACTCTGGCCTAATAGCTAAGGTCTTACACTCGTACTCTGGCTTAATGGTTAAGGTCTTAACTCTTACTCTGGCCTAATAGCTAAGGTCTTAACTCTTACTCTGGCCTACTGGTTAAGGTCTTAACTCTTACTCTGCCCTAATAGCTAAGGTCTTAGACTCGTACTCTGGCCTAATAGCTAAGGTCTTAACTCTTACTCTTGCCTAATAGCTAAGGTCTTAGACTCGTACTCTGGCCTACTGGTTAAGGTCTAAACTCTTACTCTGGCCTACTGGTCAAGGTCTCAACTCTCACTCTGGCCTAATAGCTAAGGTCTTAACTCTTACTCTGGCCTAATAGCTAAGGTCTTAGGCTCGTACTCTGGCCTAATGGTTAAGGTCTTAACTCTCACTCTGGCCTACTGGTTAAGGTCTTAACTCTTACTCTGGTCTAATAGCTAAGGTCTTAGACTCGTACTCTGGCCTAATGGTTAAGGTCCTAACTCTTACTCTGGCCTAATAGCTAAGGTATTAGACTTGTACTCTGGCCTACTGGTTAAGGTCTTAACTCTTACTCTGGCCTACTGGTTAAGGTCTTAACTCTTACTCTGGCCTAATAGCTAAGGTCTTAGACTCGTACTCTGGCCTAATAGCTAAGGTCTTAACTCTTACTCTGGCCTACTGGTTAAGGTCTTAACTCTTACTCTGGCCTAATAGCTAAGGTCTTAACTCTTACTCTGGCCTAATAGCTAAGGTCTTAGACTCGTACTCTGGCCTAATGGTTAAGGTCTTAACTCTTACTCTGGCCTAATAGCTAAGGTCTTAGACTCGTACTCTGGCCTACTGGTTAAGGTCTTAACTCTTACTTTGGCCTACTGGTTAAGGTCTTAACTCTTACTTTGGCCTAATAGCTAAGATCTTAGACTCGTACTCTGGCCTATTGGTTAAGGTCTTATCTCTTACTCTGGCCTACTGGTTAAGGTCTTAACTATTACTCTGGCCTAATAGCTAAGGTCTTAACTCTTACTCTGGCCTAATAGCTAAGGTCTTAGACTCATACTCTGGCCTAATGGTTAAGGTCTTAACTCTTACTCTGGCCTACTGGTTAGTTCTTAACTCTTACTCTGGCCTAATAGCTAAGGACTTAGACTCGTACTCTGGCCTAATAGCTAAGGTCTTACACTCGTACTCTGGCTTAATGGTTAAGGTCTTAACTCTTACTCTGGCCTAATAGCTAAGGTCTTAACTCTTACTCTGGCCTACTGGTTAAGGTCTTAACTCTTACTCTGCCCTAATAGCTAAGGTCTTAGACTCGTACTCTGGCCTAATAGCTAAGGTCTTAACTCTTACTCTTGCCTAATAGCTAAGGTCTTAGACTCGTACTCTGGCCTACTGGTTAAGGTCTTAACTCTTACTCTGGCCTACTGGTCAAGGTCTCAACTCTCACTCTGGCCTAATAGCTAAGGTCTTAACTCTTACTCTGGCCTAATAGCTAAGGTCTTAGGCTCGTACTCTGGCCTAATGGTTAAGGTCTTAACTCTCACTCTGGCCTACTGGTTCAGGTCTTAACTCTTACTCTGGTCTAATAGCTAAGGTCTTAGACTCGTACTCTGGCCTAATGGTTAAGGTCCTAACTCTTACTCTGGCCTAATAGCTAAGGTCTTAGACTTGTACTCTGGCCTACTGGTTAAGGTCTTAACTCTTACTCTGGCCTACTGGTTAAGGTCTTAACTCTTACTCTGGCCTAATAGCTAAGGTCTTAGACTCGTACTCTGGCCTAATAGCTAAGGTCTTAACTCTTACTCTGGCCTACTGGTTAAGGTCTTAACTCTTACTCTGGCCTAATAGCTAAGGTCTTAACTCTTACTCTGACCTAATAGCAAAGGTCTTAGACTCGTAATCTGGCCTAATAGCTAAGATCTTAGACTCGTACTCTGGCCTATTGGTTAAGGTCTTATCTCTTACTCTGGCCTACAGGTTAAGGTCTTAACTCTTACTCTGGCCTACTGGTTGAGGTCTTAACTCTTACTCTGGCCTAATTGCTAAGGTCTTAGACTCGTACTCTGGCCTAGTAGCTAAGGTCTTAGACTCGTACTCTGGCCTAATAGCTAAGGTCTTAGACTCGTACTCTGGCCTAATGGTTAAGGTCTTAACTCTTACTCTGGCCTAATAGCTAAGGTCTTAACTCTTACTCTGGCCTAATAGCAAAGGTCTTAGACTCGTAATCTGGCCTAATAGCTAAGATCTTAGACTCGTACTCTGGCCTATTGGTTAAGGTCTTACCTCTTACTCTGGCCTACTGGTTAAGGTCTTAACTGTTACTCTGGCCTAATAGCTAAGGTCTTAACTCCTACTCTGGCCTAATAGCTAAGGTCTTAGACTCGTACTCTGGCCTACTGGTTAAGGTCTTAACTCTTACTCTGGCCTAATAGCTAAGGTCTCAACTCTTACTCTGTCCTAATAGCTAAGGTCTTAACTCTTACTCTGGCCTAATAGCTAAGGTCTTAGACTCGTACTCTGGCCTAATGGTTAAGGTCTTAACTCTTACTCTGGCCTACTGGTTAAGGTCTTAACTCTTACTCTGGCCTAATAGCTAATGTCTTAGACTCGTACTCTGGCCTAATGGTTAAGGTCTTAACTCTTACTCTGGCCTAATAGCTAAGGTCTTAGACTCGTACTCTGGCCTACTGGTTAAGGTGTTAACTCTTACTTTGGCCTACTGGTTAAGGTCTTAACTCGTACTCTGGCCTAATAGCTGAGGTCTTAGACTCGTACTCTGGCCTATTGGTTAAGGTCTTTACTCTTACTCTGGCCTACTGGTTAAGGTCTTAACTCTTACTATGGCCTAATAGCTAAGGTCTTAGACTCGTACTCTGGCCTAATAGCTAAGGTCTTAACTCTTACTCTGGTCTAATAGCTAACGTCTTAGACTCGAACTCTGGCCTTCTGGTTAAGGTCTTAACTCTTACTCTGGCCTACTGGTTAAGGTCTTAACTCTTACCTTGGCCTAATAGCTAAGGTCTTAGACTTGTACTCTGGCCTAATGGTTAAGGTCTTAACTCTTACTCTGGCCTAATAGCTAAGGTCTTAACTCTTAATCTGGCCTACTGGTTAAGGTCTTAACTCTTACTCTGGCCTACTGGTTAAGGTCTTAACTCTTACTATGGCCTAATAGCTAAGGTCTTAGACTCGTACTCTGGCCTAATAGCTAAGGTCTCAGACTTGTACTCTGGCCTACTGGTTAAGGTCTTAACTCTTACTCTGGCCTACTGGTTAAGGTCTTAACTCTTACTCTGGCCTAATAGCTAAGGTCTTAACTCTTACTCTGGCCTAATAGCTAAGGTCTTGGACTCGTACTCTGACCTAATGGTTAAGGTCTTAACTCTTACTCTGGCCTACTGGTTAAGGTCTTAACTCTTACTCTGGCCTAATAGCTAAGGTCTTACACTCGTACTCTGGCTTAATGGTTAAGGTCTTAACTCTTACTCTGGCCTAATAGCTAAGGTCTTAACTCGTACTCTGGCCTAATAGCTAAGGTCTTAACTCTTACTCTTGCCTAATAGCTATGGTCTTAGACTCGTACTCTGGACTACTGGTTAAGGTCTTAACTCTTACTCTGGCCTACTGGTCAAGGTCTCAACTCTTACTCTGGCCAAATAGCTAAGGTCTTAACTCTTACTCTGGCCTAATAGCTAAGGTCTTAGGCTCGTACTCTGGCCTAATGGTTAAGGTCTTAACTCTTACTCTGGCCTACTGGTTAAGGTCTCAAATCTTACTCTGGTCTAATAGCTAAGGTCTTAGTCTCGTACTCTGGCCTAATGGTTAAGGTCCTAACTCTTACTCTGGCCTAATAGCTAAGGTCTTAGACTCGTACTCTGGCCTAATGGTTAAGGTCTTAACTCTTACTCTGGCCTACTGGTTAAGGTCTTAACTCTTACTCTGGCCTAATAGCTACGGTCTTAACTCTTACTCTGGCCTAATAGCAAAGGTCTTAGACTCGTAATCTGGTCTAATAGCTAAGGTCTTAACTATTAATTTGGCCTAGTAGCTAAGGTCTTAGACTCGTACTATGGCCTACAGGTTAAGGTCTTAACTCTTACTCTGGCCTACTGGTTAAGGTCTTAACTCTTACTCTGGCCTAATAGCTAAGGTCTTAGACTCGTACTCTGGCCTAGTAGCTAAGGTCTTAGACTCGTACTCTGGCCTAATAGCTAAGGTCTTAGACTCGTACTCTGGCCTAATGGTTAAGGTCTTACCTCTTACTCTGGCCTACTTGTTAAGGTCTTAACTGTTACTCTGGCCTAATAGCTAAGGTCTTAACTCTTACTCTGGCTTAATAGCTAAGGTCTTAGACTCGTACTCTGGCCTACTGGTTAAGGTCTTAACTCTTACTCTGGCCTAATAGCTAAGGTCTCAACTCTTACTCTGTCCTAATAGCTAAGGTCTTAACTCTTACTCTGGCCTAATAGCTAAGGTCTTAGACTCGTACTCTGGCCTAATGGTTAAGGTCTTAACTCTTACTCTGGCCTACTGGTTAAGGTCTTAACTCTTACTCTGGCCTAATAGCTAAGGTCTTAGACTCGTACTCTGGCCTAATGGTTAAGGTCTTAACTCTTACTCTGGCCTAATAGCTAAGGTCTTAGACTCGTACTCTGGCCTACTGGTTAAGGTCTTAACTCTTACTTTGGCCTACTGGTTAAGGTCTTAACTCTTACTTTGGCCTAATAGCTAAGATCTTAGACTCGTACTCTGGCCTATTGGTTAAGGTCTTATCTCTTACTCTGGCCTACTGGTTAAGGTCTTAACTATTACTCTGGCCTAATAGCTAAGGTCTTAACTCTTACTCTGGCCTAATAGCTAAGGTCTTAGACTCATACTCTGGCCTAATGGTTAAGGTCTTAACTCTTACTCTGGCCTACTGGTTAGTTCTTAACTCTTACTCTGGCCTAATAGCTAAGGACTTAGACTCGTACTCTGGCCTAATAGCTAAGGTCTTACACTCGTACTCTGGCTTAATGGTTAAGGTCTTAACTCTTACTCTGGCCTAATAGCTAAGGTCTTAACTCTTACTCTGGCCTACTGGTTAAGGTCTTAACTCTTACTCTGCCCTAATAGCTAAGGTCTTAGACTCGTACTCTGGCCTAATAGCTAAGGTCTTAACTCTTACTCTTGCCTAATAGCTAAGGTCTTAGACTCGTACTCTGGCCTACTGGTTAAGGTCTTAACTCTTACTCTGGCCTACTGGTCAAGGTCTCAACTCTCACTCTGGCCTAATAGCTAAGGTCTTAACTCTTACTCTGGCCTAATAGCTAAGGTCTTAGGCTCGTACTCTGGCCTAATGGTTAAGGTCTTAACTCTCACTCTGGCCTACTGGTTAAGGTCTTAACTCTTACTCTGGTCTAATAGCTAAGGTCTTAGACTCGTACTCTGGCCTAATGGTTAAGGTCCTAACTCTTACTCTGGCCTAATAGCTAAGGTATTAGACTTGTACTCTGGCCTACTGGTTAAGGTCTTAACTCTTACTCTGGCCTACTGGTTAAGGTCTTAACTCTTACTCTGGCCTAATAGCTAAGGTCTTAGACTCGTACTCTGGCCTAATAGCTAAGGTCTTAACTCTTACTCTGGCCTACTGGTTAAGGTCTTAACTCTTACTCTGGCCTAATAGCTAAGGTCTTAACTCTTACTCTGGCCTAATAGCTAAGGTCTTAGACTCGTACTCTGGCCTAATGGTTAAGGTCTTAACTCTTACTCTGGCCTAATAGCTAAGGTCTTAGACTCGTACTCTGGCCTACTGGTTAAGGTCTTAACTCTTACTTTGGCCTACTGGTTAAGGTCTTAACTCTTACTTTGGCCTAATAGCTAAGATCTTAGACTCGTACTCTGGCCTATTGGTTAAGGTCTTATCTCTTACTCTGGCCTACTGGTTAAGGTCTTAACTATTACTCTGGCCTAATAGCTAAGGTCTTAACTCTTACTCTGGCCTAATAGCTAAGGTCTTAGACTCATACTCTGGCCTAATGGTTAAGGTCTTAACTCTTACTCTGGCCTACTGGTTAGTTCTTAACTCTTACTCTGGCCTAATAGCTAAGGACTTAGACTCGTACTCTGGCCTAATAGCTAAGGTCTTACACTCGTACTCTGGCTTAATGGTTAAGGTCTTAACTCTTACTCTGGCCTAATAGCTAAGGTCTTAACTCTTACTCTGGCCTACTGGTTAAGGTCTTAACTCTTACTCTGCCCTAATAGCTAAGGTCTTAGACTCGTACTCTGGCCTAATAGCTAAGGTCTTAACTCTTACTCTTGCCTAATAGCTAAGGTCTTAGACTCGTACTCTGGCCTACTGGTTAAGGTCTTAACTCTTACTCTGGCCTACTGGTCAAGGTCTCAACTCTCACTCTGGCCTAATAGCTAAGGTCTTAACTCTTACTCTGGCCTAATAGCTAAGGTCTTAGGCTCGTACTCTGGCCTAATGGTTAAGGTCTTAACTCTCACTCTGGCCTACTGGTTCAGGTCTTAACTCTTACTCTGGTCTAATAGCTAAGGTCTTAGACTCGTACTCTGGCCTAATGGTTAAGGTCCTAACTCTTACTCTGGCCTAATAGCTAAGGTCTTAGACTTGTACTCTGGCCTACTGGTTAAGGTCTTAACTCTTACTCTGGCCTACTGGTTAAGGTCTTAACTCTTACTCTGGCCTAATAGCTAAGGTCTTAGACTCGTACTCTGGCCTAATAGCTAAGGTCTTAACTCTTACTCTGGCCTACTGGTTAAGGTCTTAACTCTTACTCTGGCCTAATAGCTAAGGTCTTAACTCTTACTCTGACCTAATAGCAAAGGTCTTAGACTCGTAATCTGGCCTAATAGCTAAGATCTTAGACTCGTACTCTGGCCTATTGGTTAAGGTCTTATCTCTTACTCTGGCCTACAGGTTAAGGTCTTAACTCTTACTCTGGCCTACTGGTTGAGGTCTTAACTCTTACTCTGGCCTAATTGCTAAGGTCTTAGACTCGTACTCTGGCCTAGTAGCTAAGGTCTTAGACTCGTACTCTGGCCTAATAGCTAAGGTCTTAGACTCGTACTCTGGCCTAATGGTTAAGGTCTTAACTCTTACTCTGGCCTAATAGCTAAGGTCTTAACTCTTACTCTGGCCTAATAGCAAAGGTCTTAGACTCGTAATCTGGCCTAATAGCTAAGATCTTAGACTCGTACTCTGGCCTATTGGTTAAGGTCTTACCTCTTACTCTGGCCTACTGGTTAAGGTCTTAACTGTTACTCTGGCCTAATAGCTAAGGTCTTAACTCCTACTCTGGCCTAATAGCTAAGGTCTTAGACTCGTACTCTGGCCTACTGGTTAAGGTCTTAACTCTTACTCTGGCCTAATAGCTAAGGTCTCAACTCTTACTCTGTCCTAATAGCTAAGGTCTTAACTCTTACTCTGGCCTAATAGCTAAGGTCTTAGACTCGTACTCTGGCCTAATGGTTAAGGTCTTAACTCTTACTCTGGCCTACTGGTTAAGGTCTTAACTCTTACTCTGGCCTAATAGCTAATGTCTTAGACTCGTACTCTGGCCTAATGGTTAAGGTCTTAACTCTTACTCTGGCCTAATAGCTAAGGTCTTAGACTCGTACTCTGGCCTACTGGTTAAGGTGTTAACTCTTACTTTGGCCTACTGGTTAAGGTCTTAACTCGTACTCTGGCCTAATAGCTGAGGTCTTAGACTCGTACTCTGGCCTATTGGTTAAGGTCTTATCTCTTACTCTGGCCTACTGGTTAAGGTCTTAACTCTTACTCTGGCCTAATAGCTAAGGTCTTAGACTCGTACTGTGGCCTAATGGTTAAAGTCTTAAGTTTTACTCTGGCCTAATAGCTAAGGTTTTAACTCTTACTCTGGCTTAATAGCTAAGGTCTTAGCCTCGTACTCTGGCCTACTGGTTAAGGTCTTAACTCTTACTCTGGCCTACTGGTTAAGATCTTAACTCTTACTCTGGCCTAATAGCTAAGATCTTAGACTCGTACTCTGGCCTATTGGTTAAGGTCTTATCTCTTACTCTGGCCTACTGGTTAAGGTCTTAACTCTTACTCTGGCCTAATACCTAAGGTCTTAGACCCGTACTCTGGCCTAATGGTTAAGGTCTCAACTCTTACACTGGCCTACTAGCTAAAGTCTTAACTCTTACTCCGGCCTAATAGCTAAGGTCTTAGACTCGTAATCTGGCCTAATGGTTAAGGTCTTAACTCTTACTTTGGCCTACTGGTTAAGGTCTTAACTCTTACTCTGGCCTAATAGCTGAAGTCTTAGACTCATACTCTGGCCTAATGGTTCAGGTCTTAACTCTTACTCTGGCCTACTGGTTAAGGTCTTAACTCTTACTGTGGCCTACTGGTTAAGGTCTTAACTCTTACTCTGGCCTAATAGCTGAGGTCTTAGACTCATACTCTGGCCAAATAGCTAAGGTCTTAACGCTTACTCTGGCCTAATAGCTAAGGTCTTAATTCTTACTCTGGCCTAATAGCTAAGGTCTTAGACTCGTACTCTGGCCTAATGGGTAAGGTCTTAACTCTTACTCTGTCCTACTGGTTAAGGTCTTAACACTTACTCTGGCCTAATAGCTAAGGTCTTAGCTTCGTACTCTGGCCTACTGGTTAAGGTCTTAACTCGTACTCTGGCCTAATGGTTCAGGTCTTAACTCTTACTCTGGCTTACTGGTTAAGGTCTTAACTCTTACTTTGGCCTACTGGTTAAGGTCTTAACTCTTACTCTGGCCTAATATCTGAGGTCTTAGACTCATACTCTGGCCTAATAGCTAAGGTCTTAACGCTTACTCTGGCCTAATAGCTAAGGTCTTAACTCTTACTCTGGCCTAATAGCTAAGGTCTTAGACTCGTACTCTGGCCTAATGGGTAAGGTCTTAACTCTTACTCTGTCCTACTGGTTAAGGTCTTAACTCTTACTCTGGCCTAATAGCTAAGGTCTTAGCTTCGTACTCTGGCCTACTGGTTAAGGTCTTAGACTCGTACTCTTGCCTAATAGCTAAGGTCTCAGACTCGTACTCTGGCCTAATGGTTAAGGTCTTAACTCTTACTCTGGCCTAATAGCTAAGGTCTTAGACTCGTACTGTGGCCTAATGGTTAAGGTCTTAAGTTTACACTGGCCTAATAGCTAAGGTTTTAACTCTTACTCTGGCTTAATAGCTAAGGTCTTAGCCTCGTACTCTGGCCTACTGGTTAAGGTCTTAACTCTTACTCTGGCCTACTGGTTAAGATCTTAACTCTTACTCTGGCCTAATAGCTAAGATCTTAGACTCGTACTCTGGCCTATTGGTTAAGGTCTTATCTCTTACTCTGGCCTACTGGTTAAGGTCTTAACTCTTACTCTGGCCTAATACCTACGGTCTTAGACTCGTACTCTGGCCTAATGGTTAAGGTCTCAACTCTTACACTGGCCTAATAGCTAAGGTCTTAACTCTTACTCTGGACTAATAGCTAAGGTCTTAGACTCGTAATCTGGCCTAATGGTTAAGGTCTTAACTCTTACTTTGGCCTACTGGTTAAGGTCTTAACTCTTACTCTGGCCTAATAGCTGAGGTCTTAGACTCATACTCTGGCCTAATGGTTCAGGTCTTAACTCTTACTCTGGCCTACTGGTTAAGGTCTTAACTCTTACTTTGGCCTACTGGTTAAGGTCTTAACTCCTACTCCGGCCTAATAGCTGAGGTCTTAGACTCATACTCTGGCCTAATAGCTAAGGTCTTAACGCTTACTCTGGCCTAATAGCTAAGGTCTTAACTCTTACTCTGGCCTAATAGCTAAGGTCTTAGACTCGTACTCTGGCCTAATGGGTAAGGTCTTAACTCTTACTCTGTCCTATGATTTAAGGTCTTAACTCTTACTCTGGCCTAATAGCTAAGGTCTTAGCTTCGTACTCTGGCCTACTGGTTAAGGTCTTAACTCGTACTCTGGCCTAATGTTTCAGGTCTTACCTCTTACTCTGGCCTACTGGTTAAGGTCTTAACTCTTACTTTGGCCTACTGGTTAAGGTCTTAACTCTTACTCTGGCCTAATAGCTGAGGTCTTAGACTCATACTCTGGCCTAATAGCTAAGGTCTTAACGCTTACTCTGGCCTAATAGCTAAGGTCTTAACTCTTACTCTGGCTAATAGCTAAGGTCTTAGACTCGTACTCTGGCCTAATGGGTAAGGTCATAACTCTTACTCTGTCCTACTGGTTAAGGTCTTAACTCTTACTCTGGCCTAATAGCTAAGGTCTTAGCTTCGTACTCTGGCCTACTTGTTAAGGTCTTAACTCTTACTCTGGCCTAATAGCTAAGGTCTTAACGCTTACTCTGGCCTAATAGCTAAGGTCTTAGACTCGTACTCTGGCCTAATAGCTAAGGTCTTAGACTCGTACTCTGGCCTAATGGTTAAGGTCTTAACTCTTACTCTGGCCTACTGGTTAAGGTCTTAACTCTTACTCTGGCCTAATAGCTAAGGTCTTAGCTTCGTACTCTGGCCTACTGGTTAAGGTCTTAACTCGTACTCTGGCCTAATGGTTAAGGTCTTAACGCTTACTCTGCTCTAATAGCTAAGGTCTTAGACTCGTACTCTGGCCTAATAGCTAAGGTCTTAGACTCGTACTCTGGCCTAATGGTTAAGGTCTTAACTCTTACTCTGGCCTAATAGCTAAGGTCTTAGACTTGTACTGTGGCCTAATGGTTAAGGTCCTAAGTTTTACTCTGGCCTAATAGCTAAGGTTTTAACTCTTACTCTGGCTTAATAGCTAAGGTCTTAGCCTTGTACTCTGGCCTACTGGTGAAGGTCTTAACTCTTACTCTGGCCTACTGGTTAAGATCTTAACTCTTACTCTGGCCTAAT
This sequence comes from Triturus cristatus, assembly GCF_964204655.1. Lineage (NCBI taxonomy): Eukaryota > Metazoa > Chordata > Amphibia > Caudata > Salamandridae > Triturus > Triturus cristatus. The sequence goes on along the minus strand of NC_140591.1, from coordinate 895,573,825 downwards.
AGCTAAGGTCTTAGACTCGTACTCTGGCCTAATAGCTAAGGTCTTAGACTCGTACTCTGGCCTAATGGTTAAGGTCTTAACTCCTACTCTGGCCTAATAGCTAAGGTCTTAGACTCGTACTCTGGCCTAATGGTTAAGGTCTTACCTTTTACTCTGGCCTAATAGCTAAGGTCTTAACTCTTACACTGGACTAATAGCTAAGGTGTTAGACTCGTACTCTGGCCTACTGGTTAAGGTCTTAACTCTTACTCTGGCCTAATAGCTAAGGTCTTAGCTTCGTACTCTGGCCTACTGGTTAAGGTCTTAACTCGTACTCTGGCCTAATGGTTAAGGTCTTAACGCTTACTCTGGCCTAATAGCTAAGGTCTAAGACTCGTACTCTGGCCTAATAGCTAAGGTCTTAGACTCGTACTCTACCCTAATGGTTAAGGTCTTAACTCTTACTCTGGCCTAATAGCTAAGGTCTTAGACTTGTACTGTGGCCTAATGGTTAAGGTCTTAACTTTTACTCTGGCCTAATAGCTAAGGTTTTAACTCTTACTCTGGCCTAATAGCTAAGGTCTTAGCCTCGTACTCTGGCCTAATGTTTCAGGTCTTACCTCTTACTCTGGCCTACTGGTTAAGGTCTTAACTCTTACTTTGGCCTACTGGTTAAGGTCTTAACTCTTACTCTGGCCTAATAGCTGAGGTCTTAGACTCATACTCTGGCCTAATAGCTAAGGTCTTAACGCTTACTCTGGCCTAATAGCTAAGGTCTTAACTCTTACTCTGGCTAATAGCTAAGGTCTTAGACTCGTACTCTGGCCTAATGGGTAAGGTCATAACTCTTACTCTGTCCTACTGGTTAAGGTCTTAACTCTTACTCTGGCCTAATAGCTAAGGTCTTAGCTTCGTACTCTGGCCTACTTGTTAAGGTCTTAACTCTTACTCTGGCCTAATAGCTAAGGTCTTAACGCTTACTCTGGCCTAATAGCTAAGGTCTTAGACTCGTACTCTGGCCTAATAGCTAAGGTCTTAGACTCGTACTCTGGCCTAATGGTTAAGGTCTTAACTCTTACTCTGGCCTACTGGTTAAGGTCTTAACTCTTACTCTGGCCTAATAGCTAAGGTCTTAGCTTCGTACTCTGGCCTACTGGTTAAGGTCTTAACTCGTACTCTGGCCTAATGGTTAAGGTCTTAACGCTTACTCTGCTCTAATAGCTAAGGTCTTAGACTCGTACTCTGGCCTAATAGCTAAGGTCTTAGACTCGTACTCTGGCCTAATGGTTAAGGTCTTAACTCTTACTCTGGCCTAATAGCTAAGGTCTTAGACTTGTACTGTGGCCTAAGGGTTAAGGTCCTAAGTTTTACTCTGGCCTAATAGCTAAGGTTTTAACTCTTACTCTGGCTTAATAGCTAAGGTCTTAGCCTTGTACTCTGGCCTACTGGTTAAGGTCTTAACTCTTACTCTGGCCTACTGGTTAAGATCTTAACTCTTACTCTGGCCTAATAGCTAAGGTCTTAGACTCGTACTCTGGCCTAATAGCTAAGGTCTTAGACTCGTACTCTGGCCTAATGGTTAAGGTCTTAACTCCTACTCTGGCCTAATAGCTAAGGTCTTAGACTCGTACTCTGGCCTAATGGTTAAGGTCTTAACTTTTACTCTGGCCTAATAGCTAAGGTCTTAACTCTTACACTGGACTAATAGCTAAGGTGTTAGACTCGTACTCTGGCCTACTGGTTAAGGTCTTAACTCTTACTCTGGCCTAATAGCTAAGGTCTTAGCTTCGTACTCTGGCCTACTGGTTAAGGTCTTAACTCGTACTCTGGCCTAATGGTTAAGGTCTTAACGCTTACTCTGGCCTAATAGCTAAGGTCTAAGACTCGTACTCTGGCCTAATAGCTAAGGTCTTAGACTCGTACTCTACCCTAATGGTTAAGGTCTTAACTCTTACTCTGGCCTAATAGCTAAGGTCTTAGACTTGTACTGTGGCCTAATGGTTAAGGTCTTAACTTTTACTCTGGCCTAATAGCTAAGGTTTTAACTCTTACTCTGGCCTAATAGCTAAGGTCTTAGCCTCGTACTCTGGCCTACTGGTTAAGGTCTTAACTCTTACTCTGGCCTACTGGTTAAGGTTTTAACTCTTACTCTGGCCTAATAGCTAAGGTCTTAACTCTTACTCTGGCCTAATAGCTAAGGTCTTAGACTCGTACTCTGGCCTAATGGTTAAGGTCTTAACTCATACTCTGGCCTAATAGCTAAGGTCTTAGACTCGTACTCTGGCCTAATGGTTAAGGTCTTAACTTTTACTCTGGCCTAATATATAAGGTCTTAACTCTTACACTGGACTAATAGCTAAGGTCTTAGACTCGTACTCTGGCCTATTGGTTAAGGACTTAACTCTTACTCTGGCCTACTGGTTAAGGTCTTAACTCGTACTCTGGCCTAATAGCTAAGGTCCTAGAATTGTACTCTGGCCTAATGGTTAAGGTCTTAACTCTTACTCTGACCTAATAGCTAAGGTCTTAACTCTTACTCTGGCCTACTGGTTAAGGTCTTTACTCTTACTCTGGCCTACTGGTTAAGGTCTTAACTCTTACTATGGCCTAATAGCTAAGGTCTTAGACTCGTACTCTGGCCTAATAGCTAAGGTCTTAACGCTTACTCTGGCCTAATAGCTAAGGTCTTAATTCTTACTCTGGCCTAATAGCTAAGGTCTTAGACTCGTACTCTGGCCTAATGGGTAAGGTCTTAACTCTTACTCTGTCCTACTGGTTAAGGTCTTAAATCTTACTCTGGCCTAATAGCTAAGGTCTTAGCTTGGTACTCTGGCCTACTGGTTAAGGTCTTAACTCGTACTCTGGCCTAATGTTTCAGGTCTTAAATCTTACTCTGGCTTACTGGTTAAGGTCTTAACTCTTACTTTGGCGTACTGGTTATGGTCGTAACTCTTACTCTGGCCTAATAGCTGAGGTCTTAGACTCATACTCTGGCCTAATAGCTAAGGTCTTAACGCTTACTCTGGCCTAATAGCTAAGGTCTTAACTCTTACTCTGGCCTAATAGCTAAGGTCTTAGACTCGTACTCTGGCCTAATGGGTAAGGTCTTAACTCTTACTCTGTCCTACTGGTTAAGGTCTTAACTCTTACTCTGGCCTAATAGCTAAGGTCTTAGCTTCGTACTCTGGCCTACTGGTTAAGGTCTTAGACTCGTACTCTGGCCTAATAGCTAAGGTCTTAGACTTGTACTCAGGCCTAATGGTTAAGGTCTTAACTCTTACTCTGGCCTAATAGCTAAGGTCTTAGACTCGTACTGTGGCCTAATGGTTAAAGTCTTAAGTTTTACTCTGGCCTAATAGCTAAGGTTTTAACTCTTACTCTGGCTTAATAGCTAAGGTCTTAGCCTCGTACTCTGGCCTACTGGTTAAGGTCTTAACTCTTACTCTGGCCTACTGGTTAAGATCTTAACTCTTACTCTGGCCTAATAGCTAAGATCTTAGACTCGTACTCTGGCCTATTGGTTAAGGTCTTATCTCTTACTCTGGTCTACTGGTTAAGGTCTTAACTCTTACTCTGGCCTAATACCTAAGGTCTTAGACCCGTACTCTGGCCTAATGGTTAAGGTCTCAACTCTTACACTGGCCTAATAGCTAAGGTCTTAACTCTTACTCTGGCCTAATAGCTAAGGTCTTAGACTCGTAATCTGGCCTAATGGTTAAGGTCTTAACTCTTACTTTGGCCTACTGCTTAAGGTCTTAACTCTTACTCTGGCCTAATAGCTGAAGTCTTAGACTCATACTCTGGCCTAATGGTTCTGGTCTTAACTCTTACTCTGGCCTACTGGTTAAGGTCTTAACTCTTACTGTGGCCTACTGGTTAAGGTCTTAACTCTTACTCTGGCCTAATAGCTGAGGTCTTAGACTCATACTCTGGCCTAATAGCTAAGGTCTTAACGCTTACTCTGGCCTAATAGCTAAGGTCTTAATTCTTACTCTGGCCTAATAGCTAAGGTCTTAGACTCGTACTCTGGCCTAATGGGTAAGGTCTTAACTCTTACTCTGTCCTACTGGTTAAGGTCTTAACACTTACTCTGGCCTAATAGCTAAGGTCTTAGCTTCGTACTCTGGCCTACTGGTTAAGGTCTTAACTCGTACTCTGGCCTAATGGTTTAGGTCTTAACTCTTACTCTGGCTTACTGGTTAAGGTCTTAACTCTTACTTTGGCCTACTGGTTAAGGTCTTAACTCTTACTCTGGCCTAATAGCTGAGGTCTTAGACTCATACTCTGGCCTAATAGCTAAGGTCTTAACGCTTACTCTGGCCTAATAGCTAAGGTCTTAACTCTTACTCTGGCCTAATAGCTAAGGTCTTAGACTCGTACTCTGGCCTAATGGGTAAGGTCTTAACTCTTACTCTGTCCTACTGGTTAAGGTCTTAACTCTTACTCTGGCCTAATAGCTAAGGTCTTAGCTTCGTACTCTGGCCTACTGGTTAAGGTCTTAGACTCGTACTCTGGCCTAATAGCTAAGGTCTTAGCTTCGTACTCTGGCCTACTGGTTAAGGTCTTAGACTCGTACTCTGGCCTACTGGTTAAGGTCTTAACTCTTACTCTGGCCTAATACCTAAGGTCTTAGACTCGTACTCTGGCCTAATGGTTAAGGTCTCAACTCTTACACTGGCCTAATAGCTAAGGTCTTAACTCTTACTCTGGACTAATAGCTAAGGTCTTAGACTCGTAATCTGGCCTAATGGTTAAGGTCTTAACTCTTACTTTGGCCTACTGGTTAAGGTCTTAACTCTTACTCTGGCCTAATAGCTGAGGTCTTAGACTCATACTCTGGCCTAATGGTTCAGGTCTTAACTCTTACTCTGGCCTACTGGTTAAGGTCTTAACTCTTACTTTGGCCTACTGGTTAAGGTCTTAACTCTTACTCCGGCCTAATAGCTGAGGTCTTAGACTCATACTCTGGCCTAATAGCTAAGGTCTTAACGCTTACTCTGGCCTAATAGCTAAGGTCTTAACTCTTACTCTGGCCTAATAGCTAAGGTCTTAGACTCGTACTCTGGCCTAATGGGTAAGGTCTTAACTCTTACTCTGTCCTATGATTTAAGGTCTTAACTCTTACTCTGGCCTAATAGCTAAGGTCTTAGCTTCGTACTCTGGCCTACTGGTTAAGGTCTTAACTCGTACTCTGGCCTAATGTTTCAGGTCTTACCTCTTACTCTGGCCTACTGGTTAAGGTCTTAACTCTTACTTTGGCCTACTGGTTAAGGTCTTAACTCTTACTCTGGCCTAATAGCTGAGGTCTTAGACTCATACTCTGGCCTAATAGCTAAGGTCTTAACGCTTACTCTGGCCTAATAGCTAAGGTCTTAACTCTTACTCTGGCTAATAGCTAAGGTCTTAGACTCGTACTCTGGCCTAATGGGTAAGGTCTTAACTCTTACTCTGTCCTACTGGTTAAGGTCTTAACTCTTACTCTGGCCTAATAGCTAAGGTCTAAGCTTCGTACTCTGGCCTACTTGTTAAGGTCTTAACTCTTACTCTGGCCTAATAGCTAAGGTCTTAATGCTTACTCTGGCCTAATAGCTAAGGTCTTAGACTCGTACTCTGGCCTAATAGCTAAGGTCTTAGACTCGTACTCTGGCCTAATGGTTAAGGTCTTAACTCTTACTCTGGCCTACTGGTTAAGGTCTTAACTCTTACTCTGGCCTAATAGCTAAGGTCTTAGCTTCGTACTCTGGCCTACTGGTTAAGGTCTTAACTCGTACTCTGGCCTAATGGTTAAGGTCTTAACGCTTACTCTGGCCTAATAGCTAAGGTCTTAGACTCGTACTCTGGCCTAATAGCTAAGGTCTTAGACTCGTACTCTACCCTAATGGTTAAGGTCTTAACTCTTACTCTGGCCTAATAGCTAAGGTCTTAGACTTGTACTGTGGCCTAATGGTTAAGGTCTTAACTTTTACTCTGGCCTAATAGCTAAGGTTTTAACTCTTACTCTGGCCTAATAGCTAAGGTCTTAGCCTCGTACTCTGGCCTACTGGTTAAGGTCTTAACTCTTACTCTGGCCTACTGGTTAAGGTCTTAACTCTTACTCTGGCCTAATAGCTAAGGTCTTAACTCTTACTCTGGCCTAATAGCTAAGGTCTTAGACTCGTACTCTGGCCTAATGGTTAAGGTCTTAACTCATACTCTGGCCTAATAGCTAAGGTCATAGACTCGTACTCTGGCCTAATGGTTAAGGTCTTAACTTTTACTCTGGCCTAATATATAAGGTCTTAACTCTTACACTGGACTAATAGCTAAGGTCTTAGACTCGTACTCTGGCCTATTGGTTAAGGACTTAACTCTTACTCTGGCCTACTGGTTAAGGTCTTAACTCTTACTCTGGCCTAATAGCTAAGGTCTTAGACTCGTACTCTGGCCTAATGGTTAAGGTCTTAACTCTTACTCTGGCCTAATAGCTAAGGTCTTAACTCTTACTCTGGCCTAATAGCTAAGGTCTTAGACTCGTACTCTGGCCTAATAGCTAAGGTCCTAGAATCGTACTCTGGCCTAATGGTTAAGGTCTTAACTCTTACTCTGACCTAATAGCTAAGGTCTTAACTCTTACTCTGGCCTACTGGTTAAGGTCTTTACTCTTACTCTGGCCTACTGGTTAAGGTCTTAACTCTTACTATGGCCTAATAGCTAAGGTCTTAGACTCGTACTCTGGCCTAATGGTTAAGGTCTTAACTCTTACTCTGGCCTAATAGCTAAGGTCTTAACTCTTAATCTGGCCTACTGGTTAAGGTCTTAACTCTTACTCTGGCCTACTGGTTAAGGTCTTAACTCTTACTATGGCCTAATAGCTAAGGTCTTAGACTCGTACTCTGGCCTAATAGCTAAGGTCTTAGACTTGTACTCTGGCCTACTGGTTAAGGTCTTAACTCTTACTCTGGCCTACTGGTTAAGGTCTTAACTCTTACTCTGGCCTAATAGCTAAGGTCTTAACTCTTACTCTGGCCTAATAGCTAAGGTCTTGGAGTCGTACTCTGACCTAATGGTTAAGGTCTTAACTCTTACTCTGGCCTACTGGTTAAGGTCTTAACTCTTACTCTGGCCTAATAGCTAAGGTCTTACACTCATACTCTGGCTTAATGGTTAAGGTCTTAACTCTTACTCTGGCCTAATAGCTAAGGTCTTAACTCGTACGCTGGCCTAATAGCTAAGGTCTTAACTCTTACTCTTGCCTAATAGCTATGGTCTTAGACTCGTACTCTGGCCTACTGGTTAAGGTCTTAACTCTTACTCTGGCCTACTGGTCAAGGTCTCAACTCTTACTCTGGCCTAATAGCTAAGGTCTTAACTCTTTCTCTGGCCTAATAGCTAAGGTCTTAGGCTCGTACTCTTGCCTAATGGTTAAGGTCTTAACTCTTACTCTGGCCTACTGGTTAAGGTCTCAACTCTTACTCAGGTCTAATAGCTAAGGTCTTAGTCTCGTACTCTGGCCTAATGGTTAAGGTCCTAACTCTTACTCTGGCCTAATAGCTAAGGTCTTAGACTTGTACTCTGGCCTACTGGTTAAGGTCTTAACTCTTACTCTGGCCTACTGGTTAAGGTCTTAACTCTTACTCTGGCCTAATAGCTAAGGTCTTAGACTCGTACTCTGGCCTAATGGTTAAGGTCTTAACTCTTACTCTGGCCTACTGGTTAAGGTCTTAACTCTTACTCTGGCCTAATAGCTACGGTCTTAACTCTTACTCTGGCCTAATAGCAAAGGTCTTAGACTCGTAATCTGGTCTAATAGCTAAGGTCTTAACTATTAATTTGGCCTAGTAGCTAAGGTCTTAGACTCGTACTATGGCCTACAGGTTAAGGTCTTAACTCTTACTCTGGCCTAATGGTTAAGGTCTTAACTCTTACTCTGGCCAACTGGTTAAGGTCTTAACTCTTACTCTGGCCTAATAGCTAAGGTCTTAGACTCGTACTCTGGCCTAGTAGCTAAGGTCTTAGACTCGTACTCTGGCCTAATAGCTAAGGTCTTAGACTCGTACTCTGGCCTAATGGTTAAGGTCTTACCTCTTACTCTGGCCTACTTGTTAAGGTCTTAACTGTTACTCTGGCCTAATAGCTAAGGTCTTAACTCTTACTCTGGCTTAATAGCTAAGGTCTTAGACTCGTACTCTGGCCTACTGGTTAAGGTCTTAACTCTTACTCTGGCCTAATAGCTAAGGTCTCAACTCTTACTCTGTCCTAATAGCTAAGGTCTTAACTCTTACTCTGGCCTAATAGCTAAGGTCTTAGACTCGTACTCTGGCCTATTGGTTAAGGACTTAACTCTTACTCTGGCCTACTGGTTAAGGTCTTAACTCTTACTCTGGCCTAATAGCTAAGGTCTTAGACTCGTACTCTGGCCTAATGGTAAGGTCTTAACTCTTACTCTGGCCTAATAGCTAAGGTCTTAACTCTTACTCTGGCCTAATAGCTAAGGTCTTAGACTCGTACTCTGGCCTAATAGCTAAGGTCCTAGAATCGTACTCTGGCCTAATGGTTAAGGTCTTAACTCTTACTCTGACCTAATAGCTAAGGTCTTAACTCTTACTCTGGCCTACTGGTTAAGGTCTTTACTCTTACTCTGGCCTACTGGTTAAGGTCTTAACTCTTACTATGGCCTAATAGCTAAGGTCTTAGACTCGTACTCTGGCCTAATGGTTAAGGTCTTAACTCTTACTCTGGCCTAATAGCTAAGGTCTTAACTCTTAATCTGGCCTACTTGTTAAGGTCTTAACTCTTACTCTGGCCTACTGGTTAAGGTCTTAACTCTTACTATGGCCTAATAGCTAAGGTCTTAGACTCGTACTCTGGCCTAATAGCTAAGGTCTTAGACTTGTACTCTGGCCTACTGGTTAAGGTCTTAACTCTTACTCTGGCCTACTGGTTAAGGTCTTAACTCTTACTCTGGCCTAATAGCTAAGGTCTTAACTCTTACTCTGGCCTAATAGCTAAGGTCTTGGAGTCGTACTCTGACCTAATGGTTAAGGTCTTAACTCTTACTCTGGCCTACTGGTTAAGGTCTTAACTCTTACTCTGGCCTAATAGCTAAGGTCTTACACTCATACTCTGGCTTAATGGTTAAGGTCTTAACTCTTACTCTGGCCTAATAGCTAAGGTCTTAACTCGTACGCTGGCCTAATAGCTAAGGTCTTAACTCTTACTCTTGCCTAATAGCTATGGTCTTAGACTCGTACTCTGGCCTACTGGTTAAGGTCTTAACTCTTACTCTGGCCTACTGGTCAAGGTCTCAACTCTTACTCTGGCCTAATAGCTAAGGTCTTAACTCTTACTCTGGCCTAATAGCTAAGGTCTTAGGCTCGTACTCTTGCCTAATGGTTAAGGTCTTAACTCTTACTCTGGCCTACTGGTTAAGGTCTCAACTCTTACTCAGGTCTAATAGCTAAGGTCTTAGTCTCGTACTCTGGCCTAATGGTTAAGGTCCTAACTCTTACTCTGGCCTAATAGCTAAGGTCTTAGACTTGTACTCTGGCCTACTGGTTAAGGTCTTAACTCTTACTCTGGCCTACTGGTTAAGGTCTTAACTCTTACTCTGGCCTAATAGCTAAGGTCTTAGACTCGTACTCTGGCCTAATGGTTAAGGTCTTAACTCTTACTCTGGCCTACTGGTTAAGGTCTTAACTCTTACTCTGGCCTAATAGCTACGGTCTTAACTCTTACTCTGGCCTAATAGCAAAGGTCTTAGACTCGTAATCTGGTCTAATAGCTAAGGTCTTAACTATTAATTTGGCCTAGTAGCTAAGGTCTTAGACTCGTACTATGGCCTACAGGTTAAGGTCTTAACTCTTACTCTGGCCTAATGGTTAAGGTCTTAACTCTTACTCTGGCCAACTGGTTAAGGTCTTAACTCTTACTCTGGCCTAATAGCTAAGGTCTTAGACTCGTACTCTGGCCTAGTAGCTAAGGTCTTAGACTCGTACTCTGGCCTAATAGCTAAGGTCTTAGACTCGTACTCTGGCCTAATGGTTAAGGTCTTACCTCTTACTCTGGCCTACTTGTTAAGGTCTTAACTGTTACTCTGGCCTAATAGCTAAGGTCTTAACTCTTACTCTGGCTTAATAGCTAAGGTCTTAGACTCGTACTCTGGCCTACTGGTTAAGGTCTTAACTCTTACTCTGGCCTAATAGCTAAGGTCTCAACTCTTACTCTGTCCTAATAGCTAAGGTCTTAACTCTTACTCTGGCCTAATAGCTAAGGTCTTAGACTCGTACTCTGGCCTAATGGTTAAGGTCTTAACTCTTACTCTGGCCTAATAGCTAAGGTCTTAGACTCGTACTCTGGCCTACTGGTTAAGGTCTTAACTCTTACTTTGGCCTACTGGTTAAGGTCTTAACTCTTACTTTGGCCAAATAGCTAAGATCTTAGACTCGTACTCTGGCCTATTGGTTAAGGTCTTATCTCTTACTCTGGCCTACTGGTTAAGGTCTTAACTCTTACTCTGGCCTAATAGCTAAGGTCTTAGACTCATACTCTGGCCTAATGGGTAAGGTCTCAACTCTTACTCTGGCCTAATAGCTAAGGTCTTAACTCTTACTCTGGCCTAATAGCTAAGGTCTTAGACTCATACTCTGGCCTAATGGTTAAGGTGTTAACTCTTACTCTGGCCTACTGGTTAGTTCTTAACTCTTACTCTGGCCTAATAGCTAAGGACTTAGACTCGTACTCTGGCCTAATAGCTAAGGTCTTACACTCGTACTCTGGCTTAATGGTTAAGGTCTTAACTCTTACTCTGGCCTAATAGCTAAGGTCTTAACTCTTACTCTGGCCTACTGGTTAAGGTCTTAACTCTTACTCTGCCCTAATAGCTAAGGTCTTAGACTCGTACTCTGGCCTAATAGCTAAGGTCTTAACTCTTACTCTTGCCTAATAGCTAAGGTCTTAGACTCGTACTCTGGCCTACTGGTTAAGGTCTTAACTCTTACTCTGGCCTACTGGTCAAGGTCTCAACTCTCACTCTGGCCTAATAGCTAAGGTCTTAACTCTTACTCTGGCCTAATAGCTAAGGTCTTAGGCTCGTACTCTGGCCTAATTGTTAAGGTCTTAACTCTTACTCTGGCCTACTGGTTAAGGTCTTAACTCTTACTCTGGTCTAATAGCTAAGGTCTTAGACTCGTACTCTGGCCTAATGGTTAAGGTCCTAACTCTTACTCTGGCCTAATAGCTAAGGTCTTAGACTTGTACTCTGGCCTACTGGTTAAGGTCTTAACTCTTACTCTGGCCTACTGGTTAAGGTCTTAACTCTTACTCTGGCCTAATAGCTAAGGTCTTAGACTCGTACTCTGGCCTAATAGCTAAGGTCTTAACTCTTACTCTGGCCTACTGGTTAAGGTCTTAACTCTTACTCTGGCCTAATAGCTAAGGTCTTAACTCTTACTCTGGCCTAATAGCAAAGGTCTTAGACTCGTAATCTGGCCTAATAGCTAAGATCTTAGACTCGTACTCTGGCCTATTGGTTAAGGTCTTATCTCTTACTCTGGCCTACAGGTTAAGGTCTTAACTCTTACTCTGGCCTACTGGTTAAGGTCTTAACTCTTACTCTGGCCTAATAGCTAAGGTCTTAGACTCATACTCTTGCCTAGTAGCTAAGGTCTTAGACTCGTACTCTGGCCTAATAGCTAAGGTCTTAGACTCGTACTCTGGCCTAATGGTTAAGGTCTTAACTCTTACTCTGGCCTCATAGCTAAGGTCTTAACTCGTACGCTGGCCTAATAGCTAAGGTCTTAACTCTTACTCTTGCCTAATAGCTATGGTCTTAGACTCGTACTCTGGCCTACTGGTTAAGGTCTTAACTCTTACTTTGGCCAAATAGCTAAGATCTTAGACTCGTACTCTGGCCTAGTAGCTAAGGTCTTAGACTCGTACTCTGGCCTAATAGCTAAGGTCTTAGACTCGTACTCTGGCCTAATGGTTAAGGTCTTAACGCTTACTCTGGCCTAATAGCTAAGGTCTTAACTCTTACTCTGGCCTAATAGCAAAGGTCTTAGACTCGTAATCTGGCCTAATAGCTAAGATCTTAGACTCGTACTCTGGCCTATTGGTTAAGGTCTTACCTCTTACTCTGGCCTACTGGTTAAGGTCTTAACTGTTACTCTGGCCTAATAGCTAAGGTCTTAACTCCTACTCTGGCCTAATAGCTAAGGTCTTAGACTCGTACTCTGGCCTACTGGTTAAGGTCTTAACTCTTACTCTGGCCTAATAGCTAAGGTCTCAACTCTTACTCTGTCCTAATAGCTAAGGTCTTAACTCTTACTCTGGCCTAATAGCTAAGGTCTTAGACTCGTACTCTGGCCTAATGGTTAAGGTCTTAACTCTTACTCTGGCCTACTGGTTAAGGTCTTAACTCTTACTCTGGCCTAATAGCTAATGTCTTAGACTCGTACTCTGGCCTAATGGTTAAGGTCTTAACTCTTACTCTGGCCTAATAGCTAAGGTCTTAGACTCGTACTCTGGCCTACTGGTTAAGGTGTTAACTCTTACTTTGGCCTACTGGTTAAGGTCTTAACTCGTACTCTGGCCTAATAGCTGAGGTCTTAGACTCATACTCTGGCCTAATGGTTCAGGTCTTAACTCTTACTCTGGCCTACTGGTTAAGGTCTTAACTCTTACTTTGGCCTACTGGTTAATGTCTTAACTCTTACTCTGGCCTAATAGCTGAGGTCTTAGACTCATACTCTGGCCTAATAGCTAAGGTCTTAACGCTTACTCTGGCCTAATAGCTAAGGTCTTAATTCTTACTCTGGCCTAATAGCTAAGGTCTTAGACTCGTACTCTGGCCTAATGGGTAAGGTCTTAACTCTTACTCTGTCCTACTGGTTAAGGTCTTAACTCTTACTCTGGCCTAATAGCTAAGGTCTTAGCTTGGTACTCTGGCCTACTGGTTAAGGTCTTAACTCGTACTCTGGCCTAATGGTTCAGGTCTTAAATCTTACTCTGGCTTACTGGTTAAGGTCTTAACTCTTACTTTGGCCTACTGGTTAAGGTCTTAACTCTTACTCTGGCCTAATAGCTAAGGTCTTAGACTCATACTCTGGCCTAATAGCTAAGGTCTTAACGCTTACTCTGGCCTAATAGCTAAGGTCTTAACTCTTACTCTGGCCTAATAGCTAAGGTCTTAGACTCGTACTCTGGCCTAATGGGTAAGGTCTTAACTCTTACTCTGTCCTACTGGTTAAGGTCTCAACTCTTACTCTGGCCTAATAGCTAAGGTCTTAGCTTCGTACTCTGGCCTACTGGTTAAGGTCTTAGACTCGTACTCTGGCCTAATAGCTAAGGTCTTAGACTTGTACTCTGGCCTAATGGTTAAGGTCTTAACTCTTACTCTGGCCTAATAGCTAAGGTCTTAGACTCGTACTGTGGCCTAATGGTTAAGGTCTTAAGTTTTACTCTGGCCTAATAGCTAAGGTTTTAACTCTTACTCTGGCTTAATAGCTAAGGTCTTAGCCTCGTACTCTGGCCTACTGGTTAAGGTCTTAACTCTTACTCTGGCCTACTGGTTAAGATCTTAACTCTTACTCTGGCCTAATAGCTAAGATCTTAGACTCGTACTCTGGCCTATTGGTTAAGGTCTTATCTCTTACTCTGGCCTTCTGGTTAAGGTCTTAACTCTTACTCTGGCCCAATACCTAAGGTCTTAGACTCGTACTCTGGCCTAATGGTTAAGGTCTCAACTCTTACACTGGCCTAATAGCTAAGGTCTTAACTCTTACTCTGGCCTAATAGCTAACGTCTTAGACTCGTAATCTGGCCTAATGGTTAAGGTCTTAACTCTTACTTTGGCCTACTGGTTAAGGTCTTAACTCTTACTCTGGCCTAATAGCGGAGGTCTTAGACTCATACTCTGGCCTAATGGTTCAGGTCTTAACTCTTACTCTGGCCTACTGGTTAAGGTCTTAACTCTTACTTTGGCCTACTGGTTAAGGTCTTAACTCTTACTCCGGCCTAATAGCTGAGGTCTTAGACTCATACTCTGGCCTTATAGCTAAGGTCTTAACGCTTACTCTGGCCTAATAGCTAAGGTCTTAACTCTTACTCTGGCCTAATTGCTAAGGTCTTAGACTCGTACTCTGGCCTAATGGGTAAGGTCTTAACTCTTACTCTGTCCTATGGTTTAAGGTCTTAACTCTTACTCTGGCCTAATAGCTAAGGTCTTAGTTTCGTACTCTGGCCTACTGGTTAAGGTCTTAACTCGTACTCTGGCCTAATGTTTCAGGTCTTACCTCTTACTCTGGCCTACTGGTTAAGGTCTTAACTCTTACTTTGGCCTACTGGTTAAGGTCTTAACTCTTACTCTGGCCTAATAGCTGAGGTCTTAGACTCATACTCTGGCCTAATAGCTAAGGTATTAACGCTTACTCTGGCCTAATAGCTAAGGTCTTAACTCTTACTCTGGCTAATAGCTAAGGTCTTAGACTCGTACTCTGGCCTAATGGGTAAGGTCTTAACTCTTACTCTGTCCTACTGGTTAAGGTCTTAAATCTTACTCTGGCCTAATAGCTAAGGTCTTAGCTTCGTACTCTGGCCTACTGGTTAAGGTCTTAGACTCGTACTCTGGCCTAATAGCTAAGGTCTTAGACTCGTACTGTGGCCTAATGGTTAAGGTCTTAAGTTTTACTCTGGCCTAATAGCTAAGGTTTTAACTCTTACTCTGGCTTAATAGCTAAGGTCTTAGCCTCGTACTCTGGCCTACTGGTTAAGGTCTTAACTCTTACTCTGGCCTACTGGTTAAGATCTTAACTCTTACTCTGGCCTAATAGCTAAGATCTTAGACTCGTACTCTGGCCTATTGGTTAAGGTCTTATCTCTTACTCTGGCCTACTGGTTAAGGTCTTAACTCTTACTCTGGCCTAATACCTAAGGTCTTAGACTCGTACTCTGGCCTAATGGATAAGGTCTCAACTCTTACACTGGCCTATTAGCTAAGGTCTTAACTCTTACTCTGGCCTAATAGCTAAGGTCTTAGACTCGTACTCTGGCCTAATGGTTAAGGTCGTAACTCTTACTCTGGCCTACTGGTTAGTTCTGAACTCTTACTCTGGCCTAATAGCTAAGGACTTAGACTCATACTCTGGCCTAATAGCTAAGGTCTTAGACTCGTACACTGGCCTAATGGTTAAGGTCTTAACTATTACTCTGGCCTAATAGCTAAGGTCTTAACTCTTACTCTGGCCTACTGGTTAAGGTCTTACCTCTTACTCTGGCCTAATAGCTAAGGTCTTAGACTCGTACTCTGGCCTAATAGCTAAGGTCTTAACTCTTACTCTGGCCTAATAGCTAAGGTCTTAGACTCATACTCTGGACTACTGGTTAAGGTCTTAACTCTTACTCTGGCGTACTGGTTAAGGTCTTAACTCTTACTCTGGCCTAATAGCTAAGGTCTAAACTCTTACTCTGGCCTAATAGCTAAGGTCTTGGACTCGTACTCTGACCTAATGGTTAAGGTCTTAACTCTTACTCTGGCCTACTGGTTAAGGTCTTAACTCTTACTCTGGCCTAATAGCTAAGGTCTTACACTCGTACTCTGGCTTAATGGTTAAGGTCTTAACTCTTACTCTGGCCTAATAGCTAAGGTCTTAACTCTTACTCTGGCCTACTGGTTAAGGTCTTAACTCTTACTCTGCCCTAATAGCTAAGGTCTTAGACTCGTACTCTGGCCTAATAGCTAAGGTCTTAACTCTTACTTTTGCCTAATAGCTAAGGTCTTAGACTCGTACTCTGGCCTACTGGTTAAGGTCTTAACTCTTACTCTGGCCTACTGGTCAAGGTCTCAACTCTTACTCTGGCCTAATAGCTAAGGTCTTAACTCTTACTCTGGCCTAATAGCTAAGGTCTTAGGCTCGTACTCTGGCCTAATGGTTAAGGTCTTAACTCTTACTCTGGCCTACTGGTTAAGGTCTTAACTCTTACTCTGGTCTAATAGCTAAGGTCTTAACTCTTACTCTGGCCTAATAGCTATGGTCCTAGACTCGTACTCTGGCCTAATGGTTAAGGTCTTAACTCTTACTCTGGCCTACTGGTTAAGGTCTTAACTCTTACTCTGGCCTACTGGTTATGGTCTTAACTCTAACTCTGGCCTAATAGCGAAGGTCTTAGTCTCGAACTCTGGCCTAATGGTTAAGTTCTTAACTCTTACTCTGGCCTACTGGTTAAGGTCTTAACTCTTACGCTGGCCTAATTGCTAAGGTCTTAACTCTTACTCTGGCCTAATAGCTAAGGTCTTAGACTCGTACTCTGGCCTAATGGTTAAGGTCTTAACTCTTACTCTGGCCTACAGGTTAAGGTCTTAACTCTAACTCTGGCCTAATAGCTAAGGTCTTAGACTCGTACTCTGGCCTAATGGTTAAGGTCTTAACTCTTACTCTGGCCTAATAGCTAAGATCTTAGACTCGTACTCTGGCCTAATGGTTAAGGTCTTAACTCTTACTCTGGCCTACTGGTTAGTTCTTAACTCTTACTCTGGTCTATTAGCTAAGGTCTTAGACTCGTACTCTGGCCTAATGGGTAAGGTCTCAACTCTTACTCTGGCCTAATAGCTAAGGTCTTAACTCTTACTCTGGCCTAATAGCTAAGGTCTTAACTCTTACTCTGGCCTACTGGTTAAGGTCTTACCTCTTACTCTGGCCTAATAGCTAAGGTCTTAGACTCGTACTCTGGCCCAATAGCTAAGGTCTTAACTCTTACTCTGGCCTAATAGCTAAGGTCTTAGACTTGTACTCTGGCCTACTGGTTAAGGTCTTAACTCCTACTCTGGCCTACTGGTTAAGGTCTTAACTCTTACTCTGGCCTAATAGCTAAGGTCTTAACTCTTACTCTGGCCTAATAGCTTAGGTCTTGGACTCGTACTCTGACCTAATGGTTAAGGTCTTAACTCTTACTCTGGCCTACTGGTTAAGGTCTTAACTCTTACTCTGGCCTAATAGCTAAGGTCTTACACTCGTACTCTGGCTTAATGGTTAAGGTCTTAACTCTTACTCTGGCCTAGTAGCTAAGGTCTTAACTCTTACTTTGGCCTAATAGCTAAGGTCTTAGGCTCGTACTCTGGCCTAATGGTTAAGGTCTTAACTCTTACTCTGGCCTACTGGTTCAGGTCTTAACTCTTACTCTGGTCTATTAGCTAAGGTCTTAGACTCGTACTCTGGCCTAATGGTTAAGGTCCTAACTCTTACTCTGGCCTAATAGCTAAGGTCTTAGACTTGTACTCTGGCCTACTGGTTAAGGTCTTAACTCTTACTCTGGCCTAATAGCTAAGGTCTTAGACTCGTACTCTGGCCTAATGGTTAAGGTCTTAACTCTTACTCTGGCCTAATAGCTACAGTCTTAACTCTTACTCTGGCCTAATAGCAAAGGTCTTAGACTCGTAATCTGGTCTAATAGCTAAGGTCTTAACTCTTAATCTGGCCTAGTAGCTAAGGTCTTAGACTCGTACTATGGCCTACAGGTTAAGGTCTTAACTCTTACTCTGGCCTACTGGTTAAGGTCTTAACTCTTACTCTGGCCTAATAGCTAAGGTCTTAGACTCTTACTCTGGCCTAGTAGCTAAGGTCTTAGACTCGTACTCTGGCCTAATAGCTAAGGTCTTAGACTCGTACTCTGGCCTAATGGTTAAGGTCTTACCTCTTACTCTGGCCTACTTGTTAAGGTCTTAACTGTTACTCTGGCCTAATAGCTAAGGTCTTAACTCTTACTCTGGCCTAATAGCTAAGGTCTTAGACTCGTACTCTGGCCTACTGGTTAAGGTCTTAACTCTTACTCTGGCCTAATAGCAAAGGTCTCAACTCTTACTCTGTCCTAATAGCTAAGGTCTTAACTCTTACTCTGGCCTAATAGCTAAGGTCTTAGACTCGTACTCTGGCCTAATGTTTAAGGTCTTATCTCTTACTCTGGCCTACTGGTTAAGGTCTTAACTCTTACTCTGGCCTAATAGCTAAGGTCTTAGACTCGTACTCTGGCCTAATGGTTAAGGTCTTAACTCTTACTCTGGCCTGATAGCTAAGGTCTTAGACTCGTACTCTGGCCTACTGGTTAAGGTCTTAACTCTTACTTTGGCCTACTGGTTAAGGTCTTAACTCTTACTCTGGCCTAATAGCTGAGGTCTTAGACTCATACTCTGGCCTAATGGTTCAGGTCTTAACTCTTACTCTGGCCTACTGGTTAAGGTCTTAACTCTTACTTTGGCCTACTGGTTAAGGTCTTAACTCTTACTCTGGCCTAATAGCTGAGGTCTTAGACTCATACTCTGGCCTAATAGCTAAGGTCTTAACGCTTACTCTGGCCTAATAGCTAAGGTCTTAACTCTTACTCTGACCTAATAGCTAAGGTCTTAGACTCGTACTCTGGCCTAATGGGTAAGGTCTTAACTCTTACACTGTCCTACTGGTTAAGGTCTTAACTCTTACTCTGGCCTAATAGCTAAGGTCTTAGCTTCGTACTCTGGCCTACTGGTTAAGGTCTTAACTCGTACTCTGGCCTAATGGTTAAGGTCTTAACGCTTACTCTGCTCTAATAGCTAAGGTCTTAGACTCGTACTCTGGCCTAATAGCTAAGGTCTTAGACTCGTACTCTGGCCTAATGGTTAAGGTCTTAACTTTTACTCTGGCCTAATAGCTAAGGTCTTAGACTCGTACTGTGGCCTAATGGTTAAGGTCTTAAGTTTTACTCTGGCCTAATAGCTAAGGTTTTAACTCTTACTCTGGCTTAATAGCTAAGGTCTTAGCCTCGTACTCTGGCCTACTGGTTACGGTCTTAACTCTTACTCTGCCCTACTGGTTAAGATCTTAACTCTTACTCTGGCCTAATAGCTAAGATCTTAGACTCGTACTCTGGCCTATTGGTTAAGGTCTTATCTCTTACTCTGGCCTACTGGTTAAGGTCTTAACTCTTACTCTGGCCTAATACCTAAGGTCTTAGACTCGTACTCTGGCCTAATGGTTAAGGTCTCAACTCTTACTCTGGCCTAATAGCTAAGGTCTTAACTCTTACTCTGGCCTAATAGTTAAGGTCTTAGACTCGTACTCTGGCCTAATGGTTAAGGTCTTAACTCTTACTCTGGCCTAATAGCTAAGGTCTTAACTCTTACTCTGGCCTACTGGTTAAGGTCTTACCTCTTACTCTGGCCTAATAGCTAAGGTCTTAGACTCGTACTCTGGCCTACTGGTTAAGGTCTTAACTCTTACTCTGGCCTACTGGTTAGGGTCTTAACTCTTACTCTGCCCCAATAGCTAAGGTCTTAGACTCGTACTCTGGCCTAATAGCTAAGGTCTTAACTCTTACTCTGGCCTAATAGCTAAGGTCTTAGACTCGTACTCTGGCCTACTGGTTAAGGTCTTAACTCTTACTCTGGCCTACTGGTTAAGGTCTTAACTCTTACTCTGGCCTAATAGCTAAGGTCTTAACTCTTACTCTGGCCTAATAGCTAAGGTCTTGGACTCGTACTCTGACCTAATGGTTAAGGTCTTAACTCTTACTCTGGCCTACTGGTTAAGGTCTTAACTCTTACTCTGGCCTAATAGCTAAGGTCTTACACTCGTACTCTGGCTTAATGGTTAAGGTCTTAACTCTTACTCTGGCCTAATATCTAAGGTCTTAACTCTTACTCTGGCCTACTGGTTAAGGTCTTAACTCTTGCTCTGCCCTAATAGCTAAGGTCTTAGACTCGTACTCTGGCCTAATAGCTAAGGTCTTAACTCTTACTCTTGCCTAATAGCTAAGGTCTTAGACTCGTACTCTGGCCTACTGGTTAAGGTCTTAACTCTTACTCTGGCCTACTGGTCAAGGTCTCAACTCTTACTCTGGCCTAATAGCTAAGGTCATAACTCTTACTCTGGCCTAATAGCTAAGGTCTTAGGCTCGTACTCTGGCCTAATGGTTAAGGTCTTAACTCTTACACTGGCCTACTGGTTAAGGTCTTAACTCTTACTCTGGTCTAATAGCTAAGGTCTTAGACTCGTACTCTGGCCTAATTGTTAAGGTCCTAACTCTTACTCTGGCCTAATAGCTAAGGTCTTAGACTTGTACTCAGGCCTACTGGTTAAGGTCTTAACTCTTACTCTGGCCTACTGGTTAAAGTCTTAACTCTTACTCTGGCCTAATAGCTAAGGTCTTAACTCTTACTCTGGCCTAATAGCTAAGGTCTTAGACTCGTACTCTGGCCTAATTGTTAAGGTCCTAACTCTTACTCTGGCCTAATAGCTAAGGTCTTAGACTTGTACTCTGGCCTACTGGTTAAGGTCTTAACTCTTACTCTGGCCTAATAGCTAAGGTCTTAGACTCGTACTCTGGCCTAATGGTTAAGGTCTTAACTCTTACTCTGGCCTACTGGTTAAGGTCTTAACTCTTACTCTGGCCTAATAGCTAAGGTCTTAACTCTTACTCTGGCCTAATAGCAAAGGTCTTAGACTCGTACTATGGCCTACAGGTTAAGGTCTTAACTCTTACTCTGGCCTACTGGTTAAGGTCTTAACTCTTACTCTGGCCTAATAGCTAAGGTCTTAGATTCATACTCTGGCCTAGTAGCTAAGGTATTAGACTCGTACTCTGGCCTAATGGTTAAGGTCTTACCTCTTACTCTGGCCTACTGGTTAAGGTCTTAACTGTTACTCTGGCCTAATAGCTAAGGTCTTAACTCTTACTCTGGCCTAATAGCTAAGGTCTTAGACTCGTACTCTGGCCTACTGGTTAAGGTCTTAACTCTTACTCTGGCCTAATAGCTAAGGTCTCAAATCTTACTCTGTGCTAATAGCTAAGGTCTTAACTCTTACTCTGGCCTAATAGCTAAGGTCTTAGACTCGTACTCTGGCCTAATGGTTAAGGTCTTACTCTTACTCTGGCCTACTGGTTAAGGTCTTAACTCTTACTCTGGCCTAATAGCTAAGGTCTTAGACTCGTACTCTGGCCTACTGGTTAAGGTCTTAACTCTTACTTTGGCCTACTGGTTAAGGTCTTAACTCTTACTCTGGCATAATAGCTGAGGTCTTAGACTCATACTCTGGCCTAATGGTTAAGGTCTTAACTCTTACTCTGGCCTACTGGTTAAGGTCTTAACTCTTACTCTGGCCTAATAGCTAAGGTCTTAACGCTTACTCTGGCCTAATAGCTAAGGTCTTAACTCTTACTCTGGCCTAATAGCTAAGGTCTTAGACTCGTACTCTGGCCTAATTGGTAAGGTCTTAACTCTTACTTTGGCCTACTGGTTAAGGTCTTAACTCTTACTCTGGCCTAATAGCTGAGGTCTTAGACTCATACTCTGGCCTAATGGTTAAGGTCTTAACTCTTACTCTGGACTACTTGTTAAGGTCTTAACTCTTACTCTGGCCTAATAGCTAAGGTCTTAACGCTTACTCTTGCCTAATAGCTAAGGTCTTAACTCTTACTCTGGCCTAATAGCTAAGGTCTTAGACTCGTACTCTGGCCTAATGGGTAAGGTCTTAACTCTTACTCTGGCCTACTGGTTAAGGTCTTAACTCTTACTCTGGCCTAATAGCTAAGGTCTTAGCTTCATACTCTGGCCTACTGGTTAAGGTCTTAACTCGTACTCTGGCCTAATGGTTAAGGTCTTAAAACTAACTCTGCTCTAATAGCTAAGGTCTCAGACTCGTACTCTGGCCTAATAGCTAAGGTCTTAGACTCGTACTCTGGCCTAATGGTTAAGGTCTTAACTCTTACTCTGGCCTAATAGCTAAGGTCTTAGACTCGTACTGTGGCCTAATGGTTAAGGTCTTAAGTTTTACTCTGGCCTAATAGCTAAGGTTTTAACTCTTACTCTGGCTTAATAGCTAAGGTCTTAGCCTCGTACTCTGGCCTACTGGTTAAGGTCTTAACTCTTACTCTGGCCTACTGGTTAAGATCTTAACTCTTACTCTGGCCTAATAGCTAAGGTCTTAGACTCGTACTCTGGCCTAATATCTAAGGTCTTAGACTCGTACTCTGGCCTAATGGTTATGGTCTTAACTCCTACTCTGGCCTAATAGCTAAGGTCTTAGACTCGTACTCTGGCCTAATGGTTAAGGTCTTAACTTTTACTCTGGCCTAATAGCTAAGGTCTTAACACTTACACTGGACTAATAGCTAAGGTGTTAGACTCGTACTCTGGCCTATTGGTTAAGGTCTTAACTCTTACTTTGGCCTACTGGTTAAGGTCTTAACTCGTACTCTGGCCTAATAGCTATGGTCTTAGACTCGTACTCTGGTCTAATGGATAAGCTTTTAACTCCTACTCTGGCCTAATAGCTAAGGTTTTAACTCTTACTCTGGCCTAATAGCTAAGGTCTTAGACTCGTACTCTGGCCTAATAGCTAAGGTCCTAGACTCGTACTCTGGCCTAATGGTTAAGGTCTTAACTCTTACTCTGGCCTAATAGCTAAGGGCTTAGACTCGTACTCTGGCCTAATGGTTAAGGTCTTAACTTTTACTCTGGCCTAATAGCTAAGGTTTTAGCTTCGTACTCTGGCCTACTGGTTAAGGTCTTAACTCGTACTCTGGCCTAATGGTTAAGGTCTTAACGCTTACTTTGCTCTAATAGCTAAGGTCTTAGACTCGTACTCTGGCCTAATAGCTAAGGTCTTAGACTCGTACTCTACCCTAATGGTTAAGGTCTTAACTCTTACTCTGGCCTAATAGCTAAGGTCTTAGACTTGTACTGTGCCTAATGGTTAAGGTCCTAACTTTTACTCTGGCCTAATAGCTAAGGTTTTAACTCTTACTCTGGCCTAATAGCTAAGGTCCTAGCCTCATACTCTGGCCTACTGGTTAAGGTCTTAACTCTTACTCTGGCCTACTGGTTAAGGTCTTAACTCTTACTCTGGCCTAATAGCTAAGGTCTTAACTCTTACTCTGGCCTAATAGCTAAGGTCTTAGACTCGTACTCTGGCCTAATGGTTAAGGTCTTAACTCCTACTCTGGCCTAATAGCTAAGGTCTTAGACTCGTACTCTGGCCTAATGGTTAAGGTCTTAACTTTTACTCTGGCCTAATATATAAGGTCTTAACTCTTACACTGGACTAATAGCTAAGGTCTTAGACTCGTACTCTGGCCTATTGGTTAAGGTCTTAACACTTACTCTGGCCTACTGGTTAAGGTCTTAACTCTTACTCTGGCCTAATAGCTAAGGTCTTAGACTTGTACTCTGGCCTAATGGTTAAGGTCTTAACTCTTACTCTGGCCTAATAGCTAAGGTCTTAACTCTTACTCTGGCCTAATAGCTAAGGTCTTAGACTCGTACTCTGGCCTAATAGCTAAGGTCCTAGAATCGTACTCTGGCCTAATGGTTAAGGTCTTAACTTTTACTCTGGCCTTATAGCTAAGGTCTTAACTCTTACTCTGGCCTAATAGCTAAGGTCTTAGCTTCGTACTCTGGCCTACTGGTTAAGGTCTTAACTCGTACTCTGGCCAAATGGTTAAGGTCTTAACGCTTACTCTGCTCTAATAGCTAAGGTCTTAGACTCGTACTCTGGCCTAATAGCTAAGGTCTTAGACTCGTACTCTGGCCTAATGGTTAAGGTCTTAACTCTTACTCTGGCCTAATAGCTAAGGTCTTAGACTCGTACTGTGGCCTAATGGTTAAGGTCTTAACTTTTACTCTGGCCTAATAGCGAAAGTTTTAACTCTTACTCTGGCCTAATAGCTAAGGTCTTAGCCTCGTACTCTGGCCTACTGGTTAAGGTCTTAACTCTTACTCTGGCCTACTGGTTAAGGTCTTAACTCTTACTCTGGCCTAATAGCTAAGGTCTTAGACTCGTACTCTGGCCTAATGGTTAAGGTCTTAACACTTACTCTGGCCTACTGGTTAAGGTCTTAACTCTTACTCTGGCCTAATAGCTAAGGTCTTAGACTCGTACTCTGGCCTACTGGTTACGGTCTTAACTCTTACTCTGGCCTAATAGCTAAGGTCTTAACTCTTACTCTGGCCTAATAGCTAAGGTCTTAGACTCGTACTCTGACCTAATGGTTAAGGTATTAACTCTTACTCTGGCCTACTGGTTAAGGTCTTTACCCTTACTCTGGCATAATAGCTAAGGTCTTAGACTCGTACTCTGGCCTAATGGTTAAGGTCTTAACTCTTACTCTGGCCTAATAGCTAGGGTCTTAACTCTTACTCTGGCCTAATAGCTAAGGTCTTAGACTCGTACTCTGGCCTAATAGCTAAGGTCTTAGACTCGTACTCTGGCCTAATGGTTAAGGTCTTAGACTCGTACTCTGGCCTAATAGCTAAGGTCTTAGACTCGTGCTCTGGCCTAATGGTTAAGGTCTTAACTCTTACTCTGGCCTAATAGCTAAGGTCTTAGACTCGTGCTCTGGCCTAATGGTTAAGGTCTTAACTTTTACTCTGGCCTAATAGCTAAGGTCTTAACTGTTACTCTGGCCTAATAGCTAAGGTCTTAACTCTTACTCTGGCCTAATAGCTAAGGTCTTAGACTCGTACTCTGGCCTACTGGTTAAGGTCTTAACTCTTACTCTGGCCTAATAGCTAAGGTCTCAACTCTTACTCTGTCCTAATAGCTAAGGTCTTAACTCTTACTCTGGCCTAATAGCTAAGGTCTTAGACTCGTACTCTGGCCTAATGTTTAAGGTCTTATCTCTTACTCTGGCCTACTGGTTAAGGTCTTAACTCTTACTCTGGCCTAATAGCTAAGGTCTTAGACTCGTACTCTGGCCTAATGGTTAAAGTCTTAACTCTTACTCTGGCCTGATAGCTAAGGTCTTAGACTCGTACTCTGGCCTACTGGTTAAGGTCTTAACTCTTACTTTGGCCTACTGGTTAAGGTCTTAACTCTTACTCTGGCCTAATAGCTGAGGTCTTAGACTCATACTCTGGCCTAATGGTTCAGGTCTTAACTCTTACTCTGGCCTACTGGTTAAGGTCTTAACTCTTACTTTGGCCTACTGGTTAAGGTCTTAACTCTTACTCTGGCCTAATAGCTGAGGTCTTAGACTCATACTCTGGCCTAATAGCTAAGGTCTTAACGCTTACTCTGGCCTAATAGCTAAGGTCTTAACTCTTACTCTGACCTAATAGCTAAGGTCTTAGACTCGTACTCTGGCCTAATGGGTAAGGTCTTAACTCTTACACTGTCCTACTGGTTAAGGTCTTAACTCTTACTCTGGCCTAATAGCTAAGGTCTTAGCTTCGTACTCTGGCCTACTGGTTAAGGTCTTAACTCGTACTCTGGCCTAATGGTTAAGGTCTTAACGCTTACTCTGCTCTAATAGCTAAGGTCTTAGACTCGTACTCTGGCCTAATAGCTAAGGTCTTAGACTCGTACTCTGGCCTAATGGTTAAGGTCTTAACTTTTACTCTGGACTAATAGCTAAGGTCTTAGACTCGTACTGTGGCCTAATGGTTAAGGTCTTAAGTTTTACTCTGGCCTAATAGCTAAGGTTTTAACTCTTACTCTGGCTTAATAGCTAAGGTCTTAGCCTCGTACTCTGGCCTACTGGTTACGGTCTTAACTCTTACTCTGCCCTACTGGTTAAGATCTTAACTCTTACTCTGGCCTAATAGCTAAGATCTTAGACTCGTACTCTGGCCTATTGGTTAAGGTGTGGAAAAGTGGATTTCCCTGGTCAGTTATGTCCCCTATCTTGGACCCCAACGGTTCTATATGCATGTTACAAGTACATGTATGTTCCCTCCAGTTCCAGTTTCTAAGACGCAAACATATGTGTGTCTACTGTCAACATGTTCTCTGTCAGATCCGCCATCAATGGGCTGGATATTCGATTCCTAAGTATGAAAGGCCACCGACTTTATATGGCTAAGTTACTCCATTTTTACAGTTCAGGCGAGTAGGCCCGATTCTGTCCTCAAAGCCTTTCCCTGCTCTCTGTCTCTGACAGCTTCAGCTTGAGCTCGCATCTGTATCCATGAACTTTGTCCTACTCCCTGTGCAGCTAACGGTGCCTGCCTCGGCCAGTTTTCGCTTGTCTGCCAAGAAGTTGTATTTCACCTTCGAATTATCTATTTTGCTCTTCAGCCGATGCATTCCTGTCCAGTGATTTAGGTAAACATTTCCTCCAGTTACCAAGCAAAAGGCCAGGCTTCTCTGTCTTCCTGCAAGTGATTCATAGCCCTGTTGCCATGGAAAGTTTTCTGCCCCTCGCATCTCATATAGACACTTAGACGCTTGTACACGCACACAGTCAGTATAGAATAGATTCTGTCCGAGAGTCCTTCCTTGTGGATAACATAGTTCTTTAAACATAGGATGTTAGATATGATTTGGGATTAGGATGACTTGACCCCAGACTTCTCGTCTCCACATGTAGAGCTAAATGTCAAGTCCCCTTCACCCCCTAGTTACACGTCAATTACACGTCATGCTGCCGCGCGCGCATCTATGCCAAGTATTATCTTATAGATCCACCTATGTCTGATAATTCTAACCAATCATGTTTCTTTTATTCCTTATTACGCCTAGTTTCGATTATGTCACTGTCACGTCATTTTTCTTATCAAATGTTACGCCCTCTACATTCGTTTCATTGTAATGTACTTATTATAAAAATACATGTCTGTTAATAAATTATTGTACTTCACTTCCTGAACCTTCGTGGTGACGGAACCTGAGGGCCGCGACTCGAGTCGGCCATTTTGAATGGAATAAAGCCCATTAGAGAACCTCTTATACCACGGATTCTGCCTCTTGTTATTTTGAGCTATTTACTTTAATTTAAGATTCCGCATGAAATTCAGTCAGGTAATATTTATTTTATTTACCACATAATGGCGCCCGAACAGGGACACTTTCTCATCTCACGCGCCGGCGGTGCGTTGCAGGCCCGGTCTCCTGCCACAGCTGGACGGACCATAAACGCGTACCAGCAGGATTTCCTGTAAGCTCCCTCCGGTCAAGCGGGGGCGACTGAGGCTGCGATCAACCCAGACGAGGCGGTGAGAAGTGCGAAGTATCCCGACCAGAGCCTAGCTGAGAGAGCAAGATCCGAGGTATACAGAGGCCCACCAGGTTTTCCGAAATTCCGACGTCCAGAGGGTCCGATGTCCGTAGTTATCGAGTCCTGTCCATTCTCTGAGGCCTTCCGTTTCAAGGAGCTACTCGGTGAGTACCATCGCCGAGGAGGCGTGTTGACGCGCACATAGGTTGTGCCGGTCAAGACGGATTTGGGTACACAAATCCGGTCTGCACTGTTTAGCAGTGTATATGTACTGTTTAGCAGTATATCAAGTATTCCGAAGTATTCAGTTATTGTCAAGAATTCAGCGTGGTGATTAGTTAGGCAGACTGTCATCATTGTCGATCATTGTTATAATGTTTAATGTTTAATGTTTAAAGTATTCAGAAAATGTCTTGCATATTGTGGTATGAATGACTGTTCATTGTTCACTGTTCATTATTGTGTTTCTCGTATTAAGTAAGTTCAAGAGTAAGTATCAGATCAGTTGTTAATATGCCGCTCTTCTCGAAGTTAAGACAGATTACCACCAGAAAAGGGGTGCTTGAAGAAGCAGTTCCTATTCCTCCTAGAGACACTCCAGGACATTTCATGTACCATAAACATGGCTTAGATGCCATATTGTTTCTTGATCTATGGGTAGATTATACCAAAGGATTACCGGAAAGTCAAAGGTGGCCCATAGCGGGAACCTGGGATGCAGAGTGCATCATGAAAGTGGAGGAAGAGTTATGGAAAAGAAAGGTCAGACAGTCACAGAAAGACGCCGTTGAGTTATGGCGTAAAGAATCTCATAGACGAACAGAAAAAGCACGTAGACAAGAAGAGAGGAGTAAAGAGAGTTCAAATAAAGTTCAAGAAAATCTATTAATTGAGGAAGGTATCCGAGTGAAATCAGAACAAGTAAATAGACAAAGAAATGCTCTTATGAATGGTATGTATCCCCTTCTAGCCGAAGGACTACCTAAGGCTGTTACGGAGGTGCCAAAAGACTTGCCACCCCCGTTATTTCCAATTAAGGTACATCCAAAGGGGCATCCCAGAACCGCAGAAGATGTTTTTCTTTCCTCATATCTAGACGATGCAGCCCCCGAGTATGCTAACGCCACACCACATAGACCGTCTGGCGGAGGGATTCAACGTCAGGATCAGGTATCTGTCCCCGTGCAACAGCAAGTCCCGATGCAAGCTCCGGCAAGCACATCTGTTTCCGCATCTGTTTCCGCAGTCGACTCTACAGGGGTATCGACACCCATAGTTGCTGTATCACGTTCAACGAACCCATTCACACCCGACGCCCCAGATGGGGCCACGGGAGGTGCTAGCAGTACTTTTACGCCACCTAGAATAAATAAACTTGTCTTTCAAGAGTCAGCACATTCACGTACACCTAAGTTCGTAAGTGAACGTGCGCTTAAGGAACTTCTTGTAAATTGTAGATATGACCCGGTGGTTGGTAAAGAGGACGAAATGGTCCTGGCATCATTACGTATCAGACGAGCCGCAGAGTATTTAGCAAGGTTACCAGGGATGGCTACGCATCTAGATAACATATATCACTTTGTTCAAACAGGACGAGATCCAGGATGTATTAACAGAGCTATGGAATTCCAGAAAGTAGAGATACAAGGGGAACTGTTACGTTTCCTCATAAACTGTGTGATCAGAAATCAAGATCGTCCGGGGGTAGACCGGAATGCAATGCTTACTCTTACAAGATGGAGTCAGAATATATCAGAAGGGAGACACGATAAGCAAAATTGTATAATAGCCATGTGCCGAAAAATACGTAAAGAAATAGAGCGTATTTATGAAGAGAGATTGGGAACAGACGAGTTTGAGCAAGATGAAGTGTCCGAAGCAGGGAATTCTGCAAGACGGTCAGAGACCATAGCCTATGTAGGCAGAGGAAGATCTTGTGAAAATACTAGATGTTTTTCTGATCCAATACATTCTGTATGTCCAAATAATAGCAGAACGTATCCGACGCCTGTAATAAATCTGAAGTCTCCTGAACATTCGTTTCAAGCCGCAGATAAAATACTACGAGAACGAAGGGGTTACCACCTCCTCGATTCCATGGATGAGCAAGAATTAGCCAGATCAGCCGTTCACTGGATCGTTAGTCCTGAAAAATATGGTGATGAGACCGTAGCACACACGTTTCTCAACCTCAGTACAGATGAACAACGTTTAGCTGGAATCTATATGATTCAGCAACTCCTCATATTATATAAGAGCCAACATGCTGATCCTGGTCCTTTACCTGATATATTAATGGAACTACTTACGTATAGATGGAGAGGTTCTAGTAACAAGCTAATTAAAGAGATATTAGTGTCACGTAAACAGTATGTCCTTTTTGTAAGTCCAGATTCTCTCTCCCTGGCCCCCAGAGAAAGAGCACCGTACTACATGGATAGACAAAATCCTCTACGAGAAGTGCACCCAATAAAAGGCGAAGACAATGAGTTTCACCGTGTATTTGTTTACACACCTATATCAAAAATGGAATTATTAGAAATGAAGAAAGTAGTACCTAGCCATGATAAAGACCCAGCGGGTTTCCACCGAGAAATTAAAGACATGTTACTGATGGGAGAGTACACCTTTCCTGATATTATGACGATATTAAAGGTGCTTTTGCCTGCTGGCATTTATGAAAAACTGAAAGAAAAAGAGTGGGAAGTGGGAGACCAAAAGATAGACTGGACAGCATTAGCAGAGGAAGAAAGGGGCCGAGCCGCAGGTTCAGGGCTCGGGGATAAAGTTAAACTATTACCAGGTTTACTAGTACAGGTACTGCCACGTTTATTAACTACAAAAAAGGAAGATTGCGGTGCAATCACAGCCTGTAAACAAAAGCAAGATGAAGACACAAGTGATTATTATGCTCGATTTGAAAAATGTTTTGGTATAAATAGTGGTATAAAACCAAGTAGTGACTCATATCCACATTTATTTGTGACAAAATTAGTGGAAAATGCATTACCTCCAGTAAAGAATAGAATATTGAAATTCGAGAGTACCTGGCAAAGTAACACTCCGTCGCAAATGCTACAAATGTTACAGTATCATCACAATAGAATTAGGGATGAACAAGAACACGAGCATAGACGCATGAAGGATACAAAAATGAAAATGCTAGTTTCTCA
This sequence comes from Triturus cristatus, assembly GCF_964204655.1. Lineage (NCBI taxonomy): Eukaryota > Metazoa > Chordata > Amphibia > Caudata > Salamandridae > Triturus > Triturus cristatus. Next base: position 895,543,736 of record NC_140591.1, on the reverse strand, counting down.
GACAGTACCAGCAGATGGTCACAAAAAGGGTGTGACACATTCTGGTGATTCTGCAGTTCCTGTAAAAGGAACCTGCAATTACTGTAAACAACTAGGTCATTATGTACATGATTGTCAAGTCCTGAAACGTAATATAGCTACAGGCATTACAAAAGAGAGACCACGATTAGTTAGACAAGATCAGAATGAACAAGGAGCTATGCAGCATGGACAGTCCATGCCAGCCTCACAGCAACCCATACAGTTTGTGCCAGCTGCACCACCGTTGCCTGCTACTGCCACACAAACCGCAACACGACAACTGTATCAGACTGCACAGTATGAATACCCTGAGTATCAGCGTTACGCATGAAGCAGCCTAGAGAGGGAAGTTGACTTACCCCTTATCGAGATTCCAGTAGATCAAGAAGGACCTTATGTACATAGTGAATTATTAGGTCAAGATAGAAAATTCTTACTCGATACAGGGGCAAGTCGAACAACCATAAAACGTAGTGAAGTTCCAGGGGCACCCCTCTCAGGCTCTCAAAATGTTTCCCTTGGTTTTTCAGGAAAACCTATTGTTAATGAAGTATCACAGCCTCTACCACTTACGATAGGACCTTTGACACGAACTACAGATTTGTTGCTTACTAAATCATGCCCAGAAAATTTGCTAGGAATTAAAACTCTGAAAGCACTAGGAGCCATAATATGTTGTTCTCCGGAAGGAGTAAGGTTGTTTTTACGTGATTTTAAAGGTCACTATGTGTCTAGAGACATGGATCCCCGACTACAGATATTACCAGTACATCTATGGGCACAAGGCCCTACGGATGTTGGCTGCATGAACATTACACCCTATCGAGTCACACTGAAAGCAGGAGTGGTATTACCACGAATGCGACAATACAAGTTACCGCATGATGCTGTAGTGGCTTTGTTGAAAATCATTGATGAGTTAATTGCCCAGGGAGTAGTTGTAGAAACAGACTCCAATGTATGTAATTCACCGATAATTCCGATTCTTAAACGAACTGATCCTACTGCTCCCCCAGTGTACCGATTGGTTATTGATTTGCGTGAACTAAACAAGTGTATTGTACCACAATTCCCTGTGGTCCCTGATATATCATCATTGTTGACAGCAATTGATTCCGAAGCAACATTCTTTACTGTAATTGATCTCAAGAATGCCTTTTTCAGCGTCCCAATAGATCCGGAAAGCCAATACTTGTTCGGATTCAGTTTAAATGGGCGCAGCTTTAAATTCTCACGCGCTCCCCAAGGATTTACAGAAAGCCCCAGCATCTATAGCCAAGCACTGAAACGAGAACTTGACAGTATCCACATGCCAGTCAATACTGCACTGCTTCAATATGTCGATGATCTGCTGATCACCGCGAGAAGCGAGCCAGAATGTGAAAAAGCTTCTCTGACAGTTTTACATTTCCTAGCCGACAAGGGGCACAAGGTGTCCCCTTCTAAGCTGCAATTCTGTGTTCAGCGAGTTATTTATCTTGGTCACTCGCTGTCCAAGGAGGGAAGGCAGCTTACACCTGATCGCATTCAGTTAATTGCAAACATGCCAATACCGCAGACGCAAAAGGAAGTGCGGGCTTTTATAGGCCTCACTTCATACTGTAGACAGTGGATTCCTCAGTACGCATTTCTAGCAAAACCACTCATTCAGTTAACCACACAGGAGGCAGCCACATCGACTGTTCTCCCTTGGACTCAGGAACATACACAAGCTTTTGAAAGCCTAAAGGAAGCTTTATGTCAAGCACCTGTTTTAGCAACACCATGTTATAGCAAACCTTTTACACTCTTTGTTACAGAACGCGAAGGTACTGCCTTGTCAGTACTCACTCAGGATCAAGCAGGATCACGCAAGCCATGTGCTTATTTTTCCAGTACATTAGATCCCGTAGCTCAGGCTTTGCCTGCATGCCTGAAATCAGTGGCAGCGACAGCTTTAGCAATCAGACAAAGCGATGCCATAGTATTAGGACACCCATTGACAGTTCAAGTACCACATGCAGTAGAGGTTCTTGTGAACCGAACACAAACACAACACTTGACCATAGCAAGACTTACTGGTTATGAACTGACATTGTTTCAACCACACATAGAGATCCGACGGTGTAATACATTGAATCCTGCTACACTATTACCTGTAATTGGAACAGACCCACTAGCTCATGATTGTGTTGAAATCATTGAAATAAAGACGAAACCTAGACAAGACTTGACAGACGTTCCATTGTTAGATCCAGACCTGACGTTGTATGTAGACGGATCATGCATGAGAACAAGTAAAGGAGATTTAGTGGCCGCGTATGCAGTCACAACAGACACTGAAGTTATTGAAACAAACTGTATAGATACTTTGTCAGCCCAAGCAGCAGAACTTGTTGCTCTAACACAAGCCTGTATTCAAGCCACGGACAAGAAAGTCAACATATATACTGATTCACGTTATGCATTTGGAGTCGTACATGACTTCGGAGTGCTTTGGCGGGAGAGGGGTTATTTAACTTCTCATGGAACACATATTCAAAACGGGTCCCTCATTCATGCTCTGTTAGACGCGATTCATTTACCGACTGCAATATCGATTATGAAATGCAAAGCACACACGAAGGTTACTGATACCATTTCTCAAGGCAATGATTTAGCTGACAGAACAGCTAAACAGACTGCTCAGAATCGCACATCCGACATGACAAAGCCAATAGTTCAGACACCAACACAGTGTATGGCAATTAAGGATCCCGCACTTGACGTAATTGACATACAGACACATGCCACAGCAGAAGAAATAAAGAAGTGGACTGAACTAGGAGGGATCCAGACAGATCAAGGATGGATGACGAAAGAGAAATCCGTGTGGTTTCTCCCTGATTCCATGGTTCAAGTCATTATAGCTACAGTTCACAGTCCAGCACATTTAGGAGAGAAGGCTATGCTAGACAGCATTCAGCACATTTGGTTCAACAAACATTTACGAGCAGCAGCTAAACAAAAAGTTCGTACCTGTATGATATGTTGTCAGTTTAATCCAGGAAAGAGTGTTCCCGTAGAGCAGGGTGGATTTCAGCCTCCTGACCATCCTTTTGAAGTCCTCCAGATGGATTATATTCAGATGGAACGTTGTCGAGGATTTAAATATGTCCTCGTAGTTGTCTGCGCTCTCTCCCGTTGGACAGAGGCGTATCCCGTATCAGATTACACTGCCCCGACTACTGCCAAGCAGCTAGTTCGAGAATTCTTCCCACGGTACGGTTTACCACGTGTTGTATATTCAGATAACGGTCAGCCTTTCTCATCCGAATTAATGAAACATGTCTCACTCTTGTTGGGATATCAGTGGAAATTCCACTGTGTCCGACACCCCGAAGCAGCAGGTCTCGTAGAAAGACATAACCAGACACTGAAAATCAGACTGTCCAAAATATGTAGAGAGAAAGGTGTCGACTGGATAGTAGCATTACCAGTTGCACTCTTTTACATGAGAATGGTAGCACACTCTAGAACAGGGCTATCCCCGTATGAGGTGATCTTTGGTAGACCGCCGAATATGTGGGGGACGCCTATACCACGTAAAATAACTGATGTTGACTGTAATATGCTGACAGATTACCTGGCTTCCTTGATGTCTGCACTACAATCTTCTCGTTCACAGGTAGCTGCAGCCTTTCCCGACAACACTGAGGCGAAACCCCATGACGTGGTCCCCGGGGACTTTGTCCTGGTTCGGAATTTTGATAGGAAAAGCCAATTGGATCCTAGGTGGAAGTTGCCTAAGCAGGTCCTGCTGACGACCAGAACAGCTGTGAAGATCGAAGGACGGAAAGGATGGGTGCATTCCACCCATATAAAAAAATTTCATGGATTACCTTCAGATATAGACACTGTGCCCTGCACTCCCTCACAGACTGATTCAAAACTTCCTTTTGTTGAACTGACTGACTCTCAGTGCTATAAACAGAAACTCAGGTCCAGATCTAAACTGTCGGACGATTTGATTGTTTAAGTCCTCTCCAAGGTGAAGCGGTTGAATCTGTCCCGACATGTATCCCTTAGGTCTGAATCATGTAGAGTCCAGAATCATAATGAAACGACATGCTTATTGTAAATTACTGCGTAACCACTGTATTGTGACATTATTAATTTTGTTTTTATTGAGTATTTTAGTAATTATTACGAGTATGATTTTGCATATGTATCATCCTGTTTCTAAACGTATTTTCAATATAACTGATAAACATTCTTTTAGTGACCTACCGCCACATGAATTATCTTATAGACTTGCGCTGCGCAATAACACATTCATTAGTATGTTACATCATTCCCATCAGACTAGTAATGCGACCAATTGTTGGGTGTGTGGCCGACTCCCTCCCTATCAGAATAACAAAGGAGTTCTGCCTTTCTTTCCACATCCATTCACACACAATGGCTCCTGTGGAGCATGGTTTAGTTTATTAAATTCCATAGACCCAGACACAGCAGTTTATCAACAACATTGGATATGGGGAAATCTGAATCTAGTTTTATTCAAAGTCTGTCACCCTAATAAGGAGGGTCACCCCAGTAGAACAGGAACTGATTTAGAAAATGAAGTGTATAAATTAGGTAATTTTACGCCTAATCTTATGATTTTGAATGTCAAATCCGAAGTTGAACTAATTCTGCCCACTATGTCAGTATTTCCAGTAAAGGGTGAATTATGTGTAAGAAAAGTTGGTTCCATACATATGGGCCATAGCCAATGTGTTACTACAGTAGAATATAGTGATCAAGGCAAATCTTCATTTAGAGCTTCTCGCCATTCTTACTTCATATGTGGTCAGACGGCATATATGCGTCTGCCTCTAGATTGGGATGGTACCTGTTATATAGCATTCCTTCTGCCACCTGTTTTCCTAGCTCCCCCTGATTATTATCGAAATGTTCATTTAGTACACATTAGAGAGAAAAGAGATCTCCCAGTTGTCGATTATACTGAGACAGCATGGGACAAGTATGTAGATTTCAATAAAGGTATCTTTCCCTATATAGGTACTATATCAAATAGTAAGCTGATACGCAGACTCACCAAGACTCTTGAAGCTGTAGTAAACGAGACTATAGCCGCCCTAGGCAATCTGACAGAGGAACAATCAGTGATGAGAATTGTTGTTCTCCAGAATCGTCTTGTCCTTGACGTCATCCTGGCCGATAGGGGCGGAGCTTGTAGGGTCATCGGATCCAGCTGCTGCATTTTCATACCAGAAAATTCGCCATCTGTATATAAAGCTATAACACGCCTTCATAAGATTGTGAGCCAGATACACGAGAATCCAGGCACTTGGACGTGGTCCGGGTGGTTTTGGAATGTGATATCAGCCTGGGGATGGAGAGTTCTATCCTTCCTAGGTATTGGCCTTCTTATGCTCTTCAGTTGTTGTCTATGCCTGCAATGTGGACCAGCGATTTGTGGTCTGTGTGCCACATCGTGTATTCCACATCAAGGTTTTCGCTCAAGATCCCGGAAGAAGAAAGAAGAAGAAATGATGCTCCATGAGCAAATCAATGGAATGATGAAGATTGATGTCTCGTGAAGGGCAAGAAGGGGACAAGGAGGGAATGTGGAAAAGTGGATTTCCCTGGTCAGTTATGTCCCCTATCTTGGACCCCAACGGTTCTATATGCATGTTACAAGTACATGTATGTTCCCTCCAGTTCCAGTTTCTAAGACGCAAACATATGTGTGTCTACTGTCAACATGTTCTCTGTCAGATCCACCATCAATGGGCTGGATATTCGATTCCTAAGTATGAAAGGCCACCGACTTTATATGGCTAAGTTACTCCATTTTTACAGTTCAGGCGAGTAGGCCCGATTCTGTCCTCAAAGCCTTTCCCTGCTCTCTGTCTCTGACAGCTTCAGCTTGAGCTCGCATCTGTATCCATGAACTTTGTCCTACTCCCTGTGCAGCTAACGGTGCCTGCCTCGGCCAGTTTTCGCTTGTCTGCCAAGAAGTTGTATTTCACCTTCGAATTATCTATTTTGCTCTTCAGCCGATGCATTCCTGTCCAGTGATTTAGGTAAACATTTCCTCCAGTTACCAAGCAAAAGGCCAGGCTTCTCTGTCTTCCTGCAAGTGATTCATAGCCCTGTTGCCATGGAAAGTTTTCTGCCCCTCGCATCTCATATAGACACTTAGACGCTTGTACACGCACACAGTCAGTATAGAATAGATTCTGTCCGAGAGTCCTTCCTTGTGGATAACATAGTTCTTTAAACATAGGATGTTAGATATGATTTGGGATTAGGATGACTTGACCCCAGACTTCTCGTCTCCACATGTAGAGCTAAATGTCAAGTCCCCTTCACCCCCTAGTTACACGTCAATTACACGTCATGCTGCCGCGCGCGCATCTATGCCAAGTATTATCTTATAGATCCACCTATGTCTGATAATTCTAACCAATCATGTTTCTTTTATTCCTTATTACGCCTAGTTTCGATTATGTCACTGTCACGTCATTTTTCTTATCAAATGTTACGCCCTCTACATTCGTTTCATTGTAATGTACTTATTATAAAAATACATGTCTGTTAATAAATTATTGTACTTCACTTCCTGAACCTTCGTGGTGACGGAACCTGAGGGCCGCGACTCGAGTCGGCCATTTTGAATGGAATAAAGCCCATTAGAGAACCTCTTATACCACGGATTCTGCCTCTTGTTATTTTGAGCTATTTACTTTAATTTAAGATTCCGCATGAAATTCAGTCAGGTAATATTTATTTTATTTACCACAAAGGCCTTATCTCTTACTCTGGCCTACTGGTTAAGGTCTTAACTCTTACTCTGGCCTAATACCTAAGGTCTTAGACTCGTACTCTGGCCTAATGGTTAAGGTCTCAACTCTTACTCTGGCCTAATAGCTAAGGTCTTAACTCTTACTCTGGCCTAATAGTTAAGGTCTTAGACTCGTACTCTGGCCTAATGGTTAAGGTCTTAACTCTTACTCTGGCCTACTGGTTAGTTCTGAACTCTTACTCTGGCCTAATAGCTAAGGACTTAGACTCGTACTCTGGCCTAATAGCTAAGGTCTTAGACTCGTACACTGGCCTAATGGTTAAGGTCTTAACTCTTACTCTGGCCTAATAGCTAAGGTCTTAACTCTTACTCTGGCCTACTGGTTAAGGTCTTACCTCTTACTCTGGCCTAATAGCTAAGGTCTTAGACTCGTACTCTGGCCTACTGGTTAAGGTCTTAACTCTTACTCTGGCCTACTGGTTAAGGTCTTAACTCTTACTCTGCCCCAATAGCTAAGGTCTTAGACTCGTACTCTGGCCTAATAGCTAAGGTCTTAACTCTTACTCTGGCCTAATAGCTAAGGTCTTAGACTCGTACTCTGGCCTACTGGTTAAGGTCTTAACTCTTACTCTGGCCTACTGGTTAAGGTCTTAACTCTTACTCTGGCCTAATAGCTAAGGTCTTAACTCTTACTCTGGCCTAATAGCTAAGGTCTTGGACTCGTACTCTGACCTAATGGTTAAGGTCTTAACTCTTACTCTGGCCTACTGGTTAAGGTCTTAACTCTTACTCTGGCCTAATAGCTAAGGTCTTAGACTCGTACTCTGGCCTAATAGCTAAGGTCTTAACTCTTACTCTTGCCTAATAGCTAAGGTCTTAGACTCGTACTCTGGCCTACTTGTTAAGGTCTTAACTCTTACTCTGGCCTACTGGTCAAGGTCTCAACTCTTACACTGGCCTAATAGCTAAGGTCATAACTCTTACACTGGCCTACTGGTTAAGGTCTTAACTCTTACTCTGGTCTAATAGCTAAGGTCTTAGACTCGTACTCTGGCCTAATTGTTAAGGTCCTAACTCTTACTCTGGCCTAATAGCTAAGGTCTTAGACTCGTACTCTGGCCTAATAGCTAAGGTCTTAACTCTTACTCTGGCCTAATAGCTAAGGTCTTAGACTCGTACTGTGGCCTAATGGTTAAGGTCTTAAGTTTTACTCTGGCCTAATAGCTAAGGTTTTAACTCTTACTCTGGCTTAATAGCTAAGGTCTTAGCCTCGTACTCTGGTCTACTGGTTACGGTCTTAACTCTTACTCTGCCCTACTGGTTAAGATCTTAACTCTTACTCTGGCCTAATAGCTAAGATCTTAGACTCGTACTCTGGCCTATTGGTTAAGGTCTTATCTCTTACTCTGGCCTACTGGTTAAGGTCTTAACTCTTACTCTGGCCTAATACCTAAGGTCTTAGACTCGTACTCTGGCCTAATGGTTAAGGTCTCAACTCTTACTCTGGCCTAATAGCTAAGGTCTTAACTCTTACTCTGGCCTAATAGTTAAGGTCTTAGACTCGTACTCTGGCCTAATGGTTAAGGTCTTAACTCTTACTCTGGCCTAATAGCTAAGGTCTTAACTCTTACTCTGGCCTACTGGTTAAGGTCTTACCTCTTACTCTGGCCTAATAGCTAAGGTCTTAGACTCGTTCTCTGGCCTACTGGTTAAGGTCTTAACTCTTACACGGCCTACTGGTTAAGGTCTTAACTCTTACTCTGCCCCAATAGCTAAGGTCTTAGACTCGTACTCTGGCCTAATAGCTAAGGTCTTAACTCTAACTCTGGCCTAATAGCTAAGGTTTTAGACTCGTACTCTGGCCTACTGGTTAAGGTCTTAACTCTTACTCTGGCCTACTGGTTAAGGTCTTAACTCTTACTCTGGCCTAATAGCTAAGGTCTTACACTCGTACTCTGGCTTAATGGTTAAGGTCTTAACTCTTACTCTGGCCTAATATCTAAGGTCTTAACTCTTACTCTGGCCTACTGGTTAAGGTCTTAACTCTTGCTCTGCCCTAATAGCTAAGGTCTTAGACTCGTACTCTGGCCTAATAGCTAAGGTCTTAACTCTTACTCTTGCCTAATAGCTAAGGTCTTAGACTCGTACTCTGGCCTACTGGTTAAGGTCTTAACTCTTACTCTGGCCTACTGGTCAAGGTCTCAACTCTTACTCTGGCCTAATAGCTAAGGTCATAACTCTTACTCTGGCCTAATAGCTAAGGTCTTAGGCTCGTACTCTGGCCTAATGGTTAAGGTCTTAACTCTTACGCTGGCCTACTGGTTAAGGTCTTAACTCTTACTCTGGTCTAATAGCTAAGGTCTTAGACTCGTACTCTGGCCTAATTGTTAAGGTCCTAACTCTTACTCTGGCCTAATAGCTAAGGTCTTAGACTTGTACTCTGGCCTACTGGTTAAGGTCTTAACTCTTACTCTGGCCTACTGGTTAAGGTCTTAACTCTTACTCTGGCCTAATAGCTAAGGTCCTAACTCTTACTCTGGCCTAATAGCTAAGGTCTTAGACTTGTACTCTGGCCTACTGGTTAAGGTCTTAACTCTTACTCTGGCCTAATAGCTAAGGTCTTAGACTCGTACTCTGGCCTAATGGTTAGGGTCTTAACTCTTACTCTGGCCTACTGGTTAAGGTCTTAACTCTTACTCTGGCCTAATAGCTAAGGTCTTAACTCTTACTCTGGCCTAATAGCAAAGGTCTTAGACTCGTACTATGGCCTACAGGTTAAGGTCTTAACTCTTACTCTGGCCTACTGGTTAAGGTCTTAACTCTTACTCTGGCCTAATAGCTAAGGTCTTAGATTCATACTCTGGCCTAGTAGCTAAGGTCTTAGACTCGTACTCTGGCCTAATGGTTAAGGTCTTACCTCTTACTCTGGCCTACTGGTTAAGGTCTTAACTGTTACTCTGGCCTAATAGCTAAGGTCTTAACTCTTACTCTGGCCTAATAGCTAAGGTCTTAGACTCGTACTCTGGCCTACTGGTTAAGGTCTTAACTCTTACTCTGGCCTAATAGCTAAGGTCTCAAATCTTACTCTGCGCTAATAGCTAAGGTCTTAACTCTTACTCTGGCCTAATAGCTAAGGTCTTAGACTCGTACTCTGGCCTAATGGTTAAGGTCTTACTCTTACTCTGGCCTACTGGTTAAGGTCTTAACTCTTACTCTGGCCTAATAGCTAAGGTCTTAGACTCGTACTCTGGCCTACTGGTTAAGGTCTTAACTCTTACTTTGGCCTACTGGTTAAGGTCTTAACTCTTACTCTGGCCTAATAGCTGAGGTCTTAGACTCGTACTCTGGCCTAATGGTTAAGGTCTTAACTCTTACTCTGGCCTACTGGTTAAGGTCTTAACTCTTACTCTGGCCTAATAGCTAAGGTCTTAACGCTTACTCTGGCCTAATAGCTAAGGTCTTAACTCTTACTCTGGCCTAATAGCTAAGGTCTTAACTCTTACTCTGGCCTAATAGCTAAGGTCTTAACGCTTACTCTGGCCTAATAGCTAAGGTCTTAGACTCGTACTCTGGCCTAATTGGTAAGGTCTTAACTCTTACTTTGGCCTACTGGTTAAGGTCTTAACTCTTACTCTGGCCTAATAGCTGAGGTCTTAGACTCATACTCTGGCCTAATGGTTAAGGTCTTAACTCTTACTCTGGCCTACTTGTTAAGGTCTTAACTCTTACTCTGGCCTAATAGTTAAGGTCTTAGACTCGTACTCTGGCCTAATGGTTAAGGTCTTTAACTCTTACTCTGGCCTACTGGTTAGTTCTGAACTCTTACTCTGGCCTAATAGCTAAGGACTTAGACTCGTACTCTGGCCTAATAGCTAAGGTCTTAGACTCGTACACTGGCCTAATGGTTAAGGTCTTAACTCTTACTCTGGCCTAATAGCTAAGGTCTTAACTCTTACTCTGGCCTACTGGTTAAGGTCTTACCTCTTACTCTGGCCTAATAGCTAAGGTCTTAGACTCGTACTCTGGCCTACTGGTTAAGGTCTTAACTCTTACTCTGGCCTACTGGTTAAGGTCTTAACTCTTACTCTGCCCCAATAGCTAAGGTCTTAGACTCGTACTCTGGCCTAATAGCTAAGGTCTTAACTCTTACTCTGGCCTAATAGCTAAGGTCTTAGACTCGTACTCTGGCCTACTGGTTAAGGTCTTAACTCTTACTCTGGCCTACTGGTTAAGGTCTTAACTCTTACTCTGGCCTAATAGCTAAGGTCTTAACTCTTACTCTGGCCTAATAGCTAAGGTCTTGGACTCGTACTCTGACCTAATGGTTAAGGTCTTAACTCTTACTCTGGCCTACTGGTTAAGGTCTTAACTCTTACTCTGGCCTAATAGCTAAGGTCTTACACTCGTACTCTGGCTTAATGGTTAAGGTCTTAACTCTTACTCTGGCCTAATATCTAAGGTCTTAACTCTTGCTCTGCCCTAATAGCTAAGGTCTTAGACTCGTACTCTGGCCTAATAGCTAAGGTCTTAACTCTTACTCTTGCCTAATAGCTAAGGTCTTAGACTCGTACTCTGGCCTACTGGTTAAGGTCTTAACTCTTACTCTGGCCTACTGGTCAAGGTCTCAACTCTTACTCTGGCCTAATAGCTAAGGTCATAACTCTTACTCTGGCCTAATAGCTAAGGTCTTAGGCTCGTACTCTGGCCTAATGGTTAAGGTCTTAACTCTTACACTGGCCTACTGGTTAAGGTCTTAACTCTTACTCTGGTCTAATAGCTAAGGTCTTAGACTCGTACTCTGGCCTAATTTTTAAGGTCCTAACTCTTACTCTGGCCTAATAGCTAAGGTCTTAGACTTGTACTCTGGCCTACTGGTTAAGGTCTTAACTCTTACTCTGGCCTACTGGTTGAGGTCTTAACTCTTACTCTGGCCTAATAGCTAAGGTCTTAACTCTTACTCTGGCCTAATAGCTAAGGTCTTAGACTCGTACTCTGGCCTAATTGTTAAGGTCCTAACTCTTACTCTGGCCTAATAGCTAAGGTCTTAGACTTGTACTCTGGCCTACTGGTTAAGGTCTTAACTCTTACTCTGGCCTAATAGCTAAGGTCTTAGACTCGTACTCTGGCCTAATGGTTAAGGTCTTAACTCTTACTCTGGCCTACTGGTTAAGGTCTTAACTCTTACTCTGGCCTAATAGCTAAGGTCTTAACTCTTACTCTGGCCTAATAGCAAAGGTCTTAGACTCGTAATCTGGTCTAATAGCTAAGGTCTTAACTCTTAATCTGGCCTAGTAGCTAAGGTTTTAGACTCGTACTATGGCCTACAGGTTAAGGTCTTAACTCTTACTCTGGCCTACTGGTTAAGGTCTTAACTCTTACTCTGGCCTAATAGCTAAGGTCTTAGATTCATACTCTGGCCTAGTAGCTAAGGTCTTAGACTCGTACTCTGGCCTAATGGTTAAGGTCTTACCTCTTACTCTGGCCTACTGGTTAAGGTCTTAACTGTTACTCTGGCCTAATAGCTAAGGTCTTAACTCTTACTCTGGCCTAATAGCTAAGGTCTTAGACTCGTACTCTGGCCTACTGGTTAAGGTCTTAACTCTTACTCTGGCCTAATAGCTAAGGTCTCAAATCTTACTCTGTGCTAATAGCTAAGGTCTTAACTCTTACTCTGGCCTAATAGCTAAGGTCTTAGACTCGTACTCTGGCCTAATGGTTAAGGTCTTACTCTTACTCTGGCCTACTGGTTAAGGTCTTAACTCTTACTCTGGCCTAATAGCTAAGGTCTTAGACTCGTACTCTGGCCTACTGGTTAAGGTCTTAACTCTTACTTTGGCCTACTGGTTAAGGTCTTAACTCTTACTCTGGCCTAATAGCTGAGGTCTTAGACTCATACTCTGGCCTAATGGTTAAGGTCTTAACTCTTACTCTGGCCTACTGGTTAAGGTCTTAACTCTTACTCTGGCCTAATAGCTAAGGTCTTAACGCTTACTCTGGCCTAATAGCTAAGGTCTTAACTCTTACTCTGGCCTAATAGCTAAGGTCTTAGACTCGTACTCTGGCCTAATTGGTAAGGTCTTAACTCTTACTTTGGCCTACTGGTTAAGGTCTTAACTCTTACTCTGGCCTAATAGCTGAGGTCTTAGACTCATACTCTGGCCTAATGGTTAAGGTCTTAACTCTTACTCTGGCCTACTTGTTAAGGTCTTAACTCTTACTCTGGCCTAATAGCTAAGGTCTTAACGCTTACTCTGGCCTAATAGCTAAGGTCTTAACTCTTACTCTGGCCTAATAGCTAAGGTCTTAGACTCGTACTCTGGCCTAATGGGTAAGGTCTTAACTCTTACTCTGGCCTACTGGTTAAGGTCTTAACTCTTACTCTGGCCTAATAGCTAAGGTCTTAGCTTCATACTCTGGCCTACTGGTTAAGGTCTTAACTCGTACTCTGGCCTAATGGTTAAGGTCTTAAAACTTACTCTGCTCTAATAGCTAAGGTCTCAGACTCGTACTCTGGCCTAATAGCTAAGGTCTTAGACTCGTACTCTGGCCTAATGGTTAAGGTCTTAACTCTTACTCTGGCCTAATAGCTAAGGTCTTAGACTCGTACTGTGGCCTAATGGTTAAGGTCTTAAGTTTTACTCTGGCCTAATAGCTAAGGTTTTAACTCTTACTCTGGCTTAATAGCTAAGGTCTTAGCCTCGTACTCTGGCCTACTGGTTAAGGTCTTAACTCTTACTCTGGCCTACTGGTTAAGATCTTAACTCTTACTCTGGCCTAATAGCTAAGGTCTTAGACTCGTACTCTGACCTAATATCTAAGGTCTTAGACTCGTACTCTGGCCTAATGGTTATGGTCTTAACTCCTACTCTGGCCTAATAGCTAAGGTCTTAGACTCGTACTCTGGCCTAATGGTTAAGGTCTTAACTTTTACTCTGGCCTAATAGCTAAGGTCTTAACACTTACACTGGACTAATAGCTAAGGTGTTAGACTCGTACTCTGGACTATTGGTTAAGGTCTTAACTCTTACTTTGGCCTACTGGTTAAGGTCTTAACTCGTACTCTGGCCTAATAGCTATGGTCTTAGACTCGTACTCTGGTCTAATGGATAAGCTTTTAACTCCTACTCTGGCCTAATAGCTAAGGTTTTAACTCTTACTCTGGCCTAATAGCTGAGGTCTTAGACTCGTACTCTGGCCTAATAGCTAAGGTCCTAGACTCGTACTCTGGCCTAATGGTTAAGGTCTTAACTCTTACTCTGGCCTAATAGCTAAGGGCTGAGACTCGTACTCTGGCCTAATGGTTAAGGTCTTAACTTTTACTCTGGCCTAATAGCTAAGGTTTTAGCTTCGTACTCTGGCCTACTGGTTAAGGTCTTAACTCGTACTCTGGCCTAATGGTTAAGGTCTTAACGCTTACTTTGCTCTAATAGCTAAGGTCTTAGACTCGTACTCTGGCCTAATAGCTAAGGTCTTAGACTCGTACTCTACCCTAATGGTTAAGGTCATAACTCTTACTCTGGCCTAATAGCTAAGGTCTTAGACTTGTACTGTGGCCTAATGGTTAAGGTCTTAACTTTTACTCTGGCCTAATAGCTAAGGTTTTAACTCTTACTCTGGCCTAATAGCTAAGGTCCTAGCCTCATACTCTGGCCTACTGGTTAAGGTCTTAACTCTTACTCTGGCCTACTGGTTAAGGTCTTAACTCTTACTCTGGCCTAATAGCTAAGGTCTTAACTCTTACTCTGGCCTAATAGCTAAGGTCTTAGACTCGTACTCTGGCCTAATGGTTAAGGTCTTAACTCCTACTCTGGCCTAATAGCTAAGGTCTTAGACTCGTACTCTGGCCTAATGGTTAAGGTCTTAACTTTTACTCTGGCCTAATATATAAGGTCTTAACTCTTACACTGGACTAATAGCTAAGGTCTTAGACTCGTACTCTGGCCTAATAGCTAAGGTCTTAGACTCGTACTCTACCCTAATGGTTAAGGTCTTAACTCTTACTCTGGCCTAATAGCTAAGGTCTTAGACTTGTACTGTGGCCTAATGGTTAAGGTCTTAACTTTTACTCTGGCCTAATAGCTAAGGTTTTAACTCTTACTCTGGCCTAATAGCTAAGGTCCTAGCCTCATACTCTGGCCTACTGGTTAAGGTCTTAACTCTTACTCTGGCCTACTTGTTAAGGTCTTAACTCTTACTCTGGCCTAATAGCTAAGGTCTTAACTCTTACTCTGGCCTAATAGCAAAGGTCTTAGACTCGTAATCTGGTCTAATAGCTAAGGTCTTAACTCTTAATCTGGCCTAGTAGCAAAGGTTTTAGACTCGTACTATGGCCTACAGGTTAAGGTCTTAACTCTTACTCTGGCCTACTGGTTAAGGTCTTAACTCTTACTCTGGCCTAATAGCTAAGGTCTTAGATTCATTCTCTGGCCTAGTAGCTAAGGTCTTAGACTCGTACTCTGGCCTAATGGTTAAGGTCTTACCTCTTACTCTGGCCTACTGGTTAAGGTCTTAACTGTTACTCTGGCCTAATAGCTAAGGTCTTAACTCTTACTCTGGCCTAATAGCTAAGGTCTTAGACTCGTACTCTGGCCTACTGGTTAAGGTCTTAACTCTTACTCTGGCCTAATAGCTAAGGTCTCAAATCTTACTCTGTGCTAATAGCTAAGGTCTTAACTCTTACTCTGGCCTAATAGCTAAGGTCTTAGACTCGTACTCTGGCCTAATGGTTAAGGTCTTACTCTTACTCTGGCCTACTGGTTAAGGTCTTAACTCTTACTCTGGCCTAATAGCTAAGGTCTTAGACTCGTACTCTGGCCTACTGGTTAAGGTCTTAACTCTTACTTTGGCCTACTGGTTAAGGTCTTAACTCTTACTCTGGCCTAATAGCTGAGGTCTTAGACTCATACTCTGGCCTAATGGTTAAGGTCTTAACTCTTACTCTGGCCTACTGGTTAAGGTCTTAACTCTTACTCTGGCCTAATAGCTAAGGTCTTAACGCTTACTCTGGCCTAATAGCTAAGGTCTTAACTCTTACTCTGGCCTAATAGCTAAGGTCTTAGACTCGTACTCTGGCCTAATTGGTAAGGTCTTAACTCTTACTTTGGCCTACTGGTTAAGGTCTTAACTCTTACTCTGGCCTAATAGCTGAGGTCTTAGACTCATACTCTGGCCTAATGGTTAAGGTCTTAACTCTTACTCTGGCCTACTTGTTAAGGTCTTAACTCTTACTCTGGCCTAATAGCTAAGGTCTTAACGCTTACTCTGTCCTAATAGCTAAGGTCTTAACTCTTACTCTGGCCTAATAGCTAAGGTCTTAGACTCGTACTCTGGCCTAATGGGTAAGGTCTTAACTTTTACTCTGGCCTACTGGTTAAGGTCTTAACTCTTACTCTGGCCTAATAGCTAAGGTCTTAGCTTCATACTCTGGCCTACTGGTTAAGGTCTTAACTCGTACTCTGGCCTAATGGTTAAGGTCTTAAAACTTACTCTGCTCTAATAGCTAATGTCTCAGACTCGTACTCTGGCCTAATAGCTAAGGTCTTAGACTCGTACTCTGGCCTAATGGTTAAGGTCTTAACTCTTACTCTGGCCTAATAGCTAAGGTCTTAGACTCGTACTGTGGCCTAATGGTTAAGGTCTTAAGTTTTACTCTGGCCTAATAGCTAAGGTTTTAACTCTTACTCTGGCTTAATAGCTAAGGTCTTAGCCTCGTACTCTGGCCTACTGGTTAAGGTCTTAACTCTTACTCTGGCCTACTGGTTAAGATCTTAACTCTTACTCTGGCCTAATAGCTAAGGTCTTAGACTCGTACTCTGGCCTAATATCTAAGGTCTTAGACTCGTACTCTGGCCTAATGGTTATGGTCTTAACTCCTACTCTGGCCTAACAGCTAAGGTCTTAGACTCGTACTCTGGCCTAATGGTTAAGGTCTTAACTTTTACTCTGGAATAATAGCTAAGGTCTTAACACTTACACTGGACTAATAGCTAAGGTGTTAGACTCGTACTCTGGCCTATTGGTTAAGGTCTTAACTCTTACTTTGGCCTACTGGTTAAGGTCTTAACTCGTACTCTGGCCTAATAGCTATGGTCTTAGACTCGTACTCTGGTCTAATGGATAAGCTTTTAACTCCTACTCTGGCCTAATAGCTAAGGTTTTAACTCTTACTCTGGCCTAATAGCTAAGGTCTTAGACTCTTACTCTGGCCTAATAGCTAAGGGCTTAGACTCGTACTCTGGCCTAATGGTTAAGGTCTTAACTTTTACTCTGGCCTAATAGCTAAGGTTTTAGCTTCGTACTCTGGCCTACTGGTTAAGGTCTTAACTCGTACTCTGGCCTAATGGTTAAGGTCTTAACGCTTACTTTGCTCTAATAGCTAAGGTCTTAGACTCGTACTCTGGCCTAATAGCTAAGGTCTTAGACTCGTACTCTACCCTAATGGTTAAGGTCTTAACTCTTACTCTGGCCTAATAGCTAAGGTCTTAGACTTGTACTGTGGCCTAATGGTTAAGGTCTTAACTTTTACTCTGGCCTAATAGCTAAGGTTTTAACTCTTACTCTGGCCTAATAGCTAAGGTCCTAGCCTCATACTCTGGCCTACTGGTTAAGGTCTTAACTCTTACTCTGGCCTAATAGCTAAGGTCTTAACTCTTACTCTGGCCTAATAGCTAAGGTCTTAGACTCGTACTCTGGCCTAATGGTTAAGGTCTTAACTCCTACTCTGGCCTAATAGCTAAGGTCTTAGACTCGTACTCTGGCCTAATGGTTAAGGTCTTAACTTTTACTCTGGCCTAATATATAAGGTCTTAACTCTTACACTGGACTAATAGCTAAGGTCTTAGACTCGTACTCTGGCCTATTGGTTAAGGTCTTAACACTTACTCTGGCCTACTGGTTAAGGTCTTAACTCTTACTCTGGCCTAATAGCTAAGGTCTTAGACTTGTACTCTGGCCTAATGGTTAAGGTCTTAACTCTTACTCTGGCCTAATAGCTAAGGTCTTAACTCTTACTCTGGCCTAATAGCTAAGGTCTTAGACTCGTGCTCTGGCCTAATAGCTAAGGTCCTAGAATCGTACTCTGGCCTAATGGTTAAGGTCTTAACTTTTACTCTGGCCTAATAGCGAAGGTCTTAACTCTTACTCTGGCCTAATAGCTAAGGTCTTAGCTTCGTACTCTGGCCTACTGGTTAAGGTCTTAACTCGTACTCTGGCCAAATGGTTAAGGTCTTAACGCTTACTCTGCTCTAATAGCTAAGGTCTTAGACTCGTACTCTGGCCTAATAGCTAAGGTCTTAGACTCGTACTCTGGCCTAATGGTTAAGGTCTTAACTCTTACTCTGGCCTAATAGCTAAGGTCTTAGACTCGTACTGTGGCCTAATGGTTAAGGTCTTAACTTTTACTCTGGCCTAATAGCGAAAGTTTTAACTCTTACTCTGGCCTAATAGCTAAGGTCTTAGCCTCGTACTCTGGCCTACTGGTTAAGGTCTTAACTCTTACTCTGGCCTACTGGTTAAGGTCTTAACTCTTACTCTGGCCTAATAGCTAAGGTCTTAGACTCGTACTCTGGCCTAATAGCTAAGGTCTTAGACTCGTACTCTGGCCTAATGGTTAAGGTCTTAACTCTTACTCTGGCCTACTGGTTAAGGTCTTAACTCTTACTCTGGCCTAATAGCTAAGGTCTTAGACTCGTACTCTGGCCTACTGGTTACGGTCTTAACTCTTACTCTGGCCTAATAGCTAAGGTCTTAACTCTTACTCTGGCCTAATAGCTAAGGTCTTAGACTCGTACTCTGACCTAATGGTTAAGGTATTAACTCTTACTCTGGCCTACTGGTTAAGGTCTTTACCCTTACTCTGGCATAATAGCTAAGGTCTTAGACTCGTACTCTGGCCTAATGGTTAAGGTCTTAACTCTTACTCTGGCCTAATAGCTAAGGTCTTAGACTCGTACTCTGGCCTAATAGCTAAGGTCTTAGACTCGTACTCTGGCCTAATGGTTAAGGTCTTAGACTCGTACTCTGGCCTAATAGCTAAGGTCTTAGACTCGTGCTCTGGCCTAATGGTTAAGGTCTTAACTCTTACTCTGGCCTAATAGCTAAGGTCTTAGACTCGTGCTCTGGCCTAATGGTTAAGGTCTTAACTTTTACTCTGGCCTAATAGCTAAGGTCTTAACTCTTACTCTGGCCTAATAGCTAAGGTCTTAGCCTCGTACTCTGGCCTACTGGTTAAGGTCTTAACTCGTACTCTGGCCTAATGGTTAAGGTCTTAACGCTTACTCTGGCCTAATAGCTAAGGTCTTAGACTCGTACTCTGGCCGAATAGCTAAGGTCTTAGACTTGTACTCTGGCCTAATGGTTAATGTCTTAACTCTTACTCTGGCCTAATAGGTAAGGTCTTAGACTCGTACTGTGGCCTAATGGTTAAGGTCTCAACTTTTACTCTGGCCTATTAGCTAAGGTCTTAGACTCGTACTCTGGCCTAATAGCTAAGGTCTTAACTCTTACTCTGGCCTAATAGCTAATGTCTTAGACTCGAACTCTGGCCTACTGGTTAAGGTCTTAACTCTTACTCTGGCCTACTGGTTAAGGTCTTAACTCTTACCTTGGCCTAATAGCTAAGGTCTTAGACTTGTACTCTGGCCTAATGGTTAAGGTCTTAACTCTTACTCTAGCCTAATAGCTAAGGTCTTAACTCTTAATCTGGCCTACTGGTTAAGGTCTTAACTCTTACTCTGGCCAACTGGTTAAGGTCTTAACTCTTACTATGGCCTAATAGCTAAGGTCTTAGACTCGTACTCTGGCCTAATAGCTAAGGTCTCAACTCTTACTCTGGACTGATAGCTAAGGTCTTAGACTTGTGCTCTGGCCTACTGGTTAAGGTCTTAACTCTTACTCTGGCCTACTGGTTATGGTCTTAACTCTTACTCTGGCCTAATAGCTAAGGTCTTAGACTCGTGCTCTGGCCTAATAGCTAAGGTCTTAGACTCGTACACTGGCCTAATGGTTAAGGTCTTAACTCTTACTCTGGCCTAATAGCTAAGGTCTTAACTCTTACTCTGGCCTACTGGTTAAGGTCTTACCTCTTACTCTGGCCTAATAGCTAAGGTCTTAGACTCGTACTCTGGCCTAATAGCTATGGTCCTAGACTCGTACTCTGGCCTAATGGTTAAGGTCTTAACTCTTACTCTGGCCTACTGGTTAAGGTCTTAACTCTTACTCTGGCCTAATAGCTAAGGTCTTAGGCTCGTACTCTGGCCTAATGGTTAAGGTCTTAACTCTTACTCTGGCCTAATAGCTAAGATCTTAGACTCGTACTCTGGCCTATTGGTTAAGGTCTTATCTCTTACTCTGGCCTACTGGTTAAGGTCTTAACTCTTACTCTGGCCTAATAGCTAAGGTCTTAGACTCGTACTCTGGCCTAATGGTTAAGGTCTCAACTCTTACTCTGGCCTAATAGCTAAGGTCTTAACTCTTAATCTGGCCTAATAGCTAAGGTCTTAGACTCATACTCTGGCCTAATGGTTAAGGTCTTAACTCTTACTCTGGCCGACTGGTTAAGGTCTTAACTCTTACTCTGGCCTAATAGCTAAGGTCATAGACTCGTGCTCTGGCCTAATAGCTAAGGTCTTAGACTCGTACTCTGACCTAATGGTTAAGGTCTTAACTCTTACTCTGGCCTACTGGTTAAGGTCTTAACTCTTACTCTGGCCTAATAGCTAAGGTCTTACACTCGTACTCTGGCCTAATGGGTAAGGTCTTAACTCTTACTCTGGCCTAATAGCTAAGGTCTTAACACTTACTCTGGCCTACTGGTTAAGGTCTTAACTCTTACTCTGCCCTAATAGCTAAGGTCTTAGACTCGTACTCTGGCCTAATAGCTAAGGTCTTAACTCTTACTCTTGCCTAATAGCTAAGGTCTTAGACTCGTACTCTGGCCTACTGGTTAAGGTCTTAACTCTTACTCTTTCCTACTGGTCAAGGTCTCAACTCTTACTCTGGCCTAATAGCTAAGGTCTTAACTCTTACTCTGGCCTAATAGCTAAGATCTTAGACTCGTACTCTGGCCTAATGGTTAAGGTCTTAACTCTTACTCTGGCCTACTGGTTAAGGTCTTAACTCTTACTCTGGTCTAATAGCTAAGGTCTTAGACTCGTACTCTGGCCTAATGGTTAAGGTCCTAACTCTTACTCTGGCCTAATAGCTAACGTCTTAGACTTGTACTCTGGCCTACTGGTTAAGGTCTTAACTCTTACTCTGGCCTACTGGTTAAGGTCTTAACTCTTACTCTGGCCTACTGGTTAAGGTCTTAACTCTTACTCTGGCCTAATAGCTAAGGTCTTAGACTCATACTCTGGCCTAATGGTTAAGGTCTTAACTCTTACTCTGGCCTACTGGTTAAGGTCTTAACTCTTACTCTGGCCTAATAGCTAAGGTCTTAACTCTTACTCTGGCCTAATAGCAAAGGTCTTAGACTCGTAATCTGGTCTAATAGCTAAGGTCTTAACTCTTAATCTGGCCTAGTAGCTAAGGTCTTAGACTCGTACTCTGGCCTAATAGCTAAGGTCTTACCTCTTACTCTGGCCTAATGGTTAAGGTCTTACCTCTTACTCTGGCCTACTGGTTAAGGTCTTAACTGTTACTCTGGCCTAATAGCTAAGGTCTTAACTCTTACTCTGGCCTAATAGCTAAGGTCTTAGACTCGTACTCTGGCCTACTGGTTAAGGTCTTAACTCTTACTCTTGCCTAATAGCTAAGGTCTCAACTCTTACTCTGTCCTAATAGCTAAGGTCTTAACTCTTACTCTGGCCTAATAGCTAAGGCCTTAGACTCGTACTCTGGCCTAATGGTTAAGGTCTTAACTCTTACTCTGGCCTACTGGTTAAGGTCTTAACTCTTACTCTGGCCTAATAGCTAAGGTCTTAGACTCGTACTCTGGCCTAATGGTTAAGGTCTTAACTCTTGCTCTGGCCTAATAGCTAAGGTCTTAGACTCGTACTCTGGCCTACTGGTTAAGGTCTTAACTCTTACTCTGGCCTACTGGTTAAGGTCTTAACTCTTACTCTGGCCTAATAGCTGAGGTCTTAGACTCATACTCTGGCCTAATGGTTAAGCTCTTAACTCTTACTCTGGCCTACTGGTTAAGCTCTTAACTCTTACTCTGGCCTAATAGCTAAGGTCTTAACGCTTACTCTGGCCTAATAGCTAAGGTCTTAACTCTTACTCTGGCCTAATAGCTAAGGTCTTAGACTCGTACTCTGGCCTAATGGGTAAGGTCTTAACTCTTACTCTGTCCTACTGGTTAAGGTCTTAACTCTTACTCTGGCCTAATAGCTAAGGTCTTAGCTTCGTACTCTGGCCTACTGGTTAAGGTCTTAACTCGTACTCTGGCCTAATGGTTAAGGTCTTAATGCTTACTCTGCTCTATTAGCTAAGGTCTTAGACTCGTACTCTGGCCTAAATGCTAAGGTCTTAGACTCGTACTCTGGCCTAATGGTTAAGGTCTTAACTCTTACTCTGGCCTAATAGCTAAGGTCTTAGACTCGTACTGTGGCCTAATGGTTAAGGTCCTAACTCTTACTCTGGCCTAATAGCTAAGGTCTTAACTCTTACTCTGGCCTAATAGCGAAGGTCTTAGACTCGTACTCTGGCCTAATGGTTAAGGTCTTAACTCTTACTCTGGCCTACTGGTTAAGGTCTTAACTCTTACTCTGGCCTAATAGCTAAGGTCTTAGACTCGTGCTCTGGCCTACTGGTTAAGGTCTTAACTCTTACTCTGGCCTACTGGTTAAGGTCTTAACTCTTACTCTGGCCTAATAGCTAAGGTCTTAGACTCGTACTCTGGCCTAATGGTTAAGGTCTTAACTCTTACTCTGGCCTAATAGCTAAGGTCTTAGACTCGTACTCTGGCCTACAGGTTAAGGTCTTAACTCTTACTTTGGCCTACTAATTAAGGTCTTAACTCTTACTCTGGCCTAATAGCTAATGTCTTAGACTCGAACTCTGGCCTACTGGTTAAGGTCTTAACTCTTACTCTGGCCTACTGGTTAAGGTCTTAACTCTTACCTTGGCCTAATAGCTAAGGTCTTAGACTTGTACTCTGGCCTAATGGTTAAGGTCTTAACTCTTACTCTGGCCTAATAGCTAAGGTCTTAACTCTTAATCTGGCCTACTGGTTAAGGTCTTAACTCTTACTCTGGCCAACTGGTTAAGGTCTTAACTCTTACTATGGCCTAATAGCTAAGGTCTTAGACTCGTACTCTGGCCTAATAGCTAAGGTCTTAACTCTTACTCTGGACTGATAGCTAAGGTCTTAGACTCGTGCTCTGGCCTACTGGTTAAGGTCTTAACTCTTACTCTGGCCTACTGGTTATGGTCTTAACTCTTACTCTGGCCTAATAGCTAAGGTCTTAGACTCGTGCTCTGGCCTAATAGCTAAGGTCTTAGACTCGTACACTGGCCTAATGGTTAAGGTCTTAACTCTTACTCTGGCCTAATAGCTAAGGTCTTAACTCTTACTCTGGCCTACTGGTTAAGGTCTTACCTCTTACTCTGGCCTAATAGCTAAGGTCTTAGACTCGTACTCTGGCCTAATAGCTATGGTCCTAGACTCGTACTCTGGCCTAATGGTTAAGGTCTTAACTCTTACTCTGGCCTACTGGTTAAGGTCTTAACTCTTACTCTGGCCTAATAGCTAAGGTCTTAGGCTCGTACTCTGGCCTAATGGTTAAGGTCTTAACTCTTACTCTGGCCTAATAGCTAAGATCTTAGACTCGTACTCTGGCCTATTGGTTAAGGTCTTATCTCTTACTCTGGCCTACTGGTTAAGGTCTTAACTCTTACTCTGGCCTAATAGCTAAGGTCTTAGACTCGTACTCTGGCCTAATGGTTAAGGTCTTAACTCTTACTCTGGCCGACTGGTTAAGGTCTTAACTCTTACTCTGGCCTAATAGCTAAGGTCTTAGACTCGTGCTCTGGCCTAATAGCTAAGGTCTTAGACTCGTACACTGGCCTAATGGTTAAGGTCTTAACTCTTACTCTGGCCTAATAGCTAAGGTCTTAACTCTTACTCTGGCCTACTGGTTAAGGTCTTACCTCTTACTCTGGCCTAATAGCTAAGGTCTTAGACTCGTACTCTGGCCTAATAGCTAAGGTCTTAACTCTTACTCTGGCCTAATAGCTAAGGTCTTAGACTCGTACTCTGGCCTACTGGTTAAGGTCTTAACTCTTACTCTGGCCTACTGGTTAAGGTCTTAACTCTTACTCTGGCCTACTGGTTAAGGTCTTAACTCTTACTCTGGCCATAATAGCTAAGGTCTTAACTCTTACTCTGGCCTAATGGTTAAGGTCTTAACTCTTACTCTGGCCTACTGGTTAAGGTCTTAACTCTTACTCTGGCCTAATAGCTAAGGTCTTACACTCGTACTCTGGCCTAATGGTTAAGGTCTTAACTCTTACTCTGGCCTAATGGTTAAGGTCTTAACTCTTACTCTGGCCTAATAGCTAAGGTCTTAACACTTACTCTGGCCTACTGGTTAAGGTCTTAACTCTTACTCTGCCCTAATAGCTAAGGTCTTAGACTCGTACTCTGGCCTAATAGCTAAGGTCTTAACTCTTACTCTTGCCTAATAGCTAAGGTCTTAGACTCGTACTCTGGCCTACTGGTTAAGGTCTTAACTCTTACTCTGGCCTACTGGTCAAGGTCTCAACTCTTACTCTGGCCTAATAGCTAAGGTCTTAACTCTTACTCTGGCCTAATAGCTAAGATCTTAGACTCGTACTCTGGCCTAATGGTTAAGGTCTTAACTCTTACTCTGGCCTACTGGTTAAGGTCTTAACTCTTACTCTGGTCTAATAGCTAAGGTCTTAGACTCGTACTCTGGCCTAATGGTTAAGGTCCTAACTCTTACTCTGGCCTAATAGCTAAGGTCTTAGACTTGTACTCTGGCCTACTGGTTAAGGTCTTAACTCTTACTCTGGCCTACTGGTTAAGGTCTTAACTCTTACTCTGGCCTACTGGTTAAGGTCTTAACTCTTACTCTGGCCTAATAGCTAAGGTCTTAGACTCGTACTCTGGCCTAATGGTTAAGGTCTTAACTCTTACTCTGGCCTACTGGTTAAGGTCTTAACTCTTACTCTGGCCTAATAGCTAAGGTCTTAACTCTTACTCTGGCCTAATAGCAAAGGTCTTAGACTCGTAATCTGGTCTAATAGCTAAGGTCTTAACTCTTAATCTGGCCTAGTAGCTAAGGTCTTAGACTCGTACTATGGCCTACAGGTTAAGGTCTTAACTCTTACTCTGGCCTACTGGTTAAGGTCTTAACTCTTACTCTGGCCTAATAGCTAAGGTCTTAGACTCGTACTCTGGCCTAGTAGCTAAGGTCTTAGACTCGTACTCTGGCCTAATAGCTAAGGTCTTACCTCTTACTCTGGCCTAATGGTTAAGGTCTTACCTCTTACTCTGGCCTACTGGTTAAGGTCTTAACTGTTACTCTGGCCTAATAGCTAAGGTCTTAACTGTTACTCTGGCCTAATAGCTAAGGTCTTAGACTCGTACTCTGGCCTACTGGTTAAGGTCTTAACTCTTACTCTTGCCTAATAGCTAAGGTCAAACGGAAAGGGTATACAGTTCCTCTGTTCATAAAGGAGAGAATGAAG
Source organism: Triturus cristatus (assembly GCF_964204655.1). Classification (NCBI taxonomy): domain Eukaryota; kingdom Metazoa; phylum Chordata; class Amphibia; order Caudata; family Salamandridae; genus Triturus; species Triturus cristatus. Next base: position 895,518,286 of record NC_140591.1, on the reverse strand, counting down.
GATACTCTCCTCAGAATTAGACTAAGTGGGGGGTGGTGTTCAGTAAGCCTAAAGGGTATAGGACTGTGTGGGGTGGGGGAACCCACATTGGTGGAACTAAAACCCTCACACACCCAGCAAGCTAGGTGTCATGCTTCATCATCTGGGTTTTGCTCCTCGTCGGGTCGGCGCTGCAATTCCCGACGGGCACCCAGAGATGGGGCTCTTTGGCGGAGATCTTTTGTTCCTTGCCGAGGGTGAGTGCAGGTGAGGGCCAGGGAGGTGTAGACGTTAAGTGAGTGTGGTTAAAAAGGGTCGGTTAGTCTGAATAACTGATTTTATTAGGTCAGTAAACCACCCTGCTAAAATGAAAAGAGAGGTGGTAGTCTTGACTAAATGGGTCAGGGACTACTCTACTCTGCTCTGGTGGTCGACATGTTTCATGCCTACAAGGTCAGGAGGATCCAGCGGCAATTCATCAGGACCAGTGATTACAACTATCTACAACTATGTGAGGGTGTGATAATAATTATTTACAGTGATAAAAACTACCCTCAGTAAGTGTCGGAATAACTAGACTCTTACTTTCTGGACCGGCCTAACGTATTAGAAAGTGCCACTCCAGTCGGTACTTGGCGAGCCTCTTGGGGATGCGAACTTGCCTAAGTTTTAGTCGCCCAAGGGTGGTGTAAAGACCTACCCCGCTCCGCCGAAACCGGGAAGCTAATAGCTAAGGTCTCAACTCTTACTCTGTCCTAATAGCTAAGGTCTTAACTCTTACTCTGGCCTAATAGCTAAGGCCTTAGACTCGTACTCTGGCCTAATGGTTAAGGTCTTAACTCTTACTCTGGCATACTGGTTAAGGTCTTAACTCTTACTCTGGCCTAATAGCTAAGGTCTTAGACTCGTACTCTGGCCTAATGGTTAAGGTCTTAACTCTTACTCTGGCCTAATAGCTAAGGTCTTAGACTCGTACTCTGGCCTACTGGTTAAGGTCTTAACTCTTACTCTGGCCTACTGGTTAAGGTCTTAACTCTTACTCTGGCCTAATAGCTGAGGTCTTAGACTCATACTCTGGCCTAATGGTTAAGCTCTTAACTCTTACTCTGGCCTACTGGTTAAGGTCTTAACTCTTACTCTGGCCTAATAGCTAAGGTCTTAATGCTTACTCTGGCCTAATAGCTAAGGTCTTAACTCTTACTCTGGCCTAATAGCTAAGGCCTTAGACTCGTACTCTGGCCTAATGGTTAAGGTCTTAACTCTTACTCTGGCCTACTGGTTAAGGTCTTAACTCTTACTCTGGCCTAATAGCTAAGGTCTTAGACTCGTACTCTGGCCTAATGGTTAAGGTCTTAACTCTTACTCTGGCCTAATAGCTAAGGTCTTAGACTCGTACTCTGGCCTACTGGTTAAGGTCTTAGACTCGTACTCTGGCCTAATGGGTAAGGTCTTAACTCTTACTCTGTCCTACTGGTTAAGGTCTTAACTCTTACTCTGGCCTAATAGCTAAGGTCTTAGCTTCGTACTCTGGCCTACTGGTTAAGGTCTTAACTCGTACTCTGGCCTAATGGTTAAGGTCTTAATGCTTACTCTGCTCTATTAGCTAAGGTCTTAGACTCGTACTCTGGCCTAAATGCTAAGGTCTTAGACTCGTACTCTGGCCTAATGGTTAAGGTCTTAACTCTTACTCTGGCCTAATAGCTAAGGTCTTAGACTCGTACTGTGGCCTAATGGTTAAGGTCTTAACTCTTACTCTGGCCTACTGGTTAAGGTCTTAACTCTTACTCTGGCCTAATAGCTAAGGTCTTAGATTCGTGCTCTGGCCTACTGGTTAAGGTCTTAACTCTTACTCTGGCCTACTGGTTAAGGTCTTAACTCTTACTCTGGCCTAATAGCTAAGGTCTTAGACTCGTACTCTGGCCTAATGGTTAAGGTCTTAACTCTTACTCTGGCCTAATAGCTAAGGTCTTAGACTCGTACTCTGGCCTACAGGTTAAGGTCTTAACTCTTACTTTGGCCTACTAGTTAAGGTCTTAACTCTTACTCTGGCCTAATAGCTAAGGTCTTAGACTCGTACTCTGGCCTACTGGTTAAGGTCTTAACTCTTACTCTGGCCTACTGGTTAAGGTCTTAACTCTTACTCTGGCCATAATAGCTAAGGTCTTAACTCTTACTCTGGCCTAATAGCTAAGGTCTTGGACTCGTACTCTGACCTAATGGTTAAGGTCTTAACTCTTACTCTGGCCTACTGGTTAAGGTCTTAACTCTTACTCTGGCCTAATAGCTAAGGTCTTACACTCGTACTCTGGCCTAATGGTTAAGGTCTTAACTCTTACTCTGGCCTAATAGCTAAGGTCTTAACACTTACTCTGGCCTACTGGTTAAGGTCTTAACTCTTACTCTGCCCTAATAGCTAAGGTCTTAGACTCGTACTCTGGCCTAATAGCTAAGGTATTAACTCTTATTCTTGCCTAATAGCTAAGGTCTTAGACTCGTACTCTGGCCTACTGGTTAAGGTCTTAACTCTTACTCTGACCTACTGGTTAAGGTCTTAACTCTTACTCTGGCCATAATAGCTAAGGTCTTAACTCTTACTCTGGCCTAATAGCTAAGGTCTTGGACTCGTACTCTGACCTAATGGTTAAGGTCTTAACTCTTACTCTGGCCTACTGGTTAAGGTCTTAACTCTTACTCTGGCCTAATAGCTAAGGTCTTAACTCTTACTCTGGCCTAATAGATAAAGTCTTAACTCTTACTCTGGCCTAATAGCTAAGGTCTTGGACTCGTACTCTGACCTAATGGTTAAGGTCTTAACTCTTACTCTGGCCTACTGGTTAAGGTCTTAACTCTTACTCTGGCCTAATAGCTAAGGTCTTACACTCGTACTCTGGCCTAATGGTTAAGGTCTTAACTCTTACTCTGGCCTAATAGCTAAGGTCTTAACACTTACTCTGGCCTACTGGTTAAGGTCTTAACTCTTACTCTGCCCTAATAGCTAAGGTCTTAGACTCGTACTCTGGCCTAATAGCTAAGGTCTTAACTCTTATTCTTGCCTAATAGCTAAGGTCTTAGACTCGTACTCTGGCCTACTGGTTAAGGTCTTAACTCTTACTCTGACCTACTGGTCAAGGTCTCAACTCTTACTCTGGCCTAATAGCTAAGGTCTTAACTCTTACTCTGGCCTAATAGCTAAGGTCTTAGACTCGTACTCTGACCTAATGGTTAAGGTCTTAACTCTTACTCTGGCCTACTGGTTAAGGTCTTAACTCTTACTCTGGCCTAATAGCTAAGGTCTTAGGCTCGTACTCTGGCCTAATGGTTAATGTCTTAACTCTTACTCTGGCCTAATAGCTAAGATCTTAGACTCGTACTCTGGCCTATTGGTTAAGGTCTTATCTCTTACTCTGGCCTACTGGTTAAGGTCTTAACTCTTACTCTGGCCTAATAGCTAAGGTCTTAGACTCGTACTCTGGCCTAATGGTTAAGGTCTCAACTCTTACTCTGGCCTAATAGCTAAGGTCTTAACTCTTAATCTGGCCTAATAGCTAAGGTCTTAGACTCGTACTCTGGCCTAATGGTTAAGGTCTTAACTCTTACTCTGGCCGACTGGTTAAGGTCTTAACTCTTACTCTGGCCTAATAGCTAAGGTCTTAGACTCGTGCTCTGGCCTAATAGCTAAGGTCTTAGACTCGTACACTGGCCTAATGGTTAAGGTCTTAGACTCGTACTCTGGCCTACTGGTTAAGGTCTTAACTCTTACTCTGGCCTACTGGTTAAGGTCTTAACTCTTACTCTGGCCATAATAGCTAAGGTCTTAACTCTTACTCTGGCCTAATAGCTAAGGTCTTGGGCTCGTACTCTGACCTAATGGTTAAGGTCTTAACTCTTACTCTGGCCTACTGGTTAAGGTCTTAACTCTTACTCTGGCCTAATAGCTAAGGTCTTACACTCGTACTCTGGCCTAATGGTTAAGGTCTTAACTCTTACTCTGGCCTAATAGCTAAGGTCTTAACACTTACTCTGGCCTACTGGTTAAGGTCTTAACTCTTACTCTGCCCTAATAGCTAAGGTCTTAGACTCGTACTCTGGCCTAATAGCTAAGGTCTTAACTCTTACTCTTGCCTAATAGCTAAGGTCTTAGACTCGTACTCTGGCCTACTGGTTAAGGTCTTAACTCTTACTCTGGCCTACTGGTCAAGGTCTCAACTCTTACTCTGGCCTAATAGCTAAGGTCTTAACTCTTACTCTGGCCTAATAGCTAAGATCTTAGACTCGTACTCTGGCCTAATGGTTAAGGTCTTAACTCTTACTCTGGCCTACTGGTTAAGGTCTTAACTCTTACTCTGGTCTAATAGCTAAGGTCTTAGACTCGTACTCTGGCCTACTGGTTAAGGTCTTAACTCTTACTCTGGCCTAATAGCTAAGGTCTTAGACTCGTACTCTGGCCTAATGGTTAAGGTCTTAACTCTTACTCTGGCCTACTGGTTAAGGTCTTAACTCTTACTCTGGCCTAATAGCTAAGGTCTTAACTCTTACTCTGGCCTAATAGCAAAGGTCTTAGACTCGTAATCCGGTCTAATAGCTAAGGTCTTAACTCTTAATCTGGCCTAGTAGCTAAGGTCTTAGACTCGTACTATGGCCTACAGGTTAAGGTCTTAACTCTTACTCTGGCCTACTGGTTAAGGTCTTAACTCTTACTCTGGCCTAATAGCTAAGGTCTTAGACTCGTACTCTGGCCTAGTAGCTAAGGTCTTAGACTCGTACTCTGGCCTAATAGCTAAGGTCTTACCTCTTACTCTGGCCTAATGGTTAAGGTCTTACCTCTTACTCTGGCCTACTGGTTAAGGTCTTAACTGTTACTCTGGCCTAATAGCTAAGGTCTTAACTCTTACTCTGGCCTAATAGCTAAGGTCTTAGACTCGTACTCTGGCCTACTGGTTAAGGTCTTAACTCTTACTCTTGCCTAATAGCTAAGGTCTCAACTCTTACTCTGTCCTAATAGCTAAGGTCTTAACTCTTACTCTGGCCTAATAGCTAAGGCCTTAGACTCGTACTCTGGCCTAATGGTTAAGGTCTTAACTCTTACTCTGGCCTACTGGTTAAGGTCTTAACTCTTACTCTGGCCTAATAGCTAAGGTCTTAGACTCGTACTCTAGCCTAATGGTTAAGGTCTTAACTCTTACTCTGGCCTACTGGTTAAGGTCTTAACTCTTACTCTGGCCTAATAGCTGAGGTCTTAGACTCATACTCTGGCCTAATGGTTAAGCTCTTAACTCTTACTCTGGCCTACTGGTTAAGGTCTTAACGCTTACTCTGGCCTAATAGCTAAGGTCTTAACTCTTACTCTGGCCTAATAGCTAAGGTCTTAGACTCGTACTCTGGCCTAATGGGTAAGGTCTTAACTCTTACTCTGTCCTACTGGTTAAGGTCTTAACTCTTACTCTGGCCTAATAGCTAAGGTCTTAGCTTCGTACTCTGGCCTACTGGTTAAGGTCTTAACTCGTACTCTGGCCTAATGGTTAAGGTCTTAATGCTTACTCTGCTCTATTAGCTAAGGTCTTAGACTCGTACTCTGGCCTAAATGCTAAGGTCTTAGACTCGTACTCTGGCCTAATAGCTAAGGTCTTAACTCTTATTCTTGCCTAATAGCTAAGGTCTTAGACTCGTACTCTGGCCTACTGGTTAAGGTCTTAACTCTTACTCTGGCCTACTGGTTAAGGTCTTAACTCTTACTCTGGCCTACTGGTTAAGGTCTTAACTCTTACTCTGGCCATAATAGCTAAGGTCTTAACTCTTACTCTGGCCTAATGGTTAAGGTCTTAACTCTTACTCTGGCCTACTGGTTAAGGTCTTAACTCTTACTCTGGCCTAATAGCTAAGGTCTTACACTCGTACTCTGGCCTAATGGTTAAGGTCTTAACTCTTACTCTGGCCTAATAGCTAAGGTCTTAACACTTACTCTGGCCTACTGGTTAAGGTCTTAACTCTTACTCTGCCCTAATAGCTAAGGTCTTAGACTCGTACTCTGGACTAATAGCTAAGGTCTTAACTCTTATTCTTGCCTAATAGCTAAGGTCTTAGACTCGTACTCTGGCCTACTGGTTAACGTCTTAACTCTTACTCTGGCCTACTGGTCAAGGTCTCAACTCTTACTCTGGCCTAATAGCTAAGGTCTTAACTCTTACTCTGGCCTAATAGCTAAGGTCTTAGACTCGTACTCTGGCCTAATGGTTAAGGTGTTAACTCTTACTCTGGCCTACTGGTTAAGGTCTTAACTCTTACTCTGGTCTAATAGCTAAGGTCTTAGACTCGTACTCTGGCCTAATGGTTAAGGTCCTAACTCTTACTCTGGCCTAATAGCTAAGGTCTTAGACTTGTACTCTGGCCTACTGGTTAAGGTCTTAACTCTTACTCTGGCCTACTGGTTAAGGTCTTAACTCTTACTCTGGCCTAATAGCTAAGGTCTTAGACTCGTACTCTGGCCTAATGGTTAAGGTCTTAACTCTTACTCTGGCCTACTGGTTAAGGTCTTAACTCTTACTCTGGCCTAATAGCTAAGGTCTTAACTCTTACTCTGGCCTAATAGCAAAGGTCTTAGACTCGTAATCTGGTCTAATAGCTAAGGTCTTAACTCTTAATCTGGCCTAGTAGCTAAGGTCTTAGACTCGTACTATGGCCTACAGGTGAAGGTCTTAACTCTTACTCTGGCCTACTGGTTAAGGTCTTAACTCTTACTCTGGCCTAATAGCTAAGGTCTTAGACTCGTACTCTGGCCTAGTAGCTAAGGTCTTAGACTCGTACTCTGGCCTACTGGTTAAGGTCTTAACTCTTACTCTGGCCTAATAGCTAAGGTCTCAACTCTTACTCTGTCCTAATAGCTAAGGTCTTAACTCTTACTCTGGCCTAATAGCTAAGGCCTTACCTCTTACTCTGGCCTAATGGTTAAGGTCTTACCTCTTACTCTGGCCTACTGGTTAAGGTCTTAACTGTTACTCTGGCCTAATAGCTAAGGTCTTAACTCTTACTCTGGCCTAATAGCTAAGGTCTTAGACTCGTACTCTGGCCTACTGGTTAAGGTCTTAACTCTTACTTTGGCCTAATAGCTAAGGTCTCAACTCTTACTCTGTCCTAATAGCTAAGGTCTTAACTCTTACTCTGGCCTAATAGCTAAGGCCTTAGACTCGTACTCTGGCCTAATGGTTAAGGTCTTAACTCTTACTCTGGCCTACTGGTTAAGGTCTTCACTCTTACTCTGGCCTAATAGCTAAGGTCTTAGACTCGTACTCTGGCCTAATGGTTAAGGTCTTAACTCTTACTCTGGCCTAATAGCTAAGGTCTTAGACTCATACTCTGGCCTACTGGTTAAGGTCTTAACTCTTACTCTGGCCTACTGGTTAAGGTCTTAACTCTTACTCTGGCCTAATAGCTGAGGTCTTAGACTCATACTCTGGCCTAATGGTTAAGCTCTTAACTCTTACTCTGGCCTACTGGTTAAGGTCTTAACTCTTACTCTGGCCTAATAGCTAAGGTCTTAACGCTTACTCTGGCCTAATAGCTAAGGTCTTAACTCTTACTCTGGCCTAATAGCTAAGGTCTTAGACTCGTACTCTGGCCTAATGGGTAAGGTCTTAACTCTTACTCTGTCCTACTGGTTAAGGTCTTAACTCTTACTCTGGCCTAATAGCTAAGGTCTTAGCTTCGTACTCTGGCCTACTGGTTAAGGTCTTAACTCGTACTCTGGCCTAATGGTTAAGGTCTTAACGCTTACTCTGCTCTATTAGCTAAGGTCTTAGACTCATACTCTGGCCTAAATGCTAAGGTCTTAGACTCGTACTCTGGCCTAATGGTTAAGGTCTTAACTCTTACTCTGGCCTAATAGCTAAGGTCTTAGACTCGTACTGTGGCCTAATGGTTAAGGTCCTAACTCTTACTCTGGCCTAATAGCTAAGGTCTTAACTCTTACTCTGGCCTACTGGTTAAGGTCTTAACTCTTACTCTGGCCTACTGGTTAAGGTCTTAATTCTTACTCTGGCCTAATAGCTAAGGTCTTAGACTCGTGCTCTGGCCTACTGGTTAAGGTCTTAACTTTTACTCTGGCCTAATGGTTAAGGTCTTAACTCTTACTCTGGCCTAATAGCTGAGGTCTTAGACTCGTACTCTGGCCTAATAGCTAAGGTCTTAACTCTTACTCTGGCCTAATAGCTAAGGTCTTAGACTTGTACTCTGGCCTACAGGTTAAGGTCTTAACTCTTACTTTGGCCTACTGGTTAAGGTCTTAACTCTTACTCTGGCCTAATAGCTGAGGTCTTAGACTCATACTCTGGCCTAATGGTTCAGGTCTTAACTCTTACTCTGGCCTACTGGTTAAGGTCTTAACTCTTACTTTGGCCTACTGGTTAAGGTCTTAACTCTTACTCTGGCCTAATAGCTGAGGTCTTAGACTCATACTCTGGCCTAATAGCTAAGGTTTTAACGCTTACTCTGGCCTAATAGCTAAGGTCTTAACTCTTACTCTGGCCTACTGGTTAAGGTCTTAACTCTTACTCTGGCCTACTGGTTAAGGTCTTAACTCTTACTATGGCCTAATAGCTAAGGTCTTAGACTCGTACTCTGGCCTAATAGCTAAGGTCTTAACTCTTACTCTGGACTAATAGCTAAGGTCTTAGACTCGTGCTCTGGCCTACTGGTTAAGGTCTTAACTCTTACTCTGGCCTACTGGTTATGGTCTTAACTCTTACTCTGGCCTAATAGCTAAGGTCTTAGTCTCGAACTCTGGCCTAATGGTTAAGTTCTTAACTCTTACTCTGGCCTACTGGTTAAGGTCTTAACTCTTACGCTGGCCTAATTGCTAAGGTCTTAACTCTTACTCTGGCCTAATAGCTATGGTCCTAGACTCGTACTCTGGCCTAATGGTTAAGGTCTTAACTCTTACGCTGGCCTACTGGTTAAGGTCTTAACTCTTACTCTGGCCTAATAGCTAAGGTCTTAGACTCGTACTCTGGCCTAATGGTTAAGGTCTTAACTCTTACTCTGGCCTAATAGCTAAGATCTAAGACTCGTACTCTGGCCTATTGGTTAAGGTCTTATCTCTTACTCTGGCCTACTGGTTAAGGTCTTAACTCTTACTCTGGCCTAATAACTAAGGTCTTAGACTCGTACTCTGGCCTAATGGTTAAGGTCTCAACTCTTACTCTGGCCTAATAGCTAAGGTCTTAACTCTTAATCTGGCCTAATAGCTAAGGTCCTAGACTCGTACTCTGGCCTAATGGTTAAGGTCTTAACTCTTCCTCTGGCCGACTGGTTAAGGTCTTAACTCTTACTCTGGCCTAATAGCTAAGGTCTTAGACTCGTGCTCTGGCCTAATAGCTAAGGTCTTAGACTCGTACACTGGCCTAATGGTTAAGGTCTTAACTCTTAATCTGGCCTAATAGCTAAGGTCCTAGACTCGTACTCTGGCCTACTGGTTAAGGTCTTAACTCTTACTCTGGCCTACTGGTCAAGGTCTCAACTCTTACTCTGGCCTAATAGCTAAGGTCTTAACTCTTACTCTGGCCTAATAGCTAAGGTCTTAGACTCGTACTCTGGCCTAATGGTTAAGGTCTTAACTCTTACTCTGGCCTAATAGCAAAGGTCTTAGACTCGTAATCTGGTCTAATAGCTAAGGTCTTAACTCTTAATCTGGCCTAGTAGCTAAGGTCTTAGACTCGTACTATGGCCTAAAGGTTAAGGTCTTAACTCTTACTCTGGCCTACTGGTTAAGGTCTTAACTCTTACTCTGGCCTAATAGCTAAGGTCTTAGACTCGTACTCTGGCCTAGTAGCTAAGGTCTTAGACTCGTACTCTGGCCTAATAGCTAAGGTCTTAGACTCGTACTCTGGCCTAATGGTTAAGGTCTTACCTCTTACTCTGGCCTACTGGTTAAGGTCTTAACTGTTACTCTGGCCTAATAGCTAAGGTCTTAACTCTTACTCTGGCCTAATAGCTAAGGTCTTAGACTCGTACTCTGGTCTACTGGTTAAGGTCTTAACTCTTACTCTGGCCTAATAGCTAAGGTCTCAACTCTTACTCTGTCCTAATAGCTAAGGTCTTAACTCTTACTCTGGCCTAATAGCTAAGGTCTTAGACTCGTACTCTGGCCTAATGGTTAAGGTCTTAACTCTTACTCTGGCCTACTGGTTAAGGTCTTAACTCTTACTCTGGCCTAATAGCTAAGGTCTTAGACTCGTACTCTGGCCTAATGGTTAAGGTCTTAACTCTTACTCTGGCCTAATAGCTAAGGTCTTAGACTCGTACTCTGGCCTACTGGTTAAGGTCTTAACTCTTACTTTGGCCTACTGGTTAAGGTCTTAACTCTTACTCTGGCCTAATAGCTGAGGTCTTAGACTCATACTCTGGCCTAATGGTTAAGGTCTTAACTCTTACTCTGGCCTACTGGTTAAGGTCTTAATTCTTACTCTGGCCTAATAGCTAAGGTCTTAACGCTTACTCTGGCCTAATAGCTAAGGTCTTAACTCTTACTCTGGCCTAATAGCTAAGGTCTTAGACTCGTACTCTGGCCTAATGGGTAAGGTCTTAAGTCTTACTCTGTCCTACTGGTTAAGGTCTTAACTCTTACTCTGGCCTAATAGCTAAGGTCTTAGACTCGTACTCTGGCCTAATGGTTAAGGTCTTAACTCTTACTCTGGCCTAATAGCTAAGGTCTTAGACTCGTACTCTGGCCTACAGGTTAAGGTCTTAACTCTTACTTTGGCCTACTGGTTAAGGTCTTAACTCTTACCCTGGCCTAATAGCTGAGGTCTTAGACTCATACTCTGGCCTAATGGTTCAGGTCTTAACTCTTACTCTGGCCTAATAGCTAAGGTCTTAGACTCGTACTCTGGCCTACTGGTTAAGGTCTTAACTCTTACTCTGGCCTACTGGTTAAGGTCTTAACTCTTACTCTGGCCTAATAGCTAAGGTCTTAACTCTTACTCTGGCCCAATAGCTAAGGTCTTGGACTCGTACTCTGACCTAATGGTTAAGGTCTTAACTCTTACTCTGGCCTACTGGTTAAGGTCTTAACTCTTACTCTGGCCTAATAGCTAAGGTCTTACACTCGTACTCTGGCATAATGGTTAAGGTCTTAACTCTTACTCTGGCCTAATAGATAAGGTCTTAACTCTTACTCTGGCCTACTGGTTAAGGTCTTAACTCTTGCTCTGCCCTAATAGCTAAGGTCTTAGACTCGTACTCTGGCCTAATAGCTAAGGTCTTAACTCTTACTCTTGCCTAATAGCTAAGGTCTTAGACTCGTACTCTGGCCTACTGGTTAAGGTCTTAACTCTTACTCTGGCCTACTGGTCAAGGTCTCAACTCTTACTCTGGCCTAATAGCTAAGGTCTTAACTCTTACTCTGGCCTAATAGCTAAGGTCTTAGGCTCGTACTCTGGCCTAATGGTTAAGGTCTTAACTCTTACTCTGGCATACTGGTTAAGGTCTTAACTCTTACTCTGGTCTAATAGCTAAGGTCTTAGACTCGTACTCTGGCCTAATTGTTAAGGTCCTAACTCTTACTCTGGCCTAATAGCTAAGGTCTTAGACTTGTACTCTGGCCTACTGGTTAAGGTCTTAACTCTTACTCTGGCCTACTGGTTAAGGTCTTAACTCTTACTCTGGCCTAATAGCAAATGTCTTAGACTCGTAATCTGGTCTAATAGCTAAGGTCTTAACTCTTAATCTGGCCTAGTAGCTAAGGTTTTAGACTCGTACTATGGCCTACAGGTTAAGGTCTTAACTCTTACTCTGGCCTACTGGTTAAGGTCTTAACTCTTACTCTGGCCTAATAGCTAAGGTCTTAGATTCATACTCTGGCCTAGTAGCTAAGGTCTTAGACTCGTACTCTGTTCTAATAGCTAAGGTCTTAGACTCGTACTCTGGCCTAATGGTTAAGGTCTTACCTCTTACTCTGGCCTACTGGTTAAGGTCTTAACTGTTACTCTGGCCTAATAGCTAAGGTCTTAACTCTTACTCTGGCCTAATAGCTAAGGTCTTTGACTCGTACTCTGGCCTACTGGTTAAGGTCTTAACTCTTACTCTGGCCTAATAGCTATGGTCTTAGACTCGTACTCTGGTCTAATGGTTAAGCTTTTAACTCCTACTCTGGCCTAATAGCTAAGGTTTTAACTCTTACTCTGGCCTAATAGCTAAGGTCTTAGACTCGTACTCTGGCCTAATAGCTAAGGTCCTAGACTCGTACTCTGGCCTAATGGTTAAGGTCTTAACTCTTACTCTGGCCTAATAGCTAAGGGCTTAGACTCGTACTCTGGCCTAATGGTTAACGTCTTAACTTTTACTCTGGCCTAATAGCTAAGGTCTTAACTCTTACTCTGGCCTAATAGCTAAGGTCTTAGCTTCGTACTCTGGCCTACTGGTTAAGGTCTTAACGCTTACTCTGCTCTAATAGCTAAGGTCTTAGACTCGTACTCTGGCCTAATAGCTAAGGTCCTAGACTCGTACTCTGGCCTAATGGTTAAGGTCTTAACTCTTACTCTGGCCTAATAGCTAAGGTCTTAGACTTGTACTGTGGCCTAATGGTTAAGGTCTTAACTTTTACTCTGGCCTAATAGCTAAGGTTTTAACTCTTACTCTGGCCTAATAGCTAAGGTCTTAGCCTCGTACTCTGGCCTACTGGTTAAGGTCTTAACTCTTACTCTGGCCTACTGGTTAAGGTCTTAACTCTTACTCTGGCCTAATAGCTAAGGTCTTAGACTCGTACTCTGGCCTAATGGTTAAGGTCTTAACTCCTACTCTGGCCTAATAGCTAAGGTCTTAGACTCGTACTCTGGCCTACTGGTTAAGGTCTTAACTCTTACTCTGGCCTAATAGCTAAGGTCTTACACTCGTACTCTGGCCTAATGGTTAAGGTCTTAACTCTTACTCTGGCCTAATAGCTAAGGTCTTAACACTTACTCTGGCCTACTGGTTAAGGTCTTAACTCTTACTCTGCCCTAATAGCTAAGGTCTTAGACTCGTACTCTGGCCTACTGGTTAAGGTCTTAACTCTTACTCTGGCCTACTGGTTAAGGTCTTAACTCTTACTCTGGCCTAATAGCTAAGGTCTTAGACTCGTACTCTGGCCTACTGGTTAAGGTCTTAACTCTTACTTTGGCCTAATAGCTAAGGTCTCAACTCTTACTCTGTCCTAATAGCTAAGGTCTTAACTGTTACTCTGGCCTAATAGCTAAGGTCTTAACTCTTACTCTGGCCTAATAGCTAAGGTCTTAGACTCGTACTCTGGCCTACTGGTTAAGGTCTTAACTCTTACTTTGGCCTAATAGCTAAGGTCTCAACTCTTACTCTGTCCTAATAGCTAAGGTCTTAACTCTTACTCTGGCCTAATAGCTAAGGCCTTAGACTCGTACTCTGGCCTAATGGTTAAGGTCTTAACTCTTACTCTGGCCTACTGGTTAAGGTCTTCACTCTTACTCTGGCCTAATAGCTAAGGTCTTAGACTCGTACTCTGGCCTAATGGTTAAGGTCTTAACTCTTACTCTGGCCTAATAGCTAAGGTCTTAGACTCATACTCTGGCCTACTGGTTAAGGTCTTAACTCTTACTCTGGCCTACTGGTTAAGGTCTTAACTCTTACTCTGGCCTAATAGCTGAGGTCTTAGACTCATACTCTGGCCTAATGGTTAAGCTCTTAACTCTTACTCTGGCCTACTGGTTAAGGTCTTAACTCTTACTCTGGCCTAATAGCTAAGGTCTTAACGCTTACTCTGGCCTAATAGCTAAGGTCTTAACTCTTACTCTGGCCTAATAGCTAAGGTCTTAGACTCGTACTCTGGCCTAATGGGTAAGGTCCTAGGGGCATATGTATCAACATCACCATTTGCGATTCTCAAATAGCGATTGTTAAGGAATCGCTATTTGAGAATTGCAAAACGGGATGTATTTAAAAATTCGCAAACTTTTTGCGATTTCTTAAAATTCCTTAATTGCGATTAGCAAATTGCGAAATCGCAATTAAGGAATACCTGGCCATTCATTTGTATGGGCCAGGAGACCCATAGGAATGAATGGGAAGTAATTCTCAAATAGCGAATTCGCAATTTTCTAATCGCTATTTGAGAATAATTTCAAAGGTGCAAGGGTGTCATGATGACACCCTGATGCACCCCTGAAATGAGCATGTGTGTGCATATGGCGCACATACATGCCCTAAGGGCATGTATGAGCGTCACGTGGCACTTAGCAAAATTAAAAATAGTGCATTTTGAAAGGAAATCGCAAATTACCACCAACTGGAAGTTGGTGGTAATTTGCGATTTCTTAAGGATAATTCGCACAACTTGGGTGCTTTTTACATATCATTTAAGAAATCGCAATGTGCGATTTCTTAAATGATTACGCAAAATTAAGAAATCGCTAAATTAGCAATTCCTTAATTTTGCGATGGGATTTTGCCTAATACATCCCGTTTTGCGAATTTTTACTCGCAAACGCTGTATTTTGCGATTCGCAGCGTTTGCGAGTAAAAATTAGCTTGATACATATGCCCCCTAACTCTTACTCTGTCCTACTGGTTAAGGTCTTAACTCTTACTCTGGCCTAATAGCTAAGGTCTTAGCTTCGTACTCTGGCCTACTGGTTAAGGTCTTAACTCGTACTCTGGCCTAATGGTTAAGGTCTTAACGCTTACTCTGCTCTATTAGCTAAGGTCTTAGACTCATACTCTGGCCTAAATGCTAAGGTCTTAGACTCGTACTCTGGCCTAATGGTTAAGGTCTTAACTCTTACTCTGGCCTAATAGCTAAGGTCTTAGACTCGTACTGTGGCCTAATGGTTAAGGTCCTAACTCTTACTCTGGCCTAATAGCTAAGGTCTTAACTCTTACTCTGGCCTACTGGTTAAGGTCTTAATTCTTACTCTGGCCTAATAGCTAAGGTCTTAGACTCGTGCTCTGGCCTACTGGTTAAGGTCTTAACTCTTACTCTGGCCTAATGGTTAAGGTCTTAACTCTTACTCTGGCCTAATAGCTGAGGTCTTAGACTCGTACTCTGGCCTACAGGTTAAGGTCTTAACTCTTACTTTGGCCTACTGGTTAAGGTCTTAACTCTTACTCTGGCCTAATAGCTGAGGTCTTAGACTCATACTCTGGCCTAATGGTTCAGGTCTTAACTCTTACTCTGGCCTACTGGTTAAGGTCTTAACTCTTACTTTGGCCTACTGGTTAAGGTCTTAACTCTTACTCTGGCCTAATAGCTGAGGTCTTAGACTCATACTCTGGCCTAATAGCTAAGGTCTTAACGCTTACTCTGGCCTAATAGCTAAGGTCTTAGACTCGTGCTCTGGCCTACTGGTTAAGGTCTTAACTCTTACTCTGGCCTACTGGTTATGGTCTTAACTCTTACTCTGGCCTAATAGCTAAGGTCTTAGTCTCGAACTCTGGCCTAATGGTTAAGTTCTTAACTCTTACTCTGGCCTACTGGTTAAGGTCTTAACTCTTACGCTGGCCTAATTGCTAAGGTCTTAACTCTTACTCTGGCCTAATAGCTATGGTCCTAGGCTCGTACTCTGGCCTAATGGTTAAGGTCTTAACTCTTACTCTGGCCTACTGGTTAAGGTCTTAACTCTTACTCTGGCCTAATAGCTAAGGTCTTAGACTCGTACTCTGGCCTAATGGTTAAGGTCTTAACTCTTACTCTGGCCTAATAGCTAAGATCTAAGACTCGTACTCTGGCCTATTGGTTAAGGTCTTATCTCTTACTCTGGCCTACTGGTTAAGGTCTTAACTCTTACTCTGGCCTAATAGCTAAGGTCTTAGACTCGTACTCTGGCCTAATGGTTAAGGTCTCAACTCTTACTCTGGCCTAATAGCTAAGGTCTTAACTCTTAATCTGGCCTAATAGCTAAGGTCCTAGACTCGTACTCTGGCCTAATGGTTAAGGTCTTAACTCTTCCTCTGTCCGACTGGTTAAGGTCTTAACTCTTACTCTGGCCTAATAGCTAAGGTCTTAGACTCGTGCTCTGGCCTAATAGCTAAGGTCTTAGACTCGTACACTGGCCTAATGGTTAAGGTCTTAACTCTTACTCTGGCCTAATAGCTAAGGTCTTAACTCTTACTCTGGCCTACTGGTTAAGGTCTTACCTCTTACTCTGGCCTAATAGCTAAGGTCTTAGACTCGTACTCTGGCCTACTGGTTAAGGTCTTAACTCTTACTCTGGCCTACTGGTTAAGGTCTTAACTCTTACTCTGGCCTAATAGCTAAGGTCTTAACTCTTACTCTGGCCTAATAGCTAAGGTCTTGGACTCGTACTCTGACCTAATGGTTAAGGTCTTAACTCTTACTCTGGCCTACTGGTTAAGGTCTTAACTCTTACTCTGGCCTAATAGCTAAGGTCTTACACTCGTACTCTGGCCTAATGGTTAAGGTCTTAACTCTTACTCTGGCCTAATAGCTAAGGTCTTAACACTTACTCTGGCCTACTGGTTAAGGTCTTAACTCTTACTCTGCCCTAATAGCTAAGGTCTTAGACTCGTACTCTGGCCTAATAGCTAAGGTCTTAACTCTTACTCTTGCCTAATAGCTAAGGTCTTAGACTCGTACTCTGGCCTACTGGTTAAGGTCTTAACTCTTACTCTGGCCTAATAGCTAAGGTCTTAGACTCGTACTCTGGCCTAATGGTTAAGGTCTTAACTCTTACTCTGGCCTAATGGTTAAGGTCTTAACTCTTACTCTTGCCTAATAGCTAAGGTCTTAGACTCGTACTCTGGCCTACTGGTTAAGGTCTTAACTCTTACTCTGGCCTACTGGTCAAGGTCTCAACTCTTACTCTGGCCTAATAGCTAAGGTCTTAACTCTTACTCTGGCCTAATAGCTAAGGTCTTAGACTCGTACTCTGGCCTAATGGTTAAGGTCTTAACTCTTACTCTGGCCTAATAGCTAAGGTCTTAGACTCGTACTCTGGCCTAATGGTTAAGGTCTTAACTCTTACTCTGGCCTAATAGCAAAGGTCTTAGACTCGTAATCTGGTCTAATAGCTAAGGTCTTAACTCTTAATCTGGCCTAGTAGCTAAGGTCTTAGACTCGTACTATGGCCTACAGGTTAAGGTCTTAACTCTTACTCTGGCCTACTGGTTAAGGTCTTAACTCTTACTCTGGCCTAATAGCTAAGGTCTTAGACTCGTACTCTGGCCTAGTAGCTAAGGTCTTAGACTCGTACTCTGGCCTAATAGCTAAGGTCTTAGACTCGTACTCTGGCCTAATGGTTAAGGTCTTACCTCTTACTCTGGCCTACTGGTTAAGGTCTTAACTGTTACTCTGGCCTAATAGCTAAGGTCTTAACTCTTACTCTGGCCTAATAGCTAAGGTCTTGGACTCGTACTCTGGTCTACTGGTTAAGGTCTTAACTCTTACTCTGGCCTAATAGCTAAGGTCTCAACTCTTACTCTGTCCTAATAGCTAAGGTCTTAACTCTTACTCTGGCCTAATAGCTAAGGTCTTAGACTCGTACTCTGGCCTAATGGTTAAGGTCTTAACTCTTACTCTGGCCTACTGGTTAAGGTCTTAACTCTTACTCTGGCCTAATAGCTAAGGTCTTAGACTCGTACTCTGGCCTAATGGTTAAGGTCTTAACTCTTACTCTGGCCTAATAGCTAAGGTCTTAGACTCGTACTCTGGCCTACTGGTTAAGGTCTTAACTCTTACTTTGGCCTACTGGTTAAGGTCTTAACTCTTACTCTGGCCTAATAGCTGAGGTCTTAGACTCATACTCTGGCCTAATGGTTAAGGTCTTAACTCTTACTCTGGCCTACTGGTTAAGGTCTTAATTCTTACTCTGGCCTAATAGCTAAGGTCTTAACGCTTACTCTGGCCTAATAGCTAAGGTCTTAACTCTTACTCTGGCCTAATAGCTAAGGTCTTAGACTCGTACTCTGGCCTAATGGGTAAGGTCTTAAGTCTTACTCTGTCCTACTGGTTAAGGTCTTAACGCTTACTCTGCTCTAATAGCTAAGGTCTTAGACTCGTACTCTGGCCTAATAGCTAAGGTCTTAGACTCGTACTCTGGCCTAATGATTAAGGTCTTAACTCTTACTCTGGCCTAATAGCTAAGGTCTTAGACTCGTACTGTGGCCTAATGGTTAAGGTCTTAACTCTTACTCTGGCCTAATAGCTAAGGTCTTATCTCTTACTCTGGCCTAATAGCTAAGGTCTTAGACTCGTACTCTGGCCTAATGGTTAAGGTCTTAACTCTTACTCTGGCCTACTGGTTAAGGTCTTAACTCTTACTCTGGCCTAATAGCTAAGGTCTTAGACTCGTACTCTGGCCTAATGGTTAAGGTCTTAACTCTTACTCTGGCCTAATAGCTAAGGTCTTAGACTCGTACTCTGGCCTACAGGATAAGGTCTTAACTCTTACTTTGGCCTACTGGTTAAGGTCTTAACTCCTACCCTGGCCTAATAGCTGAGGTCTTAGACTCATACTCTGGCCTAATGGTTCAGGTCTTAACTCTTACTCTGGCCTACTGGTTAAGGTCTTAACTCTTACTTTGGCCTACTGGTTAAGGTCTTAACTCTTACTCTGGCCTAATAGCTGAGGTCTTAGACTCATACTCTGGCCTAATACCTATGGTCTTAACGCTTACTCTGGCCTAATAGCTAAGGTCTTAACTCTTACTACTCTGGCCTAATAGCTAAGGTCTTGGACTCGTACTCTGGCCTACTGGTTAAGGTCTTAACTCTTACTCTGTCCTACTGGTTAAGGTCTTAACTCTTACTCTGGCCTAATAGCTAAGGTCCTAGCTTCGTACTCTGGCCTACTGGTTAAGGTCTTAACTCGTACTCTGGCCTAATGGTTAAGGTCTTAACGCTTACTCTGCTCTAATAGCTAAGGTCTTAGACTCGTACTCTGGCCTAATAGCTAAGGTCTTAGACTCGTACTCTGGCCTAATGGTTAAGGTCTTAACTTTTACTCTGGCCTAATAGCTAAGGTCTTAGACTCGTACTGTGGCCTAATGGTTAAGGTCTTAAGTTTTACTCTGGCCTAATAGCTAAGGTTTTAACTCTTACTCTGGCTTAATAGCTAAGGTCTTAGCCTCATACTCTGGCCTACTGGTTAAGGTCTTAACTCTTACTCTGCCCTACTGGTTAAGATCTTAACTCTTACTCTGGCCTAATAGCTAAGATCTTAGACTCATACTCTGGCCTATTGGTTAAGGTCTTATCTCTTACTCTGGCCTACTGGTTAAGGTCTTAACTCTTACTCTGGCCTAATACCTAAGGTCTTAGACTCGTACTCTGGCCTAATGGTTAAGGTCTCAACTCTTACTCTGGCCTAATAGCTAAGGTCTTAACTCTTACTCTGGCCTAATAGCTAAGGTCTTAGACTCGTACTCTGGCCTAATGGTTAAGGTCTTAACTCTTACTCTGGCCTACTGGTTAGTTCTGAACTCTTACTCTGGCCTAATAGCTAAGGACTTAGACTCGTACTCTGGCCTAATAGCTAAGGTCTTAGACTCGTACACTGGCCTAATGGTTAAGGTCTTAACTCTTACTCTGGCCTAATAGCTAAGGTCTTAACTCTTACTCTGGCCTACTGGTTAAGGTCTTACCTCTTACTCTGGCCTAATAGCTAAGGTCTTGGACTCGTACTCTGGCCTACTGGTTAAGGTCTTAACTCTTACTCTGGCCTACTGGTTAAGGTCTTAACTCTTACTCTGCCCTAATAGCTAAGGTCTTAGACTTGTACTCTGGCCTAATAGCTAAGGTCTTAGACTTGTACTCTGGCCTAATAGCTAAGGTCTTAACTCTTACTCTGGCCTAATAGCTAAGGTCTTAGACTCGTACTCTGGCCTACTGGTTAAGGTCTTAACTCTTACTCTGGCCTACTGGTTAAGGTCTTAACTCTTACTCTGGCCTAATAGCTAAGGTCTTAACTCTTACTCTGGCCCAATAGCTAAGGTCTTGGACTCGTACTCTGACCTAATGGTTAAGGTCTTAACTCTTACTCTGGCCTACTGGTTAAGGTCTTAACTCTTACTCTGGCCTAATAGCTAAGGTCTTACACTCGTACTCTGGCTTAATGGTTAAGGTCTTAACTCTTACTCTGGCCTAATAGCTAAGGTCTTAACTCTTACTCTGGCCTACTGGTTAAGGTCTTAACTCTTGCTCTGCCCTAATAGCTAAGGTCTTAGACTCGTACTCTGGCCTAATAGCTAAGGTCTTAACTCTTACTCTTGCCTAATAGCTAAGGTCTTAACTCTTACTCTGGCCTAATAGCTAAGGTCTTAACTCTTACTCTGGCCTAATAGCTAAGGTCTTAGGCTCGTACTCTGGCCTAATGGTTAAGGTCTTAACTCTTACTCTGGCATACTGGTTAAGGTCTTAACTCTTACTCTGGTCTAATAGCTAAGGTCTTAGACTCGTACTCTGGCCTAATTGTTAAGGTCCTAACTCTTACTCTGGCCTAATAGCTAAGGTCTTAGACTTGTACTCTGGCCTACTGGTTAAGGTCTTAACTCTTACTCTGGCCTACTGGTTAAGGTCTTAACTCTTACTCTGGCCTAATAGCTAAGGTCTTAGACTCGTGCTCTGGCCTAATAGCTAAGGTCTTAGACTCGTACACTGGCCTAATGGTTAAGGTCTTAACTCTTACTCTGGCCTAATAGCTAAGGTCTTAACTCTTACTCTGGCCTACTGGTTAAGGTCTTACCTCTTACTCTGGCCTAATAGCTAAGGTCTTAGACTCGTACTCTGGCCTACTGGTTAAGGTCTTAACTCTGACTCTGGCCTACTGGTTAAGGTCTTAACTCTTACTCTGGCCTAATAGCTAAGGTCTTAACTCTTACTCTGGCCTAATAGCTAAGGTCTTGGACTCGTACTCTGACCTAATGGTTAAGGTCTTAACTCTTACTCTGGCCTACTGGTTAAGGTCTTAACTCTTACTCTGGCCTAATAGCTAAGGTCTTACACTCGTACTCTGGCCTAATGGTTAAGGTCTTAACTCTTACTCTGGCCTAATAGCTAAGGTCTTAACACTTACTCTGGCCTACTGGTTAAGGTCTTAACTCTTACTCTGCCCTAATAGCTAAGGTCTTAGACTCGTACTCTGGCCTAATAGCTAAGGTCTTAACTCTTACTCTTGCCTAATAGCTAAGGTCTTAGACTCGTACTCTGGCCTACTGGTTAAGGTCTTAACTCTTACTCTGGCCTAATAGCTAAGGTCTTAGACTCGTACTCTGGCCTAATGGTTAAGGTCTTAACTCTTACTCTGGCCTAATGGTTAAGGTCTTAACTCTTACTCTTGCCTAATAGCTAAGGTCTTAGACTCGTACTCTGGCCTACTGGTTAAGGTCTTAACTCTTACTCTGGCCTACTGGTCAAGGTCTCAACTCTTACTCTGGCCTAATAGCTAAGGTCTTAACTCTTACTCTGGCCTAATAGCTAAGGTCTTAGACTCGTACTCTGGCCTAATGGTTAAGGTCTTAACTCTTACTCTGGCCTAATAGCTAAGGTCTTAGACTCGTACTCTGGCCTAATGGTTAAGGTCTTAACTCTTACTCTGGCCTAATAGCAAAGGTCTTAGACTCGTAATCTGGTCTAATAGCTAAGGTCTTAACTCTTAATCTGGCCTAGTAGCTAAGGTCTTAGACTCGTACTATGGCCTACAGGTTAAGGTCTTAACTCTTACTCTGGCCTACTGGTTAAGGTCTTAACTCTTACTCTGGCCTAATAGCTAAGGTCTTAGACTCGTACTCTGGCCTAGTAGCTAAGGTCTTAGACTCGTACTCTGGCCTAATAGCTAAGGTCTTAGACTCGTACTCTGGCCTAATGGTTAAGGTCTTACCTCTTACTCTGGCCTACTGGTTAAGGTCTTAACTGTTACTCTGGCCTAATAGCTAAGGTCTTAACTCTTACTCTGGCCTAATAGCTAAGGTCTTAGACTCGTACTCTGGTCTACTGGTTAAGGTCTTAACTCTTACTCTGGCCTAATAGCTAAGGTCTCAACTCTTACTCTGTCCTAATAGCTAAGGTCTTAACTCTTACTCTGTCCTAATAGCTAAGGTCTTAGACTCGTACTCTGGCCTAATGGTTAAGGTCTTAACTCTTACTCTGGCCTACTGGTTAAGGTCTTAACTCTTACTCTGGCCTAATAGCTAAGGTCTTAGACTCGTACTCTGGCCTAATGGTTAAGGTCTTAACTCTTACTCTGGCCTAATAGCTAAGGTCTTAGACTCGTACTCTGGCCTACTGGTTAAGGTCTTAACTCTTACTTTGGCCTACTGGTTAAGGTCTTAACTCTTACTCTGGCCTAATAGCTGAGGTCTTAGACTCATACTCTGGCCTAATGGTTAAGGTCTTAACTCTTACTCTGGCCTACTGGTTAAGGTCTTAATTCTTACTCTGGCCTAATAGCTAAGGTCTTAACGCTTACTCTGGCCTAATAGCTAAGGTCTTAACACTTACTCTGGCCTAATAGCTAAGGTCTTAGACTCGTACTCTGGCCTAATGTGTAAGGTCTTAAGTCTTACTCTGTCCTACTGGTTAAGGTCTTAACTCTTACTCTGGCCTAATAGCTAAGGTCTTAGCTTCGTACTCTGGCCTACTGGTTAAGGTCTTAACTCGTACTCTGGCCTAATGGTTAAGGTCTTTACGCTTACTCTGCTCTAATAGCTAAGGTCTTAGACTCGTACTCTGGCCTAATAGCTAAGGTCTTAGACTCGTACTCTGGCCTAATGATTAAGGTCTTAACTCTTACTCTGGCCTAATAGCTAAGGTCTTAGACTCGTACTGTGGCCTAATGGTTAAGGTCTTAACTCTTACTCTGGCCTAATAGCTAAGGTCTTATCTCTTACTATGGCCTAATAGCTAAGGTCTTAGACTCGTACTCTGGCCTAATGGTTAAGGTCTTAACTCTTACTCTGGCCTACTGGTTAAGGTCTTAACTCTTACTCTGGCCTAATAGCTAAGGTCTTAGACTCGTACTCTGGCCTAATGGTTAAGGTCTTAACTCTTACTCTGGCCTAATAGCTAAGGTCTTAGACTCGTACTCTGGCCTACAGGTTAAGGTCTTAACTCTTACTTTGGCCTACTGGTTAAGGTCTTAACTCTTACCCTGGCCTAATAGCTGAGGTCTTAGACTCATACTCTGGCCTAATGGTTCAGGTCTTAACTCTTACTCTGGCCTACTGGTTAAGGTCTTAACTCTTACTTTGGCCTACTGGTTAAGGTCTTAACTCTTACTCTGGCCTAACAGCTGAGGTCTTAGACTCATACTCTGGCCTAATACCTATGGTCTTAACGCTTACTCTGGCCTAATAGCTAAGGTCTTAACTCTTACTCTACCTAATAGCTAAGGTCTTAGACTCGTACTCTGGCCTAATGGGTAAGGTCTTAACTCTTACTCTGTCCTACTGGTTAAGGTCTTAACTCTTACTCTGGCCTAATAGCTAAGGTCTTAGCTTCGTACTCTGGCCTACTGGTTAAGGTCTTAACTCGTACTCTGGCCTAATGGTTAAGGTCTTAACGCTTACTCTGCTCTAATAGCTAAGGTCTTAGACTCGTACTCTGGCCTAATAGCTAAGGTCTTAGACTCGTACTCTGGCCTAATGGTTAAGGTCTTAACTTTTACTCTGGCCTAATAGCTAAGGTCTTAGACTCGTACTGTGGCCTAATGGTTGAGGTCTTAAGTTTTACTCTGGCCTAATAGCTAAGGTTTTAACTCTTACTCTGGCTTAATAGCTAAGGTCTTAGCCTCATACTCTGGCCTACTGGTTAAGGTCTTAACTCTTACTCTGCCCTACTGGTTAAGATCTTAACTCTTACTCTGGCCTAATAGCTAAGATCTTAGACTCGTACTCTGGCCTATTGGTTAAGGTCTTATCTCTTACTCTGGCCTACTGGTTAAGGTCTTAACTCTTACTCTGGCCTAATACCTAAGGTCTTAGACTCGTACTCTGGCCTAATGGTTAAGGTCTCAACTCTTACTCTGGCCTAATAGCTAAGGTCTTAACTCTTACTCTGGCCTAATAGCTAAGGTCTTAGACTCGTACTCTGGCCTAATGGTTAAGGTCTTAACTCTTACTCTGGCCTACTGGTTAGTTCTGAACTCTTACTCTGGCCTAATAGCTAAGGACTTAGACTCGTACTCTGGCCTAATAGCTAAGGTCTTAGACTCGTACACTGGCCTAATGGTTAAGGTCTTAACTCTTACTCTGGCCTAATAGCTAAGGTCTTAACTCTTACTCTGGCCTACTGGTTAAGGTCTTACCTCTTACTCTGGCCTAATAGCTAAGGTCTTGGACTCGTACTCTGGCCTACTGGTTAAGGTCTTAACTCTTACTCTGGCCTACTGGTTAAGGTCTTAACTCTTACTCTGCCCTAATAGCTAAGGTCTTAGACTTGTACTCTGGCCTAATAGCTAAGGTCTTAACTCTTACTCTGGCCTAATAGCTAAGGTCTTAGACTCGTACTCTGGCCTACTGGTTAACGTCTTAACTCTTACTCTGGCCTACTGGTCAAGGTCTCAACTCTTACTCTGGCCTAATAGCTAAGGTCTTAACTCTTACTCTGGCCTAATAGCTAAGGTCTTAGACTCGTACTCTGGCCTAATGGTTAAGGTGTTAACTCTTACTCTGGCCTACTGGTTAAGGTCTTAACTCTTACTCTGGTCTAATAGCTAAGGTCTTAGACTCGTACTCTGGCCTAATGGTTAAGGTCCTAACTCTTACTCTGGCCTAATAGCTAAGGTCTTAGACTTGTACTCTGGCCTACTGGTTAAGGTCTTAACTCTTACTCTGGCCTACTGGTTAAGGTCTTAACTCTTACTCTGGCCTAATAGCTAAGGTCTTAGACTCGTACTCTGGCCTAATGGTTAAGGTCTTAACTCTTACTCTGGCCTACTGGTTAAGGTCTTAACTCTTACTCTGGCCTAATAGCTAAGGTCTTAACTCTTACTCTGGCCTAATAGCAAAGGTCTTAGACTCGTAATCTGGTCTAATAGCTAAGGTCTTAACTCTTAATCTGGCCTAGTAGCTAAGGTCTTAGACTCGTACTATGGCCTACAGGTGAAGGTCTTAACTCTTACTCTGGCCTACTGGTTAAGGTCTTAACTCTTACTCTGGCCTAATAGCTAAGGTCTTAGACTCGTACTCTGGCCTAGTAGCTAAGGTCTTAGACTCGTACTCTGGCCTACTGGTTAAGGTCTTAACTCTTACTCTGGCCTAATAGCTAAGGTCTCAACTCTTACTCTGTCCTAATAGCTAAGGTCTTAACTCTTACTCTGGCCTAATAGCTAAGGCCTTACCTCTTACTCTGGCCTAATGGTTAAGGTCTTACCTCTTACTCTGGCCTACTGGTTAAGGTCTTAACTGTTACTCTGGCCTAATAGCTAAGGTCTTAACTCTTACTCTGGCCTAATAGCTAAGGTCTTAGACTCGTACTCTGGCCTACTGGTTAAGGTCTTAACTCTTACTTTGGCCTAATAGCTAAGGTCTCAACTCTTACTCTGTCCTAATAGCTAAGGTCTTAACTCTTACTCTGGCCTAATAGCTAAGGCCTTAGACTCGTACTCTGGCCTAATGGTTAAGGTCTTAACTCTTACTCTGGCCTACTGGTTAAGGTCTTCACTCTTACTCTGGCCTAATAGCTAAGGTCTTAGACTCGTACTCTGGCCTAATGGTTAAGGTCTTAACTCTTACTCTGGCCTAATAGCTAAGGTCTTAGACTCATACTCTGGCCTACTGGTTAAGGTCTTAACTCTTACTCTGGCCTACTGGTTAAGGTCTTAACTCTTACTCTGGCCTAATAGCTGAGGTCTTAGACTCATACTCTGGCCTAATGGTTAAGCTCTTAACTCTTACTCTGGCCTACTGGTTAAGGTCTTAACTCTTACTCTGGCCTAATAGCTAAGGTCTTAACGCTTACTCTGGCCTAATAGCTAAGGTCTTAACTCTTACTCTGGCCTAATAGCTAAGGTCTTAGACTCGTACTCTGGCCTAATGGGTAAGGTCTTAACTCTTACTCTGTCCTACTGGTTAAGGTCTTAACTCTTACTCTGGCCTAATAGCTAAGGTCTTAGCTTCGTACTCTGGCCTACTGGTTAAGGTCTTAACTCGTACTCTGGCCTAATGGTTAAGGTCTTAACGCTTACTCTGCTCTATTAGCTAAGGTCTTAGACTCATACTCTGGCCTAAATGCTAAGGTCTTAGACTCGTACTCTGGCCTAATGGTTAAGGTCTTAACTCTTACTCTGGCCTAATAGCTAAGGTCTTAGACTCGTACTGTGGCCTAATGGTTAAGGTCCTAACTCTTACTCTGGCCTAATAGCTAAGGTCTTAACTCTTACTCTGGCCTACTGGTTAAGGTCTTAACTCTTACTCTGGCCTACTGGTTAAGGTCTTAATTCTTACTCTGGCCTAATAGCTAAGGTCTTAGACTCGTGCTCTGGCCTACTGGTTAAGGTCTTAACTTTTACTCTGGCCTAATGGTTAAGGTCTTAACTCTTACTCTGGCCTAATAGCTGAGGTCTTAGACTCGTACTCTGGCCTAATAGCTAAGGTCTTAACTCTTACTCTGGCCTAATAGCTAAGGTCTTAGACTTGTACTCTGGCCTACAGGTTAAGGTCTTAACTCTTACTTTGGCCTACTGGTTAAGGTCTTAACTCTTACTCTGGCCTAATAGCTGAGGTCTTAGACTCATACTCTGGCCTAATGGTTCAGGTCTTAACTCTTACTCTGGCCTACTGGTTAAGGTCTTAACTCTTACTTTGGCCTACTGGTTAAGGTCTTAACTCTTACTCTGGCCTAATAGCTGAGGTCTTAGACTCATACTCTGGCCTAATAGCTAAGGTTTTAACGCTTACTCTGGCCTAATAGCTAAGGTCTTAACTCTTACTCTGGCCTACTGGTTAAGGTCTTAACTCTTACTCTGGCCTACTGGTTAAGGTCTTAACTCTTACTATGGCCTAATAGCTAAGGTCTTAGACTCGTACTCTGGCCTAATAGCTAAGGTCTTAACTCTTACTCTGGACTAATAGCTAAGGTCTTAGACTCGTGCTCTGGCCTACTGGTTAAGGTCTTAACTCTTACTCTGGCCTACTGGTTATGGTCTTAACTCTTACTCTGGCCTAATAGCTAAGGTCTTAGTCTCGAACTCTGGCCTAATGGTTAAGTTCTTAACTCTTACTCTGGCCTACTGGTTAAGGTCTTAACTCTTACGCTGGCCTAATTGCTAAGGTCTTAACTCTTACTCTGGCCTAATAGCTATGGTCCTAGACTCGTACTCTGGCCTAATGGTTAAGGTCTTAACTCTTACGCTGGCCTACTGGTTAAGGTCTTAACTCTTACTCTGGCCTAATAGCTAAGGTCTTAGACTCGTACTCTGGCCTAATGGTTAAGGTCTTAACTCTTACTCTGGCCTAATAGCTAAGATCTAAGACTCGTACTCTGGCCTATTGGTTAAGGTCTTATCTCTTACTCTGGCCTACTGGTTAAGGTCTTAACTCTTACTCTGGCCTAATAACTAAGGTCTTAGACTCGTACTCTGGCCTAATGGTTAAGGTCTCAACTCTTACTCTGGCCTAATAGCTAAGGTCTTAACTCTTAATCTGGCCTAATAGCTAAGGTCCTAGACTCGTACTCTGGCCTAATGGTTAAGGTCTTAACTCTTCCTCTGGCCGACTGGTTAAGGTCTTAACTCTTACTCTGGCCTAATAGCTAAGGTCTTAGACTCGTGCTCTGGCCTAATAGCTAAGGTCTTAGACTCGTACACTGGCCTAATGGTTAAGGTCTTAACTCTTAATCTGGCCTAATAGCTAAGGTCCTAGACTCGTACTCTGGCCTACTGGTTAAGGTCTTAACTCTTACTCTGGCCTACTGGTCAAGGTCTCAACTCTTACTCTGGCCTAATAGCTAAGGTCTTAACTCTTACTCTGGCCTAATAGCTAAGGTCTTAGACTCGTACTCTGGCCTAATGGTTAAGGTCTTAACTCTTACTCTGGCCTAATAGCAAAGGTCTTAGACTCGTAATCTGGTCTAATAGCTAAGGTCTTAACTCTTAATCTGGCCTAGTAGCTAAGGTCTTAGACTCGTACTATGGCCTAAAGGTTAAGGTCTTAACTCTTACTCTGGCCTACTGGTTAAGGTCTTAACTCTTACTCTGGCCTAATAGCTAAGGTCTTAGACTCGTACTCTGGCCTAGTAGCTAAGGTCTTAGACTCGTACTCTGGCCTAATAGCTAAGGTCTTAGACTCGTACTCTGGCCTAATGGTTAAGGTCTTACCTCTTACTCTGGCCTACTGGTTAAGGTCTTAACTGTTACTCTGGCCTAATAGCTAAGGTCTTAACTCTTACTCTGGCCTAATAGCTAAGGTCTTAGACTCGTACTCTGGTCTACTGGTTAAGGTCTTAACTCTTACTCTGGCCTAATAGCTAAGGTCTCAACTCTTACTCTGTCCTAATAGCTAAGGTCTTAACTCTTACTCTGGCCTAATAGCTAAGGTCTTAGACTCGTACTCTGGCCTAATGGTTAAGGTCTTAACTCTTACTCTGGCCTACTGGTTAAGGTCTTAACTCTTACTCTGGCCTAATAGCTAAGGTCTTAGACTCGTACTCTGGCCTAATGGTTAAGGTCTTAACTCTTACTCTGGCCTAATAGCTAAGGTCTTAGACTCGTACTCTGGCCTACTGGTTAAGGTCTTAACTCTTACTTTGGCCTACTGGTTAAGGTCTTAACTCTTACTCTGGCCTAATAGCTGAGGTCTTAGACTCATACTCTGGCCTAATGGTTAAGGTCTTAACTCTTACTCTGGCCTACTGGTTAAGGTCTTAATTCTTACTCTGGCCTAATAGCTAAGGTCTTAACGCTTACTCTGGCCTAATAGCTAAGG
Source organism: Triturus cristatus (assembly GCF_964204655.1). Classification (NCBI taxonomy): domain Eukaryota; kingdom Metazoa; phylum Chordata; class Amphibia; order Caudata; family Salamandridae; genus Triturus; species Triturus cristatus. The sequence goes on along the minus strand of NC_140591.1, from coordinate 895,489,438 downwards.
TCTTAACTCTTACTCTGGCCTAATAGCTAAGGTCTTAGACTCGTACTCTGGCCTAATGGGTAAGGTCTTAAGTCTTACTCTGTCCTACTGGTTAAGGTCTTAACTCTTACTCTGGCCTAATAGCTAAGGTCTTAGACTCGTACTCTGGCCTAATGGTTAAGGTCTTAACTCTTACTCTGGCCTAATAGCTAAGGTCTTAGACTCGTACTCTGGCCTACAGGTTAAGGTCTTAACTCTTACTTTGGCCTACTGGTTAAGGTCTTAACTCTTACCCTGGCCTAATAGCTGAGGTCTTAGACTCATACTCTGGCCTAATGGTTCAGGTCTTAACTCTTACTCTGGCCTAATAGCTAAGGTCTTAGACTCGTACTCTGGCCTACTGGTTAAGGTCTTAACTCTTACTCTGGCCTACTGGTTAAGGTCTTAACTCTTACTCTGGCCTAATAGCTAAGGTCTTAACTCTTACTCTGGCCCAATAGCTAAGGTCTTGGACTCGTACTCTGACCTAATGGTTAAGGTCTTAACTCTTACTCTGGCCTACTGGTTAAGGTCTTAACTCTTACTCTGGCCTAATAGCTAAGGTCTTACACTCGTACTCTGGCATAATGGTTAAGGTCTTAACTCTTACTCTGGCCTAATAGATAAGGTCTTAACTCTTACTCTGGCCTACTGGTTAAGGTCTTAACTCTTGCTCTGCCCTAATAGCTAAGGTCTTAGACTCGTACTCTGGCCTAATAGCTAAGGTCTTAACTCTTACTCTTGCCTAATAGCTAAGGTCTTAGACTCGTACTCTGGCCTAATGGTTAAGGTCTTAACTCTTACTCTGGCCTACTGGTTAAGGTCTTCACTCTTACTCTGGCCTAATAGCTAAGGTCTTAGACTCGTACTCTGGCCTAATGGTTAAGGTCTTAACTCTTACTCTGGCCTAATAGCTAAGGTCTTAGACTCATACTCTGGCCTACTGGTTAAGGTCTTAACTCTTACTCTGGCCTACTGGTTAAGGTCTTAACTCTTACTCTGGCCTAATAGCTGAGGTCTTAGACTCATACTCTGGCCTAATGGTTAAGCTCTTAACTCTTACTCTGGCCTACTGGTTAAGGTCTTAACTCTTACTCTGGCCTAATAGCTAAGGTCTTAACGCTTACTCTGGCCTAATAGCTAAGGTCTTAACTCTTACTCTGGCCTAATAGCTAAGGTCTTAGACTCGTACTCTGGCCTAATGGGTAAGGTCTTAACTCTTACTCTGTCCTACTGGTTAAGGTCTTAACTCTTACTCTGGCCTAATAGCTAAGGTCTTAGCTTCGTACTCTGGCCTACTGGTTAAGGTCTTAACTCGTACTCTGGCCTAATGGTTAAGGTCTTAACGCTTACTCTGCTCTATTAGCTAAGGTCTTAGACTCATACTCTGGCCTAAATGCTAAGGTCTTAGACTCGTACTCTGGCCTAATGGTTAAGGTCTTAACTCTTACTCTGGCCTAATAGCTAAGGTCTTAGACTCGTACTGTGGCCTAATGGTTAAGGTCCTAACTCTTACTCTGGCCTAATAGCTAAGGTCTTAACTCTTACTCTGGCCTACTGGTTAAGGTCTTAACTCTTACTCTGGCCTACTGGTTAAGGTCTTAATTCTTACTCTGGCCTAATAGCTAAGGTCTTAGACTCGTGCTCTGGCCTACTGGTTAAGGTCTTAACTTTTACTCTGGCCTAATGGTTAAGGTCTTAACTCTTACTCTGGCCTAATAGCTGAGGTCTTAGACTCGTACTCTGGCCTAATAGCTAAGGTCTTAACTCTTACTCTGGCCTAATAGCTAAGGTCTTAGACTTGTACTCTGGCCTACAGGTTAAGGTCTTAACTCTTACTTTGGCCTACTGGTTAAGGTCTTAACTCTTACTCTGGCCTAATAGCTGAGGTCTTAGACTCATACTCTGGCCTAATGGTTCAGGTCTTAACTCTTACTCTGGCCTACTGGTTAAGGTCTTAACTCTTACTTTGGCCTACTGGTTAAGGTCTTAACTCTTACTCTGGCCTAATAGCTGAGGTCTTAGACTCATACTCTGGCCTAATAGCTAAGGTTTTAACGCTTACTCTGGCCTAATAGCTAAGGTCTTAACTCTTACTCTGGCCTACTGGTTAAGGTCTTAACTCTTACTCTGGCCTACTGGTTAAGGTCTTAACTCTTACTATGGCCTAATAGCTAAGGTCTTAGACTCGTACTCTGGCCTAATAGCTAAGGTCTTAACTCTTACTCTGGACTAATAGCTAAGGTCTTAGACTCGTGCTCTGGCCTACTGGTTAAGGTCTTAACTCTTACTCTGGCCTACTGGTTATGGTCTTAACTCTTACTCTGGCCTAATAGCTAAGGTCTTAGTCTCGAACTCTGGCCTAATGGTTAAGTTCTTAACTCTTACTCTGGCCTACTGGTTAAGGTCTTAACTCTTACGCTGGCCTAATTGCTAAGGTCTTAACTCTTACTCTGGCCTAATAGCTATGGTCCTAGACTCGTACTCTGGCCTAATGGTTAAGGTCTTAACTCTTACGCTGGCCTACTGGTTAAGGTCTTAACTCTTACTCTGGCCTAATAGCTAAGGTCTTAGACTCGTACTCTGGCCTAATGGTTAAGGTCTTAACTCTTACTCTGGCCTAATAGCTAAGATCTAAGACTCGTACTCTGGCCTATTGGTTAAGGTCTTATCTCTTACTCTGGCCTACTGGTTAAGGTCTTAACTCTTACTCTGGCCTAATAACTAAGGTCTTAGACTCGTACTCTGGCCTAATGGTTAAGGTCTCAACTCTTACTCTGGCCTAATAGCTAAGGTCTTAACTCTTAATCTGGCCTAATAGCTAAGGTCCTAGACTCGTACTCTGGCCTAATGGTTAAGGTCTTAACTCTTCCTCTGGCCGACTGGTTAAGGTCTTAACTCTTACTCTGGCCTAATAGCTAAGGTCTTAGACTCGTGCTCTGGCCTAATAGCTAAGGTCTTAGACTCGTACACTGGCCTAATGGTTAAGGTCTTAACTCTTAATCTGGCCTAATAGCTAAGGTCCTAGACTCGTACTCTGGCCTACTGGTTAAGGTCTTAACTCTTACTCTGGCCTACTGGTCAAGGTCTCAACTCTTACTCTGGCCTAATAGCTAAGGTCTTAACTCTTACTCTGGCCTAATAGCTAAGGTCTTAGACTCGTACTCTGGCCTAATGGTTAAGGTCTTAACTCTTACTCTGGCCTAATAGCAAAGGTCTTAGACTCGTAATCTGGTCTAATAGCTAAGGTCTTAACTCTTAATCTGGCCTAGTAGCTAAGGTCTTAGACTCGTACTATGGCCTAAAGGTTAAGGTCTTAACTCTTACTCTGGCCTACTGGTTAAGGTCTTAACTCTTACTCTGGCCTAATAGCTAAGGTCTTAGACTCGTACTCTGGCCTAGTAGCTAAGGTCTTAGACTCGTACTCTGGCCTAATAGCTAAGGTCTTAGACTCGTACTCTGGCCTAATGGTTAAGGTCTTACCTCTTACTCTGGCCTACTGGTTAAGGTCTTAACTGTTACTCTGGCCTAATAGCTAAGGTCTTAACTCTTACTCTGGCCTAATAGCTAAGGTCTTAGACTCGTACTCTGGTCTACTGGTTAAGGTCTTAACTCTTACTCTGGCCTAATAGCTAAGGTCTCAACTCTTACTCTGTCCTAATAGCTAAGGTCTTAACTCTTACTCTGGCCTAATAGCTAAGGTCTTAGACTCGTACTCTGGCCTAATGGTTAAGGTCTTAACTCTTACTCTGGCCTACTGGTTAAGGTCTTAACTCTTACTCTGGCCTAATAGCTAAGGTCTTAGACTCGTACTCTGGCCTAATGGTTAAGGTCTTAACTCTTACTCTGGCCTAATAGCTAAGGTCTTAGACTCGTACTCTGGCCTACTGGTTAAGGTCTTAACTCTTACTTTGGCCTACTGGTTAAGGTCTTAACTCTTACTCTGGCCTAATAGCTGAGGTCTTAGACTCATACTCTGGCCTAATGGTTAAGGTCTTAACTCTTACTCTGGCCTACTGGTTAAGGTCTTAATTCTTACTCTGGCCTAATAGCTAAGGTCTTAACGCTTACTCTGGCCTAATAGCTAAGGTCTTAACTCTTACTCTGGCCTAATAGCTAAGGTCTTAGACTCGTACTCTGGCCTAATGGGTAAGGTCTTAAGTCTTACTCTGTCCTACTGGTTAAGGTCTTAACTCTTACTCTGGCCTAATAGCTAAGGTCTTAGACTCGTACTCTGGCCTAATGGTTAAGGTCTTAACTCTTACTCTGGCCTAATAGCTAAGGTCTTAGACTCGTACTCTGGCCTACAGGTTAAGGTCTTAACTCTTACTTTGGCCTACTGGTTAAGGTCTTAACTCTTACCCTGGCCTAATAGCTGAGGTCTTAGACTCATACTCTGGCCTAATGGTTCAGGTCTTAACTCTTACTCTGGCCTAATAGCTAAGGTCTTAGACTCGTACTCTGGCCTACTGGTTAAGGTCTTAACTCTTACTCTGGCCTACTGGTTAAGGTCTTAACTCTTACTCTGGCCTAATAGCTAAGGTCTTAACTCTTACTCTGGCCCAATAGCTAAGGTCTTGGACTCGTACTCTGACCTAATGGTTAAGGTCGTAACTCTTACTCTGGCCTACTGGTTAAGGTCTTAACTCTTACTCTGGCCTAATAGCTAAGGTCTTACACTCGTACTCTGGCATAATGGTTAAGGTCTTAACTCTTACTCTGGCCTAATAGATAAGGTCTTAACTCTTACTCTGGCCTACTGGTTAAGGTCTTAACTCTTGCTCTGCCCTAATAGCTAAGGTCTTAGACTCGTACTCTGGCCTAATAGCTAAGGTCTTAACTCTTACTCTTGCCTAATAGCTAAGGTCTTAGACTCGTACTCTGGCCTACTGGTTAAGGTCTTAACTCTTACTCTGGCCTACTGGTCAAGGTCTCAACTCTTACTCTGGCCTAATAGCTAAGGTCTTAACTCTTACTCTGGCCTAATAGCTAAGGTCTTAGGCTCGTACTCTGGCCTAATGGTTAAGGTCTTAACTCTTACTCTGGCATACTGGTTAAGGTCTTAACTCTTACTCTGGTCTAATAGCTAAGGTCTTAGACTCGTACTCTGGCCTAATTGTTAAGGTCCTAACTCTTACTCTGGCCTAATAGCTAAGGTCTTAGACTTGTACTCTGGCCTACTGGTTAAGGTCTTAACTCTTACTCTGGCCTACTGGTTAAGGTCTTAACTCTTACTCTGGCCTAATAGCAAATGTCTTAGACTCGTAATCTGGTCTAATAGCTAAGGTCTTAACTCTTAATCTGGCCTAGTAGCTAAGGTTTTAGACTCGTACTATGGCCTACAGGTTAAGGTCTTAACTCTTACTCTGGCCTACTGGTTAAGGTCTTAACTCTTACTCTGGCCTAATAGCTAAGGTCTTAGATTCATACTCTGGCCTAGTAGCTAAGGTCTTAGACTCGTACTCTGTTCTAATAGCTAAGGTCTTAGACTCGTACTCTGGCCTAATGGTTAAGGTCTTACCTCTTACTCTGGCCTACTGGTTAAGGTCTTAACTGTTACTCTGGCCTAATAGCTAAGGTCTTAACTCTTACTCTGGCCTAATAGCTAAGGTCTTTGACTCGTACTCTGGCCTACTGGTTAAGGTCTTAACTCTTACTCTGGCCTAATAGCTATGGTCTTAGACTCGTACTCTGGTCTAATGGTTAAGCTTTTAACTCCTACTCTGGCCTAATAGCTAAGGTTTTAACTCTTACTCTGGCCTAATAGCTAAGGTCTTAGACTCGTACTCTGGCCTAATAGCTAAGGTCCTAGACTCGTACTCTGGCCTAATGGTTAAGGTCTTAACTCTTACTCTGGCCTAATAGCTAAGGGCTTAGACTCGTACTCTGGCCTAATGGTTAACGTCTTAACTTTTACTCTGGCCTAATAGCTAAGGTCTTAACTCTTACTCTGGCCTAATAGCTAAGGTCTTAGCTTCGTACTCTGGCCTACTGGTTAAGGTCTTAACGCTTACTCTGCTCTAATAGCTAAGGTCTTAGACTCGTACTCTGGCCTAATAGCTAAGGTCCTAGACTCGTACTCTGGCCTAATGGTTAAGGTCTTAACTCTTACTCTGGCCTAATAGCTAAGGTCTTAGACTTGTACTGTGGCCTAATGGTTAAGGTCTTAACTTTTACTCTGGCCTAATAGCTAAGGTTTTAACTCTTACTCTGGCCTAATAGCTAAGGTCTTAGCCTCGTACTCTGGCCTACTGGTTAAGGTCTTAACTCTTACTCTGGCCTACTGGTTAAGGTCTTAACTCTTACTCTGGCCTAATAGCTAAGGTCTTAGACTCGTACTCTGGCCTAATGGTTAAGGTCTTAACTCCTACTCTGGCCTAATAGCTAAGGTCTTAGACTCGTACTCTGGCCTACTGGTTAAGGTCTTAACTCTTACTCTGGCCTAATAGCTAAGGTCTTACACTCGTACTCTGGCCTAATGGTTAAGGTCTTAACTCTTACTCTGGCCTAATAGCTAAGGTCTTAACACTTACTCTGGCCTACTGGTTAAGGTCTTAACTCTTACTCTGCCCTAATAGCTAAGGTCTTAGACTCGTACTCTGGCCTACTGGTTAAGGTCTTAACTCTTACTCTGGCCTACTGGTTAAGGTCTTAACTCTTACTCTGGCCTAATAGCTAAGGTCTTAGACTCGTACTCTGGCCTACTGGTTAAGGTCTTAACTCTTACTTTGGCCTAATAGCTAAGGTCTCAACTCTTACTCTGTCCTAATAGCTAAGGTCTTAACTGTTACTCTGGCCTAATAGCTAAGGTCTTAACTCTTACTCTGGCCTAATAGCTAAGGTCTTAGACTCGTACTCTGGCCTACTGGTTAAGGTCTTAACTCTTACTTTGGCCTAATAGCTAAGGTCTCAACTCTTACTCTGTCCTAATAGCTAAGGTCTTAACTCTTACTCTGGCCTAATAGCTAAGGCCTTAGACTCGTACTCTGGCCTAATGGTTAAGGTCTTAACTCTTACTCTGGCCTACTGGTTAAGGTCTTCACTCTTACTCTGGCCTAATAGCTAAGGTCTTAGACTCGTACTCTGTCCTAATAGCTAAGGTCTTAACTCTTACTCTGGCCTAATAGCTAAGGTCTTAGACTCGTACTCTGGCCTAATGGTTAAGGTCTTAACTCTTACTCTGGCCTACTGGTTAAGGTCTTAACTCTTACTCTGGCCTAATAGCTAAGGTCTTAGACTCGTACTCTGGCCTAATGGTTAAGGTCTTAACTCTTACTCTGGCCTAATAGCTAAGGTCTTAGACTCGTACTCTGGCCTACTGGTTAAGGTCTTAACTCTTACTTTGGCCTACTGGTTAAGGTCTTAACTCTTACTCTGGCCTAATAGCTGAGGTCTTAGACTCATACTCTGGCCTAATGGTTAAGGTCTTAACTCTTACTCTGGCCTACTGGTTAAGGTCTTAATTCTTACTCTGGCCTAATAGCTAAGGTCTTAACGCTTACTCTGGCCTAATAGCTAAGGTCTTAACTCTTACTCTGGCCTAATAGCTAAGGTCTTAGACTCGTACTCTGGCCTAATGGGTAAGGTCTTAAGTCTTACTCTGTCCTACTGGTTAAGGTCTTAACTCTTACTCTGGCCTAATAGCTAAGGTCTTAGACTCGTACTCTGGCCTAATGGTTAAGGTCTTAACTCTTACTCTGGCCTAATAGCTAAGGTCTTAGACTCGTACTCTGGCCTATAGGTTAAGGTCTTAACTCTTACTTTGGCCTACTGGTTAAGGTCTTAACTCTTACCCTGGCCTAATAGCTGAGGTCTTAGACTCATACTCTGGCCTAATGGTTCAGGTCTTAACTCTTACTCTGGCCTAATAGCTAAGGTCTTAGACTCGTACTCTGGCCTACTGGTTAAGGTCTTAACTCTTACTCTGGCCTACTGGTTAAGGTCTTAACTCTTACTCTGGCCTAATAGCTAAGGTCTTAACTCTTACTCTGGCCCAATAGCTAAGGTCTTGGACTCGTACTCTGACCTAATGGTTAAGGTCTTAACTCTTACTCTGGCCTACTGGTTAAGGTCTTAACTCTTACTCTGGCCTAATAGCTAAGGTCTTACACTCGTACTCTGGCATAATGGTTAAGGTCTTAACTCTTACTCTGGCCTAATAGATAAGGTCTTAACTCTTACTCTGGCCTACTGGTTAAGGTCTTAACTCTTGCTCTGCCCTAATAGCTAAGGTCTTAGACTCGTACTCTGGCCTAATAGCTAAGGTCTTAACTCTTACTCTTGCCTAATAGCTAAGGTCTTAGACTCGTACTCTGGCCTACTGGTTAAGGTCTTAACTCTTACTCTGGCCTACTGGTCAAGGTCTCAACTCTTACTCTGGCCTAATAGCTAAGGTCTTAACTCTTACTCTGGCCTAATAGCTAAGGTCTTAGGCTCGTACTCTGGCCTAATGGTTAAGGTCTTAACTCTTACTCTGGCATACTGGTTAAGGTCTTAACTCTTACTCTGGTCTAATAGCTAAGGTCTTAGACTCGTACTCTGGCCTAATTGTTAAGGTCCTAACTCTTACTCTGGCCTAATAGCTAAGGTCTTAGACTTGTACTCTGGCCTACTGGTTAAGGTCTTAACTCTTACTCTGGCCTACTGGTTAAGGTCTTAACTCTTACTCTGGCCTAATAGCAAATGTCTTAGACTCGTAATCTGGTCTAATAGCTAAGGTCTTAACTCTTAATCTGGCCTAGTAGCTAAGGTTTTAGACTCGTACTATGGCCTACAGGTTAAGGTCTTAACTCTTACTCTGGCCTACTGGTTAAGGTCTTAACTCTTACTCTGGCCTAATAGCTAAGGTCTTAGATTCATACTCTGGCCTAGTAGCTAAGGTCTTAGACTCGTACTCTGTTCTAATAGCTAAGGTCTTAGACTCGTACTCTGGCCTAATGGTTAAGGTCTTACCTCTTACTCTGGCCTACTGGTTAAGGTCTTAACTGTTACTCTGGCCTAATAGCTAAGGTCTTAACTCTTACTCTGGCCTAATAGCTAAGGTCTTTGACTCGTACTCTGGCCTACTGGTTAAGGTCTTAACTCTTACTCTGGCCTAATAGCTATGGTCTTAGACTCGTACTCTGGTCTAATGGTTAAGCTTTTAACTCCTACTCTGGCCTAATAGCTAAGGTTTTAACTCTTACTCTGGCCTAATAGCTAAGGTCTTAGACTCGTACTCTGGCCTAATAGCTAAGGTCCTAGACTCGTACTCTGGCCTAATGGTTAAGGTCTTAACTCTTACTCTGGCCTAATAGCTAAGGGCTTAGACTCGTACTCTGGCCTAATGGTTAACGTCTTAACTTTTACTCTGGCCTAATAGCTAAGGTCTTAACTCTTACTCTGGCCTAATAGCTAAGGTCTTAGCTTCGTACTCTGGCCTACTGGTTAAGGTCTTAACGCTTACTCTGCTCTAATAGCTAAGGTCTTAGACTCGTACTCTGGCCTAATAGCTAAGGTCCTAGACTCGTACTCTGGCCTAATGGTTAAGGTCTTAACTCTTACTCTGGCCTAATAGCTAAGGTCTTAGACTTGTACTGTGGCCTAATGGTTAAGGTCTTAACTTTTACTCTGGCCTAATAGCTAAGGTTTTAACTCTTACTCTGGCCTAATAGCTAAGGTCTTAGCCTCGTACTCTGGCCTACTGGTTAAGGTCTTAACTCTTACTCTGGCCTACTGGTTAAGGTCTTAACTCTTACTCTGGCCTAATAGCTAAGGTCTTAGACTCGTACTCTGGCCTAATGGTTAAGGTCTTAACTCCTACTCTGGCCTAATAGCTAAGGTCTTAGACTCGTACTCTGGCCTACTGGTTAAGGTCTTAACTCTTACTCTGGCCTAATAGCTAAGGTCTTACACTCGTACTCTGGCCTAATGGTTAAGGTCTTAACTCTTACTCTGGCCTAATAGCTAAGGTCTTAACACTTACTCTGGCCTACTGGTTAAGGTCTTAACTCTTACTCTGCCCTAATAGCTAAGGTCTTAGACTCGTACTCTGGCCTACTGGTTAAGGTCTTAACTCTTACTCTGGCCTACTGGTTAAGGTCTTAACTCTTACTCTGGCCTAATAGCTAAGGTCTTAGACTCGTACTCTGGCCTACTGGTTAAGGTCTTAACTCTTACTTTGGCCTAATAGCTAAGGTCTCAACTCTTACTCTGTCCTAATAGCTAAGGTCTTAACTGTTACTCTGGCCTAATAGCTAAGGTCTTAACTCTTACTCTGGCCTAATAGCTAAGGTCTTAGACTCGTACTCTGGCCTACTGGTTAAGGTCTTAACTCTTACTTTGGCCTAATAGCTAAGGTCTCAACTCTTACTCTGTCCTAATAGCTAAGGTCTTAACTCTTACTCTGGCCTAATAGCTAAGGCCTTAGACTCGTACTCTGGCCTAATGGTTAAGGTCTTAACTCTTACTCTGGCCTACTGGTTAAGGTCTTCACTCTTACTCTGGCCTAATAGCTAAGGTCTTAGACTCGTACTCTGGCCTAATGGTTAAGGTCTTAACTCTTACTCTGGCCTAATAGCTAAGGTCTTAGACTCATACTCTGGCCTACTGGTTAAGGTCTTAACTCTTACTCTGGCCTACTGGTTAAGGTCTTAACTCTTACTCTGGCCTAATAGCTGAGGTCTTAGACTCATACTCTGGCCTAATGGTTAAGCTCTTAACTCTTACTCTGGCCTACTGGTTAAGGTCTTAACTCTTACTCTGGCCTAATAGCTAAGGTCTTAACGCTTACTCTGGCCTAATAGCTAAGGTCTTAACTCTTACTCTGGCCTAATAGCTAAGGTCTTAGACTCGTACTCTGGCCTAATGGGTAAGGTCTTAACTCTTACTCTGTCCTACTGGTTAAGGTCTTAACTCTTACTCTGGCCTAATAGCTAAGGTCTTAGCTTCGTACTCTGGCCTACTGGTTAAGGTCTTAACTCGTACTCTGGCCTAATGGTTAAGGTCTTAACGCTTACTCTGCTCTATTAGCTAAGGTCTTAGACTCATACTCTGGCCTAAATGCTAAGGTCTTAGACTCGTACTCTGGCCTAATGGTTAAGGTCTTAACTCTTACTCTGGCCTAATAGCTAAGGTCTTAGACTCGTACTGTGGCCTAATGGTTAAGGTCCTAACTCTTACTCTGGCCTAATAGCTAAGGTCTTAACTCTTACTCTGGCCTACTGGTTAAGGTCTTAATTCTTACTCTGGCCTAATAGCTAAGGTCTTAGACTCGTGCTCTGGCCTACTGGTTAAGGTCTTAACTCTTACTCTGGCCTAATGGTTAAGGTCTTAACTCTTACTCTGGCCTAATAGCTGAGGTCTTAGACTCGTACTCTGGCCTACAGGTTAAGGTCTTAACTCTTACTTTGGCCTACTGGTTAAGGTCTTAACTCTTACTCTGGCCTAATAGCTGAGGTCTTAGACTCATACTCTGGCCTAATGGTTCAGGTCTTAACTCTTACTCTGGCCTACTGGTTAAGGTCTTAACTCTTACTTTGGCCTACTGGTTAAGGTCTTAACTCTTACTCTGGCCTAATAGCTGAGGTCTTAGACTCATACTCTGGCCTAATAGCTAAGGTCTTAACGCTTACTCTGGCCTAATAGCTAAGGTCTTAGACTCGTGCTCTGGCCTACTGGTTAAGGTCTTAACTCTTACTCTGGCCTACTGGTTATGGTCTTAACTCTTACTCTGGCCTAATAGCTAAGGTCTTAGTCTCGAACTCTGGCCTAATGGTTAAGTTCTTAACTCTTACTCTGGCCTACTGGTTAAGGTCTTAACTCTTACGCTGGCCTAATTGCTAAGGTCTTAACTCTTACTCTGGCCTAATAGCTATGGTCCTAGGCTCGTACTCTGGCCTAATGGTTAAGGTCTTAACTCTTACTCTGGCCTACTGGTTAAGGTCTTAACTCTTACTCTGGCCTAATAGCTAAGGTCTTAGACTCGTACTCTGGCCTAATGGTTAAGGTCTTAACTCTTACTCTGGCCTAATAGCTAAGATCTAAGACTCGTACTCTGGCCTATTGGTTAAGGTCTTATCTCTTACTCTGGCCTACTGGTTAAGGTCTTAACTCTTACTCTGGCCTAATAGCTAAGGTCTTAGACTCGTACTCTGGCCTAATGGTTAAGGTCTCAACTCTTACTCTGGCCTAATAGCTAAGGTCTTAACTCTTAATCTGGCCTAATAGCTAAGGTCCTAGACTCGTACTCTGGCCTAATGGTTAAGGTCTTAACTCTTCCTCTGTCCGACTGGTTAAGGTCTTAACTCTTACTCTGGCCTAATAGCTAAGGTCTTAGACTCGTGCTCTGGCCTAATAGCTAAGGTCTTAGACTCGTACACTGGCCTAATGGTTAAGGTCTTAACTCTTACTCTGGCCTAATAGCTAAGGTCTTAACTCTTACTCTGGCCTACTGGTTAAGGTCTTACCTCTTACTCTGGCCTAATAGCTAAGGTCTTAGACTCGTACTCTGGCCTACTGGTTAAGGTCTTAACTCTTACTCTGGCCTACTGGTTAAGGTCTTAACTCTTACTCTGGCCTAATAGCTAAGGTCTTAACTCTTACTCTGGCCTAATAGCTAAGGTCTTGGACTCGTACTCTGACCTAATGGTTAAGGTCTTAACTCTTACTCTGGCCTACTGGTTAAGGTCTTAACTCTTACTCTGGCCTAATAGCTAAGGTCTTACACTCGTACTCTGGCCTAATGGTTAAGGTCTTAACTCTTACTCTGGCCTAATAGCTAAGGTCTTAACACTTACTCTGGCCTACTGGTTAAGGTCTTAACTCTTACTCTGCCCTAATAGCTAAGGTCTTAGACTCGTACTCTGGCCTAATAGCTAAGGTCTTAACTCTTACTCTTGCCTAATAGCTAAGGTCTTAGACTCGTACTCTGGCCTACTGGTTAAGGTCTTAACTCTTACTCTGGCCTAATAGCTAAGGTCTTAGACTCGTACTCTGGCCTAATGGTTAAGGTCTTAACTCTTACTCTGGCCTAATGGTTAAGGTCTTAACTCTTACTCTTGCCTAATAGCTAAGGTCTTAGACTCGTACTCTGGCCTACTGGTTAAGGTCTTAAGTCTTACTCTGGCCTACTGGTCAAGGTCTCAACTCTTACTCTGGCCTAATAGCTAAGGTCTTAACTCTTACTCTGGCCTAATAGCTAAGGTCTTAGACTCGTACTCTGGCCTAATGGTTAAGGTCTTAACTCTTACTCTGGCCTAATAGCTAAGGTCTTAGACTCGTACTCTGGCCTAATGGTTAAGGTCTTAACTCTTACTCTGGCCTAATAGCAAAGGTCTTAGACTCGTAATCTGGTCTAATAGCTAAGGTCTTAACTCTTAATCTGGCCTAGTAGCTAAGGTCTTAGACTCGTACTATGGCCTACAGGTTAAGGTCTTAACTCTTACTCTGGCCTACTGGTTAAGGTCTTAACTCTTACTCTGGCCTAATAGCTAAGGTCTTAGACTCGTACTCTGGCCTAGTAGCTAAGGTCTTAGACTCGTACTCTGGCCTAATAGCTAAGGTCTTAGACTCGTACTCTGGCCTAATGGTTAAGGTCTTACCTCTTACTCTGGCCTACTGGTTAAGGTCTTAACTGTTACTCTGGCCTAATAGCTAAGGTCTTAACTCTTACTCTGGCCTAATAGCTAAGGTCTTAGACTCGTACTCTGGTCTACTGGTTAAGGTCTTAACTCTTACTCTGGCCTAATAGCTAAGGTCTCAACTCTTACTCTGTCCTAATAGCTAAGGTCTTAACTCTTACTCTGGCCTAATAGCTAAGGTCTTAGACTCGTACTCTGGCCTAATGGTTAAGGTCTTAACTCTTACTCTGGCCTACTGGTTAAGGTCTTAACTCTTACTCTGGCCTAATAGCTAAGGTCTTAGACTCGTACTCTGGCCTAATGGTTAAGGTCTTAACTCTTACTCTGGCCTAATAGCTAAGGTCTTAGATTCGTACTCTGGCCTACTGGTTAAGGTCTTAACTCTTACTTTGGCCTACTGGTTAAGGTCTTAACTCTTACTCTGGCCTAATAGCTGAGGTCTTAGACTCATACTCTGGCCTAATGGTTAAGGTCTTAACTCTTACTCTGGCCTACTGGTTAAGGTCTTAATTCTTACTCTGGCCTAATAGCTAAGGTCTTAACGCTTACTCTGGCCTAATAGCTAAGGTCTTAACTCTTACTCTGGCCTAATAGCTAAGGTCTTAGACTCGTACTCTGGCCTAATGGGTAAGGTCTTAAGTCTTACTCTGTCCTACTGGTTAAGGTCTTAACGCTTACTCTGCTCTAATAGCTAAGGTCTTAGACTCGTACTCTGGCCTAATAGCAAAGGTCTTAGACTCGTACTCTGGCCTAATGATTAAGGTCTTAACTCTTACTCTGGCCTAATAGCTAAGGTCTTAGACTCGTACTGTGGCCTAATGGTTAAGGTCTTAACTCTTACTCTGGCCTAATAGCTAAGGTCTTATCTCTTACTCTGGCCTAATAGCTAAGGTCTTAGACTCGTACTCTGGCCTAATGGTTAAGGTCTTAACTCTTACTCTGGCATACTGGTTAAGGTCTTAACTCTTACTCTGGCCTAATAGCTAAGGTCTTAGACTCGTACTCTGGCCTAATGGTTAAGGTCTTAACTCTTACTCTGGCCTAATAGCTAAGGTCTTAGACTCGTACTCTGGCCTACAGGATAAGGTCTTAACTCTTACTTTGGCCTACTGGTTAAGGTCTTAACTCCTACCCTGGCCTAATAGCTGAGGTCTTAGACTCATACTCTGGCCTAATGGTTCAGGTCTTAACTCTTACTCTGGCCTACTGGTTAAGGTCTTAACTCTTACTTTGGCCTACTGGTTAAGGTCTTAACTCTTACTCTGGCCTAATAGCTGAGGTCTTAGACTCATACTCTGGCCTAATACCTATGGTCTTAACGCTTACTCTGGCCTAATAGCTAAGGTCTTAACTCTTACTACTCTGGCCTAATAGCTAAGGTCTTGGACTCGTACTCTGGCCTACTGGTTAAGGTCTTAACTCTTACTCTGTCCTACTGGTTAAGGTCTTAACTCTTACTCTGGCCTAATAGCTAAGGTCTTAGCTTCGTACTCTGGCCTACTGGTTAAGGTCTTAACTCGTACTCTGGCCTAATGATTAAGGTCTTAACGCTTACTCTGCTCTAATAGCTAAGGTCTTAGACTCGTACTCTGGCCTAATAGCTAAGGTCTTAGACTCGTACTCTGGCCTAATGGTTAAGGTCTTAACTTTTACTCTGGCCTAATAGCTAAGGTCTTAGACTCGTACTGTGGCCTAATGGTTAAGGTCTTAAGTTTTACTCTGGCCTAATAGCTAAGGTTTTAACTCTTACTCTGGCTTAATAGCTAAGGTCTTAGCCTCATACTCTGGCCTACTGGTTAAGGTCTTAACTCTTACTCTGCCCTACTGGTTAAGATCTTAACTCTTACTCTGGCCTAATAGCTAAGATCTTAGACTCGTACTCTGGCCTATTGGTTAAGGTCTTATCTCTTACTCTGGCCTACTGGTTAAGGTCTTAACTCTTACTCTGGCCTAATACCTAAGGTCTTAGACTCGTACTCTGGCCTAATGGTTAAGGTCTCAACTCTTACTCTGGCCTAATAGCTAAGGTCTTAACTCTTACTCTGGCCTAATAGCTAAGGTCTTAGACTCGTACTCTGGCCTAATGGTTAAGGTCTTAACTCTTACT
Organism: Triturus cristatus; assembly: GCF_964204655.1. Lineage (NCBI taxonomy): Eukaryota > Metazoa > Chordata > Amphibia > Caudata > Salamandridae > Triturus > Triturus cristatus. The sequence continues at coordinate 895,473,694 of NC_140591.1, read as the reverse complement.
CTGGCCTACTGGTTAGTTCTGAACTCTTACTCTGGCCTAATAGCTAAGGACTTAGACTCGTACTCTGGCCTAATAGCTAAGGTCTTAGACTCGTACACTGGCCTAATGGTTAAGGTCTTAACTCTTACTCTGGCCTAATAACTAAGGTCTTAACTCTTACTCTGGCCTACTGGTTAAGGTCTTACCTCTTACTCTGGCCTAATAGCTAAGGTCTTGGACTCGTACTCTGGCCTACTGGTTAAGGTCTTAACTCTTACTCTGGCCTACTGGTTAAGGTCTTAACTCTTACTCTGCCCTAATAGCTAAGGTCTTAGACTTGTACTCTGGCCTAATAGCTAAGGTCTTAGACTTGTACTCTGGCCTAATAGCTAAGGTCTTAACTCTTACTCTGGCCTAATAGCTAAGGTCTTAGACTCGTACTCTGGCCTACTGGTTAAGGTCTTAACTCTTACTCTGGCCTACTGGTTAAGGTCTTAACTCTTACTCTGGCCTAATAGCTAAGGTCTTAACTCTTACTCTGGCCCAATAGCTAAGGTCTTGGACTCGTACTCTGACCTAATGGTTAAGGTCTTAACTCTTACTCTGGCCTACTGGTTAAGGTCTTAACTCTTACTCTGGCCTAATAGCTAAGGTCTTACACTCGTACTCTGGCTTAATGGTTAAGGTCTTAACTCTTACTCTGGCCTAATAGCTAAGGTCTTAACTCTTACTCTGGCCTACTGGTTAAGGTCTTAACTCTTGCTCTGCCCTAATAGCTAAGGTCTTAGACTCGTACTCTGGCCTAATAGCTAAGGTCTTAACTCTTACTCTTGCCTAATAGCTAAGGTCTTAACTCTTACTCTGGCCTAATAGCTAAGGTCTTAACTCTTACTCTGGCCTAATAGCTAAGGTCTTAGGCTCGTACTCTGGCCTAATGGTTAAGGTCTTAACTCTTACTCTGGCATACTGGTTAAGGTCTTAACTCTTACTCTGGTCTAATAGCTAAGGTCTTAGACTCGTACTCTGGCCTAATTGTTAAGGTCCTAACTCTTACTCTGGCCTAATAGCTAAGGTCTTAGACTTGTACTCTGGCCTACTGGTTAAGGTCTTAACTCTTACTCTGGCCTACTGGTTAAGGTCTTAACTCTTACTCTGGCCTAATAGCTAAGGTCTTAGACTCGTGCTCTGGCCTAATAGCTAAGGTCTTAGACTCGTACACTGGCCTAATGGTTAAGGTCTTAACTCTTACTCTGGCCTAATAGCTAAGGTCTTAACTCTTACTCTGGCCTACTGGTTAAGGTCTTACCTCTTACTCTGGCCTAATAGCTAAGGTCTTAGACTCGTACTCTGGCCTACTGGTTAAGGTCTTAACTCTGACTCTGGCCTACTGGTTAAGGTCTTAACTCTTACTCTGGCCTAATAGCTAAGGTCTTAACTCTTACTCTGGCCTAATAGCTAAGGTCTTGGACTCGTACTCTGACCTAATGGTTAAGGTCTTAACTCTTACTCTGGCCTACTGGTTAAGGTCTTAACTCTTACTCTGGCCTAATAGCTAAGGTCTTACACTCGTACTCTGGCCTAATGGTTAAGGTCTTAACTCTTACTCTGGCCTAATAGCTAAGGTCTTAACACTTACTCTGGCCTACTGGTTAAGGTCTTAACTCTTACTCTGCCCTAATAGCTAAGGTCTTAGACTCGTACTCTGGCCTAATAGCTAAGGTCTTAACTCTTACTCTTGCCTAATAGCTAAGGTCTTAGACTCGTACTCTGGCCTACTGGTTAAGGTCTTAACTCTTACTCTGGCCTAATAGCTAAGGTCTTAGACTCGTACTCTGGCCTAATGGTTAAGGTCTTAACTCTTACTCTGGCCTAATGGTTAAGGTCTTAACTCTTACTCTTGCCTAATAGCTAAGGTCTTAGACTCGTACTCTGGCCTACTGGTTAAGGTCTTAACTCTTACTCTGGCCTACTGGTCAAGGTCTCAACTCTTACTCTGGCCTAATAGCTAAGGTCTTAACTCTTACTCTGGCCTAATAGCTAAGGTCTTAGACTCGTACTCTGGCCTAATGGTTAAGGTCTTAACTCTTACTCTGGCCTAATAGCTAAGGTCTTAGACTCGTACTCTGGCCTAATGGTTAAGGTCTTAACTCTTACTCTGGCCTAATAGCAAAGGTCTTAGACTCGTAATCTGGTCTAATAGCTAAGGTCTTAACTCTTAATCTGGCCTAGTAGCTAAGGTCTTAGACTCGTACTATGGCCTACAGGTTAAGGTCTTAACTCTTACTCTGGCCTACTGGTTAAGGTCTTAACTCTTACTCTGGCCTAATAGCTAAGGTCTTAGACTCGTACTCTGGCCTAGTAGCTAAGGTCTTAGACTCGTACTCTGGCCTAATAGCTAAGGTCTTAGACTCGTACTCTGGCCTAATGGTTAAGGTCTTACCTCTTACTCTGGCCTACTGGTTAAGGTCTTAACTGTTACTCTGGCCTAATAGCTAAGGTCTTAACTCTTACTCTGGCCTAATAGCTAAGGTCTTAGACTCGTACTCTGGTCTACTGGTTAAGGTCTTAACTCTTACTCTGGCCTAATAGCTAAGGTCTCAACTCTTACTCTGTCCTAATAGCTAAGGTCTTAACTCTTACTCTGGCCTAATAGCTAAGGTCTTAGACTCGTACTCTGGCCTAATGGTTAAGGTCTTAACTCTTACTCTGGCCTACTGGTTAAGGTCTTAACTCTTACTCTGGCCTAATAGCTAAGGTCTTAGACTCGTACTCTGGCCTAATGGTTAAGGTCTTAACTCTTACTCTGGCCTAATAGCTAAGGTCTTAGACTCGTACTCTGGCCTACTGGTTAAGGTCTTAACTCTTACTTTGGCCTACTGGTTAAGGTCTTAACTCTTACTCTGGCCTAATAGCTGAGGTCTTAGACTCATACTCTGGCCTAATGGTTAAGGTCTTAACTCTTACTCTGGCCTACTGGTTAAGGTCTTAATTCTTACTCTGGCCTAATAGCTAAGGTCTTAACGCTTACTCTGGCCTAATAGCTAAGGTCTTAACTCTTACTCTGGCCTAATAGCTAAGGTCTTAGACTCGTACTCTGGCCTAATGTGTAAGGTCTTAAGTCTTACTCTGTCCTACTGGTTAAGGTCTTAACTCTTACTCTGGCCTAATAGCTAAGGTCTTAGCTTCGTACTCTGGCCTACTGGTTAAGGTCTTAACTCGTACTCTGGCCTAATGGTTAAGGTCTTAACGCTTACTCTGCTCTAATAGCTAAGGTCTTAGACTCGTACTCTGGCCTAATAGCTAAGGTCTTAGACTCGTACTCTGGCCTAATGATTAAGGTCTTAACTCTTACTCTGGCCTAATAGCTAAGGTCTTAGACTCGTACTGTGGCCTAATGGTTAAGGTCTTAACTCTTACTCTGGCCTAATAGCTAAGGTCTTATCTCTTACTATGGCCTAATAGCTAAGGTCTTAGACTCGTACTCTGGCCTAATGGTTAAGGTCTTAACTCTTACTCTGGCCTACTGGTTAAGGTCTTAACTCTTACTCTGGCCTAATAGCTAAGGTCTTAGACTCGTACTCTGGCCTAATGGTTAAGGTCTTAACTCTTACTCTGGCCTAATAGCTAAGGTCTTAGACTCGTACTCTGGCCTACAGGTTAAGGTCTTAACTCTTACTTTGGCCTACTGGTTAAGGTCTTAACTCTTACCCTGGCCTAATAGCTGAGGTCTTAGACTCATACTCTGGCCTAATGGTTCAGGTCTTAACTCTTACTCTGGCCTACTGGTTAAGGTCTTAACTCTTACTTTGGCCTACTGGTTAAGGTCTTAACTCTTACTCTGGCCTAACAGCTGAGGTCTTAGACTCATACTCTGGCCTAATACCTATGGTCTTAACGCTTACTCTGGCCTAATAGCTAAGGTCTTAACTCTTACTCTACCTAATAGCTAAGGTCTTAGACTCGTACTCTGGCCTAATGGGTAAGGTCTTAACTCTTACTCTGTCCTACTGGTTAAGGTCTTAACTCTTACTCTGGCCTAATAGCTAAGGTCTTAGCTTCGTACTCTGGCCTACTGGTTAAGGTCTTAACTCGTACTCTGGCCTAATGGTTAAGGTCTTAACGCTTACTCTGCTCTAATAGCTAAGGTCTTAGACTCGTACTCTGGCCTAATAGCTAAGGTCTTAGACTCGTACTCTGGCCTAATGGTTAAGGTCTTAACTTTTACTCTGGCCTAATAGCTAAGGTCTTAGACTCGTACTGTGGCCTAATGGTTGAGGTCTTAAGTTTTACTCTGGCCTAATAGCTAAGGTTTTAACTCTTACTCTGGCTTAATAGCTAAGGTCTTAGCCTCATACTCTGGCCTACTGGTTAAGGTCTTAACTCTTACTCTGCCCTACTGGTTAAGATCTTAACTCTTACTCTGGCCTAATAGCTAAGATCTTAGACTCGTACTCTGGCCTATTGGTTAAGGTCTTATCTCTTACTCTGGCCTACTGGTTAAGGTCTTAACTCTTACTCTGGCCTAATACCTAAGGTCTTAGACTCGTACTCTGGCCTAATGGTTAAGGTCTCAACTCTTACTCTGGCCTAATAGCTAAGGTCTTAACTCTTACTCTGGCCTAATAGCTAAGGTCTTAGACTCGTACTCTGGCCTAATGGTTAAGGTCTTAACTCTTACTCTGGCCTACTGGTTAGTTCTGAACTCTTACTCTGGCCTAATAGCTAAGGACTTAGACTCGTACTCTGGCCTAATAGCTAAGGTCTTAGACTCGTACACTGGCCTAATGGTTAAGGTCTTAACTCTTACTCTGGCCTAATAGCTAAGGTCTTAACTCTTACTCTGGCCTACTGGTTAAGGTCTTACCTCTTACTCTGGCCTAATAGCTAAGGTCTTGGACTCGTACTCTGGCCTACTGGTTAAGGTCTTAACTCTTACTCTGGCCTACTGGTTAAGGTCTTAACTCTTACTCTGCCCTAATAGCTAAGGTCTTAGACTTGTACTCTGGCCTAATAGCTAAGGTCTTAACTCTTACTCTGGCCTAATAGCTAAAGTCTTAGACTCGTACTCTGGCCTACTGGTTAAGGTCTTAACTCTTACTCTGGCCTACTGGTTAAGGTCTTAACTCTTACTCTGGCCTAATAGCTAAGGTCTTAACTCTTACTCTGGCCCAATAGCTAAGGTCTTGGACTCGTACTCTGACCTAATGGTTAAGGTCTTAACTCTTACTCTGGCCTACTGGTTAAGGTCTTAACTCTTACTGTGGCCTAATAGCTAAGGTCTTACACTCGTACTCTGGCTTAATGGTTAAGGTCTTAACTCTTACTCTGGCCTAATAGCTAAGGTCTTAACTCTTACTCTGGCCTACTGGTTAAGGTCTTAACTCTTGCTCTGCCCTAATAGCTAAGGTCTTAGACTCGTACTCTGGCCTAATAGCTAAGGTCTTAACTCTTACTCTTGCCTAATAGCTAAGGTCTTAGACTCGTACTCTGGCCTACTGGTTAAGGTCTTAACTCTTACTCTGGCCTACTGGTCAAGGTCTCAACTCTTACTCTGGCCTAATAGCTAAGGTCTTAACTCTTACTCTGGCCTAATAGCTAAGGTCTTAGGCTCGTACTCTGGCCTAATGGTTAAGGTCTTAACTCTTACTCTGGCATACTGGTTAAGGTCTTAACTCTTACTCTGGTCTAATAGCTAAGGTCTTAGACTCGTACTCTGGCCTAATTGTTAAGGTCCTAACTCTTACTCTGGCCTAATAGCTAAGGTCTTAGACTTGTACTCTGGCCTACTGGTTAAGGTCTTAACTCTTACTCTGGCCTACTGGTTAAGGTCTTAACTCTTACTCTGGCCTAATAGCTAAGGTCTTAGACTCGTACTCTGGCCTAATGGTTAAGGTCTTAACTCTTACTCTGGCCTACTGGTTAAGGTCTTAACTCTTACTCTGGCCTAATAGCTAAGGTCTTAACTCTTACTCTGGCCTAATAGCAAATGTCTTAGACTCGTAATCTGGTCTAATAGCTAAGGTCTTAACTCTTAATCTGGCCTAGTAGCTAAGGTTTTAGACTCGTACTATGGCCTACAGGTTAAGGTCTTAACTCTTACTCTGGCCTACTGGTTAAGGTCTTAACTCTTACTCTGGCCTAATAGCTAAGGTCTTAGATTCATACTCTGGCCTAGTAGCTAAGGTCTTAGACTCGTAATCTGGCCTAATAGCTAAGGTCTTAGACTCGTACTCTGGCCTAATGGTTAAGGTCTTACCTCTTACTCTGGCCTACTGGTTAAGGTCTTAACTGTTACTCTGGCCTAATAGCTAAGGTCTTAACTCTTACTCTGGCTTAATAGCTAAGGTCTTTGACTCGTACTCTGGCCTACTGGTTAAGGTCTTAACTCTTACTCTGGCCTAATAGCTATGGTCTTAGACTCGTACTCTGGTCTAATGGTTAAGCTTTTAACTCCTACTCTGGCCTAATAGCTAAGGTTTTAACTCTTACTCTGGCCTAATAGCTAAGGTCTTAGACTCGTACTCTGGCCTAATAGCTAAGGTCCTAGACTCGTACTCTGGCCTAATGGTTAAGGTCTTAACTCTTACTCTGGCCTAATAGCTAAGGGCTTAGACTCGTACTCTGGCCTAATGGTTAACGTCTTAACTTTTACTCTGGCCTAATAGCTAAGGTCTTAACTCTTACTCTGGTCTAATAGCTAAGGTCTTAGCTTCGTACTCTAGCCTACTGGTTAAGGTCTTAACGCTTACTCTGCTCTAATAGCTAAGGTCTTAGACTCGTACTCTGGCCTAATAGCTAAGGTCCTAGACTCGTACTCTGGCCTAATGGTTAAGGTCTTAACTCTTACTCTGGCCTAATAGCTAAGGTCTTAGACTTGTACTGTGGCCTAATGGTTAAGGTCTTAACTTTTACTCTGGCCTAATAGCTAAGGTTTTAACTCTTACTCTGGCCTAATAGCTAAGGTCTTAGCCTCGTACTCTGGCCTACTGGTTAAGGTCTTAACTCTTACTCTGGCCTACTGGTTAAGGTCTTAACTCTTACTCTGGCCTAATAGCTAAGGTCTTAGACTCGTACTCTGGCCTAATGGTTAAGGTCTTAACTCCTACTCTGGCCTAATAGCTAAGGTCTTAGACTCGTACTCTGGCCTATTGGTTAAGGTCTTAACACTTACTCTGGCCTACTGGTTAAGGTCTTAACTCTTACTCTGGCCTAATAGCTAAGGTCTTAGACTCGTACTCTGGCCTAATGGTTAAGGTCTTAACTCTTACTCTGGCCTAATAGCTAAGGTCTTAACTCTTACTCTGGCCTAATAGCTAAGGTCTTAGACTCGTACTCTGGCCTAATAGCTAAGGTCCTAGAATCGTACTCTGGCCTAATGGTTAAGGTCTTAACTTTTACTCTGGCCTAATAGCTAAGGTCTTAACTCTTACTCTGGCCTAATAGCTAAGGTCTTAGCTTCGTACTCTGGCCTACTTGTTAAGGTCTTAACTCGTACTCTGGCCAAATGGTTAAGGTCTTAACGCTTACTCTGCTCTAATAGCTAAGGTCTTAGACTCGTACTCTGGCCTAATAGCTAAGGTCTTAGACTCGTACTCTGGCCTAATGGTTAAGGTCTTAACTCTTACTCTGGCCTAATAGCTAAGGTCTTAGACTCGTACTGTGGCCTAATGGTTAAGGTCTTAACTTTTACTCTGGCCTAATAGCGAAAGTTTTAACTCTTACTCTGGCCTAATAGCTAAGGTCTTAGCCTCGTACTCTGGCCTACTGGTTAAGGTCTTAACTCTTACTCTGGCCTACTGGTTATGGTCTTAACTCTTACTATGGCCTAATAGCTAAGGTCTTAGACTCGTACTCTGGCCTAATAGCTAAGGTCTTAGACTCGTACTCTGGCCTAATGGTTAAGGTCTTAACTCTTACTCTGGCCTACTGGTTAAGGTCTTAACTCTTACTCTGGCCTAATAGCTAAGGTCTTAGACTCGTACTCTGGCCTACTGGTTACGGTCTTAACTCTTACTCTGGCCTAATGGTTAAGGTATTAACTCTTACTCTGGCCTACTGGTTAAGGTCTTTACCCTTACTCTGGCCTAATAGCTAAGGTCTTAGACTCGTACTCTGGCCTAATAGCTAAGGTCTTAAACTCGTACTCTGGCCTAATGGTTAAGGTCTTAGACTCGTACTCTGGCCTAATAGCTAAGGTCTTAGACTCGTGCTGTGGCCTAATGGTTAAGGTCTTAACTCTTACTCTGGCCTAATAGCTAAGGTCTTAGACTCGTACTGTGGCCTAATGGTTAAGGTCTTAACTCTTACTCTGGCCTAATAGCTAAGGTCTTATCTCTTACTATGGCCTAATAGCTAAGGTCTTAGACTCGTACTCTGGCCTAATGGTTAAGGTCTTAACTCTTACTCTGGCCTACTGGTTAAGGTCTTAACTCTTACTCTGGCCTAATAGCTAAGGTCTTAGACTCGTACTCTGGCCTAATGGTTAAGGTCTTAACTCTTACTCTGGCCTAATAGCTAAGGTCTTAGACTCGTACTCTGGCCTACAGGTTAAGGTCTTAACTCTTACTTTGGCCTACTGGTTAAGGTCTTAACTCTTACCCTGGCCTAATAGCTGAGGTCTTAGACTCATACTCTGGCCTAATGGTTCAGGTCTTAACTCTTACTCTGGCCTACTGGTTAAGGTCTTAACTCTTACTTTGGCCTACTGGTTAAGGTCTTAACTCTTACTCTGGCCTAACAGCTGAGGTCTTAGACTCATACTCTGGCCTAATACCTATGGTCTTAACGCTTACTCTGGCCTAATAGCTAAGGTCTTAACTCTTACTCTACCTAATAGCTAAGGTCTTAGACTCGTACTCTGGCCTAATGGGTAAGGTCTTAACTCTTACTCTGTCCTACTGGTTAAGGTCTTAACTCTTACTCTGGCCTAATAGCTAAGGTCTTAGCTTCGTACTCTGGCCTACTGGTTAAGGTCTTAACTCGTACTCTGGCCTAATGGTTAAGGTCTTAACGCTTACTCTGCTCTAATAGCTAAGGTCTTAGACTCGTACTCTGGCCTAATAGCTAAGGTCTTAGACTCGTACTCTGGCCTAATGGTTAAGGTCTTAACTTTTACTCTGGCCTAATAGCTAAGGTCTTAGACTCGTACTGTGGCCTAATGGTTGAGGTCTTAAGTTTTACTCTGGCCTAATAGCTAAGGTTTTAACTCTTACTCTGGCTTAATAGCTAAGGTCTTAGCCTCATACTCTGGCCTACTGGTTAAGGTCTTAACTCTTACTCTGCCCTACTGGTTAAGATCTTAACTCTTACTCTGGCCTAATAGCTAAGATCTTAGACTCGTACTCTGGCCTATTGGTTAAGGTCTTATCTCTTACTCTGGCCTACTGGTTAAGGTCTTAACTCTTACTCTGGCCTAATACCTAAGGTCTTAGACTCGTACTCTGGCCTAATGGTTAAGGTCTCAACTCTTACTCTGGCCTAATAGCTAAGGTCTTAACTCTTACTCTGGCCTAATAGCTAAGGTCTTAGACTCGTACTCTGGCCTAATGGTTAAGGTCTTAACTCTTACTCTGGCCTACTGGTTAGTTCTGAACTCTTACTCTGGCCTAATAGCTAAGGACTTAGACTCGTACTCTGGCCTAATAGCTAAGGTCTTAGACTCGTACACTGGCCTAATGGTTAAGGTCTTAACTCTTACTCTGGCCTAATAGCTAAGGTCTTAACTCTTACTCTGGCCTACTGGTTAAGGTCTTACCTCTTACTCTGGCCTAATAGCTAAGGTCTTGGACTCGTACTCTGGCCTACTGGTTAAGGTCTTAACTCTTACTCTGGCCTACTGGTTAAGGTCTTAACTCTTACTCTGCCCTAATAGCTAAGGTCTTAGACTTGTACTCTGGCCTAATAGCTAAGGTCTTAACTCTTACTCTGGCCTAATAGCTAAAGTCTTAGACTCGTACTCTGGCCTACTGGTTAAGGTCTTAACTCTTACTCTGGCCTACTGGTTAAGGTCTTAACTCTTACTCTGGCCTAATAGCTAAGGTCTTAACTCTTACTCTGGCCCAATAGCTAAGGTCTTGGACTCGTACTCTGACCTAATGGTTAAGGTCTTAACTCTTACTCTGGCCTACTGGTTAAGGTCTTAACTCTTACTCTGGCCTAATAGCTAAGGTCTTACACTCGTACTCTGGCTTAATGGTTAAGGTCTTAACTCTTACTCTGGCCTAATAGCTAAGGTCTTAACTCTTACTCTGGCCTACTGGTTAAGGTCTTAACTCTTGCTCTGCCCTAATAGCTAAGGTCTTAGACTCGTACTCTGGCCTAATAGCTAAGGTCTTAACTCTTACTCTTGCCTAATAGCTAAGGTCTTAGACTCGTACTCTGGCCTACTGGTTAAGGTCTTAACTCTTACTCTGGCCTACTGGTCAAGGTCTCAACTCTTACTCTGGCCTAATAGCTAAGGTCTTAACTCTTACTCTGGCCTAATAGCTAAGGTCTTAGGCTCGTACTCTGGCCTAATGGTTAAGGTCTTAACTCTTACTCTGGCATACTGGTTAAGGTCTTAACTCTTACTCTGGTCTAATAGCTAAGGTCTTAGACTCGTACTCTGGCCTAATTGTTAAGGTCCTAACTCTTACTCTGGCCTAATAGCTAAGGTCTTAGACTTGTACTCTGGCCTACTGGTTAAGGTCTTAACTCTTACTCTGGCCTACTGGTTAAGGTCTTAACTCTTACTCTGGCCTAATAGCTAAGGTCTTAGACTCGTACTCTGGCCTAATGGTTAAGGTCTTAACTCTTACTCTGGCCTACTGGTTAAGGTCTTAACTCTTACTCTGGCCTAATAGCTAAGGTCTTAACTCTTACTCTGGCCTAATAGCAAATGTCTTAGACTCGTAATCTGGTCTAATAGCTAAGGTCTTAACTCTTAATCTGGCCTAGTAGCTAAGGTTTTAGACTCGTACTATGGCCTACAGGTTAAGGTCTTAACTCTTACTCTGGCCTACTGGTTAAGGTCTTAACTCTTACTCTGGCCTAATAGCTAAGGTCTTAGATTCATACTCTGGCCTAGTAGCTAAGGTCTTAGACTCGTACTCTGGCCTAATAGCTAAGGTCTTAGACTCGTACTCTGGCCTAATGGTTAAGGTCTTACCTCTTACTCTGGCCTACTGGTTAAGGTCTTAACTGTTACTCTGGCCTAATAGCTAAGGTCTTAACTCTTACTCTGGCTTAATAGCTAAGGTCTTTGACTCGTACTCTGGCCTACTGGTTAAGGTCTTAACTCTTACTCTGGCCTAATAGCTATGGTCTTAGACTCGTACTCTGGTCTAATGGTTAAGCTTTTAACTCCTACTCTGGCCTAATAGCTAAGGTTTTAACTCTTACTCTGGCCTAATAGCTAAGGTCTTAGACTCGTACTCTGGCCTAATAGCTAAGGTCCTAGACTCGTACTCTGGCCTAATGGTTAAGGTCTTAACTCTTACTCTGGCCTAATAGCTAAGGGCTTAGACTCGTACTCTGGCCTAATGGTTAACGTCTTAACTTTTACTCTGGCCTAATAGCTAAGGTCTTAACTCTTACTCTGGTCTAATAGCTAAGGTCTTAGCTTCGTACTCTGGCCTACTGGTTAAGGTCTTAACGCTTACTCTGCTCTAATAGCTAAGGTCTTAGACTCGTACTCTGGCCTAATAGCTAAGGTCCTAGACTCGTACTCTGGCCTAATGGTTAAGGTCTTAACTCTTACTCTGGCCTAATAGCTAAGGTCTTAGACTTGTACTGTGGCCTAATGGTTAAGGTCTTAACTTTTACTCTGGCCTAATAGCTAAGGTTTTAACTCTTACTCTGGCCTAATAGCTAAGGTCTTAGCCTCGTACTCTGGCCTACTGGTTAAGGTCTTAACTCTTACTCTGGCCTACTGGTTAAGGTCTTAACTCTTACTCTGGCCTAATAGCTAAGGTCTTAGACTCGTACTCTGGCCTAATGGTTAAGGTCTTAACTCCTACTCTGGCCTAATAGCTAAGGTCTTAGACTCGTACTCTGGCCTATTGGTTAAGGTCTTAACACTTACTCTGGCCTACTGGTTAAGGTCTTAACTCTTACTCTGGCCTAATAGCTAAGGTCTTAGACTCGTACTCTGGCCTAATGGTTAAGGTCTTAACTCTTACTCTGGCCTAATAGCTAAGGTCTTAACTCTTACTCTGGCCTAATAGCTAAGGTCTTAGACTCGTACTCTGGCCTAATAGCTAAGGTCCTAGAATCGTACTCTGGCCTAATGGTTAAGGTCTTAACTTTTACTCTGGCCTAATAGCTAAGGTCTTAACTCTTACTCTGGCCTAATAGCTAAGGTCTTAGCTTCGTACTCTGGCCTACTTGTTAAGGTCTTAACTCGTACTCTGGCCAAATGGTTAAGGTCTTAACGCTTACTCTGCTCTAATAGCTAAGGTCTTAGACTCGTACTCTGGCCTAATAGCTAAGGTCTTAGACTCGTACTCTGGCCTAATGGTTAAGGTCTTAACTCTTACTCTGGCCTAATAGCTAAGGTCTTAGACTCGTACTGTGGCCTAATGGTTAAGGTCTTAACTTTTACTCTGGCCTAATAGCGAAAGTTTTAACTCTTACTCTGGCCTAATAGCTAAGGTCTTAGCCTCGTACTCTGGCCTACTGGTTAAGGTCTTAACTCTTACTCTGGCCTACTGGTTATGGTCTTAACTCTTACTATGGCCTAATAGCTAAGGTCTTAGACTCGTACTCTGGCCTAATAGCTAAGGTCTTAGACTCGTACTCTGGCCTAATGGTTAAGGTCTTAACTCTTACTCTGGCCTACTGGTTAAGGTCTTAACTCTTACTCTGGCCTAATAGCTAAGGTCTTAGACTCGTACTCTGGCCTACTGGTTACGGTCTTAACTCTTACTCTGGCCTAATGGTTAAGGTATTAACTCTTACTCTGGCCTACTGGTTAAGGTCTTTACCCTTACTCTGGCCTAATAGCTAAGGTCTTAGACTCGTACTCTGGCCTAATAGCTAAGGTCTTAAACTCGTACTCTGGCCTAATGGTTAAGGTCTTAGACTCGTACTCTGGCCTAATAGCTAAGGTCTTAGACTCGTGCTGTGGCCTAATGGTTAAGGTCTTAACTCTTACTCTGGCCTAATAGCTAAGGTCTTAGACTCGTGCTCTGGCCTAATGGTTAAGGTCTTAACTTTTACTCTGGCCTAATAGCTAAGGTCTTAACTCTTACTCTGGCCTAATAGCTAAGGTCTTAGCCTCGTACTCTGGCCTACTGGTTAAGGTCTTAACTCGTACTCTGGCCTAATGGTTAAGGTCTTAACGCTTACTCTGGCCTAATAGCTAAGGTCTTAGACACGTACTCTGGCCGAATAGCTAAGGTCTTAGACTCGTACTCTGGCCTAATGGTTAAGGTCTTAACTCTTACCCTGGCCTAATAGGTAAGGTCTTAGACTCGTACTGTGGCCTAATGGTTAAGGTCTCAACTTTTACTCTGGCCTATTAGCTAAGGTCTTAACTCATACTCTGGCCTTAATAGCTAAGGTCTTAGACTCGTACTCTGGCCTACTGGTTAAGTTCTTAACTCTTACTCTGGCCTAATAGCTAAGGTCTCAACTCTTACTCTGTGCTAATAGCTAAGGTCTTAACTCTTACTCTGGCCTAATAGCTAAGGTCTTAGACTCATACTCTGGCCTAATGGTTAAGGTCTTACTCTTACTCTGGCCTACTGGTTAAGGTCTTAACTCTTACTCTGGCCTAATAGCTATGGTCTTAGACTCGTACTCTGGTCTAATGGTTAAGCTTTTAACTCCTACTCTGGCCTAATAGCTAAGGTTTTAACTCTTACTCTGGCCTAATAGCTAAGGTCTTAGACTCGTACTCTGGCCTAATAGCTAAGGTCCTAGACTCGTACTCTGGCCTAATGGTTAAGGTCTTAACTCTTACTCTGGCCTAATAGCTAAGGGCTTAGACTCGTACTCTGGCCTAATGGTTAACGTCTTAACTTTTACTCTGGCCTAATAGCTAAGGTCTTAACTCTTACTCTGGCCTAATAGCTAAGGTCTTAGCTTCGTACTCTGGCCTACTGGTTAAGGTCTTAACGCTTACTCTGCTCTAATAGCTAAGGTCTTAGACTCGTACTCTGGCCTAATAGCTAAGGTCTTAGACTCGTACTCTACCCTAATGGTTAAGGTCTTAACTCTTACTCTGGCCTAATAGCTAAGGTCTTAGACTTGTACTGTGGCCTAATGGTTAAGGTCTTAACTTTTACTCTGGCCTAATAGCTAAGGTTTTAACTCTTACTCTGGCCTAATAGCTAAGGTCTTAGCTTCGTACTCTGGCCTACTGGTTAAGGTCTTAACTCGTACTCTGGCCAAATGGTTAAGGTCTTAACGCTTACTCTGCTCTAATAGCTAAGGTCTTAGACTCGTACTCTGGCCTAATAGCTAAGGTCTTAGACTCGTACTCTGGCCTAATGGTTAAGGTCTTAACTCTTACTCTGGCCTAATAGCTTAGGTCTTAGACTCGTACTGTGGCCTAATGGTTAAGGTCTTAACTTTTACTCTGGCCTAATAGCGAAAGTTTTAACTCTTACTCTGGCCTAATAGCTAAGGTCTTAGCCTCGTACTCTGGCCTACTGGTTATGGTCTTAACTCTTACTATGGCCTAATAGCTAAGGTCTTAGACTCGTACTCTGGCCTAATAGCTAAGGTCTTAGACTTGTACTCTGGCCTAATGGTTAAGGTCTTAACTCTTACTCTGGCCTACTGGTTAAGGTCTTAACTCTTACTCTGGCCTAATAGCTAAGGTCTTAGACTCGTACTCTGGCCTACTGGTTACGGTCTTAACTCTTACTCTGGCCTAATAGCTAAGGTCTTGACTCTTACTCTGGCCTAATAGCTAAGGTCTTAGACTCGTACTCTGACCTAATGGTTAAGGTATTAACTCTTACTCTGGCCTACTGGTTAAGGTCTTTACCCTTACTCTGGCATAATAGCTAAGGTCTTAGACTCGTACTCTGGCCTAATGGTTAAGGTCTTAACTCTTACTCTGGCCTAATAGCTAGGGTCTTAACTCTTACTCTGGCCTAATAGCTAAGGTCTTAGACTCATACTCTGGCCTAATAGCTAAGGTCTTAGACTCGTACTTTGGCCTAATGGTTAAGGTCTTAGACTCGTACTCTGGCCTAATAGCTAAGGTCTTAGCCTCGTACTCTGGCCTACTGGTTAAGGTCTTAACTCATACTCTGGCCTAATGGTTAAGGTCTTAACGCTTACTCTGGCCTAATAGCTAAGGTCTTAGACTCGTACTCTGGCCGAATAGCTAAGGTCTTAGACTCGTACTCTGGCCTAATGGTTAAGGTCTTAGGCTCGTACTCTGGCCTAATAGCTAAGGTCTTAGACTCGTGCTCTGGCCTAATGGTTAAGGTCTTAACTCTTACTCTGGCCTAATAGCTAAGGTCTTAGACTCGTGCTCTGGCCTAATGGTTAAGGTCTTAACTTTTACTCTGGCCTAATAGCTAAGGTCTTAACTCTTACTCTGGCCTAATAGCTAAGGTCTTAGCCTCGTACTCTGGCCTACTGGTTAAGGTCTTAACTCGTACTCTGGCCTAATGGTTAAGGTCTTAACTCTTACTCTGGCCTAATAGGTAAGGTCTTAGACTCGTACTGTGGCCTAATGGTTAAGGTCTCAACTTTTACTCTGGCCTTTTAGCTAAGGTCTTAACTCATACTCTGGCCTTAATAGCTAAGGTCTTAGACTCGTACTCTGGCCTACTGGTTAAGGTCTTAACTCTTACTCTGGCCTACTGGTTAAGGTCTTAACTCTTACTCTGGCCTAATAGCTAAGGTCTTAGACTTGTACTCTGGCCTAATAGCTAAGGTCTTAGACTCGTACTCTGGCCTAATGGTTAAGGTCTTAACTCTTACACTGGCCTAATAGCTATGGTCTTAACTCTCACTCTGGCCTACTGGTTAAGGTCTTAACTCTTACTCTGGCCTACTGGTTAAGGTCTTAACTCTTACTATGGCCTAATAGCTAAGGTCTTAGACTCGTACTCTGGCCTAATAGCTAAGGTCTTAACTCTTACTCTGGCCTAATAGCTAACGTCTTAGACTCGAAATCTGGCCTACTGGTTAAGGTCTTAACTCTTACTCTGGCCTACTGGTTAAGGTCTTATCTCTTACCTTGGCCTAATAGCTAAGGTCTTAGACTTGTACTCTGGCCTAATGGTTAAGGTCTTGACTCTTACTCTGGCCTAATAGCTAAGGTCTTAACTCTTAATCTGGCCTACTGGTTAAGGTCTTAACTCTTACTCTGGCCTACTGGTTAAGGTCTTAACTCTTACTATGGCCTAATAGCTAAGGTCTTAGACTCGTACTCTGGCCTAATAGCTAAGGTCTTAGACTCGTACTCTGGCCTAATAGTTAAGGTCTTAGACTTGTACTCTGGCCTAATGGTTAAGGTCTTAACTCTTACTCTGGCCTACTGGTTAAGGTCTTAACTCTTACTCTGGCCTAATAGCTAAGGTCTTAGACTCGTACTCTGGCCTACTGGTTACGGTCTTAACTCTTACTCTGGCCTAATAGCTAAGGTCTTAACTCTTACTCTGGCCTAATAGCTAAGGTCTTAGACTCGTACTCTGACCTAATGGTTAAGGTATTAACTCTTACTCTGGCCTACTGGTTAAGGTCTTTACCCTTACTCTGGCATAATAGCTAAGGTCTTAGACTCGTACTCTGGCCTAATGGTTAAGGTCTTAACTCTTACTCTGGCCTAATAGCTAGGGTCTTAACTCTTACTCTGGCCTAATAGCTAAGGTCTTAGACTCATACTCTGGCCTAATAGCTAAGGTCTTAGACTCGTACTCTGGCCTAATGGTTAAGGTCTTAGACTCGTACTCTGGCCTAATAGCTAAGGTCTTAGCCTCGTACTCTGGCCTACTGGTTAAGGTCTTAACTCGTACTCTGGCCTAATGGTTAAGGTCTTAACGCTTACTCTGGCCTAATAGCTAAGGTCTTAGACTCGTACTCTGGCCGAATAGCTAAGGTCTTAGACTCGTACTCTGGCCTAATGGTTAAGGTCTTAGACTCGTACTCTGGCCTAATAGCTAAGGTCTTAGACTCGTGCTCTGGCCTAATGGTTAAGGTCTTAACTCTTACTCTGGCCTAATAGCTAAGGTCTTAGACTCGTGCTCTGGCCTAATGGTTAAGGTCTTAACTTTTACTCTGGCCTAATAGCTAAGGTCTTAACTCTTACTCTGGCCTAATAGCTAAGGTCTTAGCCTCGTACTCTGGCCTACTGGTTAAGGTCTTAACTCGTACTCTGGCCTAATGGTTAAGGTCTTAACTCTTACTCTGGCCTAATAGGTAAGGTCTTAGACTCGTACTGTGGCCTAATGGTTAAGGTCTCAACTTTTACTCTGGCCTTTTAGCTAAGGTCTTAACTCTTACTCTGGCCTAATAGCTAAGGTCTTAGACTTGTACTATGGCCTAATAGCTAAGGTCTTAGACTCGTACTCTGGCCTAATGGTTAAGGTCTTAACTCTTACACTGGCCTAATAGCTATGGTCTTAACTCTTACTCTGGCCTACTGGTTAAGGTCTTAACTCTTACTCTGGCCTACTGGTTAAGGTCTTAACTCTTACTATGGCCTAATAGCTAAGGTCTTAGACTCGTACTCTGGCCGAATAGCTAAGGTCTTAACTCTTACTCTGGCCTAATAGCTAACGTCTTAGACTCGAAATCTGGCCTACTGGTTAAGGTCTTAACTCTTACTCTGGCCTACTGGTTAAGGTCTTATCTCTTACCTTGGCCTAATAGCTAAGTTCTTAGACTTGTACTCTGGCCTAATGGTTAAGGTCTTAACTCTTACTCTGGCCTAATAGCTAAGGTCTTAACTCTTAATCTGGCCTACTGGTTAAGGTCTTAACTCTTACTCTGGCCTACTGGTTAAGGTCTTAACTCTTACTATGGCCTAATAGCTAAGGTCTTAGACTCGTACTCTGGCCTAATAGCTAAGGTCTTAATTCTTACTCTGGACTAATAGCTAAGGTCTTAGACTCGTGCTCTGGCCTACTGGTTAAGGTCTTAACTCTTACTCTGGCCTACTGGTTATGGTCTTAACTCTTACTCTGGCCTAATAGCTAAGGTCTTAGTCTCGAACTCTGGCCTAATGGTTAAGTTCTTAACTCTTACTCTGGCCTACTGGTTAAGGTCTTAACTCTTACGCTGGCCTAATTGCTAAGGTCTTAACTCTTACTCTGGCCTAATAGCTATGGTCCTAGACTCGTACTCTGGCCTAATGGTTAAGGTCTTAACTCTTACTCTGGCCTACTGGTTAAGGTCTTAACTCTTACTCTGGCCTAATAGCTAAGGTCTTAGACTCGTACTCTGGCCTAATGGTTAAGGTCTTAACTCTTACTCTGGCCTAATAGCTAAGATCTTAGACTCGTACTCTGGCCTATTGGTTAAGGTCTTATCTCTTACTCTGGCCTACTGGTTAAGGTCTTAACTCTTACTCTGGCCTAATAGCTAAGGTCTTAGACTCGTACTCTGGCCTAATGGTTAAGGTCTCAACTCTTACTCTGGCCTAATAGATAAGGTCTTAACTCTTAATCTGGCCTGATAGCTAAGGTCTTAGACTCGTACTCTGGCCTAATGGTTAAGGTCTTAACTCTTACTCTGGCTGACTGGTTATGGTCTTAACTCTTACTCTGGCCTAATAGCTAAGGTCTTAGACTCGTGCTCTGGCCTAATAGCTAAGGTCTTAGACTCGTACACTGGCCTAATGGTTAAGGTCTTAACTCTTACTCTCGCCTAATAGCTAAGGTCTTAACTCTTACTCTGGCCTACTGGTTAATGTCTTACCTCTTACTCTGGCCTAATAGCTAAGGTCTTAGACTCGTACTCTGGCCTAATAGCTAAGGTCTTAACTCTTACTCTGGCCTAATAGCTAAGGTCTTAGACTCGTACTCTGGCCTACTGGTTAAGGTCTTAACTCTTACTCTGGCCTACTGGTTAAGGTCTTAACTCTTACTCTGGCCATAATAGCTAAGGTCTTAACTCTTACTCTGGCCTAATAGCTAAGGTCTTGGACTCGTACTCTGACCTAATGGTTAAGGTCTTAACTCTTACTCTGGCGTACTGGTTAAGGTCTTAACTCTTACTCTGGCCTAATAGCTAAGGTCTTACACTCGTACTCTGGCCTAATGGTTAAGGTCTTAACTCTTACTCTGGCCTAATAGCTAAAGTCTTAACACTTACTCTGGCCTACTGGTTAAGGTCTTAACTCTTACTCTGCCCTAATAGCTAAGGTCTTAGACTCGTACTCTGGCCTAATGGTTAAGGTCTTAACGCTTACTCTGCTCTAATAGCTAAGGTCTTAGACTCGTACTCTGGCCTAATAGCTAAGGTCTTAGACTCGTACTCTGGCCTAATGGTTAAGGTCTTAACTCTTACTCTGGCCTAATAGCTAAGGTCTTAGACTCGTACTGTGGCCTAATGGTTAAGGTCTTAACTCTTACTCTGGCCTAATCGCTAAGGTCTTATCTCTTACTCTGGCCTAATAGCTAAGGTCTTAGACTCGTACTCTGGCCTAATGGTTAAGGTCTTAACTCTTACTCTGGCCTACTGGTTAAGGTCTTAACTCTTACTCTGGCCTAATAGCTAAGGTCTTAGACTCGTACTCTGGCCTAATGGTTAAGGTCTTAACTCTTACTCTGGCCTAATAGCTAAGGTCTTAGACTCGTACTCTGGCCTACAGGTTAAGGTCTTAACTCTTACTTTGGCCTACTGGTTAAGGTCTTAACTCTTACTCTGGCCTAATAGCTGAGGTCTTAGACTCATACTCTGGCCTAATGGTTCAGGTCTTAACTCTTACTCTGGCCTACTGGTTAAGGTCTTAACTCTTACTTTGGCCTACTGGTTAAGGTCTTAACTCTTACTCTGGCCTAATAGCTGAGGTCTTAGACTCATACTCTGGCCTAATAGCTAAGGTCTTAACGCTTACTCTGGCCTAATAGCTAAGGCCTTAACTCTTACTCTGGCCTAATAGCTAAGGTCTTAGACTCGTACTCTGGCCTAATGGGTAAGGTCTTAACTCTTACTCTGTCCTACTGGTTAAGGTCTTAACTCTTACTCTGGCCTAATAGCTAAGGTCTTAGCTTCGTACTCTGGCCTACTGGTTAAGGTCTTAACTCGTACTCTGGCCTAATGGTTAAGGTCTTAACGCTTACACTGCTCTAATAGCTAAGGTCTTAGACTCGTACTCTGGCCTAATAGCTAAGGTCTTAGACTCGTACTCTGGCCTAATGGTTAAGGTCTTAACTCTTACTCTGGCCTAATAGCAAAGGTCTTAGACTCGTACTCTGGCCTATTGGTTAAGGTCTTATCTCTTACTCTGGCCTACTGGTTAAGGTCTTAACTCTTACTCTGGCCTAATACCTAAGGTCTTAGACTCGTACTCTGGCCTAATGGTTAAGGTCTCAACTCTTACTCTGGCCTAATAGCTAAGGTCTTAACTCTTACTCTGGCCTAATAGCTAAGGTCTTAGACTCGTACTCTGGCCTAATGGTTAAGGTCTTAACTCTTACTCTGGCCTACTGGTTAGTTCTGAACTCCTACGCTGGCCTAATAGCTAAGGACTTAGACTCGTACTCTGGCCTAATAGCTAAGGTCTTAGACTCGTACACTGGCCTAATGGTTAAGGTCTTAACTCTTACTCTGGCCTAATAGCTAAGGTCTTAACTCTTACTCTGGCCTACTGGTTAAGGTCTTACCTCTTACTCTGGCCTAATAGCTAAGGTCTTAGACTCGTACTCTGGCCTAATAGCTAAGGTCTTAACTCTTACTCTGGCCTAATAGCTAAGGTCTTAGACTCGTACTCTGGTCTACTGGTTAAGGTCTTAACTCTTACTCTGGCCTACTGGTTAAGGTCTTAACTCTTACTCTGGCCTAATAGCTAAGGTCTTAACTCTTACTCTGGCCTAATAGCTAAGGTCTTGGACTCGTACTCTGACCTAATGGTTAAGGTCTTAACTCTTACTCTGGCCTACTGGTTAAGGTCTTAACTCTTACTCTGGCCTAATAGCTAAGGTCTTACACTCGTACTCTGGCTTAATGGTTAAGGTCTTAACTCTTTCTCTGGCCTAATAGCTAAGGTCTTAACTCTTACTCTGGCCTACTGGTTAAGGTCTTAACTCTTGCTCTGCCCTAATAGCTAAGGTCTTAGACTCGTACTCTGGCCTAATAGCTAAGGTCTTAACTCTTACTCTTGCCTAATAGCTAAGGTCTTAGACTCGTACTCTGGCCTACTGGTTAAGGTCTTAACTCTTACTCTGGCCTACTGGTCAAGGTCTCAACTCTTACTCTGGCCTAATAGCTAAGGTCTTAACTCTTACTCTGGCCTAATAGCTAAGGTCTTAGGCTCGTACTCTGGCCTAATGGTTAAGGTCTTAACTCTTACTCTGGCCTACTGGTTAAGGTCTTAACTCTTACTCTGGTCTAATAGCTAAGGTCTTAGACTCGTACTCTGGCCTAATGGTTAAGGTCCTAACTCTTACTCTGGCCTAATAGCTAAGGTCTTAGACTTGTACTCTGGCCTACTGGTTAAGGTCTTAACTCTTACTCTGGCCTACTGGTTAAGGTCTTAACTCTTACTCTGGCCTAATAGCTAAGGTCTTAGACTCGTACTCTGGCCTAATGGTTAAGGTCTTAACTCTTACTCTGGCCTACTGGTTAAGGTCTTAACTCTTACTCTGGCCTAATAGCTAAGGTCTTAACTCTTACTCTGGCCTAATAGCAAAGGTCTTAGACTCGTAATCTGGTCTAATAGCTAAGGTCTTAACTCTTGATCTGGCCTAGTAGCTAAGGTTTTAGACTCGTACTATGGCCTACAGGTTAAGGTCTTAACTCTTACTCTGGCCTACTGGTTAAGGTCTTAACTCTTACTCTGGCCTAATAGCTAAGGTCTTAGACTCATACTCTGGCCTAGTAGCTAAGGTCTTAGACTCGTACTCTGGCCTAATAGCTAAGGTCTTAGACTCGTACTCTGGCCTAATGGTTAAGGTCTTACCTCTTACTCTGGCCTACTGGTTAAGGTCTTAACTGTTACTCTGGCCTAATAGCTAAGGTCTTAACTCTTACTCTGGCCTAATAGCTAAGGTCTTAGACTCGTACTCTGGCCTAATGGTTAAGGTCTTAACTCTTACTCTGGCCTAATAGCTAAGGTCTCAACTCTTACTCTGTGCTAATAGCTAAGGTCTTAACTCTTACTCTGGCCTAATAGCTAAGGTCTTAGACTCGTACTCTGGCCTAATTGTTAAGGTCTTAACTCTTACTCTGGCCTACTGTTTAAGGTCTTAACTCTTACTCTGGCCTAATAGCTAAGGTCTTAACGCTTACTCTGGCCTAATAGCTAAGGTCTTAACTCTTACTCTGGCCTAATAGCTAAGGTCTTAGACTCGTACTCTGGCCTAATTGGTAAGGTCTTAACTCTTACTCTGTCCTACTGGTTAAGGTCTTAACTCTTACTCTGGCCTAATAGCTAAGGTCTTAGCTTCATACTCTGGCCTACTGGTTAAGGTCTTAACTCGTACTCTGGCCTAATGGTTAAGGTCTTAACGCTTACTCTACTCTAATAGCTAAGGTCTTAGATTCGTACTCTGGCCTAATAGCTAAGGTCTTAGACTCGTACTCTGGCCTAATGGTTAAGGTCTTAACTCTTACTCTGGCCTAATAGCTAAGGTCTTAGACTCGTACTGTGGCCTAATGGTTAAGGTCTTAAGTTTTACTCTGGCCTAATAGCTAAGGTTTTAACTCTTACTCTGGCTTAATAGCTAAGGTCTTAGCCTCATACTCTGGCCCACTGGTTAAGGTCTTAACTCTTACTCTGGCCTACTGGTTAAGATCTTAACTCTTACTCTGGCCTAATAGCTAAGGTCTTAGACTCGTACTCTGGCCTAATAGCTAAGGTCTTAGACTCGTACTCTGGCCTAATGGTTAAGGTCTTAACTCCTACTCTGGCCTAATAGCTAAGGTCTTAGACTCGTACTCTGGCCTAATGGTTAAGGTCTTAACTTTTACTCTGGCCTAATAGCTAAGGTCTTAACACTTACACTGGACTAATAGCTAAGGTGTTAGACTCGTACTCTGGCCTATTGGTTAAGGTCTTAACTCTTACTCTGGCCTACTGGTTAAGGTCTTAACTCTTACTCTGGCCTAATAGCTAAGGTCTTAACTCTTACTCTGGCCTACTGGTTAAGGTCTTAACTCATACTCTGGCCTAATAGCTAAGGTCTTACACTCGTACTCTGGCTTAATGGTTAAGGTCTTAACTCTTTCTCTGGCCTAATAGCTAAGGTCTTAACTCTTACTCTGGCCTACTGGTTAAGGTCTTAACTCGAGCTCTGCCCTAATAGCTAAGGTCTTAGACTCGTACTCTGGCCTAATAGCTAAGGTCTTAACTCTTACTCTTGCCTAATAGCTAAGGTCTTAGACTCGTACTCTGGCCTACTGGTTAAGGTCTTAACTCTTACTCTGGCCTACTGGTCAAGGTCTCAACTCTTACTCTGGCCTAATAGCTAAGGTCTTAACTCTTACTCTGGCCTAATAGCTAAGGTCTTAGGCTCGTACTCTGGCCTAATGGTTAAGGTCTTAACTCTTACTCTGGCCTACTGGTTAAGGTCTTAACTCTTACTCTGGTCTAATAGCTAAGGTCTTAGACTCGTACTCTGGCCTAATGGTTAAGGTCCTAACTCTTACTCTGGCCTAATAGCTAAGGTCTTAGACTTGTACTCTGGCCTACTGGTTAAGGTCTTAACTCTTACTCTGGCCTACTGGTTAAGGTCTTAACTCTTACTCTGGCCTAATAGCTAAGGTCTTAGACTCGTACTCTGGCCTAATGGTTAAGGTCTTAACTCTTACTCTGGCCTACTGGTTAAGGTCTTAACTCTTACTCTGGCCTAATAGCTAAGGTCTTAACTCTTACTCTGGCCTAATAGCAAAGGTCTTAGACTCGTAATCTGGTCTAATAGCTAAGGTCTTAACTCTTGATCTGGCCTAGTAGCTAAGGTTTTAGACTCGTACTATGGCCTACAGGTTAAGGTCTTAACTCTTACTCTGGCCTACTGGTTAAGGTCTTAACTCTTACTCTGGCCTAATAGCTAAGGTCTTAGACTCATACTCTGGCCTAGTAGCTAAGGTCTTAGACTCGTACTCTGGCCTAATAGCTAAGGTCTTAGACTCGTACTCTGGCCTAATGGTTAAGGTCTTACCTCTTACTCTGGCCTACTGGTTAAGGTCTTAACTGTTACTCTGGCCTAATAGCTAAGGTCTTAACTCTTACTCTGGCCTAATAGCTAAGGTCTTAGACTCGTACTCTGGCCTAATGGTTAAGGTCTTAACTCTTACTCTGGCCTAATAGCTAAGGTCTCAACTCTTACTCTGTGCTAATAGCTAAGGTCTTAACTCTTACTCTGGCCTAATAGCTAAGGTCTTAGACTCGTACTCTGGCCTAATTGTTAAGGTCTTAACTCTTACTCTGGCCTACTGTTTAAGGTCTTAACTCTTACTCTGGCCTAATAGCTAAGGTCTTAACGCTTACTCTGGCCTAATAGCTAAGGTCTTAACTCTTACTCTGGCCTAATAGCTAAGGTCTTAGACTCGTACTCTGGCCTAATTGGTAAGGTCTTAACTCTTACTCTGTCCTACTGGTTAAGGTCTTAACTCTTACTCTGGCCTAATAGCTAAGGTCTTAGCTTCATACTCTGGCCTACTGGTTAAGGTCTTAACTCGTACTCTGGCCTAATGGTTAAGGTCTTAACGCTTACTCTACTCTAATAGCTAAGGTCTTAGATTCGTACTCTGGCCTAATAGCTAAGGTCTTAGACTCGTACTCTGGCCTAATGGTTAAGGTCTTAACTCTTACTCTGGCCTAATAGCTAAGGTCTTAGACTCGTACTGTGGCCTAATGGTTAAGGTCTTAAGTTTTACTCTGGCCTAATAGCTAAGGTTTTAACTCTTACTCTGGCTTAATAGCTAAGGTCTTAGCCTCATACTCTGGCCCACTGGTTAAGGTCTTAACTCTTACTCTGGCCTACTGGTTAAGATCTTAACTCTTACTCTGGCCTAATAGCTAAGGTCTTAGACTCGTACTCTGGCCTAATAGCTAAGGTCTTAGACTCGTACTCTGGCCTAATGGTTAAGGTCTTAACTCCTACTCTGGCCTAATAGCTAAGGTCTTAGACTCGTACTCTGGCCTAATGGTTAAGGTCTTAACTTTTACTCTGGCCTAATAGCTAAGGTCTTAACACTTACACTGGACTAATAGCTAAGGTGTTAGACTCGTACTCTGGCCTATTGGTTAAGGTCTTAACTCTTACTCTGGCCTACTGGTTAAGGTCTTAACTCTTACTCTGGCCTAATAGCTAAGGTCTTAACTCTTACTCTGGCCTACTGGTTAAGGTCTTAACTCATACTCTGGCCTAATAGCTAAGGTCTTACACTCGTACTCTGGCTTAATGGTTAAGGTCTTAACTCTTTCTCTGGCCTAATAGCTAAGGTCTTAACTCTTACTCTGGCCTACTGGTTAAGGTCTTAACTCGAGCTCTGCCCTAATAGCTAAGGTCTTAGACTCGTACTCTGGCCTAATAGCTAAGGTCTTAACTCTTACTCTTGCCTAATAGCTAAGGTCTTAGACTCGTACTCTGGCCTACTGGTTAAGGTCTTAACTCTTACTCTGGCCTACTGGTCAAGGTCTCAACTCTTACTCTGGCCTAATAGCTAAGGTCTTAACTCTTACTCTGGCCTAATAGCTAAGGTCTTAGGCTCGTACTCTGGCCTAATGGTTAAGGTCTTAACTCTTACTCTGGCCTACTGGTTAAGGTCTTAACTCTTACTCTGGTCTAATAGCTAAGGTCTTAGACTCGTACTCTGGTCTAATGGTTACGCTTTTAACTCTTACTCTGGCCTAATAGCTAAGGTTTTAACTCTTACTCTGGCCTAATAGCTTAGTCCTAGACTCGTACTCTGGCCTAATGGTTAAGGTCTTAACTCTTACTCTGGCCTAATAGCAAAGGGCTTAGACTCGTACTCTGGCCTAATGGTTAACGTCTTAACTTTTACTCTGGCCTAATAGCTAAGGTCTTAACTCTTACTCTGGCCTAATAGCTAAGGTCTTAGCTTCGTACTCTGGCCTACTGGTTAAGGTCTTAACTCGTACTCTGGCCTAATGGTTAAGGTCTTAACGCTTACTCTGCTCTAATAGCTAAGGTCTTAGACTCGTACTCTGGCCTAATAGCTAAGGTCTTAGACTCGTACTCTACCCTAATGGTTAAGGTCTTAACTCTTACTCTGGCCTAATAGCTAAGGTCTTAGACTTGTACTGTGGCCTAATGGTTAAGGTCTTAACTTTTACTCTGGCCTAATAGCTAAGGTTTTAACTCTTACTCTGGCCTAATAGCTAAGGTCTTAGCCTCGTAATCTGGCCTACTGGTTAAGGTCTTAACTCTTACTCTGGCCTACTGGTTAAGGTCTTAACTCTTACTCTGGCCTAATAGCTAAGGTCTTAACTCTTACTCTGGCCTAATAGCTAAGGTCTTAGACTAGTACCCTGGCCTAATGGTTAAGGTCTTAACTTTTACTCTGGCATAATATATAAGGTCTTAACTCTTACACTGGACTAATAGCTAAGGTCTTAAACTCGTACTCTGGCCTATTGGTTAAGGTCTTAACACTTACTCTGGCCTACTGGTTAAGGTTTTAACTCTTACTCTGGCCTAATAGCTAAGGTCTTAGCCTCGTACTCTGGCCTACTGGTTAAGGTCTTAACTCTTACTCTGGCCTAATAGCTAAGGTCTTAACTCTTACTCTGGCCTAATAGCTAAGGTCTTAGACTCGTACTCTGGCCTAATAGCTAAGGTCCTAGAATCGTACTCTGGCCTAATGGTTAAGGTCTTAACTTTTACTCTGGCCTAATAGCTAAGGTCTTAACTCTTACTCTGGCCTAATAGCTAAGGTCTTAGCTTCGTACTCTGGCCTAATGGTTAAGGTCTTAACTCGTACTCTGGCCAAATGGTTAAGGTCTTAACTCTTACTCTGGCCTAATAGCTAAGGTCTTAGACTCGTACTGTCGCCTAATGGTTAAGGTCTTAACTTTTACTCTGGCCTAATAGCGAAAGTTTTAACTCTTACTCTGGCCTAAAAGCTAAGGTCTTAGCCTCGTACTCTGGCCTACTGGTTAAGGTCTTAACTCTTACTCTGGCCTACTGGTTAAGGTCTTAACTCTTACTCTGGCCTAATAGCTAAGGTCTTAGACTCGTACTCTGGCCTAATAGCTAAGGTCTTAGACTCGTACTCTGGCATAATGGTTAAGGTCTTAACTCTTACTCTGGCCTACTGGTTAAGGTCTTAACTCTTACTCTGGCCTAATAGCTAAGGTCTTAGACTCGTACTCTGGCCTACTGGTTATGGTCTTAACTCTTACTCTGGCCTAATAGCTAAGGTCTTAACTCTTACTCTGGCCTAATAGCTAAGGTCTTAGACTCGTACTCTGACCTAATGGATAAGGTATTAACTCTTACTCTGGCCTACTGGTTAAGGTCTTCACCCTTACTCTGGCATATTAGCTAAGGTCTTAGACTCGTACTCTGGCCTAATGGTTAAGGTCTTAACTCTTACTCTGGCCTAAAAGCTAGGGTCTTAACTCTTACTCTGGCCTAATAGCTAAGGTCTTAGACTTGTACTCTGGCCTAATAGCTAAGGTCTTAGACTCGTACTCTGGCCTAATGGTTAAGGTCTTAGACTCGTACTCTGGCCTAATAGCTAAGGTCTTAGACTCGTGCTGTGGCCTAATGGTTAAGGTCTTAACTCTTACCCTGGCCTAATAGCTAAGGTCTTAGACTCGTGCTCTGGCCTAATGGTTAAGGTCTTAACTTTTACTCTGGCCTAATAGCTAAGGTCTTAACTCTTACTCTGGCCTAATAGCTAAGGTCTTAGCCTCGTACTCTGGCCTACTGGTTAAGGTCTTAACTCGTACTCTGGCCTAATGGTTAAGGTCTTAACTCTTACTCTGGCCTAATAGGAAAGGTCTTAGACTCGTACTGTGGCCTAATGGTTAAGGTCTCAACTTTTACTCTGGCCTATTAGCTAAGGTCTTAACTCATACTCTCGCCTTAATAGCTAAGGTCTTAGACTCGTACTCTGGCCTACTGGTTAAGGTCTTACCTCTTACTCTGGCCTAATAGCTAAGGTCTTAGACTCGTACTCTGGCCTAATAGCTAAGGTCTTAAGTCTTACTCTGGCCTAATAGCTAAGGTCTTAGACTCGTACTCTGGTCTACTGGTTAAGGTCTTAACTCTTACTCTGGCCTACTGGTTAAGGTCTTAACTCTTACTCTGGCCTAATAGCTAAGGTCTTAACTCTTACTCTGGCCTAATAGCTAAGGTCTTGGACTCGTACTCTGACCTAATGGTTAAGGTCTTAACTCTTACTCTGGCCTACTGGTTAAGGTCTTAACTCTTACTCTGGCCAAATAGCTAAGGTCTTACACTCGTACTCTGGCTTAATGGTTAAGGTCTTAACTCTTTCTCTGGCCTAATAGCTAAGGTCTTAACTCTTACTCTGGCCTACTGGTTAAGGTCTTAACTCTTGCTCTGCCCTAATAGCTAAGGTCTTAGACTCGTACTCTGGCCTAATAGCTAAGGTCTTAACTCTTACTCTTGCCTAATAGCTAAGGTCTTAGACTCGTACTCTGGCCTACTGGTTAAGGTCTTAACTCTTACTCTGGCCTAATAGCTAAGGTCTCAACTCTTACTCTGTCCTAATAGCTAAGGTCTTAACTCTTACTCTGGCCTAATAGCTAAGGTCTTAGACTCGTACTCTGGCCTAATGGTTAAGGTATTAACTCTTACTCTGGCCTACTGGTTAAGGTCTTAACTCTTACTCTGGCCTAATAGCTAAGGTCTTAGCTTCGTACTCTGGCCTAATGGTTAAGGTCTTAACTCGTACTCTGGCCAAATGGTTAAGGTCTTAACTCTTACTCTGGCCTAATAGCTAAGGTCTTAGACTCGTACTGTCGCCTAATGGTTAAGGTCTTAACTTTTACTCTGGCCTAATAGCGAAAGTTTTAACTCTTACTCTGGCCTAAAAGCTAAGGTCTTAGCCTCGTACTCTGGCCTACTGGTTAAGGTCTTAACTCTTACTCTGGCCTACTGGTTAAGGTCTTAACTCTTACTCTGGCCTAATAGCTAAGGTCTTAGACTTGTACTCTGGCCTAATAGCTAAGGTCTTAGACTCGTACTCTGGCATAATGGTTAAGGTCTTAACTCTTACTCTGGCCTACTGGTTAAGGTCTTAACTCTTACTCTGGCCTAATAGCTAAGGTCTTAGACTCGTACTCTGGCCTACTGGTTATGGTCTTAACTCTTACTCTGGCCTAATAGCTAAGGTCTTAACTCTTACTCTGGCCTAATAGCTAAGGTCTTAGACTCGTACTCTGACCTAATGGATAAGGTATTAACTCTTACTCTGGCCTACTGGTTAAGGTCTTCACCCTTACTCTGGCATATTAGCTAAGGTCTTAGACTCGTACTCTGGCCTAATGGTTAAGGTCTTAACTCTTACTCTGGCCTAAAAGCTAGGGTCTTAACTCTTACTCTGGCCTAATAGCTAAGGTCTTAGACTTGTACTCTGGCCTAATAGCTAAGGTCTTAGACTCGTACTCTGGCCTAATGGTTAAGGTCTTAGACTCGTACTCTGGCCTAATAGCTAAGGTCTTAGACTCGTGCTGTGGCCTAATGGTTAAGGTCTTAACTCTTACCCTGGCCTAATAGCTAAGGTCTTAGACTCGTGCTCTGGCCTAATGGTTAAGGTCTTAACTTTTACTCTGGCCTAATAGCTAAGGTCTTAACTCTTACTCTGGCCTAATAGCTAAGGTCTTAGCCTCGTACTCTGGCCTACTGGTTAAGGTCTTAACTCGTACTCTGGCCTAATGGTTAAGGTCTTAACTCTTACTCTGGCCTAATAGGTAAGGTCTTAGACTCGTACTGTGGCCTAATGGTTAAGGTCTCAACTTTTACTCTGGCCTATTAGCTAAGGTCTTAACTCATACTCTCGCCTTAATAGCTAAGGTCTTAGACTCGTACTCTGGCCTACTGGTTAAGGTCTTACCTCTTACTCTGGCCTAATAGCTAAGGTCTTAGACTCGTACTCTGGCCTAATAGCTAAGGTCTTAAGTCTTACTCTGGCCTAATAGCTAAGGTCTTAGACTCGTACTCTGGTCTACTGGTTAAGGTCTTAACTCTTACTCTGGCCTACTGGTTAAGGTCTTAACTCTTACTCTGGCCTAATAGCTAAGGTCTTAACTCTTACTCTGGCCTAATAGCTAAGGTCTTGGACTCGTACTCTGACCTAATGGTTAAGGTCTTAACTCTTACTCTGGCCTACTGGTTAAGGTCTTAACTCTTACTCTGGCCTAATAGCTAAGGTCTTACACTCGTACTCTGGCTTAATGGTTAAGGTCTTAACTCTTTCTCTGGCCTAATAGCTAAGGTCTTAACTCTTACTCTGGCCTACTGGTTAAGGTCTTAACTCTTGCTCTGCCCTAATAGCTAAGGTCTTAGACTCGTACTCTGGCCTAATAGCTAAGGTCTTAACTCTTACTCTTGCCTAATAGCTAAGGTCTTAGACTCGTACTCTGGCCTACTGGTTAAGGTCTTAACTCTTACTCTGGCCTACTGGTCAAGGTCTCAACTCTTACTCTGGCCTAATAGCTAAGGTCTTAACTCTTACTCTGGCCTAATAGCTAAGGTCTTAGGCTCGTACTCTGGCCTAATGGTTAAGGTCTTAACTCTTACTCTGGCCTACTGGTTAAGGTCTTAACTCTTACTCTGGTCTAATAGCTAAGGTCTTAGACTCGTACTCTGGCCTAATGGTTAAGGTCCTAACTCTTACTCTGGCCTAATAGCTAAGGTCTTAGACTTGTACTCTGGCCTACTGGTTAAGGTCTTAACTCTTACTCTGGCCTACTGGTTAAGGTCTTAACTCTTACTCTGGCCTAATAGCTAAGGTCTTAGACTCGTACTCTGGCCTAATGGTTAAGGTCTTAACTCTTACTCTGGCCTACTGGTTAAGGTCTTAACTCTTACTCTGGCCTAATAGCTAAGGTCTTAACTCTTACTCTGGCCTAATAGCAAAGGTCTTAGACACGTAATCTGGTCTAATAGCTAAGGTCTTAACTCTTGATCTGGCCTAGTAGCTAAGGTTTTAGACTCGTACTATGGCCTACAGGTTAAGGTCTTAACTCTTACTCTGGCCTACTGGTTAAGGTCTTAACTCTTACTCTGGCCTAATAGCTAAGGTCTTAGACTCATACTCTGGCCTAGTAGCTAAGGTCTTAGACTCGTACTCTGGCCTAATAGCTAAGGTCTTAGACTCGTACTCTGGCCTAATGGTTAAGGTCTTACCTCTTACTCTGGCCTACTGGTTAAGGTCTTAACTGTTACTCTGGCCTAATAGCTAAGGTCTTAACTCTTACTCTGGCCTAATAGCTAAGGTCTTAGACTCGTACTCTGGCCTAATGGTTAAGGTCTTAACTCTTACTCTGGCCTAATAGCTAAGGTCTCAACTCTTACTCTGTGCTAATAGCTAAGGTCTTAACTCTTACTCTGGCCTAATAGCTAAGGTCTTAGACTCGTACTCTGGCCTAATGGTTAAGGTCTTAACTCTTACTCTGGCCTAATAGCAAAGGTCTTAGACTCGTACTCTGGCCTATTGGTTAAGGTCTTATCTCTTACTCTGGCCTACTGGTTAAGGTCTTAACTCTTACTCTGGCCTAATACCTAAGGTCTTAGACTCGTACTCTGGCCTAATGGTTAAGGTCTCAACTCTTACTCTGGCCTAATAGCTAAGGTCTTAACTCTTACTCTGGCCTAATAGCTAAGGTCTTAGACTCGTACTCTGGCCTAATGGTTAAGGTCTTAACTCTTACTCTGGCCTACTGGTTAGTTCTGAACTCCTACGCTGGCCTAATAGCTAAGGACTTAGACTCGTACTCTGGCCTAATAGCTAAGGTCTTAGACTCGTACACTGGCCTAATGGTTAAGGTCTTAACTCTTACTCTGGCCTAATAGCTAAGGTCTTAACTCTTACTCTGGCCTACTGGTTAAGGTCTTACCTCTTACTCTGGCCTAATAGCTAAGGTCTTAGACTCGTACTCTGGCCTAATAGCTAAGGTCTTAACTCTTACTCTGGCCTAATAGCTAAGGTCTTAGACTCGTACTCTGGTCTACTGGTTAAGGTCTTAACTCTTACTCTGGCCTACTGGTTAAGGTCTTAACTCTTACTCTGGCCTAATAGCTAAGGTCTTAACTCTTACTCTGGCCTAATAGCTAAGGTCTTGGACTCGTACTCTGACCTAATGGTTAAGGTCTTAACTCTTACTCTGGCCTACTGGTTAAGGTCTTAACTCTTACTCTGGCCTAATAGCTAAGGTCTTACACTCGTACTCTGGCTTAATGGTTAAGGTCTTAACTCTTTCTCTGGCCTAATAGCTAAGGTCTTAACTCTTACTCTGGCCTACTGGTTAAGGTCTTAACTCTTGCTCTGCCCTAATAGCTAAGGTCTTAGACTCGTACTCTGGCCTAATAGCTAAGGTCTTAACTCTTACTCTTGCCTAATAGCTAAGGTCTTAGACTCGTACTCTGGCCTACTGGTTAAGGTCTTAACTCTTACTCTGGCCTACTGGTCAAGGTCTCAACTCTTACTCTGGCCTAATAGCTAAGGTCTTAACTCTTACTCTGGCCTAATAGCTAAGGTCTTAGGCTCGTACTCTGGCCTAATGGTTAAGGTCTTAACTCTTACTCTGGCCTACTGGTTAAGGTCTTAACTCTTACTCTGGTCTAATAGCTAAGGTCTTAGACTCGTACTCTGGCCTAATGGTTAAGGTCCTAACTCTTACTCTGGCCTAATAGCTAAGGTCTTAGACTTGTACTCTGGCCTACTGGTTAAGGTCTTAACTCTTACTCTGGCCTACTGGTTAAGGTCTTAACTCTTACTCTGGCCTAATAGCTAAGGTCTTAGACTCGTACTCTGGCCTAATGGTTAAGGTCTTAACTCTTACTCTGGCCTACTGGTTAAGGTCTTAACTCTTACTCTGGCCTAATAGCTAAGGTCTTAACTCTTACTCTGGCCTAATAGCAAAGGTCTTAGACTCGTAATCTGGTCTAATAGCTAAGGTCTTAACTCTTGATCTGGCCTAGTAGCTAAGGTTTTAGACTCGTACTATGGCCTACAGGTTAAGGTCTTAACTCTTACTCTGGCCTACTGGTTAAGGTCTTAACTCTTACTCTGGCCTAATAGCTAAGGTCTTAGACTCATACTCTGGCCTAGTAGCTAAGGTCTTAGACTCGTACTCTGGCCTAATAGCTAAGGTCTTAGACTCGTACTCTGGCCTAATGGTTAAGGTCTTACCTCTTACTCTGGCCTACTGGTTAAGGTCTTAACTGTTACTCTGGCCTAATAGCTAAGGTCTTAACTCTTACTCTGGCCTAATAGCTAAGGTCTTAGACTCGTACTCTGGCCTAATGGTTAAGGTCTTAACTCTTACTCTGGCCTAATAGCTAAGGTCTCAACTCTTACTCTGTGCTAATAGCTAAGGTCTTAACTCTTACTCTGGCCTAATAGCTAAGGTCTTAGACTCGTACTCTGGCCTAATTGTTAAGGTCTTAACTCTTACTCTGGCCTACTGTTTAAGGTCTTAACTCTTACTCTGGCCTAATAGCTAAGGTCTTAACGCTTACTCTGGCCTAATAGCTAAGGTCTTAACTCTTACTCTGGCCTAATAGCTAAGGTCTTAGACTCGTACTCTGACCTAATGGATAAGGTATTAACTCTTACTCTGGCCTACTGGTTAAGGTCTTCACCCTTACTCTGGCATATTAGCTAAGGTCTTAGACTCGTACTCTGGCCTAATGGTTAAGGTCTTAACTCTTACTCTGGCCTAAAAGCTAGGGTCTTAACTCTTACTCTGGCCTAATAGCTAAGGTCTTAGACTTGTACTCTGGCCTAATAGCTAAGGTCTTAGACTCGTACTCTGGCCTAATGGTTAAGGTCTTAGACTCGTACTCTGGCCTAATAGCTAAGGTCTTAGACTCGTGCTGTGGCCTAATGGTTAAGGTCTTAACTCTTACCCTGGCCTAATAGCTAAGGTCTTAGACTCGTGCTCTGGCCTAATGGTTAAGGTCTTAACTTTTACTCTGGCCTAATAGCTAAGGTCTTAACTCTTACTCTGGCCTAATAGCTAAGGTCTTAGCCTCGTACTCTGGCCTACTGGTTAAGGTCTTAACTCGTACTCTGGCCTAATGGTTAAGG
Source organism: Triturus cristatus (assembly GCF_964204655.1). Taxonomy (NCBI): domain Eukaryota; kingdom Metazoa; phylum Chordata; class Amphibia; order Caudata; family Salamandridae; genus Triturus; species Triturus cristatus. Next base: position 895,439,353 of record NC_140591.1, on the reverse strand, counting down.
TCTTAACTCTTACTCTGGCCTAATAGGTAAGGTCTTAGACTCGTACTGTGGCCTAATGGTTAAGGTCTCAACTTTTACTCTGGCCTATTAGCTAAGGTCTTAACTCATACTCTCGCCTTAATAGCTAAGGTCTTAGACTCGTACTCTGGCCTACTGGTTAAGGTCTTACCTCTTACTCTGGCCTAATAGCTAAGGTCTTAGACTCGTACTCTGGCCTAATAGCTAAGGTCTTAAGTCTTACTCTGGCCTAATAGCTAAGGTCTTAGACTCGTACTCTGGTCTACTGGTTAAGGTCTTAACTCTTACTCTGGCCTACTGGTTAAGGTCTTAACTCTTACTCTGGCCTAATAGCTAAGGTCTTAACTCTTACTCTGGCCTAATAGCTAAGGTCTTGGACTCGTACTCTGACCTAATGGTTAAGGTCTTAACTCTTACTCTGGCCTACTGGTTAAGGTCTTAACTCTTACTCTGGCCTAATAGCTAAGGTCTTACACTCGTACTCTGGCTTAATGGTTAAGGTCTTAACTCTTTCTCTGGCCTAATAGCTAAGGTCTTAACTCTTACTCTGGCCTACTGGTTAAGGTCTTAACTCTTGCTCTGCCCTAATAGCTAAGGTCTTAGACTCGTACTCTGGCCTAATAGCTAAGGTCTTAACTCTTACTCTTGCCTAATAGCTAAGGTCTTAGACTCGTACTCTGGCCTACTGGTTAAGGTCTTAACTCTTACTCTGGCCTACTGGTCAAGGTCTCAACTCTTACTCTGGCCTAATAGCTAAGGTCTTAACTCTTACTCTGGCCTAATAGCTAAGGTCTTAGGCTCGTACTCTGGCCTAATGGTTAAGGTCTTAACTCTTACTCTGGCCTACTGGTTAAGGTCTTAACTCTTACTCTGGTCTAATAGCTAAGGTCTTAGACTCGTACTCTGGCCTAATGGTTAAGGTCCTAACTCTTACTCTGGCCTAATAGCTAAGGTCTTAGACTTGTACTCTGGCCTACTGGTTAAGGTCTTAACTCTTACTCTGGCCTACTGGTTAAGGTCTTAACTCTTACTCTGGCCTAATAGCTAAGGTCTTAGACTCGTACTCTGGCCTAATGGTTAAGGTCTTAACTCTTACTCTGGCCTACTGGTTAAGGTCTTAACTCTTACTCTGGCCTAATAGCTAAGGTCTTAACTCTTACTCTGGCCTAATAGCAAAGGTCTTAGACACGTAATCTGGTCTAATAGCTAAGGTCTTAACTCTTGATCTGGCCTAGTAGCTAAGGTTTTAGACTCGTACTATGGCCTACAGGTTAAGGTCTTAACTCTTACTCTGGCCTACTGGTTAAGGTCTTAACTCTTACTCTGGCCTAATAGCTAAGGTCTTAGACTCATACTCTGGCCTAGTAGCTAAGGTCTTAGACTCGTACTCTGGCCTAATAGCTAAGGTCTTAGACTCGTACTCTGGCCTAATGGTTAAGGTCTTACCTCTTACTCTGGCCTACTGGTTAAGGTCTTAACTGTTACTCTGGCCTAATAGCTAAGGTCTTAACTCTTACTCTGGCCTAATAGCTAAGGTCTTAGACTCGTACTCTGGCCTAATGGTTAAGGTCTTAACTCTTACTCTGGCCTAATAGCTAAGGTCTCAACTCTTACTCTGTGCTAATAGCTAAGGTCTTAACTCTTACTCTGGCCTAATAGCTAAGGTCTTAGACTCGTACTCTGGCCTAATGGTTAAGGTCTTAACTCTTACTCTGGCCTAATAGCAAAGGTCTTAGACTCGTACTCTGGCCTATTGGTTAAGGTCTTATCTCTTACTCTGGCCTACTGGTTAAGGTCTTAACTCTTACTCTGGCCTAATACCTAAGGTCTTAGACTCGTACTCTGGCCTAATGGTTAAGGTCTCAACTCTTACTCTGGCCTAATAGCTAAGGTCTTAACTCTTACTCTGGCCTAATAGCTAAGGTCTTAGACTCGTACTCTGGCCTAATGGTTAAGGTCTTAACTCTTACTCTGGCCTACTGGTTAGTTCTGAACTCCTACGCTGGCCTAATAGCTAAGGACTTAGACTCGTACTCTGGCCTAATAGCTAAGGTCTTAGACTCGTACACTGGCCTAATGGTTAAGGTCTTAACTCTTACTCTGGCCTAATAGCTAAGGTCTTAACTCTTACTCTGGCCTACTGGTTAAGGTCTTACCTCTTACTCTGGCCTAATAGCTAAGGTCTTAGACTCGTACTCTGGCCTAATAGCTAAGGTCTTAACTCTTACTCTGGCCTAATAGCTAAGGTCTTAGACTCGTACTCTGGTCTACTGGTTAAGGTCTTAACTCTTACTCTGGCCTACTGGTTAAGGTCTTAACTCTTACTCTGGCCTAATAGCTAAGGTCTTAACTCTTACTCTGGCCTAATAGCTAAGGTCTTGGACTCGTACTCTGACCTAATGGTTAAGGTCTTAACTCTTACTCTGGCCTACTGGTTAAGGTCTTAACTCTTACTCTGGCCTAATAGCTAAGGTCTTACACTCGTACTCTGGCTTAATGGTTAAGGTCTTAACTCTTTCTCTGGCCTAATAGCTAAGGTCTTAACTCTTACTCTGGCCTACTGGTTAAGGTCTTAACTCTTGCTCTGCCCTAATAGCTAAGGTCTTAGACTCGTACTCTGGCCTAATAGCTAAGGTCTTAACTCTTACTCTTGCCTAATAGCTAAGGTCTTAGACTCGTACTCTGGCCTACTGGTTAAGGTCTTAACTCTTACTCTGGCCTACTGGTCAAGGTCTCAACTCTTACTCTGGCCTAATAGCTAAGGTCTTAACTCTTACTCTGGCCTAATAGCTAAGGTCTTAGGCTCGTACTCTGGCCTAATGGTTAAGGTCTTAACTCTTACTCTGGCCTACTGGTTAAGGTCTTAACTCTTACTCTGGTCTAATAGCTAAGGTCTTAGACTCGTACTCTGGCCTAATGGTTAAGGTCCTAACTCTTACTCTGGCCTAATAGCTAAGGTCTTAGACTTGTACTCTGGCCTACTGGTTAAGGTCTTAACTCTTACTCTGGCCTACTGGTTAAGGTCTTAACTCTTACTCTGGCCTAATAGCTAAGGTCTTAGACTCGTACTCTGGCCTAATGGTTAAGGTCTTAACTCTTACTCTGGCCTACTGGTTAAGGTCTTAACTCTTACTCTGGCCTAATAGCTAAGGTCTTAACTCTTACTCTGGCCTAATAGCAAAGGTCTTAGACTCGTAATCTGGTCTAATAGCTAAGGTCTTAACTCTTGATCTGGCCTAGTAGCTAAGGTTTTAGACTCGTACTATGGCCTACAGGTTAAGGTCTTAACTCTTACTCTGGCCTACTGGTTAAGGTCTTAACTCTTACTCTGGCCTAATAGCTAAGGTCTTAGACTCATACTCTGGCCTAGTAGCTAAGGTCTTAGACTCGTACTCTGGCCTAATAGCTAAGGTCTTAGACTCGTACTCTGGCCTAATGGTTAAGGTCTTACCTCTTACTCTGGCCTACTGGTTAAGGTCTTAACTGTTACTCTGGCCTAATAGCTAAGGTCTTAACTCTTACTCTGGCCTAATAGCTAAGGTCTTAGACTCGTACTCTGGCCTAATGGTTAAGGTCTTAACTCTTACTCTGGCCTAATAGCTAAGGTCTCAACTCTTACTCTGTGCTAATAGCTAAGGTCTTAACTCTTACTCTGGCCTAATAGCTAAGGTCTTAGACTCGTACTCTGGCCTAATTGTTAAGGTCTTAACTCTTACTCTGGCCTACTGTTTAAGGTCTTAACTCTTACTCTGGCCTAATAGCTAAGGTCTTAACGCTTACTCTGGCCTAATAGCTAAGGTCTTAACTCTTACTCTGGCCTAATAGCTAAGGTCTTAGACTCGTACTCTGGCCTAATTGGTAAGGTCTTAACTCTTACTCTGTCCTACTGGTTAAGGTCTTAACTCTTACTCTGGCCTAATAGCTAAGGTCTTAGCTTCATACTCTGGCCTACTGGTTAAGGTCTTAACTCGTACTCTGGCCTAATGGTTAAGGTCTTAACGCTTACTCTACTCTAATAGCTAAGGTCTTAGATTCGTACTCTGGCCTAATAGCTAAGGTCTTAGACTCGTACTCTGGCCTAATGGTTAAGGTCTTAACTCTTACTCTGGCCTAATAGCTAAGGTCTTAGACTCGTACTGTGGCCTAATGGTTAAGGTCTTAAGTTTTACTCTGGCCTAATAGCTAAGGTTTTAACTCTTACTCTGGCTTAATAGCTAAGGTCTTAGCCTCATACTCTGGCCCACTGGTTAAGGTCTTAACTCTTACTCTGGCCTACTGGTTAAGATCTTAACTCTTACTCTGGCCTAATAGCTAAGGTCTTAGACTCGTACTCTGGCCTAATAGCTAAGGTCTTAGACTCGTACTCTGGCCTAATGGTTAAGGTCTTAACTCCTACTCTGGCCTAATAGCTAAGGTCTTAGACTCGTACTCTGGCCTAATGGTTAAGGTCTTAACTTTTACTCTGGCCTAATAGCTAAGGTCTTAACACTTACACTGGACTAATAGCTAAGGTGTTAGACTCGTACTCTGGCCTATTGGTTAAGGTCTTAACTCTTACTCTGGCCTACTGGTTAAGGTCTTAACTCTTACTCTGGCCTAATAGCTAAGGTCTTAACTCTTACTCTGGCCTACTGGTTAAGGTCTTAACTCATACTCTGGCCTAATAGCTAAGGTCTTACACTCGTACTCTGGCTTAATGGTTAAGGTCTTAACTCTTTCTCTGGCCTAATAGCTAAGGTCTTAACTCTTACTCTGGCCTACTGGTTAAGGTCTTAACTCGAGCTCTGCCCTAATAGCTAAGGTCTTAGACTCGTACTCTGGCCTAATAGCTAAGGTCTTAACTCTTACTCTTGCCTAATAGCTAAGGTCTTAGACTCGTACTCTGGCCTACTGGTTAAGGTCTTAACTCTTACTCTGGCCTACTGGTCAAGGTCTCAACTCTTACTCTGGCCTAATAGCTAAGGTCTTAACTCTTACTCTGGCCTAATAGCTAAGGTCTTAGGCTCGTACTCTGGCCTAATGGTTAAGGTCTTAACTCTTACTCTGGCCTACTGGTTAAGGTCTTAACTCTTACTCTGGTCTAATAGCTAAGGTCTTAGACTCGTACTCTGGTCTAATGGTTACGCTTTTAACTCTTACTCTGGCCTAATAGCTAAGGTTTTAACTCTTACTCTGGCCTAATAGCTTAGTCCTAGACTCGTACTCTGGCCTAATGGTTAAGGTCTTAACTCTTACTCTGGCCTAATAGCAAAGGGCTTAGACTCGTACTCTGGCCTAATGGTTAACGTCTTAACTTTTACTCTGGCCTAATAGCTAAGGTCTTAACTCTTACTCTGGCCTAATAGCTAAGGTCTTAGCTTCGTACTCTGGCCTACTGGTTAAGGTCTTAACTCGTACTCTGGCCTAATGGTTAAGGTCTTAACGCTTACTCTGCTCTAATAGCTAAGGTCTTAGACTCGTACTCTGGCCTAATAGCTAAGGTCTTAGACTCGTACTCTACCCTAATGGTTAAGGTCTTAACTCTTACTCTGGCCTAATAGCTAAGGTCTTAGACTTGTACTGTGGCCTAATGGTTAAGGTCTTAACTTTTACTCTGGCCTAATAGCTAAGGTTTTAACTCTTACTCTGGCCTAATAGCTAAGGTCTTAGCCTCGTAATCTGGCCTACTGGTTAAGGTCTTAACTCTTACTCTGGCCTACTGGTTAAGGTCTTAACTCTTACTCTGGCCTAATAGCTAAGGTCTTAACTCTTACTCTGGCCTAATAGCTAAGGTCTTAGACTAGTACCCTGGCCTAATGGTTAAGGTCTTAACTTTTACTCTGGCATAATATATAAGGTCTTAACTCTTACACTGGACTAATAGCTAAGGTCTTAAACTCGTACTCTGGCCTATTGGTTAAGGTCTTAACACTTACTCTGGCCTACTGGTTAAGGTTTTAACTCTTACTCTGGCCTAATAGCTAAGGTCTTAGCCTCGTACTCTGGCCTACTGGTTAAGGTCTTAACTCTTACTCTGGCCTAATAGCTAAGGTCTTAACTCTTACTCTGGCCTAATAGCTAAGGTCTTAGACTCGTACTCTGGCCTAATAGCTAAGGTCCTAGAATCGTACTCTGGCCTAATGGTTAAGGTCTTAACTTTTACTCTGGCCTAATAGCTAAGGTCTTAACTCTTACTCTGGCCTAATAGCTAAGGTCTTAGCTTCGTACTCTGGCCTAATGGTTAAGGTCTTAACTCGTACTCTGGCCAAATGGTTAAGGTCTTAACTCTTACTCTGGCCTAATAGCTAAGGTCTTAGACTCGTACTGTCGCCTAATGGTTAAGGTCTTAACTTTTACTCTGGCCTAATAGCGAAAGTTTTAACTCTTACTCTGGCCTAAAAGCTAAGGTCTTAGCCTCGTACTCTGGCCTACTGGTTAAGGTCTTAACTCTTACTCTGGCCTACTGGTTAAGGTCTTAACTCTTACTCTGGCCTAATAGCTAAGGTCTTAGACTCGTACTCTGGCCTAATAGCTAAGGTCTTAGACTCGTACTCTGGCATAATGGTTAAGGTCTTAACTCTTACTCTGGCCTACTGGTTAAGGTCTTAACTCTTACTCTGGCCTAATAGCTAAGGTCTTAGACTCGTACTCTGGCCTACTGGTTATGGTCTTAACTCTTACTCTGGCCTAATAGCTAAGGTCTTAACTCTTACTCTGGCCTAATAGCTAAGGTCTTAGACTCGTACTCTGACCTAATGGATAAGGTATTAACTCTTACTCTGGCCTACTGGTTAAGGTCTTCACCCTTACTCTGGCATATTAGCTAAGGTCTTAGACTCGTACTCTGGCCTAATGGTTAAGGTCTTAACTCTTACTCTGGCCTAAAAGCTAGGGTCTTAACTCTTACTCTGGCCTAATAGCTAAGGTCTTAGACTTGTACTCTGGCCTAATAGCTAAGGTCTTAGACTCGTACTCTGGCCTAATGGTTAAGGTCTTAGACTCGTACTCTGGCCTAATAGCTAAGGTCTTAGACTCGTGCTGTGGCCTAATGGTTAAGGTCTTAACTCTTACCCTGGCCTAATAGCTAAGGTCTTAGACTCGTGCTCTGGCCTAATGGTTAAGGTCTTAACTTTTACTCTGGCCTAATAGCTAAGGTCTTAACTCTTACTCTGGCCTAATAGCTAAGGTCTTAGCCTCGTACTCTGGCCTACTGGTTAAGGTCTTAACTCGTACTCTGGCCTAATGGTTAAGGTCTTAACTCTTACTCTGGCCTAATAGGAAAGGTCTTAGACTCGTACTGTGGCCTAATGGTTAAGGTCTCAACTTTTACTCTGGCCTATTAGCTAAGGTCTTAACTCATACTCTCGCCTTAATAGCTAAGGTCTTAGACTCGTACTCTGGCCTACTGGTTAAGGTCTTACCTCTTACTCTGGCCTAATAGCTAAGGTCTTAGACTCGTACTCTGGCCTAATAGCTAAGGTCTTAAGTCTTACTCTGGCCTAATAGCTAAGGTCTTAGACTCGTACTCTGGTCTACTGGTTAAGGTCTTAACTCTTACTCTGGCCTACTGGTTAAGGTCTTAACTCTTACTCTGGCCTAATAGCTAAGGTCTTAACTCTTACTCTGGCCTAATAGCTAAGGTCTTGGACTCGTACTCTGACCTAATGGTTAAGGTCTTAACTCTTACTCTGGCCTACTGGTTAAGGTCTTAACTCTTACTCTGGCCAAATAGCTAAGGTCTTACACTCGTACTCTGGCTTAATGGTTAAGGTCTTAACTCTTTCTCTGGCCTAATAGCTAAGGTCTTAACTCTTACTCTGGCCTACTGGTTAAGGTCTTAACTCTTGCTCTGCCCTAATAGCTAAGGTCTTAGACTCGTACTCTGGCCTAATAGCTAAGGTCTTAACTCTTACTCTTGCCTAATAGCTAAGGTCTTAGACTCGTACTCTGGCCTACTGGTTAAGGTCTTAACTCTTACTCTGGCCTAATAGCTAAGGTCTCAACTCTTACTCTGTCCTAATAGCTAAGGTCTTAACTCTTACTCTGGCCTAATAGCTAAGGTCTTAGACTCGTACTCTGGCCTAATGGTTAAGGTATTAACTCTTACTCTGGCCTACTGGTTAAGGTCTTAACTCTTACTCTGGCCTAATAGCTAAGGTCTTAGCTTCGTACTCTGGCCTAATGGTTAAGGTCTTAACTCGTACTCTGGCCAAATGGTTAAGGTCTTAACTCTTACTCTGGCCTAATAGCTAAGGTCTTAGACTCGTACTGTCGCCTAATGGTTAAGGTCTTAACTTTTACTCTGGCCTAATAGCGAAAGTTTTAACTCTTACTCTGGCCTAAAAGCTAAGGTCTTAGCCTCGTACTCTGGCCTACTGGTTAAGGTCTTAACTCTTACTCTGGCCTACTGGTTAAGGTCTTAACTCTTACTCTGGCCTAATAGCTAAGGTCTTAGACTTGTACTCTGGCCTAATAGCTAAGGTCTTAGACTCGTACTCTGGCATAATGGTTAAGGTCTTAACTCTTACTCTGGCCTACTGGTTAAGGTCTTAACTCTTACTCTGGCCTAATAGCTAAGGTCTTAGACTCGTACTCTGGCCTACTGGTTATGGTCTTAACTCTTACTCTGGCCTAATAGCTAAGGTCTTAACTCTTACTCTGGCCTAATAGCTAAGGTCTTAGACTCGTACTCTGACCTAATGGATAAGGTATTAACTCTTACTCTGGCCTACTGGTTAAGGTCTTCACCCTTACTCTGGCATATTAGCTAAGGTCTTAGACTCGTACTCTGGCCTAATGGTTAAGGTCTTAACTCTTACTCTGGCCTAAAAGCTAGGGTCTTAACTCTTACTCTGGCCTAATAGCTAAGGTCTTAGACTTGTACTCTGGCCTAATAGCTAAGGTCTTAGACTCGTACTCTGGCCTAATGGTTAAGGTCTTAGACTCGTACTCTGGCCTAATAGCTAAGGTCTTAGACTCGTGCTGTGGCCTAATGGTTAAGGTCTTAACTCTTACCCTGGCCTAATAGCTAAGGTCTTAGACTCGTGCTCTGGCCTAATGGTTAAGGTCTTAACTTTTACTCTGGCCTAATAGCTAAGGTCTTAACTCTTACTCTGGCCTAATAGCTAAGGTCTTAGCCTCGTACTCTGGCCTACTGGTTAAGGTCTTAACTCGTACTCTGGCCTAATGGTTAAGGTCTTAACTCTTACTCTGGCCTAATAGGTAAGGTCTTAGACTCGTACTGTGGCCTAATGGTTAAGGTCTCAACTTTTACTCTGGCCTATTAGCTAAGGTCTTAACTCATACTCTCGCCTTAATAGCTAAGGTCTTAGACTCGTACTCTGGCCTACTGGTTAAGGTCTTACCTCTTACTCTGGCCTAATAGCTAAGGTCTTAGACTCGTACTCTGGCCTAATAGCTAAGGTCTTAAGTCTTACTCTGGCCTAATAGCTAAGGTCTTAGACTCGTACTCTGGTCTACTGGTTAAGGTCTTAACTCTTACTCTGGCCTACTGGTTAAGGTCTTAACTCTTACTCTGGCCTAATAGCTAAGGTCTTAACTCTTACTCTGGCCTAATAGCTAAGGTCTTGGACTCGTACTCTGACCTAATGGTTAAGGTCTTAACTCTTACTCTGGCCTACTGGTTAAGGTCTTAACTCTTACTCTGGCCTAATAGCTAAGGTCTTACACTCGTACTCTGGCTTAATGGTTAAGGTCTTAACTCTTTCTCTGGCCTAATAGCTAAGGTCTTAACTCTTACTCTGGCCTACTGGTTAAGGTCTTAACTCTTGCTCTGCCCTAATAGCTAAGGTCTTAGACTCGTACTCTGGCCTAATAGCTAAGGTCTTAACTCTTACTCTTGCCTAATAGCTAAGGTCTTAGACTCGTACTCTGGCCTACTGGTTAAGGTCTTAACTCTTACTCTGGCCTACTGGTCAAGGTCTCAACTCTTACTCTGGCCTAATAGCTAAGGTCTTAACTCTTACTCTGGCCTAATAGCTAAGGTCTTAGGCTCGTACTCTGGCCTAATGGTTAAGGTCTTAACTCTTACTCTGGCCTACTGGTTAAGGTCTTAACTCTTACTCTGGTCTAATAGCTAAGGTCTTAGACTCGTACTCTGGCCTAATGGTTAAGGTCCTAACTCTTACTCTGGCCTAATAGCTAAGGTCTTAGACTTGTACTCTGGCCTACTGGTTAAGGTCTTAACTCTTACTCTGGCCTACTGGTTAAGGTCTTAACTCTTACTCTGGCCTAATAGCTAAGGTCTTAGACTCGTACTCTGGCCTAATGGTTAAGGTCTTAACTCTTACTCTGGCCTACTGGTTAAGGTCTTAACTCTTACTCTGGCCTAATAGCTAAGGTCTTAACTCTTACTCTGGCCTAATAGCAAAGGTCTTAGACACGTAATCTGGTCTAATAGCTAAGGTCTTAACTCTTGATCTGGCCTAGTAGCTAAGGTTTTAGACTCGTACTATGGCCTACAGGTTAAGGTCTTAACTCTTACTCTGGCCTACTGGTTAAGGTCTTAACTCTTACTCTGGCCTAATAGCTAAGGTCTTAGACTCATACTCTGGCCTAGTAGCTAAGGTCTTAGACTCGTACTCTGGCCTAATAGCTAAGGTCTTAGACTCGTACTCTGGCCTAATGGTTAAGGTCTTACCTCTTACTCTGGCCTACTGGTTAAGGTCTTAACTGTTACTCTGGCCTAATAGCTAAGGTCTTAACTCTTACTCTGGCCTAATAGCTAAGGTCTTAGACTCGTACTCTGGCCTAATGGTTAAGGTCTTAACTCTTACTCTGGCCTAATAGCTAAGGTCTCAACTCTTACTCTGTGCTAATAGCTAAGGTCTTAACTCTTACTCTGGCCTAATAGCTAAGGTCTTAGACTCGTACTCTGGCCTAATTGTTAAGGTCTTAACTCTTACTCTGGCCTACTGTTTAAGGTCTTAACTCTTACTCTGGCCTAATAGCTAAGGTCTTAACGCTTACTCTGGCCTAATAGCTAAGGTCTTAACTCTTACTCTGGCCTAATAGCTAAGGTCTTAGACTCGTACTCTGGCCTAATTGGTAAGGTCTTAACTCTTACTCTGTCCTACTGGTTAAGGTCTTAACTCTTACTCTGGCCTAATAGCTAAGGTCTTAGCTTCATACTCTGGCCTACTGGTTAAGGTCTTAACTCGTACTCTGGCCTAATGGTTAAGGTCTTAACGCTTACTCTACTCTAATAGCTAAGGTCTTAGATTCGTACTCTGGCCTAATAGCTAAGGTCTTAGACTCGTACTCTGGCCTAATGGTTAAGGTCTTAACTCTTACTCTGGCCTAATAGCTAAGGTCTTAGACTCGTACTGTGGCCTAATGGTTAAGGTCTTAAGTTTTACTCTGGCCTAATAGCTAAGGTTTTAACTCTTACTCTGGCTTAATAGCTAAGGTCTTAGCCTCATACTCTGGCCCACTGGTTAAGGTCTTAACTCTTACTCTGGCCTACTGGTTAAGATCTTAACTCTTACTCTGGCCTAATAGCTAAGGTCTTAGACTCGTACTCTGGCCTAATAGCTAAGGTCTTAGACTCGTACTCTGGCCTAATGGTTAAGGTCTTAACTCCTACTCTGGCCTAATAGCTAAGGTCTTAGACTCGTACTCTGGCCTAATGGTTAAGGTCTTAACTTTTACTCTGGCCTAATAGCTAAGGTCTTAACACTTACACTGGACTAATAGCTAAGGTGTTAGACTCGTACTCTGGCCTATTGGTTAAGGTCTTAACTCTTACTCTGGCCTACTGGTTAAGGTCTTAACTCTTACTCTGGCCTAATAGCTAAGGTCTTAACTCTTACTCTGGCCTACTGGTTAAGGTCTTAACTCATACTCTGGCCTAATAGCTAAGGTCTTACACTCGTACTCTGGCTTAATGGTTAAGGTCTTAACTCTTTCTCTGGCCTAATAGCTAAGGTCTTAACTCTTACTCTGGCCTACTGGTTAAGGTCTTAACTCGAGCTCTGCCCTAATAGCTAAGGTCTTAGACTCGTACTCTGGCCTAATAGCTAAGGTCTTAACTCTTACTCTTGCCTAATAGCTAAGGTCTTAGACTCGTACTCTGGCCTACTGGTTAAGGTCTTAACTCTTACTCTGGCCTACTGGTCAAGGTCTCAACTCTTACTCTGGCCTAATAGCTAAGGTCTTAACTCTTACTCTGGCCTAATAGCTAAGGTCTTAGGCTCGTACTCTGGCCTAATGGTTAAGGTCTTAACTCTTACTCTGGCCTACTGGTTAAGGTCTTAACTCTTACTCTGGTCTAATAGCTAAGGTCTTAGACTCGTACTCTGGTCTAATGGTTACGCTTTTAACTCTTACTCTGGCCTAATAGCTAAGGTTTTAACTCTTACTCTGGCCTAATAGCTTAGTCCTAGACTCGTACTCTGGCCTAATGGTTAAGGTCTTAACTCTTACTCTGGCCTAATAGCAAAGGGCTTAGACTCGTACTCTGGCCTAATGGTTAACGTCTTAACTTTTACTCTGGCCTAATAGCTAAGGTCTTAACTCTTACTCTGGCCTAATAGCTAAGGTCTTAGCTTCGTACTCTGGCCTACTGGTTAAGGTCTTAACTCGTACTCTGGCCTAATGGTTAAGGTCTTAACGCTTACTCTGCTCTAATAGCTAAGGTCTTAGACTCGTACTCTGGCCTAATAGCTAAGGTCTTAGACTCGTACTCTACCCTAATGGTTAAGGTCTTACCTCTTACTCTGGCCTAATAGCTAAGGTCTTAGACTTGTACTGTGGCCTAATGGTTAAGGTCTTAACTTTTACTCTGGCCTAATAGCTAAGGTTTTAACTCTTACTCTGGCCTAATAGCTAAGGTCTTAGCCTCGTAATCTGGCCTACTGGTTAAGGTCTTAACTCTTACTCTGGCCTACTGGTTAAGGTCTTAACTCTTACTCTGGCCTAATAGCTAAGGTCTTAACTCTTACTCTGGCCTAATAGCTAAGGTCTTAGACTCGTACCCTGGCCTAATGGTTAAGGTCTTAACTTTTACTCTGGCCTAATATATAAGGTCTTAACTCTTACACTGGACTAATAGCTAAGGTCTTAAACTCGTACTCTGGCCTATTGGTTAAGGTCTTAACACTTACTCTGGCCTACTGGTTAAGGTTTTAACTCTTACTCTGGCCTAATAGCTAAGGTCTTAGCCTCGTACTCTGGCCTACTGGTTAAGGTCTTAACTCTTACTCTGGCCTAATAGCTAAGGTCTTAACTCTTACTCTGGCCTAATAGCTAAGGTCTTAGACTCGTACTCTGGCCTAATAGCTAAGGTCCTAGAATCGTACTCTGGCCTAATGGTTAAGGTCTTAACTTTTACTCTGGCCTAATAGCTAAGGTCTTAACTCTTACTCTGGCCTAATAGCTAAGGTCTTAGCTTCGTACTCTGGCCTAATGGTTAAGGTCTTAACTCGTACTCTGGCCAAATGGTTAAGGTCTTAACTCTTACTCTGGCCTAATAGCTAAGGTCTTAGACTCGTACTGTCGCCTAATGGTTAAGGTCTTAACTTTTACTCTGGCCTAATAGCGAAAGTTTTAACTCTTACTCTGGCCTAAAAGCTAAGGTCTTAGCCTCGTACTCTGGCCTACTGGTTAAGGTCTTAACTCTTACTCTGGCCTACTGGTTAAGGTCTTAACTCTTACTCTGGCCTAATAGCTAAGGTCTTAGACTCGTACTCTGGCCTAATAGCTAAGGTCTTAGACTCGTACTCTGGCATAATGGTTAAGGTCTTAACTCTTACTCTGGCCTACTGGTTAAGGTCTTAACTCTTACTCTGGCCTAATAGCTAAGGTCTTAGACTCGTACTCTGGCCTAATGGTTAAGGTCTTAACTCTTACTCTGGCCTACTGGTTAAGGTCTTAACTCTTACTCTGGCCTAATAGCTAAGGTCTTAACTCTTACTCTGGCCTAATAGCAAAGGTCTTAGACTCGTAATCTGGTCTAATAGCTAAGGTCTTAACTCTTGATCTGGCCTAGTAGCTAAGGTTTTAGACTCGTACTATGGCCTACAGGTTAAGGTCTTAACTCTTACTCTGGCCTACTGGTTAAGGTCTTAACTCTTACTCTGGCCTAATAGCTAAGGTCTTAGACTCATACTCTGGCCTAGTAGCTAAGGTCTTAGACTCGTACTCTGGCCTAATAGCTAAGGTCTTAGACTCGTACTCTGGCCTAATGGTTAAGGTCTTACCTCTTACTCTGGCCTACTGGTTAAGGTCTTAACTGTTACTCTGGCCTAATAGCTAAGGTCTTAACTCTTACTCTGGCCTAATAGCTAAGGTCTTAGACTCGTACTCTGGCCTAATGGTTAAGGTCTTAACTCTTACTCTGGCCTAATAGCTAAGGTCTCAACTCTTACTCTGTGCTAATAGCTAAGGTCTTAACTCTTACTCTGGCCTAATAGCTAAGGTCTTAGACTCGTACTCTGGCCTAATTGTTAAGGTCTTAACTCTTACTCTGGCCTACTGTTTAAGGTCTTAACTCTTACTCTGGCCTAATAGCTAAGGTCTTAACGCTTACTCTGGCCTAATAGCTAAGGTCTTAACTCTTACTCTGGCCTAATAGCTAAGGTCTTAGACTCGTACTCTGGCCTAATTGGTAAGGTCTTAACTCTTACTCTGTCCTACTGGTTAAGGTCTTAACTCTTACTCTGGCCTAATAGCTAAGGTCTTAGCTTCATACTCTGGCCTACTGGTTAAGGTCTTAACTCGTACTCTGGCCTAATGGTTAAGGTCTTAACGCTTACTCTACTCTAATAGCTAAGGTCTTAGATTCGTACTCTGGCCTAATAGCTAAGGTCTTAGACTCGTACTCTGGCCTAATGGTTAAGGTCTTAACTCTTACTCTGGCCTAATAGCTAAGGTCTTAGACTCGTACTGTGGCCTAATGGTTAAGGTCTTAAGTTTTACTCTGGCCTAATAGCTAAGGTTTTAACTCTTACTCTGGCTTAATAGCTAAGGTCTTAGCCTCATACTCTGGCCCACTGGTTAAGGTCTTAACTCTTACTCTGGCCTACTGGTTAAGATCTTAACTCTTACTCTGGCCTAATAGCTAAGGTCTTAGACTCGTACTCTGGCCTAATAGCTAAGGTCTTAGACTCGTACTCTGGCCTAATGGTTAAGGTCTTAACTCCTACTCTGGCCTAATAGCTAAGGTCTTAGACTCGTACTCTGGCCTAATGGTTAAGGTCTTAACTTTTACTCTGGCCTAATAGCTAAGGTCTTAACACTTACACTGGACTAATAGCTAAGGTGTTAGACTCGTACTCTGGCCTATTGGTTAAGGTCTTAACTCTTACTCTGGCCTACTGGTTAAGGTCTTAACTCTTACTCTGGCCTAATAGCTAAGGTCTTAACTCTTACTCTGGCCTACTGGTTAAGGTCTTAACTCATACTCTGGCCTAATAGCTAAGGTCTTACACTCGTACTCTGGCTTAATGGTTAAGGTCTTAACTCTTTCTCTGGCCTAATAGCTAAGGTCTTAACTCTTACTCTGGCCTACTGGTTAAGGTCTTAACTCGAGCTCTGCCCTAATAGCTAAGGTCTTAGACTCGTACTCTGGCCTAATAGCTAAGGTCTTAACTCTTACTCTTGCCTAATAGCTAAGGTCTTAGACTCGTACTCTGGCCTACTGGTTAAGGTCTTAACTCTTACTCTGGCCTACTGGTCAAGGTCTCAACTCTTACTCTGGCCTAATAGCTAAGGTCTTAACTCTTACTCTGGCCTAATAGCTAAGGTCTTAGGCTCGTACTCTGGCCTAATGGTTAAGGTCTTAACTCTTACTCTGGCCTACTGGTTAAGGTCTTAACTCTTACTCTGGTCTAATAGCTAAGGTCTTAGACTCGTACTCTGGTCTAATGGTTACGCTTTTAACTCTTACTCTGGCCTAATAGCTAAGGTTTTAACTCTTACTCTGGCCTAATAGCTTAGTCCTAGACTCGTACTCTGGCCTAATGGTTAAGGTCTTAACTCTTACTCTGGCCTAATAGCAAAGGGCTTAGACTCGTACTCTGGCCTAATGGTTAACGTCTTAACTTTTACTCTGGCCTAATAGCTAAGGTCTTAACTCTTACTCTGGCCTAATAGCTAAGGTCTTAGCTTCGTACTCTGGCCTACTGGTTAAGGTCTTAACTCGTACTCTGGCCTAATGGTTAAGGTCTTAACGCTTACTCTGCTCTAATAGCTAAGGTCTTAGACTCGTACTCTGGCCTAATAGCTAAGGTCTTAGACTCGTACTCTACCCTAATGGTTAAGGTCTTAACTCTTACTCTGGCCTAATAGCTAAGGTCTTAGACTTGTACTGTGGCCTAATGGTTAAGGTCTTAACTTTTACTCTGGCCTAATAGCTAAGGTTTTAACTCTTACTCTGGCCTAATAGCTAAGGTCTTAGCCTCGTAATCTGGCCTACTGGTTAAGGTCTTAACTCTTACTCTGGCCTACTGGTTAAGGTCTTAACTCTTACTCTGGCCTAATAGCTAAGGTCTTAACTCTTACTCTGGCCTAATAGCTAAGGTCTTAGACTAGTACCCTGGCCTAATGGTTAAGGTCTTAACTTTTACTCTGGCATAATATATAAGGTCTTAACTCTTACACTGGACTAATAGCTAAGGTCTTAAACTCGTACTCTGGCCTATTGGTTAAGGTCTTAACACTTACTCTGGCCTACTGGTTAAGGTTTTAACTCTTACTCTGGCCTAATAGCTAAGGTCTTAGCCTCGTACTCTGGCCTACTGGTTAAGGTCTTAACTCTTACTCTGGCCTAATAGCTAAGGTCTTAACTCTTACTCTGGCCTAATAGCTAAGGTCTTAGACTCGTACTCTGGCCTAATAGCTAAGGTCCTAGAATCGTACTCTGGCCTAATGGTTAAGGTCTTAACTTTTACTCTGGCCTAATAGCTAAGGTCTTAACTCTTACTCTGGCCTAATAGCTAAGGTCTTAGCTTCGTACTCTGGCCTAATGGTTAAGGTCTTAACTCGTACTCTGGCCAAATGGTTAAGGTCTTAACTCTTACTCTGGCCTAATAGCTAAGGTCTTAGACTCGTACTGTCGCCTAATGGTTAAGGTCTTAACTTTTACTCTGGCCTAATAGCGAAAGTTTTAACTCTTACTCTGGCCTAAAAGCTAAGGTCTTAGCCTCGTACTCTGGCCTACTGGTTAAGGTCTTAACTCTTACTCTGGCCTACTGGTTAAGGTCTTAACTCTTACTCTGGCCTAATAGCTAAGGTCTTAGACTCGTACTCTGGCCTAATAGCTAAGGTCTTAGACTCGTACTCTGGCATAATGGTTAAGGTCTTAACTCTTACTCTGGCCTACTGGTTAAGGTCTTAACTCTTACTCTGGCCTAATAGCTAAGGTCTTAGACTCGTACTCTGGCCTACTGGTTATGGTCTTAACTCTTACTCTGGCCTAATAGCTAAGGTCTTAACTCTTACTCTGGCCTAATAGCTAAGGTCTTAGACTCGTACTCTGACCTAATGGATAAGGTATTAACTCTTACTCTGGCCTACTGGTTAAGGTCTTCACCCTTACTCTGGCATATTAGCTAAGGTCTTAGACTCGTACTCTGGCCTAATGGTTAAGGTCTTAACTCTTACTCTGGCCTAAAAGCTAGGGTCTTAACTCTTACTCTGGCCTAATAGCTAAGGTCTTAGACTTGTACTCTGGCCTAATAGCTAAGGTCTTAGACTCGTACTCTGGCCTAATGGTTAAGGTCTTAGACTCGTACTCTGGCCTAATAGCTAAGGTCTTAGACTCGTGCTGTGGCCTAATGGTTAAGGTCTTAACTCTTACCCTGGCCTAATAGCTAAGGTCTTAGACTCGTGCTCTGGCCTAATGGTTAAGGTCTTAACTTTTACTCTGGCCTAATAGCTAAGGTCTTAACTCTTACTCTGGCCTAATAGCTAAGGTCTTAGCCTCGTACTCTGGCCTACTGGTTAAGGTCTTAACTCGTACTCTGGCCTAATGGTTAAGGTCTTAACTCTTACTCTGGCCTAATAGGAAAGGTCTTAGACTCGTACTGTGGCCTAATGGTTAAGGTCTCAACTTTTACTCTGGCCTATTAGCTAAGGTCTTAACTCATACTCTCGCCTTAATAGCTAAGGTCTTAGACTCGTACTCTGGCCTACTGGTTAAGGTCTTACCTCTTACTCTGGCCTAATAGCTAAGGTCTTAGACTCGTACTCTGGCCTAATAGCTAAGGTCTTAAGTCTTACTCTGGCCTAATAGCTAAGGTCTTAGACTCGTACTCTGGTCTACTGGTTAAGGTCTTAACTCTTACTCTGGCCTACTGGTTAAGGTCTTAACTCTTACTCTGGCCTAATAGCTAAGGTCTTAACTCTTACTCTGGCCTAATAGCTAAGGTCTTGGACTCGTACTCTGACCTAATGGTTAAGGTCTTAACTCTTACTCTGGCCTACTGGTTAAGGTCTTAACTCTTACTCTGGCCAAATAGCTAAGGTCTTACACTCGTACTCTGGCTTAATGGTTAAGGTCTTAACTCTTTCTCTGGCCTAATAGCTAAGGTCTTAACTCTTACTCTGGCCTACTGGTTAAGGTCTTAACTCTTGCTCTGCCCTAATAGCTAAGGTCTTAGACTCGTACTCTGGCCTAATAGCTAAGGTCTTAACTCTTACTCTTGCCTAATAGCTAAGGTCTTAGACTCGTACTCTGGCCTACTGGTTAAGGTCTTAACTCTTACTCTGGCCTAATAGCTAAGGTCTCAACTCTTACTCTGTCCTAATAGCTAAGGTCTTAACTCTTACTCTGGCCTAATAGCTAAGGTCTTAGACTCGTACTCTGGCCTAATGGTTAAGGTATTAACTCTTACTCTGGCCTACTGGTTAAGGTCTTAACTCTTACTCTGGCCTAATAGCTAAGGTCTTAGCTTCGTACTCTGGCCTAATGGTTAAGGTCTTAACTCGTACTCTGGCCAAATGGTTAAGGTCTTAACTCTTACTCTGGCCTAATAGCTAAGGTCTTAGACTCGTACTGTCGCCTAATGGTTAAGGTCTTAACTTTTACTCTGGCCTAATAGCGAAAGTTTTAACTCTTACTCTGGCCTAAAAGCTAAGGTCTTAGCCTCGTACTCTGGCCTACTGGTTAAGGTCTTAACTCTTACTCTGGCCTACTGGTTAAGGTCTTAACTCTTACTCTGGCCTAATAGCTAAGGTCTTAGACTTGTACTCTGGCCTAATAGCTAAGGTCTTAGACTCGTACTCTGGCATAATGGTTAAGGTCTTAACTCTTACTCTGGCCTACTGGTTAAGGTCTTAACTCTTACTCTGGCCTAATAGCTAAGGTCTTAGACTCGTACTCTGGCCTACTGGTTATGGTCTTAACTCTTACTCTGGCCTAATAGCTAAGGTCTTAACTCTTACTCTGGCCTAATAGCTAAGGTCTTAGACTCGTACTCTGACCTAATGGATAAGGTATTAACTCTTACTCTGGCCTACTGGTTAAGGTCTTCACCCTTACTCTGGCATATTAGCTAAGGTCTTAGACTCGTACTCTGGCCTAATGGTTAAGGTCTTAACTCTTACTCTGGCCTAAAAGCTAGGGTCTTAACTCTTACTCTGGCCTAATAGCTAAGGTCTTAGACTTGTACTCTGGCCTAATAGCTAAGGTCTTAGACTCGTACTCTGGCCTAATGGTTAAGGTCTTAGACTCGTACTCTGGCCTAATAGCTAAGGTCTTAGACTCGTGCTGTGGCCTAATGGTTAAGGTCTTAACTCTTACCCTGGCCTAATAGCTAAGGTCTTAGACTCGTGCTCTGGCCTAATGGTTAAGGTCTTAACTTTTACTCTGGCCTAATAGCTAAGGTCTTAACTCTTACTCTGGCCTAATAGCTAAGGTCTTAGCCTCGTACTCTGGCCTACTGGTTAAGGTCTTAACTCGTACTCTGGCCTAATGGTTAAGGTCTTAACTCTTACTCTGGCCTAATAGGTAAGGTCTTAGACTCGTACTGTGGCCTAATGGTTAAGGTCTCAACTTTTACTCTGGCCTATTAGCTAAGGTCTTAACTCATACTCTCGCCTTAATAGCTAAGGTCTTAGACTCGTACTCTGGCCTACTGGTTAAGGTCTTACCTCTTACTCTGGCCTAATAGCTAAGGTCTTAGACTCGTACTCTGGCCTAATAGCTAAGGTCTTAAGTCTTACTCTGGCCTAATAGCTAAGGTCTTAGACTCGTACTCTGGTCTACTGGTTAAGGTCTTAACTCTTACTCTGGCCTACTGGTTAAGGTCTTAACTCTTACTCTGGCCTAATAGCTAAGGTCTTAACTCTTACTCTGGCCTAATAGCTAAGGTCTTGGACTCGTACTCTGACCTAATGGTTAAGGTCTTAACTCTTACTCTGGCCTACTGGTTAAGGTCTTAACTCTTACTCTGGCCTAATAGCTAAGGTCTTACACTCGTACTCTGGCTTAATGGTTAAGGTCTTAACTCTTTCTCTGGCCTAATAGCTAAGGTCTTAACTCTTACTCTGGCCTACTGGTTAAGGTCTTAACTCTTGCTCTGCCCTAATAGCTAAGGTCTTAGACTCGTACTCTGGCCTAATAGCTAAGGTCTTAACTCTTACTCTTGCCTAATAGCTAAGGTCTTAGACTCGTACTCTGGCCTACTGGTTAAGGTCTTAACTCTTACTCTGGCCTACTGGTCAAGGTCTCAACTCTTACTCTGGCCTAATAGCTAAGGTCTTAACTCTTACTCTGGCCTAATAGCTAAGGTCTTAGGCTCGTACTCTGGCCTAATGGTTAAGGTCTTAACTCTTACTCTGGCCTACTGGTTAAGGTCTTAACTCTTACTCTGGTCTAATAGCTAAGGTCTTAGACTCGTACTCTGGCCTAATGGTTAAGGTCCTAACTCTTACTCTGGCCTAATAGCTAAGGTCTTAGACTTGTACTCTGGCCTACTGGTTAAGGTCTTAACTCTTACTCTGGCCTACTGGTTAAGGTCTTAACTCTTACTCTGGCCTAATAGCTAAGGTCTTAGACTCGTACTCTGGCCTAATGGTTAAGGTCTTAACTCTTACTCTGGCCTACTGGTTAAGGTCTTAACTCTTACTCTGGCCTAATAGCTAAGGTCTTAACTCTTACTCTGGCCTAATAGCAAAGGTCTTAGACACGTAATCTGGTCTAATAGCTAAGGTCTTAACTCTTGATCTGGCCTAGTAGCTAAGGTTTTAGACTCGTACTATGGCCTACAGGTTAAGGTCTTAACTCTTACTCTGGCCTACTGGTTAAGGTCTTAACTCTTACTCTGGCCTAATAGCTAAGGTCTTAGACTCATACTCTGGCCTAGTAGCTAAGGTCTTAGACTCGTACTCTGGCCTAATAGCTAAGGTCTTAGACTCGTACTCTGGCCTAATGGTTAAGGTCTTACCTCTTACTCTGGCCTACTGGTTAAGGTCTTAACTGTTACTCTGGCCTAATAGCTAAGGTCTTAACTCTTACTCTGGCCTAATAGCTAAGGTCTTAGACTCGTACTCTGGCCTAATGGTTAAGGTCTTAACTCTTACTCTGGCCTAATAGCTAAGGTCTCAACTCTTACTCTGTGCTAATAGCTAAGGTCTTAACTCTTACTCTGGCCTAATAGCTAAGGTCTTAGACTCGTACTCTGGCCTAATTGTTAAGGTCTTAACTCTTACTCTGGCCTACTGTTTAAGGTCTTAACTCTTACTCTGGCCTAATAGCTAAGGTCTTAACGCTTACTCTGGCCTAATAGCTAAGGTCTTAACTCTTACTCTGGCCTAATAGCTAAGGTCTTAGACTCGTACTCTGGCCTAATTGGTAAGGTCTTAACTCTTACTCTGTCCTACTGGTTAAGGTCTTAACTCTTACTCTGGCCTAATAGCTAAGGTCTTAGCTTCATACTCTGGCCTACTGGTTAAGGTCTTAACTCGTACTCTGGCCTAATGGTTAAGGTCTTAACGCTTACTCTACTCTAATAGCTAAGGTCTTAGATTCGTACTCTGGCCTAATAGCTAAGGTCTTAGACTCGTACTCTGGCCTAATGGTTAAGGTCTTAACTCTTACTCTGGCCTAATAGCTAAGGTCTTAGACTCGTACTGTGGCCTAATGGTTAAGGTCTTAAGTTTTACTCTGGCCTAATAGCTAAGGTTTTAACTCTTACTCTGGCTTAATAGCTAAGGTCTTAGCCTCATACTCTGGCCCACTGGTTAAGGTCTTAACTCTTACTCTGGCCTACTGGTTAAGATCTTAACTCTTACTCTGGCCTAATAGCTAAGGTCTTAGACTCGTACTCTGGCCTAATAGCTAAGGTCTTAGACTCGTACTCTGGCCTAATGGTTAAGGTCTTAACTCCTACTCTGGCCTAATAGCTAAGGTCTTAGACTCGTACTCTGGCCTAATGGTTAAGGTCTTAACTTTTACTCTGGCCTAATAGCTAAGGTCTTAACACTTACACTGGACTAATAGCTAAGGTGTTAGACTCGTACTCTGGCCTATTGGTTAAGGTCTTAACTCTTACTCTGGCCTACTGGTTAAGGTCTTAACTCTTACTCTGGCCTAATAGCTAAGGTCTTAACTCTTACTCTGGCCTACTGGTTAAGGTCTTAACTCATACTCTGGCCTAATAGCTAAGGTCTTACACTCGTACTCTGGCTTAATGGTTAAGGTCTTAACTCTTTCTCTGGCCTAATAGCTAAGGTCTTAACTCTTACTCTGGCCTACTGGTTAAGGTCTTAACTCGAGCTCTGCCCTAATAGCTAAGGTCTTAGACTCGTACTCTGGCCTAATAGCTAAGGTCTTAACTCTTACTCTTGCCTAATAGCTAAGGTCTTAGACTCGTACTCTGGCCTACTGGTTAAGGTCTTAACTCTTACTCTGGCCTACTGGTCAAGGTCTCAACTCTTACTCTGGCCTAATAGCTAAGGTCTTAACTCTTACTCTGGCCTAATAGCTAAGGTCTTAGGCTCGTACTCTGGCCTAATGGTTAAGGTCTTAACTCTTACTCTGGCCTACTGGTTAAGGTCTTAACTCTTACTCTGGTCTAATAGCTAAGGTCTTAGACTCGTACTCTGGTCTAATGGTTACGCTTTTAACTCTTACTCTGGCCTAATAGCTAAGGTTTTAACTCTTACTCTGGCCTAATAGCTTAGTCCTAGACTCGTACTCTGGCCTAATGGTTAAGGTCTTAACTCTTACTCTGGCCTAATAGCAAAGGGCTTAGACTCGTACTCTGGCCTAATGGTTAACGTCTTAACTTTTACTCTGGCCTAATAGCTAAGGTCTTAACTCTTACTCTGGCCTAATAGCTAAGGTCTTAGCTTCGTACTCTGGCCTACTGGTTAAGGTCTTAACTCGTACTCTGGCCTAATGGTTAAGGTCTTAACGCTTACTCTGCTCTAATAGCTAAGGTCTTAGACTCGTACTCTGGCCTAATAGCTAAGGTCTTAGACTCGTACTCTACCCTAATGGTTAAGGTCTTACCTCTTACTCTGGCCTAATAGCTAAGGTCTTAGACTTGTACTGTGGCCTAATGGTTAAGGTCTTAACTTTTACTCTGGCCTAATAGCTAAGGTTTTAACTCTTACTCTGGCCTAATAGCTAAGGTCTTAGCCTCGTAATCTGGCCTACTGGTTAAGGTCTTAACTCTTACTCTGGCCTACTGGTTAAGGTCTTAACTCTTACTCTGGCCTAATAGCTAAGGTCTTAACTCTTACTCTGGCCTAATAGCTAAGGTCTTAGACTCGTACCCTGGCCTAATGGTTAAGGTCTTAACTTTTACTCTGGCCTAATATATAAGGTCTTAACTCTTACACTGGACTAATAGCTAAGGTCTTAAACTCGTACTCTGGCCTATTGGTTAAGGTCTTAACACTTACTCTGGCCTACTGGTTAAGGTTTTAACTCTTACTCTGGCCTAATAGCTAAGGTCTTAGCCTCGTACTCTGGCCTACTGGTTAAGGTCTTAACTCTTACTCTGGCCTAATAGCTAAGGTCTTAACTCTTACTCTGGCCTAATAGCTAAGGTCTTAGACTCGTACTCTGGCCTAATAGCTAAGGTCCTAGAATCGTACTCTGGCCTAATGGTTAAGGTCTTAACTTTTACTCTGGCCTAATAGCTAAGGTCTTAACTCTTACTCTGGCCTAATAGCTAAGGTCTTAGCTTCGTACTCTGGCCTAATGGTTAAGGTCTTAACTCGTACTCTGGCCAAATGGTTAAGGTCTTAACTCTTACTCTGGCCTAATAGCTAAGGTCTTAGACTCGTACTGTCGCCTAATGGTTAAGGTCTTAACTTTTACTCTGGCCTAATAGCGAAAGTTTTAACTCTTACTCTGGCCTAAAAGCTAAGGTCTTAGCCTCGTACTCTGGCCTACTGGTTAAGGTCTTAACTCTTACTCTGGCCTACTGGTTAAGGTCTTAACTCTTACTCTGGCCTAATAGCTAAGGTCTTAGACTCGTACTCTGGCCTAATAGCTAAGGTCTTAGACTCGTACTCTGGCATAATGGTTAAGGTCTTAACTCTTACTCTGGCCTACTGGTTAAGGTCTTAACTCTTACTCTGGCCTAATAGCTAAGGTCTTAGACTCGTACTCTGGCCTACTGGTTATGGTCTTAACTCTTACTCTGGCCTAATAGCTAAGGTCTTAACTCTTACTCTGGCCTAATAGCTAAGGTCTTAGACTCGTACTCTGACCTAATGGATAAGGTATTAACTCTTACTCTGGCCTACTGGTTAAGGTCTTCACCCTTACTCTGGCATATTAGCTAAGGTCTTAGACTCGTACTCTGGCCTAATGGTTAAGGTCTTAACTCTTACTCTGGCCTAAAAGCTAGGGTCTTAACTCTTACTCTGGCCTAATAGCTAAGGTCTTAGACTTGTACTCTGGCCTAATAGCTAAGGTCTTAGACTCGTACTCTGGCCTAATGGTTAAGGTCTTAGACTCGTACTCTGGCCTAATAGCTAAGGTCTTAGACTCGTGCTGTGGCCTAATGGTTAAGGTCTTAACTCTTACCCTGGCCTAATAGCTAAGGTCTTAGACTCGTGCTCTGGCCTAATGGTTAAGGTCTTAACTTTTACTCTGGCCTAATAGCTAAGGTCTTAACTCTTACTCTGGCCTAATAGCTAAGGTCTTAGCCTCGTACTCTGGCCTACTGGTTAAGGTCTTAACTCGTACTCTGGCCTAATGGTTAAGGTCTTAACTCTTACTCTGGCCTAATAGGTAAGGTCTTAGACTCGTACTGTGGCCTAATGGTTAAGGTCTCAACTTTTACTCTGGCCTATTAGCTAAGGTCTTAACTCATACTCTCGCCTTAATAGCTAAGGTCTTAGACTCGTACTCTGGCCTACTGGTTAAGGTCTTAACTCTTACTCTGGTCTACTTGTTAAGGTCTTAACTCTTACTCTGGCCTAATAGCTAAGGTCTTAGACTCGTACTCTGGCCTAATAGCTAAGGTCTTAGACTCGTACTATGGCCTAATGGTTAAGGTCTTAACTCTTACACTGGCCTAATAGCTATGGTCTTAACTCTTACTCTGGCCTACTGGTTAAGGTCTTAACTCTTACTCTGGCCTACTGGTTAAGGTCTTAACTCTTACTATGGCCTAATAGCTAAGGTCTTAGACTCGTACTCTGGCCTAATAGCTGAGGTCTTAACTCTTACTCTGGCCTAATAGCTAACGTCTTAGACTCAAACTCTGGCCTACTGGTTAAGGTCTTAACTCTTACTCTGGCCTACTGGTTAAGGTCTTAACTCTTACCTTGGCCTAATAGCTAAGGTCTTAGACTTGTACTCTGGCCTAATGGTTAAGGTCTTAACTCTTACTCTGGCCTAATAGCTAAGGTCTTAACTCTTAATCTGGCCTACTGGTTAAGGTCTTAACTCTTACTCTGGCCTACTGGTTAAGGTCTTAACTCTTACTATGGCCTAATAGCTAAGGTCTTAGACTCGTACTCTGGCCTAATAGCTAAGGTCTTAACTCTTACTCTGGACTAATAGCTAAGGTCTTAGACTCGTGCTCTGGCCTACTGGTTAAGGTCTTAACTCTTACTCTGGCCTACTGGTTATGGTCTTAACTCTTACTCTGGCCTAATAGCTAAGGTCTTAGCCTCGAACTCTGGCCTAATGGTTAAGTTCTTAACTCTTACTCTGGCCTACTGGTTAAGGTCTTAACTCTTACGCTGGCCTAATTGCTAAGGTCTTAACTCTTACTCTGGCCTAATAGCTATGGTCCTAGACTCGTACTCTGGCCTAATGGTTAAGGTTTTAACTCTTACTCTGGCCTACTGGTTAAGGTCTTAACTCTTACTCTGGCCTAATAGCTAAGGTCTTAGACTCGTACTCTGGCCTAATGGTTAAGGTCTTAACTCTTACTCTGGCCTAATAGCTAAGATCTTAGACTCGTGCTCTGGCCTATTGGTTAAGGTCTTATCTCTTACTCTGGCCTACTGGTTAAGGTCTTAACTCTTACTCTGGCCTAATAGCTAAGGTCTTAGACTCGTACTCTGGCCTAATGGTTAAGGTCTCAACTCTTACTCTGGCCTAATAGCTAAGGTCTTAACTCTTAATCTGGCCTAATAGCTAAGGTCTTAGACTCGTACTCTGGCCTAATGGTTAGGGTCTTAACTCTTACTCTGGCCGACTGGTTAAGGTCTTAACTCTTACTCTGGCCTAATAGCAAAGGTCTTAGACTCGTGCTCTGGCCTAATATAGCTAAGGTCTTAGACTTGTACACTGGCCTAATGGTTAAGGTCTTAACTCTTACTCTGGCCTAATAGCTAAGGTCTTAACTCTTACTCTGGCCTACTGGTTAAGGTCTTACCTCTTACTCTGGCCTAATAGCTAAGGTCTTAGACTCGTACTCTGGCCTAATAGCTAAGGTCTTAACTCTTACTCTGGCCTAATAGCTAAGGTCTTAGACTCATAATCTGGCCTACTGGTTAAGGTCTTAACTCTAACTCTGGCCTACTGGTTAAGGTCTTAACTCTTACTCTGGCCTAATAGCTAAGGTCTTAACTCTTAATCTGGCCTAATAGCTAAGGTCTTGGACTCGTACTCTGACCTAATGGTTAAGGTCTTAACTCTTACTCTGGCCTACTGGTTAAGGTCTTAACTCTTACTCTGGCCTAATAGCTAAGGTCTTACACTCGTACTCTGGCCGAATGGTTAAGGTCTTAACTCTTACTCTGGCCTAATAGCTAAGGTCTTAACACTTACTCCTGCCTACTGGTTAAGGTCTTAACTCTTACTCTGCCCTAATAGCTAAGGTCTTAGACTCGTACTCTGGCCTAATAGCTAAGGTCTTAACTCTTACTCTTGCCTAATAGCTAAGGTCTTAGACTCGTACTCTGGCCTAATGGTTAAGGTCTTAACTCTTACTCTGGCCTACTGGTTAAGGTCTTAACTCTTACTCTGGCCTAATAGCTAAGGTCTTACACTCGTACTCTGGCCGAATGGTTAAGGTCTTAACTCTTACTCTGGCCTAATAGCTAAGGTCTTAACACTTACTCCTGCCTACTGGTTAAGGTCTTAACTCTTACTCTGCCCTAATAGCTAAGGTCTTAGACTCGTACTCTGGCCTAATAGCTAAGGTCTTAACTCTTACTCTTGCCTAATAGCTAAGGTCTTAGACTCGTACTCTGGCCTACTGGTTAAGGTCTTAACTCTTACTCTGGCCTACTGGTTAAGGTCTTAACTCTTACTCTGGTCTAATAGCTAAGGTCTTAGACTCGTACTCTGGCCTAATGGTTAAGGTCCTAACTCTTACTCTGGCCTAATAGCTAAGGTCTTAGACTTGTACTCTGGCCTACTGGTTAAGGTCTTAACTCTTACTCTGGCCTACTGGTTAAGGTCTTAACTCTTACTCTGGCCTAATAGCTAAGGTCTTACACTCGTACTCTGGCCTAATGGTTAAGGTCTTAACTCTTACTCTGGCCTAATAGCTAAGGTCTTAACACTTACTCTGGCCTACTGGTTAAGGTCTTAACTCTTACTCTGGCCTAATAGCTAAGGTCTTAGACTCTTACTCTGGCGTAATGGTTAAGGTCTTAACTCTTACTCTGGCCTACTGGTTAAGGTCTTAACTCTTACTCTGGTCTAATAGCTAAGGTCTTAGACTCGTACTCTGGCCTAATGGTTAAGGTCCTAACTCTTACTCTGGCCTAATAGCTAAGGTCTTAGACTTGTACTCTGGCCTACTGGTTAAGGTCTTAACTCTTACTCTGGCCTACTGGTTAAGGTCTTAACTCTTACTCTGGCCTAATAGCTAAGGTCTTAGACTCGTACTCTGGCCTAATGGTTAAGGTCTTAACTCTTACTCTGGCCTACTGGTTAAGGTCTTAACTCTTACTCTGGCCTAATAGCTAAGGTCTTAGACTCGTACTCTGGCCTAATGGTTAAGGTATTAACTCTTACTCTGGCCCACTGGTTAAGGTCTTAACTCTTACTCTGACCTAATAGCTAAGGTCTTAGACTCGTACTCTGGCCTAATGGTTAAGGTCTTAACTCTTTCTCTGGCCTAATAGCTAAGGTCTTAGACTCGTACTCTGGCCTTCTGGTTAAGGTCTTAACTCTTACTTTGGCCTACTGGTTAAGGTCTTAACTCTTACTCTGGCCTAATAGCTGAGGTCTTAGACTCATACTCTGGCCTAATGGTTAAGGTCTTAACTCTTACTCTGGCCTACTGGTTAAGGTCTTCACACTTACTCTGGCCTAATAGCTAAGGTCTTAGGCTCGTACTCTGGCCTACTGGTTAAGGTCTTAACTCTTACTCTGGCCTAATAGCTAAGGTATTAACTCTTACTCTGGCCTACTGGTTAAGGTCTTACCTCTTACTCTGGCCTAATAGCTAAGGTCTTAGACTCGTACTCTGGCCTAATAGCTAAGGTCTTAACTCTTACTCTGGCCTAATAGCTAAGGTCTTAGACTCGTACTCTGGCCTACTGGTTAAGGTCTTAACTCTTACTCTGGCCTACTGGTTAAGGTCTTAACTCTTACTCTGGCCTAATAGCTAAGGTCTTAACTCTTACTCTGGCCTAATAGCTAAGGTCTTGGACTCGTACTCTGACCTAATGGTTAAGGTCTTAACTATTACTCTGGCCTACTGGTTAAGGTTTTAACTCTTACTCTGGCCTAATAGCTAAGGTCTTACACTCGTACTCTGGCCTAATGGTTAAGGTCTTAACTCTTACTCTGGCCTAATAGCTAAGGTCTTAACTCTTACTCTGGCCTACTGGTTAAGGTCTTAACTCTTACTCTGCCCTAATAGCTAAGGTCTTAGACTCGTACTCTGGCCTAATAGCTAAGGTCTTAACTCTTACTCTTGCCTAATAGCTAAGGTATTAGACTCGTACTCTGGCCTAATGGTTAAGGTCTTAACTCTTACTCTGGCCTACTGGTCAAGGTCTCAACTCTTACTCTGGCCTAATAGCTAAGGTCTTAACTCTTACTCTGGCCTAATAGCTAAGGTCTTAGACTCGTACTCTGGCCTAATGGTTAAGGTCTTAACTCTTACTCTGGCCTACTGATTAAGGTCTTAACTCTTACTCTGGTCTAATAGCTAAGGTCTTAGACACGTACTCTGGCCTAATGGTTAAGGTCCTAACTCTTACTCTGGCCTAATAGCTAAGGTCTTGGACTCGTACTCTGACCTAATGGTTAAGGTCTTAACTCTTACTCTGGCCTACTGGTTAAGGTTTTAACTCTTACTCTGGCCTAATAGCTAAGGTCTTACACTCGTACTCTGGCCTAATGGTTAAGGTCTTAACTCTTACTCTGGCCTAATAGCTAAGGTCTTAACTCTTACTCTGGCCTACTGGTTAAGGTCTTAACTCTTACTCTGCCCTAATAGCTAAGGTCTTAGACTCGTACTCTGGCCTAATAGCTAATGTCTTAGCTCTTACTCTTGCCTAATAGCTAAGGTCTTAGACTCTTACTCTGGCCTACTGGTCAAGGTCTCAACTCTTACTCTGGCCTAATAGCTAAGGTCTTAACTCTTACTCTGGCCTAATAGCTAAGGTCTTAGACTCGTACTCTGGCCTACTGGTTAAGGTCTTAACTCTTACTCTGGCCTACTGGTTAAGGTCTTAACTCTTACTCTGGTCTAATAGCTAAGGTCTTAGACACGTACTCTGGCCTAATGGTTAAGGTCCTAACTCTTACTCTGGCCTAATAGCTAAGGTCTTAGACTTGTACTCTGGCCTACTGGTTAAGGTCTTAACTCTTACTCTGGCCTACTGGTTAAGGTCTTAACTCTTACTCTGGCCTAATAGCTAAGGTGTTAGACTCGTACTCTGGCCTAATGGTTAAGGTCTTAACTCTTACTCTGGCCTACTGGTTAAGGTCTTAACGCTTACTCTGGCCTAATAGCTAAGGTCTTAACTCTTACTCTGGCCTAATAGCTAAGGTCTTAGACTCGTACTCTGGCCTAATTGGTAAGGTCTTAACTCTTACTCTGTCCTACTGGTTAAGGTCTTAACTCTTACTCTGGCCTAATAGCTAAGGTCTTAGCTTCATACTCTGGCCTACTGGTTAAGGTCTTAACTCGTACTCTGGCCTAATGGTTAAGGTCTTAACGCTTACTCTACTCTAATAGCTAAGGTCTTAGATTCGTACTCTGGCCTAATAGCTAAGGTCTTAGACTCGTACTCTGGCCTAATGGTTAAGGTCTTAACTCTTACTCTGGCCTAATAGCTAAGGTCTTAGACTCGTACTGTGGCCTAATGGTTAAGGTCTTAAGTTTTACTCTGGCCTAATAGCTAAGGTTTTAACTCTTACTCTGGCTTAATAGCTAAGGTCTTAGCCTCATACTCTGGCCCACTGGTTAAGGTCTTAACTCTTACTCTGGCCTACTGGTTAAGATCTTAACTCTTACTCTGGCCTAATAGCTAAGGTCTTAGACTCGTACTCTGGCCTAATAGCTAAGGTCTTAGACTCGTACTCTGGCCTAATGGTTAAGGTCTTAACTCCTACTCTGGCCTAATAGCTAAGGTCTTAGACTCGTACTCTGGCCTAATGGTTAAGGTCTTAACTTTTACTCTGGCCTAATAGCTAAGGTCTTAACACTTACACTGGACTAATAGCTAAGGTGTTAGACTCGTACTCTGGCCTATTGGTTAAGGTCTTAACTCTTACTCTGGCCTACTGGTTAAGGTCTTAACTCTTACTCTGGCCTAATAGCTAAGGTCTTAACTCTTACTCTGGCCTACTGGTTAAGGTCTTAACTCATACTCTGGCCTAATAGCTAAGGTCTTACACTCGTACTCTGGCTTAATGGTTAAGGTCTTAACTCTTTCTCTGGCCTAATAGCTAAGGTCTTAACTCTTACTCTGGCCTACTGGTTAAGGTCTTAACTCGAGCTCTGCCCTAATAGCTAAGGTCTTAGACTCGTACTCTGGCCTAATAGCTAAGGTCTTAACTCTTACTCTTGCCTAATAGCTAAGGTCTTAGACTCGTACTCTGGCCTACTGGTTAAGGTCTTAACTCTTACTCTGGCCTACTGGTCAAGGTCTCAACTCTTACTCTGGCCTAATAGCTAAGGTCTTAACTCTTACTCTGGCCTAATAGCTAAGGTCTTAGGCTCGTACTCTGGCCTAATGGTTAAGGTCTTAACTCTTACTCTGGCCTACTGGTTAAGGTCTTAACTCTTACTCTGGTCTAATAGCTAAGGTCTTAGACTCGTACTCTGGTCTAATGGTTACGCTTTTAACTCTTACTCTGGCCTAATAGCTAAGGTTTTAACTCTTACTCTGGCCTAATAGCTTAGTCCTAGACTCGTACTCTGGCCTAATGGTTAAGGTCTTAACTCTTACTCTGGCCTAATAGCAAAGGGCTTAGACTCGTACTCTGGCCTAATGGTTAACGTCTTAACTTTTACTCTGGCCTAATAGCTAAGGTCTTAACTCTTACTCTGGCCTAATAGCTAAGGTCTTAGCTTCGTACTCTGGCCTACTGGTTAAGGTCTTAACTCGTACTCTGGCCTAATGGTTAAGGTCTTAACGCTTACTCTGCTCTAATAGCTAAGGTCTTAGACTCGTACTCTGGCCTAATAGCTAAGGTCTTAGACTCGTACTCTACCCTAATGGTTAAGGTCTTAACTCTTACTCTGGCCTAATAGCTAAGGTCTTAGACTTGTACTGTGGCCTAATGGTTAAGGTCTTAACTTTTACTCTGGCCTAATAGCTAAGGTTTTAACTCTTACTCTGGCCTAATAGCTAAGGTCTTAGCCTCGTAATCTGGCCTACTGGTTAAGGTCTTAACTCTTACTCTGGCCTACTGGTTAAGGTCTTAACTCTTACTCTGGCCTAATAGCTAAGGTCTTAACTCTTACTCTGGCCTAATAGCTAAGGTCTTAGACTAGTACCCTGGCCTAATGGTTAAGGTCTTAACTTTTACTCTGGCATAATATATAAGGTCTTAACTCTTACACTGGACTAATAGCTAAGGTCTTAAACTCGTACTCTGGCCTATTGGTTAAGGTCTTAACACTTACTCTGGCCTACTGGTTAAGGTTTTAACTCTTACTCTGGCCTAATAGCTAAGGTCTTAGCCTCGTACTCTGGCCTACTGGTTAAGGTCTTAACTCTTACTCTGGCCTAATAGCTAAGGTCTTAACTCTTACTCTGGCCTAATAGCTAAGGTCTTAGACTCGTACTCTGGCCTAATAGCTAAGGTCCTAGAATCGTACTCTGGCCTAATGGTTAAGGTCTTAACTTTTACTCTGGCCTAATAGCTAAGGTCTTAACTCTTACTCTGGCCTAATAGCTAAGGTCTTAGCTTCGTACTCTGGCCTAATGGTTAAGGTCTTAACTCGTACTCTGGCCAAATGGTTAAGGTCTTAACTCTTACTCTGGCCTAATAGCTAAGGTCTTAGACTCGTACTGTCGCCTAATGGTTAAGGTCTTAACTTTTACTCTGGCCTAATAGCGAAAGTTTTAACTCTTACTCTGGCCTAAAAGCTAAGGTCTTAGCCTCGTACTCTGGCCTACTGGTTAAGGTCTTAACTCTTACTCTGGCCTACTGGTTAAGGTCTTAACTCTTACTCTGGCCTAATAGCTAAGGTCTTAGACTCGTACTCTGGCCTAATAGCTAAGGTCTTAGACTCGTACTCTGGCATAATGGTTAAGGTCTTAACTCTTACTCTGGCCTACTGGTTAAGGTCTTAACTCTTACTCTGGCCTAATAGCTAAGGTCTTAGACTCGTACTCTGGCCTACTGGTTATGGTCTTAACTCTTACTCTGGCCTAATAGCTAAGGTCTTAACTCTTACTCTGGCCTAATAGCTAAGGTCTTAGACTCGTACTCTGACCTAATGGATAAGGTATTAACTCTTACTCTGGCCTACTGGTTAAGGTCTTCACCCTTACTCTGGCATATTAGCTAAGGTCTTAGACTCGTACTCTGGCCTAATGGTTAAGGTCTTAACTCTTACTCTGGCCTAAAAGCTAGGGTCTTAACTCTTACTCTGGCCTAATAGCTAAGGTCTTAGACTTGTACTCTGGCCTAATAGCTAAGGTCTTAGACTCGTACTCTGGCCTAATGGTTAAGGTCTTAGACTCGTACTCTGGCCTAATAGCTAAGGTCTTAGACTCGTGCTGTGGCCTAATGGTTAAGGTCTTAACTCTTACCCTGGCCTAATAGCTAAGGTCTTAGACTCGTGCTCTGGCCTAATGGTTAAGGTCTTAACTTTTACTCTGGCCTAATAGCTAAGGTCTTAACTCTTACTCTGGCCTAATAGCTAAGGTCTTAGCCTCGTACTCTGGCCTACTGGTTAAGGTCTTAACTCGTACTCTGGCCTAATGGTTAAGGTCTTAACTCTTACTCTGGCCTAATAGGAAAGGTCTTAGACTCGTACTGTGGCCTAATGGTTAAGGTCTCAACTTTTACTCTGGCCTATTAGCTAAGGTCTTAACTCATACTCTCGCCTTAATAGCTAAGGTCTTAGACTCGTACTCTGGCCTACTGGTTAAGGTCTTACCTCTTACTCTGGCCTAATAGCTAAGGTCTTAGACTCGTACTCTGGCCTAATAGCTAAGGTCTTAAGTCTTACTCTGGCCTAATAGCTAAGGTCTTAGACTCGTACTCTGGTCTACTGGTTAAGGTCTTAACTCTTACTCTGGCCTACTGGTTAAGGTCTTAACTCTTACTCTGGCCTAATAGCTAAGGTCTTAACTCTTACTCTGGCCTAATAGCTAAGGTCTTGGACTCGTACTCTGACCTAATGGTTAAGGTCTTAACTCTTACTCTGGCCTACTGGTTAAGGTCTTAACTCTTACTCTGGCCTAATAGCTAAGGTCTTACACTCGTACTCTGGCTTAATGGTTAAGGTCTTAACTCTTTCTCTGGCCTAATAGCTAAGGTCTTAACTCTTACTCTGGCCTACTGGTTAAGGTCTTAACTCTTGCTCTGCCCTAATAGCTAAGGTCTTAGACTCGTACTCTGGCCTAATAGCTAAGGTCTTAACTCTTACTCTTGCCTAATAGCTAAGGTCTTAGACTCGTACTCTGGCCTACTGGTTAAGGTCTTAACTCTTACTCTGGCCTAATAGCTAAGGTCTCAACTCTTACTCTGTCCTAATAGCTAAGGTCTTAACTCTTACTCTGGCCTAATAGCTAAGGTCTTAGACTCGTACTCTGGCCTAATGGTTAAGGTATTAACTCTTACTCTGGCCTACTGGTTAAGGTCTTAACTCTTACTCTGGCCTAATAGCTAAGGTCTTAGCTTCGTACTCTGGCCTAATGGTTAAGGTCTTAACTCGTACTCCGGCCAAATGGTTAAGGTCTTAACTCTTACTCTGGCCTAATAGCTAAGGTCTTAGACTCGTACTGTCGCCTAATGGTTAAGGTCTTAACTTTTACTCTGGCCTAATAGCGAAAGTTTTAACTCTTACTCTGGCCTAAAAGCTAAGGTCTTAGCCTCGTACTCTGGCCTACTGGTTAAGGTCTTAACTCTTACTCTGGCCTACTGGTTAAGGTCTTAACTCTTACTCTGGCCTAATAGCTAAGGTCTTAGACTTGTACTCTGGCCTAATAGCTAAGGTCTTAGACTCGTACTCTGGCATAATGGTTAAGGTCTTAACTCTTACTCTGGCCTACTGGTTAAGGTCTTAACTCTTACTCTGGCCTAATAGCTAAGGTCTTAGACTCGTACTCTGGCCTACTGGTTATGGTCTTAACTCTTACTCTGGCCTAATAGCTAAGGTCTTAACTCTTACTCTGGCCTAATAGCTAAGGTCTTAGACTCGTACTCTGACCTAATGGATAAGGTATTAACTCTTACTCTGGCCTACTGGTTAAGGTCTTCACCCTTACTCTGGCATATTAGCTAAGGTCTTAGACTCGTACTCTGGCCTAATGGTTAAGGTCTTAACTCTTACTCTGGCCTAAAAGCTAGGGTCTTAACTCTTACTCTGGCCTAATAGCTAAGGTCTTAGACTTGTACTCTGGCCTAATAGCTAAGGTCTTAGACTCGTACTCTGGCCTAATGGTTAAGGTCTTAGACTCGTACTCTGGCCTAATAGCTAAGGTCTTAGACTCGTGCTGTGGCCTAATGGTTAAGGTCTTAACTCTTACCCTGGCCTAATAGCTAAGGTCTTAGACTCGTGCTCTGGCCTAATGGTTAAGGTCTTAACTTTTACTCTGGCCTAATAGCTAAGGTCTTAACTCTTACTCTGGCCTAATAGCTAAGGTCTTAGCCTCGTACTCTGGCCTACTGGTTAAGGTCTTAACTCGTACTCTGGCCTAATGGTTAAGGTCTTAACTCTTACTCTGGCCTAATAGGTAAGGTCTTAGACTCGTACTGTGGCCTAATGGTTAAGGTCTCAACTTTTACTCTGGCCTATTAGCTAAGGTCTTAACTCATACTCTCGCCTTAATAGCTAAGGTCTTAGACTCGTACTCTGGCCTACTGGTTAAGGTCTTACCTCTTACTCTGGCCTAATAGCTAAGGTCTTAGACTCGTACTCTGGCCTAATAGCTAAGGTCTTAAGTCTTACTCTGGCCTAATAGCTAAGGTCTTAGACTCGTACTCTGGTCTACTGGTTAAGGTCTTAACTCTTACTCTGGCCTACTGGTTAAGGTCTTAACTCTTACTCTGGCCTAATAGCTAAGGTCTTAACTCTTACTCTGGCCTAATAGCTAAGGTCTTGGACTCGTACTCTGACCTAATGGTTAAGGTCTTAACTCTTACTCTGGCCTACTGGTTAAGGTCTTAACTCTTACTCTGGCCTAATAGCTAAGGTCTTACACTCGTACTCTGGCTTAATGGTTAAGGTCTTAACTCTTTCTCTGGCCTAATAGCTAAGGTCTTAACTCTTACTCTGGCCTACTGGTTAAGGTCTTAACTCTTGCTCTGCCCTAATAGCTAAGGTCTTAGACTCGTACTCTGGCCTAATAGCTAAGGTCTTAACTCTTACTCTTGCCTAATAGCTAAGGTCTTAGACTCGTACTCTGGCCTACTGGTTAAGGTCTTAACTCTTACTCTGGCCTACTGGTCAAGGTCTCAACTCTTACTCTGGCCTAATAGCTAAGGTCTTAACTCTTACTCTGGCCTAATAGCTAAGGTCTTAGGCTCGTACTCTGGCCTAATGGTTAAGGTCTTAACTCTTACTCTGGCCTACTGGTTAAGGTCTTAACTCTTACTCTGGTCTAATAGCTAAGGTCTTAGACTCGTACTCTGGCCTAATGGTTAAGGTCCTAACTCTTACTCTGGCCTAATAGCTAAGGTCTTAGACTTGTACTCTGGCCTACTG
The DNA here is from genome assembly GCF_964204655.1 of Triturus cristatus. NCBI lineage: Eukaryota > Metazoa > Chordata > Amphibia > Caudata > Salamandridae > Triturus > Triturus cristatus. The sequence goes on along the minus strand of NC_140591.1, from coordinate 895,402,619 downwards.
GTTAAGGTCTTAACTCTTACTCTGGCCTACTGGTTAAGGTCTTAACTCTTACTCTGGCCTAATAGCTAAGGTCTTAGACTCGTACTCTGGCCTAATGGTTAAGGTCTTAACTCTTACTCTGGCCTACTGGTTAAGGTCTTAACTCTTACTCTGGCCTAATAGCTAAGGTCTTAACTCTTACTCTGGCCTAATAGCAAAGGTCTTAGACACGTAATCTGGTCTAATAGCTAAGGTCTTAACTCTTGATCTGGCCTAGTAGCTAAGGTTTTAGACTCGTACTATGGCCTACAGGTTAAGGTCTTAACTCTTACTCTGGCCTACTGGTTAAGGTCTTAACTCTTACTCTGGCCTAATAGCTAAGGTCTTAGACTCATACTCTGGCCTAGTAGCTAAGGTCTTAGACTCGTACTCTGGCCTAATAGCTAAGGTCTTAGACTCGTACTCTGGCCTAATGGTTAAGGTCTTACCTCTTACTCTGGCCTACTGGTTAAGGTCTTAACTGTTACTCTGGCCTAATAGCTAAGGTCTTAACTCTTACTCTGGCCTAATAGCTAAGGTCTTAGACTCGTACTCTGGCCTAATGGTTAAGGTCTTAACTCTTACTCTGGCCTAATAGCTAAGGTCTCAACTCTTACTCTGTGCTAATAGCTAAGGTCTTAACTCTTACTCTGGCCTAATAGCTAAGGTCTTAGACTCGTACTCTGGCCTAATTGTTAAGGTCTTAACTCTTACTCTGGCCTACTGTTTAAGGTCTTAACTCTTACTCTGGCCTAATAGCTAAGGTCTTAACGCTTACTCTGGCCTAATAGCTAAGGTCTTAACTCTTACTCTGGCCTAATAGCTAAGGTCTTAGACTCGTACTCTGGCCTAATTGGTAAGGTCTTAACTCTTACTCTGTCCTACTGGTTAAGGTCTTAACTCTTACTCTGGCCTAATAGCTAAGGTCTTAGCTTCATACTCTGGCCTACTGGTTAAGGTCTTAACTCGTACTCTGGCCTAATGGTTAAGGTCTTAACGCTTACTCTACTCTAATAGCTAAGGTCTTAGATTCGTACTCTGGCCTAATAGCTAAGGTCTTAGACTCGTACTCTGGCCTAATGGTTAAGGTCTTAACTCTTACTCTGGCCTAATAGCTAAGGTCTTAGACTCGTACTGTGGCCTAATGGTTAAGGTCTTAAGTTTTACTCTGGCCTAATAGCTAAGGTTTTAACTCTTACTCTGGCTTAATAGCTAAGGTCTTAGCCTCATACTCTGGCCCACTGGTTAAGGTCTTAACTCTTACTCTGGCCTACTGGTTAAGATCTTAACTCTTACTCTGGCCTAATAGCTAAGGTCTTAGACTCGTACTCTGGCCTAATAGCTAAGGTCTTAGACTCGTACTCTGGCCTAATGGTTAAGGTCTTAACTCCTACTCTGGCCTAATAGCTAAGGTCTTAGACTCGTACTCTGGCCTAATGGTTAAGGTCTTAACTTTTACTCTGGCCTAATAGCTAAGGTCTTAACACTTACACTGGACTAATAGCTAAGGTGTTAGACTCGTACTCTGGCCTATTGGTTAAGGTCTTAACTCTTACTCTGGCCTACTGGTTAAGGTCTTAACTCTTACTCTGGCCTAATAGCTAAGGTCTTAACTCTTACTCTGGCCTACTGGTTAAGGTCTTAACTCATACTCTGGCCTAATAGCTAAGGTCTTACACTCGTACTCTGGCTTAATGGTTAAGGTCTTAACTCTTTCTCTGGCCTAATAGCTAAGGTCTTAACTCTTACTCTGGCCTACTGGTTAAGGTCTTAACTCGAGCTCTGCCCTAATAGCTAAGGTCTTAGACTCGTACTCTGGCCTAATAGCTAAGGTCTTAACTCTTACTCTTGCCTAATAGCTAAGGTCTTAGACTCGTACTCTGGCCTACTGGTTAAGGTCTTAACTCTTACTCTGGCCTACTGGTCAAGGTCTCAACTCTTACTCTGGCCTAATAGCTAAGGTCTTAACTCTTACTCTGGCCTAATAGCTAAGGTCTTAGGCTCGTACTCTGGCCTAATGGTTAAGGTCTTAACTCTTACTCTGGCCTACTGGTTAAGGTCTTAACTCTTACTCTGGTCTAATAGCTAAGGTCTTAGACTCGTACTCTGGTCTAATGGTTACGCTTTTAACTCTTACTCTGGCCTAATAGCTAAGGTTTTAACTCTTACTCTGGCCTAATAGCTTAGTCCTAGACTCGTACTCTGGCCTAATGGTTAAGGTCTTAACTCTTACTCTGGCCTAATAGCAAAGGGCTTAGACTCGTACTCTGGCCTAATGGTTAACGTCTTAACTTTTACTCTGGCCTAATAGCTAAGGTCTTAACTCTTACTCTGGCCTAATAGCTAAGGTCTTAGCTTCGTACTCTGGCCTACTGGTTAAGGTCTTAACTCGTACTCTGGCCTAATGGTTAAGGTCTTAACGCTTACTCTGCTCTAATAGCTAAGGTCTTAGACTCGTACTCTGGCCTAATAGCTAAGGTCTTAGACTCGTACTCTACCCTAATGGTTAAGGTCTTACCTCTTACTCTGGCCTAATAGCTAAGGTCTTAGACTTGTACTGTGGCCTAATGGTTAAGGTCTTAACTTTTACTCTGGCCTAATAGCTAAGGTTTTAACTCTTACTCTGGCCTAATAGCTAAGGTCTTAGCCTCGTAATCTGGCCTACTGGTTAAGGTCTTAACTCTTACTCTGGCCTACTGGTTAAGGTCTTAACTCTTACTCTGGCCTAATAGCTAAGGTCTTAACTCTTACTCTGGCCTAATAGCTAAGGTCTTAGACTCGTACCCTGGCCTAATGGTTAAGGTCTTAACTTTTACTCTGGCCTAATATATAAGGTCTTAACTCTTACACTGGACTAATAGCTAAGGTCTTAAACTCGTACTCTGGCCTATTGGTTAAGGTCTTAACACTTACTCTGGCCTACTGGTTAAGGTTTTAACTCTTACTCTGGCCTAATAGCTAAGGTCTTAGCCTCGTACTCTGGCCTACTGGTTAAGGTCTTAACTCTTACTCTGGCCTAATAGCTAAGGTCTTAACTCTTACTCTGGCCTAATAGCTAAGGTCTTAGACTCGTACTCTGGCCTAATAGCTAAGGTCCTAGAATCGTACTCTGGCCTAATGGTTAAGGTCTTAACTTTTACTCTGGCCTAATAGCTAAGGTCTTAACTCTTACTCTGGCCTAATAGCTAAGGTCTTAGCTTCGTACTCTGGCCTAATGGTTAAGGTCTTAACTCGTACTCTGGCCAAATGGTTAAGGTCTTAACTCTTACTCTGGCCTAATAGCTAAGGTCTTAGACTCGTACTGTCGCCTAATGGTTAAGGTCTTAACTTTTACTCTGGCCTAATAGCGAAAGTTTTAACTCTTACTCTGGCCTAAAAGCTAAGGTCTTAGCCTCGTACTCTGGCCTACTGGTTAAGGTCTTAACTCTTACTCTGGCCTACTGGTTAAGGTCTTAACTCTTACTCTGGCCTAATAGCTAAGGTCTTAGACTCGTACTCTGGCCTAATAGCTAAGGTCTTAGACTCGTACTCTGGCATAATGGTTAAGGTCTTAACTCTTACTCTGGCCTACTGGTTAAGGTCTTAACTCTTACTCTGGCCTAATAGCTAAGGTCTTAGACTCGTACTCTTGCCTACTGGTTATGGTCTTAACTCTTACTCTGGCCTAATAGCTAAGGTCTTAACTCTTACTCTGGCCTAATAGCTAAGGTCTTAGACTCGTACTCTGACCTAATGGATAAGGTATTAACTCTTACTCTGGCCTACTGGTTAAGGTCTTCACCCTTACTCTGGCATATTAGCTAAGGTCTTAGACTCGTACTCTGGCCTAATGGTTAAGGTCTTAACTCTTACTCTGGCCTAAAAGCTAGGGTCTTAACTCTTACTCTGGCCTAATAGCTAAGGTCTTAGACTTGTACTCTGGCCTAATAGCTAAGGTCTTAGACTCGTACTCTGGCCTAATGGTTAAGGTCTTAGACTCGTACTCTGGCCTAATAGCTAAGGTCTTAGACTCGTGCTGTGGCCTAATGGTTAAGGTCTTAACTCTTACCCTGGCCTAATAGCTAAGGTCTTAGACTCGTGCTCTGGCCTAATGGTTAAGGTCTTAACTTTTACTCTGGCCTAATAGCTAAGGTCTTAACTCTTACTCTGGCCTAATAGCTAAGGTCTTAGCCTCGTACTCTGGCCTACTGGTTAAGGTCTTAACTCGTACTCTGGCCTAATGGTTAAGGTCTTAACTCTTACTCTGGCCTAATAGGTAAGGTCTTAGACTCGTACTGTGGCCTAATGGTTAAGGTCTCAACTTTTACTCTGGCCTATTAGCTAAGGTCTTAACTCATACTCTCGCCTTAATAGCTAAGGTCTTAGACTCGTACTCTGGCCTACTGGTTAAGGTCTTAACTCTTACTCTGGTCTACTTGTTAAGGTCTTAACTCTTACTCTGGCCTAATAGCTAAGGTCTTAGACTCGTACTCTGGCCTAATAGCTAAGGTCTTAGACTCGTACTATGGCCTAATGGTTAAGGTCTTAACTCTTACACTGGCCTAATAGCTATGGTCTTAACTCTTACTCTGGCCTACTGGTTAAGGTCTTAACTCTTACTCTGGCCTACTGGTTAAGGTCTTAACTCTTACTATGGCCTAATAGCTAAGGTCTTAGACTCGTACTCTGGCCTAATAGCTGAGGTCTTAACTCTTACTCTGGCCTAATAGCTAACGTCTTAGACTCAAACTCTGGCCTACTGGTTAAGGTCTTAACTCTTACTCTGGCCTACTGGTTAAGGTCTTAACTCTTACCTTGGCCTAATAGCTAAGGTCTTAGACTTGTACTCTGGCCTAATGGTTAAGGTCTTAACTCTTACTCTGGCCTAATAGCTAAGGTCTTAACTCTTAATCTGGCCTACTGGTTAAGGTCTTAACTCTTACTCTGGCCTACTGGTTAAGGTCTTAACTCTTACTATGGCCTAATAGCTAAGGTCTTAGACTCGTACTCTGGCCTAATAGCTAAGGTCTTAACTCTTACTCTGGACTAATAGCTAAGGTCTTAGACTCGTGCTCTGGCCTACTGGTTAAGGTCTTAACTCTTACTCTGGCCTACTGGTTATGGTCTTAACTCTTACTCTGGCCTAATAGCTAAGGTCTTAGCCTCGAACTCTGGCCTAATGGTTAAGTTCTTAACTCTTACTCTGGCCTACTGGTTAAGGTCTTAACTCTTACGCTGGCCTAATTGCTAAGGTCTTAACTCTTACTCTGGCCTAATAGCTATGGTCCTAGACTCGTACTCTGGCCTAATGGTTAAGGTTTTAACTCTTACTCTGGCCTACTGGTTAAGGTCTTAACTCTTACTCTGGCCTAATAGCTAAGGTCTTAGACTCGTACTCTGGCCTAATGGTTAAGGTCTTAACTCTTACTCTGGCCTAATAGCTAAGATCTTAGACTCGTGCTCTGGCCTATTGGTTAAGGTCTTATCTCTTACTCTGGCCTACTGGTTAAGGTCTTAACTCTTACTCTGGCCTAATAGCTAAGGTCTTAGACTCGTACTCTGGCCTAATGGTTAAGGTCTCAACTCTTACTCTGGCCTAATAGCTAAGGTCTTAACTCTTAATCTGGCCTAATAGCTAAGGTCTTAGACTCGTACTCTGGCCTAATGGTTAAGGTCTTAACTCTTACTCTGGCCGACTGGTTAAGGTCTTAACTCTTACTCTGGCCTAATAGCAAAGGTCTTAGACTCGTGCTCTGGCCTAATATAGCTAAGGTCTTAGACTTGTACACTGGCCTAATGGTTAAGGTCTTAACTCTTACTCTGGCCTAATAGCTAAGGTCTTAACTCTTACTCTGGCCTACTGGTTAAGGTCTTACCTCTTACTCTGGCCTAATAGCTAAGGTCTTAGACTCGTACTCTGGCCTAATAGCTAAGGTCTTAACTCTTACTCTGGCCTAATAGCTAAGGTCTTAGACTCATAATCTGGCCTACTGGTTAAGGTCTTAACTCTAACTCTGGCCTACTGGTTAAGGTCTTAACTCTTACTCTGGCCTAATAGCTAAGGTCTTAACTCTTAATCTGGCCTAATAGCTAAGGTCTTGGACTCGTACTCTGACCTAATGGTTAAGGTCTTAACTCTTACTCTGGCCTACTGGTTAAGGTCTTAACTCTTACTCTGGCCTAATAGCTAAGGTCTTACACTCGTACTCTGGCCGAATGGTTAAGGTCTTAACTCTTACTCTGGCCTAATAGCTAAGGTCTTAACACTTACTCCTGCCTACTGGTTAAGGTCTTAACTCTTACTCTGCCCTAATAGCTAAGGTCTTAGACTCGTACTCTGGCCTAATAGCTAAGGTCTTAACTCTTACTCTTGCCTAATAGCTAAGGTCTTAGACTCGTACTCTGGCCTAATGGTTAAGGTCTTAACTCTTACTCTGGCCTACTGGTTAAGGTCTTAACTCTTACTCTGGCCTAATAGCTAAGGTCTTACACTCGTACTCTGGCCGAATGGTTAAGGTCTTAACTCTTACTCTGGCCTAATAGCTAAGGTCTTAACACTTACTCCTGCCTACTGGTTAAGGTCTTAACTCTTACTCTGCCCTAATAGCTAAGGTCTTAGACTCGTACTCTGGCCTAATAGCTAAGGTCTTAACTCTTACTCTTGCCTAATAGCTAAGGTCTTAGACTCGTACTCTGGCCTACTGGTTAAGGTCTTAACTCTTACTCTGGCCTACTGGTTAAGGTCTTAACTCTTACTCTGGTCTAATAGCTAAGGTCTTAGACTCGTACTCTGGCCTAATGGTTAAGGTCCTAACTCTTACTCTGGCCTAATAGCTAAGGTCTTAGACTTGTACTCTGGCCTACTGGTTAAGGTCTTAACTCTTACTCTGGCCTACTGGTTAAGGTCTTAACTCTTACTCTGGCCTAATAGCTAAGGTCTTACACTCGTACTCTGGCCTAATGGTTAAGGTCTTAACTCTTACTCTGGCCTAATAGCTAAGGTCTTAACACTTACTCTGGCCTACTGGTTAAGGTCTTAACTCTTACTCTGGCCTAATAGCTAAGGTCTTAGACTCTTACTCTGGCGTAATGGTTAAGGTCTTAACTCTTACTCTGGCCTACTGGTTAAGGTCTTAACTCTTACTCTGGTCTAATAGCTAAGGTCTTAGACTCGTACTCTGGCCTAATGGTTAAGGTCCTAACTCTTACTCTGGCCTAATAGCTAAGGTCTTAGACTTGTACTCTGGCCTACTGGTTAAGGTCTTAACTCTTACTCTGGCCTACTGGTTAAGGTCTTAACTCTTACTCTGGCCTAATAGCTAAGGTCTTAGACTCGTACTCTGGCCTAATGGTTAAGGTCTTAACTCTTACTCTGGCCTACTGGTTAAGGTCTTAACTCTTACTCTGGCCTAATAGCTAAGGTCTTAGACTCGTACTCTGGCCTAATGGTTAAGGTATTAACTCTTACTCTGGCCCACTGGTTAAGGTCTTAACTCTTACTCTGACCTAATAGCTAAGGTCTTAGACTCGTACTCTGGCCTAATGGTTAAGGTCTTAACTCTTTCTATGGCCTAATAGCTAAGGTCTTAGACTCGTACTCTGGCCTTCTGGTTAAGGTCTTAACTCTTACTTTGGCCTACTGGTTAAGGTCTTAACTCTTACTCTGGCCTAATAGCTGAGGTCTTAGACTCATACTCTGGCCTAATGGTTAAGGTCTTAACTCTTACTCTGGCCTACTGGTTAAGGTCTTCACACTTACTCTGGCCTAATAGCTAAGGTCTTAGGCTCGTACTCTGGCCTACTGGTTAAGGTCTTAACTCTTACTCTGGCCTAATAGCTAAGGTATTAACTCTTACTCTGGCCTACTGGTTAAGGTCTTACCTCTTACTCTGGCCTAATAGCTAAGGTCTTAGACTCGTACTCTGGCCTAATAGCTAAGGTCTTAACTCTTACTCTGGCCTAATAGCTAAGGTCTTAGACTCGTACTCTGGCCTACTGGTTAAGGTCTTAACTCTTACTCTGGCCTACTGGTTAAGGTCTTAACTCTTACTCTGGCCTAATAGCTAAGGTCTTAACTCTTACTCTGGCCTAATAGCTAAGGTCTTGGACTCGTACTCTGACCTAATGGTTAAGGTCTTAACTATTACTCTGGCCTACTGGTTAAGGTTTTAACTCTTACTCTGGCCTAATAGCTAAGGTCTTACACTCGTACTCTGGCCTAATGGTTAAGGTCTTAACTCTTACTCTGGCCTAATAGCTAAGGTCTTAACTCTTACTCTGGCCTACTGGTTAAGGTCTTAACTCTTACTCTGCCCTAATAGCTAAGGTCTTAGACTCGTACTCTGGCCTAATAGCTAAGGTCTTAACTCTTACTCTTGCCTAATAGCTAAGGTATTAGACTCGTACTCTGGCCTAATGGTTAAGGTCTTAACTCTTACTCTGGCCTACTGGTCAAGGTCTCAACTCTTACTCTGGCCTAATAGCTAAGGTCTTAACTCTTACTCTGGCCTAATAGCTAAGGTCTTAGACTCGTACTCTGGCCTAATGGTTAAGGTCTTAACTCTTACTCTGGCCTACTGATTAAGGTCTTAACTCTTACTCTGGTCTAATAGCTAAGGTCTTAGACACGTACTCTGGCCTAATGGTTAAGGTCCTAACTCTTACTCTGGCCTAATAGCTAAGGTCTTGGACTCGTACTCTGACCTAATGGTTAAGGTCTTAACTCTTACTCTGGCCTACTGGTTAAGGTTTTAACTCTTACTCTGGCCTAATAGCTAAGGTCTTACACTCGTACTCTGGCCTAATGGTTAAGGTCTTAACTCTTACTCTGGCCTAATAGCTAAGGTCTTAACTCTTACTCTGGCCTACTGGTTAAGGTCTTAACTCTTACTCTGCCCTAATAGCTAAGGTCTTAGACTCGTACTCTGGCCTAATAGCTAATGTCTTAGCTCTTACTCTTGCCTAATAGCTAAGGTCTTAGACTCTTACTCTGGCCTACTGGTCAAGGTCTCAACTCTTACTCTGGCCTAATAGCTAAGGTCTTAACTCTTACTCTGGCCTAATAGCTAAGGTCTTAGACTCGTACTCTGGCCTACTGGTTAAGGTCTTAACTCTTACTCTGGCCTACTGGTTAAGGTCTTAACTCTTACTCTGGTCTAATAGCTAAGGTCTTAGACACGTACTCTGGCCTAATGGTTAAGGTCCTAACTCTTACTCTGGCCTAATAGCTAAGGTCTTAGACTTGTACTCTGGCCTACTGGTTAAGGTCTTAACTCTTACTCTGGCCTACTGGTTAAGGTCTTAACTCTTACTCTGGCCTAATAGCTAAGGTGTTAGACTCGTACTCTGGCCTAATGGTTAAGGTCTTAACTCTTACTCTGGCCTACTGGTTAAGGTCTTAACTCTTACTCTGGCCTAATAGCTAAGGTCTTAACTCTTACTCTGGCCTAATAGCAAAGGTCTTAGACTCGTAATCTGGTCTAATAGCTAAGGTCTTAACTCTTAATCTGGCCTAGTAGCTAAGGTCTTAGACTCGTACTATGGCCTACAGGTTAAGGTCTTAACTCTTACTCTGGCCTACTGGTTAAGGTCTTAACTCTTACTCTGGCCTAATAGCTAAGGTCTTAGACTCGTACTCTGGCCTAGTAGCTAAGGTCTTAGACTCGTACTCTGGCCTAATAGCTAAGGTCTTAGACTCGTACTCTGGCCTAATGGTTAAGGTCTTACCTCTTACTCTGGCCTACTGGTTAAGGTCTTAACTGTTACTCTGGCCTAATAGCTAAGGTCTTAACTCTTACTCTGGCCTAATAGCTAAGGTCTTAGACTCGTACTCTGGCCTACTGGTTAAGGTCTTAACTCTTACTCTGGCCTAATAGCTAAGGTCTCAACTCTTACTCTGTCCTAATAGCTAAGGTCTTAACTCTTACTCTGGCCTAATAGCTAAGGTCTTAGACTCGTACTCTGGCCTAATGGTTAAGGTATTAACTCTTACTCTGGCCTACTGGTTAAGGTCTTAACTCTTACTCTGGCCTAATAGCTAAGGTCTTAGACTCGTACTCTGGCCTAATGGTTAAGGTCTTAACTCTTACTCTGGCCTAATAGCTAAGGTCTTAGACTCGTACTCTGGCCTTCTGGTTAAGGTCTTAACTCTTACTTTGGCCTACAGGTTAAGGTCTTAACTCTTACTCTGGCCTAATAGCTGAGGTCTTAGACTCATACTCTGGCCTAATGGTTAAGGTCTTAACTCTTACTCTGGCCTACTGGTTAAGGTCTTCACACTTACTCTGGCCTAATAGCTAAGGTCTTAGACTCGTACTCTGGCCTACTGGTTAAGGTCTTAACTCTTACTCTGGCCTAATAGCTAAGGTATTAACTCTTACTCTGGCCTACTGGTTAAGGTCTTACCTCTTACTCTGGCCTAATAGCTAAGGTCTTAGACTCGTACTCTGGCCTAATAGCTAAGGTCTTAACTCTTATTCTGGCCTAATAGCTAAGGTCTTAGACTTGTACTCTGGCCTACTGGTTAAGGTCTTAACTCTTACTCTGGCCTACTGGTTAAGGTCTTAACTCTTACTCTGGCCTAATAGCTAAGGTCTTAACTCTTACTCTGGCCTAATAGCTAAGGTCTTGGACTCGTACTCTGACCTAATGGTTAAGGTCTTAACTCTTACTCTGGCCTACTGGTTAAGGTTTTAACTCTTACTCTGGCCTAATAGCTAAGGTCTTACAATCGTACTCTGGCCTAATGGTTAAGGTCTTAACTCTTACTCTGGCCTAATAGCTAAGGTCTTAACTCTTACTCTGGCCTACTGGTTAAGGTCTTAACTCTTACTCTGCCCTAATAGCTAAGGTCTTAGACTCGTACTCTGGCCTAATAGCTAAGGTCTTAACTCTTACTCTTGCCTAATAGCTAAGGTCTTAGACTCGTACTCTGGCCTACTGGTTAAGGTCTTAACTCTTACTCTGGCCTACTGGTCAAGGTCTCAACTCTTACTCTGGCCTAATAGCTAAGGTCTTAACTCTTACTCTGGCCTAATAGCTAAGGTCTTAGACTCGTACTCTGGCCTAATGGTTAAGGTCTTAACTCTTACTCTGGCCTACTGGTTAAGGTCTTAACTCTTACTCTGGTCTAATAGCTAAGGTCTTAGACACGTACTCTGGCCTAATGGTTAAGGTCCTAACTCTTACTCTGGCCTAATAGCTAAGGTCTTAGACTTGTACTATGGCCTACTGGTTAAGGTCTTAACTCTTACTCTGGCCTACTGGTTAAGGTCTTAACTCTTACTCTGGCCTAATAGCTAAGGTCTTAGACTCGTACTCTGGCCTAATGGTTAAGGTCTTAACTCTTACTCTGGCCTACTGGTTAAGGTCTTAACTCTTACTCTGGCCTAATCGCTAAGGTCTTAACTCTTACTCTGGCCTAATAGCAAAGGTCTTAGACTCGTAATCTGGTCTAATAGCTAAGGTCTTAACTCTTAATCTGGCCTAGTAGCTAAGGTCTTAGACTCGTACTATGGCCTACAGGTTAAGGTCTTAACTCTTACTCTGGCCTACTGGTTAAGGTCCTAACTCTTACTCTGGCCTAATAGCTAAGGTCTTAGACTCGTACTCTGGCCTAGTAGCTAAGGTCTTAGACTCGTACTCTGGCCTAATAGCTAAGGTCTTAGACTCGTACTCTGGCCTAATGGTTAAGGTCTTACCTCTTACTCTGGCCTACTGGTTAAGGTCTTAACTGTTACTCTGGCCTAATAGCTAAGGTCTTAACTCTTACTCTGGCCTAATAGCTAAGGTCTTAGACTCGTACTCTGGCCTACTGGTTAAGGTCTTAACTCTTACTCTGGCCTAATAGCTAAGGTCTCAACTCTTACTCTGTCTTAATAGCTAAGGTCTTAACTCTTACTCTGGCCTAATAGCTAAGGTCTTAGACTCGTACTCTGGCCTAATGGTTAAGGACTTAACTCTTACTCTGGCCTACTGGTTAAGGTCTTAACTCTTACTCTGGCCTAATAGTTAAGGTCTTAGACTCGTACTCTGGCCTAATGGTTAAGGTCTTAACTCTTACTCTGATCTAATAGCTAAGGTCTTAGACTCGTACTCTGGCCTACTGGTTAAGGTCTTAACTCTTACTTTGGCCTACTGGTTAAGGTCTTAACTCTTACTCTGGCCTAATAGCTGATGTCTTAGACTCATACTCTGGCCTAATGGTTAAGGTCTTAACTCTTACTCTGGCCTACTTGTTAAGGTCTTAACTCTTACTCTGGCCTAATAGCTAAGGTCTTAACGCTTACTCTGGCCTAATAGCTAAGGTCTTAACTCTTACTCTGGCCTAATAGCTAAGGTCTTAGACTCGTACTCTGGCCTAATGGGTAAGGTCTTAACTCTTACTCTGGCCTACTGGTTAAGGTCTTAACTCTTACTCTGGCCTAATAGCTAAGGTCTTAGCTTCGTACTCTGGTCTAATGGTTAAGCTTTTAACTCCTACTCTGGCCTAATAGCTAAGGTTTTAACTCTTACTCTGGCCTAATAGCTAAGGTCTTAGACTCGTACTCTGGCCTAATAGCTAAGGTCCTAGACTCGTACTCTGGCCTAATGGTTAAGTTCTTAACTCTTACTCTGGCCTAATAGCTAAGGCCTTAGACTCGTACTCTGGCCTAATGGTTAACGTCTTAAGTTTTACTCTGGCCTAATAGCTAAGGTCTTAACTCTTACTCTGGCCTAATAGCTAAGGTCTTAGCCTCGTACTCTGGCCTACTGGTTAAGGTCTTAACTCGTACTCTGGCCTAATGGTTAAGGTCTTAACGCTTACCCTGCTCTAATAGCTAAGGTCTTAGACTCGTACTCTGGCCTAATAGCTAAGGTCTTAGACTTGTACTCTACCCTAATGGTTAAGGTCTTAACTCTTACTCTGGCCTAATAGCTAAGGTCTTAGACTTGTACTGTGGCCTAATGGTTAAGGTCTTAACTTTTACTCTGGCCTAATAGCTAAGGTTTTAACTCTTACTCTGGCCTAATAGCTAAGGTCTTAGCCTCGTTCTCTGGCCTACTGGTTAAGGTCTTAACTCTTACTCTGGCCTACTGGTTAAGGTCTTAACTCTTACTCTGGCCTAATAGCTAAGGTCTCAACTCTTACTCTGTCCTAATAGCTAAGGTCTTAACTCTTACTCTGGCCTAATAGCTAAGGTCTTAGACTCGTACTCTGGCCTAATGGTTAAGGTCTTAACTCTTACTCTGGCCTACTGGTTAAGGTCTTAACTCTTACTCTGGCCTAATAGCTAAGGTCTTAGACTTGTACTGTGGCCTAATGTTTAAGGTCTTAACATTTACTCTGGCCTAATAGCTAAGGTCTTAACTCCTACTCTGGCCTAATAGCTAAGGTCTTAGACTCGTACTCTGGCCTAATGGTTAAGGTCTTAACTCTTACTCTGGCCTAATAGCTAAGGTCTTAGACTCGTACTCTGGCCTAATGGTTAAGGTCTTAACTCTTACTCCGGCCTACTGGTTAAGGTCTTAACTCTTACTCTGGCCTAATAGCTAAGGTCTTAGACTCATACTCTGGCCTAATAGCCAAGGTCTTAGACTTGTACTCTGGCCTACAGGTTAAGGTCTTAACTCTTACTCTGGCCTACTGGTTAAGGTCTTAACTCGTACTCTGGCCTAATAGCTAAGGTCTTAGACTCGTACTCTGGTCTAATGGTTAAGCTTTTAACTCCTACTCTGGCCTAATAGCTAGGGTTTTAACTCTTACTCTGGCCTAATAGCTTAGTCCTAGACTCGTACTCTGGCCTAATGGTTAAGGTCTTAACTCTTACTCTGGCCTAATAGCAAAGGGCTTAGACTCGTACTCTGGCCTAATGGTTAACGTCTTAACTTTTACTCTGGCCTAATAGCTAACGTCTTAACTCTTACTCTGGCCTAATAGCTAAGGTCTTAGCTTCGTACTCTGGCCTACTGGTTAAGGTCTTAACTCGTACTCTGGCCTAATGGTTAAGGTCTTAACGCTTACTCTGCTCTAATAGCTAAGGTCTTAGACTCGTACTCTGGCCTAATAGCTAAGGTCTTAGACTCGTACTCTACCCTAATGGTTAAGGTCTTAACTCTTACTCTGGCCTAATAGCTAAGGTCTTAGACTTGTACTGTGGCCTAATGGTTAAGGTCTTAACTTTTACTCTGGCCTAATAGCTAAGGTTTTAACTCTTACTCTGGCCTAATAGCTAAGGTCTTAGCCTCGTACTCTGGCCTACTGGTTAAGGTCTTAACTCTTACTCTGGCCTACTGGTTAAGGTCTTAACTGTTACTCTGGCCTAATAGCTAAGGTCTTAACTCTTACTCTGGCCTAATAGCTAAGGTCTTAGACTCGTACTCTGGCCTAATGGTTAAGGTCTTAACTTTTACTCTGGCCTAATATATAAGGTCTTAACTCTTACACTGGACTAATAGCTAAGGTCTTAAACTCGTACTCTGGCCTATTGGTTAAGGTCTTAACACTTACTCTGGCCTACTGGTTAAGGTCTTAACTCTTACTCTGGCCTAATAGCTAAGGTCTTAGACTCGTACTCTGGCCTAATGGTTAAGGTCTTAACTCTTACTCTGGCCTAATAGCTAAGGTCTTAACTCTTACTCTGGCCTAATAGTTAAGGTCTTAGACTCGTACTCTGGCCTAATAGCTAAGGTCCTAGAATCGTACTCTGGCCTAATGGTGAAGGTCTTAACTTTTACTCTGGCCTAATAGCTAAGGTCTTAACTCTTACTCTGGCCTAATAGCTAAGGTCTTAGCTTCGTACTCTGGCCTACTGGTTAAGGTCTTAACTCGTACTCTGGCCAAATGGTTAAGGTCTTAACGCTTACTCTGCTCTAATAGCTAAGGTCTTAGACTCATACTCTGGCCTAATAGCTAAGGTCTTAGACTCGTACTCTGGCCTAATGGTTAAGGTCTTAACTCGTACTCTGGCCTAATAGCTAAGGTCTTAGACTCGTACTCTGGCCTAATGGTTAAGGTCTTAACTTTTACTCTGGCCTAATAGCGAAAGTTTTAACTCTTACTCTGGCCTAATAGCTAAGGTCTTAGCCTCGTACTCTGGCCTACTGGTTAAGGTCTTAACTCTTACTCTGGCCTACTGGTCTTAACTCTTACTCTGGCCTAATAGCTAAGGTCTTAACTCTTACTCTGGCCTAATAGCTAAGGTCTTAGACTCATACTCTGGCCTAATAGCTAAGGTCCTAGAATCGTACTCTGGCCTAATGGTTAAGGTCTTAACTTTTACTCTGGCCTAATAGCTAAGGTCTTAACTCTTACTCTGGCCTAATAGCTAAGGTCTTAGCTTCGTACTCTGGCCTAATGGTTAAGGTCTTAACTCGTACTCTGGCCAAATGGTTAACGTCTTAACGCTTACTCTGCTCTAATAGCTAAGGTCTTAGACTCGTACTCTGGCCTAATAGCTAAGGTCTTAGACTCGTACTCTGGCCTAATGGTTAAGGTCTTAACTCTTACTCTGGCCTAATAGCTAAGGTCTTAGACTCGTACTGTCGCCTAATGGTTAAGGTCTTAACTTTTACTCTGGCCTAATAGCGAAAGTTTTAACTCTTACTCTGGCCTAATAGCTAAGGTCTTAGCCTCGTACTCTGGCCTACTGGTTAAGGTCTTAACTGTTACTCTGGCCTACTGGTTAAGGTCTTAACTCTTACTCTGGCCTAATAGCGAAGGTCTTAGACTCGTACTCTGGCCTAATAGCTAAGGTCTTAGACTCGTACTCTGGCATAATGGTTAAGGTCTTAACTCTTACTCTGGCCTACTGGTTAAGGTCTTAACTCTTACTCTGGCCTAATAGCTAAGGTCTTAGACTCGTACTCTGGCCTACTGGTTATGGTCTTAACTCTTACTATGGCCTAATAGCTAAGGTCTTAACTCTTACTCTGGCCTAATAGCTAAGGTCTTGGACTCGTACTCTGACCTAATGGTTAAGGTCTTAACTCTTACTCTGGCCTACTGGTTAAGGTTTTAACTCTTACTCTGGCCTAATAGCTAAGGTCTTACAATCGTACTCTGGCCTAATGGTTAAGGTCTTAACTCTTACTCTGGCCTAATAGCTAAGGTCTTAACTCTTACTCTGGCCTACTGGTTAAGGTCTTAACTCTTACTCTGCCCTAATAGCTAAGGTCTTAGACTCGTACTCTGGCCTAATAGCTAAGGTCTTAACTCTTACTCTTGCCTAATAGCTAAGGTCTTAGACTCTTACTCTGGCCTACTGGTCAAGGTCTCAACTCTTACTCTGGCCTAATAGCTAAGGTCTTAACTCTTACTCTGGCCTAATAGCTAAGGTCTTAGACTCGTACTCTGGCCTAATGGTTAAGGTCTGAACTCTTACTCTGGCCTACTGGTTAAGGTCTTAACTCTTACTCTGGTCTAATAGCTAAGGTCTTAGACACGTACTCTGGCCTAATGGTTAAGGTCCTAACTCTTACTCTGGCCTAATAGCTAAGGTCTTAGACTTGTACTCTGGCCTACTGGTTAAGGTCTTAACTCTTACTCTGGCCTACTGGTTAAGGTCTTAACTCTTACTCTGGCCTAATAGCTAAGGTGTTAGACTCGTACTCTGGCCTAATGGTTAAGGTCTTAACTCTTACTCTGGCCTAATAGCTAAGGTCTTAACTCTTACTCTGGCCTAATAGCAAAGGTCTTAGATTCGTAATCTGGTCTAATAGCTAAGGTCTTAACTCTTAATCTGGCCTAGTAGCTAAGGTCTTAGACTCGTACTATGGCCTACAGGTTAAGGTCTTAACTCTTACTCTGGCCTACTGGTTAAGGTCTTAACTCTTACTCTGGCCTAATAGCTAAGGTCTTAGACTCGTACTCTGGCCTAGTAGCTAAGGTCTTAGACTCGTACTCTGGCCTAATAGCTAAGGTCTTAGACTCGTACTCTGGCCTAATGGTTAAGGTCTTACCTCTTACTCTGGCCTACTGGTTAAGGTCTTAACTGTTACTCTGGCCTAATAGCTAAGGTCTTAACTCTTACTCTGGCCTAATAGCTAAGGTCTTAGACTCGTACTCTGGCCTACTGGTTAAGGTCTTAACTCTTACTCTGGCCTAATAGCTAAGGTCTCAACTCTTACTCTGTCCTAATAGCTAAGGTCTTAACTCTTACTCTGGCCTAATAGCTAAGGTCTTAGACTCGTACTCTGGCCTAATGGTTAAGGTATTAACTCTTACTCTGGCCTACTGGTTAAGGTCTTAACTCTTACTCTGGCCTAATAGCTAAGGTCTTAGACTCGTACTCTGGCCTAATGGTTAAGGTCTTAACTCTTACTCTGGCCTAATAGCTAAGGTCTTAGACTCGTACTCTGGCCTTCTGGTTAAGGTCTTAACTCTTACTTTGGCCTACAGGTTAAGGTCTTAACTCTTACTCTGGCCTAATAGCTGAGGTCTTAGACTCATACTCTGGCCTAATGGTTAAGGTCTTAACTCTAACTCTGGCCTACTGGTTAAGGTCTTCACACTTACTCTGGCCTAATAGCTAAGGTCTTAGACTCGTACTCTGGCCTACTGGTTAAGGTCTTAACTCTTACTCTGGCCTAATAGCTAAGGTATTAACTCTTACTCTGGCCTACTGGTTAAGGTCTTACCTCTTACTCTGGCCTAATAGCTAAGGTCTTAGACTCGTACTCTGGCCTAATAGCTAAGGTCTTAACTCTTACTCTGGCCTAATAGCTAAGGTCTTAGACTCGTACTCTGGCCTACTGGTTAAGGTCTTAACTCTTACTCTGGCCTACTGGTTAAGGTCTTAACTCTTACTCTGGCCTAATAGCTAAGGTCTTAACTCTTACTCTGGCCTAATAGCTAAGGTCTTGGACTCGTACTCTGACCTAATGGTTAAGGTCTTAACTCTTACTCTGGCCTACTGGTTAAGGTTTTAACTCTTACTCTGGCCTAATAGCTAAGGTCTTACAATCGTACTCTGGCCTAATGGTTAAGGTCTTAACTCTTACTCTGCCTAATAGCTAAGGTCTTAACTCTTACTCTGGCCTACTGGTTAAAGTCTTAACTCTTACTCTGCCCTAATAGCTAAGGTCTTAGACTTGTACTCTGGCCTAATAGCTAAGGTCTTAACTCTTACTCTTGCCTAATAGCTAAGGTCTTAGACTCGTACTCTGACCTACTGGTTAAGGTCTTAACTCTTACTCTGGCCTACTGGTCAAGGTCTCAACTCTTACTCTGGCCTAATAGCTAAGGTCTTAACTCTTACTCTGGCCTAATAGCTAAGGTCTTAGACTCGTACTCTGGCCTAATGGTTAAGGTCTTAACTCTTACTCTGGCCTACTGGTTAAGGTCTTAACTCTTACTCTGGTCTAATAGCTAAGGTCTTAGACACGTACTCTGGCCTAATGGTTAAGGTCCTAACTCTTACTCTGGCCTAATAGCTAAGGTCTTAGACTTGTACTCTGGCCTACTGGTTAAGGTCTTAACTCTTACTCTGGCCTACTGGTTAAGGTCTTAACTCTTACTCTGGCCTAATAGCTAAGGTCTTAGACTCGTACTCTGGCCTAATGGTTAAGGTCTTAACTCTTACTCTGGCCTACTGGTTAAGGTCTTAACTCTTACTCTGGCCTAATCGCTAAGGTCCTAACTCTTACTCTGGCCTAATAGCAAAGGTCTTAGACTCGTAATCTGGTCTAATAGCTAAGGTCTTAACTCTTAATCTGGCCTAGTAGCTAAGGTCTTAGACTCGTACTATGGCCTACAGGTTAAGGTCTTAACTCTTACTCTGGCCTACTGGTTAAGGTCCTAACTCTTACTCTGGCCTAATAGCTAAGGTCTTAGACTCGTACTCTGGCCTAGTAGCTAAGGTCTTAGACTCGTACTCTGGCCTAATAGCTAAGGTCTTAGACTCGTACTCTGGCCTAATGGTTAAGGTCTTACCTCTTACTCTGGCCTACTGGTTAAGGTCTTAACTGTTACTCTGGCCTAATAGCTAAGGTCTTAACTCTTACTCTGGCCTAATAGCTAAGGTCTTAGACTCGTACTCTGGCCTACTGGTTAAGGTCTTAACTCTTACTCTGGCCTAATAGCTAAGGTCTCAACTCTTACTCTGTCTTAATAGCTAAGGTCTTAACTCTTACTCTGTCCTAATAGCTAAGGTCTTAGACTTGTACTCTGGCCTAATGGTTAAGGTCTTAACTCTTACTCTGGCCTACTGGTTAAGGTCTTAACTCTTACTCTGGCCTAATAGCTAAGGTCTTAGACTCGTACTCTGGCCTAATGGTTAAGGTCTTAACTCTTACTCTGATCTAATAGCTAAGGTCTTAGACTCGTACTCTGGCCTACTGGTTAAGGTCTTAACTCTTACTTTGGCCTACTGGTTAAGGTCTTAACTCTTACTCTGGCCTAATAGCTGAGGTCTTAGACTCGTACTCTGGCCTAATGGTTAAGGTCTTAACTCTTACTCTGGCCTAATAGCTAAGGTCTTAACGCTTACTCTGGCCTAATAGCTAAGGTCTTAACTCTTACTCTGGCCTAATAGCTAAGGTCTTAGACTCGTACTCTGGCCTAATGGGTAAGGTCTTAACTCTTACTCTGGCCTACTGGTTAAGGTCTTAACTCTTACTCTGGCCTAATAGCTAAGGTCTTAGCTTCGTACTCTGGCCTACTGGTTAAGGTCTTAACTCGTACTCTGACCTAATGGTTAAGGTCTTAACGCTTACTCTGCTCTATTAGCTAAGGTCTTAGACTCGTACTCTGGCCTAATAGCTAAGGTCTTAGACTCGTACTCTGGCCTAATGGTTAAGGTCTTAACTCTTACTCTGGCCTAATAGCTAAGGTCTTAGACTCGTACTGTGGCCTAATGGTTAAGGTCTTAAGTTTTACTCTGGCCTAATAGCTAAGGTTTTAACTCTTACTCTGGCTTAATAGCTAAGGTCTTAGCCTCGTACTCTGGCCTTCTGGTTAAGGTCTTAACACTTACTCTGGCCTACTGGTTAAGATCTTAACTTTTACTCTGGCCTAATAGCTAAGGTCTTAACTCTTAAACTGGACTAATAGCTAAGGTGTTAGACTCGTACTCTGGCCTATTGGTTAAGGTCTCAACTCTTACTCTGGCCTACTGGTTAAGGTCTTAACTCTTACTCTGGCCTAATAGCTAAGGTCTTAGACTCGTACTCTGGCCTAATAGCTATGGTCTTAGACTCGTACTCTGGTCTAATGGTTAAGCTTTTAACTCCTACTCTGGCCTAATAGCTAAGTGTGAGAAGTTGGCCTGGCATATGCTGTTCCTAGTTATAGGGACACCTTGCACCAGTCCAATTCGACTCCTATTGATGGTAGGTTTAAGACAACCTTTAAAGAAAGCTATCCTAGTGGTAGCTGTGGAGAGCAGCCTTCAGGCTAAGTCTTGAAGGAGTGTTAAGCTTATTGTTTTACCATAATAACCTCTTGAATAACCAAATGAAAGAGTAGCCCACACAGGTATATATATAAAATATATGTATTTATTCTAGACAGAATCCCACAGTCACTTTATGTGGCTAGTGGCAAAGTTACAATTCAAACAAGCATTTCTAAACACAATAAATAGCACAGAAATCAATGGGTCCCAGGGGGGGACCAAACCATATACTAAAATAGTGGTATAAGAACCACGACAATTCTACAGGCAATGCCTAGGGCATTCAGGATCGCTTGCCCCTTAAGAATCCACCCACAGTTAAGAGGAAGGGGACCCACGGGAGGCGTGTGCAGTGCGAGAAGTTGCTGTCGGGATCGCAATGTTAGCCTATGGAGAATGTCGCGGTTGAATAATTAAGGTTTAAGGACACTTCTAACAACAGTACCAAGTTAAGGCTTGAGACTTAAGGCTTTGGAGAGCCCACCACCACGGAAGTACCGAAGTACCACTGTTACCTGCCCCAGGGAAGCCGGGTGCATAGGTCGATTCTGGTGTCGGGTCGCGGGCTGATTTTCTATGGAAAAGGAGTCCAAACTGCTGCTAGCTGGAAGTGTCGCTGAAGTCGTGAAGATTGAAGTTGAAGAAAAGACAAAGATGAACCTGAAAGCAGAGGGGACAGAGTCTGGGTCACAGCACAGTGACCAGGGAGCTCACAGGAAGGAGCTCGTGGATGTCGGGTGCTTCAGGTGTGGAAGGCACAGCTGGGCTCTGCAGTCACGGGCTCCGGGAGGCTTCAAGGAAGGCCAGCTTCTGGAGGGCGACTGTCCCACGTCGGCTGAGGGTCGCTGCGGTGTTAGTGTCCCGATTGGATCCACTAAGCATTGGCAACCGCAACCCACGCAAGATGAACAAAGCAGCTGCTGGTGCAGACCCACGTGGTCTGAGGGTGCTCTCCTTTGCAGGGAGCGTAGAGCAGGCCTGGAGCAACCAGGGAAACTCTTGGAAAAGAAGATTGTCCTCCGTCAGGGCCCACAAGTCGAGAGACAAGGGGCCGTGGAAGGCAGCAAAATGGAGTGCGTAAAAGGGCTCCCACGGGCCACCGGAGCGGGCCAGGGAGCTGAGGGTTGGCACAAATGCTGCTTGAAGGTTGGCTCAAGAATGGGCCAAAGCACAACTTCCCCACTGGTCGGGGTCATGTGCTGGACAAGAGGTGGCTGGTGTCTCGGGGTATGCGGGGATCTCGACACCCACGTGGTCCAGGGTGCTCAGACTTGCTGGGCACACTCACAGGACGCTGGGATGCACTGGAGACCCACCTCGAGGTTGCTGGAAGGCGTCGAAGGTCGTGAGAGCAACGAAGTTCCAACCGGGTATCTTGTAGTCTTTTAGGTGCCTGCCAAGCAGGGGGATAACTCCTTTATCCCAAGGGAGATTTCTTCAGTCAGCTGGGCAGCAGCTCGTCGAAGGTCAGTTCTGTGAAGTCCTGTACGAATCTAAGGCTCTAGGGCAAAGTTATTCCCATATATCCCCAAGATTAGGGGATGGTCCAAAATAGAGCCTACCAATCAGAGTAGAGGCGGGAAAGGGTGGCTACACCCACTCCCCTTTGTGTGTTTCCCGCCTGGGCGAGGGGCAGGATGCCCCTGAACCGGTTCCAGGCGGTGTATGCAGAATTGGGGCTCTGCAGCTGCCTACGTGCAACTCTGAATGGACTTTTGGTGCACCCACCCTGTTCCAATCCACATATCCTGTCTGGGGAGGTGCTGGCACCTCCCTGCCACAGGAGCCCTATTGTCCAGATGGCGAGGCTGGGGTTTTCCCCAGCAACAGCCAGCCAGAGTCGTGTAGGTGGCGAACAGTAGCCATTTTGTGGTACATGTGCACTTTTAAATTGGTGTCTAAAATATACCGCTTTTCCCATATCACCCTCCTAGCAAGGGGGAATCGTGCCCCCATGCCCATGGCTGGACTGGGGGTATGATTCCTTCATGTTTGACACCAAACACGATATGGTTCTGTGTAGCCAGTCCCAAGTTACAGCGATGACGCAATAACTTATAATGCGGTAGAGTATATGGTATGGCTACACTACAAACAACCCAGTAACGGTGTTACGAAGGTTGCAGAGAGGTCCTACTCATGTAGGGGTCCCCCCTCACACATACCTCAGCACCCAGCCCTGTAGGATTACCAGGGCCTGCCATAGGGGTGACCTATGAGAGTATATGTGTTGCAAGGGTATGGGACATAGGGTACCTACGTCCCTGTAAGGGGTGCTAGCACCACCTTACCCAGGCTACAGTAGTGGCCTGGTGGTGTCAGTTTGGGTGGCTGTCCCAGGGTGGCACAATAAGTGCTGCAGCCCTGGTAGGCCTACTGGGGGACCCATGCCCTGGGTACCTAGGGTACCATCCACAAGGGACTGGAAGGGCATGCCCAGCATCCAATTATGTTTGTACCTAGAGTACTCACAACAGTTTTAGGGAGAAAGCAGATAGGCTGGGGTCCTGGATAGCAGGATCCCAGCCAGACTAGTCAAAAACCACTTAAATACCAGGCAAAAAGTTGGGGGCAACCATTAGTCAGATTCCACTCTCCTACATAACCCCCCCCCAAACGAAAGGAGATAAGGCTAACCTTGTCCAGATAAGCCTTTATTTCCTGAGTGGCCATATAAGGAAGAACCTGTACTAACATGGTTGCTCCCTGTGTCATGGTCCACTTGGGAAATCCTACCCCAAGGGGTTCTAGAGTTTCTCCAAAGTCTAGGGAAATTACCTGTATTGGTTTTTGGGTCAGAGGTGGGCTGGTGGGGTGTCTGAGTCTGGAAGTGAGACCCTACTTGGGCTGGTCTCAACCTCCTCAGATCACTGGCCACTATGGAAGCCTTTCTGCCCAGGACGGTGTCATATCTGGCCCTAAGGGTCAACCTCTGGCTGCCTACAGCTGGGGGTTGGATCCCTTTGGCTGGAATAGTGGAGGGCACTGGAAGGTTTGGGGCAGCTAGGCCCCAGGTTTCCCTGTGCTCAACAACATCCATTTGAGGGGTGCCTATACCTAGGGGTAAGGGGGATCCCTCAGTTTGTAGAGGAATATTCACCTGGCTGAAACTACTCTGCTGGGTGTCCCTAATCTCTTGATGAGGGGGTTCCTCTGGACAGGGGCCCAGTAAGTGTCCACTGGCCTCCCTGACCTCTGCAGCCCTGGGCTGACTGAGGCAGGGTAGAGAGGGGCAGGATACCTGCTCCAGACTGGGTACCACCTTGGAAGGATCCCCTGCCATCAGAGAGGTGGGCAGGCCAAGCCTGTCCACTTCTGGGGCAGTTACTTCACAAGGGGCAGGGTCAGTTCCCTGAGAAACTGGACCTTTACCTGTAGTCTGGTGGGGGGAAGACTGCTCTTCCTCCCCTATGCTCTCTGTTTGTGTAGAGTGATCCATAGTTTCAGGCTTCACTCTTTCTATTTTCTCCTGGGGTGGAGGTGAGGCCCTCAGGGTCTCATCCACTCTCTCAGGAATTCCTACCATTTTCAAATGGGCCTTGTGGTCAACCTCAGCCCAGGCTGAGATTTCTAGATCATTCCCCAGTAGACAATCTACAGGCAAGTTTGGGGTCACTGCCACTCTCTTGGGGCCAGTGACTCCTCCCCAGCTGAGATTTATCACTGCCATGGGATGATCTGTCCTGATTCCATCAATATTGGTCACCTGATAGCTAAACCCAGGTAAAAGCTGATCTAGGGGCACTAGCCTCTTGGTCACCATGGTGACACTGGCCCCTGTGTCCTTATAGGCCACAGCCTTCTGACCATTGATCATTGGTTCTTGTCTGTACCTGCCCAGAATACTGGGGCTCATGGTAAAGTTGGCAAACCCCATGCCACCATCACAGACCATTGTTGCTAATGCAGGGGACCTGGCTAGGCCAGAGTCCACTGGTGTCCCCAAAGAGAACCCAACTAAGTTTTTGGGTGCACTCCCACCACCTGGGGGATTACTACTAGTAGTAACAGGAGGTGTTGGAGCTGGTTTTGGAGGAACATTTTCTTTATTGCCAATTTTAGGACAGCTGGAGTCAGTTTTCCAGTGGCCAGGTTTCTTACAGACATGGCAATAGGGTTTCTTGTTATTAGAGGAAGTATTTTGGGACCCACCCCCAGCACTGGTTTGTTGGGGCCCTTCAGAGGACTTTTCTTGTTTATCATCCCCACCTTTCTCTTTGGGCTTAGTGGAATCCTTCTTCTGGTCACCAACTTGGTTCTTAGGCCTGATCCTGGTTCTGACCCATTTGTCTGCCTTCTTTCCCAATTCTTGGGGAGAGGTCAGATCAGAGTCCACCAGGTGCTGGTGTAAAAGTTGGTTCTGACAATTATTAAGAATCTGCTCCCTCATAATGAGATTATACAATCCTTGATAGTCATTAACTTTACTGCCATTTAACCAACCTTCCAGTGCCTTGGTTGCACAATCCACAAAGTCTACCCAATCTTGATTCTGTGCTTTCTGGGTGTCTCTGAACTTAAGTCTGTATTGATCAGTGGTTAAGCCAAACCCATCTATTAAAGCAGCTTTCAAGATATAATAATCATCAGCATCCTCTTCTCTTACAGAGAGGAGCTTGTCTCTCCCTTTATCTGAAAAGGAGAGCCACAGGATTGCTGCCCACTGCTCTACAGGGACCCTCTGTACTCTACAGGCCCTTTCAAGAGCAGATATCCATTTGTGGATATCATCCCCATTCTGATAGGGGGGCACAATCTTGTGGAGGTTCCTATTGTCAGGGACTCTCTCTCTAACTCTAGGGGTTTCATTACTGCCACCAGGGATCTCTAGACCCCACTTTCTTGAAGCTTTCTGAAGCTCCAGGGTTTCCCTGTCTAATGCTAACTGTTCTCTTTTAAGCTCAAGCTTAGCCTGCTCAAATTTGATCAGTCTGCATTTCCTCTCATGAGAGGTTTCTCTTCTCTGAGAAGAGGCAGAGGACCCTTTGGATCCCTTAGAATGGTTGGATCCCACTGAGGGGGATCTGTTCCTTCTTGGACCCACCACTCCCCTTTTAAGGGTGGAGGGAGTGCCTCTTGGGCCATCACCTCCATGCTGTGAGTGGTTTGTTTCTTCCAGGTCAGGATTTTCATCCTCTTCCTGTTCCTCTTCAGATTCCACTCTGGGAGTGTCCTCTTCTGAGGGGTGCCCACCCACTCTGTCCGTCCCTCTGGATCCTATGGACTCCATAAAGTCTGCTATGAGCAGGATCTCCTTGAGACGTTTTGTGTTGGCACCTCTTTCTGTCTTCAGTCCCCTAAGGGTGCACATTTCCCTGAGCTCTGCAAAGGTGAAATTATCATACTTATCTACTGGGACCCTCTGGGGACCTTCCATAGCCTTAGTGCCACCTGAAGACATGTTTAGTGTAGTGATGTATCTACCTACACTAAGTGTGGCCTACTGAACCCTCTCTTGAGTTGTAGTCAAGGTGTGCTAAACCCTCTACACACAACTCCAAGTTCAGTAGAACTTATTGTATTCTAGCTTGAATTTATATGTACCTTTGGTACCTTGTGGCTTTCACTTTAGAAATTCAATTTGTTATCTGGTAAAACAATGGCAAGCTTGAATCCAACCGCTGCACACCAATGTGAGAAGTTGGCCTGGCATATGCTGTTCCTAGTTATAGGGACACCTTGCACCAGTCCAATTCGACTCCTATTGATGGTAGGTTTAAGACAACCTTTAAAGAAAGCTATCCTAGTGGTAGCTGTGGAGAGCAGCCTTCAGGCTAAGTCTTGAAGGAGTGTTAAGCTTATTGTTTTACCATAATAACCTCTTGAATAACCAAATGAAAGAGTAGCCCACACAGGTATATATATAAAATATATGTATTTATTCTAGACAGAATCCCACAGTCACTTTATGTGGCTAGTGGCAAAGTTACAATTCAAACAAGCATTTCTAAACACAATAAATAGCACAGAAATCAATGGGTCCCAGGGGGGGACCAAACCATATACTAAAATAGTGGTATAAGAACCACGACAATTCTACAGGCAATGCCTAGGGCATTCAGGATCGCTGGCCCCTTAAGAATCCACCCACAGTTAAGAGGAAGGGGACCCACGGGAGGCGTGTGCAGTGCGAGAAGTTGCTGTCGGGATCGCAATGTTAGCCTATGGAGAATGTCGCGGTTGAATAATTAAGGTTTAAGGACACTTCTAACAACAGTACCAAGTTAAGGCTTGAGACTTAAGGCTTTGGAGAGCCCACCACCACGGAAGTACCGAAGTACCACTGTTACCTGCCCCAGGGAAGCCGGGTGCATAGGTCGATTCTGGTGTCGGGTCGCGGGCTGATTTTCTATGGAAAAGGAGTCCAAACTGCTGCTAGCTGGAAGTGTCGCTGAAGTCGTGAAGATTGAAGTTGAAGAAAAGACAAAGATGAACCTGAAAGCAGAGGGGACAGAGTCTGGGTCACAGCACAGTGACCAGGGAGCTCACAGGAAGGAGCTCGTGGATGTCGGGTGCTTCAGGTGTGGAAGGCACAGCTGGGCTCTGCAGTCACGGGCTCCGGGAGGCTTCAAGGAAGGCCAGCTTCTGGAGGGCGACTGTCCCACGTCGGCTGAGGGTCGCTGCGGTGTTAGTGTCCCGATTGGATCCACTAAGCATTGGCAACCGCAACCCATGCAAGATGAACAAAGCAGCTGCTGGTGCAGACCCACGTGGTCTGAGGGTGCTCTCCTTTGCAGGGAGCGTAGAGCAGGCCTGGAGCAACCAGGGAAACTCTTGGAAAAGAAGATTGTCCTCCGTCAGGGCCCACAAGTCGAGAGACAAGGGGCCGTGGAAGGCAGCAAAATGGAGTGCGTAAAAGGGCTCCCACGGGCCACCGGAGCGGGCCAGGGAGCTGAGGGTTGGCACAAATGCTGCTTGAAGGTTGGCTCAAGAATGGGCCAAAGCACAACTTCCCCACTGGTCGGGGTCGTGTGCTGGACAAGAGGTGGCCGGTGTCTCGGGGTATGCGGGGATCTCGACACCCACGTGGTCCAGGGTGCTCAGACTTGCTGGGCACACTCACAGGATGCTGGGATGCACTGGAGACCCACCTCGAGGTTGCTGGAAGGCGTCGAAGGTCGTGAGAGCAACGAAGTTCCAACCGGGTATCTTGTAGTCTTTTAGGTGCCTGCCAAGCAGGGGGATAACTCCTTTATCCCAAGGGAGATTTCTTCAGTCAGCTGGGCAGCAGCTCGTCGAAGGTCAGTTCTGTGAAGTCCTGTACGAATCTAAGGCTCTAGGGCAAAGTTATTCCCATATATCCCCAAGATTAGGGGATGGTCCAAAATAGAGCCTACCAATCAGAGTAGAGGCGGGAAAGGGTGGCTACACCCACTCCCCTTTGTGTGTTTCCCGCCTGGGCGAGGGGCAGGATGCCCCTGAACCGGTTCCAGGCGGTGTATGCAGAATTGGGGCTCTGCAGCTGCCTACGTGCAACTCTGAATGGACTTTTGGTGCACCCACCCTGTTCCAATCCACATATCCTGTCTGGGGAGGTGCTGGCACCTCCCTGCCACAGGAGCCCTATTGTCCAGATGGCGAGGCTGGGGTTTTCCCCAGCAACAGCCAGCCAGAGTCGTGTAGGTGGCGAACAGTAGCCATTTTGTGGTACATGTGCACTTTTAAATTGGTGTCTAAAATATACCGCTTTTCCCATATCACCCTCCTAGCAAGGGGGAATCGTGCCCCCATGCCCATGGCTGGACTGGGGGTATGATTCCTTCATGTTTGACACCAAACACGATATGGTTCTGTGTAGCCAGTCCCAAGTTACAGCGATGACGCAATAACTTATAATGCGGTAGAGTATATGGTATGGCTACACTACAAACAACCCAGTAACGGTGTTACGAAGGTTGCAGAGAGGTCCTACTCATGTAGGGGTCCCTCCTCACACATACCTCAGCACCCAGCCCTGTAGGATTACCAGGGCCTGCCATAGGGGTGACCTATGAGAGTATATGTGTTGCAAGGGTATGGGACATAGGGTACCTACGTCCCTGTAAGGGGTGCTAGCACCACCTTACCCAGGCTACAGTAGTGGCCTGGTGGTGTCAGTTTGGGTGGCTGTCCCAGGGTGGCACAATAAGTGCTGCAGCCCTGGTAGGCCTACTGGGGGACCCATGCCCTGGGTACCTAGGGTACCATCCACAAGGGACTGGAAGGGCATGCCCAGCATCCAATTATGTTTGTACCTAGAGTACTCACAACAGTTTTAGGGAGAAAGCAGATAGGCTGGGGTCCTGGATAGCAGGATCCCAGCCAGACTAGTCAAAAACCACTTAAATACCAGGCAAAAAGTTGGGAGCAACCATTAGTCAGATTCCACTCTCCTACACTAAGGTTTTAACTCTTACTCTGGCCTAATAGCTAAGGTCTTAGACTCGTACTCTGGCCTAATAGCTAAGGTCCTAGACTCGTACTCTGGCCTAATGGTTAAGTTCTTAACTCTTACTCTGGCCTCATAGCTAAGGCCTTAGACTCGTACTCTGGCCTAATGGTTAACGTCTTAAGTTTTACTCTGGCCTAATAGCTAACGTCTTAACTCTTACTCTGGCCTAATAGCTAAGGTCTTAGCCTCGTACTCTGGCCTACTGGTTAAGGTCTTAACTCGTACTCTGGCCTAATGGTTAAGGTCTTAACGCTTACCCTGCTCTAATAGCTAAGGTCTTAGACTCGTACTCTGGCCTAATAGCTAAGGTCTTAGACTTGTACTCTACCCTAATGGTTAAGGTCTTAACTCTTACTCTGGCCTAATAGCTAAGGTCTTAGACTTGTACTGTGGCCTAATGGTTAAGGTCTTAACTTTTACTCTGGCCTAATAGCTAAGGTTTTAACTCTTACTCTGGCCTAATAGCTAAGGTCTTAGCCTCGTTCTCTGGCCTACTGGTTAAGGTCTTAACTCTTACTCTGGCCTACTGGTTAAGGTCTTAACTCTTACTCTGGCCTAATAGCTAAGGTCTCTACTCTTACTCTGTCCTAATAGCTAAGGTCTTAACTCTTACTCTGGCCTAATAGCTAAGGTCTTAGACTCGTACTCTGGCCTAATGGTTAAGGTCTTAACTCTTACTCTGGCCTACTGGTTAAGGTCTTAACTCTTACTCTGGCCTAATAGCTAAGGTCTTAGACTTGTACTGTGGCCTAATGGTTAAGGTCTTAACATTTACTCTGGCCTAATAGCTAAGGTCTTAACTCCTACTCTGGCCTAATAGCTAAGGTCTTAGACTCGTACTCTGGCCTAATGGTTAAGGTCTTAACTCTTACTCTGGCCTAATAGCTAAGGTCTTAGACTCGTACTCTGGCCTAATGGTTAAGGTCTTAACTCTTACTCCGGCCTACTGGTTAAGGTCTTAACTCTTACTCTGGCCTAATAGCTAAGGTCTTAGACTCATACTCTGGCCTAATAGCCAAGGTCTTAGACTTGTACTCTGGCCTACAGGTTAAGGTCTTAACTCTTACTCTGGCCTACTGGTTAAGGTCTTAACTCGTACTCTGGCCTAATAGCTAAGGTCTTAGACTCGTACTCTGGTCTAATGGTTAAGCTTTTAACTCCTACTCTGGCCTAATAGCTAAGGTTTTAACTCTTACTCTGGCCTAATAGCTTAGTCCTAGACTCGTACTCTGGCCTAATGGTTAAGGTCTTAACTCTTACTCTGGCCTAATAGCAAAGGGCTTAGACTCGTACTCTGGCCTAATGGTTAACGTCTTAACTTTTACTCTGGCCTAATAGCTAAGGTCTTAACTCTTACTCTGGCCTAATAGCTAAGGTCTTAGCTTCGTACTCTGGCCTACTGGTTAAGGTCTTAACTCGTACTCTGGCCTAATGGTTAAGGTCTTAACGCTTACTCTGCTCTAATAGCTAAGGTCTTAGACTCGCACTCTGGCCTAATAGCTAAGGTCTTAGACTCGTACTCTACCCTAATGGTTAAGGTCTTAACTCTTACTCTGGCCTAATAGCTAAGGTCTTAGACTTGTACTGTGGCCTAATGGTTAAGGTCTTAACTTTTACTCTGGCCTAATAGCTAAGGTTTTAACTCTTACTCTGGCCTAATAGCTAAGGTCTTAGCCTCGTACTCTGGCCTACTGGTTAAGGTCTTAACTCTTACTCTGGCCTACTGGTTAAGGTCTTAACTCTTACTCTGGCCTAATAGCTAAGGTCTTAACTCTTACTCTGGCCTAATAGCTAAGGTCTTAGACTCGTACTCTGGCCTAATGGTTAAGGTCTTAACTTTTACTCTGGCCTAA
Organism: Triturus cristatus; assembly: GCF_964204655.1. Taxonomy (NCBI): domain Eukaryota; kingdom Metazoa; phylum Chordata; class Amphibia; order Caudata; family Salamandridae; genus Triturus; species Triturus cristatus. The sequence goes on along the minus strand of NC_140591.1, from coordinate 895,371,966 downwards.
TATATAAGGTCTTAACTCTTACACTGGACTAATAGCTAAGGTCTTAAACTCGTACTCTGGCCTATTGGTTAAGGTCTTAACACTTACTCTGGCCTACTGGTTAAGGTCTTAACTCTTACTCTGGCCTAATAGCTAAGGTCTTAGACTCGTACTCTGGCCTAATGGTTAAGGTCTTAACTCTTACTCTGGCCTAATAGCTAAGGTCTTAACTCTTACTCTGGCCTAATAGCTAAGGTCTTAGACTCGTACTCTGGCCTAATAGCTAAGGTCCTAGAATCGTACTCTGGCCTAATGGTGAAGGTCTTAACTTTTACTCTGGCCTAATAGCTAAGGTCTTAACTCTTACTCTGGCCTAATAGCTAAGGTCTTAGCTTCGTACTCTGGCCTACTGGTTAAGGTCTTAACTCGTACTCTGGCCAAATGGTTAAGGTCTTAACGCTTACTCTGCTCTAATAGCTAAGGTCTTAGACTCGTACTCTGGCCTAATAGCTAAGGTCTTAGACTCGTACTCTGGCCTAATGGTTAAGGTCTTAACTCTTACTCTGGCCTAATAGCTAAGGTCTTAGACTCGTACTGTGGCCTAATGGTTAAGGTCTTAACTTTTACTCTGGCCTAATAGCGAAAGTTTTAACTCTTACTCTGGCCTAATAGCTAAGGTCTTAGCCTCGTACTCTGGCCTACTGGTTAAGGTCTTAACTCTTACTCTGGCCTACTGGTCTTAACTCTTACTCTGGCCTAATAGCTAAGGTCTTAACTCTTACTCTGGCCTAATAGCTAAGGTCTTAGACTCGTACTCTGGCCTAATAGCTAAGGTACTAGAATCGTACTCTGGCCTAATGGTTAAGGTCTTAACTTTTACTCTGGCCTAATAGCTAAGGTCTTAACTCTTACTCTTGCCTAATAGCTAAGGTCTTAGCTTCGTACTCTGGCCTAATGGTTAAGGTCTTAACTCGTACTCTGGCCAAATGGTTAACGTCTTAACGCTTACTCTGCTCTAATAGCTAAGGTCTTAGACTCGTACTCTGGCCTAATAGCTAAGGTCTTAGACTCGTACTCTGGCCTAATGGTTAAGGTCTTAACTCTTACTCTGGCCTAATAGCTAAGGTCTTAGACTCGTACTGTCGCCTAATGGTTAAGGTCTTAACTTTTACTCTGGCCTAATAGCGAAAGTTTTAACTCTTACTCTGGCCTAATAGCTAAGGTCTTATCCTCGTACTCTGGCCTACTGGTTAAGGTCTTAACTCTTACTCTGGCCTACTGGTTAAGGTCTTAACTCTTACTCTGGCCTAATAGCTAAGGTCTTAGACTCGTACTCTGGCCTAATAGCTAAGGTCTTAGACTCGTACTCTGGCATAATGGTTAAGGTCTTAACTCTTACTCTGGCCTACTGGTTAAGGTCTTAACTCTTACTCTGGCCTAATAGCTAAGGTCTTAGACTCGTACTCTGGCCTACTGGTTATGGTCTTAACTCTTACTATGGCCTAATAGCTAAGGTCTTAAGTCTTACTCTGGCCTAATAGCTAAGGTCTTAGACTCGTACTCTGACCTAATGGATAAGGTATTAACTCTTACTCTGGCCTACTGGTTAAGGTCTTTACCCTTACTCTGGCATAATAGCTAAGGTCTTAGACTCGTACTCTGGCCTAATGGTTAAGGTCTTAACTCTTACTCTGGCCTAATAGCTAAGGTCTTAGACTCGTACTCTGGCCTAATGGTTAAGGTCTTAGACTCGTACTCTGGCCTAATAGCTAAGGTCTTAGACTCATGCTGTGGCCTAATGGTTAAGGTCTTAACTCTTACCCTGGCCTAATAGCTAAGGTCTTAGACTTGTGCTCTGGCCTAATGGTTAAGGTCTTAACTTTTACTCTGGCCTAATAGCTAAGGTCTTAACTCTTACTCTGGCCTAATAGCTAAGGTCTTAGCCTCGTACTCTGGCCTACTGGTTAAGGTCTTAACTCGTACTCTGGCCTAATGGTTAAGGTCTTAACTCTTACTCTGGCCTAATAGGTAAGGTCTTAGACTCGTACTGTGGCCTAATGGTTAAGGTCTCAACTTTTACTCTGGCCTATTAGCTAAGGTCTTAACTCATACTCTGGCCTTAATAGCTAAGGTCTTAGACTCGTACTCTGGCCTACTGGTTAAGGTCTTAACTCTTACTCTGGCCTACTTGTTAAGGTCTTAACTCTTACTCTGGCCTAATAGCTAAGGTCTTAGACTCGTACTCTGGCCTAATAGTTAAGGTCTTAGACTCGTACTCTGGCCTAATGGTTAAGGTCTTAACTCTTACACTGGCCTAATAGCTATGGTCTTAACTCTTACTCTGGCCTACTGGTTAAGGTCTTAACTCTTACTCTGGCCTACTGGTTAAGGTCTTAACTCTTACTATGGCCTAATAGCTAAGGTCTTAGACTCGTACTCTGGCCTAATAGCTGAGGTCTTAACTCTTACTCTGGCCTAATAGCTAACGTCTTAGACTCGAACTCTGGCCCACTGGTTAAGGTCTTTACTCTTACTCTGGCCTACTGGTTAAGGTCTTAACTCTTACCTTGGCCTAATAGCTAAGGTCTTAGACTTGTACTCTGGCCTAATGGTTAAGGTCTTAACTCTTACTCTGGCCTAATAGCTAAGGTCCTAACTCTTAATCTGGCCTACTGGTTAAGGTCTTAACTCTTACTCTGGCCTACTGGTTAAGGTCTTAACTCTTACTATGGCCTAATAGCTAAGGTCTTAGACTCGTACTCTGGCCTAATAGCTAAGGTCTTAACTCTTACTCTGGACTAATAGCTAAGGTCTTAGACTCGTGCTCTGGCCTACTGGTTAAGGTCTTAACTCTTACTCTGGCCTACTGGTTATGGTCTTAACTCTTACTCTGGCCTAATAGCTAAGGTCTTAGCCTCGAACTCTGGCCTAATGGTTAAGTTCTTAACTCTTACTCTGGCCTACTGGTTAAGGTCTTAACTCTTACGCTGGCCTAATTGCTAAGGTCTTAACTCTTACTCTGGCCTAATAGCTATGGTCCTAGACTCGTACTCTGGCCTAATGGTTAAGGTTTTAACTCTTACTCTGGCCTACTGGTTAAGGTCTTAACTCTTACTCTGGCCTAATAGCTAAGGTCTTAGACTCGTACTCTGGCCTAATGGTTAAGGTCTTAACTCTTACTCTGGCCTAATAGCTAAGATCTTAGACTCGTATTCTGGCCTATTGCTTAAGGTCTTATCTCTTACTCTGGCCTACTGGTTAAGGTCTTAACTCTTACTCTGGCCTAATAGCTAAGGTCTTAGACTCGTACTCTGGCCTAATGGTTAAGGTCTCAACTCTTACTCTGGCCTAATAGCTAAGGTCTTAACTCTTAATCTGGCCTAATAGCTAAGGTCTTAGACTCGTACTCTGGCCTAATGGTTAAGGTCTTAACTCTTACTCTGGCCGACTGGTTAAGGTCTTAACTCTTACTCTGGCCTAATAGCTAAATTCTTAGACTCGTGCTCTGGCCTAATAGCTAAGGTCTTAGACTTGTACACTGGCCTAATGGTTAAGGTCTTAACTCTTACTCTGGCCTAATAGCTAAGGTCTTAACTCTTACTCTGGCCTACTGGTTAAGGTCTTACCTCTTACTCTGGCCTAATAGCTAAGGTCTTAGACTCGTACTCTGGCCTAATAGCTAAGGTCTTAACTCTTACTCTGGCCTAATAGCTAAGGTCTTAGACTCATAATCTGGCCTACTGGTTAAGGTCTTAACTCTTACTCTGGCCTACTGGTTAAGGTCTTAACTCTTACTCTGGCCTAATAGCTAAGGTCTTAACTCTTACTCTGGCCTAATAGCTAAGGTCTTGGACTCGTACTCTGACCTTAAGGTCTTAACTCTTACTCTGGCCTACTGATTAAGGTCTTAACTCTTACTCTGGCCTAATAGCTAAGGTCCTACACTTGTACTCTGGCCGAATGGTTAAGGTCTTAACTCTTACTCTGGCCTAATAGCTAAGGTCTTAACACTTACTCTGGCCTACTGGTTAAGGTCTTAACTCTTACTCTGCCCTAATAGCTAAGGTCTTAGACTCGTACTCTGGCCTAATAGCTAAGGTCTTAACTCTTACTCTTGCCTAATAGCTAAGGTCTTAGACTCATACTCTGGCCTACTGGTTAAGGTCTTAACTCTTACTCTGGCCTACTGGTTAAGGTCTTAACTCTTACTCTGGTCTAATAGCTAAGGTCTTAGACTCGTACTCTGGCCTAATGGTTAAGGTCCTAACTCTTACTCTGGCCTAATAGCTAAGGTCTTAGACTTGTACTCTGGCCTACTGGTTAAGGTCTTAACTCTTACTCTGGCCTACTGGTTAAGGTCTTAACTCTTACTCTGGCCTAATAGCTAAGGTCTTACACTCGTACTCTGGCCTAATGGTTAAGGTCTTAACTCTTACTCTGGCCTAATAGCTAAGGTCTTAACACTTACTCTGGCCTACTGGTTAAGGTCTTAACTCTTACTCTGGCCTAATAGCTAAGGTCTTAGACTCGTACTCTGGCCTAATGGTTAAGGTCTTAACTCTTACTCTGGCCTACTGGTTAAGGTCTTAACTCTTACTCTGGTCTAATAGCTAAGGTCTTAGACTCGTACTCTGGCCTAATGGTTAAGGTCCTAACTCTTACTCTGGCCTAATAGCTAAGGTCTTAGACTTGTACTCTGGCCTACAGGTTAAGGTCTTAACTCTTACTCTGGCCTACTGGTTAAGGTCTTAACTCTTACTCTGGCCTAATAGCTAAGGTCTTAGACTCGTACTCTGGCCTAATGGTTAAGGTCTTAACTCTTACTCTGGCCTACTGGTTAAGGTCTTAACTCTTACTCTGGCCTAATAGCTAAGGTCTTAACTCTTACTCTGGCCTAATAGCAAAGGTCTTAGACTCGTAATCTGGTCTAATAGCTAAGGTCTTATCTCTTAATCTGGCCTAGTAGCTAAGGTCTTAGACTCGTACTATGGCCTACAGGTTAAGGTCTTAACTCTTACTCTGGCCTACTGGTTAAGGTCTTAACTCTTACTCTGGCCTAATAGCTAAGGTCTTAGACTCGTACTCTGGCCTAGTAGCTAAGGTCTTAGACTCGTACTCTGGCCTAATAGCTAAGGTCTTAGACTCGTACTCTGGCCTAATCGTTAAGGTCTTACCTCTTACTCTGGCCTACTGGTTAAGGTCTTAACTGTTACTCTGGCCTAATAGCTAAGGTCTTAACTCTTACTCTGGCCTAATAGCTAAGGTCTTAGACTCGTACTCTGGCCTACTGGTTAAGGTCTTAACTCTTACTCTGGCCTAATAGCTAAGGTCTCAACTCTTACTCTGTCCTAATAGCTAAGGTCTTAACTCTTACTCTGGCCTAATAGCTAAGGTCTTAGACTCGTACTCTGGCCTAATGGTTAAGGTATTAACTCTTACTCTGGCCTACTGGTTAAGGTCTTAACTCTTACTCTGACCTAATAGCTAAGGTCTTAGACTCGTACTCTGGCCTAATGGTTAAGGTCTTAACTCTTACTCTGGCCTAATAGCTAAGGTCTTAGACTCGTACTCTGGCCTTCTGGTTAAGGTCTTAACTCTTACTTTGGCCTACTGGTTAAGGTCTTAACTCTTACTCTGGCCTAATAGCTGAGGTCTTAGACTCATACTCTGGCCTAATGGTTAAGGTCTTAACTCTTACTCTGGCCTACTGGTTAAGGTCTTCACACTTACTCTGGCCTAATAGCTAAGGTCTTAGACTCGTACTCTGGCCTACTGGTTAAGGTCTTAACTCTTACTCTGGCCTAATAGCTAAGGTATTAACTCTTACTCTGGCCTACTGGTTAAGGTCTTACCTCTTACTCTGGCCTAATAGCTAAGGTCTTACACTCGTACTCTGGCCTAATGGTTAAGGTCTTAACTCTTACTCTGGCCTAATAGCTAAGGTCTTAACTCTTACTCTGGCCTACTGGTTAAGGTCTTAACTCTTACTCTGCCCTAATAGCTAAGGTCTTAGACTCGTACTCTGGCCTAATAGCTAAGGTCTTAACTCTTACTCTTGCCTAATAGCTAAGGTCTTAGACTCGTACTCTGGCCTACTGGTTAAGGTCTTAACTCTTACTCTGGCCTACTGGTCAAGGTCTCAACTCTTACTCTGGCCTAATAGCTAAGGTCTTAACTCTTACTCTGGCCTAATAGCTAAGGTCTTAGACTCGTACTCTGGCCTAATGGTTAAGGTCTTAACTCTTACTCTGGCCTACTGGTTAAGGTCTTAACTCTTACTCTGGTCTAATAGCTAAGGTCTTAGACACGTACTCTGGCCTAATGGTTAAGGTCCTAACTCTTACTCTGGCCTAATAGCTAAGGTCTTGGACTCGTACTCTGACCTAATGGTTAAGGTCTTAACTCTTACTCTGGCCTACTGGTTAAGGTTTTAACTCTTACTCTGGCCTAATAGCTAAGGTCTTACACTCGTACTCTGGCCTAATGGTTAAGGTCTTAACTCTTACTCTGGCCTAATAGCTAAGGTCTTAACTCTTACTCTGGCCTACTGGTTAAGGTCTTAACTCTTACTCTGCCCTAATAGCTAAGGTCTTAGACTCGTACTCTGGCCTAATAGTTAAGGTCTTAACTCTTACTCTTGCCTAATAGCTAAGGTCTTAGACTCGTACTCTGGCCTAATGGTTAAGGTCTTAACTCTTACTTTGGCCTACTGGTTAAGGTCTTAACTCTTACCCTGGCCTAATAGCTGAGGTCTTAGACTCATACTCTGGCCTAATGGTTCAGGTCTTAACTCTTACTCTGGCCTACTGGTTAAGGTCTTAACTCTTACTCTGGCCTACTGGTCAAGGTCTCAACTCTTACTCTGGCCTAATAGCTAAGGTCTTAACTCTTACTCTGGCCTAATAGCTAAGGTCTTAGACTCGTACTCTGGCCTAATGGTTAAGGTCTTAACTCTTACTCTGGCCTACTGGTTAAGGTCTTAACTCTTACTCTGGTCTAATAGCTAAGGTCTTAGACACGTACTCTGGCCTAATGGTTAAGGTCCTAACTCTTACTCTGGCCTAATAGCTAAGGTCTTAGACTTGTACTCTGGCCTACTGGTTAAGGTCTTAACTCTTACTCTGGCCTACTGGTTAAGGTCTTAACTCTTACTCTGGCCTAATAGCTAAGGTGTTAGACTCGTACTCTGGCCTAATGGTTAAGGTCTTAACTCTTACTCTGGCCTACTGGTTAAGGTCTTAACTCTTACTCTGGCCTAATAGCTAAGGTCTTAACTCTTACTCTGGCCTAATAGCAAAGGTCTTAGACTCGTAATCTGGTCTAATAGCGAAGGTCTTAACTCTTAATCTGGCCTAGTAGCTAAGGTCTTAGACTCGTACTATGGCCTACAGGTTAAGGTCTTAACTCTTACTCTGGCCTACTGGTTAAGGTCTTAACTCTAACTCTGGCCTAATAGCTAAGGTCTTAGACTCGTACTCTGGCCTAGTAGCTAAGGTCTTAGACTCGTACTCTGGCCTAATAGCTAAGGTCTTAGACTCGTACTCTGGCCTAATGGTTAAGGTCTTACCTCTTACTCTGGCCTACTGGTTAAGGTCTTAACTGTTACTCTGGCCTAATAGCTAAGGTCTTAACTCTTACTCTGGCCTAATAGCTAAGGTCTTAGACTCGTACTCTGGCCTACTGGTTAAGGTCTTAACTCTTACTCTGGCCTAATAGCTAAGGTCTCAACTCTTACTCTGTCCTAATAGCTAAGGTCTTAACTCTTACTCTGGCCTAATAGCTAAGGTCTTAGACTCGTACTCTGGCCTAATGGTTAAGGTATTAACTCTTACTCTGGCCTACTGGTTAAGGTCTTAACTCTTACTCTGGCCTAATAGCTAAGGTCTTAGACTCGTACTCTGGCCTAATGGTTAAGGTCTTAACTCTTACTCTGGCCTAATAGCTAAGGTCTTAGACTCGTACTCTGGCCTTCTGGTTAAGGTCTTAACTCTTACTTTGGCCTACTGGTTAAGGTCTTAACTCTTACTCTGGCCTAATAGCTGAGGTCTTAGACTCATACTCTGGCCTAATGGTTAAGGTCTTAACTCTTACTCTGGCCTACTGGTTAAGGTCTTCACACTTACTCTGGCCTAATAGCTAAGGTCTTAGACTCGTACTCTGGCCTACTGGTTAAGGTCTTAACTCTTACTCTGGCCTAATAGCTAAGGTATTAACTCGTACTCTGGCCTACTGGTTAAGGTCTTACCTCTTACTCTGGCCTAATAGCTAAGGTCTTAGACTCGTACTCTGGCCTAATAGCTAAGGTCTTAACTCTTACTCTGGCCTAATAGCTAAGGTCTTAGACTCGTACTCTGGCCTACTGGTTAAGGTCTTAACTCTTACTCTGGCCTACTGGTTAAGGTCTTAACTCTTACTCTGGCCTAATAGCTAAGGTCTTAACTCTTACTCTGGCCTAATAGCTAAGGTCTTGGACTCGTACTCTGACCTAATGGTTAAGGTCTTAACTCTTACTCTGGCCTATTGGTTAAGGTTTTAACTCTTACTCTGGCCTAATAGCTAAGGTCCTACACTCGTACTCTGGCCTAATGGTTAAGGTCTTAACTCTTACTCTGGCCTAATAGCTAAGGTCTTAACTCTTACTCTGGCCTACTGGTTAAGGTCTTAACTCTTACTCTGCCCTAATAGCTAAGGTCTTAGACTCGTACGCTGTCCTAATAGCTAAGGTCTTAACTCTTACTCTTGCCTAATAGCTAAGGTCTTAGACTCATACTCTGGCCTACTGGTTAAGGTCTTAACTCTTACTCTGGCCTACTGGTCAAGGTCTCAACTCTTACTCTGGCCTAATAGCTAAGGTCTTAACTCTTACTCTGGCCTAATAGCTAAGGTCTTAGACTCGTACTCTGGCCTAATGGTTAAGGTCTTAACTCTTACTCTGGCCTACTGGTTAAGGTCTTAACTCTTACTCTGGTCTAATAGCTAAGGTCTTAGACACGTACTCTGGCCTAATGGTTAAGGTCCTAACTCTTACTCTGGCCTAATAGCTAAGGTCTTAGACTTGTACTCTGGCCTACTGGTTAAGGTCTTAACTCTTACTCTGGCCTACTGGTTAAGGTCTTAACTCTTACTCTGGCCTAATAGCTAAGGTCTTAACTCTTACTCTGGCCTAATAGCAAAGGTCTTAGACTCGTAATCTGGTCTAATAGCGAAGGTCTTAACTCTTAATCTGGCCTAGTAGCTAAGGTCTTAGACTCGTACTATGGCCTACAGGTTAAGGTCTTAACTCTTACTCTGGCCTACTGGTTAAGGTCTTAACTCTTACTCTGGCCTAATAGCTAAGGTCTTAGACTCGTACTCTGGCCTAGTAGCTAAGGTCTTAGACTCGTACTCTGGCCTAATAGCTAAGGTCTTAGACTCGTACTCTGGCCTAATGGTTAAGGTCTTACCTCTTACTCTGGCCTACTGGTTAAGGTCTTAACTGTTACTCTGGCCTAATAGCTAAGGTCTTAACTCTTACTCTGGCCTAATAGCTAAGGTCTTAGACTCGTACTCTGGCCTACTGGTTAAGGTCTTAACTCTTACTCTGGCCTAATAGCTAAGGTCTCAACTCTTACTCTGTCCTAATAGCTAAGGTCTTAACTCTTACTCTGGCCTAATAGCTAAGGTCTTAGACTCGTACTCTGGCCTAATGGTTAAGGTATTAACTCTTACTCTGGCCTACTGGTTAAGGTCTTAACTCTTACTCTGGCCTAATAGCTAAGGTCTTAGACTCGTACTCTGGCCTAATGGTTAAGGTCTTAACTCTTACTCTGGCCTAATAGCTAAGGTCTTAGACTCGTACTCTGGCCTTCTGGTTAAGGTCTTAACTCTTACTTTGGCCTACTGGTTAAGGTCTTAACTCTTACTCTGGCCTAATAGCTGAGGTCTTAGACTCATACTCTGGCCTAATGGTTAAGGTCTTAACTCTTACTCTGGCCTACTGGTTAAGGTCTTCACACTTACTCTGGCCTAATAGCTAAGGTCTTAGACTCGTACTCTGGCCTACTGGTTAAGGTCTTAACTCTTACTCTGGCCTAATAGCTAAGGTATTAACTCTTACTCTGGCCTACTGGTTAAGGTCTTACCTCTTTCTCTGGCCTAATAGCTAAGGTCTTAGACTCGTACTCTGGCCTAATAGCTAAGGTCTTAACTCTTACTCTGGCCTAATAGCTAAGGTCTTAGACTCGTACTCTGGCCTACTGGTTAAGGTCTTAACTCTTACTCTGGCCTACTGGTTAAGGTCTTAACTCTTACTCTGGCCTAATAGCTAAGGTCTTAACTCTTACTCTGGCCTAATAGCTAAGGTCTTGGACTCGTACTCTGACCTAATGGTTAAGGTCTTAACTCTTACTCTGGCCTATTGGTTAAGGTTTTAACTCTTACTCTGGCCTAATAGCTAAGGTCCTACACTCGTACTCTGGCCTAATGGTTAAGGTCTTAACTCTTACTCTGGCCTAATAGCTAAGGTCTTAACTCTTACTCTGGCCTACTGGTTAAGGTCTTAACTAGGCCTGGGCGAAGCACTACGCTACGCTCGCGTAGTTTGCGAAGTTCGCGCTACTTCGCGCTACGCGAACTGCACGTAGCACAGTGCGAACACGCGTAGCGTAGTGTTGCGTAGTGCTGCGGTCATTTTTTGCTTGCTCGCGGTCCTCAACGTCAAGTTGGCGACCGCGAGCAAGCAAAATGACATCCTAACGAGACTTTTTCCTTGTTCGCGATCGCGAGCATGGAAAATAAACCTCCCGGCGAGATTCCCAACGCGAGAAGGTCAGGTTTCTCATTGCGAGGGGTCGCGTATGCTCGCGACCGCTCGCGATGAGAAACTACCAGTTCGCGTTGAGAAAGCTGCAGCTCGAGTAAAAATCTACTCGAGCAGCAGAAAACTACAGCTCGCACTGTGCAAGATGCCATTTTCAATGATTGCACAGTGCCGGTTGCTTGTCCGCACTGTGCAATCATTGAAAACAACATCTTGCACAGTGCGAACATGTTACTTCGCAGTTCGCGAAGTGCTACGCGTAGCTCGCGTAGTGCGAACTTCACTTTGCGTAGCTTCGCGAAGTGCTACTTCGCGAACTACGCCCACCCTTAGTCTTAACTCTTACTCTGCCCTAATATCTAAGGTCTTAGACTCGTACGCTGGCCTAATAGCTAAGGTCTTAACTCTTACTCTTGCCTAATAGCTAAGGTCTTAGACTCATACTCTGGCCTACTGGTTAAGGTCTTAACTCTTACTCTGGCCTACTGGTCAAGGTCTCAATTCTTACTCTGGCCTAATAGCTAAGGTCTTAACTCTTACTCTGGCCTAATAGCTAAGGTCTTAGACTCGTACTCTGGCCTAATGGTTAAGGTCTTAACTCTTACTCTGGCCTACTGGTTAAGGTCTTAACTCTTACTCTGGTCTAATAGCTAAGGTCTTAGACACGTACTCTGGCCTAATGGTTAAGGTCCTAACTCTTACTCTGGCCTAATAGCTAAGGTCTTAGACTTGTACTCTGGCCTACTGGTTAAGGTCTTAACTCTTACTCTGGCCTACTGGTTAAGGTCTTAACTCTTACTCTGGCCTAATCGCTAAGGTCTTAACTCTTACTCTGGCCTAATAGCAAAGGTCTTAGACTCGTAATCTGGTCTAATAGCTAAGGTCTTAACTCTTAATCTGGCCTAGTAGCTAAGGTCTTAGACTCGTACTATGGCCTACAGGTTAAGGTCTTAACTCTTACTCTGGCCTACTGGTTAAGGTCTTAACTCTTACTCTGGCCTAATAGCTAAGGTCTTAGACTCGTACTCTGGCCTAGTAGCTAAGGTCTTAGACTCGTACTCTGGCCTAATAGCTAAGGTCTTAGACTCGTACTCTGGCCTAATGGTTAAGGTCTTACCTCTTACTCTGGCCTACTGGTTAAGGTCTTAACTGTTACTCTGGCCTAATAGCTAAGGTCTTAACTCTTACTCTGGCCTAATAGCTAAGGTCTTAGACTCGTACTCTGGCCTACTGGTTAAGGTCTTAACTCTTACTCTGGCCTAATAGCTAAGGTCTCAACTCTTACTCTGTCTTAATAGCTAAGGTCTTAACTCTTACTCTGGCCTAATAGCTAAGGTCTTAGACTCGTACTCTGGCCTAATGGTTAAGGTCTTAACTCTTACTCTGATCTAATAGCTAAGGTCTTAGACTCGTACTCTGGCCTACTGGTTAAGGTCTTAACTCTTACTTTGGCCTACTGGTTAAGGTCTTAACTCTTACTTTGGCCTAATAGCTGAGGTCTTAGACTCATACTCTGGCCTAATGGTTAAGGTCTTAACTCTTACTCTGGCCTACTTGTTAAGGTCTTAACTCTTACTCTGGCCTAATAGCTAAGGTCTTAACGCTTACTCTGGCCTAATAGCTAAGGTCTTAACTCTTACTCTGGCCTAATAGCTAAGGTCTTAGACTCGTACTCTGGCCTAATGGGTAAGGTCTTAACTCTTACTCTGGCCTACTGGTTAAGGTCTTAACTCTTACTCTGGCCTAATAGTTAAGGTCTTAGCTTCGTACTCTGGCCTACTGGTTAAGGTCTTAACTCTTACTCTGGCCTACTGGTTAAGGTCTTAACTCTTACTCTGGCCTAATAGCTAAGGTCTTAGCTTCGTACTCTGGCCTACTGGTTAAGGTCTTAACTCGTACTCTGGCCTAATAGCTAAGGTCTTAGACTCGTACTCTGGCCTAATGGTTAAGGTCTTAACTCTTACTCTGGCCTAATAGCTAAGGTCTTAGACTCGTACTGTGGCCTAATGGTTAAGGTCTTAACTCTTACTCTGGCCTACTGGTTAAGGTCTTAACTCTTACTCTGGCCTAATAGCTAAGGTCTTAGACTCGTACTCTGGCCTAATAGCTATGGTCTTAGACTCGTACTCTGGTCTAATGGTTAAGCTTTTAACTCCTACTCTGGCCTAATAGCTAAGGTTTTAACTCTTACTCTGGCCTAATAGCTAAGGTCTTAGACTCGTACTCTGGCCTAATAGCTAAGGTCCTAGACTCGTACTCTGGCCTAATGGTTAAGTTCTTAACTCTTACTCTGGCCTAATAGCTAAGGCCTTAGACTCGTACTCTGGCCTAATGGTTAACGTCTTAAGTTTTACTCTGGCCTAATAGCTAAGGTCTTAACTCTTACTCTGGCCTAATAGCTAAGGTCTTAGCCTCGTACTCTTGGCTACTGGTTAAGGTCTTAACTCGTACTCTGGCCTAATGGTTAAGGTCTTAACGCTTACCCTGCTCTAATAGCTAAGGTCTTAACTCTTACTCTGGCCTACTGGTTAAGGTCTTAACTCTTACTCTGGCCTAATAGCTAAGGTCTTAGACTTGTACTGTGGCCTAATGGTTAAGGTCTTAACATTTACTCTGGCCTAATAGCTAAGGTCTTAACTCCTACTCTGGCCTAATAGCTAAGGTCTTAGACTCGTACTCTGGCCTAATGGTTAAGGTCTTAACTTTTACTCTGGCCTAATATATAAGGTCTTAACTCTTACACTGGGCTAATAGCTAAGGTCTTAGACTCGTACTCTGGCCTACTGGTTACGGTCTTAACTCTTACTCTGGCCTAATAGCTAAGGTCTTAACTCTTACTCTGGCCTAATAGCTAAGGTCTTAGACTCGTACTCTGACCTAATGGTTAAGGTATTAACTCTTACTCTGGCCTACTGGTTAAGGTCTTTACCCTTACTCTGGCATAATAGCTAAGGTCTTAGACTCGTACTCTGGCCTAATGGTTAAGGTCTTAACACTTACTCTGGCCTAATAGCTAGGGTCTTAACTCTTACTCTGGCCTAATAGCTAAGGTCTTAGACTCGTACTCTGGCCTAATAGCTAAGGTCTTAGACTCGTACTCTGGCCTAATGGTTAAGGTCTTAGACTCGTACTCTGGCCTAATAGCTAAGGTCTTAGACTCGTGCTCTGGCCTAATGGTTAAGGTCTTAACTTTTACTCTGGCTTAATAGCTAAGGTCTTAACTCTTACTCTGGCCTAATAGCTAAGGTCTTAGCCTCGTACTCTGGCCTACTGGTTAAGGTCTTAACTCGTACTCTGGCCTAATGGTTAAGGTCTTAACGCTTACTCTGGCCTAATAGCTAAGGTCTTAGACTCGTACTCTGGCCGAATAGCTAAGGTCTTAGACTCGTACTCTGGCCTACTGGTTACGGTCTTAACTCTTACTCTGGCCTAATAGCTAAGGTCTTAACTCTTACTCTGGCCTAATAGCTAAGGTCTTAGACTCGTACTCTGACCTAATGGTTAAGGTATTAACTCTTACTCTGGCCTACTGGTTAAGGTCTTTACCCTTACTCTGGCATAATAGCTAAGGTCTTAGACTCGTACTCTGGCCTAATGGTTAAGGTCTTAACACTTACTCTGGCCTAATAGCTAGGGTCTTAACTCTTACTCTGGCCTAATAGCTAAGGTCTTAGACTCGTACTCTGGCCTAATAGCTAAGGTCTTAGACTCGTACTCTGGCCTAATGGTTAAGGTCTTAGACTCGTACTCTGGCCTAATAGCTAAGGTCTTAGACTCGTGCTCTGGCCTAATGGTTAAGGTCTTAACTTTTACTCTGGCTTAATAGCTAAGGTCTTAACTCTTACTCTGGCCTAATAGCTAAGGTCTTAGCCTCGTACTCTGGCCTACTGGTTAAGGTCTTAACTCGTACTCTGGCCTAATGGTTAAGGTCTTAACGCTTACTCTGGCCTAATAGCTAAGGTCTTAGACTCGTACTCTGGCCGAATAGCTAAGGTCTTAGACTCGTACTCTGGCCTAATGGTTAAGGTCTTAACTCTTACTCTGGCCTAATAGGTAAGGTCTTAGACTCGTACTGTGGCCTAATGGTTAAGGTCTCAACTTTTACTCTGGCCTATTAGCTAAGGTCTTAACTCATACTCTGGCCTTAATAGCTAAGGTCTTAGACTCGTACTCTGGCCTACTGGTTAAGGTCTTAACTCTTACTCTGGCCTACTGGTTAAGGTCTTAACTCGTACTCTGGCCTAATAGCTAAGGTCTTAGACTTGTACTCTGGCCTACTGGTTAAGGTCTCAACTCTTACTCTGGCCTACTGGTTAAGGTCTTAACTCTTACTCTGGCCTAATAGCTAAGGTCTTAGACTCATACTCTGGCCTAATGGTTAAGGTCTTAACTCTTACTCTGGCCTACTGGTTAAGGTCTTAACTCTTACTCTGGCCTAATACCTAAGGTCTTAACTCTTACTCTGGCCTAATAGCAAAGGTCTTAGACTCGTAATCTCGTCTAATAGCTAAGGTCTTAACTCTTAATCTGGCCTAGTAGCTAAGGTCTTAGACTCGTACTATGGCCTACAGGTTAAGGTTTTAACTCTTACTCTGGCCTACTGGTTAAGGTCTTAACTCTTACTCTGGCCTAATAGCTAAGGTCTTAGACTCGTACTCTGGCCTAGTAGCTAAGGTCTTAGACTCGTACTCTGGCCTAATAGCTAAGGTCTTAGACTCGTACTCTGGCCTAATGGTTAAGGTCTTACCTCTTACTCTGGCCTACTGGTTAAGGTCTTAACTGTTACTCTGGCCTAATAGCTAAGGTCTTAACTCTTACTCTGGCCTAATAGCTAAGGTCTTAGACTCGTACTCTGGCCTACTGGTTAAGGTCTTAACTCTTACTCTGGCCTAATAGCTAAGGTCTCAACTCTTACTCTGTCTTAATAGCTAAGGTCTTAACTCTTACTCTGGCCTAATAGCTAAGGTCTTAGACTCGTACTCTGACCTAATGGTTAAGGTATTAACTCTTACTCTGGCCTACTGGTTAAGGTCTTAACTCTTACTCTAGCCTAATAGCTAAGGTCCTAGACTCGTACTCTGGCCTAATAGTTAAGGTCTTAACTCTTACTCTGATCTAATAGCTAAGGTCTTAGACTCGTACTCTGGCCTACTGGTTAAGGTCTTAACTCTTACTTTGGCCTACTGGTTAAGGTCTTAACTCTTACTCTGGCCTAATAGCTGAGGTCTTAGACTCATACTCTGGCCTAATGGTTAAGGTCTTAACTCTTACTCTGGCATACTTGTTAAGGTCTTAACTTTTACTCTGGCCTAATAGCTAAGGTCTTAACGCTTACTCTGGCCTAATAGCTAAGGTCTTAACTCTTACTCTGGCCTAATAGCTAAGGTCTTAGACTCGTACTCTGGCCTAATGGGTAAGGTCTTAACTCTTACTCTGGCCTACTGGTTAAGGTCTTAACTCTTACTCTGGCCTAATAGCTAAGGTCTTAGCTTCGTACTCTGGCCTACTGGTTAAGGTCTTAACTCGTACTCTGGCCTAATGGTTAAGGTCTTAACGCTTACTCTGCTCTATTAGCTAAGGTCTTAGACTCGTACTCTGGCCTAATAGCTAAGGTCTTAGACTCGTACTCTGGCCTAATGGTTAAGGTCTTAACTCTTACTCTGGCCTAATAGCTAAGGTCTTAGACTCGTACTGTGGCCTAATGGTTAAGGTCTTAAGTTTTACTCTGGCCTAATAGCTAAGGTTTTAACTCTTACTCTGGCTTAATAGCTAAGGTCTTAGCCTCGTACTCTGGCCTACTGGTTAAGGTCTTAACACTTACTCTGGCCTACTGGTTAAGATCTTAACTCTTACTCTGGCCTAATAGCTAAGGTCTTAGACTCGTACTCTGGCCTAATAGCTAAGGTCTTAGACTCGTACTCTGGCCTAATGGTTAAGGTCTTAACTCCTACTCTGGCCTAATAGCTAAGGTCTTATACTCATACTCTGGCCTAATGGTTAAGGTCTTAACTTTTACTCTGGCATAATAGCTAAGGTCTTAACTCTTACACTGGACTAATAGCTAAGGTGTTAGACTCGCACTCTGGCCTATTGGTTAAGGTCTTAACTCTTACTCTGGCCTAATGGTTAAGGTCTTAACTCTTACTCTGGCCTAATAGCTAAGGTCTTAGACTCGTACTCTGGCCTAATAGCTATGGTCTTAGACTCGTACTCTGGTCTAATGGTTAAGCTTTTAACTCCTACTCTGGCCTAATAGCTAAGGTTTTAACTCTTACTCTGGCCTAATAGCTAAGGTCTTAGACTCGTACTCTGGCCTAATAGCTAAGGTCCTAGACTCGTACTCTGGCCTAATGGTTAAGTTCTTAACTCTTACTCTGGCCTAATAGCTAAGGCCTTAGACTCATACTCTGGCCTAATGGTTAACGTCTTAAGTTTTACTCTGGCCTAATAGCTAAGGTCTTAACTCTTACTCTGGCCTAATAGCTAAGGTCTTAGCCTCGTACTCTGGCCTACTGGTTAAGGTCTTAACTCGTACTCTGGCCTAATGGTTAAGGTCTTAACGCTTACCCTGCTCTAATAGCTAAGGTCTTAGACTCGTACTCTGGCCTAATAGCTAAGGTCTTAGACTTGTACTCTACCCTAATGGTTAAGGTCTTAACTCTTACTCTGGCCTAATAGCTAAGGTCTTAGACTTGTACTGTGGCCTAATGGTTAAGGTCTTAACTTTTACTCTGGCCTAATAGCTAAGGTTTTAACTCTTACTCTGGCCTAATAGCTAAGGTCTTAGCCTCGTTCCCTGGCCTACTGGTTAAGGTCTTAACTCTTACTCTGGCCTATTGGTTAAGGTCTTAACTCTTACTCTGGCCTAATAGCTAAGGTCTTAACTCTTACTCTGGCCTAATAGCTAAGGTCTCAACTCTTACTCTGTCCTAATAGCTAAGGTCTTAACTCTTACTCTGGCCTAATAGCTAAGGTCTTAGACTCGTACTCTGGCCTAATGGTTAAGGTCTTAACTCTTACTCTGGCCTACTGGTTAAGGTCTTAACTCTTACTCTGGCCTAATAGCTAAGGTCTTAGACTTGTACTGTGGCCTAATGGTTAAGGTCTTAACATTTACTCTGGCCTAATAGCTAAGGTCTTAACTCCTACTCTGGCCTAATAGCTAAGGTCTTAGACTCGTACTCTGGCCTAATGGTTAAGGTCTTAACTTTTACTCTGGCCTAATATATAAGGTCTTAACTCTTACACTGGGCTAATAGCTAAGGTCTTAGACTCGTACTCTGGCCTAATAGCTAAGGTCTTAGACTTGTACTCTACCCTAATGGTTATGGTCTTAACTCTTACTCTGGCCTAATAGCTAAGGTCTTAGACTTGTACTGTGGCCTAATGGTTAAGGTCTTAACTTTTACTCTGGCCTAATAGCTAAGGTTTTAACTCTTACTCTGGCCTAATAGCTAAGGTCTTAGCCTCGTTCCCTGGCCTACTGGTTAAGGTCTTAACTCTTACTCTGGCCTATTGGTTAAGGTCTTAACTCTTACTCTGGCCTAATAGCTAAGGTCTTAACTCTTACTCTGGCCTAATAGCTAAGGTCTCAACTCTTACTCTGTCCTAATAGCTAAGGTCTTAACTCTTACTCTGGCCTAATAGCTAAGGTCTTAGACTCGTACTCTGGCCTAATGGTTAAGGTCTTAACTCTTACTCTGGCCTACTGGTTAAGGTCTTAACTCTTACTCTGGCCTAATAGCTAAGGTCTTAGACTTGTACTGTGGCCTAATGGTTAAGGTCTTAACATTTACTCTGGCCTAATAGCTAAGGTCTTAACTCCTACTCTGGCCTAATAGCTAAGGTCTTAGACTCGTACTCTGGCCTAATGGTTAAGGTCTTAACTTTTACTCTGGCCTAATATATAAGGTCTTAACTCTTACACTGGGCTAATAGCTAAGGTCTTAGACTCGTACTCTGGCCTACTGGTTACGGTCTTAACTCTTACTCTGGCCTAATAGCTAAGGTCTTAACTCTTACTCTGGCCTAATAGCTAAGGTCTTAGACTCGTACTCTGACCTAATGGTTAAGGTATTAACTCTTACTCCTGCCTACTGGTTAAGGTCTTTACCCTTACTCTGGCATAATAGCTAAGGTCTTAGACTCATACTCTGGCCTAATGGTTAAGGTCTTAACTCTTACTCTGGCCTAATAGCTAGGGTCTTAACTCTTACTCTGGCCTAATAGCTAAGGTCTTAGACTCGTACTCTGGCCTAATAGCTAAGGTCTTAGACTCGTACTCTGGCCTAATGGTTAATGTCTTAGACTCGTACTCTGGCCTAATAGCTAAGGTCTTAGACTCGTGCTCTGGCCTAATGGTTAAGGTCTTAACTTTTACTCTGGCTTAATAGCTAAGGTCTTAACTCTTACTCTGGCCTAATAGCTAAGGTCTTAGCCTCGTACTCTGGCCTACTGGTTAAGGTCTTAACTCGTACTCTGGCCTAATGGTTAAGGTCTTAACGCTTACTCTGGCCTAATAGCTAAGGTCTTAGACTCGTACTCTGGCCTAATGGTTAAGGTCTTAACTCTTACTCTGGCCTAATAGCTAAGGTCCTAGACTCGTACTCTGGCCTAATGGTTAAGGTCTTAACTCTTACTCTGATCTAATAGCTAAGGTCTTAGACTCGTACTCTGGCCTACTGGTTAAGGTCTTAACTCTTACTTTGGCCTACTGGTTAAGGTCTTAACTCTTACTCTGGCCTAATAGCTGAGGTCTTAGACTCATACTCTGGCCTAATGGTTAAGGTCTTAACTCTTACTCTGGCCTACTTTTTAAGGTCTTAACTCTTACTCTGGCCTAATAGCTAAGGTCTTAACGCTTACTCTGCTCTATTAGCTAAGGTCTTAGACTCGTACTCTGGCCTAATAGCTAAGGTCTTAGACTTGTACTCTGGCCTAATGGTTAAGGTCTTAACTCTTACTCTGGCCTAATAGCTAAGGTCTTAGACTCGTACTGTGGCCTAATGGTTAAGGTCTTAAGTTTTACTCTGGCCTAATAGCTAAGGTTTTAACTCTTACTCTGGCTTAATAGCTAAGGTCTTAGCCTCGTACTCTGGCCTACTGGTTAAGGTCTTAACACTTACTCTGGCCTACTGGTTAAGATCTTAACTCTTACTCTGGCCTAATAGCTAAGGTCTTAGACTCGTACTCTGGCCTAATAGCTAAGGTCTTAGACTCGTACTCTGGCCTAATGGTTAAGGTCTTAACTCCTACTCTGGCCTAATAGCTAAGGTCTTATACTCGTACTCTGGCCTAATGGTTAAGGTCTTAACTTTTACTCTGGCATAATAGCTAAGGTCTTAACTCTTACACTGGACTAATAGCTAAGGTGTTAGACTCGTACTCTGGCCTATTGGTTAAGGTCTTAACTCTTACTCTGGCCTACTGGTTAAGGTCTTAACTCTTACTCTGGCCTAATAGCTAAGGTCTTAGACTCGTACTCTGGCCTAATAGCTATGGTCTTAGACTCGTACTCTGGTCTAATGGTTAAGCTTTTAACTCCTACTCTGGCCTAATAGCTAAGGTTTTAACTCTTACTCTGGCCTAATAGCTAAGGTCTTAGACTCGTACTCTGGCCTAATAGCTAAGGTCCTAGACTCGTACTCTGGCCTAATGGTTAAGTTCTTAACTCTTACTCTGGCCTAATAGCTAAGGCCTTAGACTCGTACTCTGGCCTAATGGTTAACGTCTTAACTTTTACTCTGGCCTAATAGCTAAGGTCTTAACTCTTACTCTGGCCTAATAGCTAAGGTCTTAGCCTCGTACTCTGGCCTACTGGTTAAGGTCTTAACTCGTACTCTGGCCTAATGGTTAAGGTCTTAACGCTTACCCTGCTCTAATAGCTAAGGTCTTAGACTCGTACTCTGGCCTAATAGCTAAGGTCTTAGACTTGTACTCTACCCTAATGGTTAAGGTCTTAACTCTTACTCTGGCCTAATAGCTAAGGTCTTAGACTTGTACTGTGGCCTAATGGTTAAGGTCTTAACTTTTACTCTGGCCTAATAGCTAAGGTTTTAACTCTTACTCTGGCCTAATAGCTAAGGTCTTAGCCTCGTTCTCTGGCCTACTGGTTAAGGTCTTAACTCTTACTCTGGCCTACTGGTTAAGGTCTTAACTCTTACTCTGGCCTAATAGCTAAGGTCTTAACTCTTACTCTGGCCTAATAGCTAAGGTCTCAAATCTTACGCTGTCCTAACAGCTAAGGTCTTAACTCTTACTCTGGCCTAATAGCTAAGGTCTTAGACTCGTACTCTGGCCTAATGGTTAAGGTCTTAACTCTTACTCTGGCCTACTGGTTAAGGTCTTAACTCTTACTCTGGCCTAATAGCTAAGGTCTTAACTCCTACTCTGGCCTAATAGCTAAGGTCTTAGACTCGTACTCTGGCCTAATTGTTAAGGTCTTAACTTTTACTCTGGCCTAATATATAAGGTCTTAACTCTTACACTGGGCTAATAGCTAAGGTCTTAGACTCGTACTCTGGCCTACTGGTTACGGTCTTAACTCTTACTCTGGCCTAATAGCTAAGGTCTTAACTCTTACTCTGGCCTAATAGCTAAGGTCTTAGACTCGTACTCTGACCTAATGGTTAAGGTATTAACTCTTACTCTGGCCTACAGTTTAAGGTCTTTACCCTTACTCTGGCATAATAGCTAAGGTCTTAGACTCGTACTCTGGCCTAATGGTTAAGGTCTTAACTCTTACTCTGGCCTAATAGCTAGGGTCTTAACTCTTACTCTGGCCTAATAGCTAAGGTCTTAGACTCGTACTCTGGCCTAATAGCTAAGGTCTTAGACTCGTACTCTGGCCTAATGGTTAAGGTCTTAGACTCGTACTCTGGCCTAATAGCTAAGGTCTTAGACTCGTGCTCTGGCCTAATGGTTAAGGTCTTAACTCTTACTCTGGCCTAATAGCTAAGGTCTTAGACTCGTGCTCTGGCCTAATGGTTAAGGTCTTAACTTTTACTCTGGCTTAATAGCTAAGGTCTTAACTCTTACTCTGGCCTAATAGCTAAGGTCTTAGCCTCGTACTCTGGCCTACTGGTTAAGGTCTTAACTCGTACTCTGGCCTAATGGTTAAGGTGTTAACGCTTACTCTGGCCTAATAGCTAAGGTCTTAGACTCGTACTCTGGCCGAATAGCTACGGTCTTAGACTCGTACTCTGGCCTAATGGTTAAGGTCTTAACTCTTACTCTGGCCTAATAGGTAAGGTCTTAGACTCGTACTGTGGCCTAATGGTTAAGGTCTCAACTTTTACTCTGGCCTATTAGCTAAGGTCTTAACTCATACTCTGGCCTTAATAGCTAAGGTCTTAGACTCGTACTCCGGCCTACTGGTTAAGGTCTTAACTCTTACTCTGGCCTACTGGTTAAGGTCTTAACTCTTACTCTGGCCTAATAGCTAAGGTCTTAGACTCGTACTCTGGCCTAATAGCTAAGGTCTTAGACTCGTACTCTGGCCTAATGGTTAAGGTCTTAACTCTTACACTGGCCTAATAGCTATGGTATTAACTCTTACTCTGGCCTACTGGTTAAGGTCTTAACTCTTACTCTGGCCCACTGGTTAAGGTCTTAACTCTTACTATGGCCTAATAGCTAAGGTCTTAGACTCGTACTCTGGCATAATAGCTAAGGTCTTAACTCTTACTCTGGCCTAATAGCTAACGTCTTAGACTCGAACTCTGGCCTACTGGTTAAGGTCTTAACTCTTACTCTGGCCTACTGGTTAAGGTCTAAATTCTTACCTTGGCCTAATAGCTAAGGTCTTAGACTTGTACTCTGGCCTAATGGTTTAGGTCTTAACTCTTACTCTGGCCTAATAGCTAAGGTCTTAACTCTTAATCTGGCCTACTGGTTAAGGTCTTAACTCTTACTCTGGCTGTGAGAAGTTGGCCTGGCATATGCTGTTCCAAGTTATAGGGACACCTTGCACCAGTCCAATTCGACTCTTATTGATGATAGGTTTAAGACAACCTTTAAAGAAAGCTATCCTAGTGGTAGCTGTGGAGAGCAGCCTTCAGGCTAAGTCTTGAAGGAGTGTTAAGCTTATTGTTTTACCATAATAACCTCTTGAATATCCAAATGAAAGAGTAGCCCACACAGGTATATATATAAAATATATGTATTTATTCTAGACAGAATCCCACAGTCACTTTATGTGGCTAGTGGCAAAGTTACACTTCAAACAAGCATTTATGAACACAATAAATAGCACAGAAATCAATGGGCCCCAGGGGGGGACCAAACCATATACTAAAATAGTGGTATAAGAACCACGACAATTCTACAGGCAATGCCTAGGGCATTCAGGATCGCTTGCCCCTTCAGAATCCACCCACAGTTAAGAGGAAGGGGACCCACGGGAGGCGTGTGCAGTGCGAGAAGCTGCTATCGGGATCGCAATGTTAGCCTATGGAGAATGTCGCGGTTGAATAATTAAGGTTTAAGGACACCTCTAACAACAGTACAAAGTTAAGGCTTGAGACTTAAGGCTTTGGAGAGCCCACCACCACGGGAGTACCGAAGTACCACTGTTACCTGCCCCAGGGAAGCCGGGTGCATAGGTCGATTCTGGTGTCGGGTCGCGGGCTGATTTTCTATGGAAAAGTAGTCCAAACTGCTGCTAGCTGGAAGCGTCGTTGAAGTCGTGAAGATTAAAGTTGAAGAGAAGATAAAGGTGAACCTGAAAGCAGAGGGGACAGAGTCTGGGTCACAGCAAAGTGACCAGGGAGCTCACAGCAAGGAGCTCGTGGAAGTCGGGTGCTTCAGGTGTAGAAGGTACAGCTGGGCTCTGCAGTCACGGGCTCCGGGAGGCTTCAAGGAAGGCCAGCTTCTGGAGGGCGACTGTGCCACGTCGGCTGAGGGTTGCTGCGGTGTTAGTGTCCCGATTGGATCCACTAAGCATTGGCAACCGCAACCCACGCAAGATGAACAAAGCAGCTGCTGGTGCAGACCCACGAGGTCTGAGGGTGCTCTCCTTTGCAGGGAGCATAGAGCAGGCCTGGAGCAACCAGAGGAACTCTTGGAAAGATAGGTTTTCCTCCGTCAGGGCCCACAAGTTGAGAGACAAGGGACCGCGGAGGGCTGCAAAATGGAGTGCGTAAAAGGGCTCCCACGGTCCACCAGAGTGGACTAGGGGGCTGAGCTTTGGCACGGATGCTGCTTGAAGGTTGGCTCAGAAATGGGCCAAAGCACAACTTCCCCACTGGTCGGGGTCGTGTGCTATGCAAGAGGTGGCCGGGGTCTCGGGGTATGCAGGGATCTCGGCACCCACGTGGTCCACGGTGCTCAGGCTTGCTGGGCACGCTCACAGGACTCTGGGATGCAGTGGAGATCCACCTCAAGGTTGATGGAAGGCGTCAAAGTTCATGAGAGCAGCGAAGTTCCAACCGGGTATCTTGCAGTCTTTTAGGTGCCTGCCAAGCAGGGGGATAACTCCTTTATCCCAAGGGAGATTTCTTCAGTCAGCTGGGCAGCAGCTCGTCGAAGGTCAGTTCTGTGAAGTCCTGTACGAATCTAAGGCTCTAGGGCAAAGTTATTCCCATATATCCCCAAGATTAGGGGATGGTCCAAAATAGAGCCTACCAATCAGAGTAGAGGCGGGAAAGGGTGGCTACACCCACTCCCCTTTGTGTGTTTCCCACCTGGGCGAGGGGCAGGATGCCCCTGAACCGGTTCCAGGCGGTGTATGCAGAATTGGGGCTCTGCAGCTGCCTACGTGCAACTCTGAAAGGACATTTGGTGCACCCACCCTGTTCCAATCCACATATCCTGTCTGGGGAGGTGCTGGCACCTCCCTGCCACAGGAGCCCTATTGTCCAGATGGCGAGGCTGGGGTTTTCCCCAGCAACAGCCAGCCAGAGTCGTGTAGGTGGCGGACAGTAGCCATTTTGTGGTACATGTGCACTTTTAAATTGGTGTCTAAATTCTACCGCTTTTCCCATATCACCCTCCTAGCAAGGGGGAATCGTGCCCCCATGCCCATGGCTGGACTGGGGGTATGATTCCTTCATGTTTGACACCAAACACGATATGGTTCTGTGTAGCCATTCCCAAGTTACAGCGATGACGCAATAACTTATAATGCGGTTAAGAGTATATGGTATGGCTACACTACAAACAACCCAGTAACGATTTTACGAAGGTTGCAGAGAGGTCCTACACACGTAGGGGCCCCCCCTCACACATACCTCAGCACCCAGCCCTGTAGGATTACCAGGGCCTGCCATAGGGGTGACCTATGAGAGTATATGTGTTGTAATGGTATGGGACATAGGGTACCTACATCCCTGTAAGGGGTGCTAGCACCACCTTACCCAGACTACAGTAGTGGCCTGGTGGTGTCAGTTTGGGTGGCTGTCCCAGGGTGGCACAATAAGTGCTGCAGCCCTGATAGGCCTACTGGGGGACCCATGCCCTGTGTACCTAGGGTACCATCTACACGGGACTGGTAGGGCATGCCCAGCATCCAATTGGTTGGTACCTAGGGTACTCACATAGTTTACCAGAGGAAGCAGATAGGCTGGGGTCCTGGATAGCAGGGCCACAGCCTGGCTAAAGTCATAAAAACAGTCAAAACATCAGCAAAAAGTTGGGGGCAACTATGCAGTCGATGCCACTCTCCTACACTGGCCTACTGGTTAAGGTCTTAACTCTTACTATGGCCTAATAGCTAAGGTCTTAGACTCGTACTCTGGCCTAATAGCTAAGGTCTTAACTCTTACTCTGGACTAATAGCTAAGGTCTTAGACTCGTGCTCTGGCCTACTGGTTAAGGTCTTAACTCTTACTCTGGCCTACTGGTTATGGTCTTAACTCTTACTCTGGCCTAATAGCTAAGGTCTTAGTCTCGAACTCTGGCCTAATGGTTAAGTTCTTAACTCTTACTCTGGCCTACTGGTTAAGGTCTTAACTCTTACGCTGGCCTAATTGCTAAGGTCTTAACTCTTACTCTGGCCTAATAGCTATGGTCCTAGACTCGTACTCTGGCCTAATGGTTAAGGTCTTAACTCTTACTCTGGCCTACTGGTTAAGGTCTTAACTCTTACTCTGGCCCAATAGCTAAGGTCTTAGACTCGTACTCTGGCCTCATGGTTAAGGTCTTAACTCTTACTCTGGCCTAATAGCTAAGATCTTAGACTCGTACTCTGGCCTATTGGTTAAGGTCTTATCTCTTACTCTGGCCTACTGGTTAAGGTCTTAACTCTTACTCTGGCCTAATAGCTAAGGTCTTAGACTCGTACTCTGGCCTAATGGTTAAGGTCTCAACTCTTACTCTGGCCTAATAGCTAAGGTCTTAACTCTTAATCTGGCCTAATAGCTAAGGTCTTAGACTCGTACTCTGGCCTAATGGTTAAGGTCTTAACTCTTACTCTGGCCGACTGGTTAAGGTCTTAACTCTTACTCTGGCCTAATAGCTAAGGTCTTAGACTCGTGCTCTGGCCTAATAGCTAAGGTCTTAGACTTGTACACTGGCCTAATGGTTAAGGTCTTAACTCTTACTCTGGCCTAATAGCTAAGGTCTTAACTCTTACTCTGGCCTACTGGTTAAGGTCTTACCTCTTACTCTGGCCTAATAGCTAAGGTCTTAGACTCGCACTCTGGCCTAATAGCTAAGGTCTTAACTCTTACTCTGGCCTAATAGCTAAGGTCTTAGACTCGTACTCTGGCCTACTGGTTAAGGTCTTAACTCTTACTCTGGCCTACTGGTTAAGGTCTTAACTCTTACTCTGGCATAATAGCTAAGGTCTTAACTCTTACTCTGGCCTAATAGCTAAGGTCTTGGACTCGTACTCTGACCTAATGGTTAAGGTCTTAACTCTTACTCTGGCCTACTGGTTAAGGTCTTAACTCTTACTCTGGCCTAATAGCTAAGGTCTTACACTCGTACTCTGGCCTACTGGTTAAGGTCTTAACTCTTACTCTGGCCTAATAGCTAAGGTCTTAACACTTACTCTGGCCTACTGGTTAAGGTCTTAACTCTTACTCTGGACTAATAGCTAAGGTCTTAGACTCGTACTCTGGCCTAATGGTTAAGGTCTTAACTCTTACTCTGGCCTACTGGTTAAGGTCTTAACTCTTACTCTGGTCTAATAGCTAAGGTCTTAGACTCGTACTCTGGCCTAATGGTTAAGGTCATAACTCTTACTCTGGCCTAATAGCTAAGGTCTTAGACTTGTACTCTGGCCTACTGGTTAAGGTCTTAACTCTTACTCTGGCCTACTGGTTAAGGTCTTAACTCTTACTCTGGCCTAATAGCTAAGGTCTTAGACTCGTACTCTGGCCTAATGGTTAAGGTCTTAACTCTTACTCTGGCCTACTGGTTAAGGTCTTAACTCTTACTCTGGCCTAATAGCTAAGGTCTTAACTCTTACTCTGGCCTAATAGCAAAGGTCTTAGACTCGTAATCTGGTCTAATAGCTAAGGTCTTAACTCTTAATCTGGCCTAGTAGCTAAGGTCTTAGACTCGTACTATGGCCTACAGGTTAAGGTCTTAACTCTTACTCTGGCCTACTGGTTAAGGTCTTAACTCTTACTCTGGCCTAATAGCTAAGGTCTTAGACTCGTACTCTGGCCTAGTAGCTAAGGTCTTAGACTCGTACTCTGGCCTAATAGCTAAGGTCTTAGACTCGTACTCTGGCCTAATGGTTAAGGTCTTACCTCTTACTCTGGCCTACTGGTTAAGGTCTTAACTGTTACTCTGGCCTAATAGCTAAGGTCTTAACTCTTACTCTGGCCTAATAGCTAAGGTCTTAGACTCGTACTCTGGCCTACTGGTTAAGGTCTTAACTCTTACTCTGGCCTAATAGCTAAGGTCTCAACTTTTACTCTATCCTAATAGCTAAGGTCTTAACTCTTACTCTGGCCTAATAGCTAAGGTCTTAGACTCGTACTCTGGCCTAATGGTTAAGGTATTAACTCTTACTCTGGCCTACTGGTTAAGGTCTTAACTCTTACTCTGGCCTAATAGCTAAGGTCTTAGACTCGTACTCTGGCCTAATGGTTAAGGTCTTAACTCTTACTCTGGCCTAATAGCTAAGGTCTTAGACTCGTACTCTGGCCTACTGGTTAAGGTCTTAACTCTTACTTTGGCCTACTGGTTAAGGTCTTAACTCTTACTCTGGCCTAATAACTGAGGTCTTAGACTCATACTCTGGCCTAATGGTTAAGGTCTTAACTCTTACTCTGGCCTAATAGCTAAGGTCTTAACTCTTACTCTGGCCTAATAGCTAAGGTCTTAGACTCGTACTCTGACCTAATGGTTAAGGTATTAACTCTTACTCTGGCCTACTGGTTAAGGTCTTTATCCTTACTCTGGCCTAATAGCTAAGGTCTTAGACTCGTACTCTGGCCTAATAGCTAAGGTCCTAGACTCGTACTCTGGCCTAATGGTTAAGGTCTTAACTCTTACTCTGGCCTAATTGCTAAGGCCTTAGACTCGTACTCTGGCCTAATGGTTAACGTCTTAACTTTTACTCTGGCCTAATAGCTAAGGTCTTAACTCTTACTCTGGCCTAATAGCTAAGGTCTTAGCCTCGTACTCTGGCGTACTGGTTAAGGTCTTAACTCGTACTCTGGCCTAATGGTTAAGGTCTTAACGCTTACCCTGCTCTAATAGCTAAGGTCTTAGACTCGTACTCTGGCCTAATAGCTAAGGTCTTAGACTTGTACTCTACCCTAATGGTTAAGGTCTTAACTCTTACTCTGGCCTAATAGCTAAGGTCTTAGACTTGTACTGTGGCCTAATGGTTAAGGTCTTAACTTTTACTCTGGCCTAATAGCTAAGGTTTTAACTCTTACTCTGGCCTAATAGCTAAGGTCTTAGCCTCGTACTCTGGCCTACTGGTTAAGGTCTTAACTCTTACTCTGGCCTACTGGTTAAGGTCTTAACTCTTACTCTGGCCTAATAGCTAAGGTCTTAACTCTTACTCTGGCCTAATAGCTAAGGTCTCAAATCTTACTCTGGCCTAATAGCTAAGGTCTTAACTCTTACTCTGGCCTAATAGCTAAGGTCTAAGACTCGTACTTTGGTCTAATGGTTAAGGTCTTAACTCTTACTCTGGCCTACTGGTTAAGGTCTTAACTCTTACTCTGGCCTAATAGCTAAGGTCTTAGACTTGTACTGTGGCCTAATGGTTAAGGTCTTAACTTTTACTTTGGCCTAATAGACAATGTCTTAACTCCTACTCTGGCCTAATAGCTAAGGTCTTAGACTCGTACTCTGGCCTAATGGTTAAGGTCTTAACTTTTACTCTGGCCTAATATATAAGGTCTTAACTCTTACACTGGGCTAATAGCTAAGGTCTTAGACTCGTACTCTGGCCTATTGGTTAAGTTCTTAACACTTACTCTGGCCTACTGGTTAAGGTCTTAACTCTTACTCTGGCCTAATAGCTAAGGTCTTAGACTCGTACTCTGGCCTAATGGTTAAGGTCTTAACGCTTACTCTGCTCTAATAGCTAAGGTCTTAGACTCGTACTCTGGCCTAATTGCTAAGGTCTTAGACTCGTACTCTGGCCTAATAGCTAAGGTCTTAGACTCGTACTGTGGCCTAATGGTTAAGGTCTTAACTTTTACTCTGGCCTAATAGCGAAAGTTTTAACACTTACTCTGGCCTAATAGCTAAGGTCTTAGACTCGTACTCTGACCTAATGGTTAAGGTATTAACTCTTACTCTGGCCTACTGGTTAAGGTCTTTACCCTTACTCTGGCATAATAGCTAAGGTCTTAGACTCGTACTCTGGCCTAATGGTTAAGTTCTTAACTCTTACTCTGGCCTAATAGCTAGGGTCTTAACTCTTACTCTGGCCTAATAGCTAAGGTCTTAGACTCGTACTCTGGCCTAATAGCTAAGGTCTTAGACTCGTACTCTGGCCTAATGTTTAAGGTCTTAGACTCGTACTCTGGCCTAATAGCTAAGGTCTTAGACTCGTGCTCTGGCCTAATGGTTAAGGTCTTAACTCTTACTCTGGCCTAATAGCTAAGGTCTTAGACTCGTGCTCTGGCCTAATGGTTAAGGTCTTAACTTTTACTCTGGCTTAATAGCTAAGGTCTTAACTCTTACTCTGGCCTAATAGCTAAGGTCTTAGCCTCGTACTCTGGCCTACTGGTTAAGGTCTTAACTCGTACTCTGGCCTAATGGTTAAGGTCTTAACGCTTACTCTGGCCTAATAGCTAAGGTCTTAGACTCGTACTCTGGCCGAATAGCTAAGGTCTTAGACTCGTACTCTGGCCTAATGGTTAAGGTCTTAACTCTTACTCTGGCCTAATAGGTAAGGTCTTAGACTCGTACTGTGGCCTTATGGTTAAGGTCTCAACTTTTACTCTGGCCTATTAGCTAAGGTCTTAACTCATACTCTGGCCTTAATAGCTAAGGTCTTAGACTCGTACTCTGGCCTACTGGTTAAGGTCTTAACTCTTACTCTGGCCTACTGGTTAAGGTCTTAACTCTTACTCTGGCCTAATAGCTAAGGTCTTAGACTCGTACTCTGGCCTAATAGCTAAGGTCTTAGACTTGTACTCTGGCCTAATGGTTAAGGTCTTAACTCTTACACTGGCCTAATAGCTATGGTCTTAACTCTTACTCTGGCCTACTGGTTAAGGTCTTAACTCTTACTCTGGCCTACTGGTTAAGGTCTTAACTCTTACTATGGCCTAATAGCTAAGGTCTTAGACTCGTACTCTGGCCTAATAAGCTAAGGTCTTAACTCTTACTCTGGCCTAATAGCTAACGTCTTAGACTCGAACTCTGGCCTACTGGTTAAGGTCTTAACTCTTACTCTGGCCTACTGGTTAAGGTCTTAACTCTTACCTTGGCCTAATAGCTAAGGTCTTAGACTTGTACTCTGGCCTAATAAGCTAAGGTCTTAACTCTTACTCTGGCCTAATAGCTAACGTCTTAGACTCGAACTCTGGCCTACTGGTTAAGGTCTTAACTCTTACTCTGGCCTACTGGTTAAGGTCTTAACTCTTACCTTGGCCTAATAGCTAAGGTCTTAGACTTGTACTCTGGCCTAATGGTTTAGGTCTTAACTCTTACTCTGGCCTAATAGCTAAGGTCTTAGACTCGTACTCTGACCTAATGGTTAAGGTATTAACTCTTACTCTGGCCTACTGGTTAAGGTCTTTATCCTTACTCTGGCCTAATAGCTAAGGTCTTAGACTCGTACTCTGGCCTAATAGCTATGGTCTTAGACTCGTACTCTGGTCTAATGGTTAAGCTTTTAACTCCTACTCTGGCCTAATAGCTAAGGTTTTAACTCTTACTCTGGCCTAATAGCTAAGGTCTTAGACTCGTACTCTGGCCTAATAGCTAAGGTCCTAGACTCGTACTCTGGCCTAATGGTTAAGGTTTTAACTCTTACTCTGGCCTAATTGCTAAGGCCTTAGACTCGTACTCTGGCCTAATGGTTAACGTCTTAACTTTTACTCTGGCCTAATAGCTAAGGTCTTAACTCTTACTCTGGCCTAATAGCTAAGGTCTTAGCCTCGTACTCTGGCGTACTGGTTAAGGTCTTAACTCGTACTCTGGCCTAATGGTTAAGGTCTTAACGCTTACCCTGCTGTAATAGCTAAGGTCTTAGACTTGTACTCTGGCCTAATAGCTAAGGTCTTAGACTTGTACTCTACCCTAATGGTTAAGGTCTTAACTCTTACTCTAGCCTAATAGCTAAGGTCTTAGACTTGTACTGTGGCCTAATGGTTAAGGTCTTAACTTTTACTCTGGCCTAATAGCTAAGGTTTTAACTCTTACTCTGGCCTAATAGCTAAGGTCTTAGCCTCGTACTCTGGCCTACTGGTTAAGGTCTTAACTCTTACTCTGGCCTACTGGTTAAGGTCTTAACTCTTACTCTGGCCTAATAGCTAAGGTCTTAACTCTTACTCTGGCCTAATAGCTAAGGTCTCAACTCTTACTCTGGCCTAATAGCTAAGGTCTTAACTCTTACTCTGGCCTAATAGCTAAGGTCTAAGACTCGTACTTTGGCCTAATGGTTAAGGTCTTAACTCTTACTCTGGCCTACTGGTTAAGGTCTTAACTCTTACTCTGGCCTACTGGTTAAGGTCTTAACTCTTACTCTGGCCTAATAGCTAAGGTCTTAGACTCGTACTCTGGCCTAATAGCTAAGGTCTTAGACTCGTACTCTGGCCTAATGGTTAAGGTCTTAACTCTTACACTGGCCTAATAGCTATGGTATTAACTCTTACTCTGGCCTACTGGTTAAGGTCTTAACTCTTACTCTGGCCCACTGGTTAAGGTCTTAACTCTTACTATGGCCTAATAGCTAAGGTCTTAGACTCGTACTCTGGCATAATAGCTAAGGTCTTAACTCTTACTCTGGCCTAATAGCTAACGTCTTAGACTCGAACTCTGGCCTACTGGTTAAGGTCTTAACTCTTACTCTGGCCTACTGGTTAAGGTCTAAATTCTTACCTTGGCCTAATAGCTAAGGTCTTAGACTTGTACTCTGGCCTAATGGTTTAGGTCTTAACTCTTACTCTGGCCTAATAGCTAAGGTCTTAACTCTTAATCTGGCCTACTGGTTAAGGTCTTAACTCTTACTCTGGCTGTGAGAAGTTGGCCTGGCATATGCTGTTCCTAGTTATAGGGACACCTTGCACCAGTCCAATTCGACTCTTATTGATGATAGGTTTAAGACAACCTTTAAAGAAAGCTATCCTAGTGGTAGCTGTGGAGAGCAGCCTTCAGGCTAAGTCTTGAAGGAGTGTTAAGCTTATTGTTTTACCATAATAACCTCTTGAATATCCAAATGAAAGAGTAGCCCACACAGGTATATATATAAAATATATGTATTTATTCTAGACAGAATCCCACAGTCACTTTATGTGGCTAGTGGCAAAGTTACACTTCAAACAAGCATTTATGAACACAATAAATAGCACAGAAATCAATGGGCCCCAGGGGGGGACCAAACCATATACTAAAATAGTGGTATAAGAACCACGACAATTCTACAGGCAATGCCTAGGGCATTCAGGATCGCTTGCCCCTTCAGAATCCACCCACAGTTAAGAGGAAGGGGACCCACGGGAGGCGTGTGCAGTGCGAGAAGCTGCTATCGGGATCGCAATGTTAGCCTATGGAGAATGTCGCGGTTGAATAATTAAGGTTTAAGGACACTTCTAACAACAGTACAAAGTTAAGGCTTGAGACTTAAGGCTTTGGAGAGCCCACCACCACGGGAGTACCGAAGTACCACTGTTACCTGCCCCAGGGAAGCCGGGTGCATAGGTCGATTCTGGTGTCGGGTCGCGGGCTGATTTTCTATGGAAAAGTAGTCCAAACTGCTGCTAGCTGGAAGCGTCGTTGAAGTCGTGAAGATTAAAGTTGAAGAGAAGATAAAGGTGAACCTGAAAGCAGAGGGGACAGAGTCTGGGTCACAGCAAAGTGACCAGGGAGCTCACAGCAAGGAGCTCGTGGAAGTCGGGTGCTTCAGGTGTAGAAGGTACAGCTGGGCTCTGCAGTCACGGGCTCCGGGAGGCTTCAAGGAAGGCCAGCTTCTGGAGGGCGACTGTCCCACGTCGGCTGAGGGTTGCTGCGGTGTTAGTGTCCCGATTGGATCCACTAAGCATTGGCAACCGCAACCCACGCAAGATGAACAAAGCAGCTGCTGGTGCAGACCCACGAGGTCTGAGGATGCTCTCCTTTGCAGGGAGCATAGAGCAGGCCTGAAGCAACCAGGGGAACTCTTGGAAAGATAGGTTTTCCTCCGTCAGGGCCCACAAGTTGAGAGACAAGGGACCGCGGAGGGCAGCAAAATGGAGTGCGTAAAAGGGCTCCCACGGTCCACCAGAGTGGACTAGGGGGCTGAGCTTTGGCACGGATGCTGCTTGAAGGTTGGCTCAGAAATGGGCCAAAGCACAACTTCCCCACTGGTCGGGGTTGTGTGCTATGCAAGAGGTGGCCGGGGTCTCGGGTTATGCAGGGATCTCGGCACCCACGTGGTCCACGGTGCTCAGGCTTGCTGGGCACGCTCACAGGACTCTGGGATGCACTGGAGACCCACCTCAAGGTTGATGGAAGGCGTCAAAGTTCATGAGAGCAGCGAAGTTCCAACCGGGTATCTTGCAGTCTTTTAGGTGCCTGCCAAGCAGGGGGATAACTCCTTTATCCCAAGGGAGATTTCTTCAGTCAGCTGGGCAGCAGCTCGTCGAAGGTCAGTTCTGTGAAGTCCTGTATGAATCTAAGGCTCTAGGGCAAAGTTATTCCCATATATCCCCAAGATTAGGGGATGGTCCAAAATAGAGCCTACCAATCAGAGTAGAGGCGGGAAAGGGTGGCTACACCCACTCCCCTTTGTGTGTTTCCCACCTGGGCGAGGGGCAGGATGCCCCTGAACCGGTTCCAGGCGGTGTATGCAGAATTGGGGCTCTGCAGCTGCCTACGTGCAACTCTGAAAGGACATTTGGTGCACCCACCCTGTTCCAATCCACATATCCTGTCTGGGGAGGTGCTGGCACCTCCCTGCCACAGGAGCCCTATTGTCCAGATGGCGAGGCTGGGGTTTTCCCCAGCAACAGCCAGCCAGAGTCGTGTAGGTGGCGGACAGTAGCCATTTTGTGGTACATGTGCACTTTTAAATTGGTGTCTAAATTCTACCGCTTTTCCCATATCACCCTCCTAGCAAGGGGGAATCGTGCCCCCATGCCCATGGCTGGACTGGGGGTATGATTCCTTCATGTTTGACACCAAACACGATATGGTTCTGTGTAGCCATTCCCAAGTTACAGCGATGACGCAATAACTTATAATGCGGTTAAGAGTATATGGTATGGCTACACGACAAACAACCCAGTAACGATTTTACGAAGGTTGCAGAGAGGTCCTACTCACGTAGGGGTCCCCCCTCACACATACCTCAGCACCCAGCCCTGTAGGATTACCAGGGCCTGCCATAGGGGTGACCTATGAGAGTATATGTGTTGTAATGGTATGGGACATAGGGTACCTACATCCCTGTAAGGGGTGCTAGCACCACCTTACCCAGACTACAGTAGTGGCCTGGTGGTGTCAGTTTGGGTGGCTGACCCAGGGTGGCACAATAAGTGCTGCAGCCCTGATAGGCCTACTGGGGGACCCATGCCCTGTGTACCTAGGGTACCATCTACAAGGGACTGGTAGGGCATGCCCAGCATCCAATTGGTTGGTACCTAGGGTACTCACATAGTTTACCAGAGGAATCAGATAGGCTGGGGTCCTGGATAGCAGGGCCACAGCCTGGCTAAAGTCATAAAAACAGTCAAAACATCAGCAAAAAGTTGGGGGCAACTATGCAGTCGATGCCACTCTCCTACACTGGCCTACTGGTTAAGGTCTTAACTCTTACTATGGCCTAATAGCTAAGGTCTTAGACTCGTACTCTGGCCTAATAGCTAAGGTCTTAACTCTTACTCTGGACTAATAGCTAAGGTCTTAGACTCGTGCTCTGGCCTACTGGTTAAGGTCTTAACTCTTACTCTGGCCTACTGGTTATGGTCTTAACTCTTACTCTGGCCTAATAGCTAAGGTCTTAGTCTCGAACTCTGGCCTAATGGTTAAGTTCTTAACTCTTACTCTGGCCTACTGGTTAAGGTCTTAACTCTTACGCTGGCCTAATTGCTAAGGTCTTAACTCTTACTCTGGCCTAATAGCTATGGTCCTAGACTCGTACTCTGGCCTAATGGTTAAGGTCTTAACTCTTACTCTGGCCTACTGGTTAAGGTCTTAACTCTTACTCTGGCCCAATAGCTAAGGTCTTAGACTCGTACTCTGGCCTCATGGTTAAGGTCTTAACTCTTACTCTGGCCTAATAGCTAAGATCTTAGACTCGTACTCTGGCCTATTGGTTAAGGTCTTATCTCTTACTCTGGCCTACTGGTTAAGTTCTTAACTCTTACTCTGGCCTAATAGCTAAGGTCTTAGACTCGTACTCTGGCCTAATGGTTAAGGTCTCAACTCTTACTCTGGCCTAATAGCTAAGGTCTTAACTCTTAATCTGGCCTAATAGCTAAGGTCTTAGACTCGGACTCTGGCCTAATGGTTAAGGTCTTAACTCTTACTCTGGCCGACTGGTTAAGGTCTTAACTCTTACTCTGGCCTAATAGCTAAGGTCTTAGACTCGTGCTCTGGCCTAATAGCTAAGGTCTTAGACTCGTACACTGGCCTAATGGTTAAGGTCTTAACTCTTACTCTGGCCTAATAGCTAAGGTCTTAACTCTTACTCTGGCCTACTGGTTAAGGTCTTACCTCTTACTCTGGCCTAATAGCTAAGGTCTTAGACTCGCACTCTGGCCTAATAGCTAAGGTCTTAACTCTTACTCTGGCCTAATAGCTAAGGTCTTAGACTCGTACTCTGGCCTACTGGTTAAGGTCTTAACTCTTACTCTGGCATAATAGCTAAGGTCTTAACTCTTACTCTGGCCTAATAGCTAAGGTCTTGGACTCGTACTCTGACCTAATGGTTAAGGTCTTAACTCTTACTCTGGCCTACTGGTTAAGGTCTTAACTCTTACTCTGGCCTAATAGCTAAGGTCTTACACTCGTACTCTGGCCTAATGGTTAAGGTCTTAACTCTTACTCTGGCCTAATAGCTAAGGTCTTAACACTTACTCTGGCCTACTGGTTAAGGTCTTAACTCTTACTCTGGCCTAATAGCTAAGGTCTTAGACTCGTACTCTGGCCTAATGGTTAAGGTCTTAACTCTTACTCTGGCCTACTGGTTAAGGTCTTAACTCTTACTCTGGTCTAATAGCTAAGGTCTTAGACTCGTACTCTGGCCTAATGGTTAAGGTCATAACTCTTACTCTGGCCTAATAGCTAAGGTCTTAGACTTGTACTCTGGCCTACTGGTTAAGGTCTTAACTCTTACTCTGGCCTACTGGTTAAGGTCTTAACTCTTACTCTGGCCTAATAGCTAAGGTCTTAGACTCGTACTCTGGCCTAATGGTTAAGGTCTTAACTCTTACTCTGGCCTACTGGTTAAGGTCTTAACTCTTACTCTGGCCTAATAGCTAAGGTCTTAACTCTTACTCTGGCCTAATAGCAAAGGTCTTAGACTCGTAATCTGGTCTAATAGCTAAGGTCTTAACTCTTAATCTGGCCTAGTAGCTAAGGTCTTAGACTCGTACTATGGCCTACAGGTTAAGGTCTTAACTCTTACTCTGGCCTACTGGTTAAGGTCTTAACTCTTACTCTGGCCTAATAGCTAAGGTCTTAGACTCGTACTCTGGCCTAGTAGCTAAGGTCTTAGACTCGTACTCTGGCCTAATAGCTAAGGTCTTAGACTCGTACTCTGGCCTAATGGTTAAGGTCTTACCTCTTACTCTGGCCTACTGGTTAAGGTCTTAACTGTTACTCTGGCCTAATAGCTAAGGTCTTAACTCTTACTCTGGCCTAATAGCTAAGGTCTTAGACTCGTACTCTGGCCTACTGGTCAAGGTCTTAACTCTTACTCTGGCCTAATAGCTAAGGTCTCAACTTTTACTCTATCCTAATAGCTAAGGTCTTAACTCTTACTCTGGCCTAATAGCTAAGGTCTTAGACTCGTACTCTGGCCTAATGGTTAAGGTATTAACTCTTACTCTGGCCTACTGGTTAAGGTCTTAACTCTTACTCTGGCCTAATAGCTAAGGTCTTAGACTCGTACTCTGGCCTAATGGTTAAGGTCTTAACTCTTACTCTGGCCTAATAGCTAAGGTCTTAGACTCGTACTCTGGCCTACTGGTTAAGGTCTTAACTCTTACTTTGGCCTACTGGTTAAGGTCTTAACTCTTACTCTGGCCTAATAGCTGAGGTCTTAGACTCATACTCTGGCCTAATGGTTAAGGTCTTAACTCTTACTCTGGCCTAATAGCTAAGGTCTTAACTCTTACTCTGGCCTAATAGCTAAGGTCTTAGACTCGTACTCTGACCTAATGGTTAAGGTATTAACTCTTACTCTGGCCTACTGGTTAAGGTCTTTATCCTTACTCTGGCCTAATAGCTAAGGTCTTAGACTCGTACTCTGGCCTAATAGCTAAGGTCCTAGACTCGTACTCTGGCCTAATGGTTAAGGTCTTAACTCTTACTCTGGCCTAATTGCTAAGGCCTTAGACTCGTACTCTGGCCTAATGGTTAACGTCTTAACTTTTACTCTGGCCTAATAGCTAAGGTCTTAACTCTTACTCTGGCCTAATAGCTAAGGTCTTAGCCTCGTACTCTGGCGTACTGGTTAAGGTCTTAACTCGTACTCTGGCCTAATGGTTAAGGTCTTAACGCTTACCCTGCTCTAATAGCTAAGGTCTTAGACTCGTACTCTGGCCTAATAGCTAAGGTCTTAGACTTGTACTCTACCCTAATGGTTAAGGTCTTAACTCTTACTCTGGCCTAATAGTTAAGGTCTTAGACTTGTACTGTGGCCTAATGGTTAAGGTCTTAACTTTTACTCTGGCCTAATAGCTAAGGTTTTAACTCTTACTCTGGCCTAATAGCTAAGGTCTTAGCCTCGTACTCTGGCCTACTGGTTAAGGTCTTAACTCTTACTCTGGCCTACTGGTTAAGGTCTTAACTCTTACTCTGGCCTAATAGCTAAGGTCTTAACTCTTACTCTGGCCTAATAGCTAAGGTCTCAACTCTTACTCTGGCCTAATAGCTAAGGTCTTAACTCTTACTCTGGCCAAATAGCTAAGGTCTAAGACTCGTACTTTGGCCTAATGGTTAAGGTCTTAACTCTTACTCTGGCCTACTGGTTAAGGTCTTAACTCTTACTCTGGCCTAATAGCTAAGGTCTTAGACTTGTACTGTGGCCTAATGGTTACGGTCTTAACTTTTACTTTGGCCTAATAGACAATGTCTTAACTCCTACTCTGGCCTAATAGCTAAGGTCTTAGACTCGTACTCTGGCCTAATGGTTAAGGTCTTAACTTTTACTCTGGCCTAATATATAAGGTCTTAACTCTTACACTGGGCTAATAGCTAAGGTCTTAGACTCGTACTCTGGCCTATTGGTTAAGTTCTTAACACTTACTCTGGCCTACTGATTAAGGTCTTAACTCTTACTCTGGCCTAATAGCTAAGGTCTTAGACTCGTACTCTGGCCTAATGGTTAAGGTCTTAACGCTTACTCTGCTCTAATAGCTAAGGTCTTAGACTCGTACTCTGGCCTAATAGCTAAGGTCTTAGACTCGTACTCTGGCCTAATAGCTAAGGTCTTAGACTCGTACTGTGGCCTAATGGTTAAGGTCTTAACTTTTACTCTGGCCTAATAGCGAAAGTTTTAACACTTACTCTGGCCTAATAGCTAAGGTCTTAGACTCGTACTCTGACCTAATGGTTAAGGTATTAACTCTTACTCTGGCCTACTGGTTAAGGTCTTTACCCTTACTCTGGCATAATAGCTAAGGTCTTAGACTCGTACTCTGGCCTAATGGTTAAGGTCTTAACTCTTACTCTGGCCTAATAGCTAGGGTCTTAACTCTTACTCTGGCCTAATAGCTAAGGTCTTAGACTCGTACTCTGGCCTAATAGCTAAGGTCTTAGACTCGTACTCTGGCCTAATGTTTAAGGTCTTAGACTCGTACTCTGGCCTAATAGCTAAGGTCTTAGACTCGTGCTCTGGCCTAATGGTTAAGGTCTTAACTCTTACTCTGGCCTAATAGCTAAGGTCTTAGACTCGTACTCTGGCCTACTGGTTAAGGTCTTAACTCTTACTTTGGCCTACTGGTTAAGGTCTTAACTCTTACTCTGGCCTAATAGCTGAGGTCTTAGACTCATACTCTGGCCTAATGGTTAAGGTCTTAACTCTTACTCTGGCCTAATAGCTAAGGTCTTAACTCTTACTCTGGCCTAATAGCTAAGGTCTTAGACTCGTACTCTGACCTAATGGTTAAGGTATTAACTCTTACTCTGGCCTACTGGTTAAGGTCTTTATCCTTACTCTGGCCTAATAGCTAAGGTCTTAGACTCGTACTCTGGCCTAATAGCTAAGGTCCTAGACTCGTACTCTGGCCTAATGGTTAAGGTCTTAACTCTTACTCTGGCCTAATTGCTAAGGCCTTAGACTCGTACTCTGGCCTAATGGTTAACGTCTTAACTTTTACTCTGGCCTAATAGCTAAGGTCTTAACTCTTACTCTGGCCTAATAGCTAAGGTCTTAGCCTCGTACTCTGGCGTACTGGTTAAGGTCTTAACTCGTACTCTGGCCTAATGGTTAAGGTCTTAACGCTTACCCTGCTCTAATAGCTAAGGTCTTAGACTCGTACTCTGGCCTAATGGCTAAGGTCTTAGACTTGTACTCTACCCTAATGGTTAAGATCTTAACTCTTACTCTGGCCTAATAGCTAAGGTCTTAGACTCGTGCTCTGGCCTAATGGTTAAGGTCTTAACTCTTACTCTGGCCTAATAGCTAAGGTCTTAGAGTCGTGCTCTGGCCTAATGGTTAAGGTCTTAACTTTTACTCTGGCTTAATAGCTAAGGTCTTAACTCTTACTCTGGCCTAATAGCTAAGGTCTTAGCCTCGTACTCTGGCCTACTGGTTAAGGTCTTAACTCGTACTCTGGCCTAATGGTTAAGGTCTTATTGCTTACTCTGGCCTAATAGCTAAGGTCTTAGACTCGTACTCTGGCCGAATAGCTAAGGTCTTAGACTCGTACTCTGGCCTAATGGTTAAGGTCTTAACTCTTACTCTGGCCTAATAGGTAAGGTCTTAGACTCGTACTGTGGCCTAATGGTTAAGGTCTCAACTTTTACTCTGGCCTATTAGCTAAGGTCTTAACTCATACTCTGGCCTTACTAGCTAAGGTCTTAGACTCGTACTCTGGCCTACTGGTTAAGGTCTTAACTCTTACTCTGGCCTACTGGTTAAGGTCTTAACTCTTACTCTGGCCTAATAGCTAAGGTCTTAGACTCGTACTCTGGCCTAATAGCTAAGGTCTTAGACTTGTACTCTGGCCTAATGGTTAAGGTCTTAACTCTTCCACTGGCCTAATAGCTATGGTCTTAACTCTTACTCTGGCCTACTGGTTAAGGTCTTAACTCTTACTCTGGCCTACTGGTTAAGGTCTTAACTCTTACTATGGCCTAATAGCTAAGGTCTTAGACTCATACTCTGGCCTAATAGCTAAGGTCTTAACTCTTACTCTGGCCTAATAGCTAACGTCTTAGACTCTAACTCTGGCCTACTGGTTAAGGTCTTAACTCTTACTCTGGCCTACTGGTTAAGGTCTTAACTCTTACCTTGGCCTAATAGCTAAGGTCTTAGACTTGTACTCTGGCCTAATGGTTTAGGTCTTAACTCTTACTCTGGCCTAATAGCTAAGGTCTTAGACTTGTACTCTGACCTAATGGTTAAGGTATTAACTCTTACTCTGGCCTACTGGTTAAGGTCTTTATCCTTACTCTGGCCTAATAGCTAAGGTCTTAGACTCGTACTCTGGCCTAATAGCTATGGTCTTAGACTCGTACTCTGGTCTAATGGTTAAGCTTTTAACTCCTACTCTGGCCTAATAGCTAAGGTTTTAACTCTTACTCTGGCCTAATAGCTAAGGTCTTAGACTCGTACTCTGGCCTAATAGCTAAGGTCCTAGACTCGTACTCTGGCCTAATGGTTAAGGTCTTAACTCTTACTCTGGCCTAATTGCTAAGGCCTTAGACTCGTACTCTGGCCTAATCGGTTAAAGTCTTAACTTTTACTCTGGCCTAATAGCTAAGGTCTTAACTCTTACTCTGGCCTAATAGCTAAGGTCTTAGCCTTGTACTCTGGCGTACTGGTTAAGGTCTTAACTCGTACTCTGGCCTAATGGTTAAGGTCTTAACGCTTACCCTGCTGTAATAGCTAAGGTCTTAGACTTGTACTCTGGCCTAATAGCTAAGGTCTTAGACTTGTACTCTACCCTAATGGTTAAGGTCTTAACTCTTACACTGGGCTAATAGCTAAGGTCTTAGACTCGTACTCTGGCCTATTGGTTAAGTTCTTAACACTTACTCTGGCCTACTGGTTAAGGTCTTAACTCTTACTCTGGCCTAATAGCTAAGGTCTTAGACTCGTACTCTGGCCTAATGGTTAAGGTCTTAACTCTTATTCTGGCCTAATAGCTAAGGTCTTAACTCTTACTCTGGCCTAATAGCTAAGGTCTTAGACTCGTACTCTGGCCTAATAGCTAAGGTCCTAGAATCGTACTCTGGCCTAATGGTTAAGGTCTTAACTTTTACTCTGGCCTAATAGCTAAGGTCTTAACTCTTACTCTTGCCTAATAGCTAAGGTCTTAGCTTCGTACTCTGGCATACTGGTTAAGGTCTTAACTCGTACTCTGGCCTAATGGTTAAGGTCTTAACGCTTACTCTGCTCTAATAGCTAAGGTCTTAGACTCGTACTCTGGCCTAATAGCTAAGGTCTTAGACTCGTACTCTGGCCTAATAGCTAAGGTCTTAGACTCGTACTGTGGCCTAATGGTTAAGGTCTAAACTTTTACTCTGGCCTAATAGCGAAAGTTTTAACTCTTACTCTGGCCTAATAGCTAAGGTATTAGACTCGTACTCTGACCTAATGGTTAAGGTATTAACTCTTACTCTGGCCTACTGGTTAAGGTCTTTACCCTTACTCTGGCATAATAGCTAAGGTCTTAGACTCGTACTCTGGCCTAATGGTTAAGGTCTTAACTCTTACTCTGGCCTAATAGCTAGGGTCTTAACTCTTACTCTGGCCTAATAGCTAAGGTCTTAGCCTCGTACTCTGGCCTACTGGTTAAGGTCTTAACTCGTACTCTGGCCTAATGGTTAAGGTCTTATTGCTTACTCTGGCCTAATAGCTAAGGTCTTAGACTCGTACTCTGGCCGAATAGCTAAGGTCTTAGACTCGTACTCTGGCCTAATGGTTAAGGTCTTAACTCTTACTCTGGCCTAATAGGTAAGGTCTTAGACTCGTACTGTGGCCTAATGGTTAAGGTCTCAACTTTTACTCTGGCCTATTAGCTAAGGTCTTAACTCATACTCTGGCCTTAATAGCTAAGGTCTTAGACTCGTACTCTGGCCTACTGGTTAAGGTCTTAACTCTTACTCTGGCCTACTGGTTAAGGTCTTAACTCTTACTCTGGCCTAATAGCTAAGGTCTTAGACTCGTACTCTGGCCTAATAGCTAAGGTCTTAGACTTGTACTCTGGCCTAATGGTTAAGGTCTTAACTCTTCCACTGGCCTAATAGCTATGGTCTTAACTCTTACTCTGGCCTACTGGTTAAGGTCTTAACTCTTACTCTGGCCTACTGGTTAAGGTCTTAACTCTTACTATGGCCTAATAGCTAAGGTCTTAGACTCATACTCTGGCCTAATAGCTAAGGTCTTAACTCTTACTCTGGCCTAATAGCTAACGTCTTAGACTCTAACTCTGGCCTACTGGTTAAGGTCTTAACTCTTACTCTGGCCTACTGGTTAAGGTCTTAACTCTTACCTTGGCCTAATAGCTAAGGTCTTAGACTTGTACTCTGGCCTAATGGTTTAGGTCTTAACTCTTACTCTGGCCTAATAGCTAAGGTCTTAGACTCGTACTCTGACCTAATGGTTAAGGTATTAACTCTTACTCTGGCCTACTGGTTAAGGTCTTTATCCTTACTCTGGCCTAATAGCTAAGGTCTTAGACTCGTACTCTGGCCTAATAGCTATGCTCTTAGACTCATACTCTGGTCTAATGGTTAAGCTTTTAACT
Source organism: Triturus cristatus (assembly GCF_964204655.1). Lineage (NCBI taxonomy): Eukaryota > Metazoa > Chordata > Amphibia > Caudata > Salamandridae > Triturus > Triturus cristatus. The sequence goes on along the minus strand of NC_140591.1, from coordinate 895,328,481 downwards.
CCTACTCTGGCCTAATAGCTAAGGTTTTAACTCTTACTCTGGCCTAATAGCTAAGGTCTTAGACTCGTACTCTGGCCTAATAGCTAAGGTCCTAGACTCGTACTCTGGCCTAATGGTTAAGGTCTTAACTCTTACTCTGGCCTAATTGCTAAGGCCTTAGACTCGTACTCTGGCCTAATCGGTTAACGTCTTAACTTTTACTCTGGCCTAATAGCTAAGGTCTTAACTCTTACTCTGGCCTAATAGCTAAGGTCTTAGCCTTGTACTCTGGCGTACTGGTTAAGGTCTTAACTCGTACTCTGGCCTAATGGTTAAGGTCTTAACGCTTACCCTGCTGTAATAGCTAAGGTCTTAGACTTGTACTCTGGCCTAATAGCTAAGGTCTTAGACTTGTACTCTACCCTAATGGTTAAGGTCTTAACTCTTACACTGGGCTAATAGCTAAGGTCTTAGACTCGTACTCTGGCCTATTGGTTAAGTTCTTAACACTTACTCTGGCCTACTGGTTAAGGTCTTAACTCTTACTCTGGCCTAATAGCTAAGGTCTTAGACTCGTACTCTGGCCTAATGGTTAAGGTCTTAACTCTTATTCTGGCCTAATAGCTAAGGTCTTAACTCTTACTCTGGCCTAATAGCTAAGGTCTTAGACTCGTACTCTGGCCTAATAGCTAAGGTCCTAGAATCGTACTCTGGCCTAATGGTTAAGGTCTTAACTTTTACTCTGGCCTAATAGCTAAGGTCTTAACTCTTACTCTTGCCTAATAGCTAAGGTCTTAGCTTCGTACTCTGGCATACTGGTTAAGGTCTTAACTCGTACTCTGGCCTAATGGTTAAGGTCTTAACGCTTACTCTGCTCTAATAGCTAAGGTCTTAGACTCGTACTCTGGCCTAATAGCTAAGGTCTTAGACTCGTACTCTGGCCTAATAGCTAAGGTCTTAGACTCGTACTGTGGCCTAATGGTTAAGGTCTAAACTTTTACTCTGGCCTAATAGCGAAAGTTTTAACTCTTACTCTGGCCTAATAGCTAAGGTATTAGACTCGTACTCTGACCTAATGGTTAAGGTATTAACTCTTACTCTGGCCTACTGGTTAAGGTCTTTACCCTTACTCTGGCATAATAGCTAAGGTCTTAGACTCGTACTCTGGCCTAATGGTTAAGGTCTTAACTCTTACTCTGGCCTAATAGCTAGGGTCTTAACTCTTACTCTGGCCTAATAGCTAAGGTCTTAGACTCGTACTCTGGCCTAATGTTTAAGGTCTTAGACTCGTACTCTGGCCTAATAGCTAAGGTCTTAGACTCGTGCTCTGGCCTAATGGTTAAGGTCTTAACTCTTACTCTGGCCTAATAGCTAAGGTCTTAGACTCGTGCTCTGGCCTAATGGTTAAGGTCTTAACTTTTACTCTGGCTTAATAGCTAAGGTCTTAACTCTTACTCTGGCCTAATAGCTAAGGTCTTAGCCTCGTACTCTGGCCTACTGGTTAAGGTCTTAACTCGTACTCTGGCCTAATGGTTAAGGTCTTAACGCTTACTCTGGCCTAATAGCTAAGGTCTTAGACTCGTACTCTGGCCGAATAGCTAAGGTCTTAGACTCGTACTCTGGCCTAATGGTTAAGGTCTTAACTCTTACTCTGGCCTAATAGCTAAGGTCTTAGACTCGTACTCTGGCGTAATGGTTACGGTCTTAACTCTTACTCTGGCCTAATAGCTAAGGTCTTAACTCTTACTCTGGCCTAATAGCTAAGGTCTTAGACTCGTACTCTGGCCTAATAGCTAAGGTCCTAGACTCGTACTCTGGCCTAATGGTTAAGGTCTTAACTCTTACTCTGGCCTAATAGCTAAGGTCTTAGACTCGTACTGTGGCCTAATGGTTAAGGTCTCAACTTTTACTCTGGCCTATTAGCTAAGGTCTTAACTCATACTCTGGCCTTAATAGCTAAGGTCTTAGACTCGTACTCTGGCCTACTGGTTAAGGTCTTAACTCTTACTCTGGCCTACTGGTTAAGGTCTTAACTCTTACTCTGGCCTAATAGCTAAGGTCTTAGACTCGTACTCTGGCCTAATAGCTAAGGTCTTAGACTCGTACTCTGGCCTAATGGTTAAGGTCTTAACTCTTATACTGGCCTAATAGCTATGGTCTTAACTCTTACTCTGGCCTACTGGTTAAGGTCTTAACTCTTACTCTGGCCTACTGGTTAAGGTCTTAACTCTTACTATGGCCTAATAGCTAAGGTCTTAGACTCGTACTCTGGCCTAATAGCTAAGGTCTTAACTCTTACTCTGGCCTAATAGCTAACGTCTTAGACTCGAACTCTGGCCTACTGGTTAAGGTCTTAACTCTTACTCTGGCCTACTGGTTAAGGTCTTAACTCTTACCTTGGCCTAATAGCTAAGGTCTTAGACTTGTACTCTGGCCTAATGGTTTAGGTCTTAACTCTTACTCTGGCCTAATAGCTAAGGTCTTAACTCTTAATCTGGCCTACTGGTTAAGGTCTTAACTCTTACTCTGGCCTACTGGTTAAGGTCTTAACTCTTACTATGGCCTAATAGCTAAGGTCTTAGACTCGTACTCTGGCCTAATAGCTAAGGTCTTAACTCTTACTCTGGACTAATAGCTAAGGTCTTAGACTCGTGCTCTGGCCTACTGGTTAAGGTCTTAACTCTTACTCTGGCCTACTGGTTATGGTCTTAACTCTTACTCTGGCCTAATAGCTCAGGTCTTAGTCTCGAACTCTGGCCTAATGGTTAAGTTCTTAACTCTTACTCTGGCCTACTGGTTAAGGTCTTAACTCTTACGCTGGCCTAATTGCTAAGGTCTTAACTCTTACTCTGGCCTAATAGCTATGGTCCTAGACTCGTACTCTGGCATAATGGTTAAGGTCTTAACTCTTACTCTGGCCTACTGGTTAAGGTCTTAACTCTTACTCTGGCCTAATAGCTAAGGTCTTAGACTCGTACTCTGGCCTCATGGTTAAGGTCTTAACTCTTACTCTGGCCTAATAGCTAAGATCTTAGACTCGTACTCTGGCCTATTGGTTAAGGTCTTATCTCTTACTCTGGCCTACTGGTTAAGGTCTTAACTCTTACTCTGGCCTAATAGCTAAGGTCTTAGACTCGTACTCTGGCCTAATGGTTAAGGTCTCAACTCTTACTCTGGCCTAATAGCTAAGGTCTTAACTCTTAATCTGGCCTAATAGCTAAGGTCTTAGACTCGTACTCTGGCCTAATGGTTAAGGTCTTAACTCTTACTCTGGCCGACTGGTTAAGGTCTTAACTCTTACTCTGGCCTAATAGCTAAGGTCTTAGACTCGTGCTCTGGCCTAATAGCTAAGGTCTTAGACTCGTACACTGGCCTAATGGTTAAGGTCTTAACTCTTACTCTGGCCTAATAGCTAAGGTCTTAACTCTTACTCTGGCCTACTGGTTAAGGTCTTACCTCTTACTCTGGCCTAATAGCTAAGGTCTTAGACTCGTACTCTGGCCTAATAGCTAAGGTCTTAACTCTTACTCTGGCCTAATAGCTAAGGTCTTAGACTCGTACTCTGGCCTACTGGTTAAGGTCTTAACTCTTACTCTGGCCTACTGGTTAAGGTCTTAACTCTTACTCTGGCCTAATAGCTAAGGTCTTAACTCTTACTCTGGCCTAATAGCTAAGGTCTTGTACTCGTACTCTGACCTAATGGTTAAGGTCTTAACTCTTACTCTGGCCTACTGGTTAAGGTCTTAACTCTTACCCTGGCCTAATAGCTAAGGTCTTACACTCGTACTCTGGCCTAATGGTTAAGGTCTTAACTCTTACTCTGGCCTAATAGCTAAGGTCCTAACACTTACTCTGGCCTACTGGTTAAGGTCTTAACTCTTACTCTGGCCTAATAGCTAAGGTCTTAGACTCGTACTCTGGCCTAATGGTTAAGGTCTTAACTCTTACTCTGGCCTACTGGTTAAGGTCTTAACTCTTACTCTGGTCTAATAGCTAAGGTCTTAGACTCGTACACTGGCATAATGGTTAAGGTCCTAACTCTTACTCTGGCCTAATAGGTAAGGTCTTAGACTTGTACTCTGGCCTACTGGTTAAGGTCTTAACTCTTACTCTGGCCTACTGGTTAAGGTCTTAACTCTTACTCTGGCCTAATAGCTAAGGTCTTAGACTCGTACTCTGGCCTAATGGTTAAGGTCTTAACTCTTACTCTGGCCTACTGGTTAAGGTCTTAACTCTTACTCTGGCCTAATAGCTAAGGTCTTAACTCTTACTCTGGCCTAATAGCAAAGGTCTTAGACTCGTAATCTGGTCTAATAGCTAAGGTCTTAACTCTTAATCTGGCCTAGTAGCTAAGGTCTTAGACTCCTACTATGGCCTACAGGTTAAGGTCTTAACTCTTACTCTGGCCTATTGGTTAAGGTCTTAACTCTTACTCTGGCCTAATAGCTAAGGTCTTAGACTCGTACTCTGGCCTAGTAGCTAAGGTCTTAGACTCGTACTCTGGCCTAATAGCTAAGGTCTTAGACTCGTACTCTGGCCTAATGGTTAAGGTCTTACCTCTTACTCTGGCCTACTGGTTAAGGTCTTAACTGTTACTCTGGCCTAATAGCTAAGGTCTTAACTCTTACTCTGGCCTAATAGCTAAGTTCTTAGACTCGTACTCTGGCCTACTGGTTAAGGTCTTAACTCTTACTCTGGCCTAATAGCTAAGGTCTCAACTCTTACTCTGTCCTAATAGCTATGGTCTTAACTCCTACTCTGGCCTAATAGCTAAGGTCTTAACTCTTACTCTGGCCTAATAGCTAAGGTCTCAACTCTTACTCTGTCCTAATAGCTGAGGTCTTAGACTCATACTCTGGCCTAATGGTTAAGGTCTTAACTCTTACTCTGGCCTACTGGTTAAGGTCTTCACTCTTACTCTGGCCTAATAGCTAAGGTCTTAGACTCGTACTCTGGCCTACTGGTTACGGTCTTAACTCTTACTCTGGCCTAATAGCTAAGGTCTTAACTCTTACTCTGGCCTAATAGCTAAGGTCTTAGACTCGTACTCTGACCTAATGGTTCAGGTATTAACTCTTACTCTGGCCTACTGGTTAAGGTCTTTACCCTTACTCTGGCCTAATAGCTCAGGTCTTAGACTCGTACTCTGGCCTAATAGCTATGATCTTAGACTCGTACTCTGGTCTAATGGTTAAGCTTTTAACTCCTACTCTGGCCTAATAGCTAAGGTTTTAACTCTTACTCTGGCCTAATAGCTAAGGTCTTAGACACGTACTCTGGCCTAATAGCTAAGGTCCTAGACTCGTACTCTGGCCTAATGGTTAAGGTCTTAACTCTTACTCTGGCCTAATTGCTAAGGCCTTAGACTCGTACTCTGGCCTAATGGTTAACGTCTTAACTTTTACTCTGGCCTAATAGCTAAGGTCTTAACTCTTACTCTGGCCTAATAGCTAAGGTCTTAGCCTCGTACTCTGGCCTACTGGTTAAGGTCTTAACTCGTACTCTGGCCTAATGGTTAAGGTCTTAACGCTTACCCTGCTCTAATAGCTAAGGTCTTAGACTCCTACTCTGGCCTAATAGCTAAGGTCTTAGACTTGTACTCTACCCTAATGGTTAAGGTCTTAACTCTTACTCTGGCCTAATAGCTAAGGTCTTAGACTTGTACTGTGGCCTAATGGTTAAGGTCTTAACTTTTACTCTGGCCTAATAGCTAAGGTTTAACTCTTTCTCTGGCCTAATAGCTAAGGTCTTAGCCTCGTACTCTGGCCTACTGGTTAAGGTCTTAACTCTTACTCTGGCCTACTGGTTAAGGTCTTAACTCTTACTCTGGCCTAATAGCTAAGGTCTTAACTCTTAATCTGGCCTACTGGTTAAGGTCTTAACTCTTACTCTGGCCTACTGGTTAAGGTCTTAACTCTTACTATGGCCTAATAGCTAAGGTCTTAGACTCGTACTCTGGCCTAATAGCTAAGGTCTTAACTCTTACTCTGGACTAATAGCTAAGGTCTTAGACTCGTGCTCTGGCCTACTGGTTAAGGTCTTAACTCTTACTCTGGCCTACTGGTTATGGTCTTAACTCTTACTCTGGCCTAATAGCTAAGGTCTTAGTCTCGAACTCTGGCCTAATGGTTAAGTTCTTAACTCTTACTCTGGCCTACTGGTTAAGGTCTTAACTCTTACTCTGGCCTAATAGCTAAGGTCTTAGACTCGTACTCTGGCCTCATGGTTAAGGTCTTAACTCTTACTCTGGCCTAATAGCTAAGATCTTAGACTCGTACTCTGGCCTATTGGTTAAGGTCTTATCTCTTACTCTGGCCTACTGGTTAAGGTCTTAACTCTTACTCTGGCCTAATAGCTAAGGTCTTAGACTCGTATTCTGGCCTAATGGTTAAGGTCTCAACTCTTACTCTGGCCTAATAGCTAAGGTCTTAACTCTTAATCTGGCCTAATAGCTAAGGTCTTAGACTCGTACTCTGGCCTAATGGTTAAGGTCTTAACTCTTACTCTGGCCGACTGGTTAAGGTCTTAACTCTTACTCTGGCCTAATAGCTAAGGTCTTAGACTCGTGCTCTGGCCTAATAGCTAAGGTCTTAGACTCGTACACTGGCCTAATGGTTAAGGTCTTAACTCTTACTCTGGCCTAATAGCTAAGGTCTTAACTCTTACTCTGGCCTACTGGTTAAGGTCTTACCTCTTACTCTGGCCTAATAGCTAAGGTCTTAGACTCGTACTCTGGCCTAATAGCTAAGGTATTAACTCTTACTCTGGCCTAATAGCTAAGGTCTTAGACTCGTACTCTGGCCTACTGGTTAAGGTCTTAACTCTTACTCTGGCCTACTGGTTAAGGTCTTAACTCTTACTCTGGCCTAATAGCTAAGGTCTTAACTCTTACTCTGGCCTAATAGCTAAGGTCTTAACTCTTACTCTGGCCTAATAGCTAAGGTCTTGTACTCGTACTCTGACCTAATGGTTAAGGTCTTAACTCTTACTCTGGCCTACTGGTTAAGGTCTTAACTCTTACTCTGGCCTAATAGCTAAGGTCTTACACTCGTACTCTGGAATAATGGTTAAGGTCTTAACTCTTACTCTGGCCTAATAGCTAAGGTCCTAACACTTACTCTGGCCTACTGGTTAAGGTCTTAACTCTTACTCTGGCCTAATAGCTAAGGTCTTAGACTCGTACTCTGGCCTAATGGTTAAGGTCTTAACTCTTACTCTGGCCTACTGGTTAAGGTCTTAACTCTTACTCTGGTCTAATAGCTAAGGTCTTAGACTCGTACTCTGGCCTAATGGTTAAGGTCCTAACTCTTACTCTGGCCTAATAGCTAAGGTCTTAGACTTGTACTCTGGCCTACTGGTTAAGGTCTTAACTCTTACTCTGGCCTACTGGTTAAGGTCTTAACTCTTACTCTGGCCTAATAGCTAAGGTCTTAGACTCGTACTCTGGCCTAATGGTTAAGGTCTTAACTCTTACTCTGGCCTACTGGTTAAGGTCTTAACTCTTACTCTGGCCTAATAGCTAAGGTCTTAACTCTTACTCTGGCCTAATAGCAAAGGTCTTAGACTCGTAATCTGGTCTAATAGCTAAGGTCTTAACTCTTAATCTGGCCTAGTAGCTAAGGTCTCAGACTCGTACTATGGCCTACAGGTTAAGGTCTTAACTCTTACTCTGGCCTACTGGTTAAGGTCTTAACTCTTACTCTGGCCTAATAGCTAAGGTCTTAGACTCGTACTCTGGCCTAGTAGCTAAGGTCTTAGACTCGTACTCTGGCCTAATAGCTAAGGTCTTAGACTCGTACTCTGGCCTAATGGTTAAGGTCTTACCTCTTACTCTGGCCTACTGGTTAAGGTCTTAACTGTTACTCTGGCCTAATAGCTAAGGTCTTAACTCTTACTCTGGCCTAATAGCTAAGGTCTTAGACTCGTACTCTGGCCTACTGGTTAAGGTCTTAACTCTTACTCTGGCCTAATAGCTAAGGTCTCAACTCTTACTCTGTCCTAATAGCTAAGGTCTTAACTCTTACTCTGGCCTAATAGCTAAGGTCTTAGACTCGTACTCTGGCCTAATGGTTAAGGTATTAACTCTTACTCTGGCCTACTGGTTAAGGTCTTAACTCTTACTCTGGCCTAATAGCTAAGGTCTTAGACTCGTACTCTGGCCTACTGGTTACGGTCTTAACTCTTACTCTGGCCTAATAGCTAAGGTCTTAGACTCGTACTCTGACCTAATGGTTAAGGTATTAACTCTTACTCTGGCCTACTGGTTAAGGTCTTTACCCTTACTCTGGCCTAATAGCTAAGGTCTTAGACTCGTACTCTGGCCTAATAGCTATGGTCTTAGACTCGTACTCTGGTCTAATGGTTAAGCTTTTAACTCCTACTCTGGCCTAATAGCTAAGGTTTTAACTCTTACTCTGGCCTAATAGCTAAGGTCTTAGACTCGTACTCTGGCCTAATAGCTAAGGTCCTAGACTCGTACTCTGGCCTAATGGTTAAGGTCTTAACTCTTACTCTGGCCTAATTGCTAAGGCCTTAGACTCGTACTCTGGCCTAATGGTTAACGTCTTAACTTTTACTCTGGCCTAATAGCTAAGGTCTTAACTCTTACTCTGGCCTAATAGCTAAGGTCTTAGCCTCGTACTCTGGCCTACTGGTTAAGGTCTTAACTCGTACTCTGGCCTAATGGTTAAGGTCTTAACGCTTACCCTGCTCTAATAGCTAAGGTCTTAGACTCGTACTCTGGCCTAATAGCTAAGGTCTTAGACTTGTACTCTACCCTAATGGTTAAGGTCTTAACTCGTACTCTGGCCTAATAGCTAAGGTCTTAGACTTGTACTGTGGCCTAATGGTTAAGGTCTTAACTTTTACTCTGGCCTAATAGCTAAGGTCTTAGACTCGTACTCTGGCCTAATGGTTAAGGTCTTAACTCTTACTCTGGCCTACTGGTTAAGGTCTTAACTCTTACTCTGGTCTAATAGCTAAGGTCTTAGACTCGTACTCTGGCCTAATGGTTAAGGTCCTAACTCTTACTCTGGCCTAATAGCTAAGGTCTTAGACTTGTACTCTGGCCTACTGGTTAAGGTCTTAACTCTTACTCTGGCCTACTGGTTAAGGTCTTAACTCTTACTCTGGCCTAATAGCTAAGGTCTTAGACTCATACTCTGGCCTAATGGTTAAGGTCTTAACTCTTACTCTGGCCTACTGGTTAAGGTCTTAACTCTTACTCTGGCCTAATAGCTAAGGTCTTAACTCTTACTCTGGCCTAAAAGCAAAGGTCTTAGACTCGTAATCTGGTCTAATAGCTAAGGTCTTAACTCTTAATCTGGCCTAGTAGCTAAGGTCTTAGACTCGTACTATGGCCTACAGGTTAAGGTCTTAACTCTTACTCTGGCCTACTGGTTAAGGTCTTAACTCTTACTCTGGCCTAATAGCTAAGGTCTTAGACTCGTACTCTGGCCTAGTAGCTAAGGTCTTAGACTCGTACTCTGGCCTAATAGCTAAGGTCTTAGACTCGTACTCTGGCCTAATGGTTAAGGTCTTACCTCTTACTCTGGCCTACTGGTTAAGGTCTTAACTGTTACTCTGGCCTAATAGCTAAGGTCTTAACTCTTACTCTGGCCTAATAGCTAAGGTCTTAGACTCGTACTCTGGCCTACTGGTTAAGGTCTTAACTCTTACTCTGGCCTAATAGCTAAGGTCTCAACTCTTACTCTGTCCTAATAGCTAAGGTCTTAACTCTTACTCTGGCCTAATAGCTAAGGTCTTAGACTCGTACTCTGGCCTAATGGTTAAGGTATTAACTCTTACTCTGGCCTACTGGTTAAGGTCTTAACTCTTACTCTGGCCTAATAGCTAAGGTCTTAGACTCGTACTCTGGCCTACTGGTTACGGTCTTAACTCTTTCTCTGGCCTAATAGCTAAGGTCTTAGACTCGTACTCTGACCTAATGGTTAAGGTATTAACTCTTACTCTGGCCTACTGGTTAAGGTCTTTACCCTTACTCTGGCCTAATAGCTAAGGTCTTAGACTCGTACTCTGGCCTAATAGCTATGGTCTTAGACTCGTACTCTGGTCTAATGGTTAAGCTTTTAACTCCTACTCTGGCCTAATAGCTAAGGTTTTAACTCTTACTCTGGCCTAATAGCTAAGGTCTTAGACTCGTACTCTGGCCTAATAGCTAAGGTCCTAGACTCGTACTCTGGCCTAATGGTTAAGGTCTTAACTCTTACTCTGGCCTAATTGCTAAGGCCTTAGACTCGTACTCTGGCCTAATGGTTAACTTCTTAACTTTTACTCTGGCCTAATAGCTAAGGTCTTAACTCTTACTCTGGCCTAATAGCTAAGGTCTTAGCCTCGTACTCTGGCCTACTGGTTAAGGTCTTAACTCGTACTCTGGCCTAATGGTTAAGGTCTTAACGCTTACCCTGCTCTAATAGCTAAGGTCTTAGACTCGTACTCTGGCCTAATAGCTAAGGTCTTAGACTTGTACTCTACCCTAATGGTTAAGGTCTTAACTCTTACTCTGGCCTAATAGCTAAGGTCTTAGACTTGTACTGTGGCCTAATGGTTAAGGTCTTAACTTTTACTCTGGCCTAATAGCTAAGGTTTTAACTCTTACTCTGGCCTAATAGCTAAGGTCTTAACTCTTACTCTGGCCTAATAGCTAAGGTCTTAGACTCGTACTCTGGCCTACTGGTTAAGGTCTTAACTCTTACTCTGGCCTACTGGTTAAGGTCTTAACTCTTACTCTGGCCTAATAGCTAAGGTCTTAACTCTTACTCTGGCCTAATAGCTAAGGTCTTGTACTCGTACTCTGACCTAATGGTTAAGGTCTTAACTCTTACTCTGGCCTACTGGTTAAGGTCTTAACTCTTACCCTGGCCTAATAGCTAAGGTCTTACACTCGTACTCTGGCCTAATGGTTAAGGTCTTAACTCTTACTCTGGCCTAATAGCTAAGGTCCTAACACTTACTCTGGCCTACTGGTTAAGGTCTTAACTCTTACTCTGGCCTAATAGCTAAGGTCTTAGACTCGTACTCTGGCCTAATGGTTAAGGTCTTAACTCTTACTCTGGCCTACTGGTTAAGGTCTTAACTCTTACTCTGGTCTAATAGCTAAGGTCTTAGACTCGTACTCTGGCCTAATGGTTAAGGTCCTAACTCTTACTCTGGCCTAATAGCTAAGGTCTTAGACTTGTACTCTGGCCTACTGGTTAAGGTCTTAACTCTTACTCTGGCCTACTGGTTAAGGTCTTAACTCTTACTCTGGCCTAATAGCTAAGGTCTTAGACTCGTACTCTGGCCTAATGGTTAAGGTCTTAACTCTTACTCTGGCCTACTAGTTAAGGTCTTAACTCTTACTCTGGCCTAATAGCTAAGGTCTTAACTCTTACTCTGGCCTAATAGCAAAGGTCTTAGACTCGTAATCTGGTCTAATAGCTAAGGTCTTAGACTCGTACTCTGGCCTAATGGTTAAGGTCTTACCTCTTACTCTGGCCTACTGGTTAAGGTCTTAACTGTTACTCTGGCCTAATAGCTAAGGTCTTAACTCTTACTCTGGCCTAATAGCTAAGGTCTTAGACTCGTACTCTGGCCTACTGGTTAAGGTCTTAACTCTTACTCTGGCCTACTGGTTAAGGTCTTAACTCTTACTCTGGCCTAATAGCTAAGGTCTTAGACTCGTACTCTGGCCTAGTAGCTAAGGTCTTAGACTCGTACTCTGGCCTAATAGCTAAGGTCTTAGACTCGTACTCTGGCCTAATGGTTAAGGTCTTACCTCTTACTCTGGCCTACTGGTTAAGGTCTTAACTGTTACTCTGGCCTAATAGCTAAGGTCTTAACTCTTACTCTGGCCTAATAGCTAAGGTCTTAGACTCGTACTCTGGCCTACTGGTTAAGGTCTTAACTCTTACTCTGGCCTAATAGCTAAGGTCTCAACTCTTACTCTGTCCTAATAGCTAAGGTCTTAACTCTTACTCTGGCCTAATAGCTAAGGTCTTAGACTCGTACTCTGGCCTAATGGTTAAGGTATTAACTCTTACTCTGGCCTACTGGTTAAGGTCTTAACTCTTACTCTGGCCTAATAGCTAAGGTCTTAGACTCGTACTCTGGCCTAATGGTTAAGGTCTTACCTCTTACTCTTGCCTAATAGCTAAGGTCTCAACTCTTACTCTGTCCTAATAGCTAAGGTCTTAACTCTTACTCTGGCCTAATAGCTAAGGCCTTAGACTCGTACTCTGGCCTAATGGTTAAGGTCTTAACTCTTACTCTGGCCTACTGGTTAAGGTCTTAACTCTTACTCTGGCCTAATAGCTAAGGTCTTAGACTCGTACTCTGACCTAATGGTTAAGGTATTAACTCTTACTCTGGCCTACTGGTTAAGGTCCTTACCCTTACTCTGGCCTAATAGCTAAGGTCTTAGACTCGTACTCTGGCCTAATAGCTATGGTCTTAGACTCGTACTCTGGTCTAATGGTTACGCTTTTAACTCCTACTCTGGCCTAATAGCTAAGGTTTTAACTCTTACTCTGGCCTAATAGCTAAGGTCTTAGACTCGTACTCTGGCCTAATAGCTAAGGTCCTAGACTCGTACTCTGGCCTAATGGTTAAGGTCTTAACTCTTACTCTGGCCTAATTGCTAAGGCCTTAGACTCGTACTCTGGCCTAATGGTTAACGTCTTAACTTTTACTCTGGCCTAATAGCTAATGTCTTAACTCTTACTCTGGCCTAATAGCTAAGGTCTTAGCCTCGTACTCTGGCCTACTGGTTAAGGTCTTAACTCGTACTCTGGCCTAATGGTTAAGGTCTTAACGCTTACCCTGCTCTAATAGCTAAGGTCTTAGACTCGTACTCTGGCCTAATAGCTAAGGTCTTAGACTTGTACTCTACCCTAATGGTTAAGGTCTTAACTCTTACTCTGGCCTAATAGCTAAGGTCTTAGACTTGTACTGTGGCCTAATGGTTAAGGTCTTAACTTTTACTCTGGCCTAATAGCTAAGGTTTTAACTCTTACTCTGGCCTAATAGCTAAGGTCTTAGCCTCGTACTCTGGCCTACTGGTTAAGGTCTTAACTCTTACTCTGGCCTACTGGTTAAGGTCTTAACTCTTACTCTGGCCTAATAGCTAAGGTCTTAACTCTTACTCTGGCCTAATAGCTAAGGTCTCAACTCTTACTCTGGCCTAATAGCTAAGGTCTTAACTCTTACTCTGGCCTAATAGCTATGGTCTTAGACTCGTACTCTGGCCTAATGGTTAAGGTCTTAACTCTTACTCTGGCCTAATAGCTAAGGTCTTAGACTTGTACTGTGGCCTAATGGTTAAGGTCTTAACTTTTACTCTGGCCTAATAGCTAATGTCTTAACTCCTACTCTGGCCTAATAGCTAAGGTCTTAGACTCGTACTCTGGCCTAATGGTTAAGGTCTTAACTTTTACTCTGGCCTAATATATAAGGTCTTAACTCTTACACTGGGCTAATAGCTAAGGTCTTAGACTCGTACTCTGGCCTATTGGTTAAGTTCTTAACACTTACTCTGGCCTAATGGTTAAGGTCTTAACTCTTACTCTGGCCTACTGGTTAAGGTCTTAACTCTTACTCTGGCCTAATAGCTAAGGTCTTACACTCGTACTCTGGCCTAATGGTTAAGGTCTTAACTCTTACTCTGGCCTAATAGCTAAGGTCTTAACACTTACTCTGGCCTACTGGTTAAGGTCTTAACTCTTACTCTGGCCTAATAGCTAAGGTCTTAGACTCGTACTCTGGCCTAATGGTTAAGGTCTTAACTCTTACTCTGGCCTACTGGTTAAGGTCTTAACTCTTACTCTGGTCTAATAGCTAAGGTCTTAGACTCGTACTCTGGCCTAATGGTTAAGGTCCTAACTCTTACTCTGGCCTAATAGCTAAGGTCTTAGACTTGTACTCTGGCCTACTGGTTAAGGTCTTAACTCTTACTCTGGCCTACTGGTTAAGGTCTTAACTCTTACTCTGGCCTAATAGCTAAGGTCTTAGACTCGTACTCTGGCCTAATGGTTAAGGTCTTAACTCTTACTCTGGCCTACTGGTTAAGGTCTTAACTCTTACTCTGGCCTAATAGCTAAGGTCTTAACTCTTACTCTGGCCTAATAGCAAAGGTCTTAGACTCGTAATCTGGTCTAATAGCTAAGGTCTTAACTCTTAATCTGGCCTAGTAGCTAAGGTCTTAGACTCGTACTATGGCCTACAGGTTAAGGTCTTAACTCTTACTCTGGCCTATTGGTTAAGGTCTTAACTCTTACTCTGGCCTAATAGCTAAGGTCTTAGACTCGTACTCTGGCCTAGTAGCTAAGGTCTTAGACTCGTACTCTGGCCTAATAGCTAAGGTCTTAGACTCGTACTCTGGCCTAATGGTTAAGGTCTTACCTCTTACTCTGGCCTACTGGTTAAGGTCTTAACTGTTACTCTGGCCTAATAGCGAAGGTCTTAACTCTTACTCTGGCCTAATAGCTAAGGTCTTAGACTCGTACTCTGGCCTACTGGTTAAGGTCTTAACTCTTACTCTGGCCTAATAGCTAAGGTCTCAACTCTTACTCTGTCCTAATAGCTAAGGTCTTAACTCTTACTCTGGCCTAATAGCTAAGGTCTTAGACTCGTACTCTGGCCTAATGGATAAGGTATTAACTCTTACTCTGGCCTACTGGTTAAGGTCTTAACTCTTACTCTGGCCTAATAGCTAAGGTCTTAGACTCGTACTCTGGCCTAATGGTTAAGGTCTTAACTCTTAATCTGGCCTAATAGCTAAGGTCTTAGACTCGTACTCTGGCCCACTGGTTAAGGTCTTAACTCTTACTTTGGCCTACTGGTTAAGGTCTTAACTCTTACTCTGGCCTAATAGCTGAGGTCTTAGACTCATACTCTGGCCTAATGGTTAAGGTCTTAACTCTTACTCTGGCCTACTGGTTAAGGTCTTCACTCTTACTCTGGCCTAATAGCTAAGGTCTTAGACTCGTACTCTGGCCTACTGGTTACGGTCTTAACTCTTACTCTGGCCTAATAGCTAAGGTCTTAACTCTTACTCTGGCCTAATAGCTAAGGTCTTAGACTCGTACTCTGACCTAATGGTTCAGGTATTAACTCTTACTCTGGCCTACTGGTTAAGGTCTTTACCCTTACTCTGGCCTAATAGCTAAGGTCTTAGACTCGTACTCTGGCCTAATAGCTATGATCTTAGACTCGTACTCTGGTCTAATGGTTAAGCTTTTAACTCCTACTCTGGCCTAATAGCTAAGGTTTTAACTCTTACTCTGGCCTAATAGCTAAGGTCTTAGACACGTACTCTGGCCTAATAGCTAAGGTCCTAGACTCGTACTCTGGCCTAATGGTTAAGGTCTTAACTCTTACTCTGGCCTAATTGCTAAGGCCTTAGACTCGTACTCTGGCCTAATGGTTAAGGTCTTAACTCGTACTCTGGCCTAATGGTTAAGGTCTTAACGCTTACCCTGCTCTAATAGCTAAGGTCTTAGACTCCTACTCTGGCCTAATAGCTAAGGTCTTAGACTTGTACTCTACCCTAATGGTTAAGGTCTTAACTCTTACTCTGGCCTAATAGCTAAGGTCTTAGACTTGTACTGTGGCCTAATGGTTAAGGTCTTAACTTTTACTCTGGCCTAATAGCTAAGGTTTTAACTCTTTCTCTGGCCTAATAGCTAAGGTCTTAGCCTCGTACTCTGGCCTACTGGTTAAGGTCTTAACTCTTACTCTGGCCTACTGGTTAAGGTCTTAACTCTTACTCTGGCCTAATAGCTAAGGTCTTAACTCTTACTCTGGCCTAATAGCTAAGGTCTCAACTCTTACTCTGGCCTAATAGCTAAGGTCTTAACTCTTACTCTGGCCTAATAGCTAAGGTCTTAGACTCGTACTCTGGCCTAATGGTTAAGGTCTTAACTCTTACTCTGGCCTAATAGCTAAGGTCTTAGACTCGTACTGTGGCTTAATGGTTAAGGTCTTAACTTTTACTCTGGCCTATTAGCTAAGGTCTTAACTCTTACTCTGGCCTTAATAGCTAAGGTCTTAGACTCGTACTCTGGCCTACTGGTTAAGGTCTTAACTCTTACTCTGGCCTAATAGCTAAGGTCTTAGACCTGTACTCTGGCCTAATGGTTAAGGTCTTAACTCTTACTCTGGCCTAATAGCTAAGGTCTTAAATCTTACTCTGGTCTACTGGTTAAGGTCTTAACTCTTACTCTGGCCTACTGGTTAAGGTCTTAACTCTTACTATGGCCTAATAGCTAAGGTCTTAGACTCGTACTCTGGCCTAATAGCTAAGGTCTTAACTCTTACTCTGGCCTAATAGCTAACGTCTAAGACTCGAACTCTGGCCTACTGGTTAAGGTCTTAACTCTTACTCTGGCCTACTGGTTAAGGTCTTAACTCTTACCTTGGCCTAATAGCTAAGGTCTTAGACTTGTACTCTGGCCTAATGGTTAAGGTCTTAACTCTTACTCTGGCCTAATAGCTAAGGTCTTAACTCTTAATCTGGCCTAATAGCTAAGGTCTTAACTCTTACTCTGGACTAATAGCTAAGGTCTTAGACTCGTGCTCTGGCCTACTGGTTAAGGTCTTAACTCTTACTCTGGCCTACTGGTTATGGTCTTAACTCTTACTCTGGCCTAATAGCTAAGGTCTTAGTCTCGAACTCTGGCCTAATGGTTACGTTCTTAACTCTTACTCTGGCCTACTGGTTAAGGTCTTAACTCTTACGCTGGCCTAATTGCTAAGGTCTTAACTCTTACTCTGGCCTAATAGCTATGGTCCTAGACTCGTACTCTGGCCTAATGGTTAAGGTCTTAACTCTTACTCTGGCCTACTGGTTAAGGTCTTAACTCTTACTCTGGCCTAATAGCTAAGGTCTTAGACTCGTACTCTGGCCTAATGGTTAAGGTCTTAACTCTTACTCTGGCCTAATAGCTAAGATCTTAGACTCGTACTCTGGCCTATTGGTTAAGGTCTTATCTCTTACTCTGGCCTACTGGTTAAGGTCTTAACTCTTACTCTGGCCTAATTGCTAAGGTCTTAGACTCGTACTCTGGCCTAATGGTTAAGGTCTCAACTCTTACTCTGGCCTAATAGCTAAGGTCTTAACAATTAATCTGGCCTAATAGCTAAGGTCTTAGACTCGTACTCTGGCCTAATGGTTAAGGTCTTAACTCTTACTCTGGCCTACTGGTTAAGGTCTTAACTCTTACTCTGGCCTAATAGCTAAGGTCTTAGACTCGTGCTCTGGCCTAATAGCTAAGGTCTTAGACTCATACACTGGCCTAATGGTTAAGGTCTTAACTCTTACTCTGGCCTAATAGCTAAGGTAATAACTCTTACTCTGGCCTACTGGTTAAGGTCTTACCTCTTACTCTGGCCTAATAGCTAAGGTCTTAGACTCGTACTCTGGCCTAATAGCTAAGGTCTTAACTCTTACTCTGGCCTAATAGCTAAGGTCTTAGACTCGTACTCTGGCCTACTGGTTACGGTCTTAACTCTTACTCTGGCCTAATAGCTAAGGTCTTAGACTCGTACTCTGACCTAATGGTTAAGGTATTAACTCTTACTCTGGCCTACTGGTTAAGGTCCTTACCCTTACTCTGGCCTAATAGCTAAGGTCTTAGACTCGTACTCTGGCCTAATAGCTATGGTCTTAGACTCGTACTCTGGTCTAATGGTTACGCTTTTAACTCCTACTCTGGCCTAATAGCTAAGGTTTTAACTCTTACTCTGGCCTAATAGCTAAGGTCTTAGACTCGTACTCTGGCCTAATAGCTAAGGTCCTAGACTCGTACTCTGGCCTAATGGTTAAGGTCTTAACTCTTACTCTGGCCTAATTGCTAAGGCCTTAGACTCGTACTCTGGCCTAATGGTTAACGTCTTAACTTTTACTCTGGCCTAATAGCTAATGTCTTAACTCTTACTCTGGCCTAATAGCTAAGGTCTTACACTCGTACTCTGGCCTAATGGTTAAGGTCTTAACTCTTACTCTGGCCTAATAGCTAAGGTCTTAACACTTACTCTGGCCTACTGGTTAAGGTCTTAACTCTTACTCTGGCCTAATAGCTAAGGTCTTAGACTCGTACTCTGGCCTAATGGTTAAGGTCTTAACTCTTACTCTGGCCTACTGGTTAAGGTCTTAACTCTTACTCTGGTCTAATAGCTAAGGTCTTAGACTCGTACTCTGGCCTAATGGTTAAGGTCCTAACTCTTACTCTGGCCTAATAGCTAAGGTCTTAGACTTGTACTCTGGCCTACTGGTTAAGGTCTTAACTCTTACTCTGGCCTACTGGTTAAGGTCTTAACTCTTACTCTGGCCTAATAGCTAAGGTCTTAGACTCGTACTCTGGCCTAATGGTTAAGGTCTTAACTCTTACTCTGGCCTACTGGTTAAGGTCTTAACTCTTACTCTGGCCTAATAGCTAAGGTCTTAACTCTTACTCTGGCCTAATAGCAAAGGTCTTAGACTCGTAATCTGGTCTAATAGCTAAGGTCTTAACTCTTAATCTGGCCTAGTAGCTAAGGTCTTAGACTCGTACTATGGCCTACAGGTTAAGGTCTTAACTCTTACTCTGGCCTATTGGTTAAGGTCTTAACTCTTACTCTGGCCTAATAGCTAAGGTCTTAGACTCGTACTCTGGCCTAGTAGCTAAGGTCTTAGACTCGTACTCTGGCCTAATAGCTAAGGTCTTAGACTCGTACTCTGGCCTAATGGTTAAGGTCTTACCTCTTACTCTGGCCTACTGGTTAAGGTCTTAACTGTTACTCTGGCCTAATAGCGAAGGTCTTAACTCTTACTCTGGCCTAATAGCTAAGGTCTTAGACTCGTACTCTGGCCTACTGGTTAAGGTCTTAACTCTTACTCTGGCCTAATAGCTAAGGTCTCAACTCTTACTCTGTCCTAATAGCTAAGGTCTTAACTCTTACTCTGGCCTAATAGCTAAGGTCTTAGACTCGTACTCTGGCCTAATGGATAAGGTATTAACTCTTACTCTGGCCTACTGGTTAAGGTCTTAACTCTTACTCTGGCCTAATAGCTAAGGTCTTAGACTCGTACTCTGGCCTAATGGTTAAGGTCTTAACTCTTAATCTGGCCTAATAGCTAAGGTCTTAGACTCGTACTCTGGCCCACTGGTTAAGGTCTTAACTCTTACTTTGGCCTACTGGTTAAGGTCTTAACTCTTACTCTGGCCTAATAGCTGAGGTCTTAGACTCATACTCTGGCCTAATGGTTAAGGTCTTAACTCTTACTCTGGCCTACTGGTTAAGGTCTTCACTCTTACTCTGGCCTAATAGCTAAGGTCTTAGACTCGTACTCTGGCCTACTGGTTACGGTCTTAACTCTTACTCTGGCCTAATAGCTAAGGTCTTAACTCTTACTCTGGCCTAATAGCTAAGGTCTTAGACTCGTACTCTGACCTAATGGTTCAGGTATTAACTCTTACTCTGGCCTACTGGTTAAGGTCTTTACCCTTACTCTGGCCTAATAGCTAAGGTCTTAGACTCGTACTCTGGCCTAATAGCTATGATCTTAGACTCGTACTCTGGTCTAATGGTTAAGCTTTTAACTCCTACTCTGGCCTAATAGCTAAGGTTTTAACTTTTACTCTGGCCTAATAGCTAAGGTCTTAGACACGTACTCTGGCCTAATAGCTAAGGTCCTAGACTCGTACTCTGGCCTAATGGTTAAGGTCTTAACTCTTACTCTGGCCTAATTGCTAAGGCCTTAGACTCGTACTCTGGCCTAATGGTTAAGGTCTTAACTCGTACTCTGGCCTAATGGTTAAGGTCTTAACGCTTACCCTGCTCTAATAGCTAAGGTCTTAGACTCCTACTCTGGCCTAATAGCTAAGGTCTTAGACTTGTACTCTACCCTAATGGTTAAGGTCTTAACTCTTACTCTGGCCTAATAGCTAAGGTCTTAGACTTGTACTGTGGCCTAATGGTTAAGGTCTTAACTTTTACTCTGGCCTAATAGCTAAGGTTTTAACTCTTTCTCTGGCCTAATAGCTAAGGTCTTAGCCTCGTACTCTGGCCTACTGATTAAGGTCTTAACTCTTACTCTGGCCTACTGGTTAAGGTCTTAACTCTTACTCTGGCCTAATAGCTAAGGTCTTAACTCTTACTCTGGCCTAATAGCTAAGGTCTCAACTCTTACTCTGGCCTAATAGCTAAGGTCTTAACTCTTACTCTGGCCTAATAGCTAAGGTCTTAGACTCGTACTCTGGCCTAATGGTTAAGGTCTTAACTCTTACTCTGGCCTAATAGCTAAGGTCTTAGACTCGTACTGTGGCCTAATGGTTAAGGTCTTAACTTTTACTCTGGCCTATTAGCTAAGGTCTTAACTCTTACTCTGGCCTTAATAGCTAAGGTCTTAGACTCGTACTCTGGCCTACTGGTTAAGGTCTTAACTCTTACTCTGGCCTAATAGCTAAGGTCTTAGACCTGTACTCTGGCCTAATGGTTAAGGTCTTAACTCTTACTCTGGCCTAATAGCTAAGGTCTTAAATCTTACTCTGGTCTACTGGTTAAGGTCTTAACTCTTACTCTGGCCTACTGGTTAAGGTCTTAACTCTTACTATGGCCTAATAGCTAAGGTCTTAGACTCGTACTCTGGCCTAATAGCTAAGGTCTTAACTCTTACTCTGGCCTAATAGCTAACGTCTAAGACTCGAACTCTGGCCTACTGGTTAAGGTCTTAACTCTTACTCTGGCCTACTGGTTAAGGTCTTAACTCTTACCTTGGCCTAATAGCTAAGGTCTTAGACTTGTACTCTGGCCTAATGGTTAAGGTCTTAACTCTTACTCTGGCCTAATAGCTAAGGTCTTAACTCTTAATCTGGCCTAATAGCTAAGGTCTTAACTCTTACTCTGGACTAATAGCTAAGGTCTTAGACTCGTGCTCTGGCCTACTGGTTAAGGTCTTAACTCTTACTCTGGCCTACTGGTTATGGTCTTAACTCTTACTCTGGCCTAATAGCTAAGGTCTTAGTCTCGAACTCTGGCCTAATGGTTACGTTCTTAACTCTTACTCTGGCCTACTGGTTAAGGTCTTAACTCTTACGCTGGCCTAATTGCTAAGGTCTTAACTCTTACTCTGGCCTAATAGCTATGGTCCTAGACTCGTACTCTGGCCTAATGGTTAAGGTCTTAACTCTTACTCTGGCCTACTGGTTAAGGTCTTAACTCTTACTCTGGCCTAATAGCTAAGGTCTTAGACTCGTACTCTGGCCTAATGGTTAAGGTCTTAACTCTTACTCTGGCCTAATAGCTAAGATCTTAGACTCGTACTCTGGCCTATTGGTTAAGGTCTTATCTCTTACTCTGGCCTACTGGTTAAGGTCTTAACTCTTACTCTGGCCTAATTGCTAAGGTCTTAGACTCGTACTCTGGCCTAATGGTTAAGGTCTCAACTCTTACTCTGGCCTAATAGCTAAGGTCTTAACAATTAATCTGGCCTAATAGCTAAGGTCTTAGACTCGTACTCTGGCCTAATGGTTAAGGTCTTAACTCTTACTCTGGCCTACTGGTTAAGGTCTTAACTCTTACTCTGGCCTAATAGCTAAGGTCTTAGACTCGTGCTCTGGCCTAATAGCTAAGGTCTTAGACTCATACACTGGCCTAATGGTTAAGGTCTTAACTCTTACTCTGGCCTAATAGCTAAGGTAATAACTCTTACTCTGGCCTACTGGTTAAGGTCTTACCTCTTACTCTGGCCTAATAGCTAAGGTCTTAGACTCGTACTCTGGCCTAATAGCTAAGGTCTTAACTCTTACTCTGGCCTAATAGCTAAGGTCTTAGACTCGTACTCTGGCCTACTGGTTAAGGTCTTAACTCTTACTCTGGCCTACTGGTTAAGGTCTTAACTCTTACTCTGGCCTAATAGCTAAGGTCTTAACTCTTACTCTGGCCTAATAGCTAAGGTCTTGGACTCGTACTCTGACCTAATGGTTAAGGTCTTAACTCTTACTCTGGCCTACTGGTTAAGGTTTTAACTCTTACTCTGGCCTAATAGCTAAGGTCTTACACTCGTACTCTGGCCTAATGGTTAAGGTCTTAACTCTTACTCTGGCCTAATAGCTAAGGTCTTAACTCTTACTCTGGCCTACTGGTTAAGGTCTTAACTCTTACTCTGCCCTAATAGCTAAGGTCTTAGACTCGTACTCTGGCCTAATAGCTAAGGTCTTAACTCTTACTCTTGCCTAATAGCTAAGGTCTTAGACTCGTACTCTGGCCTACTGGTTAAGGTCTTAACTCTTACTCTGGCCTACTGGTCAAGGTCTCAACTCTTACTCTGGCCTAATAGCTAAGGTCTTAACTCTTACTCTGGCCTAATAGCTAAGGTCTTAGACTCGTACTCTGGCCTAATGGTTAAGGTCTTAACTCTTACTCTGGCCTACTGGTTAAGGTCTTAACTCTTACTCTGGCCTAATAGCTAATGTCTTAGACTCGTACTCTGGCCTAGTAGCTAAGGTCTTAGACTCGTACTCTGGCCTAATAGCTAAGGTCTTAGACTCGTACTCTGGCCTAATGGTTAAGGTCTTACCTCTTACTCTGGCCTACTGGTTAAGGTCTTAACTCTTACTCTGGCCTAATGGCTAAGGTCTTAGACTCGTACTCTGGCCTAATGGTTAAGGTCTCAACTCTTACTCTGGCCTAATGGTTAAGGTCTTAACTCGTACTCTGGCCTAATGGTTAAGGTCTTAACGCTTACTCTGGCCTAATAGCTAAGGTCTTAGACTCGTACTCTGGCCTAATGGTTAAGGTCTTAACTCTTACTCTGGCCTACTGGTTATGGTCTTAACTCTTACTCTGGCCTAATAGCTAAGGTCTTAACTCTTACTCTGGCCTAATAGCAAAGGTCTTAGACTCGTAATCTGGCCTAATAGCTAAGGTCTTAACTCTTACTCTGGCCTAATAGCTAAGATCTTAGACTCATACTCTGGCCTAATAGCTAAGGTATTAGACTCGTACTCTGGCCCAATGGTTAAGGTCTTAACTCTTACTCTGGCCTACTGGTTAAGGTCTTAACTCTTACTCTGGCCTAATAGATAAGGTCTTAACTCTTACTCTGGCCTAATAGCTAAGGTCTTAGCTTCGTACTCTGGCCTACTGGTTAAGGTCTTAACTCGTACTCTGGCCTAATGGTTAAGGTCTTAACGCTTACTCTGGCCTAATATCTAAGGTCTTAACTCTTACTCTGGCCTAATAGCTAAGGTCTTAGACTCGTACTCTGGCCTAATGGTTAAGGTCTTAACTTTTTCTCTGGCCTAATAGCTAAGGTCTTAACTCTTACTCTGGCCTAATAGCTAAGGTCTTAGCTTCGTACTCTGGCCTACTGGTTAAGGTCTTAACTCGTACTCTGGCCTAATGGTTAAGGCCTTAACGCTTACTCTGCTTTAATAGCTAAGGTCTTAGACTCGTGCTCTGGCCTAATAGCTAAGGTCTTAGACTCGTACTCTGGCCTAATAGCTAAGGTCTTAGACTCGTACTCTGGCCTAATGGTTAAGGTCTTAGCTCTTACTCTGGCCTACTGGTTAAGGTTTTAACTGTTACTCTGGCCTAATAGCTAAGGTCTTAACTCTTACTCTGGCCTAATAGCTAAGGTCTTAGACTCGTACTCTGGCCTACTGGTGAAGGTCATAACTCTTACTCTGGCCTAATAGCTAAGGTCTCAACTCTTACTCTGTCCTAATAGCTAAGGTCTTAACTCTTACTCTGGCCTAATAGCTAAGGTCTTAGACTCGTACGCTGGCCTAATGTTTAAGGTCTTAACTCTTACACTGGCCTACTGGTTAAGGTCTTAACTCTTACCCTGGCCTAATAGCTAAGGTCCTAGACTCGTACTCTGGCCTAATGGTTAAGGTCTTAACTCTTACTCTGGCCTAATAGCTAAGGTCTTAGACTCGTACTCTGGCCTACTGGTTAAGGTCTTAACTCTTACTTTGGCCTACTGGTTAAGGTCTTAACTCTTACTCTGGCCTAATAGCTAAGGTCTTAGACTCATACTCTGGCCTAATGGTTCAGGTCTTAACTCTTACTCTGGCCTACTGGTTAAGGTCTTAACTCTTACTTTGGCCTACTGGTTAAGGTCTTAACTCTTACTCTGGCCTAATAGCTGAGGTCTTAGACTCATACTCTGGCCTAATAGCTAAGGTCTTAACGCTTACTCTGGCCTAATAGCTAAGGTCTTAACTCTTACTCTGGACTAATAGCTAAGGTCTGAGACTCGTACTCTGGCCTAATGGGTAAGGTCTTAACTCTTACTCTGTCCTACTGGTTAAGGTCTTAGACTCGTACTCTGGCCTAATAGCTAAGGTCTTAGACTCGTACTCTGGCCTAATGGTTAAGGTCTTAACTCTTACTCTGGCCTAATAGCTAAGGTCTTAGACTCGTACTGTGGCCTAATGGTTAAGGTCTTAAGTTTTACTCTGGCCTAATAGCTAAGGTTTTAACTCTTACTCTGGCTTAATAGCTAAGGTCTTAGCCTCGTACTCTGGCCTACTGGTTAAGGTCTTAACTCTTACTCTGGCCTACTGGTTAAGGTCTTACCTCTTACTCTGGCCTAATAGCTAAGGTCTTAGACTCGTACTCTGGCCTAATAGCTAAGGTCTTAACTCTTACTCTGGCCTAATAGCTAAGGTCTTAGACTCGTACTCTGGCCTACTGGTTAAGGTCTTAACTCTTACTCTGGCCTACTGGTTAAGGTCTTAACTCTTACTCTGGCCTAATAGCTAAGGTCTTAACTCTTACTCTGGCCTAATAGCTAAGGTCTTGGACTCGTACTCTGACCTAATGGTTAAGGTCTTAACTCTTACTCTGGCCTAATAGCTAAGGTCTTAACTCTTACTCTGGCCTACTGGTTAAGGTCTTAACTCTTACTCTGCCCTAATAGCTAAGGTCTTAGACTCGTACTCTGGCCTAATAGCTAAGGTCTTAACTCTTACTCTTGCCTAATAGCTAAGGTCTTAGACTCGTACTCTGGCCTACTGGTTAAGGTCTTAACTCTGACTCTGGCCTACTGGTCAAGGTCTCAACTCTTACTCTGGCCTAATAGCTAAGGTCTTAACTCTTACTCTGGCCTAATAGCTAAGGTCTTAGACTCGTACTCTGGCCTAATGGTTAAGGTCTTAACTCTTACTCTGGCCTACTGGTTAAGGTCTTAACTCTTACTCTGGCCTAATAGCTAATGTCTTAGACTCGTACTCTGGCCTAGTAGCTAAGGTCTTAGACTCGTACTCTGGCCTAATAGCTAAGGTCTTAGACTCGTACTCTGGCCTAATGGTTAAGGTCTTACCTCTTACTCTGGCCTACTGGTTAAGGTCTTAACTCTTACTCTGGCCTAATGGCTAAGGTCTTAGACTCGTACTCTGGCCTAATGGTTAAGGTCTCAACTCTTACTCTGGCCTAATGGTTAAGGTCTTAACTCGTACTCTGGCCTAATGGTTAAGGTCTTAACGCTTACTCTGGCCTAATAGCTAAGGTCTTAGACTCGTACTCTGGCCTAATGGTTAAGGTCTTAACTCTTACTCTGGCCTACTGGTTATGGTCTTAACTCTTACTCTGGCCTAATAGCTAAGGTCTTAACTCTTACTCTGGCCTAATAGCAAAGGTCTTAGACTCGTAATCTGGCCTAATAGCTAAGGTCTTAACTCTTACTCTGGCCTAATAGCTAAGATCTTAGACTCATACTCTGGCCTAATAGCTAAGGTATTAGACTCGTACTCTGGCCTAATGGTTAAGGTCTTAACTCTTACTCTGGCCTACTGGTTAAGGTCTTAACTCTTACTCTGGCCTAATAGATAAGGTCTTAACTCTTACTCTGGCCTAATAGCTAAGGTCTTAGCTTCGTACTCTGGCCTACTGGTTAAGGTCTTAACTCGTACTCTGGCCTAATGGTTAAGGTTTTAACGCTTACTCTGGCCTAATATCTAAGGTCTTAACTCTTACTCTGGCCTAATAGCTAAGGTCTTAGACTCGTACTCTGGCCTAATGGTTAAGGTCTTAACTTTTTCTCTGGCCTAATAGCTAAGGTCTTAACTCTTACTCTGGCCTAATAGCTAAGGTCTTAGCTTCGTACTCTGGCCTACTGGTTAAGGTCTTAACTCGTACTCTGGCCTAATGGTTAAGGCCTTAACGCTTACTCTGCTTTAATAGCTAAGGTCTTAGACTCGTGCTCTGGCCTAATAGCTAAGGTCTTAGACTCGTACTCTGGCCTAATAGCTAAGGTCTTAGACTCGTACTCTGGCCTAATGGTTAAGGTCTTAGCTCTTACTCTGGCCTACTGGTTAAGGTTTTAACTGTTACTCTGGCCTAATAGCTAAGGTCTTAACTCTTACTCTGGCCTAATAGCTAAGGTCTTAGACTCGTACTCTGGCCTACTGGTGAAGGTCATAACTCTTACTCTGGCCTAATAGCTAAGGTCTCAACTCTTACTCTGTCCTAATAGCTAAGGTCTTAACTCTTACTCTGGCCTAATAGCTAAGGTCTTAGACTCGTACGCTGGCCTAATGTTTAAGGTCTTAACTCTTACTCTGGCCTACTGGTTAAGGTCTTAACTCTTACCCTGGCCTAATAGCTAAGGTCCTAGACTCGTACTCTGGCCTAATGGTTAAGGTCTTAACTCTTACTCTGGCCTAATAGCTAAGGTCTTAGACTCGTACTCTGGCCTACTGGTTAAGGTCTTAACTCTTACTTTGGCCTACTGGTTAAGGTCTTAACTCTTACTCTGGCCTAATAGCTAAGGTCTTAGACTCATACTCTGGCCTAATGGTTCAGGTCTTAACTCTTACTCTGGCCTACTGGTTAAGGTCTTAACTCTTACTTTGGCCTACTGGTTAAGGTCTTAACTCTTACTCTGGCCTAATAGCTGAGGTCTTAGACTCATACTCTGGCCTAATAGCTAAGGTCTTAACGCTTACTCTGGCCTAATAGCTAAGGTCTTAACTCTTACTCTGGACTAATAGCTAAGGTCTGAGACTCGTACTCTGGCCTAATGGGTAAGGTCTTAACTCTTACTCTGTCCTACTGGTTAAGGTCTTAGACTCGTACTCTGGCCTAATAGCTAAGGTCTTAGACTCGTACTCTGGCCTAATGGTTAAGGTCTTAACTCTTACTCTGGCCTAATAGCTAAGGTCTTAGACTCGTACTGTGGCCTAATGGTTAAGGTCTTAAGTTTTACTCTGGCCTAATAGCTAAGGTTTTAACTCTTACTCTGGCTTAATAGCTAAGGTCTTAGCCTCGTACTCTGGCCTACTGGTTAAGGTCTTAACTCTTACTCTGGCCTACTGGTTAAGATCTTAACTCTTACTCTGGCCTAATAGCTAAGATCTTAGACTCGTACTCTGGCCTATTGGTTAAGGTCTTATCTCTTACTATGGCCTACTGGTTAAGGTCTTAACTCTTACTCTGGCCTAATAGCTAAGGTCTTAGACTCGTACACTGGCCTACTGGTTAAGGTCTTACCTCTTACTCTGGCCTAATAGCTGAGGTCTTAGACTCGTACTCTGGCCTAATAGCTAAGGTCTTAACTCTTACTCTGGCCTAATAGCTAAGGTCTTAGACTCGTACTCTGGCCTACTGGTTAAGGTCTTAACTCTTACTCTGGCCTACTGGTTAAGGTCTTAACTCTTACTCTGGCCTAATAGCTAAGGTCTTAACTCTTACTCTGGCCTAATAGCTAAGGTCTTGGACTCGTACTCTGACATAATGGTTAAGGTCTTAACTCTTACTCTGGCCTACTGGTTAAGGTCTTAACTCTTACTCTGGCCTAATAGCTAAGGTCTTACACTCGTACTCTGGCTTAATGGTTAAGGTCTTAACTCTTACTCTGGCCTAATAGCTAAGGTCTTAACTCTTACTCTTGCCTACTGGTTAAGGTCTTAACTCTTACTCTGCCCTAATAGCTAAGGTCTTAGACTCGTACTCTGGCCTAATAGCTAAGGTCTTAACTCTTACTCTTGCCTAATAGCTAAGGTCTTAGACTCGTACTCTGGCCTACTGGTTAACGTCTTAACTCTTACTCTGGCCTACTGGTCAAGGTCTAAACTCTTACTCTGGCCTAATAGCTAAGGTCTTAACTCTTACTCTGGCCTAATAGCTAAGGTCTTAGGCTCGTACTCTGGCCTAATGGTTAAGGTCTAAACTCTTACTCTGGCCTACTGGTTAAGGTCTTAGACTCGTACTCTGGCCTACTGGTTAACGTCTTAACTCTTACTCTGGCCTACTGGTCAAGGTCTAAACTCTTACTCTGGCCTAATAGCTAAGGTCTTAACTCTTACTCTGGCCTAATAGCTAAGGTCTTAGGCTCGTACTCTGGCCTAATGGTTAAGGTCTTAACTCTTACTCTGGCCTACTGGTTAAGGTCTTAGACTCGTACTCTGGCCTACTGGTTAACGTCTTAACTCTTACTCTGGCCTACTGGTCAAGGTCTAAACTCTTACTCTGGCCTAATAGCTAAGGTCTTAACTCTTACTCTGGCCTAATAGCTAAGGTCTTAGACTCGTACTCTGCCCTAATGGTTAAGGTCCTAACTCTTACTCTGGCCTAATAGCTAAGGTCTTAGACTTGTACTCTGGCCTACTGGTTAAGGTCTTAACTCTTACTCTGGCCTACTGGTTAAGGTCTTAACTCTTACTCTGGCCTAATAGCTAAGGTCTTAGACTCGTACTCTGGCCTAATGGTTAAGGTCTTAACTCTTACTCTGGCCTACTGGTTAAGGTCTTAACTCTTACTCTGGCCTAATAGCTAAGGTCTTAACTCTTACTCTGGCCTAATAGCAAAGGTCTTAGACTCGTAATCTGGTCTAATAGCTAAGGTCTTAACTCTTAATCTGGCCTAGTAGCTAAGGTTTTAGACTCGTACTATGGCCTACAGGTTAAGGTCTTAACTCTTACTCTGGCCTACTGGTTAAGGTCTTAACTCTTACTCTGGCCTAATAGCTAAGGTCTTAGACTCGTACCCTGTCCTAGTAGCTAAGGTCTTAGACTCGTACTCTGGCCTAATAGCTAAGGTCTTAGACTCGTACTCTGGCCTAATGGTTAAGGTCTTACCTCTTACTCTGGCTTACTGGTTAAGGTCTTAACTGTTACTCTGGCCTAATAGCTAAGGTCTTAACTCTTACTCTGGCCTAATAGCTAAGGTCTTAGACTCGTACTCTGGCCTACTGGTTAAGGTCTTAACTCTTACTCTGGTCTAATAGCTAAGGTCTCAACTCTTACTCTGTCCTAATAGCTAAGGTCTTAACTCTTACTCTGGCCTAATAGCTAAGGTCTTAGACTCGTACTCTGGCCTAATGGTTAAGGTCTTAACTCTTACTCTGGCCTACTGGTTAAGGTCTTAACTCTTACTCTGGCCTAATAGCTAAGGTCTTAGACTCGTACTCTGGCCTACTGGTTAAGGTCTTAACTCTTACTTTGGACTACTGGTTAAGGTCTTAACTCTTACTCTGGCCTAATAGCTGAGGTCTTAGACTCATACTCTGGCCTAATGGTTAAGGTCTTAACTCTTACTCTGGCCTACTGGTTAAGGTCTTAACTCTTACTCTGGCCTAATAGCTAAGGTCTAAACGCTTACTCTGGCCTAATAGCTAAGGTCTTAACTCTTACTCTGGCCTAATAGCTAAGGTCTTAGACTCGTACTCTGGCCTAATGGGTAAGGTCTTAACTCTTACTCTGGCCTACTGGTTAAGGTCTTAACTCTTACTCTGGCCTAATAGCTAAGGTCTTAGACTCGTACTCTGGCCTAATGGGTAAGGTCTTAACTCTTACTCTGTCCTACTGGTTAAGGTCTTAACTCTTACTCTGGCCTAAAAGCTAAGGTCTTAGCTTCATACTCTGGCCTACTGGTTAAGGTCTTAACTCGTACTCTGGCCTAATGGTTAAGGTCTTAACGCTTCCTCTGCTCTAATAGCTAAGGTCTTAGACTCGTACTCTGGCCTAATAGCTAAGGTCTTAGACTCGTACTCTG
Organism: Triturus cristatus; assembly: GCF_964204655.1. NCBI lineage: Eukaryota > Metazoa > Chordata > Amphibia > Caudata > Salamandridae > Triturus > Triturus cristatus. The sequence goes on along the minus strand of NC_140591.1, from coordinate 895,298,526 downwards.
GCCTAATGGTTAAGGTCTTAACTCTTACTCTGGCCTAATAGCTAAGGTCTTAGACTCGTACTGTGGCCTAATGGTTAAGGTGTTAACTCTTACTCTGTCCTACTGGTTAAGATCTTAACTCTTACTCTGGCCTAATAGCTAAGGTCTTAGACTCGTACTCTGGCCTAATAGCTAAGGTCTTAGACTCGTACTCTGGCATAATGGTTAATGTCTTAACTCCTACTCTGGCCTAATAGCTAAGGTCTTAGACTCGTACTCTGGCCTAATGGTTAAGGTCTTAACTTTTACTCTGGCCTAATAGCTAAGGTCTTAACACTTACACTGGACTAATAGCTAAGGTGTTAGACTCGTACTCTGGCCTATTGGTTAAGGTCTTAACTCTTACTCTGGCCTACTGGTTAAGGTCTTAACTCTTACTCTGGCCTAATAGCTAAGGTCTTAGACTCGTACTCTGGCCTAATAGCTATGGTCTTAGACTCGTACTCTGGTCTAATGGTTAAGCTTTTAACTCCTACTCTGGCCTAATAGCTAAGGTTTTAACTCTTACTCTGGCCTAATAGCTAAGGTCTTAGACTCGTACTCTGGCCTAATAGCTAAGGTCCTAGACTTGTACTCTGGCCTAATGGTTAAGGTCTTAACTCTTACTCTGGCCTAATAGTTAAGGGCTTAGACTCGTACTCTGGCCTAATGGTTAACGTCTTAACTTTTACTCTGGCCTAATAGCTAAGGTCTTAGCTTCGTACTCTGGCCTACTGGTTAAGGTCTTAACTCGTACTCTGGCCTAATGGTTAAGGTCTTAACGCTTACTCTGCTCTAATAGCTAAGGTCTTAGACTCGTACTCTGGCCTAATAGCTAAGGTCTTAACTCTTACTCTGGCCTACTGGTTAAGGTCTTAACTCTTACTCTGGCCTACTGGTTAAGGTCTTAACTCTTACTCTGGCCTAATAGCTAAGGTCTTAACTCTTACTCTGGCCTAATAGCTAAGGTCTTAGACTCGTATTCTGGCCTAATGGTTAAGGTCGTAACTCCTACTCTGGCCTAATAGCTAAGGTCTTAGACTCGTACTCTGGCCTAGTGGTTAAGGTCTTAACTTTTACTCTGGCCTAATATATAAGGTCTTAACTCTTACACTGGACTAATAGCTAAGGTCTTAGACTCGTGCTCTGGCCTATTGGTTAAGGTCTTAACACTTACTCTGGCCTACTGGTTAATGTCTTAACTCTTACTCTGGCCTAATAGCTAAGGTCTTAGACTCGTACTCTGGCCTAATGGTTAAGGGCTTAACTCTTTCTCTGGCCTAATAGCTAAGGTCTTAACTCTTACTCTGGCTTAATAGCTAAGGTCTTAGACTCGTACTCTGGCCTAATAGCTAAGGTCCTAGAATCGTACTCTGGCCTAATGGTTAAGGTCTTAACTTTTACTCTGGCCTAATAGCTAAGGTCTTAACTCTTACTCTGGCCTAATAGCTAAGGTGTTAGCTTCGTACTCTGGCCTACTGGTTAAGGTCTTAACTCGTACTCTGGCCTAATGGTTAAGGTCTTCACGCTTACTCTGCTCTAATAGCTAAGGTCTTAGACTCGTACTCTGGCCTAATAGCTAAGGTCTTAGACTCGTACTCTGGCCTAATGGTTAAGGTCTTAACTTTTACTCTGGCCTAATAGCGAAAGTTTTAACTCTTACTCTGGCCTAATAGCTAAGGTCTTAGCCTCGTACTCTGGCCTACTGGTTAAGGTCTTAACTCTTACTCTGGCCTACTGGTTAAGGTCTTAAGTCTTACTCTGGCCTAATAGCTAAGGTCTTAGACTCGTACTCTGGCCTAATGGCTAAGGTCTTAGACTCGCACTCTGGCATAATGGTTAAGGTCTTAACTCCTACTCTGGCCTACTGGTTAAGGTCTTAACTCTTACTCTGGCCTAATAGCTAAGGTCTTAGACTCGTACTCTGGCCTACTGGTTACGGTCTTAACTCTTACTCTGGCCTAATAGCTAGGGTCTTAACTCTTACTCTGGCCTAATAGCTAAGGTCTTAGACTCGTACTCTGGCCTAATAGCTAAGGTCTTAGACTCGTACTCTGGCCTAATGGTTAAGGTCTTAGACTCGTACTCTGGCCCAATAGCTAAGGTCTTAGACTCGTGCTCTGGCCTAATGGTTAAGGTCTTAACTCTTACTCTGGCCTAATAGCTAAGGTCTTAGACTCGTGCTCTGGCCTAATGGTTAAGGTCTTAAGTTTTACTCTGGCCTAATAGCTAAGGTCTTAACTCTTATTCTGGCCTAATAGCTAAGGTCTTAGCCTCGTACTCTGGCCTACTGGTTAAGGTCTTAACTCGTACTCTGGCCTAATGGTTAAGGTTTTAACGCTTACTCTGGCCTAATAGCTAAGGTCATAGACTCGTACTCTGGCCGAATAGCTAAGGTCTTAGACTCGTACTCTGGCCTAATGGTTAAGGTCTTAACTCTTACTCTGGCCTAATAGCTAAGGTCTTAGACTCGTACTGTGGCCTAATGGTTAAGGTCTTAAATTTTACTCTGGCCTATTAGCTAAGGTCTTAACTCTTACTCTGGCCTTAATAGCTAAGGTCTTAGACTCGTACTCTGGCCTACTGGTTACGGTCTTAACTCTTACTCTGGCCTACTGGTTAAGGTCTTAACTCTTACTCTGGCCTAATAGCTAAGGTCTTAGACTCGTACTCTGGCCTAATAGCTAAGGTCTTAGACTCGTACTCTGGCCTAATGGTTAAGGTCTTAACTCTTACACTGGCCTAATAGCTATGGTCTTAACTCTTACTCTGGCCTACTGGTTAAGGTCTTAACTCTTACTCTGGCCTACTGGTTAAGGTCTTAACTCTTACTATGGCCTAATAGCTAAGGTCTTAGACTCGTACTCTGGCCTAATAGATAAGGTCTTAACTCTTACTCTGGCCTACTGGTTAAGGTCTTTACCCTTACTCTGGCATAATAGCTAAGGTCTTAGACTCGTACTCTGGCCTAATGGTTAAGGTCTTAACTCTTACTCTGGCCAAATAGCTAGGGTCTTAACTCGTACTCTGGCCTAATAGCTAAGGTCTTAGACTCGTACTCTGGCCTAATGGTTAAGGTCTTACCTCTTACTCTGGCCTACTGGTTAAGGTCTTAACTGTTACTCTGGCCTAATAGCTAAGGTCTTAACTCTTACTCTGGCCTAATAGCTAAGGTCTTAGACTTGTACTCTGGCCTACTGGTTAAGGTCTCAACTCTTACTCTGTCCTAATAGCTAAGGTCTTAACTTTTACTCTGGTCTAATAGCTAAGGTCTTAACTCTTACTCTGGCCTAATAGCTAAGGTCTTAGCTTCGTAATCTGGCCTACTGGTTAAGGTCCTAACTCGTACTCTGGCCTAATGGTTAAGGTCTTAACGCTTACTCTGCTCTAATAGCTAAGGTCTTAGACTCGTACTCTGGCCTAATAGCTAAGGTCTTAGACTCGTACTCTGGCCTAATGGTTAAGGTCTTAACTCTTACTCTGGCCTAATAGCTAAGGTCTTAACTCTTACTCTGGCCTAATAGCTAAGGTCTTAGACTCGTACTGTGGCCTAATGGTTAAGGTCTTAACTCTTACTCTGGCCTAATAGCTAAGGTCTTATCTCTTACTCTGGCCTAATAGCTAAGGTCTTAGACTCGTACTCTGGCCTAATGGTTAAGGTCTTAACTCTTACTCTGGCCTACTGGTTAAGGTCTTAACTCTTACTCTGGCCTAATTGCTAAGGTCTTAGACTCGTACTCTGGCCTAATGGTTAAGGTCTTAACTCTTACTCTGGCCTACTGGTTAAGGTCTTAACTCTTACTCTGGCCTAATAGCTAAAGTCTTAGATTTGTACTCTGGCCTAATGGTTAAGGTCTTAACTCTTACTCTGGCCTAATAGCTAAGGTCTTAGACTCGTACTCTGGCCTAATGGTTAAGGTCTTAACTTTTACTCTGGCCTAATAGCTAAGGTCTTAACTCTTACTCTGCCCTAATAGCTAAGGTCTTAGCTTCGTAATCTGGCCTACTGGTTAAGGTCTTAACTCGTACTCTGGCCTAATGGTTAAGGTCTTAACGCTTACTCTGCTCTAATAGCTAAGGTCTTAGACTCGTACTCTGGCCTAATAGCTAAGGTCTTAGACTCGTACTCTGGCCTAATGGTTAAGGTCTTAACACTTACTCTGGCCTAATAGCTAAGGTCTTAGACTCGTACTGTGGCCTAATGGTTAAGGTCTTAACTTTTACTTTGGCCTAATAGCTAAGGTTTTAACTCTTACTCTGGCCTAATAGCTAAGGTCTTAGCCTAGTACTCTGGCCTACTGGTTAAGGTCTTAACTCTTACTCTGGCCTACTGGTTAAGGTCTTAACTCTTACTCTGGCCTAATAGCTAAGGTCTTAGACTCGTACTCTGGCCTAATAGCTAAGGTCTTAGACTCGTACTCTGGCCTAATGGTTAAGGTCTTAACTCCTACTCTGGCCTAATAGCTAAGGTCTTAGACTTGTACTCTGGCCTAATGGTTAAGGTCTTAACTCTTACTCTGGGATAATAGCTAAGGTCTTAGACTCGTACTCTGGCCTAATAGCTAAGGTCTTAACTCTTACTCTGGCCTAATAGCTAAGGTCTTAGCTTCGTACTCTGGCCTACTGGTTAAGGTCTTAACTCGTACTCTGGCCTTATGGTTAAGGTCTTAACGCTTACTCTGCTCTAATAGCTAAGGTCTTAGACTCGTACTCGGGCCTAATAGCTAAGGTCTTAGACTCGTACTCTGGCCTAATGGTTAAGGTCTTAACTCCTACTCTGGCCTAAAAACTAAGGTCTTAGACTCGTACTCTGGACTAATGGTTAAGGTCTTAACTTTTACTCTGGCCTAATAGCTAAGGTCTTAACTCTTACACTGGACTAATAGCTAAGGTCTTAGACTCGTACTCTGGCCTACTGGTTCACGTCTTAACTCTTACTCTGGCCTACTGGTTAAGGTCTTAACTCTTACTCTGGCCTAATAGCTAAGGTCTTAGACTCGTACTCTGGCCTAATGGTTAAGCTTTTAACTCCTACTCTGGCCTAATAGCTAAGGTCTTAACTCTTAATCTGGCCTAATAGCTAAGGTCTTAGACTCATACTCTGGCCTAATGGTTAAGGTCTTAACTCGTACTCTGGCCTACTGGTTAAGGTCTTCACTCTTAACTCTGGGATAATAGCTAAGGTCTTAGACTCGTACTCTGGCCTGCAGGTTAAGGTCTTAACTCTTACTCGGGCCTTCTGGTTAAGGTCTTTATTCTTACTCTGGCCTAATAGCTGAGGTCTTAACTCTTACTCTGGCCTACTGGCTAAGGTCTTAACTTTTACTCTGGCCTAATAGCTAAGGTCTTAGACTCATACTCTGGCCTAATGGTTAAGGTCTTAACTCTTACTCTGGCCTAATAGCTAAGGTCCTAACTCTTACTCTGGCCTAATAGCTAAGGTCTTAACTCTCACTCTGGCCTACTGGTTAAGATCTTAACTCTTACTCTGGCCTAATAGCTAAGGTCTTAGACTCGTACTCTGGCCTAATAGCTAAGGTCTTAACTCTTACTCTGGCCTAATAGCTAGGGTCTTAACTCATACTGTGGCCTAATAGCTAAGGTCTTAGACTCGTACTCTGGCCTAATGGTTAAGGTTTTACCTCTTACTCTGGCCTACTGGTTAAGGTCTTAACTGTTACTCTGGCCTAATAGCTAAGGTCTTAACTCTTACTCTGGCCTAATAGCTAAGGTCTTAGATTGTACTCTGGCCTAATGGTTAAGGTCTTAATTCTTACTCTGGCCTACTGGTTAAGGTCTTAACTCTTACTCTGGCCTAATAGCTAAGGTCTTAGATTTGTACTCTGGCCTAATGGTTAAGGTCTTAACTCTTACTCTGGCCTAATAGCTAAGGTCTTAGACTCGTACTCTGGCCTACTGGTTAAGGTCTTAACTCTTACTTTGGCCTACTGGTTAAGGTCTTAACTACTACTCTGGCCTAATAGCTAAGGTCTTAGACTCATACTCTGGCCTAATGGTTAAGGTATTAACTCTAACTCTGGCCTACTGGTTAAGGTCTTATCTCTTACTCTGGCCTAATAGCTAAGGTCTTAACTCTTAATCTGGCCTACTGGTTAAGGTCTTAACTCTTACTATGGCCTAATAGCTAAGGTCTTAACGCTTACTCTGGCCTAATAGCTAAGGTCTTAACTCTTACTCTGGCCTAATAGCTAAGGTCTTAGACTCGTACTCTGGCCTAATGGGTAAGGTCTTAACTCTTACTCTGGCCTACTGGTTAAGGTCTTTAACTCTTACTCTGGCCTAATAGCTAAGGTCTTAGACTCGTACTCTGGCCCAATGGTTAAGGTCTTAACTCTTACTCTGGCCTACTGGTTAAGGTCTTAACTGTTACTCTGGCCTAATAGCTAAGGTCTTAACTCTTACTCTGGCCTAATAGCTAAGGTCTTAGACTTGTACTCTGGCCTACTGGTTAAGGTCTTAACTCTTACTCTGGCCTAATAGCTAAGGTCTCAACTCTTACTCTGTCCTAATAGCTAAGGTCTTAACTCTTACTCTGGCCTAATAGCTAAGGTCTTAGACTCGTACTCTGGCCTACTGGTTAAGGTATTAACTCTTACTATGGCCTACTGGTTAAGGTCTTTACCCTTACTCTGACATAATAGCTAAGGTCTTAGACTCGTACTCTGGCCTAATGGTTAAGGTCTTAACTCTTACCCTGGCCTAATAGCTAGGGTCTTAACTCTTACTCTGGCCTAATAGCTAAGGTCTTAGACTCATACTCTTGCCTAATAGCTAAGGTCTTAGACTCGTACTCTGGCCTAATGGTTAAGGTCTTAACTCTTACTATGGCCTACTGGTTAAGGTCTTAACTCTTATTCTGGCCTAATAGCTGAGGTCTTAACTCTTACTCTGGCCTACTGGTTCAGGTCTTAACTTTTACTCTGGCCTAATAGCTAAGGTCTTAGACTCATACTCTGGCCTAATGGTTAAGGTCTTAACTCTTACTCTGGCCTAATAGCTAAGGTCCTAACTCTTACTCTGGCCTAATAGCTAAGGTCTTAACTCTTACTCTGGCCTACTGGTTAAGGTCTTAACTCTTACTCTGGCCTAATAGCTAAGGTCTTAGACTCGTACTCTGGCCTAATAGCTAAGGTCTTAGACTTGTACTCTGGCCTACAGGTTAAGGTCTTAACTCTTACTCTGGCCTACTGGTTAAGGTCTTTACCCTTACTCTGGCATAATAGCTAAGGTCTTAGACTCGTACTCTGGCCTAATGGTTAAGGTCTTAACTCTTACTCTGGCCAAATAGCTAGGGTCTTAACTCGTACTCTGGCCTAATAGCTAAGGTCTTAGACTCGTACTCTGGCCTAATGGTTAAGGTCTTACCTCTTACTGTGGCCTACTGGTTAAGGTCTTAACTGTTACTCTGGCCTAATAGCTAAGGTCTTAACTCTTACTCTGGCCTAATAGCTAAGGTCTTAGACTTGTACTCTGGCCTACTGGTTAAGGTCTTAACTCTTACTCTGGCCTAATAGCTAAGGTCTTAACTCTTACTCTGGCCTAATAGCTAAGGTCTTAACTCTTACTCTGGCCTAATAGCTAAGGTCTTAGACTCGTACTCTGGCCTAATGGTTAAGGTCTTAACTCTTACTCTGGCCTACTGGTTAAGGTTTTAACTCTTACTCTGGCCTAATAGCTAAGGTCTTAGATTTGTACTCTGGCCTAATGGTTAAGGTCGTAACGCTTACTCTGCTCTAATAGCTAAGGTCTTAGACTCGTACTCTGGCCTAATAGCTAAGGTCTTAGACTCGTACTCTGGCCTAATGGTTAAGGTCTTAACTCTTACTCTGGCCTAATAGCTAAGGTCTTAGACTCGTACTGTGGCCTAATGGTTAAGGTCTTAACTTTTACTTTGGCCTAATAGCTAAGGTTTTAACTCTTACTCTGGCCTAATAGCTAAGGTCTTAGCCTAGTACTCTGGCCTACTGGTTAAGGTCTTAACTCTTACTCTGGCCTACTGGTTAAGGTCTTAACTCTTACTCTGGCCTAATAGCTAAGGTCTTAGACTCGTACTCTGGCCTAATGGTTAAGCTTTTAACTCCTACTCTGGCCTAATAGCTAAGGTCTTAACTCTTACTCTGGCCTAATAGCTAAGGTCTTAACTCTTACTCTGGCCTAATAGCTAAGGTCTTACCTCTTACTCTGGCCTAATAGCTAAGGTCTTAGACTCATACTCTGGCCTAATGGTTAAGGTCTTAACTCTTACTCTGGCCTATTGGTTAAGGTCTTAACTCTTACTCTGGCCTAATAGCTAAGGTTTTAGACTCGTACTCTGGCCTACTGGTTAAGGTCTTAACTCTTACTCTGGGATAATAGCTAAGGTCTTAGACTCGTACTCTGGCCTAATAGCTAAGGTCTTAACTCTTACTCGGGCCTAATAGCTAAGGTCTTAGCTTCGTACTCTGGCCTACTGGTTAAGGTCTTAACTCGTACTCTGGCCTAATGGTTAAGGTCTTAACGCTTACTCTGCTCTAATAGCTAAGGTCTTAGACTCGTACTCTGGCCTAATAGCTAAGGTCTTAGACTCGTACTCTGGCCTAATGGTTAAGGTCTTAACTCCTTCTCTGGCCTAATAGCTAAGGTCTTAGACTCGTACTCTGGACTAATGGTTAAGGTCTTAACTTTTACTCTGGCCTAATAGCTAAGGTCTTAACTCTTACACTGGACTAATAGCTAAGGTCTTAGACTCGTACTCTGGCCTACTGGTTCACGTCTTAACTCTTACTCTGGCCTACTGGTTAAGGTCTTAACTCTTACTCTGGCCTAATAGCTAAGGTCTTAGACTCGTACTCTGGCCTAATAGCTAAGGTCTTAGACTCGTACTCTGGCCTAATGGTTAAGCTTTTAACTCCTACTCTGGCCTAATAGCTAAGGTCTTAACTCTTAATCTGGCCTAATAGCTAAGGTCTTAGACTCATACTCTGGCCTAATGGTTAAGGTCTTAACTCTTACTCTGGCCTACTGGTTAAGGTCTTGACTCTTACTCTGGCCTAATAGCTAAGGTTTTAGACTCGTACTCTGGCCTACTGGTTAAGGTCTTAACTCTTACTCTGGGATAATAGCTAAGGTCTTAGACTCGTACTCTGGCCTGCAGGTTAAGGTCTTAACTCTTACTTGGGCCTTCTGGTTAAGGTCTTTACTCTTACTCTGGCCTAATAGCTAATGTCTTAGACTCGTACTCTGGCCTAATGGTTAAGGTCTTAACTCTTACTCTGACCTACTGGTTAAGGTCTTAACTCTTACTCTGGCCTAATAGCTGAGGTCTTAACTCTTACTCTGGCCTACTGGCTAAGGTCTTAACTTTTACTCTGGCCTAATAGCTAAGGTCTTAGACTCATACTCTGGCCTAATGGTTAAGGTCTTAACTCTTAATCTGGCCTAATAGCTAAGGTCCTAACTTTTACTCTGGCCTAATAGCTAAGGTCTTAACTCTCACTCTGGCCTACTGGTTAAGATCTTAACTCTTACTCTGGCCTAATAGCTAAGGTCTTAACTCTTACTCTGGCCTAATAGCTAAGGTCTTAGACTCGTACTCTGGCCTAATGGGTAAGGTCTTAACTCTTACTCTGGCCTACTGGTTAAGGTCTTTAACTCTTACTCTGGCCTAATAGCTAAGGTCTTAGACTCGTACTCTGGCCCAATGGTTAAGGTCTTAACTCTTACTCTGGCCTACTGGTTAAGGTCTTAACTGTTAGTCTGGCCTAATAGCTAAGGTCTTAACTCTTACTCTGGCCTAATAGCTAAGGTCTTAGACTAGTACTCTGGCCTACTGGTTAAGGTCCTAACTCTTACTCTGGCCTAATAGCTAAGGTCTCAACTCTTACTCTGTCCTAATAGCTAAGGTCTTAACTCTTACTCTGGCCTAATAGCTAAGGTCTTAGACTCGTACTCTGGCCTACTGGTTAAGGTATTAACTCTTACTCTGGCCTACTGGTTAAGGTCTTTACCCTTACTCTGGCATAATAGCTAAGGTCTTAGACTCGTACTCTGGCCTAATGGTTAAGGTCTTAACTCTTACCCTGGCCTAATAGCTAGGGTCTTAACTCTTACTCTGGCCTAATAGCTAAGGTCTTAGACTCATACTCTGGCCTAATAGCTAAGGTCTTAGACTCGTACTCTGGCCTAATGGTTAAGGTCTTAACTCTTACTCTGGCCTACTGGTTAAGGTCTTAACTCTTACTCTGGCCTAATAGCGGAGGTCTTAACTCTTACTCTGGCCTACTGGTTCAGGTCTTAACTTTTACTCTGGCCTAATAGCTAAGGTCTTAGACTCATACTCTGGCCTAATGGTTAAGGTCTTAACTCTTACTCTGGCCTAATAGCTAAGGTCCTAACTCTTACTCTGGCCTAATAGCTAAGGTCTTAACTCTTACTCTGGCCTACTGGTTAAGGTCTTAACTCTTACTCTGGCCTAATAGCTAAGGTCTTAGACTCGTACTCTGGCCTAATAGCTAAGGTCTTAGACTTGTACTCTGGCCTACAGGTTAAGGTCTTAACTCTTACTCTGGCCTACTGGTTAAGGTCTTTACCCTTACTCTGGCATAATAGCTAAGGTCTTAGACTCGTACTCTGGCCTAATGGTTAAGGTCTTAACTCTTACTCTGGCCAAATAGCTAGGGTCTTAACTCGTACTCTGGCCTAATAGCTAAGGTCTTAGACTCGTACTCTGGCCTAATGGTTAAGGTCTTACCTCTTACTCTGGCCTACTGGTTAAGGTCTTAACTGTTACTCTGGCCTAATAGCTAAGGTCTTAACTCTTACTCTGGCCTAATAGCTAAGGTCTTAGACTTGTACTCTGGCCTACTGGTTAAGGTCCTAACTCTTACTCTGGCCTAATAGCTAAGGTCTTAACTCTTACTCTGGCCTAATAGCTAAGGTCTTAGACTCGTACTCTGGCCTAATGGTTAAGGTCTTAACTCTTACTCTGGCCTACTGGTTAAGGTCTTAACTCTTACTCTGGCCTAATAGCTAAGGTCTTAGATTTGTACTCTGGCCTAATGGTTAAGGTCGTAACGCTTACTCTGCTCTAATAGCTAAGGTCTTAGACTCGTACTCTGGCCTAATAGCTAAGGTCTTAGACTCGTACTCTGGCCTAATGGTTAAGGTCTTAACTCTTACTCTGGCCTAATAGCTAAGGTCTTAGACTCGTACTGTGGCCTAATGGTTAAGGTCTTAACTTTTACTTTGGCCTAATAGCTAAGGTTTTAACTCTTACTCTGGCCTAATAGCTAAGGTCTAAGCCTAGTACTCTGGCCTACTGGTTAAGGTCTTAACTCTTACTCTGGCCTACTGGTTAAGGTCTTAACTCTTACTCTGGCCTAATAGCTAAGGTCTTAGACTCGTACTCTGGCCTAATAGCTAAGGTCTTAGACTCGTACTCTGGCCTAATGGTTAAGGTCTTAACTCCTACTCTGGCTTAATAGCTAAGGTCTTAGACTTGTACTCTGGCCTAATGGTTAAGGTCTTAACTTTTACTCTGGCCTAATAGCTAAGGTCTTAACTCTTATACTGGACTAATAGCTAAGGTCTTAGACTCGTACTCTGGCCTACTGGTTAAGGTCTTAACTCTTACTCTGGCCTACTGGTTAAGGTCTTAACTCTTACTCTGGCCTAATAGCTAAGGTCTTAGACTCGTACTCTGGCCTAATGGTTAAGCTTTTAACTCCTACTCTGGCCTAATAGCTAAGGTCTTAACTCTTACTCTGGCCTAATAGCTAAGGTCTTAACTCTTACTCTGGCCTACTGGTTAAGGTCTTAACTCTTACTCTGGCCTAATAGCTAAGGTCTTAGACTCGTACTCTGGCCTAATAGCTAAGGTCTTAGACTTGTACTCTGGCCTACAGGTTAAGGTCTTAACTCTTACTCTGGCCTACTGGTTAAGGTCTGTACCCTTACTCTGGCATAATAGCTAAGGTCTTAGACTCGTACTCTGGCCTAATGGTTAAGGTCTTAACTCTTACTCTGGCCAAATAGCTAGGGTCTTAACTCGTACTCTGGCCTAATAGCTAAGGTCTTAGACTCGTACTCTGGCCTAATGGTTAAGGTCTTACCTCTTACTCTGGCCTACTGGTTAAGGTCTTAACTGTTACTCTGGCCTAATAGCTAAGGTCTTAACTCTTACTCTGGCCTAATAGCTAAGGTCTTAGACTTGTACTCTGGCCTACTGGTTAAGGTCTTAACTCTTACTCTGGCCTAATAGCTAAGGTCTTAACTCTTACTCTGGCCTAATAGCTAAGGTCTTAACTCTTACTCTGGCCTAATAGCTAAGGTCTTAGACTCGTACTCTGGCCTAATGATTAAGGTCTTAACTCTTACTCTGGCCTACTGGTTAAGGTCTTAAATCTTACTCTGGCCTAATAGCTAAGGTCTTAGATTTGTACTCTGGCCTAATGGTTAAGGTTGTAACGCTTACTCTGCTCTAATAGCTAAGGTCTTAGACTCGTACTCTGGCCTAATAGCTAAGGTCTTAGACTCGTACTCTGGCCTAATGGTTAAGGTCTTAACTCTTACTCTGGCCTAATAGCTAAGGTCTTAGACTCGTACTGTGGCCTAATGGTTAAGGTCTTAACTTTTACTTTGGCCTAATAGCTAAGGTTTTAACTCTTACTCTGGCCTAATAGCTAAGGTCTTAGCCTAGTACTCTGGCCTACTGGTTAAGGTCTTAACTCTTACTCTGGCCTACTGGTTAAGGTCTTAACTCTTACTCTGGCCTAATAGCTAAGGTCTTAGACTCGTACTCTGGCCTAATAGCTAAGGTCTTAGACTCGTACTCTGGCCTAATGGTTAAGGTCTTAACTCCTACTCTGGCTTAATAGCTAAGGTCTTAGACTTGTACTCTGGCCTAATGGTTAAGGTCTTAACTTTTACTCTGGCCTAATAGCTAAGGTCTTAACTCTTATACTGGACTAATAGCTAAGGTCTTAGACTCATACTCTGGCCTACTGGTTAAGGTCTTAACTCTTACTCTGGCCTAATAGCTAATGTCTTAGACTCATACTCTGGCCTAATGGTTAAGGTCTTAACTCTTAATCTGGCCTAATAGCTAAGGTCCTAACTTTTACTCTGGCCTAATAGCTAAGGTCTTAACTCTCACTCTGGCCTACTGGTTAAGGTCTTTACTCTTACTCTGGCCTAATAGCTAATGTCTTAGACTCGTACTCTGGCCTAATGGTTAAGGTCTTAACTCTTACTCTGACCTACTGGTTAAGGTCTTAACTCTTACTCTGGCCTAATAGCTGAGGTCTTAACTCTTACTCTGGCCTACTGGCTAAGGTCTTAACTTTTACTCTGGCCTAATAGCTAAGGTCTTAGACTCATACTCTGGCCTAATGGTTAAGGTCTTAACTCTTAATCTGGCCTAATAGCTAAGGTCCTAACTTTTACTCTGGCCTAATAGCTAAGGTCTTAACTCTCACTCTGGCCTACTGGTTAAGATCTTAACTCTTACTCTGGCCTAATAGCTAAGGTCTTAACTCTTACTCTGGCCTAATAGCTAAGGTCTTAGACTCGTACTCTGGCCTAATGGGTAAGGTCTTAACTCTTACTCTGGCCTACTGGTTAAGGTCTTTAACTCTTACTCTGGCCTAATAGCTAAGGTCTTAGACTCGTACTCTGGCCCAATGGTTAAGGTCTTAACTCTTACTCTGGCCTACTGGTTAAGGTCTTAACTGTTAGTCTGGCCTAATAGCTAAGGTCTTAACTCTTACTCTGGCCTAATAGCTAAGGTCTTAGACTAGTACTCTGGCCTACTGGTTAAGGTCCTAACTCTTACTCTGGCCTAATAGCTAAGGTCTCAACTCTTACTCTGTCCTAATAGCTAAGGTCTTAACTCTTACTCTGGCCTAATAGCTAAGGTCTTAGACTCGTACTCTGGCCTACTGGTTAAGGTATTAACTCTTACTCTGGCCTACTGGTTAAGGTCTTTACCCTTACTCTGGCATAATAGCTAAGGTCTTAGACTCGTACTCTGGCCTAATGGTTAAGGTCTTAACTCTTACCCTGGCCTAATAGCTAGGGTCTTAACTCTTACTCTGGCCTAATAGCTAAGGTCTTAGACTCATACTCTGGCCTAATAGCTAAGGTCTTAGACTCGTACTCTGGCCTAATGGTTAAGGTCTTAACTCTTACTCTGGCCTACTGGTTAAGGTCTTAACTCTTACTCTGGCCTAATAGCGGAGGTCTTAACTCTTACTCTGGCCTACTGGTTCAGGTCTTAACTTTTACTCTGGCCTAATAGCTAAGGTCTTAGACTCATACTCTGGCCTAATGGTTAAGGTCTTAACTCTTACTCTGGCCTAATAGCTAAGGTCCTAACTCTTACTCTGGCCTAATAGCTAAGGTCTTAACTCTTACTCTGGCCTACTGGTTAAGGTCTTAACTCTTACTCTGGCCTAATAGCTAAGGTCTTAGACTCGTACTCTGGCCTAATAGCTAAGGTCTTAGACTTGTACTCTGGCCTACAGGTTAAGGTCTTAACTCTTACTCTGGCCTACTGGTTAAGGTCTTTACCCTTACTCTGGCATAATAGCTAAGGTCTTAGACTCGTACTCTGGCCTAATGGTTAAGGTCTTAACTCTTACTCTGGCCAAATAGCTAGGGTCTTAACTCGTACTCTGGCCTAATAGCTAAGGTCTTAGACTCGTACTCTGGCCTAATGGTTAAGGTCTTACCTCTTACTCTGGCCTACTGGTTAAGGTCTTAACTGTTACTCTGGCCTAATAGCTAAGGTCTTAACTCTTACTCTGGCCTAATAGCTAAGGTCTTAGACTTGTACTCTGGCCTACTGGTTAAGGTCTTAACTCTTACTCTGGCCTAATAGCTAAGGTCTTAACTCTTACTCTGGCCTAATAGCTAAGGTCTTAGACTCGTACTCTGGCCTAATGGTTAAGGTCTTAACTCTTACTCTGGCCTACTGGTTAAGGTCTTAACTCTTACTCTGGCCTAATAGCTAAGGTCTTAGATTTGTACTCTGGCCTAATGGTTAAGGTCGTAACGCTTACTCTGCTCTAATAGCTAAGGTCTTAGACTCGTACTCTGGCCTAATAGCTAAGGTCTTAGACTCGTACTCTGGCCTAATGGTTAAGGTCTTAACTCTTACTCTGGCCTAATAGCTAAGGTCTTAGACTCGTACTGTGGCCTAATGGTTAAGGTCTTAACTTTTACTTTGGCCTAATAGCTAAGGTTTTAACTCTTACTCTGGCCTAATAGCTAAGGTCTTAGCCTAGTACTCTGGCCTACTGGTTAAGGTCTTGACTCTTACTCTGGCCTACTGGTTAAGGTCTTAACTCTTACTCTGGCCTAATAGCTAAGGTCTTAGACTCGTACTCTGGCCTAATAGCTAAGGTCTTAGACTCGTACTCTGGCCTAATGGTTAAGGTCTTAACTCCTACTCTGGCTTAATAGCTAAGGTCTTAGACTTGTACTCTGGCCTAATGGTTAAGGTCTTAACTTTTACTCTGGCCTAATAGCTAAGGTCTTAACTCTTATACTGGACTAATAGCTAAGGTCTTAGACTCGTACTCTGGCCTACTGGTTAAGGTCTTAACTCTTACTCTGGCCTACTGGTTAAGGTCTTAACTCTTACTCTGGCCTAATAGCTAAGGTCTTAGACTCGTACTCTGGCCTAATGGTTAAGCTTTTAACTCCTACTCTGGCCTAATAGCTAAGGTCTTAACTCTTACTCTGGCCTAATAGCTAAGGTCTTAACTCTTACTCTGGCCTACTGGTTAAGGTCTTAACTCTTACTCTGGCCTAATAGCTAAGGTCTTAGACTCGTACTCTGGCCTAATAGCTAAGGTCTTAGACTTGTACTCTGGCCTACAGGTTAAGGTCTTAACTCTTACTCTGGCCTACTGGTTAAGGTCTGTACCCTTACTCTGGCATAATAGCTAAGGTCTTAGACTCGTACTCTGGCCTAATGGTTAAGGTCTTAACTCTTACTCTGGCCAAATAGCTAGGGTCTTAACTCGTACTCTGGCCTAATAGCTAAGGTCTTAGACTTGTACTCTGGCCTAATGGTTAAGGTCTTACCTCTTACTCTGGCCTACTGGTTAAGGTCTTAACTGTTACTCTGGCCTAATAGCTAAGGTCTTAACTCTTACTCTGGCCTAATAGCTAAGGTCTTAGACTTGTACTCTGGCCTACTGGTTAAGGTCTTAACTCTTACTCTGGCCTAATAGCTAAGGTCTTAACTCTTACTCTGGCCTAATAGCTAAGGTCTTAACTCTTACTCTGGCCTAATAGCTAAGGTCTTAGACTCGTACTCTGGCCTAATGGTTAAGGTCTTAACTCTTACTCTGGCCTACTGGTTAAGGTCTTAAATCTTACTCTGGCCTAATAGCTAAGGTCTTAGATTTGTACTCTGGCCTAATGGTTAAGGTCGTAACGCTTACTCTGCTCTAATAGCTAAGGTCTTAGACTCGTACTCTGGCCTAATAGCTAAGGTCTTAGACTCGTACTCTGGCCTAATGGTTAAGGTCTTAACTCTTACTCTGGCCTAATAGCTAAGGTCTTAGACTCGTACTGTGGCCTAATGGTTAAGGTCTTAACTTTTACTTTGGTCTAATAGCTAAGGTTTTAACTCTTACTCTGGCCTAATAGCTAAGGTCTTAGCCTAGTACTCTGGCCTACTGGTTAAGGTCTTAACTCTTACTCTGGCCTACTGGTTAAGGTCTTAACTCTTACTCTGGCCTAATAGCTAAGGTCTTAGACTCGTACTCTGGCCTAATAGCTAAGGTCTTAGACTCGTACTCTGGCCTAATGGTTAAGGTCTTAACTCCTACTCTGGCTTAATAGCTAAGGTCTTAGACTTGTACTCTGGCCTAATGGTTAAGGTCTTAACTTTTACTCTGGCCTAATAGCTAAGGTCTTAACTCTTATACTGGACTAATAGCTAAGGTCTTAGACTCATACTCTGGCCTACTGGTTAAGGTCTTAACTCTTACTCTGGCCTACTGGTTAAGGTCTTAACTCTTACTCTGGCCTAATAGCTAAGGTCTTAGACTCGTACTCTGGCCTAATGGTTAAGCTTTTAACTCCTACTCTGGCCTAATAGCTAAGGTCTTAACTCTTACTCTGGCCTAATAGCTAAGGTCTTAACTCTTACTCTGGCCTAATAGCTAAGGTCTTACCTCTTACTCTGGCCTACTGGTTTAGGTCTTTACCTCTTACTCTGGCCTAATAGCTAAGGTCTTAGACTCATACTCTGGCCTAATGGTTAAGGTCTTAACTCTTACTCTGGCCTATTGGTTAAGGTCTTAACTCTTACTCTGGCCTAATAGCTAATGTTTTAGACTCGTACTCTGGCCTACTGGTTAAGGTCTTAACTCTTACTCTGGGATAATAGCTAAGGTCTTAGCTTCGTACTCTGGCCTACTGGTTAAGGTCTTAACTCGTACTCTGGCCTAATGGTTAAGGTCTTAACGCTTACTCTGCTCTAATAGCTAAGGTCTTAGACTCGTACTCTGGCCTAATAGCTAAGGTCTTAGACTCGTACTCTGGCCTAATGGTTAAGGTCTTAACTCCTACTCTGGCCTAATAGCTAAGGTCTTAGACTCGTACTCTGGACTAATGGTTAAGGTCTTAACTTTTACTCTGGCCTAATAGCTAAGGTCTTAACTCTTACACTGGACTAATAGCTAAGGTCTTAGACTCGTACTCTGGCCTACTGGTTCACGTCTTAACTCTTACTCTGGCCTACTGGTTAAGGTCTTAACTCTTACTCTGGCCTAATAGCTAAGGTCTTAGACTCGTACTCTGGCCTAATAGCTAAGGTCTTAGACTCGTACTCTGGCCTAATGGTTAAGCTTTTAACTCCTACTCTGGCCTAATAGCTAAGGTCTTAACTCTTAATCTGGCCTAATAGCTAAGGTCTTAGACTCATACTCTGGCCTAATGGTTAAGGTCTTAACTCTTACTCTGGCCTACTGGTTAAGGTCTTGACTCTTACTCTGGGATAATAGCTAAGGTCTTAGACTCGTACTCTGGCCTGCAGGTTAAGGTCTTAACTCTTACTCGGGCCTTCTGGTTAAGGTCTTTACTCTTACTCTGGCCTAATAGCTAATGTCTTAGACTCGTACTCTGGCCTAATGGTTAAGGTCTTAACTCTTACTCTGGCCTACTGGTTAAGGTCTTAACTCTTACTCTGGCCTAATAGCTGAGGTCTTAACTCTTACTCTGGCCTACTGGCTAAGGTCTTAACTTTTACTCTGGCCTAATAGCTAAGGTCTTAGACTCATACTCTGGCCTAATGGTTAAGGTCTTAACTCTTACTCTGGCCTAATAGCTAAGGTCCTAACTCTTACTCTGGCCTAATAGCTAAGGTCTTAACTCTCACTCTGGCCTACTGGTTAAGATCTTAACTCTTACTCTGGCCTAATAGCTAAGGTCTTAGCCTAGTACTCTGGCCTACTGGTTAAGGTCTTAACTCTTACTCTGGCCTACAGGTTAAGGTCTTAACTCTTACTCTGGCCTAATAGCTAAGGTCTTAGACTCGTACTCTGGCCTAATATCTAAGGTCTTAGACTCGTACTCTGGCCTAATGGTTAAGGTCTTAACTCCTACTCTGGCCTAATAGCTAAGGTCTTAGACTTGTACTCTGGCCTAATGGTTAAGGTCTTAACTTTTACTCTGGCCTAATAGCTAAGGTCTTAACTCTTATACTGGACTAATAGCTAAGGTCTTAGACTCGTACTCTGGCCTACTGGTTAAGGTCTTAACTCTTACTCTGGCCTACTGGTTAAGGTCTTAACTCTTACTCTGTCCTAATAGCTAAGGTCTTAGACTCGTACTCTGGCCTAATAGCTAAGGTCTTAGACTCGTACTCTGGCCTAATGGTTAAGCTTTTAACTCCTACTCTGGCCTAATAGCTAAGGTCTTGACTCTTACTCTGGCCTAATAGCTAAGGTCTTAACTCTTACTCTGGCCTAATAGCTAAGGTCTTAGCCTAGTACTCTGGCCTACTGGTTAAGGTCTTAACTCTTACTCTGGCCTACAGGTTAAGGTCTTAACTCTTACTCTGGCCTAATAGCTAAGGTCTTAGACTCGTACTCTGGCCTAATATCTAAGGTCTTAGACTCGTACTCTGGCCTAATGGTTAAGGTCTTAACTCCTACTCTGGCCTAATAGCTAAGGTCTTAGACTTGTACTCTGGCCTAATGGTTAAGGTCTTAACTTTTACTCTGGCCTAATAGCTAAGGTCTTAACTCTTATACTGGACTAATAGCTAAGGTCTTAGACTCGTACTCTGGCCTACTGGTTAAGGTCTTAACTCTTACTCTGGCCTACTGGTTAAGGTCTTAACTCTTACTCTGTCCTAATAGCTAAGGTCTTAGACTCGTACTCTGGCCTAATAGCTAAGGTCTTAGACTCGTACTCTGGCCTAATGGTTAAGCTTTTAACTCCTACTCTGGCCTAATAGCTAAGGTCTTAACTCTTACTCTGGCCTAATAGCTAAGGTCTTAACTCTTACTCTGGCCTACTGGTTAAGGTCTTTAACTCTTACTCTGGCCTAATAGCTAAGGTCTTAGACTCGTAATCTGGCCTAATGGTTAAGGTCTTAACTCTTACTCTGGAATACTGTTTAAGGTCTTAACTCTTACTCTGGCCTAATAGCTAAGGTTTTAGACTCGTACTCTGGCCTACTGGTTAAGGTCTTAACTCTTACTCTGGGATAATAGCTGTGAGAAGTTGGCCTGGCATATGCTGTTCCTAGTTATAGGGACACCTTGCACCAGTCCAATTCGACTCCTATTGATGATAGGTTTAAGACAACCTTTAAGAAAGCTATCCTAGTGGTAGCTGTGGAGAGCAGCCTTCAGGCTAAGTCTTGAAGGAGTGTTAAGCTTATTGTTTTACCATAATAACCTCTTGAATAACCAAATGAAAGAGTAGCCCACACAGGTATATATATAAAATATATGTATTTATTCTAGACAGAATCCCACAGACACTTTATGTGGCTAGTGGCAAAGTTACAATTCAAACAAGCATTTCTAAACACAATAAATAGCACAGAAATCAATGGGCCCCAGGGGGGGACCAAACCATATACTAAAAATAGTGGTATAAGAACCACGACAATTCTACAGGCAATGCCTAGGGCATTCAGGATCGCTGGCCCCTTAAGAATCCACCCACAGTTAAGAGGAAGGGGACCCACGGGAGGCGTGTGCAGTGCGAGAAGCTGCTGTCGGGATCGCAATGTTAGCCTATGGAGAATGTCGCGGTTGAATAATTAAGGTTTAAGGACACTTCTAACAACAGTACAAAGTTAAGGCTTGGGACTTAAGGCTTTGGAGAGCCCACCACCACGGAAGTACCGAAGTACCACTGTTACCTGCCCCAGGGAAGCCGGGTGCATAGGTCGATTCTGGTGTCGGGTCGCGGGCTGATTTTCTATGGAAAAGGAGTCCAAACTGCTGCTAGCTGGAAGTGTCGCTGAAGTCGTGAAGATTAAAGTTGAAGAAAAGACAAAGATGAACCTGAAAGCAGAGGGGACAGAGTCTGGGTCACAGCACAGTGACCAGGGAGCTCACAGGAAGGAGCTCGTGGATGTCGGGTGCTTCAGGTGTGGAAGGTACAGCTGGGCTCTGCAGTCACGGGCTCCGGGAGGCTTCAAGGAAGGCCAGCTTCTGGAGGGCGACTGTCCCACGTCGGCTGAGGGTCGCTGCGGTGTTAGTGTCCCGATTGGATCCACTAAGCATTGGCAACCGCAACCCACGCAAGATGAACGAAGCCGCTGCTGGTGCAGACCCACGTGGTCTGAGGGTGCTCTCCTTTGCAGGGAGCGTAGAGCAGGCCTGGAGCAACCAGGGGAACTCTTAGAAAGGAAGATTGTCCTCCGTCAGGGCCCACAAGTCGAGAGACAAGGGACCGCGGAAGGCAGCAAAATGGAGTGCGTAAAAGGGCTCCCACGGGCCACCGGAGCGGGCCAGGGAGCTGAGGGTCGGCACAAATGCTGCGTGAAGGTTGGCTCAAAAATGGGCCAAAGCACAACTTCCCCACTGGTCGGGGTCGTGTGCTGGACAAGAGGTGGCCGGTGTCTCGGGGTATGCGGGGATCTCGGCACCCACGTGGTCCAGGGTGCTCAGACTTGCTGGGCACGCTCACAGGACGCTGGGATGCACTGGAGACCCACCTCGAGGTTGCTGGAAGGCGTCGAAGGTCGTGAGAGCAACGAAGTTCCAACCGGGTATCCTGTAGTCTTTTAGGTGCCTGCCAAGCAGGGGGATAACTCCTTTATCCCAAGGGAGATTTCTTCAGTCAGCTGGGCAGCAGCTCGTCGAAGGTCAGTTCTGTGAAGTCCTGTACGAATCTAAGGCTCTAGGGCAAAGTTATTCCCATATATCCCCAAGATTAGGGGATGGTCCAAAATAGAGCCTACCAATCAGAGTAGAGGCGGGAAAGGGTGGCTACACCCACTCCCCTTTGTGTGTTTCCCGCCTGGGCGAGGGGCAGGATGCCCCTGAACCGGTTCCAGGCGGTGTATGCAGAGTTGGGGCTCTGCAGCTGCCTACGTGCAACTCTGAATGGACATTTGGTGCACCCACCCTGTTCCAATCCACATTATCCTGTCTGGGGAGGTGCTGGCACCTCCCTGCCACAGGAGCCCTATTGTCCAGCTGGAGAGGCTGGGATTTTCCCCAGCAACAGCCAGCCAGAGTCGTGTAGGTGGCGAACAGTAGCCATTTTGTGGTACACGTGCACTTTTAAATTGGTGTCTCAATATACCGCTTTTCCCATATCACCCTCCTAGTAAGGGGGAATCGTGCCCCCATGCCCATGGCTGGACTGGGGGTATGATTCCTTCATGTTTGACACCAAACACGATATGGTTCTGTGTAGCCAGTCCCAAGTTACAGCGATGACGCAATAACTTATAATGCGGTAGAGTATATGGTATGGCTACACTACAAACAACCCAGTAACGGTGTTACGAAGGTTGTAGAGAGGTCCTACTCATGTAGGGGTCCCCCCTCACACATACCTCAGCACCCAGCCCTGTAGGATTACCAGGGCCTGCCATAGGGGTGACCTATGAGAGTATATGTGTTGTAATGGTATGGGACATAGGGTACCTATGTCCCTGTAAGGGGTGCTAGCACCACCTTACCCAGGCTACAGTAGTGGCCTGGTGGTGTCAGTTTGGGTGGCTGTCCCAGGGTGGCACAATAAGTGCTGCAGCCCTGGTAGGCCTACTGGGGGACCCATGCCCTGGGTACCTAGGGTACCATCTACAAGGGACTGGAAGGGCACGCCCAGCATCCAATTATGTTTGTACCTAGGGTACTCACAACAGTTTTAGGGAGAAAGCAGATAGGCTGGGGTCCTGGATAGCAGGATCCCAGCCAGACTAGTCAAAAACCACTTAAATACCAGGCAAAAAGTTGGGGGCAACCATTAGTCAGATTCCACTCTCCTACATAACCCCCCCCCAAACGAAAGGAGATAAGGCTAACCTTGTCCAGATAAGCCTTTATTTCCTGAGTGGCCATATAAGGAAGAACCTGTACTAACATGGTTGCTCCCTGTGTCATGGTCCACTTGGGAAATCCTACCCCAAGGGGTTCTAGAGTTTCTCCAAAGTCTAGGGAAATTACCTGTATTGGTTTTTGGGTCAGAGGTGGGCTGGTGGGGTGTCTGAGTCTGGAAGTGAGACCCTACTTTTGCTGGTCTCAACCTCCTCAGATCACTGGCCACTATGGAAGCCTTTCTGCCCATGACGGTGTCATATCTGGCCCTAAGGGTCAACCTCTGGCTGCCTACAGCTGGGGGTTGGATCCCTTTGGCTGGAATAGTGGAGGGCACTGGAAGGTTTGGGGCAGCTAGGCCCCAGGTTTCCCTGTGCTCAACAACATCCATTTGAGGGGTGCCTATACCTAGGGGTAAGGGGGATCCCTCAGTTTGTAGAGGAATATTCACCTGGCTGAAACTACTCTGCTGGGTGTCCCTAATCTCTTGATGAGGGGGTTCCTCTGGACAGGGGCCCAGTAAGGGTCCACTGGCCTCCCTGACCTCTGCAGCGCTGGGCTGACTGAGGCAGGGTAGAGAGGGGCAGGATACCTGCTCCAGACTGGGTACCACCTTGGAAGGATCCCCTGCCATCAGAGAGGTGGGCAGGCCAAGCCTGTCCACTTCTGGGGCAGTTACTTCACAAGGGGCAGGGGCAGTTCCCTGAGAAACTTGCCCTTTACCTGTAGTCTGGTGGGGGGAAGACTGCTCTTCCTCCCCTATGCTCTCTGTTTGTGTAGAGTGATCCATAGTTTCAGGCTTCACTCTTTCTATTTCCTCCTGGGGTGGAGGTGAGGCCCTCAGGGTCTCATCCACTCTCTCAGGAATTCCTACCATTTTCGAATGGGCCTTGTGGTCAACCTCAGCCCAGGCTGAGATTTCTAGATCATTCCCCAGTAAACAATCTACAGGCAAGTTTGGGGACACTGCCACCCTCTTGGGGCCAGTGACTCCTCCCCAGCTGAGATTTATCACTGCCATGGGATGATCTTTCCTGACTCCATCAATGTTGGTCACCTGATAGCTAAACCCAGGTAAAAGCTGATCTAGGGGCACTAGCCTCTTGGTCACCATGGTGACACTGGCCCCTGTGTCCTTATAGGCCACAGCCTTCTGACCATTGATTATTGGTTCTTGTCTGTACCTGCCCAGAATACTGGGGCTCATGGTAAAGTTGGCAAACCCCATGCCACCATCACAGACCATAGTTGCTAATGTAGGGGACCTGGCTAGGCCAGAGTCCACTGGTGTCCCCAAAGAGAACCCAACTAAGTTTTTGGGTGCACTCCCACCACCTGGGGGATTACTACTAGTAGTAACAGGAGGTGTTGGAGCAGGTTTTGGAGGAACATTTTCTTTATTGCCATTTTTAGGACAGCTGGAGTCAGTTTTCCAGTGGCCAGGTTTCTTACAGACATGGCAATAGGGTTTCTTGTTATTAGAGGAAGGATTTTGGGACCCACCCCCAGCACTGGTTTGTTGGGGCCCTTCAGATGACTTTTCTTGTTTATCATCCCCACCTTTCTCTTTGGGCTTAGTGGAATCCTTCTTCTGGTCACCAACTTGGTTCTTAGGCCTGATCCTGGTTCTGACCCATTTGTCTGCCTTCTTTCCCAATTCTTGGGGAGAGGTCAGATCAGAGTCCACCAGGTGCTGGTGTAAAAGTTGGTTCTGACAATTATTAAGAATCTGCTCCCTCATAATGAGATTATACAATCCTTGATAATCATTAACTTTACTGCCATTTAACCAACCTTCCAGTGCCTTGGTTGCACAATCCACAAAGTCTACCCAATCTTGATTCTGTGCTTTCTGGGTGTCTCTGAACTTAAGTCTGTATTGATCAGTGGTTAAGCCAAACCCATCTATTAAAGCAGCTTTCAAGATATAATAATCATCAGCATCCTCTTCTCTTACAGAGAGGAGCTTGTCTCTCCCTTTATCTGAAAAGGAGAGCCACAGGATTGCTGCCCACTGCTCTACAGGGACCCTCTGTACTCTACAGGCCCTTTCAAGAGCAGATATCCATTTGTGAATATCATCCCCATTCTGATAGGGGGGCACAATCTTGTGGAGGTTCCTATTGTCAGGGACTCTCTCTCTAACTCTAGGGGTTTCATCACTGCCACCAGGGATCTCTAGACCCCATTTCTTTGAAGCTTTCTGAAGCTCCAGGGTTTCCCTGTCTAATGCTAACTGTTCTCTTTTAAGCTGAAGCTTAGCCTGCTCAAATTTGATCAGTCTGCATTTCCTCTCATGAGAGGATTCTCTTCTCTGAGAAGAGGCAGAGGACCCTTTGGATCCCTTAGAATGGTTGGATCCCACTGAGGGGGATCTGTTCCTTCTTGGACCCACCACTCTCCTTTTAAGGGTGGAAGGAGTGCCTCTTGGGCCATCACTTCCATGCTGTGAGTGGTTTGTGTCTTCCAGGTCAGGATTTTCATCCTCTTCCTGTTCCTCTTCAGATTCCACTCTGGGAGTGTCCTCTTCTGAGGGGTGCCCACCCACGTTGTCCATCCCTCTGGATCCTATGGACTCCATAAAGTCTGCTATGAGCAGGATCTCTTTGAGACGTTTTGTGTTGGCACCTCTTTCTGTCTTCAGTTTCCTAAGGGTGCACATTTCCCTGAGCTCAGCAAAGGTGAAATTATCATACTTATCTACTGGGACCCTCTGGGGTCCTTCCATAGTCTTAGTGCCACTTGAAGACATGTTTAGTGTAGTGATGTATCTACCTACACTAAGTGTGGCCTACTGAACCCTCTCTTGAGTTGTAGTCAAGGTGTGCTAGACCCTCTACACACAACTCCAAGTTCAGTAGAACTTATTGTATTCTAGCTTGAATTTATATGTACCTTTGGTACCTTGTGGCTTTCACTTTAGAAATTCAATTTGTTATCTGGTAAAACAATGGCAAGCTTGAATCCAACCGCTGCACACCAATGTGAGAAGTTGGCCTGGCATATGCTGTTCCTAGTTATAGGGACACCTTGCACCAGTCCAATTCGACTCCTATTGATGATAGGTTTAAGACAACCTTTAAGAAAGCTATCCTAGTGGTAGCTGTGGAGAGCAGCCTTCAGGCTAAGTCTTGAAGGAGTGTTAAGCTTATTGTTTTACCATAATAACCTCTTGAATAACCAAATGAAAGAGTAGCCCACACAGGTATATATATAAAATATATGTATTTATTCTAGACAGAATCCCACAGACACTTTATGTGGCTAGTGGCAAAGTTACAATTCAAACAAGCATTTCTAAACACAATAAATAGCACAGAAATCAATGGGCCCCAGGGGGGGACCAAACCATATACTAAAAATAGTGGTATAAGAACCACGACAATTCTACAGGCAATGCCTAGGGCATTCAGGATCGCTGGCCCCTTAAGAATCCACCCACAGTTAAGAGGAAGGGGACCCACGGGAGGCGTGTGCAGTGCGAGAAGCTGCTGTCGGGATCGCAATGTTAGCCTATGGAGAATGTCGCGGTTGAATAATTAAGGTTTAAGGACACTTCTAACAACAGTACAAAGTTAAGGCTTGGGACTTAAGGCTTTGGAGAGCCCACCACCACGGAAGTACCGAAGTACCACTGTTACCTGCCCCAGGGAAGCCGGGTGCATAGGTCGATTCTGGTGTCGGGTCGCGGGCTGATTTTCTATGGAAAAGGAGTCCAAACTGCTGCTAGCTGGAAGTGTCGCTGAAGTCGTGAAGATTAAAGTTGAAGAAAAGACAAAGATGAACCTGAAAGCAGAGGGGACAGAGTCTGGGTCACAGCACAGTGACCAGGGAGCTCACAGGAAGGAGCTCGTGGATGTCGGGTGCTTCAGGTGTGGAAGGTACAGCTGGGCTCTGCAGTCACGGGCTCCGGGAGGCTTCAAGGAAGGCCAGCTTCTGGAGGGCGACTGTCCCACGTCGGCTGAGGGTCGCTGCGGTGTTAGTGTCCCGATTGGATCCACTAAGCATTGGCAACCGCAACCCACGCAAGATGAACGAAGCCGCTGCTGGTGCAGACCCACGTGGTCTGAGGGTGCTCTCCTTTGCAGGGAGCGTAGAGCAGGCCTGGAGCAACCAGGGGAACTCTTAGAAAGGAAGATTGTCCTCCGTCAGGGCCCACAAGTCGAGAGACAAGGGACCGCGGAAGGCAGCAAAATGGAGTGCGTAAAAGGGCTCCCACGGGCCACCGGAGCGGGCCAGGGAGCTGAGGGTCGGCACAAATGCTGCGTGAAGGTTGGCTCAAAAATGGGCCAAAGCACAACTTCCCCACTGGTCGGGGTCGTGTGCTGGACAAGAGGTGGCCGGTGTCTCGGGGTATGCGGGGATCTCGGCACCCACGTGGTCCAGGGTGCTCAGACTTGCTGGGCACGCTCACAGGACGCTGGGATGCACTGGAGACCCACCTCGAGGTTGCTGGAAGGCGTCGAAGGTCGTGAGAGCAACGAAGTTCCAACCGGGTATCCTGTAGTCTTTTAGGTGCCTGCCAAGCAGGGGGATAACTCCTTTATCCCAAGGGAGATTTCTTCAGTCAGCTGGGCAGCAGCTCGTCGAAGGTCAGTTCTGTGAAGTCCTGTACGAATCTAAGGCTCTAGGGCAAAGTTATTCCCATATATCCCCAAGATTAGGGGATGGTCCAAAATAGAGCCTACCAATCAGAGTAGAGGCGGGAAAGGGTGGCTACACCCACTCCCCTTTGTGTGTTTCCCGCCTGGGCGAGGGGCAGGATGCCCCTGAACCGGTTCCAGGCGGTGTATGCAGAGTTGGGGCTCTGCAGCTGCCTACGTGCAACTCTGAATGGACATTTGGTGCACCCACCCTGTTCCAATCCACATTATCCTGTCTGGGGAGGTGCTGGCACCTCCCTGCCACAGGAGCCCTATTGTCCAGCTGGAGAGGCTGGGATTTTCCCCAGCAACAGCCAGCCAGAGTCGTGTAGGTGGCGAACAGTAGCCATTTTGTGGTACACGTGCACTTTTAAATTGGTGTCTCAATATACCGCTTTTCCCATATCACCCTCCTAGTAAGGGGGAATCGTGCCCCCATGCCCATGGCTGGACTGGGGGTATGATTCCTTCATGTTTGACACCAAACACGATATGGTTCTGTGTAGCCAGTCCCAAGTTACAGCGATGACGCAATAACTTATAATGCGGTAGAGTATATGGTATGGCTACACTACAAACAACCCAGTAACGGTGTTACGAAGGTTGTAGAGAGGTCCTACTCATGTAGGGGTCCCCCCTCACACATACCTCAGCACCCAGCCCTGTAGGATTACCAGGGCCTGCCATAGGGGTGACCTATGAGAGTATATGTGTTGTAATGGTATGGGACATAGGGTACCTATGTCCCTGTAAGGGGTGCTAGCACCACCTTACCCAGGCTACAGTAGTGGCCTGGTGGTGTCAGTTTGGGTGGCTGTCCCAGGGTGGCACAATAAGTGCTGCAGCCCTGGTAGGCCTACTGGGGGACCCATGCCCTGGGTACCTAGGGTACCATCTACAAGGGACTGGAAGGGCACGCCCAGCATCCAATTATGTTTGTACCTAGGGTACTCACAACAGTTTTAGGGAGAAAGCAGATAGGCTGGGGTCCTGGATAGCAGGATCCCAGCCAGACTAGTCAAAAACCACTTAAATACCAGGCAAAAAGTTGGGGGCAACCATTAGTCAGATTCCACTCTCCTACAATAGCTAAGGTCTTAGACTCGTACTCTGGCCTAATAGCTAAGGTCTTAACTCTTACTCGGGCCTAATAGCTAAGGTCTTAGCTTCGTACTCTGGCCTACTGGTTAAGGTCTTAACTCGTGCTCTGGCCTAATGGTTAAGGTCTTAACGCTTACTCTGCTCTAATAGCTAAGGTCTTAGACTCGTACTCTGGCCTAATAGCTAAGGTCTTAGACTCGTACACTGGCCTAATGGTTAAGGTCTTAACTCCTACTCTGGCCTAATAGATAAGGTCTTAGACTCGTACTCTGGACTAATGGTTAAGGTCTTAACTTTTACTCTGGCCTAATAGCTAAGGTCTTAACTCTTACACTGGACTAATAGCTAAGGTCATAGACTCGTACTCTGGCCTACTGGTTCACGTCTTAACTCTTACTCTGGCCTACTGGTTAAGGTCTTAACTCTTACTCTGGCCTAATAGCTAAGGTCTTAGACTCGTACTCTGGCCTAATAGCTAAGGTCTTAGACTCGTACTCTGGCCTAATGGTTAAGCTTTTAACTCCTACTCTGGTCTAATAGCTAAGGTCTTAACTCTTAATCTGGCCTAATAGCTAAGGTCTTAGACTCATACTCTGGCCTAATGGTTAAGGTCTTAACTCTTACTCTGGCCTACTGGTTAAGGTCTTAACTCTTACTCTGGCCTAATAGCTAAGGTTTTAGACTCGTACTCTGGCCTACTGGTTAAGGTCTTAACTCTTACTCTGGGATAATAGCTAAGGTCTTAGACTCGTACTCTGGCCTGCAGGTTAAGGTCTTAACTCTTACTCGGGCCTTCTGGTTAAGGTCTTAACTCTTACTCTGGCCTAATAGCTAAGGTCTTAGACTCGTACTCTGGCCTAATGATGAAGGTCTTAACTCTTACTCTGGCCTACTGGTTAAGGTCTTAACTCTTACTCTGGCCTAATAGCTGAGGTCTTAACTCTTACTCTGGCCTACTGGTTAAGGTCTTAACTCTTACTCTGGCCTAATAGCTAAGGTCCTAACTCTTACTCTGGCCTCATAGATAAGGTTTTAACTCTCACTCTGGCCTACTGGTTAAGATCTTAACTCTTACTCTGGCCTAATAGCTAAGGTCTTAGACTCGTACTCTGGCCTAATAGCTAAGGTCTTAGACTCGTACTCTGGCCTAATGGTTAAGCTTTTAACTCCTACTCTGGCCTAATAGCTAAGGTCTTAACTCTTAATCTGGCCTAATAGCTAAGGTCTTAGACTCATACTCTGGCCTAATGGTTAAGGTCTTAACTCTTACTCTGGCCTACTGGTTAAGGTCTTAACTCTTACTCTGGCCTAATAGCTAAGGTTTTAGACTCGTACTCTGGCCTACTGGTTAAGGTCTTAACTCTTACTCTGGGATAATAGCTAAGGTCTTAGACTCGTACTCTGGCCTGCAGGTTAAGGTCTTAACTCTTACACGGGCCTTCTGGTTAAGGTCTTAACTCTTACTCTGGCCTAATAGCTAAGGTCTTAGACTCGTACTCTGGCATAATGATTAAGGTCTTAACTCTTACTCTGGCCTACTGGTTAAGGTCTTAACTCTTACTCTGGCCTAATAGCTGAGGTCTTAACTCTTACTCTGGCCTACTGGTTAAGGTCTTAACTCTTACTCTGGCCTAATAGCTAAGGTCCTAACTCTTACTCTGGCCTCATAGATAAGGTCTTAACTCTCACTCTGGCCTACTGGTTAAGATCTTAACTCTTACTCTGGCCTAATAGCTAAGGTCTTAGACTCGTACTCTGGCCTGCAGGTTAAGGTCTTAACTCTTACTCGGGCCTTCTGGTTAAGGTCTTAACTCTTACTCTGGCCTAATAGCTAAGGTCTTAGACTCGTACTCTGGCCTAATGGTTAAGGTCTTAACTCTTACTCTGGCCTACTGGTTAAGGTCTTAACTCTTACTCTGGCCTAATAGCTGAGGTCTTAACTCTTACTCTGGCCTACTGGTTAACGTCTTAACTTTTATTCTGGCCTAATAGCTAAGGTCTTAGACTCATACTCTGGCCTAATGGTTAAGGTCTTAACTCTTACTCTGGCCTAATAGCTAAGGTCCTAACTCTTACTCTGGCCTCATAGATAAGGTCTTAACTCTCACTCTGGCCTACTGGTTAAGATCTTAACTCTTACTCTGGCCTAATAGCTAAGGTCTTAGACTCGTACTCTGGCCTAATAGCTAAGGTCTTAACGCTTACTCTGGCCTAATAGCTAGGGTCCTAACTCATACTGTGGCCTAATAGCTAAGGTCTTAGACTCGTACTCTGGCCTAATGGTTAAGGTTTTACCTCTTACTCTGGCCTACTGGTTAAGGTCTTAACTGTTACTCTGGCCTAATAGCTAAGGTCTTAACTCTTACTCTGGCCTAATAGCTAAGGTCTTAGACTCGTACTCTGGCCGAATGGTTAAGGTCTTAATTCTTACTCTGGCCTACTGGTTAAGGTCTTAACTCTTACTCTGGCCTAATAGCTAAGGTCTTAGATTTGTACTCTGGCCTAATGGTTAAGGTCTTAACTCTTACTCTGGCCTAATAGCTAAGGTCTTAGACTCGTACTCTGGCCTACTGGTTAAGGTCTTAACTCTTACTTTGGCCTACTGGTTAAGGTCTTAACTACTACTCTGGCCTAATAGCTAAGGTCTTAGACTCATACTCTGGCCTAATGGTTAAGGTCTTAACTCTTACTCTGGCCTACTGGTTAAGGTCTTAACTCTTACTCTGGCCTAATAGCTAAGGTCTTAACGCTTACTCTGGCCTAATAGCTAAGGTCTTAACTCTTACTCTGGCCTAATAGCTAAGGTCTTAGACTCGTACTCTGGCCTAATGGGTAAGGTCTTAACTCTTACTCTGGCCTACTGGTTAAGGTCTTTAACTCTTACTCTGGCCTAATAGCTAAGGTCTTAGACTCGTACTCTGGCCTAATGGTTAAGGTCTTAACTCTTACTCTGGCCTACTGGTTAAGGTCTTAACTCTTACTCTAGCCTAATAGCTAAGGTCTTAACTCTTACTCTGGCCTAATAGCAAATGTCTTAGACTCGTAATCTGGCCTAATAGCTAAGGTCTTAACTCTTACTCTGGCCTAATAGCTAAGGTTTTAACTCTTACTCTGGCCTAATAGCTAAGGTCTTAGCCTAGTACTCTGGCCTACTGGTTAAGGTCTTAACTCTTACTCTGGCCTACTGGTTAAGGTCTTAACTCTTACTCTGGCCTAATAGCTAAGGTCTTAGACTCGTACTCTGGCCTAATAGCTAAGGTCTTAGACTCGTACTCTGGCCTAATGGTTAAGGTCTTAACTCCTACTCTGGCCTAATAGCTAAGGTCTTAGACTTGTACTCTGGCCTAATGGTTAAGGTCTTAACTCTTACTCTGGGATAATAGCTAAGGTCTTAGACTCGTACTCTGGCCTAATAGCTAAGGTCTTAACTCTTACTCTGGCCTAATAGCTAAGGTCTTAGCTTCGTACTCTGGCCTACTGGTTAAGGTCTTAACTCGTACTCTGGCCTTATGGTTAAGGTCTTAACGCTTACTCTGCTCTAATAGCTAAGGTCTTAGACTCGTACTCTGGCCTAATAGCTAAGGTCTTAGACTCGTACTCTGGCCTAATGGTTAAGGTCTTAACTCCTACTCTGGCCTAAAAACTAAGGTCTTAGACTCGTACTCTGGACTAATGGTTAAGGTCTTAACTTTTACTCTGGCCTAATAGCTAAGGTCTTAACTCTTACACTGGACTAATAGCTAAGGTCTTAGACTCGTACTCTGGCCTACTGGTTCACGTCTTAACTCTTACTCTGGCCTACTGGTTAAGGTCTTAACTCTTACTCTGGCCTAATAGCTAAGGTCTTAGACTCGTACTCTGGCCTAATGGTTAAGCTTTTAACTCCTACTCTGGCCTAATAGCTAAGGTCTTAACTCTTAATCTGGCCTAATAGCTAAGGTCTTAGACTCATACTCTGGCCTAATGGTTAAGGTCTTAACTCTTACTCTGGCCTACTGGTTAAGGTCTTAACTCTTACTCTGGCCTAATAGCTAAGGTTTTAGACTCGTACTCTGGCCTACTGGTTAAGGTCTTCACTCTTACTCTGGGATAATAGCTAAGGTCTTAGACTCGTACTCTGGCCTGCAGGTTAAGGTCTTAACTCTTACTCGGGCCTTCTGGTTAAGGTCTTTATTCTTACTCTGGCCTAATAGCTAAGGTCTTAGACTCGTACTCTGGCCTAATAGCTGAGGTCTTAACTCTTACTCTGGCCTACTGGCTAAGGTCTTAACTTTTACTCTGGCCTAATAGCTAAGGTCTTAGACTCATACTCTGGCCTAATGGTTAAGGTCTTAACTCTTACTCTGGCCTAATAGCTAAGGTCCTAACTCTTACTCTGGCCTAATAGCTAAGGTCTTAACTCTCACTCTGGCCTACTGGTTAAGATCTTAACTCTTACTCTGGCCTAATAGCTAAGGTCTTAGACTCGTACTCTGGCCTAATAGCTAAGGTCTTAACTCTTACTCTGGCCTAATAGCTAGGGTCTTAACTCATACTGTGGCCTAATAGCTAAGGTCTTAGACTCGTACTCTGGCCTAATGGTTAAGGTTTTACCTCTTACTCTGGCCTACTGGTTAAGGTCTTAACTGTTACTCTGGCCTAATAGCTAAGGTCTTAACTCTTACTCTGGCCTAATAGCTAAGGTCTTAGATTGTACTCTGGCCTAATGGTTAAGGTCTTAATTCTTACTCTGGCCTACTGGTTAAGGTCTTAACTCTTACTCTGGCCTAATAGCTAAGGTCTTAGATTTGTACTCTGGCCTAATGGTTAAGGTCTTAACTCTTACTCTGGCCTAATAGCTAAGGTCTTAGACTCGTACTCTGGCCTACTGGTTAAGGTCTTAACTCTTACTCTGGCCTACTGGTTAAGGTCTTAACTCTTACTCTGGCCTAATAGCTAAGGTTTTAGACTCGTACTCTGGCCTACTGGTTAAGGTCTTAACTCTTACTCTGGGATAATAGCTAAGGTCTTAGACTCGTACTCTGGCCTGCAGGTTAAGGTCTTAACTCTTACTCGGGCCTTCTGGTTAAGGTCTTAACTCTTACTCTGGCCTAATAGCTAAGGTCTTAGACTCGTACTCTGGCCTAATGATGAAGGTCTTAACTCTTACTCTGGCCTACTGGTTAAGGTCTTAACTCTTACTCTGGCCTAATAGCTGAGGTCTTAACTCCTCTTACTCTGGCCTACTGGTTAAGGTCTTAACTCTTACTCTGGCCTAATAGCTAAGGTCCTAACTCTTACTCTGGCCTCATAGATAAGGTTTTAACTCTCACTCTGGCCTACTGGTTAAGATCTTAACTCTTACTCTGGCCTAATAGCTAAGGTCTTAGACTCGTACTCTGGCCTAATAGCTAAGGTCTTAGACTCGTACTCTGGCCTAATGGTTAAGCTTTTAACTCCTACTCTGGCCTAATAGCTAAGGTCTTAACTCTTA
Source organism: Triturus cristatus (assembly GCF_964204655.1). Classification (NCBI taxonomy): domain Eukaryota; kingdom Metazoa; phylum Chordata; class Amphibia; order Caudata; family Salamandridae; genus Triturus; species Triturus cristatus. The sequence goes on along the minus strand of NC_140591.1, from coordinate 895,264,762 downwards.
ATCTGGCCTAATAGCTAAGGTCTTAGACTCATACTCTGGCCTAATGGTTAAGGTCTTAACTCTTACTCTGGCCTACTGGTTAAGGTCTTAACTCTTACTCTGGCCTAATAGCTAAGGTTTTAGACTCGTACTCTGGCCTACTGGTTAAGGTCTTAACTCTTACTCTGGGATAATAGCTAAGGTCTTAGACTCGTACTCTGGCCTGCAGGTTAAGGTCTTAACTCTTACTCGGGCCTTCTGGTTAAGGTCTTAACTCTTACTCTGGCCTAATAGCTAAGGTCTTAGACTCGTACTCTGGCATAATGATTAAGGTCTTAACTCTTACTCTGGCCTACTGGTTAAGGTCTTAACTCTTACTCTGGCCTAATAGCTGAGGTCTTAACTCTTACTCTGGCCTACTGGTTAAGGTCTTAACTCTTACTCTGGCCTAATAGCTAAGGTCCTAACTCTTACTCTGGCCTCATAGATAAGGTCTTAACTCTCACTCTGGCCTACTGGTTAAGATCTTAACTCTTACTCTGGCCTAATAGCTAAGGTCTTAGACTCGTACTCTGGCCTGCAGGTTAAGGTCTTAACTCTTACTCGGGCCTTCTGGTTAAGGTCTTAACTCTTACTCTGGCCTAATAGCTAAGGTCTTAGACTCGTACTCTGGCCTAATGGTTAAGGTCTTAACTCTTACTCTGGCCTACTGGTTAAGGTCTTAACTCTTACTCTGGCCTAATAGCTGAGGTCTTAACTCTTACTCTGGCCTACTGGTTAACGTCTTAACTTTTATTCTGGCCTAATAGCTAAGGTCTTAGACTCATACTCTGGCCTAATGGTTAAGGTCTTAACTCTTACTCTGGCCTAATAGCTAAGGTCCTAACTCTTACTCTGGCCTCATAGATAAGGTCTTAACTCTCACTCTGGCCTACTGGTTAAGATCTTAACTCTTACTCTGGCCTAATAGCTAAGGTCTTAGACTCGTACTCTGGCCTAATAGCTAAGGTCTTAACGCTTACTCTGGCCTAATAGCTAGGGTCCTAACTCATACTGTGGCCTAATAGCTAAGGTCTTAGACTCGTACTCTGGCCTAATGGTTAAGGTTTTACCTCTTACTCTGGCCTACTGGTTAAGGTCTTAACTGTTACTCTGGCCTAATAGCTAAGGTCTTAACTCTTACTCTGGCCTAATAGCTAAGGTCTTAGACTCGTACTCTGGCCGAATGGTTAAGGTCTTAATTCTTACTCTGGCCTACTGGTTAAGGTCTTAACTCTTACTCTGGCCTAATAGCTAAGGTCTTAGATTTGTACTCTGGCCTAATGGTTAAGGTCTTAACTTTTACTCTGGCCTAATAGCTAAGGTCTTAGACTCGTACTCTGGCCTACTGGTTAAGGTCTTAACTCTTACTTTGGCCTACTGGTTAAGGTCTTAACTACTACTCTGGCCTAATAGCTAAGGTCTTAGACTCATACTCTGGCCTAATGGTTAAGGTCTTAACTCTTACTCTGGCCTACTGGTTAAGGTCTTAACTCTTACTCTGGCCTAATAGCTAAGGTCTTAACGCTTACTCTGGCCTAATAGCTAAGGTCTTAACTCTTACTCTGGCCTAATAGCTAAGGTCTTAGACTCGTACTCTGGCCTAATGGGTAAGGTCTTAACTCTTACTCTGGCCTACTGGTTAAGGTCTTTAACTCTTACTCTGGCCTAATAGCTAAGGTCTTAGACTCGTACTCTGGCCTAATGGTTAAGGTCTTAACTCTTACTCTGGCCTACTGGTTAAGGTCTTAACTCTTACTCTAGCCTAATAGCTAAGGTCTTAACTCTTACTCTGGCCTAATAGCAAATGTCTTAGACTCGTAATCTGGCCTAATAGCTAAGGTCTTAACTCTTACTCTGGCCTAATAGCTAAGATCTTAGACTCGTACTTTGGCCTAATGTTTAAGGTCTTAGACTCGTACTCTGGCCTAATGGTTAAGGTCTTAACTCTTACTCTGGCCTAATACCTAAGGTCTTAGACTCGTACTGTGGCCTAATGGTTAAGGTCTTAACTTTTACTTTGGCCTAATAGCTAAGGTTTTAACTCTTACTCTGGCCTAATAGCTAAGGTCTTAGCCTAGTACTCTGGCCTACTGGTTAAGGTCTTAACTCTTACTCTGGCCTACTGGTTAAGGTCTTAACTCTTACTCTGGCCTAATAGCTAAGGTCTTAGACTCGTACTCTGGCCTAATAGCTAAGGTCTTAGACTCGTACTCTGGCCTAATGGTTAAGGTCTTAACTCCTACTCTGGCCTAATAGCTAACGTCTTAGACTTGTACTCTGGCCTAATGGTTAAGGTCTTAACTCTTACTCTGGGATAATAGCTAAGGTCTTAGCTTCGTACTCTGGCCTACTGGTTAAGGTCTTAACTCGTACTCTGGCCTTATGGTTAAGGTCTTAACGCTTACTCTGCTCTAATAGCTAAGGTCTTAGACTCGTACTCTGGCCTAATAGCTAAGGTCTTAGACTCGTACTCTGGCCTAATGGTTAAGGTCTTAACTCCTACTCTGGCCTAAAAACTAAGGTCTTAGACTCGTACTCTGGACTAATGGTTAAGGTCTTAACTTTTACTCTGGCCTAATAGCTAAGGTCTTAACTCTTACACTGGACTAATAGCTAAGGTCTTAGACTCGTACTCTGGCCTACTGGTTCACGTCTTAACTCTTACTCTGGCCTACTGGTTAAGGTCTTAACTCTTACTCTGGCCTAATAGCTAAGGTTTTAGACTCGTACTCTGGCCTAATGGTTAAGCTTTTAACTCCTACTCTGGCCTAATAGCTAAGGTCTTAACTCTTAATCTGGCCTAATAGCTAAGGTCTTAGACTCATACTCTGGCCTAATGGTTAAGGTCTTAACTCTTACTCTGGCCTACTGGTTAAGGTCTTAACTCTTACTCTGGCCTAATAGCTAAGGTTTTAGACTCGTACTCTGGCCTACTGGTTAAGGTCTTCACTCTTACTCTGGGATAATAGCTAAGGTCTTAGACTCGTACTCTGGCCTGCAGGTTAAGGTCTTAACTCTTACTCGGGCCTTCTGGTTAAGGTCTTTATTCTTACTCTGGCCTAATAGCTAAGGTCTTAGACCCGTACTCTGGCCTAATAGCTGAGGTCTTAACTCTTACTCTGGCCTACTGGCTAAGGTCTTAACTTTTACTCTGGCCTAATAGCTAAGGTCTTAGACTCATACTCTGGCCTAATGGTTAAGGTCTTAACTCTTACTCTGGCCTAATAGCTAAGGTCCTAACTCTTACTCTGGCCTAATAGCTAAGGTCTTAACTCTCACTCTGGCCTACTGGTTAAGATCTTAACTATTACTCTGGCCTAATAGCTAAGGTCTTAGACTCGTACTCTGGCCTAATAGCTAAGGTCTTAACTCTTACTCTGGCCTAATAGCTAGGGTCTTAACTCATACTGTGGCCTAATAGCTAAGGTCTTAGACTCGTACTCTGGCCTAATGGTTAAGGTTTTACCTCTTACTCTGGCCTACTGGTTGAGGTCTTAACTGTTACTCTGGCCTAATAGCTAAGGTCTTAACTCTTACTCTGGCCTAATAGCTAAGGTCTTAGATTGTACTCTGGCCTAATGGTTAAGGTCTTAATTCTTACTCTGGCCTACTGGTTAAGGTCTTAACTCTTACTCTGGCCTAATAGCTAAGGTCTTAGATTTGTACTCTGGCCTAATGGTTAAGGTCTTAACTCTTACTCTGGCCTAATAGCTAAGGTCTTAGACTCGTACTCTGGCCTACTGGTTAAGGTCTTAACTCTTACTTTGGCCTACTGGTTAAGGTCTTAACTACTACTCTGGCCTAATAGCTAAGGTCTTAGACTCATACTCTGGCCTAATGGTTAAGGTATTAACTCTAACTCTGGCCTACTGGTTAAGGTCTTATCTCTTACTCTGGCCTAATAGCTAAGGTCTTAACTCTTACTCTGGCCTACTGGTTAAGGTCTTAACTCTTACTATGGCCTAATAGCTAAGGTCTTAACGCTTACTCTGGCCTAATAGCTAAGGTCTTAACTCTTACTCTGGCCTAATAGCTAAGGTCTTAGACTCGTACTCTGGCCTAATGGGTAAGGTCTTAACTCTTACTCTGGCCTACTGGTTAAGGTCTTTAACTCTTACTCTGGCCTAATAGCTAAGGTCTTAGACTCGTACTCTGGCCCAATGGTTAAGGTCTTAACTCTTACTCTGGCCTACTGGTTAAGGTCTTAACTGTTACTCTGGCCTAATAGCTAAGGTCTTAACTCTTACTCTGGCCTAATAGCTAAGGTCTTAGACTTGTACTCTGGCCTACTGGTTAAGGTCTTAACTCTTACTCTGGCCTAATAGCTAAGGTCTCAACTCTTACTCTGTCCTAATAGCTAAGGTCTTAACTCTTACTCTGGCCTAATAGCTAAGGTCTTAGACTCGTACTCTGGCCTACTGGTTAAGGTATTAACTCTTACTCTGGCCTACTGGTTAAGGTCTTTACCCTTACTCTGACATAATAGCTAAGGTCTTAGACTCGTACTCTGGCCTAATGGTTAAGGTCTTAACTCTTACCCTGGCCTAATAGCTAGGGTCTTAACTCTTACTCTGGCCTAATAACTAAGGTCTTAGACTCATACTCTTGCCTAATAGCTAAGGTCTTAGACTCGTACTCTGGCCTAATGGTTAAGGTCTTAACTCTTACTATGGCCTACTGGTTAAGGTCTTAACTCTTACTCTGGCCTAATAGCTGAGGTCTTAACTCTTACTCTGGCCTACTGGTTCAGGTCTTAACTTTTACTCTGGCCTAATAGCTAAGGTCTTAGACTCATACTCTGGCCTAATGGTTAAGGTCTTAACTCTTACTCTGGCCTAATAGCTAAGGTCCTAACTCTTACTCTGGCCTAATAGCTAAGGTCTTAACTCTTACTCTGGCCTACTGGTTAAGGTCTTAACTCTTACTCTGGCCTAATAGCTAAGGTCTTAGACTCGTACTCTGGCCTAATAGCTAAGGTCTTAGACTTGTACTCTGGCCTACAGGTTAAGGTCTTAACTCTTACTCTGGCCTACTGGTTAAGGTCTTTACCCTTACTCTGGCATAATAGCTAAGGTCTTAGACTCGTACTCTGGCCTAATGGTTAAGGTCTTAACTCTTACTCTGGCCAAATAGCTAGGGTCTTAACTCGTACTCTGGCCTAATAGCTAAGGTCTTAGACTCGTACTCTGGCCTAATGGTTAAGGTCTTACCTCTTACTGTGGCCTACTGGTTAAGGTCTTAACTGTTACTCTGGCCTAATAGCTAAGGTCTTAACTCTTACTCTGGCCTAATAGCTAAGGTCTTAGACTTGTACTCTGGCCTACTGGTTAAGGTCTTAACTCTTACTCTGGCCTAATAGCTAAGGTCTTAACTCTTACTCTGGCCTAATAGCTAAGGTCTTAACTCTTACACTTGCCTAATAGCTAAGGTCTTAGACTCGTACTCTGGCCTAATGGTTAAGGTCTTAACTCTTACTCTGGCCTACTGGTTAAGGTTTTAACTCTTACTCTGGCCTAATAGCTAAGGTCTTAGATTTGTACTCTGGCCTAATGGTTAAGGTCGTAACGCTTACTCTGCTCTAATAGCTAAGGTCTTAGACTCGTACTCTGGCCTAATAGCTAAGGTCTTAGACTCGTACTCTGGCCTAATGGTTAAGGTCTTAACTCTTACTCTGGCCTAATAGCTAAGGTCTTAGACTCGTACTGTGGCCTAATGGTTAAGGTCTTAACTTTTACTTTGGCCTAATAGCTAAGGTTTTAACTCTTACTCTGGCCTAATAGCTAAGGTCTTAGCCTAGTACTCTGGCCTACTGGTTAAGGTCTTAACTCTTACTCTGGCCTACTGGTTAAGGTCTTAACTCTTACTCTGGCCTAATAGCTAAGGTCTTAGACTCGTACTCTGGCCTAATAGCTAAGGTCTTAGACTCGTACTCTGGCCTAATGGTTAAGGTCTTAACTCCTACTCTGGCTTAATAGCTAAGGTCTTAGACTTGTACTCTGGCCTAATGGTTAAGGTCTTAACTTTTACTCTGGCCTAATAGCTAAGGTCTTAACTCTTATACTAGACTAATAGCTAAGGTCTTAGACTCGTACTCTGGCCTACTGGATAAGGTCTTAACTCTTACTCTGGCCTACTGGTTAAGGTCTTAACTCTTACTCTGGCCTAATAGCTAAGGTCTTAGACTCATACTCTGGCCTAATGGTTAAGCTTTTAACTCCTACTCTGGCCTAATAGCTAAGGTCTTAACTCTTACTCTGGCCTAATAGCTAAGGTCTTAACTCTTACTCTGGCCTAATAGCTAAGGTCTTACCTCTTACTCTGGCCTAATAGCTAAGGTCTTAGACTCATACTCTGGCCTAATGGTTAAGGTCTTAACTCTTACTCTGGCCTATTGGTTAAGGTCTTAACTCTTACTCTGGCCTAATAGCTAAGGTTTTAGACTCGTACTCTGGCCTACTGGTTAAGGTCTTAACTCTTACTCTGGGATAATAGCTAAGGTCTTAGACTCGTACTCTGGCCTACTGGTTAAGGTCTTAACTCTTACTCTGGCCTACTGGTTAAGGTCTTAACTCTTACTCTGGCCTAATAGCTAAGGTCTTACCTCTTACTCTGGCCTAATAGCTAAGGTCTTAGACTCATACTCTGGCCTAATGGTTAAGGTCTTAACTCTTACTCTGGCCTATTGGTTAAGGTCTTAACGCTTACTCTGCTCTAATAGCTAAGGTCTTAGACTCGTACTCTGGCCTAATAGCTAAGGTCTTAGACTCGTACTCTGGCCTAATGGTTAAGGTCTTAACTCCTACTCTGGCTTAATAGCTAAGGTCTTAGACTCGTACTCTGGACTAATGGTTAAGGTCTTAACTTTTACTCTGGCCTAATAGCTAAGGTCTTAACTCTTACACTGGACTAATAGCTAAGGTCTTAGACTCGTACTCTGGCCTACTGGTTCACGTCTTAACTCTTACTCTGGCCTACTGGTTAAGGTCTTAACTCTTACTCTGGCCTAATAGCTAAGGTCTTAGACTCGTACTCTGGCCTAATAGCTAAGGTCTTAGACTCGTACTCTGGCCTAATGGTTAAGCTTTTAACTCTTACCCTGGCCTAATAGCTAGGGTCTTAACTCTTACTCTGGCCTAATAGCTAAGGTCTTAGACTCATACTCTTGCCTAATAGCTAAGGTCTTAGACTCGTACTCTGGCCTAATGGTTAAGGTCTTAACTCTTACTATGGCCTACTGGTTAAGGTCTTAACTCTTACTCTGGCCTAATAGCTGAGGTCTTAACTCTTACTCTGGCCTACTGGTTCAGGTCTTAACTTTTACTCTGGCCTAATAGCTAAGGTCTTAGACTCATACTCTGGCCTAATGGTTAAGGTCTTAACTCTTACTCTGGCCTAATAGCTAAGGTCCTAACTCTTACTCTGGCCTAATAGCTAAGGTCTTAACTCTTACTCTGGCCTACTGGTTAAGGTCTTAACTCTTACTCTGGCCTAATAGCTAAGGTCTTAGACTCGTACTCTGGCCTAATAGCTAAGGTCTTAGACTTGTACTCTGGCCTAATGGTTAAGGTCTTAACTCTTACTCTGGCCTAATAGCTAAGGTCTTAGACTCGTACTCTGGCCTAATAGCTAAGGTCTTAGACTCGTACTCTGGCCTAATAGCTAAGGTCTTAACTCTTACTCGGGCCTAATAGCGAATGTCTTAACTCTTACTCTGGCCTAATAGCTAAGGTCTTAGACTCGTACTCTGGCCTAATAGCTAAGGTCTTAACTCTTACTCTGGCCTAATAGCTAAGATCTTAGACTCGTACTCTGGCCTATTGGTTAAGGTCTTATCTCTTACTCTGGCCTACTGGTTAAGGTCTTAACTCTTACTCTGGCCTAATAGCTAAGGTCTTAGACTTGTACTCTGGCCTAATGGGTAAGGTCTCAACTCTTACTCTGGCCTAATAGCTAAGGTCTTAACTCTTACTCTGGCCTAATAGCTAAGGTCTTAGACTCGTACTCTGGCCTAATGGTTAAGGTCTTAACTCTTACTCTGGCCTACTGGTTAGTTCTTAACTCTTACTCTGGTCTATTAGCTAAGGTCTTAGACTCGTACTCTGGCCTAATGGGTAAGGTCTCAACTCTTACTCTGGCCTAATAGCTAATGTCTTAACTCTTACTCTGGCCTAATAGCTAAGGTCTTAGACTTGTACACTGGCCTAATGGTTAAGGTCTTAACTCTTACTCTGGCCTAATAGCTAAGGTCTTAACTCTTACTCTGGCCTACTGGTTAAGGTCTTACCTCTTACTCTGGCCTAAAAGCTAAGGTCTTAGACTCGTACTCTGGCCTAATAGCTAAGTTCTTAACTCTTACTCTGGCCTAATAGCTAAGGTCTTAGACTTGTACTCTGGCCTACTGGTTAAGGTCTTAACTCTTACTCTGGCCTACTGGTTAAGGTCTTAACTCTTACTCTGGCTTAATTGCTAAGGTCTTAACTCTTACTCTGGCCTAATAGCTTAGGTCTTGGACTCGTACTCTGACCTAATGGTTAAGGTCTTAACTCTTACTCTGGCCTACTGGTTAAGGTCTTAACTCTTACTCTGGCCTAATAGCTAAGGTCTTACACTCGTACTCTGGCTTAATGGTTAAGGTCTTAACTCTTACTCTGGCCTAGTAGCTAAGGTCTTAACTCTTACTCTGGCCTAATAGCTAAGGTCTTGGGCTCGTACTCTGGCCTAATGGTTAAGGTCTTAACTCTTACTCTGGCCTACTGGTCCAGGTCTTAACTCTTACTCTGGTCTATTAGCTAAGGTCTTAGACTCATACTCTGGCCTAATGGTTAAGGTCCTAACTCTTACTCTGGCCTAATAGCTAAAGTCTTAGACTTGTACTCTGGCCTACTGGTTAAAGTCTTAACTCTTACTCTGGCCTAATAGCTAAGGTCTTAGACTCGTACTCTGGCCTAATGGTTAAGGTCTTAACTCTTACTCTGGCCTAATAGCTACGGTCTTAACTCTTACTCTGGCCTAATAGCAAAGGTCTTAGACTCGTAATCTGGTCTAATAGCTAAGGTCTTAACTCCTAATCTGGCCTAGTAGCTAAGGTCTTAGACTCGTACTATGGCCTACAGGTTAAGGTCTTAACTCTTACTCTGGCCTACTGGTTAAGGTCTTAACTCTTACTCTGGCCTAATAGCTAAGGTCTTAGACTCGTACTCTGGCCTAGTAGATAAGGTCTTAGACTCGTACTCTGGCCTAATAGCTAAGGTCTTAGACTCGTACTCTGGCCTAATGGTTAAGGTCTTACCTCTTACTCTGGCCTACTTGTTAAGGTCTTAACTGTTACTCTGGCCTAATAGCTAAGGTCTTAACTCTTACTCTGGCCTAATAGCTAAGGTCTTAGACTCGTACTCTGGCCTACTGGTTAAGGTCTTAACTCTTACTCTGGCCTAATAGCTAAGGTCTCAACTCTTACTCCGTCCTAATAGCTAAGGTCTTAACTCTTACTCTGGCCTAATAGCTAAGGTCTTAGACTCGTACTCTGGCCTAATGTTTAAGGTCTTATCTCTTACTCTGGCCTACTGGTTAAGGTCTTAACTCTTACTCTGGCCTAATAGCTAAGGTCTTAGACTCGTACTCTGGCCTAATAGCTAAGGTCTTAACTCTTACTCTTGCCTAATAGCTAAGGTCTTAGACTCGTACTCTGGCCTACTGGTTAAGGTCTTAACTCTTACTCTGGCCTACTGGTCAAGGTCTCAACTCTTACTCTGGCCTAATAGCTAAGGTCATAACTCTTACTCTGGCCTAATAGCTAAGGTCTTAGGCTCGTACTCTGGCCTAATGGTTAAGGTCTTAACTCTTACACTGGCCTACTGGTTAAGGTCTTAACTCTTACTCTGGTCTAATAGCTAAGGTCTTAGACTCGTACTCTGGCCTAATTGTTAAGGTCCTAACTCTTACTCTGGCCTAATAGCTAAGGTCTTAGACTTGTACTCTGGCCTACTGGTTAAGGTCTTAACTCTTACTCTGGCCTACTGGTTAAGGTCTTAACTCTTACTCTGGCCTAATAGCTAAGGTCTTAACTCTTACTCTGGCCTAATAGCTAAGGTCTTAGACTCGTACTCTGGCCTAATTGTTAAGGTCCTAACTCTTACTCTGGCCTAATAGCTAAGGTCTTAGACTTGTACTCTGGCCTACTGGTTAAGGTCTTAACTCTTACTCTGGCCTAATAGCTAAGGTCTTAGACTCGTACTCTGGCCTAATGGTTAAGGTCTTCACTCTTACTCTGGCCTACTGGTTAAGGTCTTAACTCTTACTCTGGCCTAATAGCTAAGGTCTTAACTCTTACTCTGGCCTAATAGCAAAGGTCTTAGACTCGTAATCTGGTCTAATAGCTAAGGTCTTAACTCTTAATCTGGCCTAGTAGCTAAGGTTTTAGACTCGTACTATGGCCTACAGGTTAAGGTCTTACCTCTTACTCTGGCCTACTGGTTAAGGTCTTAACTGTTACTCTAGCCTAATAGCTAAGGTCTTAACTCTTACTCTGGCCTAATAGCTAAGGTCTTAGACTCGTACTCTGGCCTACTGGTTAAGGTCTTAACTCTTACTCTGGCCTAATAGCTAAGGTCTCAACTCTTACTCTGTGCTAATAGCTAAGGTCTTAACTCTTACTCTGGCCTAATAGCTAAGGTCTTAGACTCGTACTCTGGCCTAATGGTTAAGGTCTTACTCTTACTCTGGCCTACTGGTTAAGGTCTTAACTCTTACTCTGGCCTAATAGCTAAGGTCTTAGACTCGTACTCTGGCCTACTGATTAAGGTCTTAACTCTTACTTTGGCCTACTGGTTAAGGTCTTAACTCTTACTCTGGCCTAAAATCTGAGGTCTTAGACTCATACTCTGGCCTAATGGTTAAGGTCTTAACTCTTACTCTGGCCTACTGGTTAAGGTCTTAACTCTTACTCTGGCCTAATAGCTAAGGTCTTAACGCTTACTCTGGCCTAATAGCTAAGGTCTTAACTCTTACTCTGGCCTAATAGCTAAGGTCTTAGACTCGTACTCTGGCCTAATTGGTAAGGTCTTAACGCTTACTCTGTCCTACTGGTTAAGGTCTTAACTCTTACTCTGGCCTAATAGCTAAGGTCTTAGCTTCATACTCTGGCCTACTGGTTAAGGTCTTAACTCGTACTCTGGCCTAATGGTTAAGGTCTTAAAACTTACTCTGCTCTAATAGCTAAGGTCTCAGACTCGTACTCTGGCCTAATAGCTAAGGTCTTAGACTCGTACTCTGGCCTAATGGTTAAGGTCTTAACTCTTACTCTGGCCTAATAGCTAAGGTCTTAGACTCGTACTGTGGCCTAATGGTTAAGGTCTTAACTCTTACTCTGGCCTACTGGTTAAGATCTTAACTCTTACTCTGGCCTAATAGCTAAGGTCTTAGACTCATACTCTGGCCTAATGGTTAAGGTCTTAACTCCTACTCTGGCCTAATAGCTAAGGTCTTAGACTCGTACTCTGGCCTAATGGTTAAGGTCTTAACTTTTACTCTGGCCTAATAGCTAAGGTTTTAACTCTTACTCTGGCTTAATAGCTAAGGTCTTAGCCTCGTACTCTGGCCTACTGGTTAAGGTCTTAACTCTTACTCTGGCCTACTGGTTAAGATCTTAACTCTTACTCTGGCCTAATAGCTAAGGTCTTAGACTCGTACTCTGGCCTAATGGTTAAGGTCTTAACTCCTACTCTGGCCTAATAGCTAAGGTCTTAGACTCGTACTCTGGCCTAATGGTTAAGGTCCTAACTTTTACTCTGGCCTAATAGCTAAGGTCTTAACACTTATACTGGACTAATAGCTAAGGTGTTAGACTCGTACTCTGGCCTATTGGTTAAGGTCTTAACTCTTACTTTGGCCTACTGGTTAAGGTCTTAACTCGTACTCTGGCCTAATAGCTATGGTCTTAGACTCGTACTCTGGTCTAATGGTTAAGCTTTTAACTCCTACTCTGGCCTAATAGCTAAGGTTTTAACTCTTACTCTGGCCTAATAGCTAAGGTCTTAGACTCGTACTCTGGCCTAATAGCTAAGGTCCTAGACTCGTACTCTGGCCTAATGGTTAAGGTCTTAACTCTTACTCTGGCCTAATAGCTAAGGGCTTAGACTCGTACTCTGGCCTAATGGTTAAGGTCTTAACTTTTACTCTGGCCTAATAGCTAAGGTTTTAGCTTCGTACTCTGGCCTACTGGTTAAGGTCTTAACTTGTACTCTGGCCTAATGGTTAAGGTCTTAACGCTTACTTTGCTCTAATAGCTAAGGTCTTAGACTCGTACTCTGGCCTAATGGTTAAGGTCTTAACTCCTACTCTGGCCTAATAGCTAAGGTCTTAGACTCGTACTCTGGCCTAATGGTTAAGGTCTTAACTTTTACTCTGGCCTAATAAATAAGGTCTTAACTCTTACACTGGACTAATAGCTAAGGTCTTAGACTCGTACTCTGGCCTATTGGTTAAGGTCTTAACACTTACTCTGGCCTACTGGTTAAGGTCTTAACTCTTACTCTGGCCTAATAGCTAAGGTCTTAGACTCGTACTCTGGCCTAATGGTTAAGGTCTTAACTCTTACTCTGGCCTAATAGCTAAGGTCTTAACTCTTACTCTGGCCTAATAGCTAAGGTCTTAGACTCGTACTCTGGCCTAATAGCTAAGGTCCTTGAATCGTACTCTGGCCTAATGGTTAAGGTCTTAACTTTTACTCTGGCCTAATAGCTAAGGTCTTAACTCTTACTCTGGCCTAATAGCTAAGGTCTTAGCTTCGTACTCTGGCCTACTGGTTAAGGTCTTAACTCGTACTCTGGCCAAATGGTTAAGGTCTTAACGCTTACTCTGCTCTAATAGCTAAGGTCTTAGACTCGTACTCTGGCCTAATAGCTAAGGTCTTAGACTCGTACTCTGGCCTAATGGTTAAGGTCTTAACTCTTACTCTGGCCTAATAGCTAAGGTCTTAGCCTCGTACTCTGGCCTACTGGTTAAGGTCTTAACTCTTACTCTGGCCTACTGGTTAAGGTCTTAACTCTTACTCTGGCCTAATAGCTAAGGTCTTAGACTCGTACTCTGGCCTAACAAGCTAAGGTCTTAGACTCGTACTCTGGCCTAATGGTTAAGGTCTTAACTCTTACTCTGGCCTACTGGTTAAGGTCTTAACTCTTACTCTGGCCTAATAGCTAAGGTCTTAGACTCGTACTCTGGCCTACTGGTTACGGTCTTAACTCTTACTCTGGCCTAATAGCTAAGGTCTTAACTCTTACTCTGGCCTAATAGCTAAGGTCTTAGACTCGTACTCTGACCTAATGGTTAAGGTATTAACTCTTACTCTGGCCTACTGGTTAAGGTCTTTACCCTTACTCTGGCATAATAGCTAAGGTCTTAGACTCGTACTCTGGCCTAATGGTTAAGGTCTTAACTCTTACTCTGGCCTAATAGCTAGGGTCTTAACTCTTACTCTGGCCTAATAGCTAAGGTCTTAGACTCGTACTCTGGCCTAATAGCTAAGGTCTTAGACTCGTACTCTGGCCTAATGGTTAAGGTCTTAGACTCGTACTCTGGCCTAATAGCTAAGGTCTTAACTCTTACTCTGGCCTAATAGCTAAGGTCTTAACTCTTACTCTGGCCTAATAGCTAAGGTCTTAGCCTCATACTCTGGCCTACTGGTTAATGTCTTAACTCGTACTCTGGCCTAATGGTTAAGGTCTTAACGCTTACTCAGGCCTAATAGCTAAGGTCTTAGACTCGTACTCTGGCCGAATAGCTAAGGTCTTAGACTCGTACTCTGGCCTAATGGTTAATGTCTTAACTCTTACTCTGGCCTAATAGGTAAGGTCTTAGACTCGTACTGTGGCCTAATGGTTAAGGTCTCAACTTTTACTCTGGCCTATTAGCTAAGGTCTTAGACTCGTACTCTGGCCTAATAGCTAAGGTCTTAACTCTTACTCTGGCCTAATAGCTAATGTCTTAGACTCGAACTCTGGCCTACTGGTTAAGGTCTTAACTCTTACTCTGGCCTACTGGTTAAGGTCTTAACTCTTACCTTGGCCTAATAGCTAAGGTCTTAGACTTGTACTCTGGCCTAATGGTTAAGGTCTTAACTCTTACTCTGGCCTAATAGCTAAGGTCTTAACTCTTAATCTGGCCTACTGGTTAAGGTCTTAACTCTTACTCTGGCCTACTGGTTAAGGTCTTAACTCTTACTATGGCCTAATAGCTAAGGTCTTAGACTCGTACTCTGGCCTAATAGCTAAGGTCTTAACTCTTACTCTGGACTGATAGCTAAGGTCTTAGACTCGTGCTCTGGCCTACTGGTTAAGGTCTTAACTCTTACTCTGACCTACTGGTTATGGTCTTAACTCTTACTCTGGCCTAATAGCTAAGGTCTTAGACTCGTACACTGGCCTAATGGTTAAGGTCTTAACTCTTACTCTGGCCTAATAGCTAAGGTCTTAACTCTTACTCTGGCCTACTGGTTAAGGTCTTACCTCTTACTCTGGCCTAATAGCTAAGGTCTTAGACTCGTACTCTGGCCTAATAGCTATGGTCCTAGACTCGTACTCTGGCCTAATGGTTAAGGTCTTAACTCTTACTCTGGCCTAATAGCTAAGGTCTTAGACTCGTACTCTGGCCTAATGGTTAAGGTCTTAACTCTTACTCTGGCCGACTGGTTAAGGTCTCAACTCTTACTCTGGCCTAATAGCTAAGGTCTTAGACTCGTGCTCTGGCCTAATAGCTAAGGTCTTAGACTCGTACACTGGCCTAATGGTTAAGGTCTTAACTCTTACTCTGGCCTAATAGCTAAGGTCTTAACTCTTACTCTGGCCTACTGGTTAAGGTCTTACCTCTTACTCTGGCCTAATAGCTAAGGTCTTAGACTCGTACTCTGGCCTAATAGCTAAGGTCTTAACTCTTACTCTGGCCTAATAGCTAAGGTCTTAGACTCGTACTCTGGCCTACTGGTTAAGGTCTTAACTCTTACTCTGGCCTACTGGTTAAGGTCTTAACTCTTACTCTGGCCATAATAGCTAAGGTCCTAACTCTTACTCTGGCCTAATAGCTAAGGTCTTGGACTCGTACTCTGACCTAATGGTTAAGGTCTTAACTCTTACTCTGGCCTACTGGTTAAGGTCTTAACTCTTACTCTGGCCTAATAGCTAAGGTCTTACACTCGTACTCTGGCCTAATAGTTAAGGTCTTAACTCTTACTCTGGCCTAATAGCTAAGGTCTTAACACTTACTCTGGCCTACTGGTTAAGGTCTTAACTCTTACTCTGCCCTAATAGCTAAGGTCTTAGACTCGTACTCTGGCCTAATAGCTAAGGTCTTAACTCTTACTCTTGCCTAATAGCTAAGGTCTTAGACTCGTACTCTGGCCTACTGGTTAAGGTCTTAACTCTTACTCTGGCCTACTGGTCAAGGTCTCAACTCTTACTCTGGCCTAATATCTAAGGTCTTAACTCTTACTCTGGCCTAATAGCTAAGATCTTAGACTCGTACTCTGGCCTAATGGTTAAGGTCTTAACTCTTACTCTGGCCTACTGGTTAAGGTCTTAACTCTTACTCTAGTCTAATAGCTAAGGTCTTAGACTCGTACTCTGGCCTAATGGTTAAGGTCCTAACTCTTACTCTGGCCTAATAGCTAAGGTCTTAGACTTGTACTCTGGCCTACTGGTTAAGGTCTTAACTCTTACTCTGGCCTACTGGTTAAGGTCTTAACTCTTACTCTGGCCTACTGGTTAAGGTCTTAACTCTTACTCTGGCCTAATAGCTAAGCTCTTAGACTCGTACTCTGGCCTAATGGTTAAGGTCTTAACTCTTACTCTGGCCTACTGGTTAAGGTCTTAACTCTTACTCTGGCCTAATAGCTAAGGTCTTAACTCTTACTCTGGCCTAATAGCAAAGGTCTTAGACTCGTAATCTGGTCTAATAGCTAAGGTCTTAACTCTTAATCTGGCCTAGTAGCTAAGGTCTTAGACTCGTACTATGGCCTACAGGTTAAGGTCTTAACTCTTACTCTGGCCTACTGGTTAAGGTCTTAACTCTTACTCTGGCCTAATAGCTAAGGTCTTAGACTCGTACTCTGGCCTAGTAGCTAAGGTCTTAGACTCGTACTCTGGCCTAATAGCTAAGGTCTTACCTCTTACTCTGGCCTAATGGTTAAGGTCTTACCTCTTACTCTGGCCTACTGGTTAAGGTCTTAACTGTTACTCTGGCCTAATAGCTAAGGTCTTAACTCTTACTCTGGCCTAATAGCTAAGGTCTTAGACTCGTACTCTGGCCTACTGGTTAAGGTCTTAACTCTTACTCTGGCCTAATAGCTAAGGTCTCAACTCTTACTCTGTCCTAATAGCTAAGGTCTTAACTCTTACTCTGGCCTAATAGCTAAGGCCTTAGACTCGTACTCTGGCCTAATGGTTAAGGTCTTAACTCTTACTCTGGCCTACTGGTTAAGGTCTTAACTCTTACTCTGGCCTAATAGCTAAGGTCTTAGACTCGTACTCTGGCCTAATGGTTAAGGTCTTAACTCTTACTCTGGCCTAATAGCTAAGGTCTTAGACTCGTACTCTGGCCTACTGGTTAAGGTCTTAACTCTTACTCTGGCCTACTGGTTAAGGTCTTAACTCTTACTCTGGCCTAATAGCTGAGGTCTTAGACTCAGACTCTGGCCTAATGGTTAAGGTCTTAACTCTTACTCTGGCAGACTGGTTAAGGTCTTAACTCTTACTCTGGCCTAATAGCTAAGGTCTTAGACTCGTGCTCTGGCCTAATAGCTAAGGTCTTAGACTCGTACTCTGGCCTACTGGTTAAGGTCTTAACTCTTACTCTGGCCTACTGGTTAAGGTCTTAACTCTTACTCTGGCCATAATAGCTAAGGTCCTAACTCTTACTCTGGCCTAATAGCTAAGGTCTTGGACTCGTACTCTGACCTAATGGTTAAGGTCTTAACTCTTACTCTGGCCTACTGGTTAAGGTCTTAACTCTTACTCTGGCCTAATAGCTAAGGTCTTAACGCTTACTCTGGCCTAATAGCTAAGGTCTTAACTCTTACTCTGGCCTAATAGCTAAGGTCGTAGACTCGTACTCTGGCCTAATGGGTAAGGTCTTAACTCTTACTCTGTCCTACTGGTTAAGGTCTTAACTCTTACTCTGGCCTAATAGCTAAGGTCTTAGCTTCGTACTCTGGCCTACTGGTTAAGGTCTTAACTCGTACTCTGGCCTAATGGTTAAGGTCTTAACGCTTACTCTGCTCTATTAGCTAAGGTCTTAGACTCGTACTCTGGCCTAAATGCTAAGGTCTTAGACTCGTACTCTGGCCTAATGGTTAAGGTCTGAACTCTTACTCTGGCCTAATAGCTAAGGTCTTAGACTCGTACTGTGGCCTAATGGTTAAGGTCCTAACTCTTACTCTGGCCTAATAGCTAAGGTCTTAACTCTTACTCTGGCCTAATAGCTAAGGTCTTAGACTCGTACTCTGGCCTAATGGTTAAGGTCTAAACTCTTACTCTGGCCTACTGGTTAAGGTCTTAACTCTTACTCTGGCCTAATAGCTAAGGTCTTAGACTCGTGCTCTGGCCTACTGGTTAAGGTCTTAACTCTTACTCTAGCCTACTGGTTAAGGTCTTAACTCTTACTCTGGCCTAATAGCTAAGGTCTTAGACTCGTACTCTGGCCTAATGGTTAAGGTCTTAACTCTTACTCTGGCCTAATAGCTAAGGTCTTAGACTCGTACTCTGGCCTACAGGTTAAGGTCTTAACTCTTACTTTGGCCTAATAGCTAAGGTCTTAGACTCGTACTCTGGCCTAATAGCTAAGGTCTTAACTCTTACTCTGGACTGATAGCTAAGGTCTTAGACTCGTGCTCTGGCCTACTGGTTAAGGTCTTAACTCTTACTCTGACCTACTGGTTATGGTCTTAACTCTTACTCTGGCCTAATAGCTAAGGTCTTAGACTCGTACACTGGCCTAATGGTTAAGGTCTTAACTCTTACTCTGGCCTAATAGCTAAGGTCTTAACTCTTACTCTGGCCTACTGGTTAAGGTCTTACCTCTTACTCTGGCCTAATAGCTAAGGTCTTAGACTCGTACTCTGGCCTAATAGCTATGGTCCTAGACTCGTACTCTGGCCTAATGGTTAAGGTCTTAACTCTTACTCTGGCCTAATAGCTAAGGTCTTAGACTCGTACTCTGGCCTAATGGTTAAGGTCTTAACTCTTACTCTGGCCGACTGGTTAAGGTCTTAACTCTTACTCTGGCCTAATAGCTAAGGTCTTAGACTCGTGCTCTGGCCTAATAGCTAAGGTCTTAGACTCGTACACTGGCCTAATGGTTAAGGTCTTAACTCTTACTCTGGCCTAATAGCTAAGGTCTTAACTCTTACTCTGGCCTACTGGTTAAGGTCTTACCTCTTTCTCTGGCCTAATAGCTAAGGTCTTAGACTCGTACTCTGGCCTAATAGCTAAGGTCTTAACTCTTACTCTGGCCTAATAGCTAAGGTCTTAGACTCGTACTCTGGCCTACTGGTTAAGGTCTTAACTCTTACTCTGGCCTACTGGTTAAGGTCTTAACTCTTACTCTGGCCATAATAGCTAAGGTCCTAACTCTTACTCTGGCCTAATAGCTAAGGTCTTGGACTCGTACTCTGACCTAATGGTTAAGGTCCTAACTCTTACTCTGGCCTACTGGTTAAGGTCTTAACTCTTACTCTGGCCTAATAGCTAAGGTCTTACACTCGTACTCTGGCCTAATGGTTAAGGTCTTAACTCTTACTCTGGCCTAATAGCTAAGGTCTTAACACTTACTCTGGCCTACTGGTTAAGGTCTTAACTCTTACTCTGCCCTAATAGCTAAGGTCTTAGACTCGTACTCTGGCCTAATAGCTAAGGTCTTAACTCTTACTCTTGCCTAATAGCTAAGGTCTTAGACTCGTACTCTGGCCTACTGGTTAAGGTCTTAACTCTTACTCTGGCCTACTGGTCAAGGTCTCAACTCTTACTCTGGCCTAATAGCTAAGGTCTTAACTCTTACTCTGGCCTAATAGCTAAGATCTTAGACTCGTACTCTGGCCTAATGGTTAAGGTCTTAACTCTTACTCTGGCCTACTGGTTAAGGTCTTAACTCTTACTCTGGTCTAATAGCTAAGGTCTTAGACTCGTACTCTGGCCTAATGGTTAAGGTCCTAACTCTTACTCTGGCCTAATAGCTAAGGTCTTAACTCTTACTCTGGCCTAATAGCTAAGGTCTTAACTCTTACTCTGGCCTAATAGCAAAGGTCTTAGACTCGTAATCTGGTCTAATAGCTAAGGTCTTAACTCTTAATCTGGCCTAGTAGCTAAGGTCTTAGACTCGTACTATGGCCTACAGGTTAAGGTCTTAACTCTTACTCTGGCCTACTGGTTAAGGTCTTAACTCTTACTCTGGCCTAATAGCTAAGGTCTTAGACTCGTACTCTGGCCTAGTAGCTAAGGTCTTAGACTCGTACTCTGGCCTAATAGCTAAGGTCTTACCTCTTACTCTGGCCTAATGGTTAAGGTCTTACCTCTTACTCTGGCCTACTGGTTAAGGTCTTAACTGTTACTCTGGCCTAATAGCTAAGGTCTTAACTCTTACTCTGGCCTAATAGCTAAGGTCTTAGACTCGTACTCTGGCCTACTGGTTAAGGTCTTAACTCTTACTCTGGCCTAATAGCTAAGGTCTCAACTCTTACTCTGTCCTAATAGCTAAGGTCTTAACTCTTACTCTGGCCTAATAGCTAAGGCCTTAGACTCGTACTCTGGCCTAATGGTTAAGGTCTTAACTCTTACTCTGGCCTACTGGTTAAGGTCTTAACTCTTACTCTGGCCTAATAGCTAAGGTCTTAGACTCGTACTCTGGCCTAATGGTTAAGGTCTTAACTCTTACTCTGGCCTAATAGCTAAGGTCTTAGACTCGTACTCTGGCCTACTGGTTAAGGTCTTAACTCTTACTCTGGCCTACTGGTTAAGGTCTTAACTCTTACTCTGGCCTAATAGCTGAGGTCTTAGACTCAGACTCTGGCCTAATGGTTAAGGTCTTAACTCTTACTCTGGCAGACTGGTTAATGTCTTAACTCTTACTCTGGCCTAATAGCTAAGGTCTTAGACTCGTGCTCTGGCCTAATAGCTAAGGTCTTAGACTCGTACTCTGGCCTACTGGTTAAGGTCTTAACTCTTACTCTGGCCTACTGGTTAAGGTCTTAACTCTTACTCTGGCCATAATAGCTAAGGTCCTAACTCTTACTCTGGCCTAATAGCTAAGGTCTTGGACTCGTACTCTGACCTAATGGTTAAGGTCTTAACTCTTACTCTGGCCTACTGGTTAAGGTCTTAACTCTTACTCTGGCCTAATAGCTAAGGTCTTAACGCTTACTCTGGCCTAATAGCTAAGGTCTTAACTCTTACTCTGGCCTAATAGCTAAGGTCGTAGACTCGTACTCTGGCCTAATGGGTAAGGTCTTAACTCTTACTCTGTCCTACTGGTTAAGGTCTTAACTCTTACTCTGGCCTAATAGCTAAGGTCTTAGCTTCGTACTCTGGCCTACTGGTTAAGGTCTTAACTCGTACTCTGGCCTAATGGTTAAGGTCTTAACGCTTACTCTGCTCTATTAGCTAAGGTCTTAGACTCGTACTCTGGCCTAAATGCTAAGGTCTTAGACTCGTACTCTGGCCTAATGGTTAAGGTCTTAACTCTTACTCTGGCCTAATAGCTAAGGTCTTAGACTCGTACTGTGGCCTAATGGTTAAGGTCCTAACTCTTACTCTGGCCTAATAGCTAAGGTCTTAACTCTTACTCTGGCCTAATAGCTAAGGTCTTAGACTCGTACTCTGGCCTAATGGTTAAGGTCTTAACTCTTACTCTGGCCTAATAGCTAAGGTCTTAGACTCGTGCTCTGGCATACTGGTTAAGGTCTTAACTCTTACTCTAGCCTACTGGTTAAGGTCTTAACTCTTACTCTGGCCTAATAGCTAAGGTCTTAGACTCGTACTCTGGCCTAATGGTTAAGGTCTTAACTCTTACTCTGGCCTAATAGCTAAGGTCTTAGACTCGTACTCTGGCCTACAGGTTAAGGTCTTAACTCTTACTTTGGCCTACTAGTTAAGGTCTTATTTCTTACTCTGGCCTAATAGCTAAGGTCTTAGACTCGTACTCTGGCCTACTGGTTAAGGTCTTAACTCTTACTCTGGCCTACTGGTTAAGGTCTTAACTCTTACTCTGGCCTACTGGTTAAGGTCTTAACTCTTACTCTGGCCATAATAGCTAAGGTCTTAACTCTTACTCTGGCCTAATAGCTAAGGTCTTGGACTCGTACTCTGACCTAATGGTTAAGGTCTTAACTCTTACTCTGGCCTACTGGTTAAGGTCTTAACTCTTACTCTGGCCTAATAGCTAAGGTCTTACACTCGTACTCTGGCCTAATGGTTAAGGTCTTAACTCTTACTCTGGCCTAATAGCTAAGGTCTTAACACTTACTCTGGCCTACTGGTTAAGGTCTTAACTCTTACTCTGCCCTAATAGCTAAGGTCTTAGACTCGTACTCTGGCCTAATAGCTAAGGTCTTAACTCTTATTCTTGCCTAATAGCTAAGGTCTTAGACTCGTACTCTGGCCTACTGGTTAAGGTCTTAACTCTTACTCTGGCCTACTGGTCAAGGTCTCAACTCTTACTCTGGCCTAATAGCTAAGGTCTTAACTCTTACTCTGGCCTAATAGCTAAGGTCTTAGACTCGTACTCTGGCCTAATGGTTAAGGTCTTAACTCTTACTCTGGCCTACTGGTTAAGGTCTTAACTCTTACTCTGGTCTAATAGCTAAGGTCTTAGACTCGTACTCTGGCCTAATGGTTAAGGTCCTAACTCTTACTCTGGCCTAATAGCTAAGGTCTTAGACTTTTACTCTGGCCTACTGGTTAAGGTCTTAACTCTTACTCTGGCCTACTGGTTAAGGTCTTAACTCTTACTCTGGCCTACTGGTTAAGGTCTTAACTCTTACTCTGGCCTAATAGCTAAGGTCTTAGACTCGTACTCTGGCCTAATGGTTAAGGTCTTAACTCTTACTCTGGCCTACTGGTTAAGGTCTTAACTCTTACTCTGGCCTCATAGCTAAGGTCTTAACTCTTACTCTGGCCTAATAGCAAAGGTCTTAGACTCGTAATCTGGTCTAATAGCTAAGGTCTTAACTCTTAATCTGGCCTAGTAGCTAAGGTCTTAGACTCGTACTATGGCCTACAGGTTAAGATCTTAACTCTTACTCTGGCCTACTGGTTAAGGTCTTAACTCTTACTCTGGCCTAATAGCTAAGGTCTTAGACTCGTACTCTGGCCTAGTAGCTAAGGTCTTAGACTCGTACTCTGGCCTACTGGTTAAGGTCTTAACTCTTACTCTGGCCTAATAGCTAAGGTCTCAACTCTTACTCTGTCCTAATAGCTAAGGTCTTAACTCTTACTCTGGCCTAATAGCTAAGGCCTTACCTCTTACTCTGGCCTAATGGTTAAGGTCTTACCTCTTACTCTGGCCTACTGGTTAAGGTCTTAACTCTTACTCTGGCCTAATAGCTAAGGTCTTACACTCGTACTCTGGCCTAATGGTTAAGGTCTTAACTCTTACTCTGGCCTAATAGCTAAGGTCTTAACACTTACTCTGGCCTAATGGTTAAGGTCTTAACTCTTACTCTGGCCTACTGGTTAAGGTCTTAACTCTTACTCTGGCCTCATAGCTAAGGTCTTAACTCTTACTCTGGCCTAATAGCAAAGGTCTTAGACTCGTAATCTGGTCTAATAGCTAAGGTCTTAACTCTTAATCTGGCCTAGTAGCTAAGGTCCTAGACTCGTACTATGGCCTACAGGTTAAGGTCTTAACTCTTACTCTGGCCTACTGGTTAAGGTCTTAACTCTTACTCTGGCCTAATAGCTAAGGTCTTAGACTCGTACTCTGGCCTACTGGTTAAGGTCTGAACTCTTACTCTGGCCTAATAGCTAAGGTCTCAACTCTTACTCTGTCCTAATAGCTTAGGTCTTAACTCTTACTCTGGCCTAATAGCTTAGGCCTTAGACTCGTACTCTGGCCTAATGGTTAAGGTCTTAACTCTTACTCTGGCCTACTGGTTAAGGTCTTAACTCTTACTCTGGCCTAATAGCTGAGGTCTTAGACTCGTACTCTGGCCTAATGGTTAAGGTCTTAACTCTTACTCTGGCCTAATAGCTAAGGTCTTAGACTCGTACTCTGGCCTACTGGTTAAGGTCTTAACTCTTACTCTGGCCTACTGGTTAAGGTCTTAACTCTTACTCTGGCCTAATAGCTGAGGTCTTAGACTCATACTCTGGCCTAATGGTTAAGCTCTTAACTCTTACTCTGGCCTACTGGTTAAGGTCTTAACTCTTACTCTGGCCTAATAGCTAAGGTCTTAACGCTTACTCTGGCCTAATAGCTAAGGTCTTAACTCTTACTCTGGCCTAATAGCTAAGGTCTTAGACTCGTACTCTGGCCTAAATGCTAAGGTCTTAGACTCGTACTCTGGCCTAATGGTTAAGGTCTTAACTCTTACTCTGGCCTAATAGCTAAGGTCTTAGACTCGTACTGTGGCCTAATGGTTAAGGTCCTAACTCTTACTCTGGCCTAATAGCTAAGGTCTTAACTCTTACTCTGGCCTAATAGCTAAGGTCTTAGAGTCGTACTCTGGCCTAATGGTTAAGGTCTTAACTCTTACTCTGGCCTACTGGTTAAGGTCTTAATTCTTACTCTGGCCTAATAGCTAAGGTCTTAGACTCGTGCTCTGGCCTACTGGTTAAGGTCTTAACTCTTACTCTGGCCTACTGGTTAAGGTCTTAACTCTTACTCTGGCCTAATAGCTAAGGTCTTAGACTCGTACTCTGGCCTAATGGTTAAGGTCTTAACTCTTACTTTGGCCTACTGGTTAAGGTCTTAACTCTTACTCTGGCCTAATAGCTGAGGTCTTAGACTCATACTCTGGCCTAATGGTTCAGGTCTTAACTCTTACTCTGGCCTACTGGTTAAGGTCTTAACTCTTACTTTGGCCTACTGGTTAAGGTCTTAACTCTTACTCTGGCCTAATAGCTGAGGTCTTAGACTCATACTCTGGCCTAATAGCTAAGGTCTTAACGCTTACTCTGGCCTAATAGCTAAGGTCTTAACTCTTAATCTGGCCTACTGGTTAAGGTATTAACTCTTACTCTGGCCTACTGGTTAAGGTCTTAACTCTTACTATGGCCTAATAGCTAAGGTCTTAGACTCGTACTCTGGCCTAATAGCTAAGGTCTTAACTCTTACTCTGGACTAATAGCTAAGGTCTTAGACTCGTGCTCTGGCCTACTGGTTAAGGTCTTAACTCTTACTCTGGCCTACTGGTTATGGTCTTAACTCTTACTCTGGCCTAATAGCTAAGGTCTTAGTCTCGAACTCTGGCCTAATGGTTAAGTTCTTAACTCTTACTCTGGCCTACTGGTTAAGGTCTTAACTCTTACGCTGGCCTAATTGCTAAGGTCTTAACTCTTACTCTGGCCTAATAGCTATTGTCCTAGACTCGTACTCTGGCCTAATGGTTAAGGTCTTAACTCTTACTCTGGCCTACTGGTTAAGGTCTTAACTCTTACTCTGGCCTAATAGCTAAGGTCTTAGACTCGTACTCTGGCCTAATGGTTAAGGTCTTAACTCTTACTCTGGCCTAATAGCTAAGATCTTAGACTCGTACTCTGGCCTATTGGTTAAGGTCTTATCTCTTACTCTGGCCTACTGGTTAAGGTCTTAACTCTTACTCTGGCCTAATAGCTAAGGTCTTAGACTCGTACACTGGCCTAATGGTTAAGGTCTCAACTCTTACTCTGGCCTAATAGCTAAGGTCTTAACTCTTAATCTGGCCTAATAGCTAGGGTCCTAGACTCGTACTCTGGCCTAATGGTTAAGGTCTTAACTCTTCCTCTGGCCGACTGGTTAAGGTCTTAACTCTTACTCTGGCCTAATAGCTAAGGTCTTAGACTCGTGCTCTGGCCTAATAGCTAAGGTCTTAGACTCGTACACTGGCCTAATGGTTAAGGTCTTAACTCTTACTCTGGCAGTATCAGACCACAGGAGGTAGCCCATAAACCACAGTGAGACTGGGGCAGTACATAATATCAAACAACAATGTCTCAACGTGGAATTCAATGGAAGGACAAGTAATTAAAGGTGAGCTGTATGTTACAGTATCAGGGGAATGAATCCATACACAGAGGACAACAGGAGACCAAGTTAGTAGGAAAGATTGTATTTTCAACACATGATGAACATATTGCGTCATATGTACATATCATATAGGTTAAAAAAGCACTGCGTGACACTTAGTGAAAGTGTAACCGAAAAGATACTGTGCACAAGTGCTCGTGCAGTTTGTGACGGCGCAAGTGACACATAAAGTGGTATATACAGCGGTGAAACGGCGCAGCAAGAGAACAATGGTATTTTGAATATGCCAAAATTAGGGCATTTACACAGTAAATGTATGGGAATTCAAAGGACAGTAAAGCAAATGCCCATGTTTGTAAATGCGCCAACAGTAACGCTGTTGAAGTCGACGGCGTTTCGGCCCGTGACAATCAAGGCCATCATCAGGACTGGTTACACATATTTTGAACAGTGCTAGGGTAAAGAAAAACAATTCTCAAAAACTGGACCAAAATGAAGAAAAAGGGGGACAGATGTGCAGATGGTGGTGAACACGGCGACGCGTAGTGGCCGTGGGTACGGGTCTAATGTATGGCCATGGGCCAAGGAGCAGTGATCGGACGAAAGGTGAGCGCGAGAACGGGTATCACAGCGGCGCGCGAGTCGAGTGAGGCGTGCCCGAGTGGGCAAAGGTAGAGTGAATAGGGACTGGGGCCAAGAAATGGTGAGCTATGTGGTAGAATAACTAACGGATAGAGCGGAAGAGAAATCGCACAGGTGGATGGTAACAGGGATGCAAGGGAGTGCCACAGTGAAAGAAACAGGGAGTGACAAGGGGTAAAGCAAAGGAAAAGAAACTTACTCGCGTGGAAGGGGCGAGCCCGGTGAATCGGCAAGGAGGAGTCAGACGGGTCCGGGGGAGTCCAAACTGGACGGGGGAGAAAAAGGAGGTGAGGAAAAGAACAGGTAGGACGTGGGGGGGGGGAAAGACAGTAGAAGAGATAGGAGCGGCAAACCACTTACTTATTCTAAAAGGACGAGCCGAAAGAAACGGCAACGCTGGACCACGTAATGATAGAAGGGTCCGTGGAAATTCAGGCTGAAAGGGGACAAGGGACAAGGGGTGAGGAAAAGGCAAGGGGGAGAGAACAGTGGGAAAGAAGGGAATAAGGGAGCCACTTACGTCAGGAGGGGGACGGAGATCAATCAATAAGGAAGCTGGAAAGAAAGGAGGGGGTTTAGAGACGGGGCTGATGGACGCATTCCGGGGAGAAAGGATGCGAGCAGAATGTACTTACATTTAGCCGAGGCGAGTGAATCACCGAGGAGGGGTCCGTTAGGAAGGGCGTGCCGGTACGAATCAGGCAGAGAGTGAGGACGGAAGGGCACTGACGAGAGTTTTATGAGGTCAGTGCTTCCGGGTCACGAGGAGCGTCCACCAATCAATGGAAAGAAGACGGAGGCAAGCAGCGCGCTGATGGGTGCTGGCGATTGATAGGCTGGGGGGTGCTAAAAGGGGAGTGAAGCGGAAAGGCCACCAATGGATCGGAGAAGGAGTCATGGCAACCGTTGGTGATAACCCGCAAAGACGCGTGTGTCGCTCGAGTGAGGAAAAGAAGAGTAAAGGAATAACATTTAGAAATGAAAACATTGTGGTCAATTCAGTGGACCCAAAGCAAGCCAGATAAGGCCAATAGCAATATATACAGAATACATAATAAATATAATACATTCGTTTCAATGAAGTCATGGGCCATTAACAGGCTGGTTATGCGATAGTACATCAGGGGTAGGCGTGTGGGGGGGAGGTGGGAAGGAAAGGGGAGGGGGGGGAAGAAGGGAAAGGGGGGGGGTGGGTTGGGAGGGAAGGGGAGGAAAAGGAGGAAGGAAAAAGGGAGAAGGAATGAACAATCAGCTAATTAACAAATGAATGGGGCGGAAGACAAGGGGAAGGGGGGAAGGGAAGGAGACGGGGAAGGGGGGGGGTTGGTTTGTACAGGGGAAGGGGAAAAGATAAATGCATACAAAGTACAGATTAAAGAAGCAAGGATGGAGAACGTATCGGCTGTAAAGAAGGCAGATCAGTAAATCACAAACATGCAAATGATTACAATCATGCAAGGGTAGAGTTCCATTCATCAAGGGAATTCAGGCCCTGCTCAATGGAGTTAAAGCGAGAGATCCAACGGCATTCGCACCTATTCAGGAGTCTTTGGGTATCACCGCCTCTTAGTGGGATGGACGGTTTGTCAATTACCAGCCAGGTGAAATCGGATTCGCTGTGATTCTTTTCTTTGAAGTGGGAGACCAGGGGGGCTGTTAGGACTCCGCATCTACTGCGGCTGCGATGTTGTAGAATGCGGTCCTTCACCATCTGGGTGGTTTGGCCAATGTATATTTTGTCACAGGGACATTTTATCATGTAGACAACGTTCTGAGATCTACAGTTGGTGAAGGAGTGTAGGTCAAATTTCAACCCATTGTGTTCAAACATCTTTGTGTTTGTGGTAGAGGAGCATGCTGCGCATCTTTGGCATCTATAGTGGCCGAGCACTGGTGGTAGTTTCCATGAGTTAGGAAGTGATTCTGATACGTTTGGTGCAGTGGGCCAGGTGATTGCATGCACCAGATGATCCGCTATGTTTTTGCCCCTGCGGTAAGAGAAAAGAGGTGGTTCATTGAAAATGGTGAGTGGAGCAAGGATGTTCCAGTTGGCTTTAATAATCTTGGCTAGTTTGTTGCTGGAAGGTGAGAAGGTGGACACAAATGGGATGCGAGTATTTGTCCTTTTTTCTTTGGGGGTAAGTAAGGTATCACGGTGGTTATACCATGCTCGTTTTCTTGCACTATTGACCAATTTTCTGGGATAGCCACGGGCCAAGAGTTTTGCAGTGAGTATCGCTGCCTCCTTGAAGTAATCTTTACGCCATTTGCAGTTGCGACGGATCCGCAGAAATTGTCCAAATGGAAGACCGTCACGTAGACCACGTGGGTGGTTACTAGAGTAGAGTAGCAAGGTGTTACGTTCTGTAGGTTTTCTGTATAGTGCAGTGCCAATTTTATCATCTTCAATTCGTAAAGTGAGGTCTAGGAATGGAAGATTATCCTCTTTTGCGTCCGCTGTGAATTTGAGATGTTGTTGGCTATTGTGTAACCAATCGATGAAGTGGGACAAAGAAGTTTTGTCGCCTATCCAGATAAGGAGGATGTCGTCAATGTAGCGACGCCAGAAGGTGATATTGTTTCTGAAAGGGTTAAGGTCAGTGAGGATCAGCGTGCTCTCGAGATGATGCACATACAAAATGGCAAAATTTGGTGCGAAGCATGCGCCCATGGAGACTCCCTTGATTTGTAAGTAGTAGGTATCTTTATATAGAAAGTAGTTATTCTCTAGGGCAATTTCCAATAAAGACATCACGAAATCAGTAGGTATTCTTGAAGGAGATGGTCGAGCGTTAAGGATGTTTCTTATAACTTCTAGGCCTTCTCTGTGGGGTATGTTGGTATATAGCGATTCGATGTCCATACCAACCATTAAATTGGTACCTGGTATGAAAGGAGTATCTTCGATCAGGTTGATTAAATCCATGCTGTCGCGCACGAAAGTATCCGTTTTGGGTACAAATTCCTTCAGGATGCTATCAATGTATTTGCCGATGGGTTCCAGGATGGACCCACACCCAGAGACTATGGGTCTACCAGGTGGGTTTTGTTGATTTTTATGTATTTTAGGTAATACATAGATTACTGGAGTCCGTGGGCTGGTTTTGTTGAGGAACAAAGTCTCCTTCTCAGAGATGATATTGTCCAGTTTGGCTTGGTTGGTTAGAGTAAGGATCTTGGCTCTTATGTCCGGGAGGGGGTCAGAAGGAAGGGTACGGTAGTGTTCCGTGTTGTTAAGTTGGCGGAGAATTTCCTTATCATATGCAGTCTGATCTTGTATGACAATACCACCCCCTTTGTCTGCGGGCTCGCCCCTTCCACGCGAGTAAGTTTATTTTCCTTTGCTTTACCCCTTGTCACTCCCTGTTTCTTTCACTGTGGCACTCCCTTGCATCCCTGTTACCATCCACCTGTGCGATTTCTCTTCCGCTCTATCCGTTAGTTATTCTACCACATAGCTCACCATTTCTTGGCCCCAGTCCCTATTCACTCTACCTTTGCCCACTCGGGCACGCCTCACTCGACTCGCGCGCCGCTGTGATACCCGTTCTCGCGCTCACCTTTCGTCCGATCACTGCTCCTTGGCCCATGGCCATACATTAGACCCGTACCCACGGCCACTACGCGTCGCCGTGTTCACCACCATCTGCACATCTGTCCCCCTTTTTCTTCATTTTGGTCCAGTTTTTGAGAATTGTTTTTCTTTACCCTAGCACTGTTCAAAATATGTGTAACCAGTCCTGATGATGGCCTTGATTGTCACGGGCCGAAACGCCGTCGACTTCAACAGCGTTACTGTTGGCGCATTTACAAACATGGGCATTTGCTTTACTGTCCTTTGAATTCCCATACATTTACTGTGTAAATGCCCTAATTTTGGCATATTCAAAATACCATTGTTCTCTTGCTGCGCCGTTTCACCGCTGTATATACCACTTTATGTGTCACTTAACTCTTACTCTGGCCTAATAGCTAAGGTCTTAACTCTTACTCTGGCCTACTGGTTAAGGTCTTACCTCTTACTCTGGCCTAATAGCTAAGGTCTTAGACTCGTACTCTGGCCTAATAGCTAAGGTCTTAACTCTTACTCTGGCCTAATAGCTAAGGTCTTAGACTCATACTCTGGCCTACTGGTTAAGGTCTTAACTCTTACTCTGGCCTAATAGCTAAGGTCTTACACTCGTACTCTGGCCTAATGGTTAAGGTCTTAACTCTTACTCTGGCCTAATAGCTAAGGTCTTAACACTTACTCTGGCCTACTGGTTAAGGTCTTAACTCTTACTCTGCCCTAATAGCTAAGGTCTTAGACTCGTACTCTGGCCTAATAGCTAAGGTCTTAACTCTTACTCTTGCCTAATAGCTAAGGTCTTAGACTCGTACTCTGGCCTACTGGTTAAGGTCTTAACTCTTACTCTGGCCTACTGGTCAAGGTCTCAACTCTTACTCTGGCCTAATAGCTAAGGTCTTAGACTCGTACTCTGGCCTAATGGTTAAGGTCTTAACTCTTACTCTGGCCTAATAGCTAAGGTCTTAGACTCGTACTCTGGCCTAATGGTTAAGGTCTTAACTCTTACTCTGGCCTAATAGCTAAGGTCTTAACTCTTACTCTGGCCTACTGGTTAAGGTCTTACCTCTTACTCTGGCCTAATAGCTAAGGTCTTAGACTCGTACTCTGGCCTAATAGCTAAGGTCTTAACTCTTACTCTGGCCTAATAGCTAAGGTCTTAGACTCGTACTCTGGCCTACTGGTTAAGGTCTTAACTCTTACTCTGGCCTACTGGTCAAGGTCTCAACTCTTACTCTGGCCTAATAGCTAAGGTCTTAGACTCGTACTCTGGCCTAATGGTTAAGGTCTTAACTCTTACTCTGGCCTAATAGCTAAGGTCTTAGACTCGTACTCTGGCCTAATGGTTAAGGTCTTAACTCTTACTCTGGCCTAATGGTTAAGGTCTTAACTCTTACTCTGGCCTAATAGCTAAGGTCTTAACTCTTACTCTGGCCTAATAGCAAAGGTCTTAGACTCGTAATCTGGTCTAATAGCTAAGGTCTTAACTCTTAATCTGGCCTAGTAGCTAATTTCTTAGACTCGCACTATGGCCTACAGGTTAAGGTCTTAACTCTTACTCTGGCCTACTGGTTAAGGTCTTAACTCTTACTCTGGCCTAATAGCTAAGGTCTTAGACTCGTACTCTGGCCTAGTAGCTAAGGTCTTAGACTCGTACTCTGGCCTAATAGCTAAGGTCTTAGACTCGTACTCTGGCCTAATGGTTAAGGTCTTACCTCTTACTCTGGCCTACTGGTTAAGGTCTTAACTGTTACTCTGGCCTAATAGCTAAGGTCTTAACTCTTACTCTGGCCTAATAGCTAAGGTCTTAGACTCGTACTCTGGTCTACTGGTTAAGGTCTTAACTCTTACTCTGGCCTAATAGCTAAGGTCTCAACTCTTACTCTGTCCTAATAGCTAAGGTCTTAACTCTTACTCTGGCCTAATAGCTAAGGTTTTAGACTCGTACTCTGGCCTAATGGTTAAGGTCTTAACTCTTACTCTGGCCTACTGGTTAAGGTCTTAACTCTTACTCTGGCCTAATAGCTAAGGTCTTAGACTCGTACTCTGGCCTAATGGTTAAGGTCTTAACTCTTACTCTGGCCTAATAGCTAAGGTCTTAGACTCGTACTCTGGCCTACTGGTTAAGGTCTTAACTCTTACTTTGGCCTACTGGTTAAGGTCTTAACTCTTACTCTGGCCTAATAGCTGAGGTCTTAGACTCATACTCTGGCCTAATGGTTAAGGTCTTAACTCTTACTCTGGCCTACTGGTTAAGGTCTTAATTCTTACTCTGGCCTAATAGCTAAGGTCTTAACGCTTACTCTGGCCTAATAGCTAAGGTCTTAACTCTTACTCTGGCCTAATAGCTAAGGTCTTAGACTCGTACTCTGGCCTAATGGGTAAGGTCTTAACTCTTACTCTGTCCTACTGGTTAAGGTCTTAACTCTTACTCTGGCCTAATAGCTAAGGTCTTAGCTTCGTACTCTGGCCTACTGGTTAAGGTCTTAACTCGTACTCTGGCCTAATGGTTAAGGTCTTAACGCTTACTCTGCTCTAATAGCTAAGGTCTTAGACTCGTACTCTGGCCTAATAGCTAAGGTCTTAGACTCGTACTCTGGCCTAATGGTTAAGGTCTTAACTCTTACTCGGGCCTAATAGCTAAGGTCTTAGACTCGTACTGTGGCCTAATGGTTAAGGTCTTAACTCTTACTCTGGCCTAATAGCTAAGGTCTTATCTCTTACTCTGGCCTAATAGCTAAGGTCTTAGACTCGTACTCTGGCCTAATGGTTAAGGTCTTAACTCTTACTCTGGCCTACTGGTTAAGGTCTTAACTCTTACTCTGGCCTAATAGCTAAGGTCTTAGACTCGTACTCTGGCCTAATGGTTAAGGTCTTAACTCTTACTCTGGCCTAATAGCTAAGGTCTTAGACTCGTACTCTGGCCTACAGGTTAAGGTCTTAACTCTTACTTTGGCCTACTGGTTAAGGTCTTAACTCTTACTCTGGCCTAATAGCTGAGGTCTTAGACTCATACTCTGGCCTAATGGTTCAGGTCTTAACTCTTACTCTGGCCTATTGGTTAAGGTCTTAACTCTTACTTTGGCCTACTGGTTAAGGTCTTAACTCTTACTCTGGCCTAATAGCTGAGGTCTTAGACTCATACTCTGGCCTAATAGCTAAGGTCTTAACGCTTACTCTGCTCTAATAGCTAAGGTCTTAGACTCGTACTCTGGCCTAATAGCTAAGGTCTTAGACTCGTACTGTGGCCTAATGGTTAAGGTCTTAAGTTTTACTCTGGCCTAATAGCTAAGGTTTTAACTCTTACTCTGGCTTAATAGCTAAGGTCTTAGCCTCATACTCTGGCCTACTGGTTAAGGTCTTAACTCTTACTCTGCCCTACTGGTTAAGATCTTAACTCTTACTCTGGCCTAATAGCTAAGATCTTAGACTCGTACTCTGGCCTATTGGTTAAGGTCTTATCTCTTACTCTGGCCTACTGGTTAAGGTCTTAACTCTTACTCTGGCCTAATACCTAAGGTCTTAGACTCGTACTCTGGCCTAATGGTTAAGGTCTCAACTCTTACTCTGGCCTAATAGCTAAGGTCTTAACTCTTACTCTGGCCTAATAGCTAAGGTCTTAGACTCGTACTCTGGCCTAATGGTTAAGGTCTTAACTCTTACTCTGGCCTACTGGTTAGTTCTGAACTCTTACTCTGGCCTAATAGCTAAGGACTTAGACTCGTACTCTGGCCTAATAGCTAAGGTCTTAGACTCGTACACTGGCCTAATGGTTAAGGTCTTAACTCTTACTCTGGCCTAATAGCTAAGGTCTTAACTCTTACTCTGGCCTACTGGTTAAGGTCTTACCTCTTACTCTGGCCTAATAGCTAAGGTCTTAGACTCGTACTCTGGCCTACTGGTTAAGGTCTTAACTCTTACTCTGGCCTACTGGTTAAGGTCTTAACTCTTACTCTGCCCTAATAGCTAAGGTCTTAGACTCGTACTCTGGCCTAATAGCTAAGGTCCTAACTCTTACTCTGGCCTAATAGCTAAGGTCTTAGACTCGTACTCTGGCCTACTGGTTAAGGTCTTAACTCTTACTCTGGCCTACTGGTTAAGGTCTTAACTCTTACTCTGGCCTAATAGCTAAGGTCTTAACTCTTACTCTGGCCCAATAGCTAAGGTCTTGGACTCGTACTCTGACCTAATGGTTAAGGTCTTAACTCTTACTCTGGCCTACTGGTTAAGGTCTTAACTCTTACTCTGGCCTAATAGCTAAGGTCTTACACTCGTACTCTGGCTTAATGGTTAAGGTCTTAACTCTTACTCTGGCCTAATAGCTAAGGTCTTAACTCTTACTCTGGCCTACTGGTTAAGGTCTTAACTCTTGCTCTGCCCTAATAGCTAAGGTCTTAGACTCGTACTCTGGCCTAATAGCTAAGGTCTTAACTCTTACTCTTGCCTAATAGCTAAGGTCTTAGACTCGTACTCTGGCCTACTGGTTAAGGTCTTAACTCTTACTCTGGCCTACTGGTCAAGGTCTCAACTCTTACTCTGGCCTAATAGCTAAGGTCTTAACTCTTACTCTGGCCTAATAGCTAAGGTCTTAGGCTCGTACTCTGGCCTAATGGTTAAGGTCTTAACTCTTACTCTGGCATACTGGTTAAGGTCTTAACTCTTACTCTGGTCTAATAGCTAAGGTCTTAGACTCGTACTCTGGCCTAATTGTTAAGGTCCTAACTCTTACTCTGGCCTAATAGCTAAGGTCTTAGACTTGTACTCTGGCCTACTGGTTAAGGTCTTAACTCTTACTCTGGCCTACTGGTTAAGGTCCTAACTCTTACTCTGGCCTAATAGCTAAGGTCTTAGACTCGTACTCTGGCCTAATGGTTACGGTCTTAACTCTTACTCTGGCCTACTGGTTAAGGTCTTAACTCTTACTCTGGCCTAATAGCTAAGGTCTTAACTCTTACTCTGGCCTAATAGCAAATGTCTTAGACTCGTAATCTGGTCTAATAGCTAAGGTCTTAACTCTTAATCTGGCCTAGTAGCTAAGGTTTTAGACTCGTACTATGGCCTACAGGTTAAGGTCTTAACTCTTACTCTGGCCTACTGGTTAAGGTCTTAACTCTTACTCTGGCCTAATAGCTAAGGTCTTAGATTCATACTCTGGCCTAGTAGCTAAGGTCTTAGACTCGTACTCTGGCCTAATAGCTAAGGTCTTAGACTCGTACTCTGGCCTAATGGTTAAGTTCTTACCTCTTACTCTGGCCTACTGGTTAAGGTCTTAACTGTTACTCTGGCCTAATAGCTAAGGTCTTAACTCTTACTCTGGCCTAATAGCTAAGGTCTTTGACTCGTACTCTGGCCTACTGGTTAAGGTCTTACTCTTACTCTGGCCTACTGGTTAAGGTCCTAACTCTTACTCTGGCCTAATAGCTATGGTCTTAGACTCGTACTCTGGTCTAATGGTTAAGCTTTTAACTCCTACTTTGGCCTAATAGCTAAGGTTTTAACTCTTACTCTGGCCTAATATCTAAGGTCTTAGACTCGTACTCTGGCCTAATAGCTAAGGTCCTAGACTCGTACTCTGGCCTAATGGTTAAGGTCTTAACTCTTACTCTGGCCTAATAGCTAAGGGCTTAGACTCGTACTCTGGCCTAATGGTTAACGTCTTAACTTTTACTCTGGCCTAATAGCTAAGGTCTTAACTCTTACTCTGGCCTAATAGCTAAGGTCTTAGCTTCGTACTCTGGCCTACTGGTTAA
This sequence comes from Triturus cristatus, assembly GCF_964204655.1. Taxonomy (NCBI): domain Eukaryota; kingdom Metazoa; phylum Chordata; class Amphibia; order Caudata; family Salamandridae; genus Triturus; species Triturus cristatus. The sequence goes on along the minus strand of NC_140591.1, from coordinate 895,229,581 downwards.
GGTCTTAACTTTTACTCTGGCCTAATAGCTAAGGTTTTAACTCTTACTCTGGCCTAATAGCTAAGGTCTTAGCCTCATACTCTGGCCTAATGGTTAAGGTCTTAACTCGTACTCTGGCCTAATAGCTAAGGTCTTAGACTCGTACTCTGGCCTATTGGTTAAGGTCTTAACACTTACTCTGGCCTACTGGTTAAGGTCTTAACTCTTACTCTGGCCTAATAGCTAAGGTCTTAACTCTTACTCTGGCCTAATAGCTAAGGACTTAGACTCGTACTCTGGCCTAATAGCTAAGGTCCTAGAATCGTACTCTGGCCTAATGGTTAAGGTCTTAACTTTTACTCTGGCCTAATAGCTAAGGTCTTAACTCTTACTCTGGCCTAATAGCTAAGGTCTTAGCTTCGTAGTCTGGCCTACTGGTTAAGGTCTTAACTCGTACTCTGGCCAAATGGTTAAGGTCTTAACGCTTACTCTGCTCTAATAGCTAAGGTCTTAGACTCGTACTCTGGCCTAATAGCTAAGGTCTTAGACTCGTACTCTGGCCTAATGGTTAAGGTCTTAACTCTTACTCTGGCCTAATAGCTAAGGTCTTAGACTTGTACTGTGGCCTAATGGTTAAGGTCTTAACTTTTACTCTGGCCTAATAGCGAAAGTTTTAACTCTTACTCTGGCCTAATAGCTAAGGTCTTAGCCTCGTACTCTGGCCTACTGGTTAAGGTCTTAACTCTTACTCTGGCCTACTGGTTATGGTCTTAACTCTTACTATGGCCTAATAGCTAAGGTCTTAGACTCGTACTCTGGCCTAATAGCTAAGGTCTTAGACTTGTACTCTGGCCTAATGGTTAAGGTCTTAACTCTTACTCTGGCCTACTGGTTAAGGTCTTAACTCTTACTCTGGCCTAATAGCTAAGGTCTTAGACTCGTACTCTGGCCTACTGGTTACGGTCTTAACTCTTACTCTGGCCTAATAGCTAAGGTCTTAACTCTTACTCTGGCCTAATAGCTAAGGTCTTAGACTCGTACTCTGACCTAATGGTTAAGGTATTAACTCTTACTCTGGCCTACTGGTTAAGGTCTTTACCCTTACTCTGGCATAATAGCTAAGGTCTTAGACTCGTACTCTGGCCTAATGGTTAAGGTCTTAACTCTTACTCTGGCCTAATAGCTAGGGTCTTAACTCTTACTCTGGCCTAATAGCTAAGGTCTTAGACTCGTACTCTGGCCTAATAGCTAAGGTCTTAGACTCGTACTCTGGCCTAATGGTTAAGGTCTTAGACTCGTACTCTGGCCTAATAGCTAAGGTCTTAGACTCGTGCTCTGGCCTAATGGTTAAGGTCTTAACTCTTACTCTGGCCTAATAGCTAAGGTCTTAGACTCATGCTCTGGCCTAATGGTTAAGGTCTTAACTTTTACTCTGGCCTAATAGCTAAGGTCTTAACTCTTACTCTGGCCTAATAGCTAAGGTCTTAGTTTCGTACTCTGGCCGAATAGCTAAGGTCTTAGACTCGTACTCTGGCCTAATGGTTAAGGTCTTAACTCTTACTCTGGCCTAATAGGTAAGGTCTTAGACTCGTACTGTGGCCTAATGGTTAAGGTCTCAACTTTTACTCTGGCCTATTAGCTAAGGTCTTAACTCATACTCTGGCCTTAATAGCTAAGGTCTTAGACTCGTACTCTGGCCTACTGGTTAAGGTCTTAACTCTTACTCTGGCCTACTGGTTAAGGTCTTAACTCTTACTCTGGCCTAATAGCTAAGGTCTTAGACTTGTACTCTGGCCTAATAGCTAAGGTCTTAGACTCGTACTCTGGCCTAATGGTTAAGGTCTTAACTCTTACACTGGCCTAATAGCTATGGTCTTAACTCTTACTCTGGCCTACTGGTTAAGGTCTTAACTCTAACTCTGGCCTACTGGTTAAGGTCTTAACTCTTACTATGGCCTAATAGCTAAGGTCTTAGACTCGTACTCTGGCCTAATAGCTAAGGTCTTAACTCCTACTCTGGCCTAATAGCTAACGTCTTAGACTCGAACTCTGGCCTACTGGTTAAGGTCTTAACTCTTACTCTGGCCTACTGGTTAAGGTCTTAACTCTTACCTTGGCCTAATAGCTAAGGTCTTAGACTTGTACTCTGGCCTAATGGTTAAGGTCTTAACTCTTACTCTGGCCTAATAGCTAAGGTCTTAACTCTTAATCTGGCCTACTGGTTAAGGTCTTAACTCTTACTCTGGCCTACTGGTTAAGGTCTTAACTCTTACTATGGCCTAATAGCTAAGGTCTTAGACTCGTACTCTGGCCTAATAGCTAAGGTCTTAACTCTTACTCTGGCCTAATAGCTAAGGTCTTAACTCTTAATCTGGCCTACTGGTTAAGGTCTTAACTCTTACTCTGGCCTACTGGTTAAGGTCTTAACTCTTACTATGGCCTAATAGCTAAGGTCTTAGACTCGTACTCTGGCCTAATAGCTAAGGTCTTAACTCTTACTCTGGACTAATAGCTAAGGTCTTAGACTCGTGCTCTGGCCTACTGGTTAAGGTCTTAACTCTTACTCTGGCCTACTGGTTATGGTCTTAACTCTTACTCTGGCCTAATAGCTAAGGTCTTAGTCTCGAACTCTGGCCTAATGGTTAAGTTCTTAACTCTTACTCTGGCCCACTGGTTAAGGTCTTAACTCTTACGCTGGCCTAATTGCTAAGGTCTTAACTCTTACTCTGGCCTAATAGCTATGGTCCTAGACTCGTACTCTGGCCTAATGGTTAAGGTCTTAACTCTTACTCTGGCCTACTGGTTAAGGTCTTAACTCTTACTCTGGCCTAACAGCTAAGGTCTTAGACTCGTACTCTGGCCTAATGGTTAAGGTCTCAACTCTTACTCTGGCCTAATAGCTAAGGTCTTAGACTAGTACTCTGGCCTAATGGTTAAGGTCTTAACTCTTACTCTGGCCGACTGGTTATGGTCTTAACTCTTACTCTGGCCTAATAGCTAAGGTCTTAGACTCGTGCTCTGGCCTAATAGCTAAGGTCTTAGACTCGTACACTGGCCTAATGGTTAAGGTCTTAACTCTTACTCTGGCCTAATAGCTAAGGTCTTAACTCTTACTCTGGCCTACTGGTTAATGTCTTACCTCTTACTCTGGCCTAATAGCTAAGGTCTTAGACTCGTACTCTGGCCTAATAGCTAAGGTCTTAACTCTTACTCTGGCCTAATAGCTAAGGTCTTAGACTCGTACTCTGGCCTACTGGTTAAGGTCTTAACTCTTACTCTGGCCTACTGGTTAAGGTCTTAACTCTTACTCTGGCCATAATAGCTAAGGTCTTAACTCTTACTCTGGCCTAATAGCTAAGGTCTTGGACTCGTACTCTGACCTAATGGTTAAGGTCTTAACTCTTACTCTGGCCTACTGGTTAAGGTCTTAACTCTTACTCTGGCCTAATAGCTAAGGTCTTACACTTGTACTATGGCCTAATGGTTAAGGTCTTGACTCTTACTCTGGCCTAATAGCTAAGGTCTTAACACTTACTCTGGCCTACTGGTTAAGGTCTTAACTCTTACTCTGCCCTAATAGCTAAGGTCTTAGACTCGTACTCTGGCCTAATAGCTAAGGTCTTAACTCTTACTCTTGCCTAATAGCTAAGGTCTTAGACTCGTACTCTGGCCTACTGGTTAAGGTCTTAACTCTTACTCTGGCCTACTGGTCAAGGTCTCAACTCTTACTCTGGCCTAATAGCTAAGGTCTTAACTCTTACTCTGGCCTAATAGCTAAGGTCTTAGACTCGTACTCTGGCCTAATGGTTAAGGTCTTAACTCTTACTCTGGCCTACTGGTTAAGGTCTTAACTCTTACTCTGGTCTAATAGCTAAGGTCTTAGACTCGTACTCTGGCCTAATGGTTAAGGTCCTAACTCTTACTCTGGCCTAATAGCTAAGGTCTTAGACTTGTACTCTGGCCTACTGGTTAAGGTCTTAACTCTTACTCTGGCCTACTGGTTAAGGTCTTAACTCTTACTCTGGCCTAATAGCTAACGTCTTAGACTCGTACTCTGGCCTAATGGTTAAGGTCTTACCTCTTACTCTGGCCTACTGGTTAAGGTCTTAACTGTTACTCTGGCCTAATAGCTAAGGTCTTAACTCTTACTCTGGCCTAATAGCTAAGGTCTTAGACTCGTACTCTGGCCTACTGGTTAAGGTCTTAACTCTTACTCTGGCCTAATAGCTAAGGTCTCAACTCTTACTCTGTCCTAATAGCTAAGGTCTTAACTCTTACTCTGGCCTAATAGCTAAGGTCTTAGACTCGTACTCTGGCCTAATGTTTAAGGTCTTAACTCTTACTCTGGCCTACTGGTTAAGGTCTTAACTCTTACTCTGGCCTAATAGCTGAGGTCTTAGACTCATACTCTGGCCTAATGGTTAAGGTCTTAACTCTTACTCTGGCCTACTGGTTAAGGTCTTAACTCTTACTCTGGCCTAATAGCTAAGGTCTTAACGCTTACTCTGGCCTAATAGCTAAGGTCTTAACTCTTACTCTGGCCTAATAGCTAAGGTCTTAGACTCGTACTCTGGCCTAATGGGTAAGGACTTAACTCTTACTCTGTCCTACTGGTTAAGGTCTTAACTCTTACTCTGGCCTAATAGCTAAGGTCTTAGCTTCGTACTCTGGCCTACTGGTTAAGGTCTTAACTCGTACTCTGGCCTAATGGTTAAGGTCTTAACGCTTACTCTGCTCTAATAGCTAAGGTCTTAGACTCGTACTCTGGCCTAATAGCTAAGGTCTTAGACTCGTACTCTGGCCTTCTGGTTAAGGTCTTAACTCTTACTTTGGCCTACTGGTTAAGGTCTTAACTCTTACTCTGGCCTAATAGCTGAGGTCTTAGACTCATACTCTGGCCTAATGGTTAAGGTCTTAACTCTTACTCTGGCCTACTGGTTAAGGTCTTCACACTTACTCTGGCCTAATAGCTAAGGTCTTAGACTTGTACTCTGGCCTACTGGTTAAGGTCTTAACTCTTACTCTGGCCTAATAGCTAAGGTATTAACTCTTACTCTGGCCTACTGGTTAAGGTCTTACCTCTTACTCTGGCTTAATAGCTAAGGTCTTAGACTCGTACTCTGGCCTAATAGCTAAGGTCTTAACTCTTACTCTGGCCTAATAGCTAAGGTCTTAGACTCGTACTCTGGCCTACTGGTTAAGGTCTTAACTCTTACTCTGGCCTACTGGTTAAGGTCTTAACTCTTACTCTGGCCTAATAGCTAAGGTCTTAACTCTTACTCTGGCCTAATAGCTAAGGTCTTGGACTCGTACTCTGACCTAATGGTTAAGGTCTTAACTCTTACTCTGGCCTACTGGTTAAGGTTTTAACTCTTACTCTGGCCTAATAGCTAAGGTCTTACACTCGTACTCTGGCCTAATGGTTAAGGTCTTAACTCTTACTCTGGCCTAATAGCTAAGGTCTTAACTCTTACTCTGCCCTAATAGCTAAGGTCTTAGACTCGTACTCTGGCCTAATAGCTAAGGTCTTAACTCTTACTCTTGCCTAATAGCTAAGGTCTTAGACTCGTACTCTGGCCTACTGGTTAAGGTCTTAACTCTTACTCTGGCCTACTGGTCAAGGTCTCAACTCTTACTCTGGCCTAATAGCTAAGGTCTTAACTCTTACTCTGGCCTAATAGCTAAGGTCTTAGACTCGTACTCTGGCCTAATGGTTAAGGTCTTAACTCTTACTCTGGCCTACTGGTTAAGGTCTTAACTCTTACTCTGGTCTAATAGCTAAGGTCTTAGACACGTACTCTGGCCTAATGGTTAAGGTCCTAACTATTACTCTGGCCTAATAGCTAAGGTCTTAGACTGTGGTAAATATTTCATTACCGGTACTATTTTTATGCGGTAAAGTCTAGTAAGAATAACTCAGTAAATATAAGAGGCAGAATCCGTGGTATTAGAGGTTCTAAAAAGGCTTTATTCCTATACAAAGGAATACAATTCGAATTGCAGGCTTCTCTTCCATCACCACGAAAGTTCAGGAAGGAAGGGCATACATTATTGACAGATAATCAGTTTTATAGGAATTGCATTACAGTAAAACAGATGCAGGAGGCGTAACAGCTGATAATACAGATAAAATGTGCATACGTAACTAATAGAGGCGGACATATAGGCGTAACTTAGTAAACGTCATTATACATGAGGTCACAAGTGGGTGGATCCATAAGAGAATCCTGCAATGTCAGCAGAAATATTTGACAGAGATGCGCGCGCAGCCGCATGACGTGTGATTGACGTGCAACTAGAGGGTGAAGGGGATTTGATATTTAGCTCTACATGGGGAGACAGAAGTCTGGGGGGTCATGTCAACCTAATCCCAAATCATATCTAATATCCTATGTTTAAAGAACTGTGTTATCCAAAAGGGAAGGTCTCTAGGATAGAATCTATTCTATACTGACTGTTAGTGCGTGTACAAGCGTCTAAGTGTCTGCATGAGATGCGAGGGGGTAGGAATATTCCATGGTAACGGGGCTATGAATTACTTGCATGAGGACAGCGAGGCCTGGCCCTTTGCACGGTAGCTGGAGGAATGTTTACCTAAACTACTAGACAGGAATGTATCGGATGAGGAGCGGAGCAGATAATCTTGAAGGTGAAATACAGTTTTTGGCAGGCAACAGGCTGGATCAGGCACCGTTAGCCGCGCAGGGAGTAGGACAAAGTTCATGGATACAGATGCAGGTTCAGACTGGAGCTTTCAGAGGCAGAAGGCAGGAAAAGGCTTGATGACAGAATTCTGGGCCTACTCGCCTGAATCTGTAAAATGTGGAAAGTAAACCACATAAAGTCGGTGGCCTTTCATACTTAGGAATGGAATATCCGACCCATTCATGGCGGATCTGAAAGAGTACATGTTGACGGTGGACGCACATGTATTTGCGTCTTCAAAACTGGAACTGGAGGGAACATACATGTACTTATAGCATGCACATGGAGCCGTTGGGGTCTACGATAGGGGACATAACTGATCACAAAATTCATATTTCCTCATTCCCTCCTTGTCCCCTACGGACCCTCAGGAGATATCGATCTTCATCAATCCATCGATCTGTTCATATAGCATCATTTGTTCTTCTTTCTTCTTCCGGGATCTTGAACGAAAACTTGGATGTGGGATACACGATGTGGCACACAGACCACAAATCGCTGGCCCACATTGTAGACATAAGCAGCAACTGAATAGTATGAGAAAGCCAATACCTAGGAAGGATAGGATTCTCCATCCCCAGGCTGACAACACGCTCCAAAACCAACCGGACCAAGTCCAGGTGCCTGGACTCTGGTGTATCTGGCTCATAATCTTATGAAGGCGAGTTATGGCTTTATATACTGACGGCGAATTTTCTGGTATGAAAACGCAGCAACTTGATCCGATGACCCTACAAGCTCCGCCCCTATCGGCCAGGATGACGTCAAGGACAAGACGATTTTGAAGCACAACAATCCGCATAGCAGACTGCTCTTCTGTTAAATTGCCCAAGGCTGAAGTAGTCTCGTTCACTACTGCTTCAAGGGTTCTGGTTAATCTACGTATCAGCTTACTATTAGTGACTGTACCTATATAGGGAAAGAAACCTTTATTGAAATCTGTGTATTGCTCCCATGCTGTTTCAGTGTAATCGACAATTGGGAGATCTCTCTGCTGTCTATTGTGTACTAAATGGGTATTTCTGTGATAATCAGGAGGGGCTAGAAAAACAGGTGGCAGAAGGAATGCTATGTAACAGGTACCATCCCAATCTAGAGGTAGACGTATATATGCGGTCTGGCCACATATGAAGTAGGAATGATGGGAAGCTCTAAATGTAGACTTGCCTTGATCACTGAATTTTATTACAGTGGTGCATTTACTATGGCCCATGTGTATGGAACCATTCTTTCTTACACATAATTCCCCTTTTACTGGGAATACTGACATGGCGGGCAAGATTGGTGTAGCTTCAGATTCAACGTTCAGGATCATGAGGTTAAGTGTAAAATTACCTAATCCATATACTTCATTTTCTAGATCAGTTCCTGTTCTTTTGGGAAGTCCCTCCTTGTTAGGGTAGCAGACTTTAAGCAAAACTAGGTTCAGGTTTCCCCATACCCAGTTGTCTTGATAAACTGCGGAATTTGAATCTAGGGAATTAATCAAGCTAAACCATGCTCCACAGGAGCCATTGTGTGTGAACGGATAGGGAAAGAGGGGCAAAACTCCCTTATAGTTCTGATAGGGAGGGAGTCGGCCACATATCCAACAATTTGTGGCATTGCTGGTCTGATGGGAATGATGTAACATACTAATGAATGTGTTGTTGCGCAGCGCAAATCTATAGGACAACTCATGCGGAGGTAATTCGCTAAAAGTATGTTCTGCAGTTACATTGTAAGCACGTTTAAGAATAGGGTAATACATGTGTAATAGTATGCTGGAAATGATGATCAGAAGACTTAGAAAAAACAAAATTAATAATGTTACTGTGCAGTGACTACGAAGTGATTTACAATACGCATGCTTTTTAAGCTGCATCTGTTGATTTCTTTCTCTATTCCGGTCTAGAGGATACATGTCAGAGACAAATTCAACCGATTCACCTTGGAGAGGACTTAAACAATCAAATTGTCTGACTTGCTAGACCTTAATTTTAGTTTATAAAGTTCAGTGTTTGTTGGTTCAACCAAGGGGAGCTTTGAGTCTGTCTGTGAGGGAATGCAGGGCTGAGCGTTCACACTAGATGGTAGTCCATAAAATTTCTTGATATGACTCGAGTGCAACCACCCTTTACGTCCCTCGATCTTCACGGCTGTCCTTGTGGTTAGTAGAACAAGCTTTGGCGACTTCCACCTAGGCTCCAGTTGGGTCTTCCGGTCGAAATTCCGGACCAGAACCAGGTCGCCCGGAACCACGTCATGGGGCTTCACCTCAGTATTATCGGGAAAAGCTGCAGCTACCTGTGAACGACAAGATTGTAGTGCAGACATCAAGGAAGCCAGGTAATCTGTCAGCATATTACAGTCAACATCAGTGATTTTGCGAGGTATAGGCGTCCCCCACATATTTGGTGGTCTACCGAAGATCACCTCGTACGGGGATAGCCCTGTTCGAGAATGTGCTACCATTCTCATGTAAAAGAGCGCAACTGGTAAGGCTACTATCCAATCGACACCTTTTTCTCTACATATTTTTGACAATCTAATTTTCAGAGTTTGATTATGGCGTTCCACGAGACCTGCTGCCTCGGGATGTCGGACACAGTGGAATTTCCATTGGTAGCCTAACAAAAGGGAAACGTGTTTCATCAGTTCGGAGGAGAACGGCTGGCCGTTATCTGAGTAGACAACACGTGGCAAACCATACCGTGGGAAGAATTCTCGAACTAACTGTTTGGCAGTAGTCGGGGCAGTGTAATCTGAAACCGGGTAGGCTTCTGTCCAACGGGAAAGAGCACAGACAACTACGAGAACATATTTGAATCCTCGACATCGTTCCATCTGGATATAATCCATCTGGAGGGCTTCAAAAGCATGATCGGGAGGTTGAAATCCACCCTGCTCTACGGGGATGCTTTTACCTGGATTGAACTGACAACATATCATACAGGTACGAACTTTTTGTTTAGCTGCTGCTCGCAAGTGTTTGTTGAACCAAATGTGTTGAATGCTGTCTAGCATAGCTTTTTCTCCTAGGTGCGCTGGACTATGTATTGTGTTAATGATGACTTGAACCATGGAGTCGGGAAGAAACCATATAGATTTTTCCTTCGTCATCCATCCTTGATCCGTTTGGATCCCTCCTAATTCAGTCCATTTCTTTATTTCTTCTGGTGTAGCATGTGTCTGTATGTCAATTACATCAAGGGCGGGATCCTTAACTGTCATGCAATGTGTTGGTGTCGGAACTATTGTCTTTGTCATGTTAGTTGTGTGAGTCTGATTCTGAGCAGTCTGTTTAGCTGCTCTGTCAGCTAGGTCATTACCCTGAGAAATGATATCGGTAACTTTTGTGTGGGCTTTGCATTTCATAATCGATATTGCAGTAGGTAGATGAATCGCGTCTAATAGGGCTTGAATGAGGGGTCCGTGTTGGATGTGGGCACCGTGAGAAGTTAAATAACCTCTCTCTCGCCACAGTACGCCGAAGTCATGGACGACTCCGAATGCATAACGTGAATCTGTGTATATGTTGACTTTCTTATTTTTGGCTTGAATACAGGCTTGTGTCAGAGTGATGAGCTCTGCTGCTTGAGCTGACAAAGTGTTAATACAATTTGTTTCAATGATTTCAGTGTCTGTTGTGACTGCGTAAGCGGCCACTAACTCTCCTGTACTTGTTCTCATACATGACCCATCTACATACAATGTCAAGTCTGGATCTGACAAAGGGATATCTGTCAAGTCTTGTCTGGGTTTCGTCGTGATAGTAATGACTTCGACACAATCATGTGCCAATGGATCTGTTCCGCCCACTGGTAACAGTGTGGCAGGATTCAACGTATTACAACGTCTGATTTCTATGTGTGGCTGAAACAATGTCAATTCGTAACCAGTGAGTCTCGCTATAGTCAAGTGTTGTGTTTGTGTGCGGTTCAAGAGAACCTCTACTGCGTGTGGTACTTGTACTGTCAATTGGTGTCCTAACACTATGGCATCGCTTTGTCTGATTGCTAAAGCTGTTGCTGCCACCGATTTCAGGCATGCAGGAAGAGCCTGAGCTAATGGATCTAATGTACTAGAGAAATAAGCACACGGTTTGTGTGATCCTGCTTGTTCCTGAGTGAGTACTGACAAGGCAGTACCTTCGCGTTCTGTAACAAAGAGTGTAAACTGTTTACTGTAACATGGTGTTGCTAAAACAGGTGCTTGGCATAAAGCTATCTTTAAGCTTTCAAAGGCATGTGTATGTTCTTGAGTCCAAGGGAGGACAGTCGATGTGGCTGCCTCCTGTGTTGTCAACTGGATGAGTGGTTTTGCTAGAAATGCATATTGAGGGATCCACTGCCTACAGTATGAAGTGAGGCCTATAAAAGCCCGCACCTCCTTTTGTGTCTTGGGTGGTGGCATGTTAGCGATTAACTGGATACGATCAGGTGTAAGCTGTCTTCCCTCCTTGGACAGCGAGTGCCCAAGGTAAACAACTCGCTGGACACAGAATTGCAGCTTAGAAGGGGACACCTTGTGCCCCTTGTCGGCCAGAAATTTCAAAACCGTCAGTGACGCTGTTTCACATTCAGGTTCGCTTCGGGCGGTGATCAGCAGATCATCGACATATTGAAGCAAGGCAGTGTTAACTGGCATGTGGATACTGTCAAGTTCTCATTTCAGTGCTTGGCTATAGATGCTGGGGCTTTCTGTAAATCCTTGAGGTGCGCGTGTGAATTTAAAACTTCGTCCATTTAAACTGAATCCGAACAGATATTGACTTTCCGGATCTATTGGGACGCTAAAGAAAGCATTCTTGAGATCAATTACAGTGAAGAACGTTGCTTCTGAGTCAATAGCTGTTAGTAATGAAGAGATATCTGGGACCACAGGGTATTGTGGTACAATACATTTATTTAATTCGCGCAGATCAATAACTAATCGATATACTGGTGGTGCTTTTGGATCCGTTCTTTTAAGAATCGGAATTATCGGGGAATTACATACATTGGAGTCAGTTTCCACAACCACTCCTTGTGCAATGAGCTCGTCAATGATTTGCAGCAAAGCCACAACAGCATCTGGTGGTAACTTGTATTGTCGCATTCGTGGTAGTACTACTCCTGTTTTCAGTGTGACTCGATATGGTGTAATGTTCATGCAACCAACATCAGTGGGGCCTTGTGCCCATAAATGTGTAGGTAAATTCTGCAGCCGGTGATCCATGTCTCTTGACACGTAGTGACCTTTAAAGTCACGTAGAAATAGTCGTACGCCTTCCGGAGAACAACATATAATGGCTCCTAGAGCTTTCAATGTTTTTATACCTAACAAGTTTTCTGGACATGATTTAGTAAGCAATAAATCTGTAGTACGTGTCAATGGACCAACCGTGAGTGGAAGAGGTTGTGTTACGTCATTAATTATAGGTTTTCCTGAGAATCCAAGGGAAATATTTTGTGAGCCTGAGAGGGGTGCCCCTGGAACTTCACTGCGTTGTATAGTTGTTCTGCTTGCCCCTGTATCAAGTAAAAACTTTCTGTCTTCCCCTAATAGTTCACTATGTACATAAGGTCCCTCTTGGTCTACAGGAACCTCAATAAGGGGTAAGCCAACTTCCCTCTCTAGGCTATTTCATGTATATCGTTGATATTCGGGATAATCTGCTTGTGCATACTGATACATCTGTTGTGTGGTTGCTTGTGTGGCAGCAATAGGCTGCGCTTGTGGTGGTGCTACGGTCTGTTGTGGAGCTGCCTGTTGCGGAGCTAGTTGTTGTTGATTCTGATCCTGTCTAGGAGGACGTGGTCTTTCCTGGGTTCTACCTGTGGCAATATTATGTTTCAGGACTGGACAATCGTGTATATAATGACCTTGTTGTTTACAATAGTTGCATGTCCCTTTCGTTGGACCTGCGGAATCACCCTTTTGATGACCATCAGCTGGAACTGACTGAGCAACAAGCATTTTCATTTTTGTATCTTTCATACGTCTTTGTTCGTGTTCTTGTTCTTCTCTAATTCTATTGTGGTGATATTGTAACATCTGTAACATCTGTGACGGGGTATTACCTTGCCAGGTACTTTCGAATTTCAATACTCTATTCTTGACTTGTGGTAGGGAATTTTCAACTAATTTTGTCACAAACAGATGAGGATATGATTCGCTACTTGCTTTTATGCCACTATTTATACCAAAACATTTTTCAAATCGGGAATAGAAATCACTAGTGTCTTCATCTTGCTTTTGTTTACAGGCTGAGATTGCACCCCAGTCTTCCTTTTTCGTAGTTAATAAACGTGGCAGTACCTGCACTAGTAATCCTGGTAGTGCTGTAGTCTTTTCCCCAAGCCCTGCTCCTGCAGCTCGGGCCCTTTCTTCGTTTTCTAATGCTGTCCAATCTATCTTTTGGTCTCCCACCTCCCATTCCTTTTCTTTGAGTTTCTCGTAAACACCGGCGGGTAATAGGGCTTTTAATATTTTCATAATGTCGGGGTAGGTATACTCTCCCATGAGTAACATGTCTTTTATCTCACGGTGGAAACCTGCTGGATCCTTGTCATGGCTGGGTACTACTTTCTACATTTCTAATAATTCAATTTTAGTTATAGGCGTGTACACAAACACGCGTGTAAAGTTATTACCTTCACCTCTGATTGGGTGTACTTCGCGTAACGGATTCTGTCTATCTATGTGATACATTTTTCTTCCCATAATGGGAACTGGAACGTGTTCTGGGCATACGAAAGCTATATACTGGTTTCGAAATTCTAGAATTTCATTAATTAAATCAATACCTGACCCTCTCCATTTATTCGTGAGTAGTTCTGTCAATATGTCAGGTAAGGGTCCTGGATCGGAGTGTTGGCTTTTATATAATATAATGAGGTGTTGAATCATGTATATACTCGCTAAACGCTGTTCGTAGGGGTCAAGATTCAGAAACGTGTGTGCTAGTGCATCATCATTGTATTCGCTGGGACTATCAGCCCATTGTACTGCCGACCTGGCTAATTCTTGTTCGTCCATGGAATCGAGCATATGGTACCCCCTTCGATCTCGGAGTAATTTATCAGCGGCTTGGAATCGGTGTTCGGGGGACCTTGTATTCAACATAGGAGTTTGCAAATGTCGATTATATTCTGGACGTATCGGACGTATCGGGTCATTAAAACCTCTGGTATTATTATGGGGCTTCCTCTACCTACATAAGCTATCGTATCTAATTGTTCTGATTCTTGCTCCTCCTCTTCCTCTGATTCAACTCTGTCTGCTTCTCGTCTTTCTTTATGTATTCGTTCTACTTCCTTGCGGATCTTTCGATACATGGCGATTATACACGCCTGCCTATCATGTTTCTCTTCTGATATGTTCTGACCCCATTTGGCAAGTTTTTGCATGGTATCATGATCTGCCCCAGGCCTGTCTTGGTTCCTAATCACGCAATTTATGAAAAAGCGTAGTAATTGTCTTTGTACATCCACTTTCTGGTATTCCATGGCTTCGTTAATACTTTCTGGACCTCGTCCTGTTTGGACAAAGCGATATATATTGTCTAGGTGTTCAACCATTCCTGGTATCGTCATTAAATACAATGTAGCTCGTCGTATACGTAGTGATGATATGAGCAATTTGTCCTGTCTACCTGGCACTGGATCGTATCTACAATCCACAAGCTGTTCTTTAAACATGTTGGATGTCGCTAGTTGGGGTGTACGTTGGAGTGCTAAATCTCTAAGGGTCTGTTTATTTCGCGGCGGGGTGGCAAACATGTCTGTCGTACCTCCTGTAGCACCATCTGAGGTGCTGGGCAAGAAAGGATTCGTTGGACGTAGGATAGAGATTGTAGATGCGGGAAAAACTGTAGAAACGGACGGACCTGTGGGAACTTGTGTAGGAGTTTGTAGTTGCGGGGATACAGACGGATGCTCTTGGTGTTGAACACCATCGGCAAGCGGGGTGTGTGGTATGGCATTAGCATACTCGGGAGCTACGTCATCTAAATAGGAGGAAAGGAAAACGTCCTTTGCTGTTTTGGGATGTGTTTTGGGATGTGCTTTTATCGGGAGCAATGGAGGAGTTAAGTCTTTTGGTATTTCCGGGGTAGCCTTAGGTAACCCTTCGGTCAGAAGAGGATACATACCATTCATAAGAGTGTTTCTTTGTCTATCTACTTGTTCTGATTTTACTCGGGTACCTTCCTCAATTAATAGATTTTCTCGGGTTTTATTTGAATTCTCTCTACCTTTCTCTTCCTGTCTGAGCGCTTTTTCTGTACGTCTATATGATTCTTTACGCCATAATTCAATGGCATCTTTCTGTGACTGTCTGGCTTTCTTTTTCCATAATTCTTCTTCTACTCTCATGATGCAATCTGCATCCCAGGTCCCCGCTGCGGGCCATCTCTGATTTTCTGGCAAATCCTTGGTGTAGTCCACCCATAAATCAAGAAATAATACGGCATCTAGGCCATGCTTATGATACATAAAGTACCCTGGAGTGTCCCTAGGTGGAATGGGAACAGCTTCTTCGAGTACCCCTTTTCTGGTTTTGATCTGTCTTAATTTCGAAAAGAGCGGCATTTTTAGACGGTTACTAGAACACACTTATACAATAAACACAATAATGAACAGTCATTCAAACCACAATATATATAAAACGTATTAAAACATTTAACACTTAACAGTTTTACGAACGATGATAACTAATAGAAAACTAGTTACTGACATAATACTGACACTAGATAATACTTATTTATATGCAAGACATACTATATATACTGCTAAACAGTACAGATACACTGCTGAAACAGTGCAGACCGGATTTGTGTACCCAAACCCGTCTTGACCGGCACAGACTATGTGCACGTTAAATGCCTCCCCGGTAATGGTACTCACCGGGTAGCTCGGAACGGAAGGCCTCGGAACGGAACTGAAACTGGACCGGACTGGACTGGACTCGACTGGACTCGGAACTTCGGAACCTGGTGGGCCTCTGTATACCTCGGATCTTGCTCTCTCAGCTAGGCTCTGGTCGGGATACTTCGCACTTCTCACCGCCTCGTCTGGGTGTTGATCGCAGCCTCAGTCGCCCCCGCTTGGCCGGAGGGAGATACAGGAAATCCTGCAGGTACGCGTTTTTGTCCGTTCAGCTGTGGCAGGAGACCGGGCCTGCAACGCACCTCCGGCGCGTGAGATGAGAAAGTGTCCCTGTTCGGGCGCCAATTTATGTGGTAAATATTTCATTACCGGTACTATTTTTATGCGGTAAAGTCTAGTAAGAATAACTCAGTAAATATAAGAGGCAGAATCCGTGGTATTAGAGGTTCTAAAAAGGCTTTATTCCTATACAAAGGAATACAATTCGAATTGCAGGCTTCTATTCCATCACCACGAAAGTTCAGGAAGGAAGGGCATACATTATTGACAGATAATCAGTTTTATAGGAATTGCATTACAGTAAAACAGATGCAGGAGGCGTAACAGCTGATAATACAGATAAAATGTGCATACGTAACTAATAGAGGCGGACATATAGGCGTAACTTAGTAAACGTCATTATACATGAGGTCACAAGTGGGTGGATCCATAAGAGAATCCTGCAATGTCAGCAGAAATATTTGACAGAGATGCGCGCGCAGCCGCATGACGTGTGATTGACGTGCAACTAGAGGGTGAAGGGGATTTGATATTTAGCTCTACATGGGGAGACAGAAGTCTGGGGGGTCATGTCAACCTAATCCCAAATCATATCTAATATCCTATGTTTAAAGAACTGTGTTATCCAAAAGGGAAGGTCTCTAGGATAGAATCTATTCTATACTGACTGTTAGTGCGTGTACAAGCGTCTAAGTGTCTGCATGAGATGCGAGGGGGTAGGAATATTCCATGGTAACGGGGCTATGAATTACTTGCATGAGGACAGCGAGGCCTGGCCCTTTGCACGGTAGCTGGAGGAATGTTTACCTAAACTACTAGACAGGAATGTATCGGATGAGGAGCGGAGCAGATAATCTTGAAGGTGAAATACAGTTTTTGGCAGGCAACAGGCTGGATCAGGCACCGTTAGCCGCGCAGGGAGTAGGACAAAGTTCATGGATACAGATGCAGGTTCAGACTGGAGCTTTCAGAGGCAGAAGGCAGGAAAAGGCTTGATGACAGAATTCTGGGCCTACTCGCCTGAATTTGTAAAATGTGGAAAGTAAACCACATAAAGTCGGTGGCCTTTCATACTTAGGAATGGAATATCCGACCCATTCATGGCGGATCTGAAAGAGTACATGTTGACGGTGGACGCACATGTATTTGCGTCTTCAAAACTGGAACTGGAGGGAACATACATGTACTTATAGCATGCACATGGAGCCGTTGGGGTCTACGATAGGGGACATAACTGATCACAAAATTCATATTTCCTCAAGACTTGTACTCTGGCCTACTGGTTAAGGTCTTAACTCTTACTCTGGCCTACTGGTTAAGGTCTTAACTCTTACTCTGGCCTAATAGCTAAGGTCTTAGACTCGTACTCTGGCCTAATGGTTAAGGTCTTAACTCTTAATCTGGCCTAGTAGCTAAGGTCTTAGACTCGTACTATGGCCTACAGGTTAAGGTCTTCACTCTTACTCTGGCCTACTGGTTAAGGTCTTAACTCTTACTCTGGCCTAATAGCTAAGGTCTTAGAATCGTACTCTGGCCTAGTAGCTAAGGTCTTAGACTCGTACTCTGGCCTAATAGCTAAGGTCTTAGACTTGTACTCTGGCCTAATGGTTAAGGTCTTACCTCTTACTCTGGCCTACTGGTTAAGGTCTTAACTGTTACTCTGGCCTAATAGCTAAGGTCTTAACTCTTACTCTGGCCTAATAGCTAAGGTCTTAGACTCGTACTCTGGCCTACTGGTTAAGGTCTTAACTCTTACTCTGGCCTAATAGCTAAGGTCTCAACTCTTACTCTGTCTTAATAGCTAAGGTCTTAACTCTTACTCTGGCCTAATAGCTAAGGTCTTAGACTCGTACTCTGGCCTAATGGTTAAGGTCTTAACTCTTACTCTGGCCTACTGGTTAAGGTCTTAACTCTTACTCTGGCCTAATAGCTAAGGTCTTAGACTGGTACTCTGGCCTAATGGTTAAGGTCTTAACTCTTACTCTGATCTAATAGCTAAGGTCTTAGACTCGTACTCTGGCCTACTGGTTAAGGTCTTAACTCTTACTTTGGCCTACTGGTTAAGGTCTTAACTCTTACGCTGGCCTAATAGCTGAGGTCTTAGACTCATACTCTGGCCTAATGGTTAAGGTCTTAACTCTTACTCTGGCCTACTTGTTAAGGTCTTAACTCTTACTCTGGCCTAATAGCTAAGGTCTTAACGCTTACTCTGGCCTAATAGCTAAGGTCTTAACTCTTACTCTGGCCTAATAGCTAAGGTCTTAGACTCGTACTCTGGCCTAATGGGTAAGGTCTTAACTCTTACTCTGGCCTACTGGTTAAGGTCTTAACTCTTACTCTGGCCTAATAGCTAAGGTCTTAGCTTCGTACTCTGGCCTACTGGTTAAGGTCTTAACTCGTACTCTGGCCTAATGGTTAAGGTCTTAACGCTTACTCTGCTCTATTAGCTAAGGTCTTAGACTCGTACTCTGGCCTAATAGCTAAGGTCTTAGACTCGTACTCTGGCCTAATGGTTAAGGTCTTAACTCTTACTCTGGCCTAATAGCTAAGGTCTTAGACTCGTACTGTGGCCTAATGGTTAAGGTCTTAAGTTTTACTCTGGCCTAATAGCTAAGGTTTTAACTCTTACTCTGGCTTAATAGCTAAGGTCTTAGCCTCGTACTCTGGCCTACTGGTTAAGGTCTTAACACTTACTCTGGCCTACTGGTTAAGATCTTAACTCTTACTCTGGCCTAATAGCTAAGGTCTTAGACTCGTACTCTGGCCTAATGGTTAAGGTCTTAACTCTTACTCTGGCCTAATAGCTAAGGTCTTATACTCATACTGTGGCCTAATGGTTAAGGTCTTAGCCTCGTACTCTGGCCTACTGGTTAAGGTCTTAACACTTACTCTGGCCTACTGGTTAAGATCTTAACTCTTACTCTGGCCTAATAGCTAAGGTCTTAGACTCGTACTCTGGCCTAATAGCTAAGGTCTTAGACTCGTATTCTGGCCTAATGGTTAAGGTCTTAACTCCTACTCTGGCCTAATAGCTAAGGTCTTATACTCATACTCTGGCCTAATGGTTAAGGTCTTAACTTTTACTCTGGCCCAATAGCTAAGGTCTTAACTCTTACACTGGACTAATAGCTAAGGTGTTAGACTCGTACTCTGGCCTATTGGTTAAGGTCTTAACTCTTACTCTGGCCTACTGGTTAAGGTCTTAACTCTTACTCTGGCCTAATAGCTAAGGTCTTAGACTCGTACTCTGGCCTAATAGCTATGGTCTTAGACTCGTACTCTGGTCTAATGGTTAAGCTTTTAACTCCTACTCTGGTCTAATAGCTAAGGTTTTAACTCTTACTCTGGCCTAATAGCTAAGGTCTTAGACTCGTACTCTGGCCTAATAGCTATGGTCTTAGACTCGTACTCTGGTCTAATGGTTAAGCTTTTAACTCCTACTCTGGTCTAATAGCTAAGGTTTTAACTCTTACTCTGGCCTAATAGCTAAGGTCTTAGACTCGTACTCTGGCCTAATAGCTAAGGTCCTAGACTCGTACTCTGGCCTAATGGTTAAGTTCTTAACTCTTACTCTGGCCTAATAGCTAAGGCCTTAGACTCGTACTCTGGCCTAATGGTTAACGTCTTAAGTTTTACTCTGGCCTAATAGCTAAGGTCTTAACTCTTACTCTGGCCTAATAGCTAAGGTCTTAGCCTCGTACTCTGGCCTACTGGTTAAGGTCTTAACTCGTACTCTGGCCTAATGGTTAAGGTCTTAACGCTTACCCTGCTCTAATAGCTAAGGTCTAAGACTCGTACTCTGGCCTAATAGCTAAGGTCTTAGACTTGTACTCTACCCTAATGGTTAAGGTCTTAACTCTTACTCTGGCCTAATAGCTAAGGTCTTAGACTCGTACTCTGGCCTAATGGTTAAGGTCTTAACTTTTACTCTGGCCTAATATATAAGGTCTTAACTCTTACACTGGGCTAATAGCTAAGGTCTTAGACTCGTACTCTGGCCTACTGGTTACGGTCTTAACTCTTACTCTGGCCTAATAGCTAAGGTCTTAACTCTTACTCTGGCCTAATAGCTAAGGTCTTAGACTCGTACTCTGACCTAATGGTTAAGGTATTAACTCTTACTCTGGCCTACTGGTTAAGGTCTTTACCCTTACTCTGGCATAATAGCTAAGGTCTTAGACTCGTACTCTGGCCTATTGGTTAAGGTCTTAACACTTACTCTGGCCTAATAGCTAGGGTCTTAACTCTTACTCTGGCCTAATAGCTAAGGTCTTAGACTCGTACTCTGGCCTAATAGCTAAGGTCTTAGACTCGTACTCTGGCCTAATGGTTAAGGTCTTAGACTCGTACTCTGGCCTAATAGCTAAGGTCTTAGACTCGTGCTCTGGCCTAATGGTTAAGGTCTTAACTTTTACTCTGGCTTAATAGCTAAGGTCTTAACTCTTACTCTGGCCTAATAGCTAAGGTCTTAGCCTCGTACTCTGGCCTACTGGTTAAGGTCTTAACTCGTACTCTGGCCTAATGGTTAAGGTCTTAACGCTTACTCTGGCCTAATAGCTAAGGTCTTAGACTCGTACTCTGGCCGAATGGCCTAATGGTTAAGGTCTTAACTCTTACTCTGGCCTAATAGGTAAGGTCTTAGACTCGTACTGTGGCCTAATGGTTAAGGTCTCAACTTTTACTCTGGCCTATTAGCTAAGGTCTTAACTCATACTCTGGCCTTAATAGCTAAGGTCTTAGACTCGTACTCTGGCCTACTGGTTAAGGTCTTAACTCTTACTCTGGCCTACTGGTTAAGGTCTTAACTCTTACTCTGGCCTAATAGCTAAGGTCTTAGACTCGTACTCTGGCCTAATAGCTAAGGTCTTAGACTCGTACTCTGGCCTAATGGTTAAGGTCTTAACTCTTACACTGGCCTAATAGCTATGGTCTTAACTCTTACTCTGGCCTACTGGTTAAGGTCTTAACTCTTACTCTGGCCTACTGGTTAAGGTCTTAACTCTTACTATGGCCTAATAGCTAAGGTCTTAGACTCGTACTCTGGCATAATAGCTAAGGTCTTAACTCTTACTCTGGCCTAATAGCTAACGTCTTAGACTCGAACTCTGGCCTACTGGTTAAGGTCTTAACTCTTACTCTGGCCTACTGGTTAAGGTCTTAACTCTTACCTTGGCCTAATAGCTAAGGTCTTAGACTTGTACTCTGGCCTAATGGTTTAGGTCTTAACTCTTACTCTGGCCTAATAGCTAAGGTCTTAACTCTTAATCTGGCCTACTGGTTAAGGTCTTAACTCTTACTCTGGCTGTGAGAAGTTGGCCTGGCATATGCTGTTCCTAGTTATAGGGACACCTTGCACCAGTCCAATTCGACTCTTATTGATGATAGGTTTAATACAACCTTTAAAGAAAGCTATCCTAGTGGTAGCTGTGGAGAGCAGCCTTCAGGCTAAGTCTTGAAGGAGTGTTAAGCTTATTGTTTTACCATAATAACCTCTTGAATATCCAAATGAAAGAGTAGCCCACACAGGTATATATATAAAATATATGTATTTATTCTAGACAGAATCCCACAGTCACTTTATGTGGCTAGTGGCAAAGTTACACTTCAAACAAGCATTTATGAACACAATAAATAGCACAGAAATCAATGGGCCCCAGGGGGGGATCAAACCATATACTAAAATAGTGGTATAAGAACCACGACAATTCTACAGGCAATGCCTAGGGCATTCAGGATCGCTTGCCCCTTCAGAATCCACCCACAGTTAAGAGGAAGGGGACCCACGGGAGGCATGTGCAGTGCGAGAAGCTGCTATCGGGATCGCAATGTTAGCCTATGGAGAATGTCGCGGTTGAATAATTAAGGTTTAAGGACACTTCTAACAACAGTACAAAGTTAAGGCTTGAGACTTAAGGCTTTGGAGAGCCCACCACCACGGGAGTACCGAAGTACCACTGTTACCTGCCCCAGGGAAGCCGGGTGCATAGGTCGATTCTGGTGTCGGGACGCGGGCTGATTTTCTATGGAAAAGTAGTCCAAACTGCTGCTAGCTGGAAGCGTCGTTGAAGTCGTGAAGATTAAAGTTGAAGAGAAGATAAAGGTGAACCTGAAAGCAGAGGGGACAGAGTCTGGGTCACAGCAAAGTGACCAGGGAGCTCACAGCAAGGAGCTCGTGGAAGTCGGGTGCTTCAGGTGTAGAAGGTACAGCTGGGCTCTGCAGTCACGGGCTCCGGGAGGCTTCAAGGAAGGCCAGCTTCTGGAGGGCGACTGTCCCACGTCGGCTGAGGGTTGCTGCGGTGTTAGTGTCCCGATTGGATCCACTAAGCATTGGCAACCGCAACCCACGCAAGATGAACAAAGCAGCTGCTGGTGCAGACCCACGAGGTCTGAGGGTGCTCTCCTTTGCAGGGAGCATAGAGCAGGCCTGGAGCAACCAGGGGAACTCTTGGAAAGATAGGTTTTCCTCCGTCAGGGCCCACAAGTTGAGAGACAAGGGACCGCGGAGGGCAGCAAAATGGAGTGCGTAAAAGGGCTCCCACGGTCCACCAGAGTGGACTAGGGGGCTGAGCTTTGGCACGGATGCTGCTTGAAGTTTGGCTCAGAAATGGGCCAAAGCACAACTTCCCCACTGGTCGGGGTCGTGTGCTATGCAAGACGTGGCCGGGGTCTCGGGGTATGCAGGGATCTCGGCACCCACGTGGTCCACGGTGCTCAGGCTTGCTGGGCACGCTCACACGACTCTGGGATGCACTGGAGACCCACCTCAAGGTTGATGGAAGGCGTCAAAGTTCATGAGAGCAGCGAAGTTCCAACCGGGTATCTTGCAGTCTTTTAGGTGCCTGCCAAGCAGGGGGATAACTGCTTTATCCCAAGGGAGATTTCTTCAGTCAGCTGGGCAGCAGCTCGTCGAAGGTCAGTTCTGTGAAGTCCTGTACGAATCTAAGGCTCTAGGGCAAAGTTATTCCCATATATCCCCAAGATTAGGGGATGGTCCAAAATAGAGCCTACCAATCAGAGTAGAGGCGGGAAAGGGTGGCTACACCCACTCCCCTTTGTGTGTTTCCCACCTGGGCGAGGGGCAGGATGCCCCTGAACCGGTTCAAGGCGGTGTATGCAGAATTGGGGCTCTGCAGCTGCCTACGTGCAACTCTGAAAGGACATTTGGTGCACCCACCCTGTTCCAATCCACATATCCTGTCTGGGGAGGTGCTGGCACCTCCCTGCCACAGGAGCCCTATTGTCCAGATGGCGAGGCTGGGGTTTTCCCCAGCAACAGCCAGCCAGAGTCGTGTAGGTGGCGGACAGTAGCCATTTTGTGGTACATGTGCACTTTTAAATTGGTGTCTAAATTCTACCGCTTTTCCCATATCACCCTCCTAGCAAGGGGGAATCGTGCCCCCATGCCCATGGCTGGACTGGGGGTATGATTCCTTCATGTTTGACACCAAACACGATATGGTTCTGTGTAGCCATTCCCAAGTTACAGCGATGACGCAATAACTTATAATGCGGTTAAGAGTATATGGTATGGCTACACTACAAACAACCCAGTAACGATTTTACGAAGGTTGCAGAGAGGTCCTACTCACGTAGGGGTCCCCCCTCACACATACCTCAGCACCCAGCCCTGTAGGATTACCAGGGCCTGCCATAGGGGTGACCTATGAGAGTATATGTGTTGTAATGGTATGGGACATAGGGTACCTACATCCCTGTAAGGGGTGCTAGCACCACCTTACCCAGACTACAGTAGTGGCCTGGTGGTGTCAGTTTGGGTGGCTGTCCCAGGGTGGCACAATAAGTGCTGCAGCCCTGATAGGCCTACTGGGGGACCCATGCCCTGTGTACCTAGGGTACCATCTACAAGGGACTGGTAGGGCATGCCCAGCATCCAATTGGTTGGTACCTAGGGTACTCACATAGTTTACCAGAGGAAGCAGATAGGCTGGGGTCCTGGATAGCAGGGCCACAGCCTGGCTAAAGTCATAAAAACAGTCAAAACATCAGCAAAAAGTTGGGGGCAACTATGCAGTCGATGCCACTCTCCTACACTGGCCTACTGGTTAAGGTCTTAACTCTTACTATGGCCTAATAGCTAAGGTCTTAGACTCGTACTCTGGCCTAATAGCTAAGGTCTTAACTCTTACTCTGGACTAATAGCTAAGGTCTTAGACTCGTGCTCTGGCCTACTGGTTAAGGTCTTAACTCTTACTCTGGCCTAATAGCTAAGGTCTTAGACTCGTACTCTGGCCTAATGGTTAAGGTCTTAACTCTTACTCTGGCCTACTGGTTAAGGTCTTAACTCTTACTCTGGTCTAATAGCTAAGGTCTTAGACTCGTACTCTGGCCTAATGGTTAAGGTCCTAACTCTTACTCTGGCCTACTTGTTAAGGTCTTAACTCTTACTCTGGCCTAATAGCTAAGGTCTTAACGCTTACTCTGGCCTAATAGCTAAGGTCTTAACTCTTACTCTGGCCTAATAGCTAAGGTCTTAGACTCGTACTCTGGCCTAATGGGTAAGGTCTTAACTCTTACTCTGGCCTACTGGTTAAGGTCTTAACTCTTACTCTGGCCTAATAGCTAAGGTCTTAGCTTCGTACTCTGGCCTACTGGTTAAGGTCTTAACTCGTACTCTGGCCTAATGGTTAAGGTCTTAACGCTTACTCTGCTCTATTAGCTAAGGTCTTAGACTCGTACTCTGGCCTAATAGCTAAGGTCTTAGACTCGTACTCTGGCCTAATGGTTAAGGTCTTAACTCTTACTCTGGCCTAATAGCTAAGGTCTTAGACTCGTACTGTGGCCTAATGGTTAAGGTCTTAAGTTTTACTCTGGCCTAATAGCTAAGGTTTTAACTCTTACTCTGGCTTAATAGCTAAGGTCTTAGCCTCGTACTCTGGCCTACTGGTTAAGGTCTTAACACTTACTCTGGCCTACTGGTTAAGATCTTAACTCTTACTCTGGCCTAATAGCTA
The DNA here is from genome assembly GCF_964204655.1 of Triturus cristatus. Classification (NCBI taxonomy): domain Eukaryota; kingdom Metazoa; phylum Chordata; class Amphibia; order Caudata; family Salamandridae; genus Triturus; species Triturus cristatus. The sequence goes on along the minus strand of NC_140591.1, from coordinate 895,204,794 downwards.
AGGTCTTAGACTCGTACTCTGGCCTAATAGCTAAGGTCTTAGACTCGTATTCTGGCCTAATGGTTAAGGTCTTAACTCCTACTCTGGCCTAATAGCTAAGGTCTTATACTCATACTCTGGCCTAATGGTTAAGGTCTTAACTTTTACTCTGGCCTAATAGCTAAGGTCTTAACTCTTACACTGGACTAATAGCTAAGGTGTTAGACTCGTACTCTGGCCTATTGGTTAAGGTCTTAACTCTTACTCTGGCCTACTGGTTAAGGTCTTAACTCTTACTCTGGCCTAATAGCTAAGGTCTTAGACTCGTACTCTGGCCTAATAGCTATGGTCTTAGACTCGTACTCTGGTCTAATGGTTAAGAATTAACTCCTACTCTGGCCTAATAGCTAAGGTTTTAACTCTTACTCTGGCCTAATAGCTAAGGTCTTAGACTCGTACTCTGGCCTAATAGCTAAGGTCCTAGACTCGTACTCTGGCCTAATGGTTAAGTTCTTAACTCTTACTCTGGCCTAATAGCTAAGGCCTTAGACTCGTACTCTGGCCTAATGGTTAACGTCTTAAGTTTTACTCTGGCCTAATAGCTAAGGTCTTAACTCTTACTCTGGCCTAATAGCTAAGGTCTTAGCCTCGTACTCTGGCCTACTGGTTAAGGTCTTAACTCGTACTCTGGCCTAATGGTTAAGGTCTTAACGCTTACCCTGCTCTAATAGCTAAGGTCTTAGAATCGTACTCTGGCCTAATAGCTAAGGTCTTAGACTTGTACTCTACCCTAATGGTTAAGGTCTTAACACTTACTCTGGCCTAATAGCTAAGGTCTTAGACTTGTACTGTGGCCTAATGGTTAAGGTCTTAACTTTTACTCTGGCCTAATAGCTAAGGTTTTAACTCTTACTCTGGCCTAATAGCTAAGGTCTTAGCCTCGTTCTCTGGCCTACTGGTAAAGGTCTTAACTCTTACTCTGGCCTACTGGTTAAGGTCTTAACTCTTACTCTGGCCTAATAGCTAAGGTCTTAACTCTTACTCTGGCCTAATAGTTAAGGTCTCAACTCTTACTCTGTCCTAATAGCTAAGGTCTTAACTCTTACTCTGGCCTAATAGCTAAGGTCTTAGACTCGTACTCTGGCCTAATGGTTAAGGTCTTAACTCTTACTCTGGCCTAATAGCTAAGGTCTTAGACTTGTACTGTGGCCTAATGGTTAAGGTCTTAACATTTACTCTGGCCTAATAGCTAAGGTCTTAACTCCTACTCTGGCCTAATAGCTAAGGTCTTAGACTCGTACTCTGGCCTAATGGTTAAGGTCTTAACTTTTACTCTGGCCTAATATATAAGGTCTTAACTCTTACACTGGGCTAATAGCTAAGGTCTTAGACTCGTACTCTGGCCTACTGGTTACGGTCTTAACTCTTACTCTGGCCTAATAGCTAAGGTCTTAACTCTTACTCTGGCCTAATAGCTAAGGTCTTAGACTCGTACTCTGGCCTAATAGCTAAGGTCTTAGACTCGTACTCTGGCCTAATGGTTAAGGTCTTAGACTCGTACTCTGGCCTAATAGCTAAGGTCTTAGACTCGTGCTCTGGCCTAATGGTTAAGGTCTTAACTTTTACTCTGGCTTAATAGCTAAGGTCTTAACTCTTACTCTGGCCTAATAGCTAAGGTCTTAGCCTCGTACTCTGGCCTACTGGTTAAGGTCTTAACTCGTACTCTGGCCTAATGGTTAAGGTCTTAACGCTTACTCTGGCCTAATAGCTAAGGTCTTCGACTCGTACTCTGGCCGAATAGCTAAGGTCTTAGACTCGTACTCTGGCCTAATGGTTAAGGTCTTAACTCTTACTCTGGCCTAATAGGTAAGGTCTTAGACTCGTACTGTGGCCTAATGGTTAAGGTCTCAACTTTTACTCTGGCCTATTAGCTAAGGTCTTAACTCATACTCTGGCCTTAATAGCTAAGGTCTTAGACTCGTACTCTGGCCTACTGGTTAAGGTCTTAACTCTTACTCTGGCCTACTGGTTAAGGTCTTAACTCTTACTCTGGCCTAATAGCTAAGGTCTTAGACTCGTACTCTGGCCTAATAGCTAAGGTCTTAGACTCGTACTCTGGCCTAATGGTTAAGGTCTTAACTCTTACACTGGCCTAATAGCTATGGTCTTAACTCTTACTCTGGCCTACTGGTTAAGGTCTTAACTCTTACTCTGGCCTACTGGTTAAGGTCTTAACTCTTACTATGGCCTAATAGCTAAGGTCTTAGACTCGTACTCTGGCATAATAGCTAAGGTCTTAACTCTTACTCTGGCCTAATAGCTAACGTCTTAGACTCGAACTCTGGCCTACTGGTTAAGGTATTAACTCTTACTCTGGCCTACTGGTTAAGGTCTTTACCCTTGCTCTGGCCTAATAGCTAAGGTCTTAGACTCGTACTCTGGCCTAATAGCTAAGGTCTTAGACTCGTACTCTGGCCTAATGGTTAAGGTCTTAACTCTTACACTGGCCTAATAGCTATGGTCTTAACTCTTACTCTGGCCTACTGGTTAAGGTCTTAACTCTTACTCTGGCCTACTGGTTAAGGTTTTAACTCTTACTCTGGCCTAATAGCTAATGTCTTACACTCGTACTCTGGCCTAATGGTTAAGGTCTTAACTCTTACTCTGGCCTAATAGCTAAGGTCTTAACTCTTACTCTGGCCTACTGGTTAAGGTCTTAACTCTTACCTTGGCCTAATAGCTAAGGTCTTAGACTTGTACTCTGGCCTAATGGTTTAGGTCTTAACTCTTACTCTGGCCTAATAGCTAAGGTCTTAACTCTTAATCTGGCCTACTGGTTAAGGTCTTAACTCTTACTCTGGCTGTGAGAAGTTGGCCTGGCATATGCTGTTCCTAGTTATAGGGACACCTTGCACCAGTCCAATTCGACTCTTATTGATGATAGGTTTAAGACAACCTTTAAAGAAAGCTATCCTAGTGGTAGCTGTGGAGAGCAGCCTTCAGGCTAAGTCTTGAAGGAGTGTTAAGCTTATTGTTTTACCATAATAACCTCTTGAATATCCAAATGAAAGAGTAGCCCACACAGGTATATATATAAAATATATGTATTTATTCTAGACAGAATCCCACAGTCACTTTATGTGGCTAGTGGAAAAGTTACACTTCAAACAAGCATTTATGAACACAATAAATAGCACAGAAATCAATGGGCCCCAGGGGGGGACCAAACCATATACTAAAATAGTGGTATAAGAACCACGACAATTCTACAGGCAATGTCTAGGGCATTCAGGATCGCTTGCCCCTTCAGAATCCACCCACAGTTAAGAGGAAGGGGACCCACGGGAGGCATGTGCAGTGCGAGAAGCTGCTATCGGGATCGCAATGTTAGCCTATGGAGAATGTCGCGGTTGAATAATTAAGGTTTAAGGACACTTCTAACAACAGTACAAAGTTAAGGCTTGAGACTTAAGGCTTTGGAGAGCCCACCACCACGGGAGTACCGAAGTACCACTGTTACCTGCCCCAGGGAAGCCGGGTGCATAGGTCGATTCTGGTGTCGGGTCGCGGGCTGATTTTCTATGGAAAAGTAGTCCAAACTGCTGCTAGCTGGAAGCGTCGTTGAAGTCGTGAAGATTAAAGTTGAAGAGAAGATAAAGGTGAACCTGAAAGCAGAGGGGACAGAGTCTGGGTCACAGCAAAGTGACCAGGGAGCTCACAGCAAGGAGCTCGTGGAAGTCGGGTGCTTCAGGTGTAGAAGGTACAGCTGGGCTCTGCAGTCACGGGCTCCGGGAGGCTTCAAGGAAGGCCAGCTTTTGGAGGGCGACTGTCCCACATCGGCTGAGGGTTGCTGCGGTGTTAGTGTCCCGATTGGATCCACTAAGCATTGGCAACCGCAACCCATGCAAGATGAACAAAGCAGCTGCTGGTGCAGACCCACGAGGTCTGAGGGTGCTCTCCTTTGCAGGGAGCATAGAGCAGGCCTGGAGCAACCAGGGGAACTCTTGGAAAGATAGGTTTTCCTCCGTCAGGGCCCACAAGTTGAGAGACAAGGGACCGCGGAGGGCAGCAAAATGGAGTGCGTAAAAAGGCTCCCACGGTCCACCAGAGTGGACTAGGGGGCTGAGCTTTGGCAAGGATGCTGCTTGAAGGTTGGCTCAGAAATGGGCCAAAGCACAACTTCCCCACTGGTCGGGGTCGTGTGCTATGCAAGAGGTGGCCGGGGTCTCAGGGTATGCAGGGATCTCGGCACCCACGTGGTCCACGGTGCTCAGGCTTGCTGGGCACGCTCACAGGACTCTGGGATGCACTGGAGACCCACCTCAAGGTTGATGGAAGGCGTCAAAGTTCATGAGAGCAGCGAAGTTCCAACCGGGTATCTTGCAGTCTTTTAGGTGCCTGCCAAGCAGGGGGATAACTCCTTTATCCCAAGGGAGATTTCTTCAGTCAGCTGGGCAGCAGCTCGTCGAAGGTCAGTTCTGTGAAGTCCTGTACGAATCTAAGGCTCTAGGGCAAAGTTATTCCCATATATCCCCAAGATTAGGGGATGGTCCAAAATAGAGCCTACCAATCAGAGTAGAGGCGGGAAAGGGTGGCTACACCCACTCCCCTTTGTGTGTTTCCCACCTGGGCGAGGGGCTGGATGCCCCTGAACCGGTTCCAGGCGGTGTATGCAGAATTGGGGCTCTGCAGCTGCCTACGTGCAACTCTGAAAGGACATTTGGTGCACCCACCCTGTTCCAATCCACATATCCTGTCTGGGGAGGTGCTGGCACCTCCCTGCCACAGGAGCCCTATTGTCCAGATGGCGAGGCTGGGGTTTTCCCCAGCAACAGCCAGCCAGAGTCGTGTAGGTGGCGAACAGTAGCCATTTTGTGGTACATGTGCACTTTTAAATTGGTGTCTAAATTCTACCGCTTTTCCCATATCACCCTCCTAGCAAGGGGGAATCGTGCCCCCATGCCCATGGCTGGACTGGGGGTATGATTCCTTCATGTTTGACACCAAACACGATATGGTTCTGTGTAGCCATTCCCAAGTTACAGCGATGACGCAATAACTTATAATGCGGTTAAGAGTATATGGTATGGCTACACTACAAACAACCCAGTAACGATTTTACGAAGGTTGCAGAGAGGTCCTACTCACGTAGGGGTCCCCCCTCACACATACCTCAGCACCCAGCCCTGTAGGATTACCAGGGCCTGCCATAGGGGTGACCTATGAGAGTATATGTGTTGTAATGGTATGGGACATAGGGTACCTACATCCCTGTAAGGTGTGCTAGCACCACCTTACCCAGACTACAGTAGTGGCCTGGTGGTGTCAGTTTGAGTGGCTGTCCCAGGGTGGCACAATAAGTGCTGCAGCCCTGATAGGCCTACTGGGGGACCCATGCCCTGTGTACCTAGGGTACCATCTACAAGGGACTGGTAGGGCATGCCCAGCATCCAATTGGTTGGTACCTAGGGTACTCACATAGTTTACCAGAGGAAGCAGATAGGCTGGGGTCCTGGATAGCAGGGCCACAGCCTGGCTAAAGTCATAAAAACAGTCAAAACATCAGCAAAACGTTGGGGGCAACTATGCAGTCGATGCCACTCTCCTACACTGGCCTACTGGTTAAGGTCTTAACTCTTACTATGGCCTAATAGCTAAGGTCTTAGACTCGTACTCTGGCCTAATAGCTAAGGTCTTAACTCTTACTCTGGACTAATAGCTAAGGTCTTAGACTCGTGCTCTGGCCTACTGGTTAAGGTCTTAACTCTTACTCTGGCCTACTGGTTATGGTCTTAACTCTTACTCTGGCCTAATAGCTAAGGTCTTAGTCTCGAACTCTGGCCTAATGGTTAAGTTCTTAACTCTTACTCTGGCCTACTGGTTAAGGTCTTAACTCTTACGCTGGCCTAATTGCTAAGGTCTTAACTCTTACTCTGGCCTAATAGCTATGGTCCTAGACTCGTACTCTGGCCTAATGGTTAAGGTCTTAACTCTTACTCTGGCCTACTGGTTAAGGTCTTAACTCTTACTCTGGCCCAATAGCTAAGGTCTTAGACTCGTACTCTGGCCTCATGGTTAAGGTCTTAACTCTTACTCTGGCCTAATAGCTAAGATCTTAGACTCGTACTCTGGCCTATTGGTTAAGGTCTTATCTCTTACTCTGGCCTACTGGTTAAGGTCTTAACTCTTACTCTGGCCTAATAGCTAAGGTCTTAGACTCGTACTCTGGCCTAATGGTTAAGGTCTCAACTCTTACTCTGGCCTAATAGCTAAGGTCTTAACTCTTAATCTGGCCTAATAGCTAAGGTCTTAGACTCGTACTCTGGCCTAATGGTTAAGGTCTTAACTCTTACTCTGACCTAATGGTTAAGGTCTTAACTCTTACTCTGGCCTAATAGCTAAGGTCTTAACACTTACTCTGGCCTACTGGTTAAGGTCTTAACTCTTACTCTGGCCTAATAGCTAAGGTCTTAGACTCGTACTCTGGCCTAGTAGCAAAGGTCTTAGACTCGTACTCTGGCCTAATAGCTAAGGTCTTAGACTCGTACTCTGGCCTAATGGTTAAGGTCTTAACTCTTACTCTGGCCTACTGGTTAAGGTCTTAACTGTTACTCTGGCCTAATAGCTAAGGTCTTAACTCTTACTCTGGCCTAATAGCTAAGGTCTTAAACTCGTACTCTGGCCTACTGGTTAAGGTCTTAACTCTTACTCTGGCCTAATAGCTAAGGTCTTAACTCTTACTCTGGCCTAATAGCTAAGGTCTCTAGACTCGTACTCTGGCCTAATGGTTAAGGTATTAACTCTTACTCTGGCCTACTGGTTAAGGTCTTAACTCTTACTCTGGCCTAATAGCTAAGGTCTTAGACTCGTACTCTGGCCTACTGGTTAAGGTCTTAACTCTTACTTTGGCCTACTGGTTAAGGTCTTAACTCTTACTCTGGCCTAATAGCTGAGGTCTTAGACTCATACTCTGGCCTAATGGTTAAGGTCTTAACTCTTACTCTGGCCTAATAGCTAAGGTCTTAACTCTTACTCTAGCCTAATAGCTAAGGTCTTAGACTCGTACTCTGACCTAATGGTTAAGGTATTAACTCTTACTCTGGCCTACTGGTTAAGGTCTTTATCCTTACTCTGGCCTAATAGCTAAGGTCTTAGACTCGTACTCTGGCCTAATAGCTAAGGTCTTAGACTTGTACTCTGGCCTACTGGTTAAGGTCTTAACTCTTACTCTGGCCTACTGGTTAAGGTCTTAACTCTTACTCTGGCCTAATAGCTAAGGTCTTAGACTCATACTCTGGCCTAATGGTTAAGGTCTTAACTCTTACTCTGGCCTACTGGTTAAGGTCTTAACTCTTACTCTGGCCTAATAGCTAAGGTCTTAACTCTTACTCTGGCCTAATAGCAAAGGTCTTAGACTCGTAATCTGGTCTAATAGCTAAGGTCTTAACTCTTAATCTGGCCTAGTAGCTAAGGTCTTAGACTCGTACTATGGCCTACAGGTTAAGGTCTTAACTCTTTCTCTGGCCTACTGGTTAAGGTCTTAACTCTTACTCTGGCCTAATAGCTAAGGTCTTAGACTCGTACTCTGGCCTAGTAGCTAAGGTCTTAGACTCGTACTCTGGCCTAATAGCTAAGGTCTTAGACTCGTACTCTGGCCTAATGGTTAAGGTCTTACCTCTTACTCTGGCCTACTGGTTAAGGTCTTAACTGTTACTCTGGCCTAATAGCTAAGGTCTTAACTCTTACTCTGGCCTAATAGCTAAGGTCTTAGACTCGTACTCTGGCCTACTGGTTGAGGTCTTAACTCTTACTCTGGCCTAATAGCTAAGGTCTCAACTCTTACTCTGTCTTAATAGCTAAGGTCTTAACTCTTACTCTGGCCTAATAGCTAAGGTCTTAGACTCGTACTCTGGCCTAATGGTTAAGGTCTTAACTCTTACTCTGGCCTACTGGTTAAGGTCTTAACTCTTACTCTAGCCTAATAGCTAAGGTCCTAGACTCGTACTCTGGCCTAATGGTTAAGGTCTTAACTCTTACTCTGATCTAATAGCTAAGGTCTTAGACTCTTACTCTGGCCTACTTGTTAAGGTCTTAACTTTTACTCTGGCCTAATAGCTAAGGTCTTAACTCTTACTCTGGCCTAATAGCTAAGGTCTTAACTCTTACTCTGGCCTAATAGCTAAGGTCTTAGCTTCGTACTCTGGCCAACTGGTTAAGGTCTTAACTCGTACTCTGGCCTAATGGTTAAGGTCTTAACGCTTACTCTGCTCTATTAGCTAAGGTCTTAGACTCGTACTCTGGCCTAATAGCTAAGGTCTTAGACTCGTACTCTGGCCTAATGGTTAAGGTCTTAACTCTTACTCTGGCTTAATAGCTAAGGTCTTAGCCTCGTACTCTGGCCTACTGGTTAAGGTCTTAACACTTACTGTGGCCTACTGGTTAAGGTCTTAACTCTTACTCTGGCCTAATAGCTAAGGTCTTAGACTCGTACTCTGGCCTAATAGCTAAGGTCTTAGACTCGTACTCTGGCCTAATGGTTAAGGTCTTAACTCCTACTCTGGCCTAATAGCTAAGGTCTTATACTCATACTCTGGCCTAATGGTTAAGGTCTTAACTTTTACTCTGGCATAATAGCTAAGGTCTTAACTCTTACACTGGACTAATAGCTAAGGTGTTAGACTCGTACTCTGGCCTATTGGTTAAGGTCTTAACTCTTACTCTGGCCTACTGGTTAAGGTCTTAACTCTTACTCTGGCCTAATAGCTAAGGTCTTAGACTCGTACTCTGGCCTAATAGCTATGGTCTTAGACTCGTACTCTGGTCTAATGGTTAAGCTTTTAACTCCTACTCTGGCCTAATAGCTAAGGTTTTAACTCTTACTCTGGCCTAATAGCTAAGGTCTTAGACTCGTACTCTGGCCTAATAGCTAAGGTCCCAGACTCGTACTCTGGCCTAATGGTTCAGTTCTTAACTCTTACTCTGGCCTAATAGCTAAGGCCTTAGACTCGTACTCTGGCCTAATGGTTAACGTCTTAAGTTTTACTCTGGCCTAATAGCTAAGGTCTTAACTCTTACTCTGGCCTAATAGCTAAGGTCTTAGCCTCGTACTCTGGCCTACTGGTTAAGGTCTTAACGCTTACCCTGCTCTAATAGCTAAGGTTCTTAGACTCGTACTCTGGCCTAATAGCTAAGGTCTTAGACTTGTACTCTACCCTAATGGTTAAGGTCTTAACTCTTACTCTGGCCTAATAGCTAAGGTCTTAGACTTGTACTGTGGCCTAATGGTTAAGGTCTTAACTTTTACTCTGGCCTAATAGCTAAGGTTTTAACTCTTACTCTGGCCTAATAGCTAAGGTCTTAGCCTCGTTCTCTGGCCTACTGGTTAAGGTCTTAACTCTTACTCTGGCCTACTGGTTAAGGTCTTAACTCTTACTCTGGCCTAATAGCTAAGGTCTTAACTCTTACTCTGGCCTAATAGCTAAGGTCTCAACTCTTACTCTGTCCTAATAGCTAAGGTCTTAACTCTTACTCTGGCCTAATAGCTAAGGTCTTAGACTCGTACTCTGGCCTAATGGTTAAGGTCTTAACTCTTACTCTGGCCTACTGGTTAAGGTCTTAACTCTTACTCTGGCCTAATAGCTAAGGTCTTAGACTTGTAGTGTGGCCTAGTGGTTAAGGTCTTAACATTTACTCTGGCCTAATAGCTAAGGTCTTAACTCCTACTCTGGCCTAATAGCTAAGGTCTTAGACTCGTACTCTGGCCTAATGGTTAAGGTCTTAACTTTTACTCTGGCCTAATATATAAGGTCTTAACTCTTACACTGGGCTAATAGCTAAGGTCTTAGACTCGTACTCTGGCCTACTGGTTCCGGTCTTAACTCTTACTCTGGCCTAATAGCTAAGGTCTTAACTCTTACTCTGGCCTAATAGCTAAGGTCTTAGACTCGTACTCTGACCTAATGGTTAAGGTATTAACTCTTACTCTGGCCTACTGGTTAAGGTCTTTACCCTTACTCTGGCATAATAGCTAAGGTCTTAGACTCGTACTCTGGCCTAATGGTTAAGGTCTTAACTCTTACTCTGGCCTAATAGCTAGGGTCTTAACTCTTACTCTGGCCTAATAGCTAAGGTCTTAGACTCGTACTCTGGCCTAATAGCTAAGGTCTTAGACTCGTACTCTGGCCTAATGGTTAAGGTCTTAGACTCGTACTCTGGCCTAATAGCTAAGGTCTTAGACTCGTGCTCTGGCCTAATGGTTAAGGTCTTAACTCTTACTCTAGCCTAATAGCTAAGGTCTTAGACTCGTGTTCTGGCCTAATGGTTAAGGTCTTAACTTTTACTCTGGCTTAATAGATAAGGTCTTAACTCTTACTCTGGCCTAATAGCTAAGGTCTTAGCCTCGTACTCTGGCCTACTGGTTAAGGTCTTAACTCGTACTCTGGCCTAATGGTTAAGGTCTTAATGCTTACTCTGGCCTAATAGCTAAGGTCTTAGACTCGTACTCTGGCCGAATAGCTAAGGTCTTAGACTCGTACTCTGGCCTAATGGTTAAGGTCTTAACTCTTACTCTGGCCTAATAGCTAAGGTCCTAGACTCGTACTCTGGCCTAATGGTTAAGGTCTTAACTCTTACTCTGATCTAATAGCTAAGGTCTTAGACTCGTACTCTGGCCTACTGGTTAAGGTCTTAACTCTTACTTTGGCCTACTGGTTAAGGTCTTAACTCTTACTCTGGCCTAATAGCTGAGGTCTTAGACTCATACTCTGGCCTAATGGTTAAGGTCTTAACTCTTACTCTGGCCTACTTGTTAAGGTCTTAACTCTTACTCTGGCCTAATAGCTAAGGTCTTAATGCTTACTCTGGCCTAATAGCTAAGGTCTTAACTCTTACTCTGGCCTAATAGCTAAGGTCTTAGACTCGTACTCTGGCCTAATGGGTAAGGTCTTAACTCTTACTCTGGCCTACTGGTTAAGGTCTTAACTCTTACTCTGGCCTAATAGCTAAGGTGTTAGCTTCGTACTCTGGCCTACTGGTTAAGGTCTTAACTCGTACTCTGGCCTAATGGTTAAGGTCTTAACGCTTACTCTGCTCTATTAGCTAAGGTCTTAGACTCGTACTCTGGCCTAATAGCTAAGGTCTTAGACTCGTACTCTGGCCTAATGGTTAAGGTCTTAACTCTTACTCTGGCCTAATAGCTAAGGTCTTAGACTCGTACTGTGGCCTAATGGTTAAGGTCTTAAGTTTTACTCTGGCCTAATAGCTAAGGTTTTAACTCTTACTCTGGCTTAATAGCTAAGGTCTTAGCCTCGTACTCTGGCCTACTGGTTAATTTCTTAACACTTACTCTGGCCTACTGGTTAAGATCTTAACTCTTACTCTGGCCTAATAGCTAAGGTCTTAGACTCGTACTCTGGCCTAATAGCTAAGGTCTTAGACTCGTACTCTGGCCTAATGGTTAAGGTCTTAACTCCTACTCTGGCCTAATAGCTAAGGTCTTATACTCGTACTCTGGCCTAATGGTTAAGGTCTTAACTTTTACTCTGGCATAATAGCTAAGGTCTTAACTCTTACACTGGACTAATAGCTAAGGTGTTAGACTCGTACTCTGGCCTATTGGTTAAGGTCTTAACTCTTACTCTGGCCTACTGGTTAAGGTCTTAACTCTTACTCTGGCCTAATAGCTAAGGTCTTATACTCGTACTCTGGCCTAATAGCTATGGTCTTAGACTCGTACTCTGGTCTAATGGTTAAGCTTTTAACTCCTACTCTGGCCTAATAGCTAAGGTTTTAACTCTTACTCTGGCCTAATAGCTAAGGTCTTAGACTCGTACTCTGGCCTAATAGCTAAGGTCCTAGACTCGTACTCTGGCCTAATGGTTAAGTTCTTAACTCTTACTCTGGCCTAATAGCTAAGGCCTTAGACTCGTACTGTGGCCTAATGGTTAAGGTCTTAACTTTTACTCTGGCCTAATAGCTAAGGTTTTAACTCTTACTCTGGCCTAATAGCTAAGGTCTTAGCCTCGTTCTCTGGCCTACTGGTTAAGGTCTTAACTCTTACTCTGGCCTACTGGTTAAGGTCTTAACTCTTACTCTGGCCTAATAGCTAAGGTCTTAACTCTTACTCTGGCCTAATAGCTAAGGTATCAACTCTTACTCTGTCCTAATAGCTAAGGTCTTAACTCTTACTCTGGCCTAATAGCTAAGGTCTTAGACTCGTACTCTGGCCTAATGGTTAAGGTCTTAACTCTTACTCTGGCCTACTGGTTAAGGTCTTAACTCTTACTCTGGCCTAATAGCTAAGGTCTTAACTCCTACTCTGGCCTAATAGCTAAGGTCTTAGACTCGTACTCTGGCCTAATGGTTAAGGTCTTAACTTTTACTCTGGCCTAATATATAAGGTCTTAACTCTTACACTGGGCTAATAGCTAAGGTCTTAGACTCGTACTCTGGCCTACTGGTTACGGTCTTAACTCTTACTCTGGCCTAATAGCTAAGGTCTTAACTCTTACTCTGGCCTATTAGCTAAGGTCTTAGACTCGTACTCTGACCTAATGGTTAAGGTATTAACTCTTACTCTGGCCTACTGGTTAAGGTCTTTACCCTTACTCTGGCATAATAGCTAAGGTCTTAGACTCGTACTCTGGCCTAATGGTTAAGGTCTTAACTCTTACTCTGGCCTAATAGCTAGTGTCTTAACTCTTACTCTGGCCTAATAGCTAAGGTCTTAGACTCGTACTCTGGCCTAATAGCTAAGGTCTTAGACTCGTACTCTGGCCTAATGGTTAAGGTCTTAGACTCGTACTCTGGCCTAATAGCTAAGGTCTTAGACTCGTGCTCTGGCCTAATGGTTAAGGTCTTAACTCTTACTCTGGCCTAATAGCTAAGGTCTTAGACTCGTGCTCTGGCCTAATGGTTAAGGTCTTAACTTTTACTCTGGCTTAATAGCTAAGGTCTTAACTCTTACTCTGGCCTAATAGCTAAGGTCTTAGCCTCGTACTCTGGCCTACTGGTTAAGGTCTTAACTCATACTCTGGCCTAATGGTTAAGGTCTTAACGCTTACTCTGGCCTAATAGCTAAGGTCTTAGACTCGTACTCTGGCCTAATGGTTAAGGTCTTAACTCTTACTCTGGCCTAATAGGTAAGGTCTTAGACTCGTACTGTGGCCTAATGGTTAAGGTCTCAACTTTTACTCTGGCCTATTAGCTAAGGTCTTAACTCATACTCTGGCCTTAATAGCTAAGGTCTTAGACTCGTACTCTGGCCTACTGGTTAAGGTCTTAACTCTTACTCTGGCCTACTGGTTAAGGTCTTAACTCTTACTCTGGCCTAATAGCTAAGGTCTTAGACTCGTACTCTGGCCTAATAGCTAAGGTCTTAGACTCGTACTCTGGCCTAATGGTTAAGGTCTTAACTCTTACACTGGCCTAATAGCTATGGTCTTAACTCTTACTCTGGCCTACTGGTTAAGGTCTTAACTCTTACTCTGGCCCACTGGTTAAGGTCTTAACTCTTACTATGGCCTAATAGCTAAGGTCTTAGACTCGTACTCTGGCATAATAGCTAAGGTCTTAACTCTTACTCTGGCCTAATAGCTAACGTCTTAGACTCGAACTCTGGCCTACTGGTTAACGTCTTAACTCTTACTCTGGCCTACTGGTTAAGGTCTTAACTCTTACCTTGGCCTAATAGCTAAGGTCTTAGACTTGTACTCTGGCCTAATGGTTTACGTCTTAACTCTTACTCTGGCCTAATAGCTAAGGTCTTAACTCTTAATCTGGCCTACTGGTTAAGGTCTTAACTCTTACTCTGGCTGTGAGAAGTTGGCCTGGCTTATGCTGTTCCTAGTTATAGGGACACCTTGCACCAGTCCAATCCGACTCTTATTGATGATAGGTTTAAGACAACCTTTAAAGAAAGCTATCCTAGTGGTAGCTGTGGAGAGCAGCCTTCAGGCTAAGTCTTGAAGGAGTGTTAAGCTTATTGTTTTACCATAATAACCTCTTGAATATCCAAATGAAAGAGTAGCCCACACAGGTATATATATAAAATATATGTATTTATTCTAGACAGAATCCCACAGTCACTTTATGTGGCTAGTGGCAAAGTTACACTTCAAACAAGCATTTATGAACACAATAAATAGCACAGAAATCAATGGGCCCCAGGGGGGGACCAAACCATATACTAAAATAGTGGTATAAGAACCACGACAATTCTACAGGCAATGCCTAGGGCATTCAGGATCGCTTGCCCCTTCAGAATCCACCCACAGTTAAGAGGAAGGGGACCCACGGGAGGCGTGTGCAGTGCGAGAAGCTGCTATCGGGATCGCAATGTTAGCCTATGGAGAATGTCGCGGTTGAATAATTAAGGTTTAAGGACACTTCTAACAACAGTACAAAGTTAAGGCTTGAGACTTAAGGCTTTGGAGAGCCCACCACCACGGGAGTACCGAAGTACCACTGTTACCTGCCCCAGGGAAGCCGGGTGCATAGGTCGATTCTGGTGTCGGGTCGCGGGCTGATTTTCTATGGAAAAGTAGTCCAAACTGCTGCTAGCTGGAAGCGTCGTTGAAGTCGTGAAGATTAAAGTTGAAGAGAAGATAAAGGTGAACCTGAAAGCAGAGGGGACAGAGTCTGGGTCACAGCAAAGTGACCAGGGAGCTCACAGCAAGGAGCTCGTGGAAGTCGGGTGCTTCAGGTGTAGAAGGTACAGCTGGGCTCTGCAGTCACGGGCTCCGGGAGGCTTCAAGGAAGGCCAGCTTCTGGAGGGCGACTGTCCCACGTCAGCTGAGGGTCGCTGCGGTGTTAGTGTCCTGATTGGATCCACTAAGCATTGGCAACCGCAACCCACGCAAGATGGACAAAGCAGCTGCTGGTGCAGACCCACGAGGTCTGAGGGTGCTCTCCTTTGCAGGGAGCGTAGAGCAGGCCTGGAGCAACCAGGGGAACTCTTGGAAAGATAGGTTTTCCTCCGTCAGGGCCCACAAGTCGAGAGACAAAGGACCGCGGAGGGCAGCAAAATGGAGTGCGTAAAAGGGCTCCCACGGGCCACCGGAGTGGACTAGGGGGCTGAGCTTTGGCACGGATGCTGCTTGAAGGTTGGCTCAGAAATGGGCCAAAGCACAACTTCCCCACTAGTCGGGGTCGTGTGCTATGCAAGAGGTGGCCGGGGTCTCGGGGTATGCAGGGATCTCGGCACCCACGTGGTCCACGGTGCTCAGGCTTGCTGGGCACGCTCACAGGACTCTGGGATGCACCGGAGACCCACCTCAAGGTTGATGGAAGGCGTCGAAGTTCGTGAGAGCAGCGAAGTTCCAACCGGGTATCTTGCAGTCTTTTAGGTGCCTGCCAAGCAGGGGGATAACTCCTTTATCCCAAGGGAGATTTCTTCAGTCAGCTGGGCAGCAGCTCGTCAAAGGTCAGTTCTGTGAAGTCCTGTACAAATCTAAGGCTCTAGGGCAAAGTTATTCCCATATATCCCCCAGATTAGGGGATGGTCCAAAATAGAGCCTACCAATCAGAGTAGAGGCGGGAAAGGGTGGCTACACCCCCTCCCCTTTGTGTGTTTCCCACCTGGGCGAGGGGCAGGATGCCCCTGAACCGGTTCCAGGCGGTGTATGCAGAATTGGGGCTCTGCAGCTGCCTACGTGCAACTCTGAAAGGACATTTGGTGCACCCACCCTGTTCCAATCCACATATCCTGTCTGGGGAGGTGCTGGCACCTCCCTGCCACAGGAGCCCTATTGTCCAGATGGCGAGGCTGGGGTTTTCCCCAGCAACAGCCAGCCAGAGTCGTGTAGGTGGCGGACAGTAGCCATTTTGTGGTACATGTGCACTTTTAAATTGGTGTCTAAATTCTACCGCTTTTCCCATATCACCCTCCTAGCAAGGGGGAATCGTGCCCCCATGCCCATGGCTGGACTGGGGGTATGATTCCTTCATGTTTGACACCAAACACGATATGGTTCTGTGTAGCCATTCCCAAGTTACAGCGATGACGCAATAACTTATAATGCGGTTAAGAGTATATGGTATGGCTACACTACAAACAACCCAGTAACGATTTTACGAAGGTTGCAGAGAGGTCCTACTCACGTAGGGGTCCCCCCTCACACATACCTCAGCACCCAGCCCTGTAGGATTACCAGGGCCTGCCATAGGGGTGACCTATGAGAGTATATGTGTTGTAATGGTATGGGACATAGGGTACCTACATCCCTGTAAGGGGTGCTAGCACCACCTTACCCAGACTACAGTAGTGGCCTGGTGGTGTCAGTTTGGGTGGCTGTCCCAGGGTGGCACAATAAGTGCTGCAGCCCTGATAGGCCTACTGGGGGACCCATGCCCTGGGTACCTAGGGTACCATCTACAAGGGACTGGTAGGGCATGCCCAGCATCCAATTGGTTGGTACCTAGGGTACTCACATAGTTTACCAGAGGAAGCAGATAGGCTGGGGTCCTGGATAGCAGGGCCACAGCCTGGCTAAAGTCATAAAAACAGTCAAAACATCAGCAAAAAGTTGGGGGCAACTATGCAGTCGATGCCACTCTCCTACACTGGCCTACTGGTTAAGGTCTTAACTCTTACTATGGCCTAATAGCTAAGGTCTTAGACTCGTACTCTGGCCTAATAGCTAAGGTCTTAACTCTTACTCTGGACTAATAGCTAAGGTCTTAGACTCGTGCTCTGGCCTACTGGTTAAGGTCTTAACTCTTACTCTGGCCTACTGGTTATGGTCTTAACTCTTACTCTGGCCTAATAGCTAAGGTCTTAGTCTCGAACTCTGGCCTAATGGTTAAGTTCTTAACTCTTACTCTGGCCTACTGGTTAAGGTCTTAACTCTTACGCTGGCCTAATTGCTAAGGTCTTAACTCTTACTCTGGCCTAATAGCTATGGTCCTAGACTCGTACTCTGGCCTAATGGTTAAGGTCTTAACTCTTACTCTGGCCTACTGGTTAAGGTCTTAACTCTTACTCTGGCCTAATAGCTAAGGTCTTAGACTCGTACTCTGGCCTCATGGTTAAGGTCTTAACTCTTACCCTGGCCTAATAGCTAAGATCTTAGACTCGTACTCTGGCCTATTGGTTAAGGTCTTATCTCTTACTCTGGCCTACTGGTTAAGGTCTTAACTCTTACTCTGGCCTAATAGCTAAGGTCTTAGACTCGTACTCTGGCCTAATGGTTAAGGTCTCAATTCTTACTCTGGCCTAATAGCTAAGGTCTTAACTCTTAATCTGGCCTAATAGCTAAGGTCTTAGACTCGTACACTGGCCTAATGGTTAAGGTCTTAACTCTTACTCTGGCCTAATAGCTAAGGTCTTAACTCTTACTCTGGCCTACTGGTTAAGGTCTTACCTCTTACTCTGGCCTAATAGCTAAGGTCTTAGACTCGTGCTCTGGCCTAATAGCTAAGGTCTTAGACTCGTACACTGGCCTAATGGTTAAGGTCTTAACTCTTACTCTGGCCTAATAGCTAAGGTCTTAACTCTTACTCTGGCCTAATAGCTAAGGTCTCAACTCTTACTCTGGCCTAATAGCTAAGGTCTTAACTCTTACTCTGGCCTAATAGCTAAGGTCTAAGACTCGTACTTTGGCCTAATGGTTAAGGTCTTAACTCTTACTCTGGCCTACTGGTTAAGGTCTTAACTCTTACTCTGGCCTAATAGCTAAGGTCTTAGACTTGTACTGTGGCCTAATGGTTAAGGTCTTAACTTTTACTTTGGCCTAATAGCTAATGTCTTAACTCCTACTCTGGCCTAATAGCTAAGGTCTTAGACTCGTACTCTGGCCTAATGGTTAAGGTCTTAACTTTTACTCTGGCCTAATATATAAGGTCTTAACTCTTACACTGGGCTAATAGCTAAGGTCTTAGACTCGTACTCTGGCCTATTGGTTAAGTTCTTAACACTTACTCTGGCCTACTGGTTAAGGTCTTAACTCTTACTCTGGCCTAATAGCTAAGGTCTTAGACTCGTACTCTGGCCTAATGGTTAAGGTCTTAACTCTTACTCTGGCCTAATAGCTAAGGTCTTAACTCTTACTCTGGCCTAATAGCTAAGGTCTTAGACTCGTACTCTGGCCTAATAGCTAAGGTCCTAGAATCGTACTCTGGCCTAATGGTTAAGGTCTTAACTTTTACTCTGGCCTAATAGCTAAGGTCTTAACTCTTACTCTTGCCTAATAGCTAAGGTCTTAGCTTCGTACTCTGGCCTACTGGTTAAGGTCTTAACTCGTACTCTGGCCTAATGGTTAAGGTCTTAACGCTTACTCTGCTCTAATAGCTAAGGTCTTAGACTCGTACTCTGGCCTAATAGCTAAGGTCTTAGACTCGTACTCTGGCCTAATAGCTAAGGTCTTAGACTCGTACTGTGGCCTAATGGTTAAGGTCTTAACTTTTACTCTGGCCTAATAGCGAAAGTTTTAACTCTTACTCTGGCCTAATAGCTAAGGTCTTAGACTCGTACTCTGGCCTAATAGCTAAGGTCTTAGACTCGTACTCTGGCCTAATAGCTAAGGTCTTAACTCTTACTCTGGCCTAATAGCTAACGTCTTAGACTCGAACTCTGGCCTACTGGTTAAGGTCTTAACTCTTACTCTGGCCTACTGGTTAAGGTCTTAACTCTTACCTTAGCCTAATAGCTAAGGTCTTAGACTTGTACTCTGGCCTAATGGTTTAGGTCTTAACTCTTACTCTGGCCTAATAGCTAAGGTCTTAACTCTTAATCTGGCCTACTGGTTAAGGTCTTAACTCTTACTCTGGCCTACTGGTTAAGGTCTTAACTCTTACTATGGCCTAATAGCTAAGGTCTTAGACTCGTACTCTGGCCTAATAGCTAAGGTCTTAACTCTTACTCTGGACTAATAGCTAAGGTCTTAGACTCGTGCTCTGGCCTACTGGTTAAGGTCTTAACTCTTACTCTGGCCTACTGGTTATGGTCTTAACTCTTACTCTGGCCTAATAGCTAAGGTCTTAGTCTCGAACTCTGGCCTAATGGTTAAGTTCTTAACTCTTACTCTGGCCTACTGGTTAAGGTCTTAACTCTTACGCTGGCCTAATTGCTAAGGTCTTAACTCTTAATCTGGCCTAATAGCTAAGGTCTTAGACTCGTACTCTGGCCTAATGGTTAAGGTCATAACTCTTACTCTGGCCTAATAGCTAAGGTCTTAGACTTGTACTCTGTCCTACTGGTTAAGGTCTTAACTCTTACTCTGGCCTACTGGTTAAGGTCTTAAATCTTACTCTGGCCTAATAGCTAAGGTCTTAACTCTTACTCTGGCCTACTGGTTAAGGTCTTACCTCTTACTCTGGCCTAATAGCTAAGGTCTTAGACTCGTACTCTGGCCTAATAGCTAAGGTCTAAGACTCGTACTTTGGCCTAATGGTTAAGGTCTTAACTCTTACTCTGGCCTACTGGTTAAGGTCTTAACTCTTACTCTGGCCTAATAGCTAAGGTCTTAGACTCGTGCTCTGGCCTAATAGCTAAGGTCTTAGACTCGTACACTGGCCTAATGGTTAAGGTCTTAACTCTTACTCTGGCCTAATAGCTAAGGTCTTAACTCTTACTCTGGCCTAATAGCTAAGGTCTCAACTCTTACTCTGGCCTAATAGCTAAGGTCTTAACTCTTACTCTGGCCTAATAGCTAAGGTCTAAGACTCGTACTTTGGCCTAATGGTTAAGGTCTTAACTCTTACTCTGGCCTACTGGTTAAGGTCTTAACTCTTACTCTGGCCTAATAGCTAAGGTCTTAGACTTGTACTGTGGCCTAATGGTTAAGGTCTTAACTTTTACTTTGGCCTAATAGCTAATGTCTTAACTCCTACTCTGGCCTAATAGCTAAGGTCTTAGACTCGTACTCTGACCTAATGGTTAAGGTATTAACTCTTACTCTGGCCTACTGGTTAAGGTCTTTACCCTTACTCTGGCATAATAGCTAAGGTCTTAGACTCGTACTCTGGCCTAATGGTTAAGGTCTTAACTCTTACTCTGGCCTAATAGCTAGGGTCTTAACTCTTACTCTGGCCTAATAGCTAAGGTCTTAGACTCGTACTCTGGCCTAATGTTTAAGGTCTTAGACTCGTACTCTGGCCTAATAGCTAAGGTCTTAGACTCGTACTCTGGCCTAATGTTTAAGGTCTTAGACTCGTACTCTGGCCTAATAGCTAAGGTCTTAGACTCGTGCTCTGGACTAATGGTTAAGGTCTTAACTCTTACTCTGGCCTAATAGCTAAGGTCTTAACTCTTAATCTGGCCTACTGGTTAAGGTCTTAACTCTTACTCTGGCCTACTGGTTAAGGTCTTAACTCTTACTATGGCCTAATAGCTAAGGTCTTAGACTCGTGCTCTGGCCTAATAGTTAAGGTCTTAACTCTTACTCTGGCCTAATAGCTAAGGTCTTAGACTCGTGCTCTGGCCTAATGGTTAAGGTCTTAACTTTTACTCTGGCTTAATAGCTAAGGTCTTAACTCTTACTCTGGCCTAATAGCTAAGGTCTTAGCCTCGTACTCTGGCCTACTGGTTAAGGTCTTAACTCGTACTCTGGCCTAATGGTTAAGGTCTTAACGCTTACTCTGGCCTAATAGCTAAGGTCTTAGACTCGTACTCTGGCCGAATAGCTAAGGTCTTAGACTCGTACTCTGGCCTAATGGTTAAGGTCTTAACTCTTACTCTGGCCTAATAGCTAAGGTCTTAGACTCGTACTCTGGCCTCATGGTTAAGGTCTTAACTCTTACCCTGGCCTAATAGCTAAGATCTTAGACTCGTACTCTGGCCTATTGGTTAAGGTCTTATCTCTTACTCTGGCCTACTGGTTAAGGTCTTAACTCTTACTCTGGCCTAATAGCTAAGGTCTTAGACTCGTACTCTGGCCTAATGGTTAAGGTCTCAATTCTTACTCTGGCCTAATAGCTAAGGTCTTAACTCTTAATCTGGCCTAATAGCTAAGGTCTTAGACTCGTACACTGGCCTAATGGTTAAGGTCTTAACTCTTACTCTGGCCTAATAGCTAAGGTCTTAACTCTTACTCTGGCCTACTGGTTAAGGTCTTACCTCTTACTCTGGCCTAATAGCTAAGGTCTTAGACTCGTGCTCTGGCCTAATAGCTAAGGTCTTAGACTCGTACACTGGCCTAATGGTTAAGGTCTTAACTCTTACTCTGGCCTAATAGCTAAGGTCTTAACTCTTACTCTGGCCTAATAGCTAAGGTCTCAACTCTTACTCTGGCCTAATAGCTAAGGTCTTAACTCTTACTCTGGCCTAATAGCTAAGGTCTAAGACTCGTACTTTGGCCTAATGGTTAAGGTCTTAACTCTTACTCTGGCCTACTGGTTAAGGTCTTAACTCTTACTCTGGCCTAATAGCTAAGGTCTTAGACTTGTACTGTGGCCTAATGGTTAAGGTCTTAACTTTTACTTTGGCCTAATAGCTAATGTCTTAACTCCTACTCTGGCCTAATAGCTAAGGTCTTAGACTCGTACTCTGGCCTAATGGTTAAGGTCTTAACTTTTACTCTGGCCTAATATATAAGGTCTTAACTCTTACACTGGGCTAATAGCTAAGGTCTTAGACTCGTACTCTGGCCTATTGGTTAAGTTCTTAACACTTACTCTGGCCTACTGGTTAAGGTCTTAACTCTTACTCTGGCCTAATAGCTAAGGTCTTAGACTCGTACTCTGGCCTAATGGTTAAGGTCTTAACTCTTACTCTGGCCTAATAGCTAAGGTCTTAACTCTTACTCTGGCCTAATAGCTAAGGTCTTAGACTCGTACTCTGGCCTAATAGCTAAGGTCCTAGAATCGTACTCTGGCCTAATGGTTAAGGTCTTAACTTTTACTCTGGCCTAATAGCTAAGGTCTTAACTCTTACTCTTGCCTAATAGCTAAGGTCTTAGCTTCGTACTCTGGCCTACTGGTTAAGGTCTTAACTCGTACTCTGGCCTAATGGTTAAGGTCTTAACGCTTACTCTGCTCTAATAGCTAAGGTCTTAGACTCGTACTCTGGCCTAATAGCTAAGGTCTTAGACTCGTACTCTGGCCTAATAGCTAAGGTCTTAGACTCGTACTGTGGCCTAATGGTTAAGGTCTTAACTTTTACTCTGGCCTAATAGCGAAAGTTTTAACTCTTACTCTGGCCTAATAGCTAAGGTCTTAGACTCGTACTCTGGCCTAATAGCTAAGGTCTTAGACTCGTACTCTGGCCTAATAGCTAAGGTCTTAACTCTTACTCTGGCCTAATAGCTAACGTCTTAGACTCGAACTCTGGCCTACTGGTTAAGGTCTTAACTCTTACTCTGGCCTACTGGTTAAGGTCTTAACTCTTACCTTAGCCTAATAGCTAAGGTCTTAGACTTGTACTCTGGCCTAATGGTTTAGGTCTTAACTCTTACTCTGGCCTAATAGCTAAGGTCTTAACTCTTAATCTGGCCTACTGGTTAAGGTCTTAACTCTTACTCTGGCCTACTGGTTAAGGTCTTAACTCTTACTATGGCCTAATAGCTAAGGTCTTAGACTCGTACTCTGGCCTAATAGCTAAGGTCTTAACTCTTACTCTGGACTAATAGCTAAGGTCTTAGACTCGTGCTCTGGCCTACTGGTTAAGGTCTTAACTCTTACTCTGGCCTACTGGTTATGGTCTTAACTCTTACTCTGGCCTAATAGCTAAGGTCTTAGTCTCGAACTCTGGCCTAATGGTTAAGTTCTTAACTCTTACTCTGGCCTACTGGTTAAGGTCTTAACTCTTACGCTGGCCTAATTGCTAAGGTCTTAACTCTTAATCTGGCCTAATAGCTAAGGTCTTAGACTCGTACTCTGGCCTAATGGTTAAGGTCATAACTCTTACTCTGGCCTAATAGCTAAGGTCTTAGACTTGTACTCTGTCCTACTGGTTAAGGTCTTAACTCTTACTCTGGCCTACTGGTTAAGGTCTTAAATCTTACTCTGGCCTAATAGCTAAGGTCTTAACTCTTACTCTGGCCTACTGGTTAAGGTCTTACCTCTTACTCTGGCCTAATAGCTAAGGTCTTAGACTCGTACTCTGGCCTAATAGCTAAGGTCTAAGACTCGTACTTTGGCCTAATGGTTAAGGTCTTAACTCTTACTCTGGCCTACTGGTTAAGGTCTTAACTCTTACTCTGGCCTAATAGCTAAGGTCTTAGACTCGTGCTCTGGCCTAATAGCTAAGGTCTTAGACTCGTACACTGGCCTAATGGTTAAGGTCTTAACTCTTACTCTGGCCTAATAGCTAAGGTCTTAACTCTTACTCTGGCCTAATAGCTAAGGTCTCAACTCTTACTCTGGCCTAATAGCTAAGGTCTTAACTCTTACTCTGGCCTAATAGCTAAGGTCTAAGACTCGTACTTTGGCCTAATGGTTAAGGTCTTAACTCTTACTCTGGCCTACTGGTTAAGGTCTTAACTCTTACTCTGGCCTAATAGCTAAGGTCTTAGACTTGTACTGTGGCCTAATGGTTAAGGTCTTAACTTTTACTTTGGCCTAATAGCTAATGTCTTAACTCCTACTCTGGCCTAATAGCTAAGGTCTTAGACTCGTACTCTGACCTAATGGTTAAGGTATTAACTCTTACTCTGGCCTACTGGTTAAGGTCTTTACCCTTACTCTGGCATAATAGCTAAGGTCTTAGACTCGTACTCTGGCCTAATGGTTAAGGTCTTAACTCTTACTCTGGCCTAATAGCTAGGGTCTTAACTCTTACTCTGGCCTAATAGCTAAGGTCTTAGACTCGTACTCTGGCCTAATGTTTAAGGTCTTAGACTCGTACTCTGGCCTAATAGCTAAGGTCTTAGACTCGTACTCTGGCCTAATGTTTAAGGTCTTAGACTCGTACTCTGGCCTAATAGCTAAGGTCTTAGACTCGTGCTCTGGACTAATGGTTAAGGTCTTAACTCTTACTCTGGCCTAATAGCTAAGGTCTTAACTCTTAATCTGGCCTACTGGTTAAGGTCTTAACTCTTACTCTGGCCTACTGGTTAAGGTCTTAACTCTTACTATGGCCTAATAGCTAAGGTCTTAGACTCGTGCTCTGGCCTAATAGTTAAGGTCTTAACTCTTACTCTGGCCTAATAGCTAAGGTCTTAGACTCGTGCTCTGGCCTAATGGTTAAGGTCTTAACTTTTACTCTGGCTTAATAGCTAAGGTCTTAACTCTTACTCTGGCCTAATAGCTAAGGTCTTAGCCTCGTACTCTGGCCTACTGGTTAAGGTCTTAACTCGTACTCTGGCCTAATGGTTAAGGTCTTAACGCTTACTCTGGCCTAATAGCTAAGGTCTTAGACTCGTACTCTGGCCGAATAGCTAAGGTCTTAGACTCGTACTCTGGCCTAATGGTTAAGGTCTTAACTCTTACTCTGGCCTAATAGGTAAGGTCTTAGACTCGTACTGTGGCCTAATGGTTAAGGTCTCAACTTTTACTCTGGCCTATTAGCTAAGGTCTTAACTCATACTCTGGCCTTAATAGCTAAGGTCTTAGACTCGTACTCTGGCCTACTGGTTAAGGTCTTAACTCTTACTCTGGCCTACTGGTTAAGGTCTTAACTCTTACTCTGGCCTAATAGCTAAGGTCTTAGACTCGTACTCTGGCCTAATAGCTAAGGTCTTAGACTCGTACTCTGGCCTAATAGCTAAGGTCTTAACTCTTACTCTGGCCTAATAGCTAACGTCTTAGACTCGAACTCTGGCCTACTGGTTAAGGTCTTAACTCTTACTCTGGCCTACTGGTTAAGGTCTTAACTCTTACCTTGGCCTAATAGCTAAGGTCTTAGACTTGTACTCTGGCCTAATGGTTTAGGTCTTAACTCTTACTCTGGCCTAATAGCTAAGGTCTTAACTCTTAATCTGGCCTACTGGTTAAGGTCTTAACTCTTACTCTGGCCTACTGGTTAAGGTCTTAACTCTTACTATGGCCTAATAGCTAAGGTCTTAGACTCGTACTCTGGCCTAATAGCTAAGGTCTTAACTCTTACTCTGGACTAATAGCTAAGGTCTTAGACTCGTGCTCTGGCCTACTGGTTAAGGTCTTAACTCTTACTCTGGCCTACTGGTTATGGTCGTAACTCTTACTCTGGCCTAATAGCTAAGGTCTTAGTCTCGAACTCTGGCCTAATGGTTAAGTTCTTAACTCTTACTCTGGCCTACTGGTTAAGGTCTTAACTCTTACGCTGGCCTAATTGCTAAGGTCTTAACTCTTAATCTGGCCTAATAGCTAAGGTCTTAGACTCGTACTCTGGCCTAATGGTTAAGGTCATAACTCTTACTCTGGCCTAATAGCTAAGGTCTTAGACTTGTACTCTGGCCTACTGGTTAAGGTCTTAACTCTTACTCTGGCCTACTGGTTAAGGTCTTAACTCTTACTCTGGCCTAATAGCTAAGGTCTTAACTCTTACTCTGGCCTACTGGTTAAGGTCTTACCTCTTACTCTGGCCTAATAGCTAAGGTCTTAGACTCGTACTCTGGCCTAATAGCTAAGGTCTAAGACTCGTACTTTGGCCTAATGGTTAAGGTCTTAACTCTTACTCTGGCCTACTGGTTAAGGTCTTAACTCTTACTCTGGCCTAATAGCTAAGGTCTTAGACTCGTGCTCTGGCCTAATAGCTAAGGTCTTAGACTCGTACACTGGCCTAATGGTTAAGGTCTTAACTCTTACTCTGGCCTAATAGCTAAGGTCTTAACTCTTACTCTGGCCTAATAGCTAAGGTCTCAACTCTTACTCTGGCCTAATAGCTAAGGTCTTAACTCTTACTCTGGCCTAATAGCTAAGGTCTAAGACTCGTACTTTGGCCTAATGGTTAAGGTCTTAACTCTTACTCTGGCCTACTGGTTAAGGTCTTAACTCTTACTCTGGCCTAATAGCTAAGGTCTTAGACTTGTACTGTGGCCTAATGGTTAAGGTCTTAACTTTTACTTTGGCCTAATAGCTAATGTCTTAACTCCTACTCTGGCCTAATAGCTAAGGTCTTAGACTCGTACTCTGGCCTAATGGTTAAGGTCTTAACTTTTACTCTGGCCTAATATATAAGGTCTTAACTCTTACACTGGGCTAATAGCTAAGGTCTTAGACTCGTACTCTGGCCTATTGGTTAAGTTCTTAACACTTACTCTGGCCTACTGGTTAAGGTCTTAACTCTTACTCTGGCCTAATAGCTAAGGTCTTAGACTCGTACTCTGGCCTAATGGTTAAGGTCTTAACTCTTACTCTGGCCTAATAGCTAAGGTCTTAACTCTTACTCTGGCCTAATAGCTAAGGTCTTAGACTCGTACTCTGGCCTAATAGCTAAGGTCCTAGAATCGTACTCTGGCCTAATGGTTAAGGTCTTAACTTTTACTCTGGCCTAATAGCTAAGGTCTTAACTCTTACTCTTGCCTAATAGCTAAGGTCTTAGCTTCGTACTCTGGCCTACTGGTTAAGGTCTTAACTCGTACTCTGGCCTAATGGTTAAGGTCTTAACGCTTACTCTGCTCTAATAGCTAAGGTCTTAGACTCGTACTCTCGCCTAATAGCTAAGGTCTTAGACTCGTACTCTGGCCTAATAGCTAAGGTCTTAGACTCGTACTGTGGCCTAATGGTTAAGGTCTTAACTTTTACTCTGGCCTAATAGCGAAAGTTTTAACTCTTACTCTGGCCTAATAGCTAAGGTCTTAGACTCGTACTCTGACCTAATGGTTAAGGTATTAACTCTTACTCTGGCCTACTGGTTAAGGTCTTTACCCTTACTCTGGCATAATAGCTAAGGTCTTAGACTCGTACTCTGGCCTAATGGTTAAGGTCTTAACTCTTACTCTGGCCTAATAGCTAGGGTCTTAACTCTTACTCTGGCCTAATAGCTAAGGTCTTAGACTCGTACTCTGGCCTAATGTTTAAGGTCTTAGACTCGTACTCTGGCCTAATAGCTAAGGTCTTAGACTCGTACTCTGGCCTAATGTTTAAGGTCTTAGACTCGTACTCTGGCCTAATAGCTAAGGTCTTAGACTCGTGCTCTGGCCTAATGGTTAAGGTCTTAACTCTTACTCTGGCCTAATAGCTAAGGTCTTATCTCTTAATCTGGCCTACTGGTAAAGGTCTTAACTCTTACTCTGGCCTACTGGTTAAGGTCTTAACTCTTACTATGGCCTAATAGCTAAGGTCTTAGACTCGTGCTCTGGCCTAATAGTTAAGGTCTTAACTCTTACTCTGGCCTAATAGCTAAGGTCTTAGACTCGTGCTCTGGCCTAATGGTTAAGGTCTTAACTTTTACTCTGGCTTAATAGCTAAGGTCTTAACTCTTACTCTGGCCTAATAGCTAAGGTCTTAGCCTCGTACTCTGGCCTACTGGTTAAGGTCTTAACTCGTACTCTGGCCTAATGGTTAAGGTCTTAACGCTTACTCTGGCCTAATAGCTAAGGTCTTAGACTCGTACTCTGGCCGAATAGCTAAGGTCTTAGACTCGTACTCTGGCCTAATGGTTAAGGTCTTAACTCTTACTCTGGCCTAATAGGTAAGGTCTTAGACTCGTACTGTGGCCTAATGGTTAAGGTCTCAACTTTTACTCTGGCCTATTAGCTAAGGTCTTAACTCATACTCTGGCCTTAATAGCTAAGGTCTTAGACTCGTACTCTGGCCTACTGGTTAAGGTCTTAACTCTTACTCTGGCCTACTGGTTAAGGTCTTAACTCTTACTCTGGCCTAATAGCTAAGGTCTTAGACTCGTACTCTGGCCTAATAGCTAAGGTCTTAACTCTTACTCTGGCCTAATAGCTAACGTCTTAGACTCGAACTCTGGCCTACTGGTTAAGGTCTTAACTCTTACTCTGGCCTACTGGTTAAGGTCTTAACTCTTACCTTGGCCTAATAGCTAAGGTCTTAGACTTGTACTCTGGCCTAATGGTTTAGGTCTTAACTCTTACTCTGGCCTAATAGCTAAGGTCTTAACTCTTAATCTGGCCTACTGGTTAAGGTCTTAACTCTTACTCTGGCCTACTGGTTAAGGTCTTAACTCTTACTATGGCCTAATAGCTAAGGTCTTAGACTCGTACTCTGGCCTAATAGCTAAGGTCTTAACTCTTACTCTGGACTAATAGCTAAGGTCTTAGACTCGTGCTCTGGCCTACTGGTTAAGGTCTTAACTCTTACTCTGGCCTACTGGTTATGGTCTTAACTCTTACTCTGGCCTAATAGCTAAGGTCTTAGTCTCGAACTCTGGCCTAATGGTTAAGTTCTTAACTCTTACTCTGGCCTACTGGTTAAGGTCTTAACTCTTACGCTGGCCTAATTGCTAAGGTCTTAACTCTTACTCTGGCCTAATAGCTATGGTCCTAGACTCGTACTCTGGCCTAATGGTTAAGGTCTTAACTCTTACTCTGGCCTACTGGTTAAGGTCTTAACTCTTACTCTGGCCTAATAGCTAAGGTCTTAGACTCGTACTCTGGCCTCATGGTTAAGGTCTTAACTCTTACCCTGGCCTAATAGCTAAGATCTTAGACTCGTACTCTGGCCTATTGGTTAAGGTCTTATCTCTTACTCTGGCCTACTGGTTAAGGTCTTAACTCTTACTCTGGCCTAATAGCTAAGGTCTTAGACTCGTACTCTGGCCTAAAGGTTAAGGTCTCAATTCTTACTCTGGCCTAATAGCTAAGGTCTTAACTCTTAATCTGGCCTAATAGCTAAGGTCTTAGACTCGTACACTGGCCTAATGGTTAAGGTCTTAACTCTTACTCTGGCCTAATAGCTAAGGTCTTAACTCTTACTCTGGCCTACTGGTTAAGGTCTTACCTCTTACTCTGGCCTAATAGCTAAGGTCTTAGACTCGTGCTCTGGCCTAATAGCTAAGGTCTTAGACTCGTACACTGGCCTAATGGTTAAGGTCTTAACTCTTACTCTGGCCTAATAGCTAAGGTCTTAACTCTTACTCTGGCCTAATAGCTAAGGTCTCAACTCTTACTCTGGCCTAATAGCTAAGGTCTTAACTCTTACTCTGGCCTAATAGCTAAGGTCTAAGACTCGTACTTTGGCCTAATGGTTAAGGTCTTAACTCTTACTCTGGCCTACTGGTTAAGGTCTTAACTCTTACTCTGGCCTAATAGCTAAGGTCTTAGACTTGTACTGTGGCCTAATGGTTAAGGTCTTAACTTTTACTTTGGCCTAATAGCTAATGTCTTAACTCCTACTCTGGCCTAATAGCTAAGGTCTTAGACTCGTACTCTGGCCTAATGGTTAAGGTCTTAACTTTTACTCTGGCCTAATATATAAGGTCTTAACTCTTACACTGGGCTAATAGCTAAGGTCTTAGACTCGTACTCTGGCCTATTGGTTAAGTTCTTAACACTTACTCTGGCCTACTGGTTAAGGTCTTAACTCTTACTCTGGCCTAATAGCTAAGGTCTTAGACTCGTACTCTGGCCTAATGGTTAAGGTCTTAACTCTTACTCTGGCCTAATAGCTAAGGTCTTAACTCTTACTCTGGCCTAATAGCTAAGGTCTTAGACTCGTACTCTGGCCTAATAGCTAAGGTCCTAGAATCGTACTCTGGCCTAATGGTTAAGGTCTTAACTTTTACTCTGGCCTAATAGCTAAGGTCTTAACTCTTACTCTTGCCTAATAGCTAAGGTCTTAGCTTCGTACTCTGGCCTACTGGTTAAGGTCTTAACTCGTACTCTGGCCTAATGGTTAAGGTCTTAACGCTTACTCTGCTCTAATAGCTAAGGTCTTAGACTCGTACTCTGGCCTAATAGCTAAGGTCTTAGACTCGTACTCTGGCCTAATAGCTAAGGTCTTAGACTCGTACTGTGGCCTAATGGTTAAGGTCTTAACTTTTACTCTGGCCTAATAGCGAAAGTTTTAACTCTTACTCTGGCCTAATAGCTAAGGTCTTAGACTCGTACTCTGGCCTAATAGCTAAGGTCTTAGACTCGTACTCTGGCCTAATAGCTAAGGTCTTAACTCTTACTCTGGCCTAATAGCTAACGTCTTAGACTCGAACTCTGGCCTACTGGTTAAGGTCTTAACTCTTACTCTGGCCTACTGGTTAAGGTCTTAACTCTTACCTTAGCCTAATAGCTAAGGTCTTAGACTTGTACTCTGGCCTAATGGTTTAGGTCTTAACTCTTACTCTGGCCTAATAGCTAAGGTCTTAACTCTTAATCTGGCCTACTGGTTAAGGTCTTAACTCTTACTCTGGCCTACTGGTTAAGGTCTTAACTCTTACTATGGCCTAATAGCTAAGGTCTTAGACTCGTACTCTGGCCTAATAGCTAAGGTCTTAACTCTTACTCTGGACTAATAGCTAAGGTCTTAGACTTGTGCTCTGGCCTACTGGTTAAGGTCTTAACTCTTACTCTGGCCTACTGGTTATGGTCTTAACTCTTACTCTGGCCTAATAGCTAAGGTCTTAGTCTCGAACTCTGGCCTAATGGTTAAGTTCTTAACTCTTACTCTGGCCTACTGGTTAAGGTCTTAACTCTTACGCTGGCCTAATTGCTAAGGTCTTAACTCTTAATCTGGCCTAATAGCTAAGGTCTTAGACTCGTACTCTGGCCTAATGGTTAAGGTCATAACTCTTACTCTGGCCTAATAGCTAAGGTCTTAGACTTGTACTCTGGCCTACTGGTTAAGGTCTTAACTCTTACTCTGGCCTACTGGTTAAGGTCTTAAATCTTACTCTGGCCTAATAGCTAAGGTCTTAACTCTTACTCTGGCCTACTGGTTAAGGTCTTACCTCTTACTCTGGCCTAATAGCTAAGGTCTTAGACTCGTACTCTGGCCTAATAGCTAAGGTCTAAGACTCGTACTTTGGCCTAATGGTTAAGGTCTTAACTCTTACTCTGGCCTACTGGTTAAGGTCTTAACTCTTACTCTGGCCTAATAGCTAAGGTCTTAGACTCGTGCTCTGGCCTAATAGCTAAGGTCTTAGACTCGTACACTGGCCTAATGGTTAAGGTCTTAACTCTTACTCTGGCCTAATAGCTAAGGTCTTAACTCTTACTCTGGCCTAATAGCTAAGGTCTCAACTCTTACTCTGGCCTAATAGCTAAGGTCTTAACTCTTACTCTGGCCTAATAGCTAAGGTCTAAGACTCGTACTTTGGCCTAATGGTTAAGGTCTTAACTCTTACTCTGGCCTACTGGTTAAGGTCTTAACTCTTACTCTGGCCTAATAGCTAAGGTCTTAGACTTGTACTGTGGCCTAATGGTTAAGGTCTTAACTTTTACTTTGGCCTAATAGCTAATGTCTTAACTCCTACTCTGGCCTAATAGCTAAGGTCTTAGACTCGTACTCTGACCTAATGGTTAAGGTATTAACTCTTACTCTGGCCTACTGGTTAAGGTCTTTACCCTTACTCTGGCATAATAGCTAAGGTCTTAGACTCATACTCTGGCCTAATGGTTAAGGTCTTAACTCTTACTCTGGCCTAATAGCTAGGGTCTTAACTCTTACTCTGGCCTAATAGCTAAGGTCTTAGACTCGTACTCTGGCCTAATGTTTAAGGTCTTAGACTCGTACTCTGGCCTAATAGCTAAGGTCTTAGACTCGTACTCTGGCCTAATGTTTAAGGTCTTAGACTCGTACTCTGGCCTAATAGCTAAGGTCTTAGACTCGTGCTCTGGCCTAATGGTTAAGGTCTTAACTCTTACTCTGGCCTAATAGCTAAGGTCTTAACTCTTAATCTGGCCTACTGGTTAAGGTCTTAACTCTTACTCTGGCCTACTGGTTAAGGTCTTAACTCTTACTATGGCCTAATAGCTAAGGTCTTAGACTCGTGCTCTGGCCTAATAGTTAAGGTCTTAACTCTTACTCTGGCCTAATAGCTAAGGTCTTAGACTCGTGCTCTGGCCTAATGGTTAAGGTCTTAACTTTTACTCTGGCTTAATAGCTAAGGTCTTAACTCTTACTCTGGCCTAATAGCTAAGGTCTTAGCCTCGTACTCTGGCCTACTGGTTAAGGTCTTAACTCGTACTCTGGCCTAATGGTTAAGGTCTTAACGCTTACTCTGGCCTAATAGCTAAGGTCTTAGACTCGTACTCTGGCCGAATAGCTAAGGTCTTAGACTCGTACTCTGGCCTAATGGTTAAGGTCTTAACTCTTACTCTGGCCTAATAGGTAAGGTCTTAGACTCGTACTGTGGCCTAATGGTTAAGGTCTCAACTTTTACTCTGGCCTATTAGCTAAGGTCTTAACTCATACTCTGGCCTTAATAGCTAAGGTCTTAGACTCGTACTCTGGCCTACTGGTTAAGGTCTTAACTCTTACTCTGGCCTACTGGTTAAGGTCTTAACTCTTACTCTGGCCTAATAGCTAAGGTCTTAGACTCGTACTCTGGCCTAATAGCTAAGGTCTTAGACTCGTACTCTGGCCTAATGGTTAAGGTCTTAACTCTTACACTGGCCTAATAGCTATGGTCTTAACTCTTACTCTGGCCTACTGGTTAAGGTCTTAACTCTTACTCTGGCCCACTGGTTAAGGTCTTAACTCTTACTATGGCCTAATAGCTAAGGTCTTAGACTCGTACTCTGGCATAATAGCTAAGGTCTTAACTCTTACTCTGGCCTAATAGCTAACGTCTTAGACTCGAACTCTGGCCTACTGGTTAACGTCTTAACTCTTACTCTGGCCTACTGGTTAAGGTCTTAACTCTTACCTTGGCCTAATAGCTAAGGTCTTAGACTTGTACTCTGGCCTAATGGTTTAGGTCTTAACTCTTACTCTGGCCTAATAGCTAAGGTCTTAACTCTTAATCTGGCCTACTGGTTAAGGTCTTAACTCTTACTCTGGCTGTGAGAAGTTGGCCTGGCATATGCTGTTCCTAGTTATAGGGACACCTTGCACCAGTCCAATCCGACTCTTATTGATGATAGGTTTAAGACAACCTTTAAAGAAAGCTATCCTAGTGGTAGCTGTGGAGAGCAGCCTTCAGGCTAAGTCTTGAAGGAGTGTTAAGCTTATTGTTTTACCATAATAACCTCTTGAATATCCAAATGAAAGAGTAGCCCACACAGGTATATATATAAAATATATGTATTTATTCTAGACAGAATCCCACAGTCACTTTATGTGGCTAGTGGCAAAGTTACACTTCAAACAAGCATTTATGAACACAATAAATAGCACAGAAATCAATGGGCCCCAGGGGGGGACCAAACCATATACTAAAATAGTGGTATAAGAACCACGACAATTCTACAGGCAATGCCTAGGGCATTCAGGATCGCTTGCCCCTTCAGAATCCACCCACAGTTAAGAGGAAGGGGACCCACGGGAGGCGTGTGCAGTGCGAGAAGCTGCTATCGGGATCGCAATGTTAGCCTATGGAGAATGTCGCGGTTGAATAATTAAGGTTTAAGGACACTTCTAACAACAGTACAAAGTTAAGGCTTGAGACTTAAGGCTTTGGAGAGCCCACCACCACGGGAGTACCGAAGTACCACTGTTACCTGCCCCAGGGAAGCCGGGTGCATAGGTCGATTCTGGTGTCGGGTCGCGGGCTGATTTTCTATGGAAAAGTAGTCCAAACTGCTGCTAGCTGGAAGCGTCGTTGAAGTCGTGAAGATTAAAGTTGAAGAGAAGATAAAGGTGAACCTGAAAGCAGAGGGGACAGAGTCTGGGTCACAGCAAAGTGACCAGGGAGCTCACAGCAAGGAGCTCGTGGAAGTCGGGTGCTTCAGGTGTAGAAGGTACAGCTGGGCTCTGCAGTCACGGGCTCCGGGAGGCTTCAAGGAAGGCCAGCTTCTGGAGGGCGACTGTCCCACGTCAGCTGAGGGTCGCTGCGGTGTTAGTGTCCTGATTGGATCCACTAAGCATTGGCAACCGCAACCCACGCAAGATGGACAAAGCAGCTGCTGGTGCAGACCCACGAGGTCTGAGGGTGCTCTCCTTTGCAGGGAGCGTAGAGCAGGCCTGGAGCAACCAGGGGAACTCTTGGAAAGATAGGTTTTCCTCCGTCAGGGCCCACAAGTCGAGAGACAAAGGACCGCGGAGGGCAGCAAAATGGAGTGCGTAAAAGGGCTCCCACGGGCCACCGGAGTGGACTAGGGGGCTGAGCTTTGGCACGGATGCTGCTTGAAGGTTGGCTCAGAAATGGGCCAAAGCACAACTTCCCCACTAGTCGGGGTCGTGTGCTATGCAAGAGGTGGCCGGGGTCTCGGGGTATGCAGGGATCTCGGCACCCACGTGGTCCACGGTGCTCAGGCTTGCTGGGCACGCTCACAGGACTCTGGGATGCACCGGAGACCCACCTCAAGGTTGATGGAAGGCGTCGAAGTTCGTGAGAGCAGCGAAGTTCCAACCGGGTATCTTGCAGTCTTTTAGGTGCCTGCCAAGCAGGGGGATAACTCCTTTATCCCAAGGGAGATATCTTCAGTCAGCTGGGCAGCAGCTCGTCAAAGGTCAGTTCTGTGAAGTCCTGTACAAATCTAAGGCTCTAGGGCAAAGTTATTCCCATATATCCCCCAGATTAGGGGATGGTCCAAAATAGAGCCTACCAATCAGAGTAGAGGCGGGAAAGGGTGGCTACACCCACTCCCCTTTGTGTGTTTCCCGCCTGGGCGAGGGGCAGGATGCCCCTGAACCGGTTCCAGGCGGTGTATGCAGAATTGGGGCTCTGCAGCTGCCTACGTGCAACTCTGAAAGGACATTTGGTGCACCCACCCTGTTCCAATCCACATATCCTGTCTGGGGAGGTGCTGGCACCTCCCTGCCACAGGAGCCCTATTTTCCAGATGGCGAGGCTGGGGTTTTCCCCAGCAACAGCCAGCCAGAGTCGTGTAGGTGGCGGACAGTAGCCATTTTGTGGTACATGTGCACTTTTAAATTGGTGTCTAAATTCTACCGCTTTTCCCATATCACCCTCCTAGCAAGGGGGAATCGTGCCCCCATGCCCATGGCTGGACTGGGGGTATGATTCCTTCATGTTTGACACCAAACACGATATGGTTCTGTGTAGCCATTCCCAAGTTACAGCGATGACGCAATAACTTATAATGCGGTTAAGAGTATATGGTATGGCTACACTACAAACAACCCAGTAACGATTTTACGAAGGTTGCAGAGAGGTCCTACTCACGTAGG
Source organism: Triturus cristatus (assembly GCF_964204655.1). Lineage (NCBI taxonomy): Eukaryota > Metazoa > Chordata > Amphibia > Caudata > Salamandridae > Triturus > Triturus cristatus. Next base: position 895,169,766 of record NC_140591.1, on the reverse strand, counting down.
GGTCCCCCCTCACACATACCTCAGCACCCAGCCCTGTAGGATTACCAGGGCCTGCCATAGGGGTGACCTATGAGAGTATATGTGTTGTAATGGTATGGGACATAGGGTACCTACATCCCTGTAAGGGGTGCTAGCACCACCTTACCCAGACTACAGTAGTGGCCTGGTGGTGTCAGTTTGGGTGGCTGTCCCAGGGTGGCACAATAAGTGCTGCAGCCCTGATAGGCCTACTGGGGGACCCATGCCCTGGGTACCTAGGGTACCATCTACAAGGGACTGGTAGGGCATGCCCAGCATCCAATTGGTTGGTACCTAGGGTACTCACATAGTTTACCAGAGGAAGCAGATAGGCTGGGGTCCTGGATAGCAGGGCCACAGCCTGGCTAAAGTCATAAAAACAGTCAAAACATCAGCAAAAAGTTGGGGGCAACTATGCAGTCGATGCCACTCTCCTACACTGGCCTACTGGTTAAGGTCTTAACTCTTACTATGGCCTAATAGCTAAGGTCTTAGACTCGTACTCTGGCCTAATAGCTAAGGTCTTAACTCTTACTCTGGACTAATAGCTAAGGTCTTAGACTCGTGCTCTGGCCTACTGGTTAAGGTCTTAACTCTTACTCTGGCCTACTGGTTATGGTCTTAACTCTTACTCTGGCCTAATAGCTAAGGTCTTAGTCTCGAACTCTGGCCTAATGGTTAAGTTCTTAACTCTTACTCTGGCCTACTGGTTAAGGTCTTAACTCTTACGCTGGCCTAATTGCTAAGGTCTTAACTCTTACTCTGGCCTAATAGCTATGGTCCTAGACTCGTACTCTGGCCTTATGGTTAAGGTCTTAACTCTTACTCTGGCCTACTGGTTAAGGTCTTAACTCTTACTCTGGCCTAATAGCTAAGGTCTTAGACTCGTACTCTGGCCTCATGGTTAAGGTCTTAACTCTTACCCTGGCCTAATAGCTAAGATCTTAGACTCGTACTCTGGCCTATTGGTTAAGGTCTTATCTCTTACTCTGGCCTACTGGTTAAGGTCTTAACTCTTACTCTGGCCTAATAGCTAAGGTCTTAGACTCGTACTCTGGCCTAATGGTTAAGGTCTCAATTCTTACTCTGGCCTAATAGCTAAGGTCTTAACTCTTAATCTGGCCTAATAGCTAAGGTCTTAGACTCGTACACTGGCCTAATGGTTAAGGTCTTAACTCTTACTCTGGCCTAATAGCTAAGGTCTTAACTCTTACTCTGGCCTACTGGTTAAGGTCTTACCTCTTACTCTGGCCTAATAGCTAAGGTCTTAGACTCGTGCTCTGGCCTAATAGCTAAGGTCTTAGACTCGTACACTGGCCTAATGGTTAAGGTCTTAACTCTTACTCTGGCCTAATAGCTAAGGTCTTAACTCTTACTCTGGCCTAATAGCTAAGGTCTCAACTCTTACTCTGGCCTAATAGCTAAGGTCTTAACTCTTACTCTGGCCTAATAGCTAAGGTCTAAGACTCGTACTTTGGCCTAATGGTTAAGGTCTTAACTCTTACTCTGGCCTACTGGTTAAGGTCTTAACTCTTACTCTGGCCTAATAGCTAAGGTCTTAGACTTGTACTGTGGCCTAATGGTTAAGGTCTTAACTTTTACTTTGGCCTAATAGCTAATGTCTTAACTCCTACTCTGGCCTAATAGCTAAGGTCTTAGACTCGTACTCTGGCCTAATGGTTAAGGTCTTAACTTTTACTCTGGCCTAATATATAAGGTCTTAACTCTTACACTGGGCTAATAGCTAAGGTCTTAGACTCGTACTCTGGCCTATTGGTTAAGTTCTTAACACTTACTCTGGCCTACTGGTTAAGGTCTTAACTCTTACTCTGGCCTAATAGCTAAGGTCTTAGACTCGTACTCTGGCCTAATGGTTAAGGTCTTAACTCTTACTCTGGCCTAATAGCTAAGGTCTTAACTCTTACTCTGGCCTAATAGCTAAGGTCTTAGACTCGTACTCTGGCCTAATAGCTAAGGTCCTAGAATCGTACTCTGGCCTAATGGTTAAGGTCTTAACTTTTACTCTGGCCTAATAGCTAAGGTCTTAACTCTTACTCTTGCCTAATAGCTAAGGTCTTAGCTTCGTACTCTGGCCTACTGGTTAAGGTCTTAACTCGTACTCTGGCCTAATGGTTAAGGTCTTAACGCTTACTCTGCTCTAATAGCTAAGGTCTTAGACTCGTACTCTGGCCTAATAGCTAAGGTCTTAGACTCGTACTCTGGCCTAATAGCTAAGGTCTTAGACTCGTACTGTGGCCTAATGGTTAAGGTCTTAACTTTTACTCTGGCCTAATAGCGAAAGTTTTAACTCTTACTCTGGCCTAATAGCTAAGGTCTTAGACTCGTACTCTGGCCTAATAGCTAAGGTCTTAGACTCGTACTCTGGCCTAATAGCTAAGGTCTTAACTCTTACTCTGGCCTAATAGCTAAGGTCTTAACTCTTAATCTGGCCTACTGGTTAAGGTCTTAACTCTTACTCTGGCCTACTGGTTAAGGTCTTAACTCTTACTATGGCCTAATAGCTAAGGTCTTAGACTCGTGCTCTGGCCTAATAGTTAAGGTCTTAACTCTTACTCTGGCCTAATAGCTAAGGTCTTAGACTCGTGCTCTGGCCTAATGGTTAAGGTCTTAACTTTTACTCTGTCTTAATAGCTAAGGTCTTAACTCTTACTCTGGCCTAATAGCTAAGGTCTTAGCCTCGTACTCTGGCCTACTGGTTAAGGTCTTAACTCGTACTCTGGCCTAATGGTTAAGGTCTTAACGCTTACTCTGGCCTAATAGCTAAGGTCTTAGACTCGTACTCTGGCCGAATAGCTAAGGTCTTAGACTCGTACTCTGGCCTAATGGTTAAGGTCTTAACTCTTACTCTGGCCTAATAGGTAAGGTCTTAGACTCGTACTGTGGCCTAATGGTTAAGGTCTCAACTTTTACTCTGGCCTATTAGCTAAGGTCTTAACTCATACTCTGGCCTTAATAGCTAAGGTCTTAGACTCGTACTCTGGCCTACTGGTTAAGGTCTTAACTCTTACTCTGGCCTACTGGTTAAGGTCTTAACTCTTACTCTGGCCTAATAGCTAAGGTCTTAGACTCGTACTCTGGCCTAATAGCTAAGGTCTTAGACTCGTACTCTGGCCTAATGGTTAAGGTCTTAACTCTTACACTGGCCTAATAGCTATGGTCTTAACTCTTACTCTGGCCTACTGGTTAAGGTCTTAACTCTTACTCTGGCCCACTGGTTAAGGTCTTAACTCTTACTATGGCCTAATAGCTAAGGTCTTAGACTCGTACTCTGGCATAATAGCTAAGGTCTTAACTCTTACTCTGGCCTAATAGCTAACGTCTTAGACTCGAACTCTGGCCTACTGGTTAACGTCTTAACTCTTACTCTGGCCTACTGGTTAAGGTCTTAACTCTTACCTTGGCCTAATAGCTAAGGTCTTAGACTTGTACTCTGGCCTAATGGTTTAGGTCTTAACTCTTACTCTGGCCTAATAGCTAAGGTCTTAACTCTTAATCTGGCCTACTGGTTAAGGTCTTAACTCTTACTCTGGCTGTGAGAAGTTGGCCTGGCATATGCTGTTCCTAGTTATAGGGACACCTTGCACCAGTCCAATCCGACTCTTATTGATGATAGGTTTAAGACAACCTTTAAAGAAAGCTATCCTAGTGGTAGCTGTGGAGAGCAGCCTTCAGGCTAAGTCTTGAAGGAGTGTTAAGCTTATTGTTTTACCATAATAACCTCTTGAATATCCAAATGAAAGAGTAGCCCACACAGGTATATATATAAAATATATGTATTTATTCTAGACAGAATCCCACAGTCACTTTATGTGGCTAGTGGCAAAGTTACACTTCAAACAAGCATTTATGAACACAATAAATAGCACAGAAATCAATGGGCCCCAGGGGGGGACCAAACCATATACTAAAATAGTGGTATAAGAACCACGACAATTCTACAGGCAATGCCTAGGGCATTCAGGATCGCTTGCCCCTTCAGAATCCACCCACAGTTAAGAGGAAGGGGACCCACGGGAGGCGTGTGCAGTGCGAGAAGCTGCTATCGGGATCGCAATGTTAGCCTATGGAGAATGTCGCGGTTGAATAATTAAGGTTTAAGGACACTTCTAACAACAGTACAAAGTTAAGGCTTGAGACTTAAGGCTTTGGAGAGCCCACCACCACGGGAGTACCGAAGTACCACTGTTACCTGCCCCAGGGAAGCCGGGTGCATAGGTCGATTCTGGTGTCGGGTCGCGGGCTGATTTTCTATGGAAAAGTAGTCCAAACTGCTGCTAGCTGGAAGCGTCGTTGAAGTCGTGAAGATTAAAGTTGAAGAGAAGATAAAGGTGAACCTGAAAGCAGAGGGGACAGAGTCTGGGTCACAGCAAAGTGACCAGGGAGCTCACAGCAAGGAGCTCGTGGAAGTCGGGTGCTTCAGGTGTAGAAGGTACAGCTGGGCTCTGCAGTCACGGGCTCCGGGAGGCTTCAAGGAAGGCCAGCTTCTGGAGGGCGACTGTCCCACGTCAGCTGAGGGTCGCTGCGGTGTTAGTGTCCTGATTGGATCCACTAAGCATTGGCAACCGCAACCCACGCAAGATGGACAAAGCAGCTGCTGGTGCAGACCCACGAGGTCTGAGCGTGCTCTCCTTTGCAGGGAGCGTAGAGCAGGCCTGGAGCAACCAGGGGAACTCTTGGAAAGATAGGTTTTCCTCCGTCAGGGCCCACAAGTCGAGAGACAAAGGACCGCGGAGGGCAGCAAAATGGAGTGCGTAAAAGGGCTCCCACGGGCCACCGGAGTGGACTAGGGGGCTGAGCTTTGGCACGGATGCTGCTTGAAGGTTGGCTCAGAAATGGGCCAAAGCACAACTTCCCCACTAGTCGGGGTCGTGTGCTATGCAAGAGGTGGCCGGGGTCTCGGGGTATGCAGGGATCTCGGCACCCACGTGGTCCACGGTGCTCAGGCTTGCTGGGCACGCTCACAGGACTCTGGGATGCACCGGAGACCCACCTCAAGGTTGATGGAAGGCGTCGAAGTTCGTGAGAGCAGCGAAGTTCCAACCGGGTATCTTGCAGTCTTTTAGGTGCCTGCCAAGCAGGGGGATAACTCCTTTATCCCAAGGGAGATATCTTCAGTCAGCTGGGCAGCAGCTCGTCAAAGGTCAGTTCTGTGAAGTCCTGTACAAATCTAAGGCTCTAGGGCAAAGTTATTCCCATATATCCCCCAGATTAGGGGATGGTCCAAAATAGAGCCTACCAATCAGAGTAGAGGCGGGAAAGGGTGGCTACACCCACTCCCCTTTGTGTGTTTCCCGCCTGGGCGAGGGGCAGGATGCCCCTGAACCGGTTCCAGGCGGTGTATGCAGAATTGGGGCTCTGCAGCTGCCTACGTGCAACTCTGAAAGGACATTTGGTGCACCCACCCTGTTCCAATCCACATATCCTGTCTGGGGAGGTGCTGGCACCTCCCTGCCACAGGAGCCCTATTTTCCAGATGGCGAGGCTGGGGTTTTCCCCAGCAACAGCCAGCCAGAGTCGTGTAGGTGGCGGACAGTAGCCATTTTGTGGTACATGTGCACTTTTAAATTGGTGTCTAAATTCTACCGCTTTTCCCATATCACCCTCCTAGCAAGGGGGAATCGTGCCCCCATGCCCATGGCTGGACTGGGGGTATGATTCCTTCATGTTTGACACCAAACACGATATGGTTCTGTGTAGCCATTCCCAAGTTACAGCGATGACGCAATAACTTATAATGCGGTTAAGAGTATATGGTATGGCTACACTACAAACAACCCAGTAACGATTTTACGAAGGTTGCAGAGAGGTCCTACTCACGTAGGGGTCCCCCCTCACACATACCTCAGCACCCAGCCCTGTAGGATTACCAGGGCCTGCCATAGGGGTGACCTATGAGAGTATATGTGTTGTAATGGTATGGGACATAGGGTACCTACATCCCTGTAAGGGGTGCTAGCACCACCTTACCCAGACTACAGTAGTGGCCTGGTGGTGTCAGTTTGGGTGGCTGTCCCAGGGTGGCACAATAAGTGCTGCAGCCCTGATAGGCCTACTGGGGGACCCATGCCCTGGGTACCTAGGGTACCATCTACAAGGGACTGGTAGGGCATGCCCAGCATCCAATTGGTTGGTACCTAGGGTACTCACATAGTTTACCAGAGGAAGCAGATAGGCTGGGGTCCTGGATAGCAGGGCCACAGCCTGGCTAAAGTCATAAAAACAGTCAAAACATCAGCAAAAAGTTGGGGGCAACTATGCAGTCGATGCCACTCTCCTACACTGGCCTACTGGTTAAGGTCTTAACTCTTACTATGGCCTAATAGCTAAGGTCTTAGACTCGTACTCTGGCCTAATAGCTAAGGTCTTAACTCTTACTCTGGACTAATAGCTAAGGTCTTAGACTCGTGCTCTGGCCTACTGGTTAAGGTCTTAACTCTTACTCTGGCCTACTGGTTATGGTCTTAACTCTTACTCTGGCCTAATAGCTAAGGTCTTAGTCTCGAACTCTGGCCTAATGGTTAAGTTCTTAACTCTTACTCTGGCCTACTGGTTAAGGTCTTAACTCTTACGCTGGCCTAATTGCTAAGGTCTTAACTCTTACTCTGGCCTAATAGCTATGGTCCTAGACTCGTACTCTGGCCTAATGGTTAAGGTCTTAACTCTTACTCTGGCCTACTGGTTAAGGTCTTAACTCTTACTCTGGCCTAATAGCTAAGGTCTTAGACTCATACTCTGGCCTCATGGTTAAGGTCTTAACTCTTACCCTGGCCTAATAGCTAAGATCTTAGACTCGTACTCTGGCCTATTGGTTAAGGTCTTATCTCTTACTCTGGCCTACTGGTTAAGGTCTTAACTCTTACTCTGGCCTAATAGCTAAGGTCTTAGACTCGTACTCTGGCCTAATGGTTAAGGTCTCAATTCTTACTCTGGCCTAATAGCTAAGGTCTTAACTCTTAATCTGGCCTAATAGCTAAGGTCTTAGACTCGTACACTGGCCTAATGGTTAAGGTCTTAACTCTTACTCTGGCCTAATAGCTAAGGTCTTAACTCTTACTCTGGCCTACTGGTTAAGGTCTTACCTCTTACTCTGGCCTAATAGCTAAGGTCTTAGACTCGTGCTCTGGCCTAATAGCTAAGGTCTTAGACTCGTACACTGGCCTAATGGTTAAGGTCTTAACTCTTACTCTGGCCTAATAGCTAAGGTCTTAACTCTTACTCTGGCCTAATAGCTAAGGTCTCAACTCTTACTCTGGCCTAATAGCTAAGGTCTTAACTCTTACTCTGGCCTAATAGCTAAGGTCTAAGACTCGTACTTTGGCCTAATGGTTAAGGTCTTAACTCTTACTCTGGCCTACTGGTTAAGGTCTTAACTCTTACTCTGGCCTAATAGCTAAGGTCTTAGACTTGTACTGTGGCCTAATGGTTAAGGTCTTAACTTTTACTTTGGCCTAATAGCTAATGTCTTAACTCCTACTCTGGCCTAATAGCTAAGGTCTTAGACTCGTACTCTGGCCTAATGGTTAAGGTCTTAACTTTTACTCTGGCCTAATATATAAGGTCTTAACTCTTACACTGGGCTAATAGCTAAGGTCTTAGACTCGTACTCTGGCCTATTGGTTAAGTTCTTAACACTTACTCTGGCCTACTGGTTAAGGTCTTAACTCTTACTCTGGCCTAATAGCTAAGGTCTTAGACTCGTACTCTGGCCTAATGGTTAAGGTCTTAACTCTTACTCTGGCCTAATAGCTAAGGTCTTAACTCTTACTCTGGCCTAATAGCTAAGGTCTTAGACTCGTACTCTGGCCTAATAGCTAAGGTCCTAGAATCGTACTCTGGCCTAATGGTTAAGGTCTTAACTTTTACTCTGGCCTAATAGCTAAGGTCTTAACTCTTACTCTTGCCTAATAGCTAAGGTCTTAGCTTCGTACTCTGGCCTACTGGTTAAGGTCTTAACTCGTACTCTGGCCTAATGGTTAAGGTCTTAACGCTTACTCTGCTCTAATAGCTAAGGTCTTAGACTCGTACTCTGGCCTAATAGCTAAGGTCTTAGACTCGTACTCTGGCCTAATAGCTAAGGTCTTAGACTCGTACTGTGGCCTAATGGTTAAGGTCTTAACTTTTACTCTGGCCTAATAGCGAAAGTTTTAACTCTTACTCTGGCCTAATAGCTAAGGTCTTAGACTCGTACTCTGGCCTAATAGCTAAGGTCTTAGACTCGTACTCTGGCCTAATAGCTAAGGTCTTAACTCTTACTCTGGCCTAATAGCTAACGTCTTAGACTCGAACTCTGGCCTACTGGTTAAGGTCTTAACTCTTACTCTGGCCTACTGGTTAAGGTCTTAACTCTTACCTTAGCCTAATAGCTAAGGTCTTAGACTTGTACTCTGGCCTAATGGTTTAGGTCTTAACTCTTACTCTGGCCTAATAGCTAAGGTCTTAACTCTTAATCTGGCCTACTGGTTAAGGTCTTAACTCTTACTCTGGCCTACTGGTTAAGGTCTTAACTCTTACTATGGCCTAATAGCTAAGGTCTTAGACTCGTACTCTGGCCTAATAGCTAAGGTCTTAACTCTTACTCTGGACTAATAGCTAAGGTCTTAGACTTGTGCTCTGGCCTACTGGTTAAGGTCTTAACTCTTACTCTGGCCTACTGGTTATGGTCTTAACTCTTACTCTGGCCTAATAGCTAAGGTCTTAGTCTCGAACTCTGGCCTAATGGTTAAGTTCTTAACTCTTACTCTGGCCTACTGGTTAAGGTCTTAACTCTTACGCTGGCCTAATTGCTAAGGTCTTAACTCTTAATCTGGCCTAATAGCTAAGGTCTTAGACTCGTACTCTGGCCTAATGGTTAAGGTCATAACTCTTACTCTGGCCTAATAGCTAAGGTCTTAGACTTGTACTCTGGCCTACTGGTTAAGGTCTTAACTCTTACTCTGGCCTACTGGTTAAGGTCTTAAATCTTACTCTGGCCTAATAGCTAAGGTCTTAACTCTTACTCTGGCCTACTGGTTAAGGTCTTACCTCTTACTCTGGCCTAATAGCTAAGGTCTTAGACTCGTACTCTGGCCTAATAGCTAAGGTCTAAGACTCGTACTTTGGCCTAATGGTTAAGGTCTTAACTCTTACTCTGGCCTACTGGTTAAGGTCTTAACTCTTACTCTGGCCTAATAGCTAAGGTCTTAGACTCGTGCTCTGGCCTAATAGCTAAGGTCTTAGACTCGTACACTGGCCTAATGGTTAAGGTCTTAACTCTTACTCTGGCCTAATAGCTAAGGTCTTAACTCTTACTCTGGCCTAATAGCTAAGGTCTCAACTCTTACTCTGGCCTAATAGCTAAGGTCTTAACTCTTACTCTGGCCTAATAGCTAAGGTCTAAGACTCGTACTTTGGCCTAATGGTTAAGGTCTTAACTCTTACTCTGGCCTACTGGTTAAGGTCTTAACTCTTACTCTGGCCTAATAGCTAAGGTCTTAGACTTGTACTGTGGCCTAATGGTTAAGGTCTTAACTTTTACTTTGGCCTAATAGCTAATGTCTTAACTCCTACTCTGGCCTAATAGCTAAGGTCTTAGACTCGTACTCTGACCTAATGGTTAAGGTATTAACTCTTACTCTGGCCTACTGGTTAAGGTCTTTACCCTTACTCTGGCATAATAGCTAAGGTCTTAGACTCGTACTCTGGCCTAATGGTTAAGGTCTTAACTCTTACTCTGGCCTAATAGCTAGGGTCTTAACTCTTACTCTGGCCTAATAGCTAAGGTCTTAGACTCGTACTCTGGCCTAATGTTTAAGGTCTTAGACTCGTACTCTGGCCTAATAGCTAAGGTCTTAGACTCGTACTCTGGCCTAATGTTTAAGGTCTTAGACTCGTACTCTGGCCTAATAGCTAAGGTCTTAGACTCGTGCTCTGGCCTAATGGTTAAGGTCTTAACTCTTACTCTGGCCTAATAGCTAAGGTCTTAACTCTTAATCTGGCCTACTGGTTAAGGTCTTAACTCTTACTCTGGCCTACTGGTTAAGGTCTTAACTCTTACTATGGCCTAATAGCTAAGGTCTTAGACTCGTGCTCTGGCCTAATAGTTAAGGTCTTAACTCTTACTCTGGCCTAATAGCTAAGGTCTTAGACTCGTGCTCTGGCCTAATGGTTAAGGTCTTAACTTTTACTCTGGCTTAATAGCTAAGGTCTTAACTCTTACTCTGGCCTAATAGCTAAGGTCTTAGCCTCGTACTCTGGCCTACTGGTTAAGGTCTTAACTCGTACTCTGGCCTAATGGTTAAGGTCTTAACGCTTACTCTGGCCTAATAGCTAAGGTCTTAGACTCGTACTCTGGCCGAATAGCTAAGGTCTTAGACTCGTACTCTGGCCTAATGGTTAAGGTCTTAACTCTTACTCTGGCCTAATAGGTAAGGTCTTAGACTCGTACTGTGGCCTAATGGTTAAGGTCTCAACTTTTACTCTGGCCTATTAGCTAAGGTCTTAACTCATACTCTGGCCTTAATAGCTAAGGTCTTAGACTCGTACTCTGGCCTACTGGTTAAGGTCTTAACTCTTACTCTGGCCTACTGGTTAAGGTCTTAACTCTTACTCTGGCCTAATAGCTAAGGTCTTAGACTCGTACTCTGGCCTAATAGCTAAGGTCTTAGACTCGTACTCTGGCCTAATAGCTAAGGTCTTAACTCTTACTCTGGCCTAATAGCTAACGTCTTAGACTCGAACTCTGGCCTACTGGTTAAGGTCTTAACTCTTACTCTGGCCTACTGGTTAAGGTCTTAACTCTTACCTTGGCCTAATAGCTAAGGTCTTAGACTTGTACTCTGGCCTAATGGTTTAGGTCTTAACTCTTACTCTGGCCTAATAGCTAAGGTCTTAACTCTTAATCTGGCCTACTGGTTAAGGTCTTAACTCTTACTCTGGCCTACTGGTTAAGGTCTTAACTCTTACTATGGCCTAATAGCTAAGGTCTTAGACTCGTACTCTGGCCTAATAGCTAAGGTCTTAACTCTTACTCTGGACTAATAGCTAAGGTCTTAGACTCGTGCTCTGGCCTACTGGTTAAGGTCTTAACTCTTACTCTGGCCTACTGGTTATGGTCGTAACTCTTACTCTGGCCTAATAGCTAAGGTCTTAGTCTCGAACTCTGGCCTAATGGTTAAGTTCTTAACTCTTACTCTGGCCTACTGGTTAAGGTCTTAACTCTTACGCTGGCCTAATTGCTAAGGTCTTAACTCTTAATCTGGCCTAATAGCTAAGGTCTTAGACTCGTACTCTGGCCTAATGGTTAAGGTCATAACTCTTACTCTGGCCTAATAGCTAAGGTCTTAGACTTGTACTCTGGCCTACTGGTTAAGGTCTTAACTCTTACTCTGGCCTACTGGTTAAGATCTTAACTCTTACTCTGGCCTAATAGCTAAGGTCTTAACTCTTACTCTGGCCTACTGGTTAAGGTCTTACCTCTTACTCTGGCCTAATAGCTAAGGTCTTAGACTCGTACTCTGGCCTAATAGCTAAGGTCTAAGACTCGTACTTTGGCCTAATGGTTAAGGTCTTAACTCTTACTCTGGCCTACTGGTTAAGGTCTTAACTCTTACTCTGGCCTAATAGCTAAAGTCTTAGACTCGTGCTCTGGCCTAATAGCTAAGGTCTTAGACTCGTACACTGGCCTAATGGTTAAGGTCTTAACTCTTACTCTGGCCTAATAGCTAAGGTCTTAACTCTTACTCTGGCCTAATAGCTAAGGTCTCAACTCTTACTCTGGCCTAATAGCTAAGGTCTTAACTCTTACTCTGGCCTAATAGCTAAGGTCTAAGACTCGTACTTTGGCCTAATGGTTAAGGTCTTAACTCTTACTCTGGCCTACTGGTTAAGGTCTTAACTCTTACTCTGGCCTAATAGCTAAGGTCTTAGACTTGTACTGTGGCCTAATGGTTAAGGTCTTAACTTTTACTTTGGCCTAATAGCTAATGTCTTAACTCCTACTCTGGCCTAATAGCTAAGGTCTTAGACTCGTACTCTGGCCTAATGGTTAAGGTCTTAACTTTTACTCTGGCCTAATATATAAGGTCTTAACTCTTACACTGGGCTAATAGCTAAGGTCTTAGACTCGTACTCTGGCCTATTGGTTAAGTTCTTAACACTTACTCTGGCCTACTGGTTAAGGTCTTAACTCTTACTCTGGCCTAATAGCTAAGGTCTTAGACTCGTACTCTGGCCTAATGGTTAAGGTCTTAACTCTTACTCTGGCCTAATAGCTAAGGTCTTAACTCTTACACTGGCCTAATAGCTAAGGTCTTAGACTCGTACTCTGGCCTAATAGCTAAGGTCCTAGAATCGTACTCTGGCCTAATGGTTAAGGTCTTAACTTTTACTCTGGCCTAATAGCTAAGGTCTTAACTCTTACTCTTGCCTAATAGCTAAGGTCTTAGCTTCGTACTCTGGCCTACTGGTTAAGGTCTTAACTCGTACTCTGGCCTAATGGTTAAGGTCTTAACGCTTACTCTGCTCTAATAGCTAAGGTCTTAGACTCGTACTCTCGCCTAATAGCTAAGGTCTTAGACTCGTACTCTGGCCTAATAGCTAAGGTCTTAGACTCGTACTGTGGCCTAATGGTTAAGGTCTTAACTTTTACTCTGGCCTAATAGCGAAAGTTTTAACTCTTACTCTGGCCTAATAGCTAAGGTCTTAGACTCGTACTCTGACCTAATGGTTAAGGTATTAACTCTTACTCTGGCCTACTGGTTAAGGTCTTTACCCTTACTCTGGCATAATAGCTAAGGTCTTAGACTCGTACTCTGGCCTAATGGTTAAGGTCTTAACTCTTACTCTGGCCTAATAGCTAGGGTCTTAACTCTTACTCTGGCCTAATAGCTAAGGTCTTAGACTCGTACTCTGGCCTAATGTTTAAGGTCTTAGACTCGTACTCTGGCCTAATAGCTAAGGTCTTAGACTCGTACTCTGGCCTAATGTTTAAGGTCTTAGACTCGTACTCTGGCCTAATAGCTAAGGTCTTAGACTCGTGCTCTGGCCTAATGGTTAAGGTCTTAACTCTTACTCTGGCCTAATAGCTAAGGTCTTAACTCTTAATCTGGCCTACTGGTAAAGGTCTTAACTCTTACTCTGGCCTACTGGTTAAGGTCTTAACTCTTACTATGGCCTAATAGCTAAGGTCTTAGACTCGTGCTCTGGCCTAATAGTTAAGGTCTTAACTCTTACTCTGGCCTAATAGCTAAGGTCTTAGACTCGTGCTCTGGCCTAATGGTTAAGGTCTTAACTTTTACTCTGGCTTAATAGCTAAGGTCTTAACTCTTACTCTGGCCTAATAGCTAAGGTCTTAGCCTCGTACTCTGGCCTACTGGTTAAGGTCTTAACTCGTACTCTGGCCTAATGGTTAAGGTCTTAACGCTTACTCTGGCCTAATAGCTAAGGTCTTAGACTCGTACTCTGGCCGAATAGCTAAGGTCTTAGACTCGTACTCTGGCCTAATGGTTAAGGTCTTAACTCTTACTCTGGCCTAATAGGTAAGGTCTTAGACTCGTACTGTGGCCTAATGGTTAAGGTCTCAACTTTTACTCTGGCCTATTAGCTAAGGTCTTAACTCATACTCTGGCCTTAATAGCTAAGGTCTTAGACTCGTACTCTGGCCTACTGGTTAAGGTCTTAACTCTTACTCTGGCCTACTGGTTAAGGTCTTAACTCTTACTCTGGCCTAATAGCTAAGGTCTTAGACTCGTACTCTGGCCTAATAGCTAAGGTCTTAACTCTTACTCTGGCCTAATAGCTAACGTCTTAGACTCGAACTCTGGCCTACTGGTTAAGGTCTTAACTTTTACTCTGGCCTACTGGTTAAGGTCCTAACTCTTACCTTGGCCTAATAGCTAAGGTCTTAGACTTGTACTCTGGCCTAATGGTTTAGGTCTTAACTCTTACTCTGGCCTAATAGCTAAGGTCTTAACTCTTAATCTGGCCTACTGGTTAAGGTCTTAACTCTTACTCTGGCCTACTGGTTAAGGTCTTAACTCTTACTATGGCCTAATAGCTAAGGTCTTAGACTCGTACTCTGGCCTAATAGCTAAGGTCTTAACTCTTACTCTGGACTAATAGCTAAGGTCTTAGACTCGTGCTCTGGCCTACTGGTTAAGGTCTTAACTCTTACTCTGGCCTACTGGTTATGGTCTTAACTCTTACTCTGGCCTAATAGCTAAGGTCTTAGTCTCGAACTCTGGCCTAATGGTTAAGTTCTTAACTCTTACTCTGGCCTACTGGTTAAGGTCTTAACTCTTACGCTGGCCTAATTGCTAAGGTCTTAACTCTTACTCTGGCCTAATAGCTATGGTCCTAGACTCGTACTCTGGCCTAATGGTTAAGGTCTTAACTCTTACTCTGGCCTACTGGTTAAGGTCTTAACTCTTACTCTGGCCTAATAGCTAAGGTCTTAGACTCGTACTCTGGCCTCATGGTTAAGGTCTTAACTCTTACCCTGGCCTAATAGCTAAGATCTTAGACTCGTACTCTGGCCTATTGGTTAAGGTCTTATCTCTTACTCTGGCCTACTGGTTAAGGTCTTAACTCTTACTCTGGCCTAATAGCTAAGGTCTTAGACTCGTACTCTGGCCTAAAGGTTAAGGTCTCAATTCTTACTCTGGCCTAATAGCTAAGGTCTTAACTCTTAATCTGGCCTAATAGCTAAGGTCTTAGACTCGTACACTGGCCTAATGGTTAAGGTCTTAACTCTTACTCTGGCCTAATAGCTAAGGTCTTAACTCTTACTCTGGCCTACTGGTTAAGGTCTTACCTCTTACTCTGGCCTAATAGCTAAGGTCTTAGACTCGTGCTCTGGCCTAATAGCTAAGGTCTTAGACTCGTACACTGGCCTAATGGTTAAGGTCTTAACTCTTACTCTGGCCTAATAGCTAAGGTCTTAACTCTTACTCTGGCCTAATAGCTAAGGTCTCAACTCTTACTCTGGCCTAATAGCTAAGGTCTTAACTCTTACTCTGGCCTAATAGCTAAGGTCTAAGACTCGTACTTTGGCCTAATGGTTAAGGTCTTAACTCTTACTCTGGCCTACTGGTTAAGGTCTTAACTCTTACTCTGGCCTAATAGCTAAGGTCTTAGACTTGTACTGTGGCCTAATGGTTAAGGTCTTAACTTTTACTTTGGCCTAATAGCTAATGTCTTAACTCCTACTCTGGCCTAATAGCTAAGGTCTTAGACTCGTACTCTGGCCTAATGGTTAAGGTCTTAACTTTTACTCTGGCCTAATATATAAGGTCTTAACTCTTACACTGGGCTAATAGCTAAGGTCTTAGACTCGTACTCTGGCCTATTGGTTAAGTTCTTAACACTTACTCTGGCCTACTGGTTAAGGTCTTAACTCCTACTCTGGCCTAATAGCTAAGGTCTTAGACTCGTACTCTGGCCTAATGGTTAAGGTCTTAACTCTTACTCTGGCCTAATAGCTAAGGTCTTAACTCTTACTCTGGCCTAATAGCTAAGGTCTTAGACTCGTACTCTGGCCTAATAGCTAAGGTCCTAGAATCGTACTCTGGCCTAATGGTTAAGGTCTTAACTTTTACTCTGGCCTAATAGCTAAGGTCTTAACTCTTACTCTTGCCTAATAGCTAAGGTCTTAGCTTCGTACTCTGGCCTACTGGTTAAGGTCTTAACTCGTACTCTGGCCTAATGGTTAAGGTCTTAACGCTTACTCTGCTCTAATAGCTAAGGTCTTAGACTCGTACTCTGGCCTAATAGCTAAGGTCTTAGACTCGTACTCTGGCCTAATAGCTAAGGTCTTAGACTCGTACTGTGGCCTAATGGTTAAGGTCTTAACTTTTACTCTGGCCTAATAGCGAAAGTTTTAACTCTTACTCTGGCCTAATAGCTAAGGTCTTAGACTCGTACTCTGGCCTAATAGCTAAGGTCTTAGACTCGTACTCTGGCCTAATAGCTAAGGTCTTAACTCTTACTCTGGCCTAATAGCTAACGTCTTAGACTCGAACTCTGGCCTACTGGTTAAGGTCTTAACTCTTACTCTGGCCTACTGGTTAAGGTCTTAACTCTTACCTTAGCCTAATAGCTAAGGTCTTAGACTTGTACTCTGGCCTAATGGTTTAGGTCTTAACTCTTACTCTGGCCTAATAGCTAAGGTCTTAACTCTTAATCTGGCCTACTGGTTAAGGTCTTAACTCTTACTCTGGCCTACTGGTTAAGGTCTTAACTCTTACTATGGCCTAATAGCTAAGGTCTTAGACTCGTACTCTGGCCTAATAGCTAAGGTCTTAACTCTTACTCTGGACTAATAGCTAAGGTCTTAGACTCGTGCTCTGGCCTACTGGTTAAGGTCTTAACTCTTACTCTGGCCTACTGGTTATGGTCTTAACTCTTACTCTGGCCTAATAGCTAAGGTCTTAGTCTCGAACTCTGGCCTAATGGTTAAGTTCTTAACTCTTACTCTGGCCTACTGGTTAAGGTCTTAACTCTTACGCTGGCCTAATTGCTAAGGTCTTAACTCTTAATCTGGCCTAATAGCTAAGGTCTTAGACTCGTACTCTGGCCTAATGGTTAAGGTCATAACTCTTACTCTGGCCTAATAGCTAAGGTCTTAGACTTGTACTCTGGCCTACTGGTTAAGGTCTTAACTCTTACTCTGGCCTACTGGTTAAGGTCTTAAATCTTACTCTGGCCTAATAGCTAAGGTCTTAACTCTTACTCTGGCCTACTGGTTAAGGTCTTACCTCTTACTCTGGCCTAATAGCTAAGGTCTTAGACTCGTACTCTGGCCTAATAGCTAAGGTCTAAGACTCGTACTTTGGCCTAATGGTTAAGGTCTTAACTCTTACTCTGGCCTACTGGTTAAGGTCTTAACTCTTACTCTGGCCTAATAGCTAAGGTCTTAGACTCGTGCTCTGGCCTAATAGCTAAGGTCTTAGACTCGTACACTGGCCTAATGGTTAAGGTCTTAACTCTTACTCTGGCCTAATAGCTAAGGTCTTAACTCTTACTCTGGCCTAATAGCTAAGGTCTCAACTCTTACTCTGGCCTAATAGCTAAGGTCTTAACTCTTACTCTGGCCTAATAGCTAAGGTCTAAGACTCGTACTTTGGCCTAATGGTTAAGGTCTTAACTCTTACTCTGGCCTACTGGTTAAGGTCTTAACTCTTACTCTGGCCTAATAGCTAAGGTCTTAGACTTGTACTGTGGCCTAATGGTTAAGGTCTTAACTTTTACTTTGGCCTAATAGCTAATGTCTTAACTCCTACTCTGGCCTAATAGCTAAGGTCTTAGACTCGTACTCTGACCTAATGGTTAAGGTATTAACTCTTACTCTGGCCTACTGGTTAAGGTCTTTACCCTTACTCTGGCATAATAGCTAAGGTCTTAGACTCGTACTCTGGCCTAATGGTTAAGGTCTTAACTCTTACTCTGGCCTAATAGCTAGGGTCTTAACTCTTACTCTGGCCTAATAGCTAAGGTCTTAGACTCGTACTCTGGCCTAATGTTTAAGGTCTTAGACTCGTACTCTGGCCTAATAGCTAAGGTCTTAGACTCGTACTCTGGCCTAATGTTTAAGGTCTTAGACTCGTACTCTGGCCTAATAGCTAAGGTCTTAGACTCGTGCTCTGGCCTAATGGTTAAGGTCTTAACTCTTACTCTGGCCTAATAGCTAAGGTCTTAACTCTTAATCTGGCCTACTGGTTAAGGTCTTAACTCTTACTCTGGCCTACTGGTTAAGGTCTTAACTCTTACTATGGCCTAATAGCTAAGGTCTTAGACTCGTGCTCTGGCCTAATAGTTAAGGTCTTAACTCTTACTCTGGCCTAATAGCTAAGGTCTTAGACTCGTACTCTGGCCTAATAGCTAAGGTCTTAACTCTTACTCTGGCCTAATAGCTAACGTCTTAGACTCGAACTCTGGCCTACTGGTTAAGGTCTTAACTCTTACTCTGGCCTACTGGTTAAGGTCTTAACTCTTACCTTAGCCTAATAGCTAAGGTCTTAGACTTGTACTCTGGCCTAATGGTTTAGGTCTTAACTCTTACTCTGGCCTAATAGCTAAGGTCTTAACTCTTAATCTGGCCTACTGGTTAAGGTCTTAACTCTTACTCTGGCCTACTGGTTAAGGTCTTAACTCTTACTATGGCCTAATAGCTAAGGTCTTAGACTCGTACTCTGGCCTAATAGCTAAGGTCTTAACTCTTACTCTGGACTAATAGCTAAGGTCTTAGACTCGTGCTCTGGCCTACTGGTTAAGGTCTTAACTCTTACTCTGGCCTACTGGTTATGGTCTTAACTCTTACTCTGGCCTAATAGCTAAGGTCTTAGTCTCGAACTCTGGCCTAATGGTTAAGTTCTTAACTCTTACTCTGGCCTACTGGTTAAGGTCTTAACTCTTACGCTGGCCTAATTGCTAAGGTCTTAACTCTTAATCTGGCCTAATAGCTAAGGTCTTAGACTCGTACTCTGGCCTAATGGTTAAGGTCATAACTCTTACTCTGGCCTAATAGCTAAGGTCTTAGACTTGTACTCTGGCCTACTGGTTAAGGTCTTAACTCTTACTCTGGCCTACTGGTTAAGGTCTTAAATCTTACTCTGGCCTAATAGCTAAGGTCTTAACTCTTACTCTGGCCTACTGGTTAAGGTCTTACCTCTTACTCTGGCCTAATAGCTAAGGTCTTAGACTCGTACTCTGGCCTAATAGCTAAGGTCTAAGACTCGTACTTTGGCCTAATGGTTAAGGTCTTAACTCTTACTCTGGCCTACTGGTTAAGGTCTTAACTCTTACTCTGGCCTAATAGCTAAGGTCTTAGACTCGTGCTCTGGCCTAATAGCTAAGGTCTTAGACTCGTACACTGGCCTAATGGTTAAGGTCTTAACTCTTACTCTGGCCTAATAGCTAAGGTCTTAACTCTTACTCTGGCCTAATAGCTAAGGTCTCAACTCTTACTCTGGCCTAATAGCTAAGGTCTTAACTCTTACTCTGGCCTAATAGCTAAGGTCTAAGACTCGTACTTTGGCCTAATGGTTAAGGTCTTAACTCTTACTCTGGCCTACTGGTTAAGGTCTTAACTCTTACTCTGGCCTAATAGCTAAGGTCTTAGACTTGTACTGTGGCCTAATGGTTAAGGTCTTAACTTTTACTTTGGCCTAATAGCTAATGTCTTAACTCCTACTCTGGCCTAATAGCTAAGGTCTTAGACTCGTACTCTGACCTAATGGTTAAGGTATTAACTCTTACTCTGGCCTACTGGTTAAGGTCTTTACCCTTACTCTGGCATAATAGCTAAGGTCTTAGACTCGTACTCTGGCCTAATGGTTAAGGTCTTAACTCTTACTCTGGCCTAATAGCTAGGGTCTTAACTCTTACTCTGGCCTAATAGCTAAGGTCTTAGACTCGTACTCTGGCCTAATGTTTAAGGTCTTAGACTCGTACTCTGGCCTAATAGCTAAGGTCTTAGACTCGTACTCTGGCCTAATGTTTAAGGTCTTAGACTCGTACTCTGGCCTAATAGCTAAGGTCTTAGACTCGTGCTCTGGCCTAATGGTTAAGGTCTTAACTCTTACTCTGGCCTAATAGCTAAGGTCTTAACTCTTAATCTGGCCTACTGGTTAAGGTCTTAACTCTTACTCTGGCCTACTGGTTAAGGTCTTAACTCTTACTATGGCCTAATAGCTAAGGTCTTAGACTCGTGCTCTGGCCTAATAGTTAAGGTCTTAACTCTTACTCTGGCCTAATAGCTAAGGTCTTAGACTCGTGCTCTGGCCTAATGGTTAAGGTCTTAACTTTTACTCTGGCTTAATAGCTAAGGTCTTAACTCTTACTCTGGCCTAATAGCTAAGGTCTTAGCCTCGTACTCTGGCCTACTGGTTAAGGTCTTAACTCGTACTCTGGCCTAATGGTTAAGGTCTTAACGCTTACTCTGGCCTAATAGCTAAGGTCTTAGACTCGTACTCTGGCCGAATAGCTAAGGTCTTAGACTCGTACTCTGGCCTAATGGTTAAGGTCTTAACTCTTACTCTGGCCTAATAGGTAAGGTCTTAGACTCGTACTGTGGCCTAATGGTTAAGGTCTCAACTTTTACTCTGGCCTATTAGCTAAGGTCTTAACTCATACTCTGGCCTTAATAGCTAAGGTCTTAGACTCGTACTCTGGCCTACTGGTTAAGGTCTTAACTCTTACTCTGGCCTACTGGTTAAGGTCTTAACTCTTACTCTGGCCTAATAGCTAAGGTCTTAGACTCGTACTCTGGCCTAATAGCTAAGGTCTTAACTCTTACTCTGGCCTAATAGCTAACGTCTTAGACTCGAACTCTGGCCTACTGGTTAAGGTCTTAACTCTTACTCTGGCCTACTGGTTAAGGTCTTAACTCTTACCTTGGCCTAATAGCTAAGGTCTTAGACTTGTACTCTGGCCTAATGGTTTAGGTCTTAACTCTTACTCTGGCCTAATAGCTAAGGTCTTAACTCTTAATCTGGCCTACTGGTTAAGGTCTTAACTCTTACTCTGGCCTACTGGTTAAGGTCTTAACTCTTACTATGGCCTAATAGCTAAGGTCTTAGACTCGTACTCTGGCCTAATAGCTAAGGTCTTAACTCTTACTCTGGACTAATAGCTAAGGTCTTAGACTCGTGCTCTGGCCTACTGGTTAAGGTCTTAACTCTTACTCTGGCCTACTGGTTATGGTCGTAACTCTTACTCTGGCCTAATAGCTAAGGTCTTAGTCTCGAACTCTGGCCTAATGGTTAAGTTCTTAACTCTTACTCTGGCCTACTGGTTAAGGTCTTAACTCTTACGCTGGCCTAATTGCTAAGGTCTTAACTCTTAATCTGGCCTAATAGCTAAGGTCTTAGACTCGTACTCTGGCCTAATGGTTAAGGTCATAACTCTTACTCTGGCCTAATAGCTAAGGTCTTAGACTTGTACTCTGGCCTACTGGTTAAGGTCTTAACTCTTACTCTGGCCTACTGGTTAAGGTCTTAACTCTTACTCTGGCCTAATAGCTAAGGTCTTAACTCTTACTCTGGCCTACTGGTTAAGGTCTTACCTCTTACTCTGGCCTAATAGCTAAGGTCTTAGACTCGTACTCTGGCCTAATAGCTAAGGTCTAAGACTCGTACTTTGGCCTAATGGTTAAGGTCTTAACTCTTACTCTGGCCTACTGGTTAAGGTCTTAACTCTTACTCTGGCCTAATAGCTAAGGTCTTAGACTCGTGCTCTGGCCTAATAGCTAAGGTCTTAGACTCGTACACTGGCCTAATGGTTAAGGTCTTAACTCTTACTCTGGCCTAATAGCTAAGGTCTTAACTCTTACTCTGGCCTAATAGCTAAGGTCTCAACTCTTACTCTGGCCTAATAGCTAAGGTCTTAACTCTTACTCTGGCCTAATAGCTAAGGTCTAAGACTCGTACTTTGGCCTAATGGTTAAGGTCTTAACTCTTACTCTGGCCTACTGGTTAAGGTCTTAACTCTTACTCTGGCCTAATAGCTAAGGTCTTAGACTTGTACTGTGGCCTAATGGTTAAGGTCTTAACTTTTACTTTGGCCTAATAGCTAATGTCTTAACTCCTACTCTGGCCTAATAGCTAAGGTCTTAGACTCGTACTCTGGCCTAATGGTTAAGGTCTTAACTTTTACTCTGGCCTAATATATAAGGTCTTAACTCTTACACTGGGCTAATAGCTAAGGTCTTAGACTCGTACTCTGGCCTATTGGTTAAGTTCTTAACACTTACTCTGGCCTACTGGTTAAGGTCTTAACTCTTACTCTGGCCTAATAGCTAAGGTCTTAGACTCGTACTCTGGCCTAATGGTTAAGGTCTTAAATCTTACTCTGGCCTAATAGCTAAGGTCTTAACTCTTACTCTGGCCTAATAGCTAAGGTCTTAGACTCGTACTCTGGCCTAATAGCTAAGGTCCTAGAATCGTACTCTGGCCTAATGGTTAAGGTCTTAACTTTTACTCTGGCCTAATAGCTAAGGTCTTAACTCTTACTCTTGCCTAATAGCTAAGGTCTTAGCTTCGTACTCTGGCCTACTGGTTAAGGTCTTAACTCGTACTCTGGCCTAATGGTTAAGGTCTTAACGCTTACTCTGCTCTAATAGCTAAGGTCTTAGACTCGTACTCTCGCCTAATAGCTAAGGTCTTAGACTCGTACTCTGGCCTAATAGCTAAGGTCTTAGACTCGTACTGTGGCCTAATGGTTAAGGTCTTAACTTTTACTCTGGCCTAATAGCGAAAGTTTTAACTCTTACTCTGGCCTAATAGCTAAGGTCTTAGACTCGTACTCTGACCTAATGGTTAAGGTATTAACTCTTACTCTGGCCTACTGGTTAAGGTCTTTACCCTTACTCTGGCATAATAGCTAAGGTCTTAGACTCGTACTCTGGCCTAATGGTTAAGGTCTTAACTCTTACTCTGGCCTAATAGCTAGGGTCTTAACTCTTACTCTGGCCTAATAGCTAAGGTCTTAGACTCGTACTCTGGCCTAATGTTTAAGGTCTTAGACTCGTACTCTGGCCTAATAGCTAAGGTCTTAGACTCATACTCTGGCCTAATGTTTAAGGTCTTAGACTCGTACTCTGGCCTAATAGCTAAGGTCTTAGACTCGTGCTCTGGCCTAATGGTTAAGGTCTTAACTCTTACTCTGGCCTAATAGCTAAGGTCTTAACTCTTAATCTGGCCTACTGGTAAAGGTCTTAACTCTTACTCTGGCCTACTGGTTAAGGTCTTAACTCTTACTATGGCCTAATAGCTAAGGTCTTAGACTCGTGCTCTGGCCTAATAGTTAAGGTCTTAACTCTTACTCTGGCCTAATAGCTAAGGTCTTAGACTCGTGCTCTGGCCTAATGGTTAAGGTCTTAACTTTTACTCTGGTTTAATAGCTAAGGTCTTAACTCTTACTCTGGCCTAATAGCTAAGGTCTTAGCCTCGTACTCTGGCCTACTGGTTAAGGTCTTAACTCGTACTCTGGCCTAATGGTTAAGGTCTTAACGCTTACTCTGGCCTAATAGCTAAGGTCTTAGACTCGTACTCTGGCCGAATAGCTAAGGTCTTAGACTCGTACTCTGGCCTAATGGTTAAGGTCTTAACTCTTACTCTGGCCTAATAGGTAAGGTCTTAGACTCGTACTGTGGCCTAATGGTTAAGGTCTCAACTTTTACTCTGGCCTATTAGCTAAGGTCTTAACTCATACTCTGGCCTTAATAGCTAAGGTCTTAGACTCGTACTCTGGCCTACTGGTTAAGGTCTTAACTCTTACTCTGGCCTACTGGTTAAGGTCTTAACTCTTACTCTGGCCTAATAGCTAAGGTCTTAGACTCGTACTCTGGCCTAATAGCTAAGGTCTTAACTCTTACTCTGGCCTAATAGCTAACGTCTTAGACTCGAACTCTGGCCTACTGGTTAAGGTCTTAACTCTTACTCTGGCCTACTGGTTAAGGTCTTAACTCTTACCTTGGCCTAATAGCTAAGGTCTTAGACTTGTACTCTGGCCTAATGGTTTAGGTCTTAACTCTTACTCTGGCCTAATAGCTAAGGTCTTAACTCTTAATCTGGCCTACTGGTTAAGGTCTTAACTCTTACTCTGGCCTACTGGTTATGGTCTTAACTCTTACTCTGGCCTAATAGCTAAGGTCTTAGTCTCGAACTCTGGCCTAATGGTTAAGTTCTTAACTCTTACTCTGGCCTACTGGTTAAGGTCTTAACTCTTACGCTGGCCTAATTGCTAAGGTCTTAACTCTTAATCTGGCCTAATAGCTAAGGTCTTAGACTCGTACTCTGGCCTAATGGTTAAGGTCATAACTCTTACTCTGGCCTAATAGCTAAGGTCTTAGACTTGTACTCTGGCCTACTGGTTAAGGTCTTAACTCTTACTCTGGCCTACTGGTTAAGGTCTTAACTCTTACTCTGGCCTAATAGCTAAGGTCTTAGACTCGTATTCTGGCTTAATGGTTAAGGTCTTAACTCTTACTCTGGCCTACAGGTTAAGGTCTTAACTCTTACTCTGGCCTAATAGCTAAGGTCTTAACTCTTACTCTGGCCTAATAGCAAAGGTCTTAGACTCGTAATCTGGTCTAATAGCTAAGGTCTTAACTCTTAATCTGGCCTAGTAGCTAAGGTCTTAGACTCGTACTATGGCCTACAGGTTAAGGTCTTAACTCTTACTCTGGCCTACTGGTTAAGGTCTTAACTCTTACTCTGGCCTAATAGCTAAGGTCTTAGACTCGTACTCTGGCCTAGTAGCTAAGGTCTTAGACTCGTACTCTGGCCTAATAGCTAAGGTCTTAGACTCGTACTCTGGCCTAATGGTTAAGGTCTTACCTCTTACTCTGGCCTACTGGTTAAGGTCTTAACTGTTACTCTGGCCTAATAGCTAAGGTCTTAACTCTTACTCTGGCCTAATAGCTAAGGTCTTAGACTCGTACTCTGGCCTACTGGTTAAGGTCTTAACTCTTACTCTGGCCTAATAGCTAAGGTCTCAACGTTTACTCTATCCTAATAGCTAAGGTCTTAACTCTTACTCTGGCATAATAGGTAAGGTCTTAGACTCGTACTCTGGCCTAATGGTTAAGGTATTAACTCTTACTCTGGCCTACTGGTTAAGGTCTTAACTCTTACTCTGGCCTAATAGCTAAGGTCTTAGACTCGTACTCTGACCTAATGGTTAAGGTATTAACTCTTACTCTGGCCTACTGGTTAAGGTCTTTATCCTTACTCTGGCCTAATAGCTAAGGTCTTAGACTCGTACTCTGGCCTAATAGCTATGGTCTTAGACTCGTACTCTGGTCTAATGGTTAAGCTTTTAACTCCTACTCTGGCCTAATAGCTAAGGTTTTAACTCTTACTCTGGCCTAATAGCTAAGGTCTTAGACTTGTACTCTGGCCTAATAGCTAAGGTCCTAGACTCGTACTCTGGCCTAATGGTTAAGGTCTTAACTCTTACTCTGGCCTAATTGCTAAGGCCTTAGACTCGTACTCTGGCCTAATGGTTAACGTCTTAACTTTTACTCTGGCCTAATAGCTAAGGTCTTAACTCTTACTCTGGCCTAATAGCTAAGGTCTTAGCCTCGTACTCTGGCGTACTGGTTAAGGTCTTAACTCTTACTCTGGCCTAATAGCTAAGGTCTTAGACTTGTTCTCTGGCCTACTGGTTAAGGTCTTATCTCTTACTCTGGCCTAATAGCTAAGGTCTTAACTCTTACTCTGGCCTAATAGCTAAGGTCTCAACTCTTACTCTGGCCTAATAGCTAAGGTCTTAACTCTTACTCTGGTCTAATAGCTAAGGTCTAAGACTCGTCCTTTGGCCTAGTAGCTAAGGTCTTAGACTCGTACTCTGGCCTAATAGCTAAGGTCTTAGACTCGTACTCTGGCCTAATGGTTAAGGTCTTACCTCTTACTCTGGCCTACTGGTTAAGGTCTTAACTGTTACTCTGGCCTAATAGCTAAGGTCTTAACTCTTACTCTGGCCTAATAGCTAAGGTCTTAGACTCGTACTCTGGCCTACTGGTTAAGGTCTTAACTCTTACTCTGGCCTAATAGCTAAGGTCTCAACGTTTACTCTATCCTAATAGCTAAGGTCTTAACTCTTACTCTGGCATAATAGGTAAGGTCTTAGACTCGTACTCTGGCCTAATGGTTAAGGTATTAACTCTTACTCTGGCCTACTGGTTAAGGTCTTAACTCTTACTCTGGCCTAATAGCTAAGGTCTTAGACTCGTACTCTGACCTAATGGTTAAGGTATTAACTCTTACTCTGGCCTACTGGTTAAGGTCTTTATCCTTACTCTGGCCTAATAGCTAAGGTCTTAGACTCGTACTCTGGCCTAATAGCTATGGTCTTAGACTCGTACTCTGGTCTAATGGTTAAGCTTTTAACTCCTACTCTGGCCTAATAGCTAAGGTTTTAACTCTTACTCTGGCCTAATAGCTAAGGTCTTAGACTTGTACTCTGGCCTAATAGCTAAGGTCCTAGACTCGTACTCTGGCCTAATGGTTAAGGTCTTAACTCTTACTCTGGCCTAATTGCTAAGGCCTTAGACTCGTACTCTGGCCTAATGGTTAACGTCTTAACTTTTACTCTGGCCTAATAGCTAAGGTCTTAACTCTTACTCTGGCCTAATAGCTAAGGTCTTAGCCTCGTACTCTGGCGTACTGGTTAAGGTCTTAACTCTTACTCTGGCCTAATAGCTAAGGTCTTAGACTTGTTCTCTGGCCTACTGGTTAAGGTCTTATCTCTTACTCTGGCCTAATAGCTAAGGTCTTAACTCTTACTCTGGCCTAATAGCTAAGGTCTCAACTCTTACTCTGGCCTAATAGCTAAGGTCTTAACTCTTACTCTGGTCTAATAGCTAAGGTCTAAGACTCGTCCTTTGGCCTAATGGTTAAGGTCTTAACTCTTACTCTGGCCTACTGGTTAAGGTCTTAATTCTTACTCTGGCCTAATAGCTAAGGTCTTAGACTTGTACTGTGGCCTAATGGTTAAGGTCTTAACTTTTACTTTGGCCTAATAGCTAATGTCTTAACTCCTACTCTGGCCTAATAGCTAAGGTCTTAGACTCGTACTCTGGCCTAATGGTTAAGGTCTTAACTTTTACTCTGGCCTAATATATAAGGTCTTAACTCTTACACTGGGCTAATAGCTAAGGTTTTAGACTCGTACTCTGGTTTATTGGTTAAGTTCTTAACACTTACTCTGGCCTACTGGTTAAGGTCTTAACTCTTACTCTGGCCTAATAGCTAAGGTCTTAGACTCGTACTCTGGCCTAATGGTTAAGGTCTTAACTCTTACTCTGGCCTAATAGGTAAGGTCTTAACTCTTACTCTGGCCTAATAGCTAAGGTCTTAGACTCGTACTCTGGCCTAATAGCTAAGGTCCTAGAATCGTACTCTGGCCTAATGGTTAAGGTCTTAACTTTTACTCTGGCCTAATAGCTAAGGTCTTAACTCTTACTCTTGCCTAATAGCTAAGGTCTTAGCTTCGTACTCTGGCCTACTGGTTAAGGTCTTAACTCGTACTCTGGCCTAATGGTTAAGGTCTTAACACTTACTCTGCTCTAATAGCTAAGGTCTTACACTCGTACTCTGGCCTAATAGCTAAGGTCTTAGACTCGTACTCTGGCCTAATAGCTAAGGTCTTAGACTCGTACTGTGGCCTAATGGTTAAGGTCTTAACTTTTACTCTGGCCTAATAGCTAAGGTCTTAGACTCGTACTCTGACCTAATGGTTAAGGTATTAACTCTTACTCTGGCCTACTGGTTAAGGTCTTTACCCTTACTCTGGCATAATAGCTAAGGTCTTAGACTCGTACTCTGGCCTAATGGTTAAGGTCTTAACTCTTACTCTGGCCTAATAGCTAGGGTCTTAACTCTTACTCTGGCCTAATAGCTAAGGTCTTAGACTCGTACTATGGCCTAATAGCTAAGGTCTTAGACTCATGCTCTGGCCTAATGTTTAAGGTCTTAGACTCGTACTCTGGCCTAATAGCTAAGGTCTTAGACTCGTGCTCTGGCCTAATGGTTAAGGTCTTAACTTTTACTCTGGCTTAATAGCTAAGGTCTTAACTCTTACTCTGGCCTAATAGCTAAGGTCTTAGCCTCTTACTCTGGCCTACTGGTTAAGGTCTTAACTCGTACTCTGGCCTAATGGTTAAGGTCTTAACGCTTACTCTGGCCTAATAGCTAAGGTCTTAGACTCGTACTCTGGCCGAATAGCTAAGGTCTTAGACTCGTACTCTGGCCTAATGGTTAAGGTCTTAACTCTTACTCTGGCCTAATAGGTAAGGTCTTAGACTCGTACTGTGGCCTAATGGTTAAGGTCTCAACTTTTACTCTGGCCTATTAGCTAAGGTCTTAACTCATACTCTGGCCTTAATAGCTAAGGTCTTAGACTCGTACTCTGGCCTACTGGTTAAGGTCTTAACTCTTACTCTGGCCTACTGGTTAAGGTCTTAACTCTTACTCTGGCCTAATAGCTAAGGTCTTAGACTCGTACTCTGGCCTAATAGCTAAGGTCTTAGACTCGTACTCTGGCCTAATGGTTAAGGTCTTAACTCTTACACTGGCCTAATAGCTATGGTCTTAACTCTTACTCTGGCCTACTGGTTAAGGTCTTAACTCTTACTCTGGCCTACTGGTTAAGGTCTTAACTCTTACTATGGCCTAATAGCTAAGGTCTTAGACTCGTACTCTGGCCTAATAGCTAAGGTCTTAACTCTTACTCTGGCCTAATAGCTAACGTCTTAGACTCGAACTCTGGCCTACTGGTTAAGGTCTTAACTCTTACTCTGGCCTACTGGTTAAGGTCTTAACTCTTACCTTGGCCTAATAGCTAAGGTCTTAGACTTGTACTCTGGCCTAATGGTTTAGGTCTTAACTCTTACTCTGGCCTAATAGCTAAGGTCTTAACTCTTAATCTGGCCTACTGGTTAAGGTCTTAACTCTTACTCTGGCCTACTGGTTAAGGTCTTAACTCTAACTATGGCCTAATAACTAAGGTCTTAGACTCGTACTCTGGCCTAATAGCTAAGGTCTTAACTCTTACTCTGCACTAATAGCTAAGGTCTTAGACTCGTGCTCTGGCCTACTGGTTAAGGTCTTAACTCTTACTCTGGCCTACTGGTTATAGTCTTAACTCTTACTCTGGCCTAATAGCTAAGGTCTTAGTCTCGAACTCTGGCCTAATGGTTAAGTTCTTAACTCTTACTCTGGCCTACTGGTTAAGGTCTTAACTCTTATGCTGGCCTAATTGCTAAGGTCTTAACTCTTACTCTGGCCTAATAGCTATGGTCCTAGACTCGTACTCTGGCCTAATGGTTAAGGTCTTATCTCTTACTCTGGCCTACTGGTTAAGGTCTTAACTCTTACTCTGGCCTAATAGCTAAGGTCTTAGACTCGTACTCTGGCCTAATGGTTAAGGTCTCAACTCTTACTCTCGCCTAATAGCTAAGGTCTGAACTCTTAATCTGGCCTAATAGCTAAGGTCTTAGACTCGTGCTCTGGCCTAATAGCTAAGGTCTTAGACTCGTACACTGGCCTAATGGTTAAGGTCTTAACTCTTACTCTGGCCTAATAGCTAAGGTCTTAACTCTTACTCTGGCCTACTGGTTAAGGTCTTACCTCTTACTCTGGCCTAATAGCTAAGGTCTTAGACTCGTACTCTGGCCTAATAGCTAAGGTCTTAACTCTTACTCTGGCCTAATAGCTAAGGTCTTAGACTCGTACTCTGGCCTACTGGTTAAGGTCTTAACTCTTACTCTGGCCTACTGGTTAAGGTCTTAACTCTTACTCTGGCCTAATAGCTAAGGTCTTAACTCTTACTCTGGCCTAATAGCTAAGGTCTTGGACTCGTACTCTGACCTAATGGTTAAGGTCTTAACTCTTACTCTGGCCTACTGGTTAAGGTCTTAACTCTTACCCTGGCCTAATAGCTAAGGTCTTACACTCGTACTCTGGCCTAATGGTTAAGGTCTTAACTCTTACTCTGGCCTAATAGCTAAGGTCTTAACACTTACTCTGGCCTACTGGTTAAGGTCTTAACTCTTACTCTGGCCTAATAGCTAAGGTCTTAGACTCGTACTCTGGCCTAATGGTTAAGGTCTTAACTCTTACTCTGGCCTACTGGTTAAGGTCTTAACTCTTACTCTGGTCTAATAGCTAAGGTCTTAGACTCGTACTCTGGCCTAATGGTTAAGGTCCTAACTCTTACTCTGGCCTAATAGCTAAGGTCTTAGACTTGTACTCTGGCCTACTGGTTAAGGTCTTAACTCTTACTCTGGCCTACTGGTTAAGGTCTTAACTCTTACTCTGGCCTAATAGCTAAGGTCTTAGACTCGTACTCTGGCCTAATGTTAAGGTCTTAACTCTTACTCTGGCCTACTGGTTAAGGTCTTAACTCTTACTCTGGCCTAATAGCTAAGGTCTTAACTCTTACTCTGGCCTAATAGCAAAGGTCTTAGACTCATAATCTGGTCTAATAGCTAAGGTCTTAACTCTTAATCTGGCCTAGTAGCTAAGGTCTTAGACTCGTACTATGGCCTACAGGTTAAGGTCTTAACTCTTACTCTGGCCTACTGGTTAAGGTCTTAACTCTTACTCTGGCCTAATAGCTAAGGTCTTAGACTCGTACTCTGGCCTAGTAGCTAAGGTCTTAGACTCGTACTCTGGCCTAATAGCTAAGGTCTTAGACTCGTACTCTGGCCTAATGGTTAAGGTCTTACCTCTTACTCTGGCCTACTGGTTAAGGTCTTAACTGTTACTCTGGCCTAATAGCTAAGGTCTTAACTCTTACTCTGGCCTAATAGCTAAGGTCTTAACTCTTACTCTGGCCTAATAGCTAAGGTCTTAGACTCGTACTCTGGCCTAATGGATAAGGTATTAACTCTTACTCTGGCCTACTGGTTAAGGTCTTAACTCTTACTCTGGCCTAATAGCTAAGGTCTTAGACTCGTACTCTGGCCTAATGGTTAAGGTCTTAACTCTTACTCTGGCCTAATAGCTGAGGTCTTAGACTCATACTCTGGCCTAATGGTTAAGGTCTTAACTCTTACTCTGGCCTACTGGTTAAGGTCTTCACTCTTACTCTGGCCTAATAGCTAAGGTCTTAGACTCGTACTCTGGCCTACTGGTTACGGTCTTAACTCTTACTCTGGCCTAATAGCTAAGGTCTTAACTCTTACTCTGGCCTAATAGCTAAGGTCTTAGACTCGTACTCTGACCTAATGGTTCAGGTATTAACTCTTACTCTGGCCTACTGGTTAAGGTCTTTACCCTTACTCTGGCCTAATAGCTAAGGTCTTAGACTCGTACTCTGGCCTAATAGCTATGATCTTAGACTCGTACTCTGGTCTAATGGTTAAGCTTTTAACTCCTACTCTGGCCTAATAGCTAAGGTTTTAACTCTTACTCTGGCCTAATAGCTAAGGTCCTAGACTCGTACTCTGGCCTAATGGTTAAGGTCTTAACTCTTACTCTGGCCTAATTGCTAAGGCCTTAGACTCGTACTCTGGCCTAATGGTTAACGTCTTAACTTTTACTCTGGCCTAATAGCTAAGGTCTTAACTCTTACTCTGGCCTAATAGCTAAGGTCTTAGCCTCGTACTCTGGCCTACTGGTTAAGGTCTTAACTCGTACTCTGGCCTAATGGTTAAGGTCTTAACGCTTACCCTGCTCTAATAGCTAAGGTCTTAGACTCGTACTCTGGCCTAATAGCTAAGGTCTTAGACTTGTACTCTACCCTAATGGTTAAGGTCTTAACTCTTACTCTGGCCTAATAGCTAAGGTCTTAGACTTGTACTGTGGCCTAATGGTTAAGGTCTTAACTCTTACTCTGGCCTACTGGTTAAGGTCTTAACTCTTACTCTGGCCTAATAGCTAAGGTCTTAACTCTTACTCTGGCCTACTGGTTACGGTCTTAACTCTTACTCTGGCCTACTGGTTAAGGTCTTAACTCTTACTCTGGCCTAATAGCTAAGGTCTTAACTCTTACTCTGGCCTAATAGCTAAGGTCTCAACTCTTACTCTGGCCTAATAGCTAAGGTCTTAACTCTTACTCTGGCCTAATAGCTAAGGTCTTAGACTCGTACTCTGGCCTAATGGTTAAGGTCTTAACTCTTACTCTGGCCTACTGCTTAAGGTCTTAACTCTTACTCTGGCCTAATAGCTAAGGTCTTAGACTTGTACTGTGGCCTAATGGTTAAGGTCTTAACTTTTACTCTGGCCTAATAGCTAATGTCTTAACTCCTACTCTGGCCTAATAGCTAAGGTCTTAGACTCGTACTCTGGCCTAATGGTTAAGGTCTTAACTTTTACTCTGGCCTAATATATAAGGTCCTAACTCTTACACTGGGCTAATAGCTAAGGTCTTAACTCTTACTCTGGCCTACTGGTTAAGGTCTTAACTCTTACTCTGGCCTAATAGCTAAGGTCGTAGACTCGTACTCTGGCCTACTGGTTACGGTCTTAACTCTTACTCTGGCCTAATAGCTAAGGTCTTAACTCTTACTCTGGCCTAATAGCTAAGGTCTTAGACTCGTACTCTGACCTAATGGTTAAGGTATTAACTCTTACTCTGGCCTACTGGTTAAGGTCTTTACCCTTACTCTGGCCTAATAGCTAAGGTCTTAGACTCGTACTCTGGCCTAATGGTTAAGGTCTTAGACTCGTACTCTGGCCTAATAGCTAAGGTCTTAGACTCGTGCTCTGGCCTAATGGTTAAGGTCTTAACTCTTACTCTGGCCTAATAGCTAAGGTCTTAGACTCGTGCTCTGGCCTAATGGTTAAGGTCTTAACTTTTACTCTGGCCTAATAGCTAAGGTCTTAACTCTTACTCTGGCCTAATAGCTAAGGTCTTAGCCTCGTACTCTGGCCTACTGGTTAAGGTCTTAACTCGTACTCTGGCCTAATGGTTAAGGTCTTAACGCTTACTCTGGCCTAATAGCTAAGGTCTTAACTCTTACTCTGGCCTACTGGTTATAGTCTTAACTCTTACTCTGGCCTAATAGCTAAGGTCTTAGTCTCGAACTCTGGCCTAATGGTTAAGTTCTTAACTCTTACTCTGGCCTACTGGTTAAGGTCTTAACTCTTATGCTGGCCTAATAGCTAAGGTCTTAACTCTTACTCTGGCCTAATAGCTATGGTCCTAGACTCGTACTCTGGCCTAATGGTTAAGGTCTTATCTCTTACTCTGGCCTACTGGTTAAGGTCTTAACTCTTACTCTGGCCTAATAGCTAAGGTCTTAGACTCGTACTCTGGCCTAATGGTTAAGGTCTCAACTCTTACTCTCGCCTAATAGCTAAGGTCTGAACTCTTAATCTGGCCTAATAGCTAAGGTCTTAGACTCGTGCTCTGGCCTAATAGCTAAGGTCTTAGACTCGTACACTGGCCTAATGGTTAAGGTCTTAACTCTTACTCTGGCCTAATAGCTAAGGTCTTAACTCTTACTCTGGCCTACTGGTTAAGGTCTTACCTCTTACTCTGGCCTAATAGCTAAGGTCTTAGACTCGTACTCTGGCCTAATAGCTAAGGTCTTAACTCTTACTCTGGCCTAATAGCTAAGGTCTTAGACTCGTACTCTGGCCTACTGGTTAAGGTCTTAACTCTTACTCTGGCCTACTGGTTAAGGTCTTAACTCTTACTCTGGCCTAATAGCTAAGGTCTTAACTCTTACTCTGGCCTAATAGCTAAGGTCTTGGACTCGTACTCTGACCTAATGGTTAAGGTCTTAACTCTTACTCTGGCCTACTGGTTAAGGTCTTAACTCTTACCCTGGCCTAATAGCTAAGGTCTTACACTCGTACTCTGGCCTAATGGTTAAGGTCTTAACTCTTACTCTGGCCTAATAGCTAAGGTCTTAACACTTACTCTGGCCTACTGGTTAAGGTCTTAACTCTTACTCTGGCCTAATAGCTAAGGTCTTAGACTCGTACTCTGGCCTAATGGTTAAGGTCTTAACTCTTACTCTGGCCTACTGGTTAAGGTCTTAACTCTTACTCTGGTCTAATAGCTAAGGTCTTAGACTCGTACTCTGGCCTAATGGTTAAGGTCCTAACTCTTACTCTGGCCTAATAGCTAAGGTCTTAGACTTGTACTCTGGCCTACTGGTTAAGGTCTTAACTCTTACTCTGGCCTACTGGTTAAGGTCTTAACTCTTACTCTGGCCTAATAGCTAAGGTCTTAGACTCGTACTCTGGCCTAATGTTAAGGTCTTAACTCTTACTCTGGCCTACTGGTTAAGGTCTTAACTCTTACTCTGGCCTAATAGCTAAGGTCTTAACTCTTACTCTGGCCTAATAGCAAAGGTCTTAGACTCATAATCTGGTCTAATAGCTAAGGTCTTAACTCTTAATCTGGCCTAGTAGCTAAGGTCTTAGACTCGTTGTAGGAGAGTGGAATCTGACTAATGGTTGCCCCCAACTTTTTGCCTGGTATTTAAGTGGTTTTTGACTAGTCTGGCTGGGATCCTGCTATCCAGGACCCCAGCCTATCTGCTTTCTCCCTAAAACTGTTGTGAGTACCCTAGGTACAAACATAATTGGATGCTGGGCGTGCCCTTCCAGTCCCTTGTAGATGGTACCCTAGGTACCCAGGGCATGGGTCCCCCAGTAGGCCTACCAGGGCTGCAGCACTTATTGTGCCACCCTGGGACAGCCACCCAAACTGACACCACCAGGCCACTACTGTCGCCTGGGTAAGGTGGTGCTAGCACCCCTTACAGGGACATAGGTACCCTATGTCCCATACCATTACAACACATATACTCTCATAGGTCACCCCTATGGCAGGCCCTGGTAATCCTACAGGGCTGGGTGCTGAGGTATGTGTGAGGGGGGACCCCTACGTGAGTAGGACCTCTCTGCAACCTTCGTAAAATCGTTACTGGGTTGTTTGTAGTGTAGCCATACCATATACTCTTAACCGCATTATAAGTTATTGCGTCATCGCTGTAACTTTGGAATGGCTACACCGAACCATATCGTGTTTGGTGTCAAACATGAAGGAATCATACCCCCAGTCCAGCCATGGGCATGGGGGCACGATTCCCCCTTGCTAGGAGGGTGATATGGGAAAAGCGGTAGAATTTGGAAACCAATTTAAAAGTGCACATGTACCACAAAATGGCTACTGTTCGCCACCTACACGACTCTGGCTGGCTGTTGCTGGGGAAAACCCCAGCCTCGCCATCTGGACAATAGGGCTCCTGTGGCAGGGAGGTGCCAGCACCTCCCCAGACAGGATAATGTGGATTGGAACAGGGTGGGTGCACCAAATGTCCATTCAGAGTTGCACGTAGGCAGCTGCAGAGCCCCAACTCTGCATACACCGCCTGGAACCGGTTCAGGGGCATCCTGCCCCTCGCCCAGGCGGGAAACACACAAAGGGGAGTGGGTGTAGCCACCCTTTCCCGCCTCTACTCTGATTGGTAGGCTCTATTTTGGACCATCCCCTAATCTTGGGGATATATGGGAATAACTTTGCCCTAGAGCCTTAGATTCGTACAGGACTTCACAGAACTGACCTTCGACGAGCTGCTGCCCAGCTGACTGAAGAAATCTCCCTTGGGATAAAGGAGTTATCCCCCTGCTTGGCAGGCACCTAAAAGACTACAAGATACCCGGTTGGAACTTCGTTGCTCTCACGACCTTCGACGCCTTCCAGCAACCTCGAGGTGGGTCTCCAGTGCATCCCAGCGTCCTGTGAGTGTGCCCAGCAAGTCTGAGCACCCTGGACCACGTGGGTGTCGAGATCCCCGCATACCCCGAGACACCGGCCACCTCTTGTCCAGCACACGACCCCGACCAGTGGGGAAGTTGTGCTTTGGCCCATTCTTGAGCCAACCTTCAAGCAGCATTTGTGCCGACTCTCAGCTCCCTGG
Source organism: Triturus cristatus (assembly GCF_964204655.1). Classification (NCBI taxonomy): domain Eukaryota; kingdom Metazoa; phylum Chordata; class Amphibia; order Caudata; family Salamandridae; genus Triturus; species Triturus cristatus. Next base: position 895,134,368 of record NC_140591.1, on the reverse strand, counting down.
CCCGCTCCGGTGGCCCGTGGGAGCACTTTTACGCACTCCATTTTGCTGCCTTCCGCGGTCCCTTGTCTCTCGACTTGTGGGCCCTGACGGAGGACAATCTTCCTTTCTAAGAGTTCCCCTGGTTGCTCCAGGCCTGCTCTACGCTCCCTGCAAAGGAGAGCACCCTCAGACCTCGTGGGTCTGCACCAGCAGCTGCTTTGTTCATCTTGCGTGGGTTGCGGTTGCCAATGCTTAGTGGATCCAATCGGGACACTAACACCGCAGCGACCCTCAGCCGACGTGGGACAGTCGCCCTCCAGAAGCTGGCCTTCCTTGAAGCCTCCCGGAGCCCGTGACTGCAGAGCCCAGCTGTACCTTCCACACCTGAAGCACCCGACATCCACGAGCTCCTTCCTGTGAGCTCCCTGGTCACTGTGCTGTGACCCAGACTCTGTCCCCTCTGCTTTCAGGTTCATCTTTGTCTTTTCTTCAACTTTAATCTTCACGACTTCAGCGACACTTCCAGTTAGCAGCAGTTTGGACTCCTTTTCCATAGAAAATCAGCCCGCGACCCGACACCAGAATCGACCTATGCACCCGGCTTCCCTGGGGCAGGTAACAGTGGTACTTCGGTACTTCCGTGGTGGTGGGCTCTCCAAAGCCTTAAGTCTCAAGCCTTAACTTTGTGCTGTTGTTAGAAGTGCCCTTAAACCTTAATTATTCAACCGCGACATTCTCCATAGGCTAACATTGCGATCCCGACAGCAGCTTCTCGCACTGCACACGCCTCCCGTGGGTCCCCTTCCTCTTAACTGTGGGTGGATTCTTAAGGGGCCAGCGATCCTGAATGCCCTAGGCATTGCCTGTAGAATTGTCGTGGTTCTTATACCACTATTTTAGTATATGGTTTGGTCCCCCCCTGGGGCCCATTGATTTCTGTGCTATTTATTGTGTTTAGAAATGCTTGTTTGAATTGTAACTTTGCCACTAGCCACATAAAGTGACTGTGGGATTCTGTCTAGAATAAATACATATATTTTATATATATACCTGTGTGGGCTACTCTTTCATTTGGTTATTCAAGAGGTTATTATGGTAAAACAATAAGCTTAACACTCCTTCAAGACTTAGCCTGAAGGCTGCTCTCCACAGCTACCACTAGGATAGCTTTCTTAAAGGTTGTCTTAAACCTATCATCAATAGGAGTCGAATTGGACTGGTGCAAGGTGTCCCTATAACTAGGAACAGCATATGCCAGGCCAACTTCTCACATTGGTGTGCAGCGGTTGGATTCAAGCTTGCCATTGTTTTACCAGATAACACATTGAATTTCTAAAGTGAAAGCCACAAGGTACCAAAGGTACATATAAATTCAAGCTAGAATACAATAAGTTCTACTGAACTTGGAGTTGTGTGTAGAGGGTCTAGCACACCTTGACTACAACTCAAGAGAGGGTTCAGTAGGCCACACTTAGTGTAGGTAGATACATCACTACACTAAACATGTCTTCAAGTGGCACTAAGACTATGGAAGGACCCCAGAGGGTCCCAGTAGATAAGTATGATAATTTCACCTTTGCTGAGCTCAGGGAAATGTGCACCCTTAGGAAACTGAAGACAGAAAGAGGTGCCAACACAAAACGTCTCAAAGAGATCCTGCTCATAGCAGACTTTATGGAGTCCATAGGATCCAGAGGGATGGACAACGTGGGTGGACACCCCTCAGAAGAGGACACTCCCAGAGTGGAATCTGAAGAGGAACAGGAAGAGGATGAAAATCCTGACCTGGAAGACACAAACCACTCACAGCATGGAAGTGATGGCCCAAGAGGCACTCCTTCCACCCTTAAAAGGAGAGTGGTGGGTCCAAGAAGGAACAGATCCCCCTCAGTGGGATCCAACCATTCTAAGGGATCCAAAGGGTCCTCTGCCTCTTCTCAGAGAAGAGAATCCTCTCATGAGAGGAAATGCAGACTGATCAAATTTGAGCAGGCTAAGCTTCAGCTTAAAAGAGAACAGTTAGCATTAGACAGGGAAACCCTGGAGCTTCAGAAAGCTTCAAAGAAATGGGGTCTAGAGATCCCTGGTGGCAGTGATGAAACCCCTAGAGTTAGAGAGAGAGTCCCTGACAATAGGAACCTCCACAAGATTGTGCCCCCCTATCAGAATGGGGATGATATTCACAAATGGATATCTGCTCTTGAAAGGGCCTGTAGAGTACAGAGGGTCCCTGTAGAGCAGTGGGCAGCAATCCTGTGGCTCTCCTTTTCAGATAAAGGGAGAGACAAGCTCCTCTCTGTAAGAGAAGAGGATGCTGATGATTATTATATCTTGAAAGCTGCTTTAATAGATGGGTTTGGCTTAACCACTGATCAATACAGACTTAAGTTCAGAGACACCCAGAAAGCACAGAATCAAGATTGGGTAGACTTTGTGGATTGTGCAACCAAGGCACTGGAAGGTTGGTTAAATGGCAGTAAAGTTAATGATTATCAAGGATTGTATAATCTCATTATGAGGGAGCAGATTCTTAATAATTGTCAGAACCAACTTTTACACCAGCACCTGGTGGACTCTGATCTGACCTCTCCCCAAGAATTGGGAAAGAAGGCAGACAAATGGGTCAGAACCAGGATCAGGCCTAAGAACCAAGTTGGTGACCAGAAGAAGGATTCCACTAAGCCCAAAGAGAAAGGTGGGGATGATAAACAAGAAAAGTCATCTGAAGGGCCCCAACAAACCAGTGCTGGGGGTGGGTCCCAAAATCCTTCCTCTAATAACAAGAAACCCTATTGCCATGTCTGTAAGAAACCTGGCCACTGGAAAACTGACTCCAGCTGTCCTAAAAATGGCAATAAAGAAAATGTTCCTCCAAAACCTGCTCCAACACCTCCTGTTACTACTAGTAGTAATCCCCCAGGTGGTGGGAGTGCACCCAAAAACTTAGTTGGGTTCTCTTTGGGGACACCAGTGGACTCTGGCCGAGCCAGGTCCCCTACATTAGCAACTATGGTCTGTGATGGTGGCATGGGGTTTGCCAACTTTACCATGAGCCCCAGTATTCTGGGCAGGTACAGACAAGAACCAATAATCAATGGTCAGAAGGCTGTGGCCTATAAGGACACAGGGGCCAGTGTCACCATGGTGACCAAGAGGCTAGTGCCCCTAGATCAGCTTTTACCTGGGTTTAGCTATCAGGTGACCAACATTGATGGAGTCAGGAAAGATCATCCCATGGCAGTGATAAATCTCAGCTGGGGAGGAGTCACTGGCCCCAAGAGGGTGGCAGTGTCCCCAAACTTGCCTGTAGATTGTTTACTGGGGAATGATCTAGAAATCTCAGCCTGGGCTGAGGTTGACCACAAGGCCCATTCGAAAATGGTAGGAATTCCTGAGAGAGGGGATGAGACCCTGAGGGCCTCACCTCCACCCCAGGAGGAAATAGAAAGAGTGAAGCCTGAAACTATGGATCACTCTACACAAACAGAGAGCATAGGGGAGGAAGAGCAGCCTTCCCCCCACCAGACTACAGGTAAAGGGCAAGTTTCTCAGGGAACTGCCCCTGCCCCTTGTGAAGTAACTGCCCCAGAAGTGGACAGGCTTGGCCTGCCCACCTCTCTGATGGCAGGGGATCCTTCCAAGGTGGTACCCAGTCTGGAGCAGGTATCCTGCCCCTCTCTACCCTGCCTCAGTCAGCCCAGCGCTGCAGAGGTCAGGGAGGCCAGTGGACCCTTACTGGGCCCCTGTCCAGAGGAACCCCCTCATCAAGAGATTAGGGACACCCAGCAGAGTAGTTTCAGCCAGGTGAATATTCCTCTACAAACTGAGGGATCCCCCTTACCCCTAGGTATAGGCACCCCTCAAATGGATGTTGTTGAGCACAGGGAAACCTGGGGCCTAGCTGCCCCAAACCTTCCAGTGCCCTCCACTATTCCAGCCAAAGGGATCCAACCCCCAGCTGTAGGCAGCCAGAGGTTGACCCTTAGGGCCAGATATGACACCGTCATGGGCAGAAAGGCTTCCATAGTGGCCAGTGATCTGAGGAGGTTGAGACCAGCAAAAGTAGGGTCTCACTTCCAGACTCAGACACCCCACCAGCCCACCTCTGACCCAAAAACCAATACAGGTAATTTCCCTAGACTTTGGAGAAACTCTAGAACCCCTTGGGGTAGGATTTCCCAAGTGGACCATGACACAGGGAGCAACCATGTTAGTACAGGTTCTTCCTTATATGGCCACTCAGGAAATAAAGGCTTATCTGGACAAGGTTAGCCTTATCTCCTTTCGTTTGGGGGGGGGTTATGTAGGAGAGTGGAATCTGACTAATGGTTGCCCCCAACTTTTTGCCTGGTATTTAAGTGGTTTTTGACTAGTCTGGCTGGGATCCTGCTATCCAGGACCCCAGCCTATCTGCTTTCTCCCTAAAACTGTTGTGAGTACCCTAGGTACAAACATAATTGGATGCTGGGCGTGCCCTTCCAGTCCCTTGTAGATGGTACCCTAGGTACCCAGGGCATGGGTCCCCCAGTAGGCCTACCAGGGCTGCAGCACTTATTGTGCCACCCTGGGACAGCCACCCAAACTGACACCACCAGGCCACTACTGTCGCCTGGGTAAGGTGGTGCTAGCACCCCTTACAGGGACATAGGTACCCTATGTCCCATACCATTACAACACATATACTCTCATAGGTCACCCCTATGGCAGGCCCTGGTAATCCTACAGGGCTGGGTGCTGAGGTATGTGTGAGGGGGGACCCCTACGTGAGTAGGACCTCTCTGCAACCTTCGTAAAATCGTTACTGGGTTGTTTGTAGTGTAGCCATACCATATACTCTTAACCGCATTATAAGTTATTGCGTCATCGCTGTAACTTTGGAATGGCTACACCGAACCATATCGTGTTTGGTGTCAAACATGAAGGAATCATACCCCCAGTCCAGCCATGGGCATGGGGGCACGATTCCCCCTTGCTAGGAGGGTGATATGGGAAAAGCGGTAGAATTTGGAAACCAATTTAAAAGTGCACATGTACCACAAAATGGCTACTGTTCGCCACCTACACGACTCTGGCTGGCTGTTGCTGGGGAAAACCCCAGCCTCGCCATCTGGACAATAGGGCTCCTGTGGCAGGGAGGTGCCAGCACCTCCCCAGACAGGATAATGTGGATTGGAACAGGGTGGGTGCACCAAATGTCCATTCAGAGTTGCACGTAGGCAGCTGCAGAGCCCCAACTCTGCATACACCGCCTGGAACCGGTTCAGGGGCATCCTGCCCCTCGCCCAGGCGGGAAACACACAAAGGGGAGTGGGTGTAGCCACCCTTTCCCGCCTCTACTCTGATTGGTAGGCTCTATTTTGGACCATCCCCTAATCTTGGGGATATATGGGAATAACTTTGCCCTAGAGCCTTAGATTCGTACAGGACTTCACAGAACTGACCTTCGACGAGCTGCTGCCCAGCTGACTGAAGAAATCTCCCTTGGGATAAAGGAGTTATCCCCCTGCTTGGCAGGCACCTAAAAGACTACAAGATACCCGGTTGGAACTTCGTTGCTCTCACGACCTTCGACGCCTTCCAGCAACCTCGAGGTGGGTCTCCAGTGCATCCCAGCGTCCTGTGAGTGTGCCCAGCAAGTCTGAGCACCCTGGACCACGTGGGTGTCGAGATCCCCGCATACCCCGAGACACCGGCCACCTCTTGTCCAGCACACGACCCCGACCAGTGGGGAAGTTGTGCTTTGGCCCATTCTTGAGCCAACCTTCAAGCAGCATTTGTGCCGACTCTCAGCTCCCTGGCCCGCTCCGGTGGCCCGTGGGAGCACTTTTACGCACTCCATTTTGCTGCCTTCCGCGGTCCCTTGTCTCTCGACTTGTGGGCCCTGACGGAGGACAATCTTCCTTTCTAAGAGTTCCCCTGGTTGCTCCAGGCCTGCTCTACGCTCCCTGCAAAGGAGAGCACCCTCAGACCTCGTGGGTCTGCACCAGCAGCTGCTTTGTTCATCTTGCGTGGGTTGCGGTTGCCAATGCTTAGTGGATCCAATCGGGACACTAACACCGCAGCGACCCTCAGCCGACGTGGGACAGTCGCCCTCCAGAAGCTGGCCTTCCTTGAAGCCTCCCGGAGCCCGTGACTGCAGAGCCCAGCTGTACCTTCCACACCTGAAGCACCCGACATCCACGAGCTCCTTCCTGTGAGCTCCCTGGTCACTGTGCTGTGACCCAGACTCTGTCCCCTCTGCTTTCAGGTTCATCTTTGTCTTTTCTTCAACTTTAATCTTCACGACTTCAGCGACACTTCCAGTTAGCAGCAGTTTGGACTCCTTTTCCATAGAAAATCAGCCCGCGACCCGACACCAGAATCGACCTATGCACCCGGCTTCCCTGGGGCAGGTAACAGTGGTACTTCGGTACTTCCGTGGTGGTGGGCTCTCCAAAGCCTTAAGTCTCAAGCCTTAACTTTGTGCTGTTGTTAGAAGTGCCCTTAAACCTTAATTATTCAACCGCGACATTCTCCATAGGCTAACATTGCGATCCCGACAGCAGCTTCTCGCACTGCACACGCCTCCCGTGGGTCCCCTTCCTCTTAACTGTGGGTGGATTCTTAAGGGGCCAGCGATCCTGAATGCCCTAGGCATTGCCTGTAGAATTGTCGTGGTTCTTATACCACTATTTTAGTATATGGTTTGGTCCCCCCCTGGGGCCCATTGATTTCTGTGCTATTTATTGTGTTTAGAAATGCTTGTTTGAATTGTAACTTTGCCACTAGCCACATAAAGTGACTGTGGGATTCTGTCTAGAATAAATACATATATTTTATATATATACCTGTGTGGGCTACTCTTTCATTTGGTTATTCAAGAGGTTATTATGGTAAAACAATAAGCTTAACACTCCTTCAAGACTTAGCCTGAAGGCTGCTCTCCACAGCTACCACTAGGATAGCTTTCTTAAAGGTTGTCTTAAACCTATCATCAATAGGAGTCGAATTGGACTGGTGCAAGGTGTCCCTATAACTAGGAACAGCATATGCCAGGCCAACTTCTCACACTCGTACTATGGCCTACAGGTTAAGGTCTTAACTCTTACTCTGGCCTACTGGTTAAGGTCTTAACTCTTACTCTGGCCTAATAGCTAAGGTCTTAGACTCGTACTCTGGCCTAGTAGCTAAGGTCTTAGACTCGTACTCTGGCCTAATAGCTAAGGTCTTAGACTCGTACTCTGGCCTAATGGTTAAGGTCTTACCTCTTACTCTGGCCTACTGGTTAAGGTCTTAACTGTTACTCTGGCCTAATAGCTAAGGTCTTAACTCTTACTCTGGCCTAATAGCTAAGGTCTTAACTCTTACTCTGGCCTAATAGCTAAGGTCTTAGACTCGTACTCTGGCCTAATGGATAAGGTATTAACTCTTACTCTGGCCTACTGGTTAAGGTCTTAACTCTTACTCTGGCCTAATAGCTAAGGTCTTAGACTCGTACTCTGGCCTAATGGTTAAGGTCTTAACTCTTACTCTGGCCTAATAGCTAAGGTCTTAGACTAGTACTCTGGCCCATTGGTTAAGGTCTTAACTCTTACTTTGGCCTACTGGTTAAGGTCTTAACTCTTACTCTGGCCTAATAGCTGAGGTCTTAGACTCATACTCTGGCCTAATGGTTAAGGTCTTAACTCTTACTCTGGCCTACTGGTTAAGGTCTTCACTCTTACTCTGGCCTAATAGCTAAGGTCTTAGACTCGTACTCTGGCCTACTGGTTACGGTCTTAACTCTTACTCTGGCCTAATAGCTAAGGTCTTAACTCTTACTCTGGCCTAATAGCTAAGGTCTTAGACTCGTACTCTGACCTAATGGTTCAGGTATTAACTCTTACTCTGGCCTACTGGTTAAGGTCTTTACCCTTACTCTGGCCTAATAGCTAAGGTCTTAGACTCGTACTCTGGCCTAATAGCTATGATCTTAGACTCGTACTCTGGTCTAATGGTTAAGCTTTTAACTCCTACTCTGGCCTAATAGCTAAGGTTTTAACTCTTACTCTGGCCTAATAGCTAAGGTCCTAGACTCGTACTCTGGCCTAATGGTTAAGGTCTTAACTCTTACTCTGGCCTAATTGCTAAGGCCTTAGACTCGTACTCTGGCCTAATGGTTAACGTCTTAACTTTTACTCTGGCCTAATAGCTAAGGTCTTAACTCTTACTCTGGCCTAATAGCTAAGGTCTTAGCCTCGTACTCTGGCCTACTGGTTAAGGTCTTAACTCGTACTCTGGCCTAATGGTTAAGGTCTTAAAGCTTACCCTGCTCTAATAGCTAAGGTCTTAGACTCGTACTCTGGCCTAATAGCTAAGGTCTTAGACTTGTACTCTACCCTAATGGTTAAGGTCTTAACTCTTACTCTGGCCTAATAGCTAAGGTCTTAGACTTGTACTGTGGCCTAATGGTTAAGGTCTTAACTCTTACTCTGGCCTACTGGTTAAGGTCTTAACTCTTACTCTGGCCTAATAGCTAAGGTCTTAACTCTTACTCTGGCCTACTGGTTACGGTCTTAACTCTTACTCTGGCCTACTGGTTAAGGTCTTAACTCTTACTCTGGCCTAATAGCTAAGGTCTTAACTCTTACTCTGGCCTAATAGCTAAGGTCTCAACTCTTACTCTGGCCTAATAGCTAAGGTCTTAACTCTTACTCTGGCCTAATAGCTAAGGTCTTAGACTCGTACTCTGGCCTAATGGTTAAGGTCTTAACTCTTACTCTGGCCTACTGCTTAAGGTCTTAACTCTTACTCTGGCCTAATAGCTAAGGTCTTAGACTTGTACTGTGGCCTAATGGTTAAGGTATTAACTTTTACTCTGGCCTAATAGCTAATGTCTTAACTCCTACTCTGGCCTAATAGCTAAGGTCTTAGACTCGTACTCTGGCCTAATGGTTAAGGTCTTAACTTTTACTCTGGCCTAATATATAAGGTCCTAACTCTTACACTGGGCTAATAGCTAAGGTCTTAACTCTTACTCTGGCCTACTGGTTAAGGTCTTAACTCTTACTCTGGCCTAATAGCTAAGGTCGTAGACTCGTACTCTGGCCTACTGGTTACGGTCTTAACTCTTACTCTGGCCTAATAGCTAAGGTCTTAACTCTTACTCTGGCCTAATAGCTAAGGTCTTAGACTCGTACTCTGACCTAATGGTTAAGGTATTAACTCTTACTCTGGCCTACTGGTTAAGGTCTTTACCCTTACTCTGGCCTAATAGCTAAGGTCTTAGACTCGTACTCTGGCCTAATGGTTAAGGTCTTAGACTCGTACTCTGGCCTAATAGCTAAGGTCTTAGACTCGTGCTCTGGCCTAATGGTTAAGGTCTTAACTCTTACTCTGGCCTAATAGCTAAGGTCTTAGACTCGTGCTCTGGCCTAATGGTTAAGGTCTTAACTTTTACTCTGGCCTAATAGCTAAGGTCTTAACTCTTACTCTGGCCTAATAGCTAAGGTCTTAGCCTCGTACTCTGGCCTACTGGTTAAGGTCTTAACTCGTACTCTGGCCTAATGGTTAAGGTCTTAACGCTTACTCTGGCCTAATAGCTAAGGTCTTAGACTCGTACTCTGGCCGAATAGCTAAGGTCTTAGACTCGTACTCTGGCCTAATGGTTAAGGTCTTAACTCTTACTCTGGCCTAATAGCTAAGGTCTTAGACTCGTACTGTGGCCTAATGGTTAAGGTCTTAACTCTTACTCTGGCCTACTGGTTAAGGTCTTAACTTTTACTCTGGCCTATTAGCTAAGGTCTTAACTCTTACTCTGGCCTTAATAGCTAAGGTCTTAGACTCGTACTCTGGCCTACTGGTTAAGGTCTTAACTCTTACTCTGGCCTACTGGTTAAGGTCTTAACTCTTACTCTGGCCTAATAGCTAAGGTCTTAGACTCGTACTCTGGCCTAATAGCTAAGGTCTTAGACTTGTACTCTGGCCTAATGGTTAAGGTCTTAACTCTTACTCTGGCCTAATAGCTAAGGTCTTAAATCTTACTCTGGTCTACTGGTTAAGGTCTTAACTCTTACTCTGGCCTACTGGTTAAGGTCTTAACTCTTACTATGGCCTAATAGCTAAGGTCTTAGACTCGTACTCTGGCCTAATAGCTAAGGTCTTAACTCTTACTCTGGCCTAATAGCTAACGTCTAAGACTCGAACTCTGGCCTACTGGTTAAGGTCTTAACTCTTACTCTGGCCTACTGGTTAAGGTCTTAACTCTTACCTTGGCCTAATAGCTAAGGTCTTAGACTTGTACTCTGGCCTAATGGTTAAGGTCTTAACTCTTACTCTGGCCTAATAGCTAAGGTCTTAACTCTTAATCTGGCCTAATAGCTAAGGTCTTAACTCTTACTCTGGACTAATAGCTAAGGTCTTAGACTCGTGCTCTGGCCTACTGGTTAAGGTCTTAACTCTTACTCTGGCCTACTGGTTATGGTCTTAACTCTTACTCTGGCCTAATAGCTAAGGTCTTAGTCTCGAACTCTGGCCTAATGGTTACGTTCTTAACTCTTACTCTGGCCTACTGGTTAAGGTCTTAACTCTTACGCTGGCCTAATTGCTAAGGTCTTAACTCTTACTCTGGCCTAATAGCTATGGTCCTAGACTCGTACTCTGGCCTAATGGTTAAGGTCTTAACTCTTACTCTGGCCTACTGGTTAAGGTCTTAACTCTTACTCTGGCCTAATAGCTAAGGTCTTAGACTCGTACTCTGGCCTAATGGTTAAGGTCTTAACTCTTACTCTGGCCTAATAGCTAAGATCTTAGACTCGTACTCTGGCCTATTGGTTAAGGTCTTAACTCTTACTCTGGCCTAATAGCTATGGTCCTAGACTCGTACTCTGGCCTAATGGTTAAGGTCTTAACTCTTACTCTGGCCTACTGGTTAAGGTCTTAACTCTTACTCTGGCCTAATAGCTAAGGTCTTAACTCTTACTCTGGCCTACTGGTTAAGGTCTTAACTCTTACTCTGGCCTAATAGCTAAGGTCTTAGACTCATGCTCTGGCCTAATAGCTAAGGTCTTAGACTCATACACTGGCCTAATGGTTAAGGTCTTAACTCTTACTCTGGCCTAATAGCTAAGGTAATAACTCTTACTCTGGCCTACTGGTTAAGGTCTTACCTCTTACTCTGGCCTAATAGCTAAGGTCTTAGACTCGTACTCTGGCCTAATAGCTAAGGTCTTAACTCTTACTCTGGCCTAATAGCTAAGGTCTTAGACTCTTACTCTGGCCTACTGGTTAAGGTCTTAACTCTTACTCTGGCCTACTGGTTAAGGTCTTAACTCTTACTCTGGCCTAATAGCTAAGGTCTTAACTCTTACTCTGGCCTAATAGCTAAGGTCTTGGACTCGTACTCTGACCTAATGGTTAAGGTCTTAACTCTTACTCTGGCCTACTGGTTAAGGTTTTAACTCTTACTCTGGCCTAATAGCTAAGGTCTTACACTCGTACTCTGGCCTAATGGTTAAGGTCTTAACTCTTACTCTGGCCTAATAGCTAAGGTCTTAACTCTTACTCTGGCCTACTGGTTAAGGTCTTAACTCTTACTCTGCCCTAATAGCTAAGGTCTTAGACTCGTACTCTAGCCTAATAGCTAAGGTCTTAACTCTTACTCTTGAATAATAGCTAAGGTCTTAGACTCGTACTCTGGCCTACTGGTTAAGGTCTTAACTCTTACTCTGGCCTACTGGTCAAGGTCTCAACTCTTACTCTGGCCGAATAGCTAAGGTCTTAACTCTTACTCTGGCCTAATAGCTAAGGTCTTAGACTCGTACTCTGGCCTAATGGTTAAGGTCTTAACTCTTACTCTGGCCTACTGGTTAAGGTCTTAACTCTTACTCTGGTCTAATAGCTAAGGTCTTAGACTCGTACTCTGGCCTAATGGTTAAGGTCCTAACTCTTACTCTGGCCTAATAGCTAAGGTCTTAACTCTTACTCTGGCCTAGTAGCTAAGGTCTTAGACTCGTACTCTGGCCTAATAGCTAAGGTCTTAGACTCGTACTCTGGCCTAATGGTTAAGGTCTTACCTCTTACTCTGGCCTACTGGTTAAGGTCTTAACTCTTACTCTGGCCTAATTGCTAAGGTCTTAGACTCGTACTCTGGCCTAATGGTTAAGGTCTCAACTCTTACTCTGGCCTAATGGTTAAGGTCTTAACTCGTACTCTGGCCTAATGGTTAAGGTCTTAACGCTTACTCTGGCCTAATAGATAAGGTCTTAGACACGTACTCTGGCCTAATGGTTAAGGTCTTAACTCTTACTCTGGCCTACTGGTTATGGTCTTAACTCTTACTCTGGCCTAATAGCTAAGGTCTTAACTCTTACTCTGGCCTAATAGCAAAGGTCTTAGACTCGTAATCTGGCCTAATAGCTAAGGTCTTAACTCTTACTCTGGCCTAATAGCTAAGATCTTAGACTCATACTCTGGCCTAATAGCTAAGGTATTAGACTCGTACTCTGGCCTAATGGTTAAGGTCTTAACTCTTACTCTGGCCTACTGGTTAAGGTCTTAACTCTTACTCTGGCCTAATAGATAAGGTCTTAGCTTCGTAATCTGGCCTACTGGTTAAGGTCTTAACTCGTACTCTGGCCTAATGGTTAAGGTCTTAACGCTTACTCTGGCCTAATATCTAAGGTCTTAACTCTTACTCTGGCCTAATAGCTAAGGTCTTAGACTCGTACTCTGGCCTAATAGCTAAGGTCTTAACTCTTACTCTGGCCTAATAGCTAAGGTCTTAGCTTCGTACTCTGGCCTACTGGTTAAGGTCTTAACTCGTACTCTGGCCTAATGGTTAAGGCCTTAACGCTTACTCTGCTTTAATAGCTAAGGTCTTAGACTCGTGCTCTGGCCTAATAGCTAAGGTCTTAGACTTGTACTCTGGCCTAATAGCTAAGGTCTTAGACTCGTACTCTGGCCTAATGGTTAAGGTCTTAGCTCTTACTCTGGCCTACTGGTTAAGGTTTTAACTGTTACTCTGGCCTAATAGCTAGGGTCTTAACTCTTACTCTGGCCTAATAGCTAAGGTCTTAGACTCGTACTCTGGCCTACTGGTTAAGGTCTTAACTCTTACTCTGGACTAATAGCTAAGGTCTTAGACTCGTGCTCTGGCCTACTGGTTAAGGTCTTAACTCTTACTCTGGCCTACTGGTTATGGTCTTAACTCTTACTCTGGCCTAATAGCTAAGGTCTTAGTCTCGAACTCTGGCCTAATGGTTACGTTCTTAACTCTTACTCTGGCCTACTGGTTAAGGTCTTAACTCTTACGCTGGCCTAATTGCTAAGGTCTTAACTCTTACTCTGGCCTACTGGTTAAGGTCTTAACTCTTACCTTGGCCTAATAGCTAAGGTCTTAGACTTGTACTCTGGCCTAATGGTTAAGGTCTTAACTCTTACTCTGGCCTAATAGCTAAGGTCTTAACTCTTAATCTGGCCTAATAGCTAAGGTCTTAACTCTTACTCTGGACTAATAGCTAAGGTCTTAGACTCGTGCTCTGGCCTACTGGTTAAGGTCTTAACTCTTACTCTGGCCTACTGGTTATGGTCTTAACTCTTACTCTGGCCTAATAGCTAAGGTCTTAGTCTCGAACTCTGGCCTAATGGTTACGTTCTTAACTCTTACTCTGGCCTACTGGTTAAGGTCTTAACTCTTACGCTGGCCTAATTGCTAAGGTCTTAACTCTTACTCTGGCCTAATAGCTATGGTCCTAGACTCGTACTCTGGCCTAATGGTTAAGGTCTTAACTCTTACTCTGGCCTACTGGTTAAGGTCTTAACTCTTACTCTGGCCTAATAGCTAAGGTCTTAGACTCGTACTCTGGCCTAATGGTTAAGGTCTTAACTCTTACTCTGGCCTAATAGCTAAGATCTTAGACTCGTACTCTGGCCTATTGGTTAAGGTCTTAACTCTTACTCTGGCCTAATAGCTATGGTCCTAGACTCGTACTCTGGCCTAATGGTTAAGGTCTTAACTCTTACTCTGGCCTACTGGTTAAGGTCTTAACTCTTACTCTGGCCTAATAGCTAAGGTCTTAACTCTTACTCTGGCCTACTGGTTAAGGTCTTAACTCTTACTCTGGCCTAATAGCTAAGGTCTTAGACTCATGCTCTGGCCTAATAGCTAAGGTCTTAGACTCATACACTGGCCTAATGGTTAAGGTCTTAACTCTTACTCTGGCCTAATAGCTAAGGTAATAACTCTTACTCTGGCCTACTGGTTAAGGTCTTACCTCTTACTCTGGCCTAATAGCTAAGGTCTTAGACTCGTACTCTGGCCTAATAGCTAAGGTCTTAACTCTTACTCTGGCCTAATAGCTAAGGTCTTAGACTCTTACTCTGGCCTACTGGTTAAGGTCTTAACTCTTACTCTGGCCTACTGGTTAAGGTCTTAACTCTTACTCTGGCCTAATAGCTAAGGTCTTAACTCTTACTCTGGCCTAATAGCTAAGGTCTTGGACTCGTACTCTGACCTAATGGTTAAGGTCTTAACTCTTACTCTGGCCTACTGGTTAAGGTTTTAACTCTTACTCTGGCCTAATAGCTAAGGTCTTACACTCGTACTCTGGCCTAATGGTTAAGGTCTTAACTCTTACTCTGGCCTAATAGCTAAGGTCTTAACTCTTACTCTGGCCTACTGGTTAAGGTCTTAACTCTTACTCTGCCCTAATAGCTAAGGTCTTAGACTCGTACTCTGGCCTAATAGCTAAGGTCTTAACTCTTACTCTTGAATAATAGCTAAGGTCTTAGACTCGTACTCTGGCCTACTGGTTAAGGTCTTAACTCTTACTCTGGCCTACTGGTCAAGGTCTCAACTCTTACTCTGGCCGAATAGCTAAGGTCTTAACTCTTACTCTGGCCTAATAGCTAAGGTCTTAGACTCGTACTCTGGCCTAATGGTTAAGGTCTTAACTCTTACTCTGGCCTACTGGTTAAGGTCTTAACTCTTACTCTGGTCTAATAGCTAAGGTCTTAGACTCGTACTCTGGCCTAATGGTTAAGGTCCTAACTCTTACTCTGGCCTAATAGCTAAGGTCTTAACTCTTACTCTGGCCTAGTAGCTAAGGTCTTAGACTCGTACTCTGGCCTACTAGCTAAGGTCTTAGACTCGTACTCTGGCCTAATGGTTAAGGTCTTACCTCTTACTCTGGCCTACTGGTTAAGGTCTTAACTCTTACTCTGGCCTAATTGCTAAGGTCTTAGACTCGTACTCTGGCCTAATGGTTAAGGTCTCAACTCTTACTCTGGCCTAATGGTTAAGGTCTTAACTCGTACTCTGGCCTAATGGTTAAGGTCTTAACGCTTACTCTGGCCTAATAGATAAGGTCTTAGACACGTACTCTGGCCTAATGGTTAAGGTCTTAACTCTTACTCTGGCCTACTGGTTATGGTCTTAACTCTTACTCTGGCCTAATAGCTAAGGTCTTAACTCTTACTCTGGCCTAATAGCAAAGGTCTTAGACTCGTAATCTGGCCTAATAGCTAAGGTCTTAACTCTTACTCTGGCCTAATAGCTAAGATCTTAGACTCATACTCTGGCCTAATAGCTAAGGTATTAGACTCGTACTCTGGCCTAATGGTTAAGGTCTTAACTCTTACTCTGGCCTACTGGTTAAGGTCTTAACTCTTACTCTGGCCTAATAGATAAGGTCTTAGCTTCGTAATCTGGCCTACTGGTTAAGGTCTTAACTCGTACTCTGGCCTAATGGTTAAGGTCTTAACGCTTACTCTGGCCTAATATCTAAGGTCTTAACTCTTACTCTGGCCTAATAGCTAAGGTCTTAGACTCGTACTCTGGCCTAATAGCTAAGGTCTTAACTCTTACTCTGGCCTAATAGCTAAGGTCTTAGCTTCATACTCTGGCCTACTGGTTAAGGTCTTAACTCGTACTCTGGCCTAATGGTTAAGGCCTTAACGCTTACTCTGCTTTAATAGCTAAGGTCTTAGACTCGTGCTCTGGCCTAATAGCTAAGGTCTTAGACTTGTACTCTGGCCTAATAGCTAAGGTCTTAGACTCGTACTCTGGCCTAATGGTTAAGGTCTTAGACTCGTGCTCTGGCCTAATGGTTAAGGTCTTAACTTTTACTCTGGCCTAATAGCTAAGGTCTTAACTCTTACTCTGGCCTAATAGCTAAGGTCTTAGCCTCGTACTCTGGCCTACTGGTTAAGGTCTTAACTCGTACTCTGGCCTAATGGTTAAGGTCTTAACGCTTACTCTGGCCTAATAGCTAAGGTCTTAGACTCGTACTCTGGCCGAATAGCTAAGGTCTTAGACTCGTACTCTGGCCTAATGGTTAAGGTCTTAACTCTTACTCTGGCCTAATAGCTAAGGTCTTAGACTCGTACTGTGGCCTAATGGTTAAGGTCTTAACTCTTACTCTGGCCTACTGGTTAAGGTCTTAACTTTTACTCTGGCCTATTAGCTAAGGTCTTAACTCTTACTCTGGCCTTAATAGCTAAGGTCTTAGACTCGTACTCTGGCCTACTGGTTAAGGTCTTAACTCTTACTCTGGCCTACTGGTTAAGGTCTTAACTCTTACTCTGGCCTAATAGCTAAGGTCTTAGACTCGTACTCTGGCCTAATAGCTAAGGTCTTAGACTTGTACTCTGGCCTAATGGTTAAGGTCTTAACTCTTACTCTGGCCTAATAGCTAAGGTCTTAAATCTTACTCTGGTCTACTGGTTAAGGTCTTAACTCTTACTCTGGCCTACTGGTTAAGGTCTTAACTCTTACTATGGCCTAATAGCTAAGGTCTTAGACTCGTACTCTGGCCTAATAGCTAAGGTCTTAACTCTTACTCTGGCCTAATAGCTAACGTCTAAGACTCGAACTCTGGCCTACTGGTTAAGGTCTTAACTCTTACTCTGGCCTACTGGTTAAGGTCTTAACTCTTACCTTGGCCTAATAGCTAAGGTCTTAGACTTGTACTCTGGCCTAATGGTTAAGGTCTTAACTCTTACTCTGGCCTAATAGCTAAGGTCTTAACTCTTAATCTGGCCTAATAGCTAAGGTCTTAACTCTTACTCTGGACTAATAGCTAAGGTCTTAGACTCGTGCTCTGGCCTACTGGTTAAGGTCTTAACTCTTACTCTGGCCTACTGGTTATGGTCTTAACTCTTACTCTGGCCTAATAGCTAAGGTCTTAGTCTCGAACTCTGGCCTAATGGTTACGTTCTTAACTCTTACTCTGGCCTACTGGTTAAGGTCTTAACTCTTACGCTGGCCTAATTGCTAAGGTCTTAACTCTTACTCTGGCCTAATAGCTATGGTCCTAGACTCGTACTCTGGCCTAATGGTTAAGGTCTTAACTCTTACTCTGGCCTACTGGTTAAGGTCTTAACTCTTACTCTGGCCTAATAGCTAAGGTCTTAGACTCGTACTCTGGCCTAATGGTTAAGGTCTTAACTCTTACTCTGGCCTAATAGCTAAGATCTTAGACTCGTACTCTGGCCTATTGGTTAAGGTCTTAACTCTTACTCTGGCCTAATAGCTATGGTCCTAGACTCGTACTCTGGCCTAATGGTTAAGGTCTTAACTCTTACTCTGGCCTACTGGTTAAGGTCTTAACTCTTACTCTGGCCTAATAGCTAAGGTCTTAACTCTTACTCTGGCCTACTGGTTAAGGTCTTAACTCTTACTCTGGCCTAATAGCTAAGGTCTTAGACTCATGCTCTGGCCTAATAGCTAAGGTCTTAGACTCATACACTGGCCTAATGGTTAAGGTCTTAACTCTTACTCTGGCCTAATAGCTAAGGTAATAACTCTTACTCTGGCCTACTGGTTAAGGTCTTACCTCTTACTCTGGCCTAATAGCTAAGGTCTTAGACTCGTACTCTGGCCTAATAGCTAAGGTCTTAACTCTTACTCTGGCCTAATAGCTAAGGTCTTAGACTCTTACTCTGGCCTACTGGTTAAGGTCTTAACTCTTACTCTGGCCTACTGGTTAAGGTCTTAACTCTTACTCTGGCCTAATAGCTAAGGTCTTAACTCTTACTCTGGCCTAATAGCTAAGGTCTTGGACTCGTACTCTGACCTAATGGTTAAGGTCTTAACTCTTACTCTGGCCTACTGGTTAAGGTTTTAACTCTTACTCTGGCCTAATAGCTAAGGTCTTACACTCGTACTCTGGCCTAATGGTTAAGGTCTTAACTCTTACTCTGGCCTAATAGCTAAGGTCTTAACTCTTACTCTGGCCTACTGGTTAAGGTCTTAACTCTTACTCTGCCCTAATAGCTAAGGTCTTAGACTCGTACTCTAGCCTAATAGCTAAGGTCTTAACTCTTACTCTTGAATAATAGCTAAGGTCTTAGACTCGTACTCTGGCCTACTGGTTAAGGTCTTAACTCTTACTCTGGCCTACTGGTCAAGGTCTCAACTCTTACTCTGGCCGAATAGCTAAGGTCTTAACTCTTACTCTGGCCTAATAGCTAAGGTCTTAGACTCGTACTCTGGCCTAATGGTTAAGGTCTTAACTCTTACTCTGGCCTACTGGTTAAGGTCTTAACTCTTACTCTGGTCTAATAGCTAAGGTCTTAGACTCGTACTCTGGCCTAATGGTTAAGGTCCTAACTCTTACTCTGGCCTAATAGCTAAGGTCTTAACTCTTACTCTGGCCTAGTAGCTAAGGTCTTAGACTCGTACTCTGGCCTAATAGCTAAGGTCTTAGACTCGTACTCTGGCCTAATGGTTAAGGTCTTACCTCTTACTCTGGCCTACTGGTTAAGGTCTTAACTCTTACTCTGGCCTAATTGCTAAGGTCTTAGACTCGTACTCTGGCCTAATGGTTAAGGTCTCAACTCTTACTCTGGCCTAATGGTTAAGGTCTTAACTCGTACTCTGGCCTAATGGTTAAGGTCTTAACGCTTACTCTGGCCTAATAGATAAGGTCTTAGACACGTACTCTGGCCTAATGGTTAAGGTCTTAACTCTTACTCTGGCCTACTGGTTATGGTCTTAACTCTTACTCTGGCCTAATAGCTAAGGTCTTAACTCTTACTCTGGCCTAATAGCAAAGGTCTTAGACTCGTAATCTGGCCTAATAGCTAAGGTCTTAACTCTTACTCTGGCCTAATAGCTAAGATCTTAGACTCATACTCTGGCCTAATAGCTAAGGTATTAGACTCGTACTCTGGCCTAATGGTTAAGGTCTTAACTCTTACTCTGGCCTACTGGTTAAGGTCTTAACTCTTACTCTGGCCTAATAGATAAGGTCTTAGCTTCGTAATCTGGCCTACTGGTTAAGGTCTTAACTCGTACTCTGGCCTAATGGTTAAGGTCTTAACGCTTACTCTGGCCTAATATCTAAGGTCTTAACTCTTACTCTGGCCTAATAGCTAAGGTCTTAGACTCGTACTCTGGCCTAATAGCTAAGGTCTTAACTCTTACTCTGGCCTAATAGCTAAGGTCTTAGCTTCGTACTCTGGCCTACTGGTTAAGGTCTTAACTCGTACTCTGGCCTAATGGTTAAGGCCTTAACGCTTACTCTGCTTTAATAGCTAAGGTCTTAGACTCGTGCTCTGGCCTAATAGCTAAGGTCTTAGACTTGTACTCTGGCCTAATAGCTAAGGTCTTAGACTCGTACTCTGGCCTAATGGTTAAGGTCTTAGCTCTTACTCTGGCCTACTGGTTAAGGTTTTAACTGTTACTCTGGCCTAATAGCTAGGGTCTTAACTCTTACTCTGGCCTAATAGCTAAGGTCTTAGACTCGTACTCTGGCCTACTGGTTAAGGTCTTAACTCTTACTCTGGACTAATAGCTAAGGTCTTAGACTCGTGCTCTGGCCTACTGGTTAAGGTCTTAACTCTTACTCTGGCCTACTGGTTATGGTCTTAACTCTTACTCTGGCCTAATAGCTAAGGTCTTAGTCTCGAACTCTGGCCTAATGGTTACGTTCTTAACTCTTACTCTGGCCTACTGGTTAAGGTCTTAACTCTTACGCTGGCCTAATTGCTAAGGTCTTAACTCTTACTCTGGCCTACTGGTTAAGGTCTTAACTCTTACCTTGGCCTAATAGCTAAGGTCTTAGACTTGTACTCTGGCCTAATGGTTAAGGTCTTAACTCTTACTCTGGCCTAATAGCTAAGGTCTTAACTCTTAATCTGGCCTAATAGCTAAGGTCTTAACTCTTACTCTGGACTAATAGCTAAGGTCTTAGACTCGTGCTCTGGCCTACTGGTTAAGGTCTTAACTCTTACTCTGGCCTACTGGTTATGGTCTTAACTCTTACTCTGGCCTAATAGCTAAGGTCTTAGTCTCGAACTCTGGCCTAATGGTTACGTTCTTAACTCTTACTCTGGCCTACTGGTTAAGGTCTTAACTCTTACGCTGGCCTAATTGCTAAGGTCTTAACTCTTACTCTGGCCTAATAGCTATGGTCCTAGACTCGTACTCTGGCCTAATGGTTAAGGTCTTAACTCTTACTCTGGCCTACTGGTTAAGGTCTTAACTCTTACTCTGGCCTAATAGCTAAGGTCTTAGACTCGTACTCTGGCCTAATGGTTAAGGTCTTAACTCTTACTCTGGCCTAATAGCTAAGATCTTAGACTCGTACTCTGGCCTATTGGTTAAGGTCTTAACTCTTACTCTGGCCTAATAGCTATGGTCCTAGACTCGTACTCTGGCCTAATGGTTAAGGTCTTAACTCTTACTCTGGCCTACTGGTTAAGGTCTTAACTCTTACTCTGGCCTAATAGCTAAGGTCTTAACTCTTACTCTGGCCTACTGGTTAAGGTCTTAACTCTTACTCTGGCCTAATAGCTAAGGTCTTAGACTCATGCTCTGGCCTAATAGCTAAGGTCTTAGACTCATACACTGGCCTAATGGTTAAGGTCTTAACTCTTACTCTGGCCTAATAGCTAAGGTAATAACTCTTACTCTGGCCTACTGGTTAAGGTCTTACCTCTTACTCTGGCCTAATAGCTAAGGTCTTAGACTCGTACTCTGGCCTAATAGCTAAGGTCTTAACTCTTACTCTGGCCTAATAGCTAAGGTCTTAGACTCTTACTCTGGCCTACTGGTTAAGGTCTTAACTCTTACTCTGGCCTACTGGTTAAGGTCTTAACTCTTACTCTGGCCTAATAGCTAAGGTCTTAACTCTTACTCTGGCCTAATAGCTAAGGTCTTGGACTCGTACTCTGACCTAATGGTTAAGGTCTTAACTCTTACTCTGGCCTACTGGTTAAGGTTTTAACTCTTACTCTGGCCTAATAGCTAAGGTCTTACACTCGTACTCTGGCCTAATGGTTAAGGTCTTAACTCTTACTCTGGCCTAATAGCTAAGGTCTTAACTCTTACTCTGGCCTACTGGTTAAGGTCTTAACTCTTACTCTGCCCTAATAGCTAAGGTCTTAGACTCGTACTCTGGCCTAATAGCTAAGGTCTTAACTCTTACTCTTGAATAATAGCTAAGGTCTTAGACTCGTACTCTGGCCTACTGGTTAAGGTCTTAACTCTTACTCTGGCCTACTGGTCAAGGTCTCAACTCTTACTCTGGCCGAATAGCTAAGGTCTTAACTCTTACTCTGGCCTAATAGCTAAGGTCTTAGACTCGTACTCTGGCCTAATGGTTAAGGTCTTAACTCTTACTCTGGCCTACTGGTTAAGGTCTTAACTCTTACTCTGGTCTAATAGCTAAGGTCTTAGACTCGTACTCTGGCCTAATGGTTAAGGTCCTAACTCTTACTCTGGCCTAATAGCTAAGGTCTTAACTCTTACTCTGGCCTAGTAGCTAAGGTCTTAGACTCGTACTCTGGCCTACTAGCTAAGGTCTTAGACTCGTACTCTGGCCTAATGGTTAAGGTCTTACCTCTTACTCTGGCCTACTGGTTAAGGTCTTAACTCTTACTCTGGCCTAATTGCTAAGGTCTTAGACTCGTACTCTGGCCTAATGGTTAAGGTCTCAACTCTTACTCTGGCCTAATGGTTAAGGTCTTAACTCGTACTCTGGCCTAATGGTTAAGGTCTTAACGCTTACTCTGGCCTAATAGATAAGGTCTTAGACACGTACTCTGGCCTAATGGTTAAGGTCTTAACTCTTACTCTGGCCTACTGGTTATGGTCTTAACTCTTACTCTGGCCTAATAGCTAAGGTCTTAACTCTTACTCTGGCCTAATAGCAAAGGTCTTAGACTCGTAATCTGGCCTAATAGCTAAGGTCTTAACTCTTACTCTGGCCTAATAGCTAAGATCTTAGACTCATACTCTGGCCTAATAGCTAAGGTATTAGACTCGTACTCTGGCCTAATGGTTAAGGTCTTAACTCTTACTCTGGCCTACTGGTTAAGGTCTTAACTCTTACTCTGGCCTAATAGATAAGGTCTTAGCTTCGTAATCTGGCCTACTGGTTAAGGTCTTAACTCGTACTCTGGCCTAATGGTTAAGGTCTTAACGCTTACTCTGGCCTAATATCTAAGGTCTTAACTCTTACTCTGGCCTAATAGCTAAGGTCTTAGACTCGTACTCTGGCCTAATAGCTAAGGTCTTAACTCTTACTCTGGCCTAATAGCTAAGGTCTTAGCTTCATACTCTGGCCTACTGGTTAAGGTCTTAACTCGTACTCTGGCCTAATGGTTAAGGCCTTAACGCTTACTCTGCTTTAATAGCTAAGGTCTTAGACTCGTGCTCTGGCCTAATAGCTAAGGTCTTAGACTTGTACTCTGGCCTAATAGCTAAGGTCTTAGACTCGTACTCTGGCCTAATGGTTAAGGTCTTAGCTCTTACTCTGGCCTACTGGTTAAGGTTTTAACTGTTACTCTGGCCTAATAGCTAGGGTCTTAACTCTTACTCTGGCCTAATAGCTAAGGTCTTAGACTCGTACTCTGGCCTACTGGTTAAGGTCTTAACTCTTACTCTGGCCTAATAGCTAAGGTCTCAACTCTTACTCTGTCCTAATAGCTAAGGTCTTAACTCTTACTCTGGCCTAATAGCTAAGGTCTTAGACTCGTACTCTGGCCTAATGTTTAAGGTCTTAACTCTTACTCTGGCCTACTGGTTAAGGTCTTAACTCTTACCCTGGCCTAATAGCTAAGGTCCTAGACTCGTACTCTGGCCTAATGGTTAAGGTCTTAACTCTTACTCTAGCCTAATAGCTAAGGTCTTAGACTCGTACTCTGGCCTACTGGTTAAGGTCTTAACTCTTAATTTGGCCTACTGGTTAAGGTCTTAACTCTTACTCTGGCCTAATAGCTGAGGTCTTAGACTCATACTCTGGCCTAATGGTTCAGGTCTTAACTCTTACTCTGGCCTACTGGTTAAGGTCTTAACTCTTACTTTGGCCTACTGGTTAAGGTCTTAACTCTTACTCTGGCCTAATAGCTGAGGTCTTAGACTCATACTCTGGCCTAATAGCTAAGGTCTTAACGCTTACTCTGGCCTAATAGCTAAGGTCCTAACTCTTACTCTGGACTTAATAGCTAAGGTCTTAGACTCGTACTCTGGCCTAATGGGTAAGGTCTTAACTCTTACTCTGTCCTACTGGTTAAGTTCTTAGACTCGTACTCTGGCCTAATAGCTAAGGTCTTAGACTCGTACTCTGGCCTAATGGTTAAGGTCTTAACTCTTACTCTGGTCTAATAGCTAAGGTCTTAGACTCGTACTGTGGCCTAATGGTTAAGGTCTTAAGTTTTACTCTGGCCTAATAGCTAAGGTTTTAACTCTTACTCTGGCTTAATAGCTAAGGTCTTAGCCTCGTACTCTGGCCTACTGGTTAAGGTCTTAACTCTTACTCTGGCCTACTGGTTAAGATCTTAACTCTTACTCTGGCCTAATAGCTAAGATCTTAGACTCGTACTCTGGCCTATTGGTTAAGGTCTTATCTCTTACTATGGCCTACTGGTTAAGGTCTTAACTCGTACTCTGGCCTAATAGCTAAGGTCTTAACTCTTACTCTGGCCTACTGGTTAAGGTCTTAACTCTTACTCTGGCCTAATAGCTAAGGTCTTAGACTCGTACTCTGGCCTAATGGTTAAGGTCTTAACTCTTACTCTGGCCTACTGGTTAAGGTCTTAACTCGTACTCTGGCCTAATAGCTAAGGTCTTAGACTCGTACTCTGGCCTAATGGTTAAGGTCTTACCTCTTACTCTGGCCTACTGGTTAAGGTCTTAACTCTTACTCTGGCCTAATTGCTAAGGTCTTAGACTCGTACTCTGGCCTAATGGTTAAGGTCTCAACTCTTACTCTGGCCTAATGGTTAAGGTCTTAACTCGTACTCTGGCCTAATGGTTAAGGTCTTAGACTCGTACTCTGGCCTACTGGTTATGGTCTTAACTCTTACTCTGGCCTAATAGCTAAGGTCTTAACTAGGGGTGGGCGGAATTTGCGTAATCGCGTTACGCAAATCTCCGCGAAACGGTAGAAAATCTCCGCGAACACGCAGAAATTCCGCGAACACGCGGAATTGCTTGTTCGCGATACTTTTTTCCTGTTCGCGATCGCTGTTTGCGTGCTCGGGGTGAAATATCTCGCGAACACGCATATTGAGAACGCGAACAAGCAAAAAAATTCGCGAAGTCGCGGAACGCAGATTTTTGGGCAATTTCGTGTTCTCCGTGGAACGCGAAATTACCCAAATTCCGCAAATTCCGCGAACGGAACGGAATTTACCGCCCAGGCCTAGTCTTAACTCTTACTCTGGCCTAATAGCAAAGGTCTTAGACTCGTAATCTGGCCTAATAGCTAAGGTCTTAACTCTTACTCTGGCCTAATAGCTAAGATCTTAGACTCATACTCTGGCCTAATAGCTAAGGTATTAGACTCGTACTCTGGCCTAATAGATAAGGTCTTAGCTTCGTAATCTGGCCTACTGGTTAAGGTCTTAACTCGTCCTCTGGCCTAATGGTTAAGGTCTTAGACTCGTACTCTGGCCTACTGGTTAAGGTCTTAACTCTTACTCTGGCCTACTGGTTAAGGTCTTAACTCTTACTCTGGCCTAATAGCTAAGATCTTAGACTCATACTCTGGCCTAATAGCTAAGGTATTAGACTCGTACTCTGGCCTAATAGATAAGGTCTTAGCTTCGTAATCTGGCCTACTGGTTAAGGTCTTAACTCGTCCTCTGGCCTAATGGTTAAGGTCTTAGACTCGTACTCTGGCCTACTGGTTAAGGTCTTAACTCTTACTCTGGCCTACTGGTTAAGGTCTTAACTCTTACTCTGGCCTAATAGCTAAGGTCTTAGACTCGTACTCTGGCCTAATAGCTAAGGTCTTAGACTCGTACTCTGGCCTAATGGTTAAGGTCTTAACTCTTACACTGGCCTAATAGCTATGGTCTTAACTCTTACTCTGGCCTACTGGTTAAGGTCTTAACTCTTACTCTGGCCCACTGGTTAAGGTCTTAACTCTTACTATGGCCTAATAGCTAAGGTCTTAGACTCGTACTCTGGCATAATAGCTAAGGTCTTAACTCTTACTCTGGCCTAATAGCTAACGTCTTAGACTCAAACTCTGGCCTACTGGTTAAGGTCTTAACTCTTACTCTGGCCTACTGGTTAAGGTCTTAACTCTTACCTTGGCCTAATAGCTAAGGTCTTAGACTCGTGCTCTGGCCTAATAGCTAAGGTCCTAACTCTTAATCTGGCCTACTGGTTAAGGTCTTAACTCTTACTCTGGCTGTGAGAAGTTGGCCTGGCATATGCTGTTCCTAGTTATAGGGACACCTTGCACCAGTCCAATTCGACTCTTATTGATGATAGGTTTAAGACAACCTTTAAAGAAAGCTATCCTAGTGGTAGCTGTGGAGAGCAGCCTTCAGGCTAAGTCTTGAAGGAGTGTTAAGCTTATTGTTTTACCATAATAACCTCTTGAATATCCAAATGAAAGAGTAGCCCACACAGGTATATATATAAAATATATGTATTTATTCTAGACAGAATCCCACAGTCACTTTATGTGGCTAGTGGCAAAGTTACACTTCAAACAAGCATTTATGAACACAATAAATAGCACAGAAATCAATGGGCCCCAGGGGGGGACCAAACCATATACTAAAATAGTGGTATAAGAACCACGACAATTCTACAGGCAATGCCTAGGGCATTCAGGATCGCTTGCCCCTTCAGAATCCACCCACAGTTAAGAGGAAGGGGACCCACGGGAGGCATGTGCAGTGCGAGAAGCTGCTATCGGGATCTCAATGTTAGCCTATGGAGAATGTCGCGGTTGAATAATTAAGGTTTAAGGACACTTCTAACAACAGTACAAAGTTAAGGCTTGAGACTTAAGGCTTTGGAGAGCCCACCACCACGGGAGTACCGAAGTACCACTGTTACCTGCCCCAGGGAAGCCGGGTGCATAGGTCGATCTGGTGTCGGGTCGCGGGCTGATTTTCTATGGAAAAGTAGTCCAAACTGCTGCTAGCTGGAAGCGTCGTTGAAGTCGTGAAGATTAAAGTTGAAGAGAAGATAAAGGTGAACCTGAAAGCAGAGGGGACAGAGTCTGGGTCACAGCAAAGTGACCAGGGAGCTCACAGCAAGGAGCTCGTGGAAGTCGGGTGCTTCAGGTGTAGAAGGTACAGCTGGGCTCTGCAGTCACGGGCTCCGGGAGGCTTCAAGGAAGGCCAGCTTCTGGAGGGCGACTGTCCCACGTCGGCTGAGGGTCGCTGCGGTGTTAGTGTCCCGATTGGATCCACTAAGCATTGGCAACCGCAACCCACGCAAGATGAACAAAGCAGCTGCTGGTGCAGACCCACGAGGTCTGAGGGTGCTCTCCTTTGCAGGGAGCGTAGAGCAGGCCTGGAGCAACCAGGGGAACTCTTGGAAAGATAGGTTTTCCTCCGTCAGGGCCCACAAGTCGAGAGACAAGGGACCGCAGAGGGCAGCAAAATGGAGTGCGTAAAAGGGCTCCCACGGGCCACCGGAGTGGACTAGGGGGCTGAGCTTTGGCACGGATGCTGCTTGACGGTTTGCTCAGAAATGGGCCAAAGCACAACTTCCCCACTGGTCGGGGTCGTGTGCTATGCAAGAGGTGGCCGGGGTCTCGGGGTATGCAGGGATCTCAGCACCCACGTGGTCCACGGTGCTCAGGCTTGCTGGGCACGCTCACAGGACTCTGGGATGCACTGGAGACCCACCTCAAGGTTGATGGAAGGCGTCGAAGTTCATGAGAGCAGCGAAGTTCCAACCGGGTATCTTGCAGTCTTTTAGGTGCCTGCCAAGCAGGGGGATAACTCCTTTATCCCAAGGGAGATTTCTTCAGTCAGCTGGGCAGCAGCTCGTCAAAGGTCAGTTCTGTGAAGTCCTGTACAAATCTAAGGCTCTAGGGCAAAGTTATTCCCATATATCCCCCAGATTAGGGGATGGTCCAAAATAGAGCCTACCAATCAGAGTAGAGGCGGGAAAGGGTGGCTACACCCACTCCCCTTTGTGTGTTTCCCACCTGGGCGAGGGGCAGGATGCCCCTGAACCGGTTCCAGGCGGTGTATGCAGAATTGGGGCTCTGCAGCTGCCTACGTGCAACTCTGAAAGGACATTTGGTGCACCCACCCTGTTCCAATCCACATATCCTGTCTGGGGAGGTGCTGGCACCTCCCTGCCACAGGAGCCCTATTGTCCAGATGGCGAGGCTGGGGTTTTCCCCAGCAACAGCCAGCCAGAGTCGTGTAGGTGGCGGACAGTAGCCATTTTGTGGTACATGTGCACTTTTAAATTGGTGTCTAAATTCTACCGCTTTTCCCATATCACCCTCCTAGCAAGGGGGAATCATGCCCCCATGCCCATGGCTGGACTGGGGGTATGATTCCTTCTTGTTTGACACCAAACACGATATGGTTCTGTGTAGCCATTCCCAAGTTACAGCGATGACGCAATAACTTATAATGCGGTTAAGAGTATATGGTATGGCTACACTACAAACAACCCAGTAACGATTTTACGAAGGTCGCAGAGAGGTCCTACTCACGTAGGGGTCCCCCCTCACACATACCTCAGCACCCAGCCCTGTAGGATTACCAGGGCCTGCCATAGGGGTGACCTATGAGAGTATATGTGTTGTAATGGTATGGGACATAGGGTACCTACATCCCTGTAAGGGGTGCTAGCACCACCTTACCCAGACTACAGTAGTGGCCTGGTGGTGTCAGTTTGGGTGGCTGTCCCAGGGTGGCACAATAAGTGCTGCAGCCCTGATAGGCCTACTGGGGGACCCATGCCCCGGGTACCTAGGGTACCATCTACAAGGGACTGGTAGGGCATGCCCAGCATCCAATTGGTTGGTACCTAGGGTACTCACATAGTTTACCAGAGGAAGCAGATAGGCTGGGGTCCTGGATAGCAGGGCCACAGCCTGGCTAAAGTCATAAAAACAGTCAAAACATCAGCAAAAAGTTGGGGGCAACTATGCAGTCGATGCCACTCTCCTACACTGGCCTACTGGTTAAGGTCTTAACTCTTACTATGGCCTAATAGCTAAGGTCTTAGACTCGTACTCTGGCCTAATAGCTAAGGTCTTAACTCTTACTCTGGACTAATAGCTAAGGTCTTAGACTCGTGCTCTGGCCTACTGGTTAAGGTCTTAACTCTTACTCTGGCCTAATAGCTAAGATCTTAGACTCGTACTCTGGCCTATTGGTTAAGGTCTTATCTCTTACTCTGGCCTACTGGTTAAGGTCTTAACTCTTACTCTGGCCTAATAGCTAAGGTCTTAGACTCGTACTCTGGCCTAATGGTTAAGGTCTCAACTCTTACTCTGGCCTAATAGCTAAGGTCTTAACTCTTAATCTGGCCTAATAGCTAAGGTCTTAGACTCGTACTCTGGCCTAATGGTTAAGGTCTTAACTCTTACTCTGGCCGACTGGTTAAGGTCTTAACTCTTACTCTGGCCTAATAGCTAAGGTCTTAGACTCGTACTCTGGCCTAATAGCTAAGGTCTTAGACTCGTACACTGGCCTAATGGTTAAGGTCTTAACTCTTACTCTAGCCTAATAGCTAAGGTCTTAACTCTTACTCTGGCCTACTGGTTAAGGTCTTACCTCTTACTCTGGCCTAATAGCTAAGGTCTTAGACTCGCACTCTGGCCTAATAGCTAAGGTCTTAACTCTTACTCTGGCCTAATAGCTAAGGTCTTAGACTCGTACTCTGGCCTACTGGTTAAGGTCTTAACTCTTACTCTGGCCTACTGGTTAAGGTCTTAACTCTTACTCTGGTCTAATAGCTAAGGTCTTAGACTCGTACTCTGGCCTAATGGTTAAGGTCATAACTCTTACTCTGGCCTAATAGCTAAGGTCTTAGACTTGTACTCTGGCCTACTGGTTAAGGTCTTAACTCTTACTCTGGCCTACTGGTTAAGGTCTTAACTCTTACTCTGGCCTAATAGCTAAGGTCTTAGACTCGTTTTCTGGCCTAATGGTTAAGGTCTTAACTCTTACTCTGGCCTACTGGTTAAGGTCTTAACTCTTACTCTGGCCTAATAGCTAAGGTCTTAACTCTTACTCTGGCCTAATAGCAAAGGTCTTAGACTCGTAATCTGGTCTAATAGCTAAGGTCTTAACTCTTAATCTGGCCTAGTAGCTAAGGTCTTAGACTCGTACTATGGCCTACAGGTTAAGGTCTTAACTCTTACTCTGGCCTACTGGTTAAGGTCTTAACTCTTACTCTGGCCTAATAGCTAAGGTCTTAGACTCGTACTCTGGCCTAGTAGCTAAGGTCTTAGACTCGTACTCTGGCCTAATAGCTAAGGTCTTAGACTCGTACTCTGGCCTAATGGTTAAGGTCTTACCTCTTACTCTGGCCTACTGGTTAAGGTCTTAACTGTTACTCTGGCCTAATAGCTAAGGTCTTAACTCTTACTCTGGCCTAATAGCTAAGGTCTTAGACTCGTACTCTGGCCTAATGGTTAAGGTATTAACTCTTACTCTGGCCTACTGGTTAAGGTCTTAACTCTTACTCTGGCCTAATAGCTAAGGTCTTAGACTCGTACTCTGGCCTAATGGTTAAGGTCTTAACTCTTACTCTGGCCTAATAGCTAAGGTCTTAGACTCGTACTCTGGCCTACTGGTTAAGGTCTTAACTCTTACTTTGGCCTACTGGTTAAGGTCTTAACTCTTACTCTGGCCTAATAGCTGAGGTCTTAGACTCATACTCTGGCCTAATGGTTAAGGTCTTAACTCTTACTCTGGCCTAATAGCTAAGGTCTTAACTCTTACTCTGGCCTAATAGCTAAGGTCTTAGACTCATACTCTGACCTAATGGTTAAGGTATTAACTCTTACTCTGGCCTACTGGTTAAGGTCTTTATCCTTACTCTGGCCTAATAGCTAAGGTCTTAGACTCGTACTCTGGCCTAATAGCTATGGTCTTAGACTCGTACTCTGGTCTAATGGTTAAGCTTTTAACTCCTACTCTGGCCTAATAGCTAAGGTTTTAACTCTTACTCTGGCCTAATAGCTAAGGTCTTAGACTTGTACTCTACCCTAATGGTTAAGGTCTTAACTCTTACTCTGGCCTAATGGTTAAGGTCTTAACGCTTACCCTGCTCTAATAGCTAAGGTCTTAGACTCGTACTCTGGCGTACTGGTTAAGGTCTTAACTCGTACTCTGGCCTAATGGTTAAGGTCTTAACGCTTACCCTGCTCTAATAGCTAAGGTCTTAGACTCGTACTCTGGCCTAATAGCTAAGGTCTTAGACTTGTACTCTACCCTAATGGTTAAGGTCTTAACTCTTACTCTGGCCTAATAGCTAAGGTCTTAGACTTGTACTGTGGCCTAATGGTTAAGGTCTTAACTTTTACTTTGGCCTAATAGCTAAGGTTTTAACTCTTACTCTGGCCTAATAGCTAAGGTCTTAGCCTCGTACTCTGGCCTACTGGTTAAGGTCTTAACTCTTACTCTGGTCTACTGGTTAAGGTCTTAACTCTTACTCTGGCCTAATAACTAAGGTCTTAACTCTTACTCTGGCCTAATAGCTAAGGTCTCAACTCTTACTCTGGCCTAATAGCTAAGGTCTTAACTCTTACTCTGGCCTAATAGCTAAGGTCTAAGACTCATCCTTTGGCCTAATGGTTAAGGTCTTAACTCTTACTCTGGCCTACTGGTTAAGGTCTTAACTCCTACTCTGGCCTAATAGCTAAGGTCTTAGACTCGTACTCTGGCCTAATGGTTAAGGTCTTAACTTTTACTCTGGCCTAATATATAAGGTCTTAACTCTTACTCTGGGCTAATAGCTAAGGTTTTAGACTCGTACTCTGGCCTATTGGTTAAGTTCTTAACACTTACTCTGGCCTACTGGTTAAGGTCTTAACTCTTACTCTGGCCTAATAGCTAAGGTCTTAGACTCGTACTCTGGCCTAATGGTTAAGGTCTTAACTCTTACTCTGGCCTAATAGCTAAGGTCTTAACTCTTACTCTGGCCTAATAGCTAAGGTCTTAGACTCGTACTCTGGCCTAATAGCTAAGGTCCTAGAATCGTACTCTGGCCTAATAGCTAAGGTCTTAACTCTTAATCTGGCCTAATAGCTAAGGTCTTAGACTCGTACTCTGGCCTAATGGTTAAGGTCTTAACTCTTACTCTGGCCGACTGGTTAAGGTCTTAACTCTTACTCTGGCCTAATAGCTAAGGTCTTAGACTCGTGCTCTGGCCTAATAGCTAAGGTCTTAACTCTTACTCTGGCCGACTGGTTAAGGTCTTACCTCTTACTCTGGCCTAATAGCTAAGGTCTTAGACTCGTACTCTGGCCTAATAGCTAAGGTCTTAACTCTAACTCTGGCCTAATAGCTAAGGTCTTAGAATCGTACTCTGGCCTACTGGTTAAGGTCTTAACTCTTACTCTGGCCTACTGGTTAAGGTCTTAACTCTTACTCTGGCCTAATAGCTAAGGTCTTACACTCGTACTCTGGCCTACTGGTTAAGGTCTTAACTCTTACTCTGGCCTAATAGCTAAGGTTTTAGACTTGTACTGTGGCCTAATGGTTAAGGTCTTAACTTTTACTTTGGCCTAATAGCTAATGTCTTAACTCCTACTCTGGCCTAATAGCTAAGGTCTTAGACTCGTACTCTGGCCTAATGGTTAAGGTCTTAACTTTTACTCTGGCCTAATATATAAGGTCTTAACTCATACACTGGGCTAATAGCTAAGGTTTTAGACTCGTACTCTGGCCTATTGGTTAAGTTCTTAACACTTACTCTGGCCTACTGGTTAAGGTCTTAACTCTTACTCTGGCCTAAAAGCTAAGGTCTTAGACTCGTACTCTGGCCTAATGGTTAAGGTCTTAACTCTTACTCTGGCCTAATAGCTAAGGTCTTAACTCTTACTCTGGCCTAATAGCTAAGGTCTTAGACTCGTACTCTGGCCTAATAGCTAAGGTCCTAGAATCGTACTCTGGCCTAATGGTTAAGGTCTTAACTTTTACTCTGGCCTAATAGCTAAGGTCTTAACTCTTACTCTTGCCTAATAGCTAAGGTCTTAGCTT
This sequence comes from Triturus cristatus, assembly GCF_964204655.1. NCBI lineage: Eukaryota > Metazoa > Chordata > Amphibia > Caudata > Salamandridae > Triturus > Triturus cristatus. The sequence continues at coordinate 895,101,995 of NC_140591.1, read as the reverse complement.
CGTACTCTGGCCTACTGGTTAAGGTCTTAACTCGTACTCTGGCCTAATGGTTAAGGTCTTAACGCTTACTCTGCTCTAATAGCTAAGGTCTTAGACTCGTACTCTGGCCTAATAGCTAAGGTCTTAGACTCGTACTCTGGCCTAATAGCTAAGGTCTTAGACTCGTACTGTGGCCTAATGGTTAAGGTCTTAACTTTTACTCTGGCCTAATAGCGAAAGTTTTAACTCTTACTCTGGCCTAATAGCTAAGGTCTTAGACTCGTACTCTGACCTAATGGTTAAGGTATTAACTCTTACTCTGGCCTTCTGGTTAAGGTCTTTACCCTTACTCTGGCATAATAGCTAAGGTCTTAGACTCGTACTTTGGCCTAATGGTTAAGGTCTTAACTCTTACTCTGGCCTAATAGCTAGGGTCTTAACTCTTACTCTGGCCTAATAGCTAAGGTCTTAGACTCGTACTCTGGCCTAATAGCTAAGGTCTTAGACTCGTACTCTGGCCTAATAGCTAAGGTCTTAGACTCGTACTCTGGCCTAATAGCTAAGGTCTTAGACTCGTGCTCTGGCCTAATGGTTAAGGTCTTAACTCTTACTCTGGCCTAATAGCTAAGGTCTTAGACTCGTGCTCTGGCCTAATGGTTAAGGTCTTAACTTTTACTCTGGCTTAATAGCTAAGGTCTTAACTCTTACTCTGGCCTAATAGCTAAGGTCTTAGCCTCGTACTCTGGCCTACTGGTTAAGGTCTTAACTCGTACTCTGGCCTAATGGTTAAGGTCTTAACGCTTACTCTGGCCTAATAGCTAAGGTCTTAGACTCGTTCTCTGGCCGAATAGCTAAGGTCTTAGACTCGTACTCTGGCCTAATGGTTAAGGTCTTAACTCTTACTCTGGCCTAATAGGTAAGGTCTTAGACTCGTACTGTGGCCTAATGGTTAAGGTCTCAACTTTTACTCTGGCCTATTAGCTAAGGTCTTAACTCATACTCTGGCCTTAATAGCTAAGGTCTTAGACTCGTACTCTGGCCTACTGGTTAAGGTCTTAACTCTTACTCTGGCCTACTGGTTAAGGTCTTAACTCTTACTCTGGCCTAATAGCTAAGGTCTTAGACTCGTACTCTGGCCTAATAGCTAAGGTCTTAGACTCGTACTCTGGCCTAATGGTTAAGGTCTTAACTCTTACACTGGCCTAATAGCTATGGTCTTAACTCTTACTCTGGCCTACTGGTTAAGGTCTTAACTCTTACTCTGGCCTACTGGTTAAGGTCTTAACTCTTACTATGGCCTAATAGCTAAGGTCTTAGACTCGTACTCTGGCCTAATAGCTAAGGTCTTAACTCTTACTCTGGCCTAATAGCTAACGTCTTAGACTCGAACTCTGGCCTACTGGTTAAGGTCTTAACTCTTACTCTGGCCTACTGGTTAAGGTCTTAACTCTTACCTTGGCCTAATAGCTAAGGTCTTAGACTTGTACTCTGGCCTAATGGTTTAGGTCTTAACTCTTACTCTGGCCTAATAGCTAAGGTCTTAACTCTTAATCTGGCCTACTGGTTAAGGTCTTAACTCTTACTCTGGCCTACTGGTTAAGGTCTTAACTCTTACTATGGCCTAATAGCTAAGGTCTTAGACTCGTACTCTGGCCTAATAGCTAAGGTCTTAACTCTTACTCTGCACTAATAGCTAAGGTCTTAGACTCGTGCTCTGGCCTACTGGTTAAGGTCTTAACTCTTACTCTGGCCTACTGGTTATGGTCTTAACTCTTACTCTGGCCTAATAGCTAAGGTCTTAGTCTCGAACTCTGGCCTAATGGTTAAGTTCTTAACTCTTACTCTGGCCTACTGGTTAAGGTCTTAACTCTTACGCTGGCCTAATTGCTAAGGTCTTAACTCTTACTCTGGCCTAATAGCTATGGTCCTAGACTCGTACTCTGGCCTAATGGTTAAGGTCTTAACTCTTACTCTGGCCTACTGGTTAAGGTCTTAACTCTTACTCTGGCCTAATAGCTAAGGTCTTAGACTCGTACTCTGGCCTCATGGTTAAGGTCTTAACTCTTACTCTGGCCTAATAGCTAAAATCTTAGACTCGTACTCTGGCCTATTGGTTAAGGTCTTATCTCTTACTCTGGCCTACTGGTTAAGGTCTTAACTCTTACTCTGGCCTAATAGCTAAGGTCTTAGACTCGTACTCTGGCCTAATGGTTAAGGTCTCAACTCTTACTCTGGCCTAATAGCTAAGGTCTTAACTCTTAATCTGGCCTAATAGCTAAGGTCTTAGACTCGTACTCTGGCCTAATGGTTAAGGTCTTAACTCTTACTCTGGCCGACTGGTTAAGGTCTTAACTCTTACTCTGGCCTAATAGCTAAGGTCTTAGACTCGTGCTCTGGCCTAATAGCTAAGGTCTTAGACTCGTACACTGGCCTAATGGTTAAGGTCTTAACTCTTACTCTGGCCTAATAGCTAAGGTCTTAACTCTTACTCTGGCCTACTGGTTAAGGTCTTACCTCTTACTCTGGCCTAATAGCTAAGGTCTTAGACTCGTACTCTGGCCTAATAGCTAAGGTCTTAACTCTTTCTCTGGCCTAATAGCTAAGGTCTTAGACTCGTACTCTGGCCTACTGGTTAAGGTCTTAACTCTTACTCTGGCCTACTGGTTAAGGTCTTAACTCTTACTCTGGCCTAATAGCTAAGGTCTTAACTCTTACTCTGGCCTAATAGCTAAGGTCTTGGACTCATACTCTGACCTAATGGTTAAGGTCTTAACTCTTACTCTGGCCTACTGGTTAAGGTCTTAACTCTTACCCTGGCCTAATAGCTAAGGTCTTACACTCGTACTCTGGCCTAATGGTTAAGGTCTTAACTCTTACTCTGGCCTAATAGCTAAGGTCTTAACACTTACTCTGGCCTACTGGTTAAGGTCTTAACTCTTACTCTGGCCTAATAGATAAGGTCTTAGACTCGTACTCTGGCCTAATGGTTAAGGTCTTAACTCTTACTCTGGCCTACTGGTTAAGGTCTTAACTCTTACTCTGGTCTAATAGCTAAGGTCTTAGACTCGTACTCTGGCCTAATGGTTAAGGTCCTAACTCTTACTCTGGCCTAATAGCTAAGGTCTTAGACTTGTACTCTGGCCTACTGGTTAAGGTCTTAACTCTTACTCTGGCCTACTGGTTAAGGTCTTAACTCTTACTCTGGCCTAATAGCTAAGGTCTTAGACTCGTACTCTGGCCTAATGGTTAAGGTCTTAACTCTTACTCTGGCCTACTGGTTAAGGTCTTAACTCTTACTCTGGCCTAATAGCTAAGGTCTTAACTCTTACTCTGGCCTAATAGCAAAGGTCTTAGACTCGTAATCTGGTCTAATAGCTATGGTCTTAACTCTTAATCTGGCCTAGTAGCTAAGGTCTTAGACTCGTACTATGGCCTACAGGTTAAGGTCTTAACTCTTACTCTGGCCTACTGGTTAAGGTCTTAACTCTTACTCTGGCCTAATAGCTAAGGTCTTAGACTCGTACTCTGGCCTAGTAGCTAAGGTCGTAGACTCGTACTCTGGCCTAATAGCTAAGGTTTTAGACTCGTACTCTGGCCTAATGGTTAAGGTCTTACCTCTTACTCTGGCCTACTGGTTAAGGTCTTAACTGTTACTCTGGCCTAATAGCTAAGGTCTTAACTCTTACTCTGGCCTAATAGCTAAGGTCTTAGACTCGTACTCTGGCCTACTGGTTAAGGTCTTAACTCTTACTCTGGCCTAATAGCTAAGGTCTCAACTCTACCTCTGTCCTAATAGCTAAGGTCTTAACTCTTACTCTGGCCTAATAGCTAAGGTCTTAGACTCGTACTCTGGCCTAATGGTTAAGGTATTAACTCTTACTCTGGCCTACTGGTTAAGGTCTTAACTCTTACTCTGGCCTAATAGCTAAGGTCTTAGACTCGTACTCTGGCCTAATGGTTAAGGTCTTAACTCTTACTCTGGCCTAATAGCTAAGGTCTTAGACTCGTACTCTGGCCTACTGGTTAAGGTCTTAACTCTTACTTTGGCCTACTGGTTAAGGTCTTAACTCTTACTCTGGCCTAATAGCTGAGGTCTTAGACTCATACTCTGGCCTAATGGTTAAGGTCTTAACTCTTACTCTGGCCTACTGGTTAAGGTCTTCACTCTTACTCTGGCCTAATAGCTAAGGTCTTAGACTCGTACTCTGGCCTACTGGTTACGGTCTTAACTCTTACTCTGGCCTAATAGCTAAGGTCTTAACTCTTACTCTGGCCTAATAGCTAAGGTCTTAGACTCGTACTCTGACCTAATGGTTAAGGTATTAACTCTTACTCTGGCCTACTGGTTAAGGTCTTTACCCTTACTCTGGCCCAATAGCTAAGGTCTTAGACTCGTACTCTGGCCTAATAGCTATGGTCTTAGACTCGTACTCTGGTCTAATGGTTAAGCTTTTAACTCCTACTCTGGCCTAATAGCTAAGGTTTTAACTCTTACTCTGGCCTAATAGCTAAGGTCTTAGACTCGTACTCTGGCCTAATAGCTAAGGTCCTAGACTCGTACTCTGGCCTAATGGTTAAGGTCTTAACTCTTACTCTGGCCTAATTGCTAAGGCCTTAGACTCGTACTCTGGCCTAATGGTTAAGGTCTTAACTCTTACTCTGGCCTACTGGTTAAGGTCTTAACTCTTACTCTGGCCTAATAGCTAAGGTCTTAACTCTTACTCTGGCCTAATAGCAAAGGTCTTAGACTCGTAATCTGGTCTAATAGTTTTGGTCTTAACTCTTAATCTGGCCTAGTAGCTAAGGTCTTAGACTCGTACTATGGCCTACAGGTTAAGGTCTTAACTCTTACTCTGGCCTACTGGTTAAGGTCTTAACTCTTACTCTGGCCTAATAGCTAAGGTCTTAGACTCGTACTCTGGCCTAGTAGCTAAGGTCTTAGACTCGTACTCTGGCCTAGTAGCTAAGGTCTTAGACTCGTACTCTGGCCTAATAGCTAAGGTCTTAGACTCGTACTCTGGCCTAATGGTTAAGGTCTTACCTCTTACTCTGGCCTACTGGTTAAGGTCTTAACTGTTACTCTGGCCTAATAGCTAAGGTCTTAACTTTTACTCTGGCCTGATAGCTAAGGTCTTAGACTCGTACTCTGGCCTAATAGCTAAGGTCCTAGACTCGTACTCTGGCCAAATGGTTAAGGTCTTAACTCTTACTCTGGCCTAATAGCTAAGGTCTTAGCCTCGTACTCTGGCCTACTGGTTAAGGTCTTAACTCGTACTCTGGCCTAATGGTTAAGGTCCTAACGCTTACCCTGCTCTAATAGCTAAGGTCTTAGACTCGCACTCTGGCCTAATAGCTAAGGTCTTAGACTTGTACTGTGGCCTAATGGTTAAGGTCTTAACTCTTACTCTGGCCTACTGGTTAAGGTCTTAACTCTTACTCTGGCCTAATAGCTAAGGTCTTAGACTCGTACTCTGGCCTAATGGTTAAGGTCTTAACTCTTACTCTGGCCTACTGGTTAAGGTCTTAACTCTTACTCTGGCCTAATAGCTAAGGTCTTAACTCTTACTCTGGCCTAATAGCAAAGGTCTTAGACTCGTAATCTGGTCTAATAGCTATGGTCTTAACTCTTAATCTGGCCTAGTAGCTAAGGTCTTAGACTCGTACTATGGCCTACAGGTTAAGGTCTTAACTCTTACTCTGGCCTACTGGTTAAGGTCTTAACTCTTACTCTGGCCTAATAGCTAAGGTCTTAGACTCGTACTCTGGCCTAGTAGCTAAGGTCTTAGACTCGTACTCTGGCCTAATAGCTAAGGTCTTAGACTCGTACTCTGGCCTAATGGTTAAGGTCTTACCTCTTACTCTGGCCTACTGGTTAAGGTCTTAACTGTTACTCTGGCCTAATAGCTAAGGTCTTAACTGTTACTCTGGCCTAATAGCTAAGGTCTTAACTCTTACTCTGGCCTAATAGCTAAGGTCTTAACTCTTACTCTGGCCTAATAGCTAAGGTCTTAGACTCGTACTCTGGCCTAGTAGGTAAGGTCTTAGACTCGTACTCTGGCCTAATGGTTAAGGTATTAACTCTTACTCTGGCCTACTGGTTAAGGTCTTAACTCTTACTCTGGCCTAATAGCTAAGGTCTTAGACTCGTACTCTGGCCTAATGGTTAAGGTCTTAACTCTTACTCTGGCCTAATAGCTAAGGTCTTAGACTCATACACTGGCCTAATGGTTAAGGTCTTAACTCTTACTCTGGCCTAATAGCTAAGGTAATAACTCTTACTCTGGCCTACTGGTTAAGGTCTTACCTCTTACTCTCGCCTAATAGCTAAGGTCTTAGACTCGTACTCTGGCCTAATAGCTAAGGTCTTAACTCTTACTCTGGCCTAATAGCTAAGGTCTTAGACTCGTACTCTGGCCTACTGGTTAAGGTCTTAACTCTTACTCTGGCCTACTGGTTAAGGTCTTAACTCTTACTCTGGCCTAATAGCTAAGGTCTCAACTCTACCTCTGTCCTAATAGCTAAGGTCTTAACTCTGACTCTGGCCTAATAGCTAAGGTCTTAGACTCGTACTCTGGCCTAATGGTTAAGGTATTAACTCTTACTCTGGCCTACTGGTTAAGGTCTTAACTCTTACTCTGGCCTAATAGCTAAGGTCTTAGACTCGTACTCTGGCCTAATGGTTAAGGTCTTAACTCTTACTCTGGCCTAATAGCTAAGGTCTTAGACTCGTACTCTGGCCTACTGGTTAAGGTCTTAACTCTTACTTTGGCCTACTGGTTAAGGTCTTAACTCTTACTCTGGCCTAATAGCTGAGGTCTTAGACTCATACTCTGGCCTAATGGTTAAGGTCTTAACTCTTACTCTGGCCTACTGGTTAAGGTCTTCACTCTTACTCTGGCCTAATAGCTAAGGTCTTAGACTCGTACTCTGGCCTACTGGTTACGGTCTTAACTCTTACTCTGGCCTAATAGCTAAGGTCTTAACTCTTACTCTGGCCTAATAGCTAAGGTCTTAGACTCGTACTCTGACCTAATGGTTAAGGTATTAACTCTTACTCTGGCCTACTGGTTAAGGTCTTTACCCTTACTCTGGCCCAATAGCTAAGGTCTTAGACTCGTACTCTGGCCTAATAGCTATGGTCTTAGACTCGTACTCTGGTCTAATGGTTAAGCTTTTAACTCCTACTCTGGCCTAATAGCTAAGGTTTTAACTCTTACTCTGGCCTAATAGCTAAGGTCTTAGACTCGTACTCTGGCCTAATAGCTAAGGTCCTAGACTCGTACTCTGGCCTAATGGTTAAGGTCTTAACTCTTACTCTGGCCTAATAGCTAAGGTCTTAGACTCGTACTCTGGCCTAATAGCTAAGGTCCTAGACTCGTACTCTGGCCAAATGGTTAAGGTCTTAACTCTTACTCTGGCCTAATAGCTAAGGTCTTAGCCTCGTACTCTGGCCTACTGGTTAAGGTCTTAACTCGTACTCTGGCCTAATGGTTAAGGTCCTAACGCTTACCCTGCTCTAATAGCTAAGGTCTTAGACTCGCACTCTGGCCTAATAGCTAAGGTCTTAGACTTGTACTCTACCCTAATGGTTAAGGTCTTAACTCTTACTCTGGCCTAATAGCTAAGGTCTTAGACTTGTACTGTGGCCTAATGGTTAAGGTCTTAACTTTTACTCTGGCCTAATAGCTAAGGTTTTAACTCTTACTCTGGCCTAATAGCTAAGGTCTTAGCCTCGTACTCTGGCCTACTGATAAGGTCTTAACTCTTACTCTGGCCTACTGGTTAATGTCTTAACTCTTACTCTGGCCTAATAGCTAAGGTCTTAACTCTTACTCTGGCCTAATAGCTAAGGTCTCAACTCTTACTCTGGCCTAATAGCTAAGGTCTTAACTCTTACTCTGGCCTAATAGCTAAGGTCTTAGACTCGTACTCTGGCCTAATGGTTAAGGTCTTAACTCTTACTCTGGCCTACTGGTTAAGGTCTTAACTCTTACTCTGGCCTAATAGCTAAGGTCTTAGACTTGTACTGTGGCCTAATGGTTAAGGTCTTAACTTTTACCCTGGCCCAATAGCTAATGTCTTAACTCCTACTCTGGCCTAATAGCTAAGGTCTTAGACTCGTACTCTGGCCTAATGGTTAAGGTCTTAACTTTTACTCTGGCCTAATATATAAGGTCTCAACTCTTACACTGGGCTAATAGCTAAGGTCTTAGACTCGTACTCTGGCCTATTGGTTAAGTTCTTAACACTTACTCTGGCCTAATGGTTAAGGTCTTAACTCTTACTCTGGCCTAATAGCTAAGGTCTTACACTCGTACTCTGGCCTAATGGTTAAGGTCTTAACTCTTACTCTGGCCTAATAGCTAAGGTCTTAACACTTACTCTGGCCTACTGGTTAAGGTCTTAACTCTTACTCTGGCCTAATAGCTAAGGTCTTAGACTCGTACTCTGGCTTAATGGTTAAGGTCTTAACTCTTACTCTGGCCTACTGGTTAAGGTCTTAACTCTTACTCTGGTCTAATAGCTAAGGTCTTAAACTCGTACTCTGGCCTAATGGTTAAGGTCCTAACTCTTTCTCTGGCCTAATAGCTAAGGTCTTAGACTTGTACTCTGGCCTACTGGTTAAGGTCTTAACTCTTACTCTGGCCTACTGGTTAAGGTCTTAACTCTTACTCTGGCCTAATAGCTAAGGTCTTAGACTCGTACTCTGGCCTAATGGTTAAGGTCTTAACTCTTACTCTGGCCTACTGGTTAAGGTCTTAACTCTTACTCTGGCCTAATAGCTAAGGTCTTAACTCTTACTCTGGCCTAATAGCAAAGGTCTTAACTCTTACTCTGGCCTAATAGCAAAGGTCTTAGACTCATAATCTGGTCTAATAGCTAAGGTCTTAACTCTTAATCTGGCCTAGTAGCTAAGGTCTTAGACTCGTACTATGGCCTACAGGTTAAGGTCTTAACTCTTACTCTGGCCTACTGGTTAAGGTCTTAACTCTTACTCTGGCCTAATAGCTAAGGTCTTAGACTCGTACTCTGGCCTAGTAGGTAAGGTCTTAGACTCGTACTCTGGCCTAATGGTTAAGGTCTTACCTCTTACTCTGGCCTACTGGTTAAGGTCTTAACTCTTACTCTGGCCTAATAGCTGAGGTCTTAGACTCATACTCTGGCCTAATGGTTAAGGTCTTAACTCTTACTCTGGCCTACTGGTTAAGGTCTTCACTCTTACTCTGGCCTAATAGCTAAGGTCTTAGACTCGTACTCTGGCCTACTGGTTACGGTCTTAACTCTTACTCTGGCCTAATAGCTAAGGTCTTAACTCTTACTCTGGCCTAATAGCTAAGGTCTTAGACTCGTACTCTGACCTAATGGTTAAGGTATTAACTCTTACTCTGGCCTACTGGTTAAGGTCTTTACCCTTACTCTGGCCCAATAGCTAAGGTCTTAGACTCGTACTCTGGCCTAATAGCTATGGTCTTAGACTCGTACTCTGGTCTAATGGTTAAGCTTTTAACTCCTACTCTGGCCTAATAGCTAAGGTTTTAACTCTTACTCTGGCCTAATAGCTAAGGTCTTAGACTCGTACTCTGGCCTAATAGCTAAGGTCCTAGACTCGTACTCTGGCCTAATGGTTAAGGTCTTAACTCTTACTCTGGCCTAATTGCTAAGGCCTTAGACTCGTACTCTGGCCTAATGGTTAAGGTCTTAACTCTTACTCTGGCCTACTGGTTAAGGTCTTAACTCTTACTCTGGCCTAATAGCTAAGGTCTTAACTCTTACTCTGGCCTAATAGCAAAGGTCTTAGACTCGTAATCTGGTCTAATAGCTATGGTCTTAACTCTTAATCTGGCCTAGTAGCTAAGGTCTTAGACTCGTACTATGGCCTACAGGTTAAGGTCTTAACTCTTACTCTGGCCTACTGGTTAAGGTCTTAACTCTTACTCTGGCCTAATAGCTAAGGTCTTAGACTCGTACTCTGGCCTAGTAGCTAAGGTCTTAGACTCGTACTCTGGCCTAGTAGCTAAGGTCTTAGACTCGTACTCTGGCCTAATAGCTAAGGTCTTAGACTCGTACTCTGGCCTAATGGTTAAGGTCTTACGTCTTACTCTGGCCTACTGGTTAAGGTCTTAACTGTTACTCTGGCCTAATAGCTAAGGTCTTAACTTTTACTCTGGCCTGATAGCTAAGGTCTTAGACTCGTACTCTGGCCTAATAGCTAAGGTCCTAGACTCGTACTCTGGCCAAATGGTTAAGGTCTTAACTCTTACTCTGGCCTAATAGCTAAGGTCTTAGCCTCGTACTCTGGCCTACTGGTTAAGGTCTTAACTCGTACTCTGGCCTAATGGTTAAGGTCCTAACGCTTACCCTGCTCTAATAGCTAAGGTCTTAGACTCGCACTCTGGCCTAATAGCTAAGGTCTTAGACTTGTACTGTGGCCTAATGGTTAAGGTCTTAACTCTTACTCTGGCCTACTGGTTAAGGTCTTAACTCTTACTCTGGCCTAATAGCTAAGGTCTTAGACTCGTACTCTGGCCTAATGGTTAAGGTCTTAACTCTTACTCTGGCCTACTGGTTAAGGTCTTAACTCTTACTCTGGCCTAATAGCTAAGGTCTTAACTCTTACTCTGGCCTAATAGCAAAGGTCTTAGACTCGTAATCTGGTCTAATAGCTATGGTCTTAACTCTTAATCTGGCCTAGTAGCTAAGGTCTTAGACTCGTACTATGGCCTACAGGTTAAGGTCTTAACTCTTACTCTGGCCTACTGGTTAAGGTCTTAACTCTTACTCTGGCCTAATAGCTAAGGTCTTAGACTCGTACTCTGGCCTAGTAGCTAAGGTCTTAGACTCGTACTCTGGCCTAATAGCTAAGGTCTTAGACTCGTACTCTGGCCTAATGGTTAAGGTCTTACCTCTTACTCTGGCCTACTGGTTAAGGTCTTAACTGTTACTCTGGCCTAATAGCTAAGGTCTTAACTCTTACTCTGGCCTAATAGCTAAGGTCTTAACTCTTACTCTGGCCTAATAGCTAAGGTCTTAGACTCGTACTCTGGCCTAGTAGGTAAGGTCTTAGACTCGTACTCTGGCCTAATGGTTAAGGTATTAACTCTTACTCTGGCCTACTGGTTAAGGTCTTAACTCTTACTCTGGCCTAATAGCTAAGGTCTTAGACTCGTACTCTGGCCTAATGGTTAAGGTCTTAACTCTTACTCTGGCCTAATAGCTAAGGTCTTAGACTCATACACTGGCCTAATGGTTAAGGTCTTAACTCTTACTCTGGCCTAATAGCTAAGGTAATAACTCTTACTCTGGCCTACTGGTTAAGGTCTTACCTCTTACTCTCGCCTAATAGCTAAGGTCTTAGACTCGTACTCTGGCCTAATAGCTAAGGTCTTAACTCTTACTCTGGCCTAATAGCTAAGGTCTTAGACTCGTACTCTGGCCTACTGGTTAAGGTCTTAACTCTTACTCTGGCCTACTGGTTAAGGTCTTAACTCTTACTCTGGCCTAATAGCTAAGGTCTCAACTCTACCTCTGTCCTAATAGCTAAGGTCCTAACTCTTACTCTGGCCTAATAGCTAAGGTCTTAGACTCGTACTCTGGCCTAATGGTTAAGGTATTAACTCTTACTCTGGCCTACTGGTTAAGGTCTTAACTCTTACTCTGGCCTAATAGCTAAGGTCTTAGACTCGTACTCTGGCCTAATGGTTAAGGTCTTAACTCTTACTCTGGCCTAATAGCTAAGGTCTTAGACTCGTACTCTGGCCTACTGGTTAAGGTCTTAACTCTTACTTTGGCCTACTGGTTAAGGTCTTAACTCTTACTCTGGCCTAATAGCTGAGGTCTTAGACTCATACTCTGGCCTAATGGTTAAGGTCTTAACTCTTACTCTGGCCTACTGGTTAAGGTCTTCACTCTTACTCTGGCCTAATAGCTAAGGTCTTAGACTCGTACTATGGCCTACTGGTTACGGTCTTAACTCTTACTCTGGCCTAATAGCTAAGGTCTTAACTCTTACTCTGGCCTAATAGCTAAGGTCTTAGACTCGTACTCTGACCTAATGGTTAAGGTATTAACTCTTACTCTGGCCTACTGGTTAAGGTCTTTACCCTTACTCTGGCCCAATAGCTAAGGTCTTAGACTCGTACTCTGGCCTAATAGCTATGGTCTTAGACTCGTACTCTGGTCTAATGGTTAAGCTTTTAACTCCTACTCTGGCCTAATAGCTAAGGTTTTAACTCTTACTCTGGCCTAATAGCTAAGGTCTTAGACTCGTACTCTGGCCTAATAGCTAAGGTCCTAGACTCGTACTCTGGCCTAATGGTTAAGGTCTTAACTCTTACTCTGGCCTAATTGCTAAGGTCTTAGACTCGTACTCTGGCCTAATAGCTAAGGTCCTAGACTCGTACTCTGGCCAAATGGTTAAGGTCTTAACTCTTACTCTGGCCTAATAGCTAAGGTCTTAGCCTCGTACTCTGGCCTACTGGTTAAGGTCTTAACTCGTACTCTGGCCTAATGGTTAAGGTCCTAACGCTTACCCTGCTCTAATAGCTAAGGTCTTAGACTCGCACTCTGGCCTAATAGCTAAGGTCTTAGACTTGTACTCTACCCTAATGGTTAAGGTCTTAACTCTTACTCTGGCCTAATAGCTAAGGTCTTAGACTTGTACTGTGGCCTAATGGTTAAGGTCTTAACTTTTACTCTGGCCTAATAGCTAAGGTTTTAACTCTTACTCTGGCCTAATAGCTAAGGTCTTAGCCTCGTACTCTGGCCTACTGATAAGGTCTTAACTCTTACTCTGGCCTACTGGTTAAGGTCTTAACTCTTACTCTGGCCTAATAGCTAAGGTCTTAACTCTTACTCTGGCCTAATAGCTAAGGTCTCAACTCTTACTCTGGCCTAATAGCTAAGGTCTTAACTCTTACTCTGGCCTAATAGCTAAGGTCTTAGACTCGTACTCTGGCCTAATGGTTAAGGTCTTAACTCTTACTCTGGCCTACTGGTTAAGGTCTTAACTCTTACTCTGGCCTAATAGCTAAGGTCTTAGACTTGTACTGTGGCCTAATGGTTAAGGTCTTAACTTTTACTCTGGCCCAATAGCTAATGTCTTAACTCCTACTCTGGCCTAATAGCTAAGGTCTTAGACTCGTACTCTGGCCTAATGGTTAAGGTCTTAACTTTTACTCTGGCCTAATATATAAGGTCTCAACTCTTACACTGGGCTAATAGCTAAGGTCTTAGACTCGTACTCTGGCCTATTGGTTAAGTTCTTAACACTTACTCTGGCCTAATGGTTAAGGTCTTAACTCTTACTCTGGCCTAATAGCTAAGGTCTTACACTCGTACTCTGGCCTAATGGTTAAGGTCTTAACTCTTACTCTGGCCTAATAGCTAAGGTCTTAACACTTACTCTGGCCTACTGGTTAAGGTCTTAACTCTTACTCTGGCCTAATAGCTAAGGTCTTAGACTCGTACTCTGGCCTAATGGTTAAGGTCTTAACTCTTACTCTGGCCTACTGGTTAAGGTCTTAACTCTTACTCTGGTCTAATAGCTAAGGTCTTAAACTCGTACTCTGGCCTAATGGTTAAGGTCCTAACTCTTTCTCTGGCCTAATAGCTAAGGTCTTAGACTTGTACTCTGGCCTACTGGTTAAGGTCTTAACTCTTACTCTGGCCTACTGGTTAAGGTCTTAACTCTTACTCTGGCCTAATAGCTAAGGTCTTAGACTCGTACTCTGGCCTAATGGTTAAGGTCTTAACTCTTACTCTGGCCTACTGGTTAAGGTCTTAACTCTTACTCTGGCCTAATAGCTAAGGTCTTAACTCTTACTCTGGCCTAATAGCAAAGGTCTTAACTCTTACTCTGGCCTAATAGCAAAGGTCTTAGACTCATAATCTGGTCTAATAGCTAAGGTCTTAACTCTTAATCTGGCCTAGTAGCTAAGGTCTTAGACTCGTACTATGGCCTACAGGTTAAGGTCTTAACTCTTACTCTGGCCTACTGGTTAAGGTCTTAACTCTTACTCTGGCATAATAGCTAAGGTCTTAGACTCGTACTCTGGCCTAGTAGGTAAGGTCTTAGACTCGTACTCTGGCCTAATGGTTAAGGTCTTACCTCTTACTCTGGCCTACTGGTTAAGGTCTTAACTGTTACTCTGGCCTAATAGCTAAGGTCTTAACTCTTACTCTGGCCTAATAGCTAAGGTCTTAGACTCGTACTCTGGCCTACTGGTTAAGTTCTTAACTCTTACTCTGGCCTAATAGCTAAGGTCTCAACTCTTACTCTGTCCTAATAGCTAAGGTCTTAACTCTTACTCTGGCCTAATAGCTAAGGTCTTAGACTCGTACTCTGGCCCATTGGTTAAGGTCTTAACTCTTACTTTGGCCTACTGGTTACGGTCTTAACTCTTACTCTGGCCTAATAGCTGAGGTCTTAGACTCATACTCTGGCCTAATGGTTAAGGTCTTAACTCTTACTCTGGCCTACTGGTTAAGGTCTTCACTCTTACTCTGGCCTAATAGCTAAGGTCTTAGACTCGTACTCTGGCCTACTGGTTACGGTCTTAACTCTTACTCTGGCCTAATAGCTAAGGTCTTAACTCTTACTCTGGCCTAATAGCTAAGGTCTTAGACTCGTACTCTGACCTAATGGTTCAGGTATTAACTCTTACTCTGGCCTACTGGTTAAGGTCTTTACCCTTACTCTGGCCTAATAGCTAAGGTCTTAGACTCGTACGCTGGCCTAATAGCTATGATCTTAGACTCGTACTCTGGTCTAATGGTTAAGCTTTTATCTCCTACTCTGGCCTAATAGCTAAGGTTTTAACTCTTACTCTGGCCTAATAGCTAAGGTCTTAGACTCGTACTCTGGCCTAATAGCTAAGGTCCTAGACTCGTACTCTGGCCTAATGGTTAAGGTCTTAACTCTTACTCTGGCCTAATTGCTAAGGCCTTAGACTCGTACTCTGGCCTAATGGTTAACGTCTTAACTTTTACTCTGGCCTAATAGCTAAGGTCTTAACTCTTACTCTGGCCTAATAGCTAAGGTCTTAGCCTCGTACTCTGGCCTAATAGCTAAGGTCTTAGCCTCGTACTCTGGCCTACTGGTTAAGGTCTTAACTCGTACTCTGGCCTAATGGTTAAGGTCTTAACGCTTACCCTGCTCTAATAGCTAAGGTCTTAGACTCGTACTCTGGCCTAATAGCTAAGGTCTTAGACTTGTACTCTACCCTAATGGTTAAGGTCTTAACTCTTACTCTGGCCTAATAGCTAAGGTCTTAGACTTGTACTGTGGCCTAATGGTTAAGGTCTTAACTTTTACTCTGGCCTAATAGCTAAGGTTTTAACTCTTACTCTGGCCTAATAGCTAAGGTCTTAGCCTCGTACTCTGGCCTACTGGTTAAGGTCTTAACTCTTACTCTGGCCTACTGGTTAAGGTCTTAACTCTTACTCTGGCCTAATAGCTAAGGTCTTAACTCTTACTCTGGCCTAATAGCTAAGGTCTCAACTCTTACTCTGGCCTAATAGCTAAGGTCTTAACTCTTACTCTGGCCTAATAGCTAAGGTCTTAGACTCGTACTCTGGCCTAATGGTTAAGGTCTTAACTCTTACTCTGGCCTACTGGTTAAGGTCTTAACTCTTACTCTGGCCTAATAGCTAAGGTCTTAGACTTGTACTGTGGCCTAATGGTTAAGGTCTTAACTTTTACTCTGGCCTAATAGCTAATGTCTTAACTCCTACTCTGGCCTAATAGCTAAGGTCTTAGACTCGTACTCTGGCCTAATGGTTAAGGTCTTAACTTTTACTCTGGCCTAATATATAAGGTCTTAACTCTTACACTGGGCTAATAGCTAAGGTCTTAACTCTTACTCTGGCCTACTGGTTAAGGTCTTAACTCTTACTCTGGCCTAATAGCCAAGGTCGTAGACTCGTACGATGGCCTAAAAGCTAAGGTCTTAGACTCATACTCTGGCATAATGGTTAAGGTCTTAACTCTTACTCTGGCCTACTGGTTAAGGTCTTAACTCTTACTCTGGCCTAATAGCTAAGGTCTTAGACTCGTACTCTGGCCTACTGGTTACGGTCTTAACTCTTACTCTGGCCTAATAGCTAAGGTCTTAACTCTTACTCTGGCCTAATAGCTAAGGTCTTAGACGCGTACTCTGACCTAATGGTTAAGGTATTAACTCTTACTCTGGCCTACTGGTTAAGGTCTTTACCCTTACTCTGGCCTAATAGCTAAGGTCTTAGACTCGTACTCTGGCCTAATGGTTAAGGTCTTAGACTCGTACTCTGGCCTAATAGCTAAGGTCTTAGACTCGTGCTCTGGCCTAATGGTTAAGGTCTTAACTCTTACTCTGGCCTAATAGCTAAGGTCTTAACTCTTACTCTGGCCTAATAGCTAAGGTCTTAGCCTCGTACTCTGGCCTACTGGTTAAGGTCTTAACTCGTACTCTGGCCTAATGGTTAAGGTCTTAACGCTTACTCTGGCCTAATAGCTAAGGTCTTAGACTCGTACTCTGGCCGAATAGCTAAGGTCTTAGACTCGTACTCTGGCCTAATGGTTAAGGTCTTAACTCTTACTCTGGCCTAATAGCTAAGGTCTTACACTCGTACTGTGGCCTAATGGTTAAGGTCTTAACTATTACTCTGGCCTATTAGCTAAGGTCTTAACTCTTACTCTGGCCTTAATAGCTAAGGTCTTAGACTCGTACTCTGGCCTACTGGTTAAGGTCTTAACTCTTACTCTGGCCTACTGGTTAAGGTCTTAACTCTTACTCTGGCCTAATAGCTAAGGTCTTAGACTCGTATTCTGGCCTAATAGCTAAGGTCTTAGACTTGTACTCTGGCCTAATGGTTAAGGTCTTAACTCTTACTCTGGCCTAATAGCTAAGGTCTTAAATCTTACTCTGGTCTACTGGTTAAGGTCTTAACTCTTACTCTGGCCTACTGGTTAAGGTCTTAACTCTTACTATGGCCTAATAGCTAAGGTCTTAGACTCGTACTCTGGCCTAATAGCTAAGGTCTTAACTCTTACTCTGGCCTAATAGCTAACGTCTAAGACTCGAACTCTGGCCTACTGGTTAAGGTCTTAACTCTTACTCTGGCCTACTGGTTAAGGTCTTAACTCTTACCTTGGACTAATAGCTAAGGTCTTAGACTTGTACTCTGGCCTAATGGTTAAGGTCTTAACTCTTACTCTGGCCTAATAGCTAAGGTCTTAACTCTTAATCTGGCCTAATAGCTAAGGTCTTAACTCTTACTCTGGACTAATAGCTAAGGTCTTAGACTCGTGCTCTGGCCTACTGGTTAAGGTCTTAACTCTTACTCTGGCCTACTGGTTATGGTCTTAAGTCTTACTCTGGCCTAATAGCTAAGGTCTTAGTCTCGAACTCTGGCCTAATGGTTACGTTCTTAACTCTTACTCTGGCCTACTGGTTAAGGTCTTAACTCTTACGCTGGCCTAATTGCTAAGGTCTTAACTCTTACTCTGGCCTAATAGCTATGGTCCTAGACTCGTACTCTGGCCTAATGGTTAAGGTCTTAACTCTTACTCTGGCCTACTGGTTAAGGTCTTAACTCTTACTCTGGCCTAATAGCTAAGGTCTTAGACTCGTACTCTGGCCTAATGGTTAAGGTCTTAACTCTTACTCTGGCCTAATAGCTAAGATCTTAGACTCGTACTCTGGCCTAATGGTTAAGGTCTTATCTCTTACTCTGGCCTACTGGTTAAGGTCTTAACTCTTACTCTGGCCTAATTGCTAAGGTCTTAGACTCATACTCTGGCCTAATGGTTAAGGTCTCAACTCTTACTCTGGCCTAATAGCTAAGGTCTTAACTCCTAATCTGGCCTAATAGCTAAGGTCTTAGACTCGTACTCTGGCCTAATGGTTAAGGTCTTAACTCTTACTCTGGCCTACTGGTTAAGGTCTTAACTCTTACTCTGGCCTAATAGCTAAGGTCTTAGACTCGTGCTCTGGCCTAATAGCTAAGGTCTTAGACTCATACACTGGCCTAATGGTTAAGGTCTTAACTCTTACTCTGGCCTAATAGCTAAGGTAATAACTCTTACTCTGGCCTACTGGTTAAGGTCTTACCTCTTACTCTCGCCTAATAGCTAAGGTCTTAGACTCGTACTCTGGCCTAATAGCTAAGGTCTTAACTCTTACTCTGGCCTAATAGCTAAGGTCTTAGACTCGTACTCTGGCCTACTGGTTAAGGTCTTAACTCTTACTCTGGCCTACTGGTTAAGGTCTTAACTCTTACTCTGGCCTAATAGCTAAGGTCTTAACTCTTACTCTGGCCTAATAGCTAACGTCTTGGACTCGTACTCTGACCTAATGGTTAAGGTCTTAACTCTTACTCTGGCCTACTGGTTAAGGTTTTAACTCTTACTCTGGCCTAATAGCTAAGGTCTTACACTCGTACTCTGGCCTAATGGTTAAGGTCTTAACTCTTACTCTGGCCTAATAGCTAAGGTCTTAACTCTTACTCTGGCCTACTGGTTAAGGTCTTAACTCTTACTCTGCCCTAATAGCTAAGGTCTTAGACTCGTACTCTGGCCTAATAGCTAAGGTCTTAACTCTTACTCTTGCCTAATAGCTAAGGTCTTAGACTCGTACTCTGGCCTACTGGTTAAGGTCTTAACTCTTACTCTGGCCTACTGGTCAAGGTCTCAACTCTTACTCTGGCCTAATAGCTAAGGTCTTAACTCTTACTCTGGCCTAATAGCTAAGGTCTTAGACTCGTACTCTGGCCTAATGGTTAAGGTCTTAACTCTTACTCTGGCCTACTGGTTAAGGTCTTAACTCTTACTCTGGTCTAATAGCTAAGGTCTTAGACTCGTACTCTGGCCTAATGGTTAAGGTCCTAACTCTTACTCTGGCCTAATAGCTAAGGTCTTAGACTTGTACTCTGGCCTACTGGTTAAGGTCTTAACTCTTACTCTGGCCTACTGGTTAAGGTCTTAACTCTTACTCTGGCCTAATAGCTAAGGTCTTAGACTCGTACTCTGGCCTAATGGTTAAGGTCTTAACTCTTACTCTGGCCTACTGGTTAAGGTCTTAACTCTTACTCTGGCCTAGTAGCTACGGTCTTAGACTCGTACTCTGGCCTAATAGCTAAGGTCTTAGACTCGTACTCTGGCCTTATGGTTAAGGTCTTACCTCTTACTCTGGCCTACTGGTTAAGGTCTTAACTCTTACTCTGGCCTAATTGCTAAGGTCTTAGACTCGTACTCTGGCCTAATGGTTAAGGTCTCAACTCTTACTCTGGCCTAATGGTTAAGGTCTTAACTCGTACTCTGGCCTAATGGTTAAGGTCTTAACGCTTACTCTGGCCTAATAGCTAAGGTCTTAGACTCGTACTCTGGCCTAATGGTTAAGGTCTTAACTCTTACTCTGGCCTACTGGTTATGGTCTTAACTCTTACTCTGGCCTAATAGCTAAGGTCTTAACTCTTACTCTGGCCTAATAGCAAAGGTCTTAGACTCGTAATCTGGCCTAATAGCTAAGGTCTTAACTCTTACTCTGGCCTAATATCTAAGGTCTTAACTCTTACTCTGGCCTAATAGCTAAGGTCTTAGACTCGTACTCTGGCCTAATGGTTAAGGTCTTAACTTTTTCTCTGGCCTAATAGCTAAGGTCTTAACTCTTACTCTGGCCTAATAGCTAAGGTCTTAGCTTCGTACTCTGGCCTACTGGTTAAGGTCTTAACTCGTACTCTGGCCTAATGGTTAAGGCCTTAACGCTTACTCTGCTTTAATAGCTAAGGTCTTAGACTCGTGCTCTGGCCTAATAGCTAAGGTCTTAGACTCGTACTCTGGCCTAATAGCTAAGGTCTTAGACTCGTACTCTGGCCTAATGGTTAAGGTCTTAGCTCTTACTCTGGCCTACTGGTTAAGGTTTTAACTGTTACTCTGGCCTAATAGCTAAGGTCTTAACTCTTACTCTGGCCTAATAGCTAAGGTCTTAGACTCGTACTCTGGCCTACTGGTTAAGGTCTTAACTCTTACTCTGGCCTAATAGCTAAGGTCTCAACTCTTACTCTGTCCTAATAGCTAAGGTCTTAACTCTTACTCTGGCCTAATAGCTAAGGTCTTAGACTCGTACTCTGGCCTAATAGTTAAGGTCTTAACTCTTACCCTGGCCTACTGGTTAAGGTCTTAACTCTTACCCTGGCCTAATAGCTAAGGTCCTAGACTCGTACTCTGGCCTAATGGTTAAGGTCTTAACTCTTACTCTGGCCTAATAGCTAAGGTCTTAGACTCGTACTCTGGCCTACTGGTTAAGGTCTTAACTCTTACTTTGGCCTACTGGTTAAGGTCTTAACTCTTACTCTGGCCTAATAGCTGAGGTCTTAGACTCATACTCTGGCCTAATGGTTCAGGTCTTAACTCTTACTTTGGCCTACTGGTTAAGGTCTTAACTCTTACTCTGGCCTAATAGCTGAGGTCTTAGACTCATACTCTGGCCTAATAGCTAAGGTCTTAACGCTTACTCTGGCCTAATAGCTAAGGTCTTAACTCTTACTCTGGACTAATAGCTAAGGTCTTAGACTCGTACTCTGGCCTAATGGGTAAGGTCTTAACTCTTACTCTGTCCTACTGGTTAAGGTCTTAGACTCGTACTCTGGCCTAATAGCTAAGGTCTTAGACTCGTACTCTGGCCTAATGGTTAAGGTCTTAACTCTTACTCTGGCCTAATAGCTAAGGTCTTAGACTCGTACTGTGGCCTAATGGTTAAGGTCTTAAGTTTTACTCTGGCCTAATAGCTAAGGTTTTAACTCTTACTCTGGCTTAATAGCTAAGGTCTTAGCCTCGTACTCTGGCCTACTGGTTAAGGTCTTAACTCTTACTCTGGCCTACTGGTTATGGTCTTAACTCTTACTCTGGCCTAATAGCTAAGGTCTTAACTCTTACTCTGGCCTAATAGCTAAGATCTTAGACTCGTACTCTGGCCTATTGGTTAAGGTCTTATCTCTTACTATGGCCTACTGGTTAAGGTCTTAACTCTTACTCTGGCCTAATAGCTAAGGTCTTAGACTCGTACACTGGCCTACTGGTTAAGGTCTTACCTCTTACTCTGGCCTAATAGCTGAGGTCTTAGACTCGTACTCTGGCCTAATAGCTAAGGTCTTAACTCTTACTCTGGCCTAATAGCTAAGGTCTTAGACTCGTACTCTGGCCTACTGGTTAAGGTCTTAACTCTTACTCTGGCCTACTGGTTAAGGTCTTAACTCTTACTCTGGCCTAATAGCTAAGGTCTTAACTCTTACTCTGGCCTAATAGCTAAGGTCTTGGACTCGTACTCTGACCTAATGGTTAAGGTCTTAACTCTTACTCTGACCTACTGGTTAAGGTCTTAACTCTTATTCTGGCCTAATAGCTAAGGTCTTACACTCGTACTCTGGCTTAATGGTTAAGGTCTTAACTCTTACTCTGGCCTAATAGCTAAGGTCTTAACTCTTACTCTGGCCTACTGGTCAAGGTCTCAACTCTTACTCTGGCCTAATAGCTAAGGTCTTAACTCTTACTCTGGCCTAATAGCTAAGGTCTTAGGCTCGTACTCTGGCCTAATGGTTAAGGTCTTAACTCTTACTCTGGCCTACTGGTTAAGGTCTTAACTCTTACTCTGGTCTAATAGCTAAGGTCTTAGACTCGTACTCTGGCCTAATGGTTAAGGTCCTAACTCTTACTCTGGCCTAATAGCTAAGGTCTTAGACTTGTACTCTGGCCTACTGGTTAAGGTCTTAACTCTTACTCTGGCCTACTGGTTAAGGTCTTAACTCTTACTCTGGCCTAATAGCTAAGGTCTTAGACTCGTACTCTGGCCTAATGGTTAAGGTCTTAACTCTTACTCTGGCCTACTGGTTAAGGTCTTAACTCTTACTCTGGCCTAATAGCTAAGGTCTTAACTCTTACTCTGGCCTAATAGCAAAGGTCTTAGACTCGTAATCTGGTCTAATAGCTAAGGTCTTAACTCTTAATCTGGCCTAGTAGCTAAGGTTTTAGACTCGTACTATGGCCTACAGGTTAAGGTCTTAACTCTTACTCTGGCCTACTGGTTAAGGTCTTAACTCTTACTCTGGCCTAATAGCTAAGGTCTTAGACTCGTACCCTGTCCTAGTAGCTAAGGTCTTAGACTCGTACTCTGGCCTAATAGCTAAGGTCTTAGACTCGTACTCTGGCCTAATGGTTAAGGTCTTACCTCTTACTCTGGCCTACTGGTTAAGGTATTAACTGTTACTCTGGCCTAATAGCTAAGGTCTTAACTCTTACTCTGGCCTAATAGCTAAGGTCTTAGACTCGTACTCTGGCCTACTGGTTAAGGTCTTAACTCTTACTCTGGTCTAATAGCTAAGGTCTCAACTCTTACTCTGTCCTAATAGCTAAGGTCTTAACTCTTACTCTGGCCTAATAGCTAAGGTCTTAGACTCGTACTCTGGCATAATGGTTAAGGTCTTAACTCTTACTCTGGCCTAATGGTTAAGGTCTTAACTCTTACTCTGGCCTAATAGCTAAGGTCTTAGACTCGTACTCTGGCCTACTGGTTAAGGTCTTAACTCTTACTTTGGACTACTGGTTAAGGTCTTAACTCTTACTCTGGCCTAATAGCTGAGGTCTTAGACTCATACTCTGGCCTAATGGTTAAGGTCTTAACTCTTACTCTGGCCTACTTGTTAAGGTCTTAACTCTTACTCTGGCCTAATAGCTAAGGTCTTAACGCTTACTCTGGCCTAATAGCTAAGGTCTTAACTCTTACTCTGGCCTAATAGCTAAGGTCTTAGACTCGTACTCTGGCCAAATGGGTAAGGTCTTAACTCTTACTCTGTCCTACTGGTTAAGGTCTTAACTCTTACTCTGGCCTAATAGCTAAGGTCTTAGCTTCATACTCTGGCCTACTGGTTAAGGTCTTAACTCGTACTCTGGCCTAATGGTTAAGGTCTTAACGCTTCCTCTGCTCTAATAGCTAAGGTCTTAGACTCGTACTCTGGCCTAATAGCTAAGGTCTTAGACTCTTACTCTGGCCTACTGGTTAAGATCTTAACTCTTACTCTGGCCTAATAGCTAAGGTCTTAGACTCGTACTCTGGCCTAATAGCTAAGGTCTTAGACTCGTACTCTGGCATAATGGTTAAGGTCTTAACTCCTACTCTGGCCTAATAGCTAAGGTCTTAGACTCGTACTCTGGCCTAATGGTTAAGGTCTTAACTTTTACTCTGGCCTAATAGCTAAGGTCTTAACACTTACACTGGACTAATAGCTAAGGTGTTAGACTCGTACTCTGGCCTATTGGTTAAGGTCTTAACTCTTACTCTGGCCTACTGGTTAAGGTCTTAACTCTTACTCTGGCCTAATAGCTAAGGTCTTAGACTCGTACTCTGGCCTAATAGCTATGGTCTTAGACTCGTACTCTGGTCTAATGGTTAAGCTTTTAACTCCTACTCTGGCCTAATAGCTAAGGTTTTAACTCTTACTCTGGCCTAATAGCTAAGGTCTTAGACACGTACTCTGGCCTAATAGCTAAGGTCCTAGACTTGTACTCTGGCCTAATGGTTAAGGTCTTAACTCTTACTCTGGCCTAATAGTTAAGGGCTTAGACTCGTACTCTGGCCTAATGGTTAACGTCTTAACTTTTACTCTGGCCTAATAGCTAAGGTCTTAGCTTCGTACTCTGGCCTACTGGTTAAGGTCTTAACTCGTACTCTGGCCTAATGGTTAAGGTCTTAACGCTTACTCTGCTCTAATAACTAAGGTCTTAGACTCGTACTCTGGCCTAATAGCTAAGGTCTTAGACTTGTACTGTGGCCTAATGGTTAAGGTCTTAACTTTTACTCTGGCCTAATAGCTAAGGTTTTAACTCTTACTCTGGCCTACTGGTTAAGGTCTTAACTCTTACTCTGGCCTACTGGTTAAGGTCTTATCTCTTACTCTGGCCTAATAGCTAAGGTCTTAACTCTTACTCTGGCCTAATAGCTAAGGTCTTAGACTCGTATTCTGGCCTAATGGTTAAGGTCGTAACTCCTACTCTGGCCTAATAGCTAAGGTCTTAGACTCGTACTCTGGCCTAGTGGTTAAGGTCTTAACTTTTACTCTGGCCTAATATATAAGGTCTTAACTCTTACACTGGACTAATAGCTAAGGTCTTAGACTCGTACTCTGGCCTATTGGTTAAGGTCTTAACACTTACTCTGGCCTACTGGTTAAGGTCTTAACTCTTACTCTGGCCTAATAGCTAAGGTCTTAGACTCGTACTCTGGCCTAATGGTTAAGGTCTTAACTCTTACTCTGGCCTAATAGCTAAGGTCTTAGACTCGTACTCTGGCCTAATAGCTAAGGTCTTAACTCTTACTCTGGCTTAATAGCTAAGGTCTTAGACTCGTACTCTGGCCTAATAGCTAAGGTCCTAGAATCATACTCTGGCCTAATGGTTAAGGTCTTAACTTTTACTCTGGCCTAATAGCTAAGGTCTTAACTCTTACTCTGGCCTAATAGCTAAGGTGTTAGCTTCGTACTCTGGCCTACTGGTTAAGGTCTTAACTCGTACTCTGGCCTAATGGTTAAGGTCTTCACGCTTACTCTGCTCTAATAGCTAAGGTCTTAGACTCGTACTCTGGCCTAATAGCTAAGGTCTTAGACTCGTACTCTGGCCTAATGGTTAAGGTCTTAACTTTTACTCTGGCCTAGTAGCGAAAGTTTTAACTCTTACTCTGGCCTAATAGCTAAGGTCTTAGCCTCGTACTCTGGCCTACTGGTTAAGGTCTTAACTCTTACTCTGGCCTACTGGTTAAGGTCTTAACTCTTACTCTGGCCTAATAGCTAAGGTCTTAGACTCGTACTCTGGCCTAATGGCTAAGGTCTTAGACTCGTACTCTGGCATAATGGTTAAGGTCTTAACTCTTACTCTGGCCTACTGGTTAAGGTCTTAACTCTTACTCTGGCCTAATAGCTAAGGTCTTAGACTCGTACTCTGGCCTACTGGTTACGGTCTTAACTCTTACTCTGGCCTAATAGCTAAGGTCTTAACTCTTACTCTGGCCTAATGGTTAAGGTCTTAACTCTTACTCTGGCCTAATAGCTAACGTCTTAGACTCGTACTCTGGCCTAATAGCTAAGGTCTTAGACTCGTACTCTGGCCTACTGGTTAAGGTCTTAGACTCGTACTCTGGCCCAATAGCTAAGGTCTTAGACTCGTGCTCTGGCCTAATGGTTAAGGTCTTAACTCTTACACTGGCCTAATAGCTAAGGTCTTAGACTCGTGCTCTGGCCTAATGGTTAAGGTCTTAAGTTTTACTCTGGCCTAATAGCTAAGGTCTTAACTCTTACTCTGGCCTAATAGCTAAGGTCTTAGACTCGTACTCTGACCTAATGGTTAAGGTATTAACTCTTACTCTGGCCTACTGGTTAAGGTCTTTACCCTTACTCTGGCATAATAGCTAAGGTCTTAGACTCATACTCTGGCCTAATGGTTAAGGTCTTAACTCTTACTCTGGCCTACTTGTTAAGGTCTTAACTCTTACTCTGGCCTAATAGCTAAGGTCTTAACGCTTACTCTGGCCTAATAGCTAAGGTCTTAACTCTTACTCTGGCCTAATAGCTAAGGTCTTAGACTCGTACTCTGGCCAAATGGGTAAGGTCTTAACTCTTACTCTGTCCTACTGGTTAAGGTCTTAACTCTTACTCTGGCCTAATAGCTAAGGTCTTAGCTTCATACTCTGGCCTACTGGTTAAGGTCTTAACTCGTACTCTGGCCTAATGGTTAAGGTCTTAACGCTTCCTCTGCTCTAATAGCTAAGGTCTTAGACTCGTACTCTGGCCTAATAGCTAAGGTCTTAGACTCTTACTCTGGCCTACTGGTTAAGATCTTAACTCTTACTCTGGCCTAATAGCTAAGGTCTTAGACTCGTACTCTGGCCTAATAGCTAAGGTCTTAGACTCGTACTCTGGCATAATGGTTAAGGTCTTAACTCCTACTCTGGCCTAATAGCTAAGGTCTTAGACTCGTACTCTGGCCTAATGGTTAAGGTCTTAACTTTTACTCTGGCCTAATAGCTAAGGTCTTAACACTTACACTGGACTAATAGCTAAGGTGTTAGACTCGTACTCTGGCCTATTGGTTAAGGTCTTAACTCTTACTCTGGCCTACTGGTTAAGGTCTTAACTCTTACTCTGGCCTAATAGCTAAGGTCTTAGACTCGTACTCTGGCCTAATAGCTATGGTCTTAGACTCGTACTCTGGTCTAATGGTTAAGCTTTTAACTCCTACTCTGGCCTAATAGCTAAGGTTTTAACTCTTACTCTGGCCTAATAGCTAAGGTCTTAGACACGTACTCTGGCCTAATAGCTAAGGTCCTAGACTTGTACTCTGGCCTAATGGTTAAGGTCTTAACTCTTACTCTGGCCTAATAGTTAAGGGCTTAGACTCGTACTCTGGCCTAATGGTTAACGTCTTAACTTTTACTCTGGCCTAATAGCTAAGGTCTTAGCTTCGTACTCTGGCCTACTGGTTAAGGTCTTAACTCGTACTCTGGCCTAATGGTTAAGGTCTTAACGCTTACTCTGCTCTAATAACTAAGGTCTTAGACTCGTACTCTGGCCTAATAGCTAAGGTCTTAGACTTGTACTGTGGCCTAATGGTTAAGGTCTTAACTTTTACTCTGGCCTAATAGCTAAGGTTTTAACTCTTACTCTGGCCTACTGGTTAAGGTCTTAACTCTTACTCTGGCCTACTGGTTAAGGTCTTAACTCTTACTCTGGCCTAATAGCTAAGGTCTTAACTCTTACTCTGGCCTAATAGCTAAGGTCTTAGACTCGTATTCTGGCCTAATGGTTAAGGTCGTAACTCCTACTCTGGCCTAATAGCTAAGGTCTTAGACTCGTACTCTGGCCTAGTGGTTAAGGTCTTAACTTTTACTCTGGCCTAATATATAAGGTCTTAACTCTTACACTGGACTAATAGCTAAGGTCTTAGACTCGTACTCTGGCCTATTGGTTAAGGTCTTAACACTTACTCTGGCCTACTGGTTAAGGTCTTAACTCTTACTCTGGCCTAATAGCTAAGGTCTTAGACTCGTACTCTGGCCTAATGGTTAAGGTCTTAACTCTTACTCTGGCCTAATAGCTAAGGTCTTAGACTCGTACTCTGGCCTAATAGCTAAGGTCTTAACTCTTACTCTGGCTTAATAGCTAAGGTCTTAGACTCGTACTCTGGCCTAATAGCTAAGGTCCTAGAATCATACTCTGGCCTAATGGTTAAGGTCTTAACTTTTACTCTGGCCTAATAGCTAAGGTCTTAACTCTTACTCTGGCCTAATAGCTAAGGTGTTAGCTTCGTACTCTGGCCTACTGGTTAAGGTCTTAACTCGTACTCTGGCCTAATGGTTAAGGTCTTCACGCTTACTCTGCTCTAATAGCTAAGGTCTTAGACTCGTACTCTGGCCTAATAGCTAAGGTCTTAGACTCGTACTCTGGCCTAATGGTTAAGGTCTTAACTTTTACTCTGGCCTAGTAGCGAAAGTTTTAATTCTTACTCTGGCCTAATAGCTAAGGTCTTAGCCTCGTACTCTGGCCTACTGGTTAAGGTCTTAACTCTTACTCTGGCCTACTGGTTAAGGTCTTAACTCTTACTCTGGCCTAATAGCTAAGGTCTTAGACTCGTACTCTGGCCTAATGGCTAAGGTCTTAGACTCGTACTCTGGCATAATGGTTAAGGTCTTAACTCTTACTCTGGCCTACTGGTTAAGGTCTTAACTCTTACTCTGGCCTAATAGCTAAGGTCTTAGACTCGTACTCTGGCCTACTGGTTACGGTCTTAACTCTTACTCTGGCCTAATAGCTAAGGTCTTAACTCTTACTCTGGCCTAATGGTTAAGGTCTTAACTCTTACTCTGGCCTAATAGCTAACGTCTTAGACTCGTACTCTGGCCTAATAGCTAAGGTCTTAGACTCGTACTCTGGCCTACTGGTTAAGGTCTTAGACTCGTACTCTGGCCCAATAGCTAAGGTCTTAGACTCGTGCTCTGGCCTAATGGTTAAGGTCTTAACTCTTACACTGGCCTAATAGCTAAGGTCTTAGACTCGTGCTCTGGCCTAATGGTTAAGGTCTTAAGTTTTACTCTGGCCTAATAGCTAAGGTCTTAACTCTTACTCTGGCCTAATAGCTAAGGTCTTAGACTCGTACTCTGACCTAATGGTTAAGGTATTAACTCTTACTCTGGCCTACTGGTTAAGGTCTTTACCCTTACTCTGGCATAATAGCTAAGGTCTTAGACTCGTACTCTGGCCTAATGGTTAAGGTCTTAACTCTTACTCTGGCCTAATAGCTAAGGTCTTAGACTCGTACTCTGGCCTAATAGCTAAGGTCTTAGACTCGTACTCTGGCCTACTGGTTAAGGTCTTAGACTCGTACTCTGGCCCAATAGCTAAGGTCTTAGACTCGTGCTCTGGCCTAATGGTTAAGGTCTTAACTCTTACACTGGCCTAATAGCTAAGGTCTTAACTCTTACTCTGGCCTAATAGCTAAGGTCTTAGCCTCGTACTCTGGCCTACTGGTTAAGGTCTTAACTCGTACTCTGGCCTAATGGTTAAGGTTTTAACGCTTACTCTGGCCTAATAGCTAAGGTCATAGACTCGTACTCTGGCCGAATAGCTAAGGTCTTAGACTCGTACTCTGGCCTAATGGTTAAGGTCTTAACTCTTACTCTGGCCTAATAGCTAAGGTCTTAGACTCGTACTGTGGCCTAATGGTTAAGGTCTTAACTTTTACTCTGGCCTATTAGCTAAGGTCTTAACTCTTACTCTGGCCTTAATAGCTAAGGTCTTAGACTCGTACTCTGGCCTACTGGTTAAGGTCTTAACTCTTACTCTGGCCTACTGGTTAAGGTCTTAACTCTTACCTTGGCCTAATAGCTAAGGTCTTAGACTTGTACTCTGGCCTAATGGTTAAGGTCTTAACTCTTAGTCTGGCCTAATAGCTAAGGTCTTAACTCTTAATCTGGCCTACTGGTTAAGGTCTTAACTCTTACTCTGGCCTACTGGTTAAGGTCTTAACTCTTACTATGGCCTAATAGCTAAGGTCTTAGACTCGTACTCTGGCCTAATAGCTAAGGTCTTAACTCTTACTCTGGACTAATAGCTAAGGTCTTAGACTCGTGCTCTGGCCTACTGGTTAAGGTCTTAACTCTTACTCTGGCCTACTGGTTATGGTCTTAACTCTTACTCTGGCCTAATAGCTAAGGTCTTAGTCTCGAACTCTGGCCTAATGGTTAAGTTCTTAACTCTTACTCTGGCCTACTTGTTAAGGTCTTAACTCTTACGCTGGCCTAATTGCTAAGGTCTTAACTCTTACTCTGGCCTAATAGCTATGGTCCTAGACTCGTACTCTGGCCTAATGGTTAAGGTCTTAACTCTTACTCTGGCCTACTGGTTAAGGTCTTAGACTCGTACTCTGGCCTACTGGTTACGGTCTTAACTCTTACTCTGGCCTAATAGCTAAGATCTTAGACTCGTACTCTGGCCTATTGGTTAAGGTCTTATCTCTTACTCTGGCCTACTGGTTAAGGTCTTAACTCTTACTCTGGCCTAATAGCTAAGGTCTTAGACTCGTACTCTGGCCTAATGGTTAAGGTCTCAACTCTTACTCTGGCCTAATAGCTAAGGTCTTAACTCTTAATCTGGCCTAATAGCTAAGGTCTTAGACTCGTACTCTGGCCTAATGGTTAAGGTCTTAACTCTTACTCTGGCCGACTGGTTAAGGTCTTAACTCTTACTCTGGCCTAATAGCTAAGGTCTTAGACTCGTGCTCTGGCCTAATAGCTAAGGTCTTAGACTCGTACACTGGCCTAATGGTTAAGGTCTTAATTCTTACTCTGGCCTAATAGCTAAGGTCTTAACTCTTACTCTGTCCTACTGGTTAAGGTCTTACCTCTTACTCTGGCCTAATAGCTAAGGTCTTAGACTCGTACTCTGGCCTACTGGTTAAGGTCTTAACTCTTACTCTGGCCTACTGGTCAAGGTCTCAACTCTTACTCTGGATTAATAGCTAAGGTCTTAACTCTTAATCTGGCCTAGTAGCTAAGGTCTTAGACTCGTACTATGGCCTACAGGTTAAGGTCTTAACTCTTACTCTGGCCTACTGGTTGAGGTCTTAACTCTTACTCTGGCCTAATAGCTAAGGTCTTAGACTCGTACTCTGGCCTAATAGCTAAGGTCTTAGACTCGTACTCTGGCCTACTGGTTAAGGTCTTAACTCTTACTCTGGCCTAATAGCTAAGGTCTCAACTCTTACTCTGTCCTAATAGCTAAGGTCTTAACTCTTACTCTGGCCTAATAGCTAAGGTCTTAGACTCGTACTCTGGCCTAATGGTTAAGGTCTTAACTCTTACTCTGGCCTACTGGTTAAGGTCTTAACTCTTACTTTGGCCTAATAGCGAAGGTCTTAGACTCGTACTCTGGCCTAATGGTTAAGGTCTTAACTCTTACTCTGGCCTAATAGCTAAGGTCTTAACTCTTACTCTGGCCTAATAGCTAAGGTCTTAACGCTTACCCTGGCCTAATAGCTAAGGTCTTAACTCTTACTCTGGCCTAATAGCTAAGGTCTTAGACTCGTACTCTGGCCTAATGGGTAAGGTCTTAACTCTTACTCTGTCCTACTGGTTAAGGTCTTAACTCTTACTCTGGCCTAATAGCTAAGGTCTTAGCTTCGTACTCTGGCCTACTGGTTAAGGTCTTAACTCGTACTCTGGCCTAATGGTTAAGGTCTTAACGCTTACTCTGCTCTAATAGCTAAGGTCTTAGACTCGTACTCTGGCCTAATAGCTAAGGTCTTAGACTCGTACTCTGGCCTAATGGTTAAGGTCTTAACTCTTACTCTGGCCTAATAGCTAAGGTCTTAGACTCGTACTGTGGCCTAATGGTTAAGGTCTTAAGTTTTACTCTGGCCTAATAGCTAAGGTTTTAACTCTTACTCTGGCCTAATAGTTAAGGGCTTAGACTCGTACTCTGGCCTAATGGTTAACGTCTTAACTTTTACTCTGGCCTAATAGCTAAGGTCTTAGCTTCGTACTCTGGCCTACTGGTTAAGGTCTTAACTCGTACTCTGGCCTAATGGTTAAGGTCTTAACGCTTACTCTGCTCTAATAGCTAAGGTCTTAGACTCGTACTCTGGCCTAATAGCTAAGGTCTTAGACTCGTACTCTGGCCTAATGGTTAAGGTCTTAACTCCTACTCTGGCCTAATAGCTAAGGTCTTATACTCGTACTCTGGCCTAATGGTTAAGGTCTTAACTTTTACTCTGGCCTAATAGCTAAGGTCTTAACTCTTACACTAGACTAATAGCTAAGGTGTTAGACTCGTACTCTGGCCTATTGGTTAAGGTCTTAACTCTTACTCTGGCCTACTGGTTAAGGTCTTAACTCGTACTCTGGCCTAATAGCTATGGTCTTAGACTCGTACTCTGGTCTAATGGTTAAGCTTTTAACTCCTACTCTGGCCTAATAGCTAAGGTTGTAACTCTTACTCTGGCCTAATAGCTAAGGTCTCAGACTCGTACTCTGGCCTAATAGCTAAGGTCCTAGACTCGTACTCTGGCCTAATGGTTAAGGTCTTCACTCTTACTCTGGCATAATAGCTAAGGCCTTAGACTCGTACTCTGGCCTAATGGTTAACGTCTTAACTTTTACTCTGGCCTAATAGCTAAGGTCTTAACTCTTACTCTGGCCTAATAGCTAAGGTCTTAGCTTCGTACTCTGGCCTACTGGTTAAGGTCTTAACTCGTACTCTGGCCTAATGGTTAAGGTCTTAACGCTTACTCTGCTCTAATAGCTAAGGTCTTAGACTCGTACTCTGGCCTAATAGCTAAGGTCTTAGACTCGTACTCTACCCTAATGGTTAAGGTCTTAACTCTTACTCTGGCCTAATAGCTAAGGTCTTAGACTTGTACTGTGGCCTAATGGTTAAGGTCTTAACTTTTACTCTGGCCTAATAGCTAAGGTTTTAACTCTTACTCTGGCCTAATAGCTAAGGTCTTAGCCTCGTACTCTGGCCTACTGGTTAAGGTCTTAACTCTTACTCTGGCCTACTGGTTAAGGTCTTAACTCTTACTCTAGCCTAATAGCTAAGGTCCTAACTCTTACTCTGGCCTAATAGCTAAGGTCTCAACTCTTACTCTGTCCTAATAGCTAAGGTCTTAACTCTTACTCTGGCCTAATAGCTAAGGTCTTAGACTCGTACTCTGGCCTATTGGTTAAGGTCTTAACACTTACTCTGGCCTACTGGTTAAGGTCTTAACTCTTACTCTGGCCTAATAGCTAAGGTTTTAGACTCATACTCTGGCCTAATGGTTAAGGTCTTAACTCTTACTCTGGCCTAATAGCTAAGGTCTTAACTCTTACTCTGGCCTAATAGCTAAGGTCTTAGACTCGTACTCTGGCCTAATAGCTAAGGTCCTAGAATCGTACTCTGGCCTAATGGTTAAGGTCTTAACTTTTACTCTGGCCTAATAGCTAAGGTCTTAACTCTTACTCTTGCCTAATAGCTAAGGTCTTAGCTTCGTACTCTGGCCTACTGGTTAAGGTCTTAACTCGTACTCTGGCCTAATGGTTAAGGTCTTAACGCTTACTCTGCTCTAATAGCTAAGGTCTTAGACTCGTACTCTGGCCTAATAGCTAAGGTCTTAGACTCGTACTCTGGCCTAATGGTTAAGGTCTTAACTCTTACTCTGGCCTAATAGCTAAGGTCTTAGACTCGTACTCTGGCATAATGGTTAAGGTCTTAACTCTTACTCTGGCTTAATAGCTAAGGTCTTAACTCTTAATCTGGCCTAGTAGCTAAGGTCTTAGACTCATACTATGGCCTACAGGTTAAGGTCTTAACTCTTACTCTGGCCTACTGGTTGAGGTCTTAACTCTTACTCTGGCCTAATAGCTAAGGTCTTAGACTCGTACTCTGGCCTAGTAGCTAAGGTCTTAGACTCGTACTCTGGCCTAATAGCTAAGGTCTTAGACTCGTACTCTGGCCTACTGGTTAAGGTCTTAACTCTTACTCTGGCTTAATAGCTAAGGTCTCAACTCTTACTCTGTCCTAATAGCTAAGGTCTTAACTCTTACTCTGGCCTAATAGCTAAGGTCTTAGACTCATACTCTGGCCTAATGGTTAAGGTCTTAACTCTTACTCTGGCCTACTGGTTAAGGTCTTAACTCTTACTCTGGCCTAATAGCTAAGGTCTTAGACTTGTACTCTGGCCTAATGGTTAAGGTCTTAACTCTTACTCTGGCCTAATAGCTAAGGTCTTAGACTCGTACTCTGGCCTACTGGTTAAGGTCTTAACTCTTACTTTGGCCTACTGGTTAAGGTCTTAACTCTTACTCTGGCCTAATAGCTGAGGTCTTAGACTCATACTCTGGCCTAATGGTTAAGGTCTTAACTCTTACTCTGGCCTACTGGTTAAGGTCTTAACGCTTACCCTGGCCTAATAGCTAAGGTCTTAACTCTTACTCTGGCCTAATAGCTAAGGTCTTAGACTCGTACTCTGGCCTAATGGGTAAGGTCTTAACTCTTACTCTGTCCTACTGGTTAAGGTCTTAACTCTTACTCTGGCCTAATAGCTAAGGTCTTAGCTTCGTACTCTGGCCTAATAGCTATGGTCTTAGACTCGTACTCTGGTCTAATGGTTAAGCTTTTAACTCCTACTCTGGCCTAATAGCTAAGGTTGTAACTCTTACTCTGGCCTAATGGTTAAGGTCTTCACTCTTACTCTGGCCTAATAGCTAAGGCCTTAGACTCGTACTCTGGCCTAATGGTTAACGTCTTAATTTTTACTCTGGCCTAATAGCTAAGGTCTTAACTCTTACTCTGGCCTAATAGCTAAGGTCTTAGCTTCGTACTCTGGCCTACTGGTTAAGGTCTTAACTCTTACTCTGGCCTAATAGCTAAGGTCTTAGACTTGTACTGTGGCCTAATGGTTAAGGTCTTAACTCTTACTCTGGCCTACTGGTTAAGGTCTTAGACTCGTACTCTGGCCTAATAACTAAGGTCTTAGACTTGTACTCTGGCCTAATGGTTAAGGTCTTAACTCTTACTCTGGCCTAATAGCTAAGGTCTTAGACTCGTGCTCTGGCCTAATGGTTAAGTTCTTAACTTTTACTCTGGCCTAATAGCTAAGGTCTTAACTCTTACACTGGCCTAATAGCTAAGGTCTTAGACTCGTACTCTGGCCTAATGGTTAAGGTCTTAACTTTTACTCTGGCCTAATATATAAGGTCTTAACTCTTACACTGGACTAATAGCTAAGGTCTTAGACTCGTACTCTGGCCTATTGGTTAAGGTCTTAACACTTACTCTGGCCTACTGGTTAAGGTCTTAACTCTTACTCTGGCCTAATAGCTAAGGTCTTAGACTCGTACTCTGGCCTAATGGTTAAGGTCTTAACACTTTCTCTGGCCTAATAGCTAAGGTCTTAACTCTTACTCTGGCTTAACAGCCAAGGTCTTAGACTCGTACTCTGGCCTAATAGCTAAGGTCCTAGAATCGTACTCTGGCCTAATGGTTAATGTCTTAACTTTTACTCTGGCCTAATAGCTAAGGTGTTAGCTTCGTACTCTGGCCTACTGGTTAAGGTCTTAACTCTTACTCTGGCCTAATGGTTAAGGTCTTCACGCTTACTCTGCTCTAATAGCTAAGTTCTTAGACTCGTACTCTGGCCTAATAGCTAAGGTCTTAGACTCGTACTCTGGCCTAATGGTTAAGGTCTTAACTCTTACTCTGGCCTAATAGCTAAGGTCTTAGACTCGTACTGTGGCCTAATGGTTAAGGTCTTAACTTTTACACTGGCCTAATAGCGAACGTTTTAACTCTTACTCTGCCCTAATAGCTAAGGTCTTAGCCTCGTACTCTGGCCTACTGGTTAAGGTCTTAACTCTTACTCTGGCCTACTGGTTAAGGTCTTAACTCTTACTCTGGCCTAATAGCTAAGGTCTTAGACTCGTACTCTGGCCTAATGGCTAAGGTCTTAGACTCGTACTCTGGCATAATGGTTAAGGTCTTAACTCTTACTCTGGCCTACTGGTTAAGGTCTTAACTCTTACTCTGGCCTAATAGCTAAGGTCTTAGACTCGTACTCTGGCCTACTGGTTACGGTCTTCACTTTTACTCTGGCCTAATAGCTAAGGTCTTAGACTCGTACTCTGACCTAATGGTTAAGGTCTTAACTCTTACTCTGGCCTAATAGCTAGGGTCTTAACTCTTACTCTGGCCTAATAGCGAAGGTCTTAGACTCGTACTCTGGCCTAATAGCTAAGGTCTTAGACTCGTACTCTGGCCTAATGGTTAAGGTCTTAGACTCATACTCTGGCCTAATAGCTAAGGTCTTAGACTCGTGCTCTGGCCTAATGGTTAAGGTCTTAACTCTTACTCTGGCCTAATAGCTAATGTCTTAGACTCGTGCTCTGGCCTAATGGTTAAGGTCTTAACTTTTACTCTGGCCTAATAGCTAAGGTCTTAACTCTTACTCTGGCCTAACACCTAAGGTCTTAGCCTCATACTCTGGCCTACTGGTTAAGGTCTTAACTCGTACTCTGGCCTAATGGTTAAGGTTTTAACGCTTACTCTGGCCTAATAGCTAAGGTCATAGACTCGTACTCTGGCCGAATAGCTAAGGTCTTAGACTCGTACTCTGGCCTAATGGTTAAGGTCTTAACTCTTACTCTGGCCTAATAGCTAAGGTCTTAGACTCGTACTGTGGCCTGATGGTTAAGGTCTTAACTTTTACTATGGCCTTTTAGCTAAGGTCTTAACTCTTACTCTGGCCTTAATAGCTAAGGTCTTAGACTCGTACTCTGGCCTACTGGTTAAGGTCTTAACTCTTACTCTGGCCTACTGGTTAAGGTCTTAACTCTTAATCTGGCCTAGTAGCTAAGGTCTTAGACTCGTACTATGGCCTACAGGTTAAGGTCTTAACTCTTACTCTGGCCTACTGGTTAAGGTCTTAACTCTTACTCTGGCCTAATAGCTAAGGTCTTAGACTCGTACTCTGGCCTAGTAGCTAAGGTCTTAGACTCATACTCTGGCCTAATAGCTAAGGTCTTAGACTCGTACTCTGGCCTAATGGTTAAGGTCTTACCTCTTACTCTGGCCTACTGGTTAAGGTCTTAACTGTTACTCTGGCCTAATAGCTAAGGTCTTAACTCTTACTCTGGCCTAATAGCTAAGGTCTTAGACTCGTACTCTGGCCTACTGGTTAAGGTCTTAACTCTTACTCTGGCCTAATAGCTAAGGTCTCAACTCTTACTCTGTCCTAATAGCTAAGGTCTTAGACTCGTACTCTGGCCTAATGGTTAAGGTCTTAACTCTTACTCTGGCCTACTGGTTAAGGTCTTAACTCTTACTCTGGCCTAATAGCTAAGGTCTTAGACTCGTACTCTGGCCTAATGGTTAAGGTCTTAACTCTTACTCTGGCCTAATAGCTAAGGTCTTAGACTCGTACTCTGGCCTACTGGTTAAGGTCTTAACTCTTACTTTGGCCTACTGGTTAAGGTCTTAACTCTTACTCTGGCCTAATAGCTGAGGTCTTAGACTCATACTCTGGCCTAATGGTTAAGGTCTTAACTCTTACTCTGTCCTACTGGTTAAGGTCTTAACTCTTACTCTGGCCTAATAGCTAAGGTCTTAGCTTCGTACTCTGGCCTACTGGTTAAGGTCTTAACTCGTACTCTGGCCTACTGGTTAAGGTCTTAACGCTTACTCTGCTCTAATAGCTAAGGTCTTAGACTCGTACTCTGGCCTAATAGCTAAGGTCTTAGACTCGTACTCTGGCCTAATGGTTAAGGTCTTAACTCTTACTCTGGCCTAATAGCTAAGGTCTTAGACTCGTACTGTGGCCTAATGGTTAAGGTCTTAAGTTTTACTCTGGCCTAATAGCTAAGGTTTTAACTCTTACTCTGGCTTAATAGCTAAGGTCTTAGCCTCATACTCTGGCCTACTGGTTAAGGTCTTAACTCTTACTCTGGCCTACTGGTTAAGATCTTAACACTTACTCTGGCCTAATAGCTAAGGTCTTAGACTCGTACTCTGGCCTAATAGCTAAGGTCTTAGACTCGTACTCTGGCCTAATGGTTAAGGTCTTAACTCCTACTCTGGCCTAATAGCTAAGGTCTTATACTCGTACTCTGGCCTAATGGTTAAGGTCTTAACTTTTACTCTGGCCTAATAGCTAAGGTCTTAACTCTTACACTGGACTAATAGCTAAGGTGTTAGACTCGTACTCTGGCCTATTGGTTAAGGTCTTAACTCTTACTCTGGCCTACTGGTTAAGGTCTTAACTCTTACTCTGGCCTAATAGCTAAGGTCTTAGACTCGTACTCTGGCCTAATAGCTATGGTCTTAGACTCGTACTCTGGTCTAATGGTTAAGCTTTTAACTCCTACTCTGGCCTAATAGCTAAGGTTGTAACTCTTACTCTGGCCTAATAGCTAAGGTCTTAGACTCGTACTCTGGCCTAATAGCTAAGGTCCTAGACTCGTACTCTGGCCTAATGGTTAAGGTCTTCACTCTTACTCTGGCATAATGGCTAAGGCCTTAGACTCGTACTCTGGCCTAATGGTTAATGTCTTAACTTTTACTCTGGCCTAATAGCTAAGGTCTTAACTCTTACTCTGGCCTAATAGCTAAGGTCTTAG
Organism: Triturus cristatus; assembly: GCF_964204655.1. NCBI lineage: Eukaryota > Metazoa > Chordata > Amphibia > Caudata > Salamandridae > Triturus > Triturus cristatus. The sequence goes on along the minus strand of NC_140591.1, from coordinate 895,064,355 downwards.
CTTCGTACTCTGGCCTACTGGTTAAGGTCTTAACTCGTACTCTGGCCTAATGGTTAAGGTCTTAACGCTTACTCTGGCCTAAATAGCTAAGGTCCTAACTCTTACTCTGGCCTAATAGCTAAGGTCTCAACTCTTACTCTGTCCTAATAGCTAAGGTCTTAGACTCGTACTCTGGCCTAATAGCTAAGGTCTTAGACTCGTACTCTACCCTAATGGTTAAGGTCTTAACTCTTACTCTGGCCTAATAGCTAAGGTCTTAGACTTGTACTGTGGCCTAATGGTTAAGGTCTTAACTTTTACTCTGGCCTAATAGCTAAGGTTTTAACTCTTACTCTGGCCTAATAGCTAAGGTCTTAGCCTCGTACTCTGGCCTACTGGTTAAGGTCTTAACTCTTACTCTGGCCTACTGGTTAAGGTCTTAATTCTTACTCTGGCCTAATAGCTAAGGTCCTAACTCTTACTCTGGCCTAATAGCTAAGGTCTCAACTCTTACTCTGTCCTAATAGCTAAGGTCTTAACTCTTACTCTGGCCTAATAGCTAAGGTCTTAGACTCGTACTCTGGCCTATTGGTTAAGGTCTTAACACTTACTCTGGCCTACTGGTTAAGGTCTTAACTCTTACTCTGGCCTAATAGCTAAGGTCTTAGACTCATACTCTGGCCTAATGGTTAAGGTCTTAACTCTTACTCTGGCCTAATAGCTAAGGTCTTAACTCTTACTCTGGCCTAATAGCTAAGGTCTTAGACTCGTACTCTGGCCTAATAGCTAAGGTCCTAGAATCGTACTCTGGCCTAATGGTTAAGGTCTTAACTTTTACTCTGGCCTAATAGCTAAGGTCTTAACTCTTACTCTTGCCTAATAGCTAAGGTCTTAGCTTCGTACTCTGGCCTACTGGTTAAGGTCTTAACTCGTACTCTGGCCTAATGGTTAAGGTCTTAACGCTTACTCTGCTCTAATAGCTAAGGTCTTAGACTCGTACTCTGGCCTAATAGCTAAGGTCTTAGACTCGTACTCTGGCCTAATGGTTAAGGTCTTAACTCTTACTCTGGCCTAATAGCTAAGGTCTTAGACTCGTACTGTGGCCTAATGGTTAAGGTCTTAACTTTTACTCTGGCCTAATAGCGAAAGTTTTAACTCTTACTCTGGCCTAATAGCTAAGGTCTTAGCCTCGTACTCTGGCCTAATAGCTAAGGTCTTAGACTCATACTCTGGCATAATGGTTAAGGTCTTAACTCTTACTCTGGTCTAATAGCTAAGGTCTTAACTCTTAATCTGGACTAGTAGCTAAGGTCTTAGACTCGTACTATGGCCTACAGGTTAAGGTCTTAACTCTTACTCTGGCCTACTGGTTGAGGTCTTAACTCTAACTCTGGCCTAATAGCTAAGGTCTTAGACACGTACTCTGGCCTAGTAGCTAAGGTCTTAGACTCGTACTCTGGCCTACTGGTTAAGGTCTTAACTCTTACTCTGGCCTAATAGCTAAGGTCTCAACTCTTACTCTGTCCTAATAGCTAAGGTCTTAACTCTTACTCTGGCCTAATAGCTAAGGTCTTAGACTCGTACTCTGGCCTAATGGTTAAGGTCTTAACTCTTACTCTGGCCTACTGGTTAAGGTCTTAACTCTTACTCTGGCCTAATAGCTAAGGTCATCAACTCGTACTCTGGCCTAATGGTTAAGGTCTCAACTCTTACTCTGGCCTAATAGCTAAGGTCTTAGACTCGTACTCTGGCCTACTGGTTAAGGTCTTAACTCTTACTTTGGCCTACTGGTTAAGGTCTTAACTCTTACTCTGGCCTAATAGCTGAGGTCTTAGACTCATACTCTGGCCTAATGGTTAAGGTCTTAACTCTTACTCTGGCCTACTGGTTAAGGTCTTAACTCTTACTCTGGCCTAATAGCTAAGGTCTTAGACTCGTACTCTGGCCTAATAGCTAAGGTCTTAGACTCGTACTCTGGCCTAATGGTTAAGGTCTTAACTCCTACTCTGGCCTAATAGCTAAGGTCTTATACTCGTACTCTGGCCTAATGGTTAAGGTCTTAACTTTTACTCTGGCCTAATAGCTAAGGTCTTAACTCTTACACTGGACTAATAGCTAAGGTGTTAGACTCGTACTCTGGCCTATTGGTTAAGGACTTAACTCTTACTCTGGCCTACTGGTTAAGGTCTTAACTCTTACTCTGGCCTAATAGCTAAGGTCTTAGACTCGTACTCTGGCCTAATAGCTATGGTCTTAGACTCGTACTCTGGTCTAATGGTTAAGCTTTTAACTCCTACTCTGGCCTAATAGCTAAGGTTGTAACTCTTACTCTGGCCTAATAGCTAAGGTCTTAGATTCGTACTCTGGCCTAATAGCTAAGGTCCTAGACTCGTACTCTGGCCTAATGGTTAAGGTCTTCACTCTTACTCTGGCCTAATAGCTAAGGCCTTAGACTCGTACTCTGGCCTAATGGTTAAGGTCTTAACGCTTACTCTGCTCTAATAGCTAAGGTCTTAGACTCGTACTCTGGCCTAATAGCTAAGGTCTTAGACTCGTACTCTACCCTAATGGTTAAGGTCTTAACTTTTACTCTGGCCTAATAGCTAAGGTTTTAACTCTTACTCTGGCCTAATAGCTAAGGTCTTAGCCTCGTACTCTGGCCTACTGGTTAAGGTCTTAACTCTTACTCTGGCCTACTGGTTAAGGTCTTAACTCTTACTCTGGCCTAATAGCTAAGGTCTCAACTCTTACTCTGGCCTAATAGCTAAGGTCTTAACTCTTACTCTGGCCTAATAGCTAAGGTCTTAGACTCGTACTCTGGCCTAATGGTTAAGGTCTTAACTTTTACTCTGCCCTAATATATAAGGTCTTAACTCTTACTCTGGCCTAATAGCTAAGGTCTTAGACTCGTACTCTGGCCTAATGGTTAAGGTCTTAACTCTTTCTCTGGCCTAATAGCTAAGGGCTTAAATCTTACTCTGGCTTAATAGCTAAGGTCTTAGACTCGTACTCTGGCCTAATAGCTAAGGTCCTAGAATCGTACTCTGGCCTAATGGTTAAGGTCTTAACTTTTACTCTGGCCTAATAGCTAAGGTCTTAACTCTTACTCTGGCCTAATAGCTAAGCTGTTAGCTTCGTACTCTGGCCTACTGGTTAAGGTCTTAACTCGTACTCTGGCCTAATGGTTAAGGTCTTCACGCTTACTCTGCTCTAATAGCTAAGGTCTTAGACTCGTACTCTGGCCTAATAGCTAAGGTCTTAGACTCGTACTCTGGCCTAATGGTTAAGGTCTTAACTCTTACTCTGGCCTAATAGCTAAGGTCTTAGACTCGTACTCTGGCCTAATGGCTAAGGTCTTAGACTCGTACTCTGGCATAATGGTTAAGGTCTTAACTCTTACTCTGGCCTACTGGTTAAGGTCTTAACTCTTACTCTGGCCTAATAGCTAAGGTCTTAGACTCGTACTCTGGCCTACTGGTTACGGTCTTCACTCTTACTCTGGCCTAATAGCTAAGGTCTTAACTCTTACTCTGGCCTAATAGCTAAGGTCTTAGACTCGTACTCTGACCTAATGGTTAAGGTCTTAACTCTTACTCTGGCCTAATAGCTAGGGTCTTAACTCTTACTCTGGCCTAATAGCTAAGGTCTTAGACTCGTACTCTGGCCTAATAGCTAAGGTCTTAGACTCGTACTCTGGCCTAATGGTTAAGGTCTTAGACTCGTATTCTGGCCTAATAGCTAAGGTCTTAGACTCGTGCTCTGGCCTAATGGTTAAGGTCTTAACTCTTACTCTGGCCTAATAGCTAAGGTCTTAGACTCGTACTGTGGCCTAATGGTTAAGGTCTTAACTTTTACTATGGCCTTTTAGCTAAGGTCTTAACTCTTACTCTGGCCTTAATAGCTAAGGTCTTAGACTCGTACTCTGGCCTACTGGTTAAGGTCTTAACTCTTACTCTGGCCTACTGGTTAAGGTGTTAACTCTTACTCTGGCCTAATAGCTAAGGTCTTAGACTCGTACTCTGGCCTAATAGCTAAGGTCTTAACTCTTACACTGGCCTAATAGCTATGGTCTTAACTCTTACTCTGGCCTACTGGTTAAGGTCTTAACTCTTACTCTGGCCTACTGGTTAAGGTCTTAACTCTTACCATGGCCTAATAGCTAAGGTCTTAGACTCATACTCTGGCCTAATAGATAAGGTCTTAACTCTTATTCTCGCCTAATAGCTAACGTCTTAGACTCGAACTCTGGCCTACTGGTTAAGGTCTTAACTCTTACTCTGGCCTACTGGTTAAGGTCTTAACTCTTACCTTGGCCTAATAGCTAAGGTCTTAGACCTGTACTCTGGCCTAATGGTTAAGGTCTTAACTCTTAGTCTGGCCTAATAGCTAAGGTCTTAACTCTTAATCTGGCCTACTGGTTAAGGTCTTAACTCTTACTCTGGCCTACTGGTTAAGGTCTTAACTCTTACTATGGCCTAATAGCTAAGGTCTTAGACTCGTACTCTGGCCTAATAGCTAAGGTCTTAACTCTTACTCTGGACTAATAGCTAAGGTCTTAGACTCGTGCTCTGGCCTACTGGTTAAGGTCTTAACTCTTACTCTGGCCTACTGGTTATGGTCTTAACTCTTACTCTGGCCTAATAGCTTTGGTCCTAGACTCGTACTCTGGCCTAATGGTTAAGGTCTTAACTCTTACTCTGGCCTACTGGTTAAGGTCTTAACTCTTACTCTGGCCTAATAGCTAAGGTCTTAGACTCGTACTCAGGCCTAATGGTTAAGGTCTTAACTCTTACTCTAGCCTAATAGCTAAGATCTTAGACTCGTACTCTGGCCTATTGGTTAAGGTCTTATCTCTTACTCTGGCCTACTGGTTAAGGTCTTAACTCTTACTCTGGCCTAATAGCTAAGGTCTTAGACTCGTACTCTGGCCTAATGGTTAAGGTCTCAACTCTTACTCTGGCCTAATAGCTAAGGTCTCAACTCTTAATCTGGCCTAATAGCTAAGGTCTTAGACTCGTACTCTGGCCTAATGGTTAAGGTCTTAACTCTTACTCTGGCCGACTGGTTAAGGTCTTAACTCTTACTCTGGCCTAATAGCTAAGGTCTTAGACTCGTAACCTGGCCTATTGGTTAAGGTCTTAACTCTTACTCTGGTCTAATAGCTAAGGTCTTAACTCTTACTCTGGCCTACTGGTTAAGGTCTTAACTCTTACTCTGCCCTAATAGCTAAGGTCTTAGACTCGTACTCTGGCCTAATAGCTAAGGTCTTAACTCTTACTCTTGCCTAATAGCTAAGGTCTTAGACTCGTACTCTGGCCTACTGGTTAAGGTCTTAACTCTTACTCTGGCCTACTGGTCAAGGTCTCAACTCTTACTCTGGTCTAATAGCTAAGGTCTTAACTCTTAATCTGGCCTAGTAGCTAAGGTCTTAGACTCGTACTATGGCCTACAGGTTAAGGTCGTAACTCGTACTCTGGCCTACTGGTTAAGGTCTTAACTCTTACTCTGGCCTACTGGTCAAGGTCTCAACTCTTACTCTGGCCTAATAGCTAAGGTCTTAACTCTTACTCTGGCCTAATAGCTAAGGTCTTAGACTCATACTCTGTCCTAATGGATAAGGTCTTAACTCTTACTCTGGCCTACTGGTTAAGGTCTTAACTCTTACTCTGGCCTAATAGCTAAGGTCTTAGACTTGTACTCTGGCCTACTGGTTAAGGTCTTAACTCTTACTCTGGCCTACTGGTTAAGGTCTTAACTCTTACTCTGGCCTAATAGCTAAGGTCTTAGACTCGTACTCTGGCCTAATAGCTAAGGTCTTAACTCTTACTCTTGCCTAATAGCTAAGGTCTTAGACTCGTACTCTGGCCTACTGGTTAAGGTCTTAACTCTTACTCTGGCCTACTGGTCAAGGTCTCAACTCTTACTCTGGTCTAATAGCTAAGGTCTTAACTCTTAATCTGGCCTAGTAGCTAAGGTCTTAGACTCGTACTATGGCCTACAGGTTAAGGTCGTAACTCTTACTCTGGCCTACTGGTTAAGGTCTTAACTCTTACTCTGGCCTAATAGCTAAGGTCTGAGACTCGTACTCTGGCCTAGTAGCTAAGGTCTTAGACTCGTACTCTGGCCTAATAGCTAAGGTCTTAGACTCGTACTCTGGCCTAATGGTTAAGGTCTTACCTCTTACTCTGGCCTACTGGTTAAGGTCTTAACTGTTACTCTGGCCTAATAGCTAAGGTCTTAACTCTTACTCTGGCATAATAGCTAAGGTCTTAGACTCGTACTCTGGCCTACTGGTTAAGGTCTTAACTCTTACTCTGGCCTAATAGCTAAGGTCTCAACTCTTACTCTGTCCTAATAGCTAAGGTCTTAACTCTTACTCTGGCCTAATAGCTAAGGTCTTAGACTCGTACTCTGGCCTAATGGTTAAGGTCTTAACTCTTACTCTGGCCTACTGGTTAAGGTCTTAACTCTTATTTTGGCCTAATAGCTAAGGTCTTAGACTCGTACTCTGGCCTAATGGTTAAGGTCTTAACTCTTACTCTGGCCTAATAGCTAATGTCTTAGACTCGTACTCTGGCCTACTGGTTAAGGTCTTAACTCTTACTTTGGCCTACTGGTTAAGGTCTTAACTCTTACTCTGGCCTAATAGCTGAGGTCTTAGACTCATACTCTGGCCTAATGGTTAAGGTCTTAGACTCGTACTCTGGCCTAATAGCTAAGGTCTTAGACTCGTACTCTGGCCTAATGGTTAAGGTCTTAACTCTTACTCTGGCCTAATAGCTAAGGTCTTAGACTCGTACTGTGGCCTAATGGTTAAGGTCTTAAGTTTTACTCTGGCCTAATAGCTAAGGTTTTAACTCTTACTCTGGCTTAATAGCTAAGGTCTTAGCCTCATACTCTGGCCTACTGTTTAAGGTCTTAACTCTTACTCTGGCCTACTGGTTAAGATCTTAACTCTTACTCTGGCCTAATAGCTAAGGTCTTAGACTCGTACTCTGGCCTAATAGCTAAGGTCTTAGACTCGTACTCTGGCCTAATGGTTAAGGTCTTAACTCCTACTCTGGCCTAATAGCTAAGGTCTTATACTCGTACTCTGGCCTAATGGTTAAGGTCTTAACTTTTACTCTGGCCTAATAGCTAAGGTCTTAACTCTTACACTGGACTAATAGCTAAGGTGTTAGACTCGTACTCTGGCCTATTGGTTAAGGTCTTAACTCTTACTCTGGCCTCCTGGTTAAGGTCTTAACTCTTACTCTGGCCTAATAGCTAAGGTCTTAGACTCGTACTCTGGCCTAATAGCTATGGTCTTAGACTCGTACTCTGGTCTAATGGTTAAGCTTTTAACTCCTACTCTGGCCTAATAGCTAAGGTTGTAACTCTTACTCTGGCCTAATAGCTAAGGTCTTAGACTCGTACTCTGGCCTAATAGCTAAGGTCCTAGACTCGTACTCTGGCCTAATGGTTAAGGTCTTCACTCTTACTCTGGCTTAATAGCTAAGGCCTTAGACTCGTACTCTGGCCTAATGGTTAACGTCTTAACTTTTACTCTGGCCTAATAGCTAAGGTCTTAACTCGTACTCTGGCCTAATGGTTAAGGTCTTAACGCTTACTCTGCTCTAATAGCTAAGGTCTTAGACTCGTATTCTGGCCTAATAGCTAAGGTCTTAGACTCGTACTCTACCCTAATGGTTAAGGTCTTAACTCTTACTTTGGCCTAATAGCTAAGGTCTTAGACTTGTACTGTGGCCTAATGGTTAAGGTCTTAACTTTTACTCTGGCCTAATAGCTAAGGTTTTAACTCTTACTCTGGCCTAATAGCTAAGGTCGTAGCCTCGTACTCTGGCCTACTGGTTAAGGTCTTAACTCTTACTCTGGCCTACTGGTTAAGGTCTTAACTCTTACTCTGGCCTAATAGCTAAGGTCCTAACTCTTACTCTGGCCTAATAGCTAAGGTCTCAACTCTTACTCTGTCCTAATAGCTAAGGTCTTAACTCTTACTCTGGCCTAATAGCTAAGGTCTTAGACTCGTACTCTGGCCTATTGGTTAAGGTCTTAACACTTACTCTGGCCTACTGGTTAAGGTCTTAACTCTTACTCTGGCCTAATAGCTAAGGTCTTAGACTCATACTCTGGCCTAATGGTTAAGGTCTTAACTCTTACTCTGGCCTAATAGCTAAGGTCTTAACCCTTACTCTGGCCTAATAGCTAAGGTCTTAGACTCGTACTCTGGCCTAATAGCTAAGGTCCTAGAATCGTACTCTGGCCTAATGGTTAAGGTCTTAACTTTTACTCTGGCCTAATAGCTAAGGTCTTAACTCTTACTCTTGCCTAATAGCTAAGGTCTTAGCTTCGTACTCTGGCCTACTGGTTAAGGTCTTAACTCGTACTCTGGCCTAATGGTTAAGGTCTTAACGCTTACTCTGCTCTAATAGCTAAGGTCTTAGACTCGTACTATGGCCTAATAGCTAAGGTCTTAGACTCGTACTCTGGCCTAATGGTTAAGGTCTTAACTCTTACTCTGGCCTAATAGCTAAGGTCTTAGAGTCGTACTGTGGCCTAATGGTTAAGGTCTTAACTTTTACTCTGGCCTAATAGCGAAAGTTTTAACTCTTACTCTGGCCTAATAGCTAAGGTCCTAACTCTTACTCTGGCCTAATAGCTAAGGTCTCAACTCTTACTCTGTCCTAATAGCTAAGGTCTTAACTCTTACTCTGGCCTAATAGCTGAGGTCTTAGACTCATACTCTGGCCTAATGGTTAAGGTCTTAACTCTTACTCTGGCCTACTGGTTAAGGTCTTAACTCTTACTCTGGCCTAATAGCTAAGGTCTTAACGCTTACCCTGGCCTAATAGCTAAGGTCTTAACTCTTACTCTGGCCTAATAGCTAAGGTCTTAGACTCGTACTCTGGCCTAATAGCTATGGTCTTAGACTCGTACTCTGGTCTAATGGTTAAGCTTTTAACTCCTACTCTGGCCTAATAGCTGAGGTTGTAGCTCTTACTCTGGCCTAATAGCTAAGGTCTTAACTCTTACACTGGAATAATAGCTAAGGTGTTAGACTCGTACTCTGGCCTATTGGTTAAGGTCTTAACTCTTACTCTGGCCTACTGGTTAAGGTCTTAACTCTTACTCTGGCCTAATAGCTAAGGTCTTAGACTCGTACTCTGGCCTAATAGCTATGGTCTTAGACTCATACTCTGGTCTAATGGTTAAGCTTTTAACTCCTACTCTGGCCTAATAGCTAAGGTTGTAACTCTTACTCTGGCCTAATAGCTAAGGTCTTAGATTCGTACTCTGGCCTAATAGCTAAGGTCCTAGACTCGTACTCTGGCCTAATGGTTAAGGTCTTCACTCTTACTCTGGCCTAATAGCTAAGGCCTTAGACTCGTACTCTGGCCTAATGGTTAACGTCTTAACTTTTACTCTGGCCTAATAGCTAAGGTCTTAACTCTTACTCTGGCCTAATAGCTAAGGTCTTAGCCTCGTACTCTGGCCTACTGGTTAAGGTCTTAACTCTTACTCTGGCCTAATAGCTAAGGTCTTAGACTCGTATTCTGGCCTAATGGTTAAGGTCGTAACTCCTACTCTGGCCTAATAGCTAAGGTCTTAGACTCGTACTCTGGCCTAATGGTTAAGGTCTTAACTTTTACTCTGGCCTAATATATAAGGTCTTAACTCTTACACTGGACTAATAGCTAAGGTCTTAGACTCGTACTCTGGCCTATTGGTTAAGGTCTTAACACTTACTCTGGCCTACTGGTTAAGGTCTTAACTCTTACTCTGGCCTAATAGCTAAGGTCTTAGACTCGTACTCTGGCCTAATGGTTAAGGTCTTAACTCTTTCTCTGGCCTAATAGCTAAGGTCTTAACTCTTACTCTGGCTTAATAGCTAAGGTCTTAGACTCGTACTCTGGCCTAATAGCTAAGGTCCTAGAATCGTACTCTGGCCTAATGGTTAAGGTCTTAACTTTTACTCTGGCCTAATAGCTAAGGTCTTAACTCTTACTCTGGCCTAATAGCTAAGGTGTTAGCTTCGTACTCTGGCCTACTGGTTAAGGTCTTAACTCGTACTCTGGCCTAATGGTTAAGGTCTTCACGCTTACTCTGCTCTAATAGCTAAGGTCTTAGACTCGTACTCTGGCCTAATAGCTAAGGTCTTAGACTCGTACTCTGGCCTAATGGTTAAGGTCTTAACTCTTACTCTGGCCGACTGGTTAAGGTCTTAACTCTTACTCTGGCCTAATAGCTAAGGTCTTAGACTCGTGCTCTGGCCTAATAGCTAAGGTCTTAGACTCGTAACCTGGCCTAATGGTTAAGGTCTTAACTCTTACACTGGCCTAATAGCTAAGGTCTTAACTCTTACTCTGGCCTACTGGTTAAGGTCTTAACTCTTACTCTGGCCTAATAGCTAAGGTCTTAGACTCGTACTCTGGCCTAATAGCTATGGTCTTAGACTCGTACTCTGGTCTAATGGTTAAGCTTTTAACTCCTACTCTGGCCTAATAGCTAAGGTTGTAGCTCTTACTCTGGCCTAATAGCTAAGGTCTTAAGTTTTACTCTGGCCTAATAGCTAAGGTTTTAACTCTTACTCTGGCTTAATAGCTAAGGTCTTAGCCTCATACTCTGGCCTACTGGTTAAGGTCTTAACTCTTACTCTGGCCTAATAGCTAAGGTCTTAGACTCGTACTCTGGCCTAATAGCTATGGTCTTAGACTCGTACTCTGGTCTAATGGTTAAGCTTTTAACTCCTACTCTGGCCTAATAGCTGAGGTTGTAGCTCTTACTCTGGCCTAATAGCTAAGGTCTTAACTCTTACACTGGACTAATAGCTAAGGTGTTAGACTCGTACTCTGGCCTATTGGTTAAGGTCTTAACTCTTACTCTGGCCTACTGGTTAAGGTCTTAACTCTTACTCTGGCCTAATAGCTAAGGTCTTAGACTCGTACTCTGGCCTAATAGCTATGGTCTTAGACTCGTACTCTGGTCTAATGGTTAAGCTTTTAACTCCTACTCTGGCCTAATAGCTAAGGTTGTAACTCTTACTCTGGCCTAATAGCTAAGGTCTTAGATTCGTACTCTGGCCTAATAGCTAAGGTCCTAGACTCGTACTCTGGCCTAATGGTTAAGGTCTTCACTCTTACTCTGGCCTAATAGCTAAGGCCTTAGACTCGTACTCTGGCCTAATGGTTAACGTCTTAACTTTTACTCTGGCCTAATAGCTAAGGTCTTAACACTTACTCTGGCCTAATAGCTAAGGTCTTAGCCTCGTACTCTGGCCTACTGGTTAAGGTCTTCACTCTTACTCTGGCCTAATAGCTAAGGCCTTAGACTCGTACTCTGGCCTAATGGTTAACGTCTTAACTCTTACTCTGGCCTACTGGTTAAGGTCTTAACTCTTACTCTGGCCTAATAGCTAAGGTCTTAACTCTTACTCTGGCCTAATAGCTAAGGTCTTAGACTCGTATTCTGGCCTAATGGTTAAGGTCGTAACTCCTACTCTGGCCTAATAGCTAAGGTCTTAGACTCGTACTCTGGCCTAATGGTTAAGGTCTTAACTTTTACTCTGGCCTAATATATAGGGTCTTAACTCTTACACTGGACTAATAGCTAAGGTCTTAGACTCGTACTCTGGCCTATTGGTTAAGGTCTTAACACTTACTCTGGCCTACTGGTTAAGGTCTTAACTCTTACTCTGGCCTAATAGCTAAGGTCTTAGACTCGTACTCTGGCCTAATGGTTAAGGTCTTAACTCTTTCTCTGGCCTAATAGCTAAGGTCTTAACTCTTACTCTGGCTTAATAGCTAAGGTCTTAGACTCGTACTCTGGCCTAATAGCTAAGGTCCTAGAATCGTACTCTGGCCTAATGGTTAAGGTCTTAACTTTTACTCTGGCCTAATAGCTAAGGTCTTAACTCTTACTCTGGCCTAATAGCTAAGGTGTTAGCTTCGTACTCTGGCCTACTGGTTAAGGTCTTAACTCGTACTCTGGCCTAATGGTTAAGGTCTTCACGCTTACTCTGCTCTAATAGCTAAGGTCTTAGACTCGTACTCTGGCCTAATAGCTAAGGTCTTAGACTCGTACTCTGGCCTAATGGTTAAGGTCTTAACTCTTACTCTGGCCGACTGGTTAAGGTCTTAACTCTTACTCTGGCCTAATAGCTAAGGTCTTAGACTCGTGCTCTGGCCTAATAGCTAAGGTCTTAGACTCGTAACCTGGCCTAATGGTTAAGGTCTTAACTCTTACTCTGGCCTAATAGCTAAGGTCTTAACTCTTACTCTGGCCTACTGGTTAAGGTCTTAACTCTTACTCTGCCCTAATAGCTAAGGTCTTAGACTCGTACTCTGGCCTACTGGTTAAGGTCTTAACTCTTACTCTGGCCTACTGGTCAAGGTCTCAACTCTTACTCTGGCCTAATAGCTAAGGTCTTAACTCTTACTCTGGCCTAATAGCTAAGGTCTTAGACTCATACTCTGGCCTAATGGTTAAGGTCTTAACTCTTACTCTGGCCTACTGGTTAAGGTCTTAACTCTTACTCTGGCCTAATAGCTAAGGTCTTAGACTTGTACTCTGGCCTACTGGTTAAGGTCTTAACTCTTACTCTGGCCTACTGGTTAAGGTCTTAACTCTTACTCTGGCCTAATAGCTAAGGTCTTAGACTTGTACTCTGGCCTAATAGCTAAGGTCTTAACTCTTACTCTTGCCTAATAGCTAAGGTCTTAGACTCTTACTCTGGCCTACTGGTCAAGGTCTCAACTCTTACTCTGGTCTAATAGCGAAGGTCTTAACTCTTAATCTGGCCTAGTAGCTAAGGTCTTAGACTCATACTCTGGCCTAATGGTTAAGGTCTTAACTCTTACTCTGGCCTACTGGTTAAGGTCTTAACTCTTACTCTGGCCTAATAGCTAAGGTCTTAGACTTGTACTCTGGCCTACTGGTTAAGGTCTTAACTCTTACTCTGGCCTACTGGTTAAGGTCTTAACTCTTACTCTGGCCTAATAGCTAAGGTCTTAGACTCGAACTCTGGCCTAATAGCTAAGGTCTTAACTCTTACTCTTGCCTAATAGCTAAGGTCTTAGACTCGTACTCTGGCCTACTGGTTAAGGTCTTAACTCTTACTCTGGCCTACTGGTCAAGGTCTCAACTCTTACTCTGGTCTAATAGCTAAGGTCTTAACTCTTAATCTGGCCTAGTAGCTAAGGTCTTAGACTCGTACTATGGCCTACTGGTTAAGGTCTTAACTCTTACTCTGGCCTAATAGCTAAGGTCTTAGACTCGTACTCTGGCCTAGTAGCTAAGGTCTTAGACTCGTACTTTGGCCTAATAGCTAAGGTCTTAGACTCGTACTCTGGCCTAATGGTTAAGGTCTTACCTCTTACTCTGGCCTACTGGTTAAGGTCTTAACTGTTACTCTGGCCTAATAGCTAAGGTCTTAACTCTTACTCTGGCCTAATAGCTAAGGTCTTAGACTCGAACTCTGGCCTACTGGTTAAGGTCTTAACTCTTACTCTGGCCTAATAGCTAAGGTCTCAACTCTTACTCTGTCCTAATAGCTAAGGTCTTAACTCTTACTCTGGCCTACTGGTTAAGGTCTTAACTCTTACTCTGGCCTAATAGCTAAGCTCTTAGACTCGTACTCTGGCCTAATGGTTAAGGTCTTAACTCTTACTCTGGCCTAATAGCTAAGGTCTTAGACTCGTACTCTGGCCTACTGGTTAAGGTCTTAACTCTTACTTTGGCCTACTGGTTAAGGTCTTAACTCTTACTCTGGCCTAATAGCTGAGGTCTTAGACTCATACTCTGGCCTAATGGTTAAGGTCTTAACTCTTACTCTGGCCTAATAGCTAAGGTCTTAGACTCGTACTCTGGCCTACTGGTTAAGGTCTTAACTCTTACTCTGGCCTAATAGCTAAGGTCTTAACGCTTACTCTGGCCTAATAGCTAAGGTCTTAACTCTTACTCTGGCCTAATAGCTAAGGTCTTAACGCTTACTCTGGCCTAATAGCTAAGGTCTTAACTCTTACTCTGGCCTAATAGCTAAGGTCTTAGACTCGTACTCTGGCCTAATGGGTAAGGTCTTAACTCTTACTCTGTCCTACTGGTTAAGGTCTTAACTCTTACTCTGGCCTAATAGCTAAGGTGTTAGCTTCGTACTCTGGCCTACTGGTTAAGGTCTTAACTCGTACTCTGGCCTAATGGTTAAGGTCTTCACGCTTACTCTGCTCTAATAGCTAAGGTCTTAGACTCGTACTCTGGCCTAATAGCTAAGGTCTTAGACTCGTACTCTGGCCTAATGGTTAAGGTCTTAACTCTTACTCTGGCCGACTGGTTAAGGTCTTAACTCTTACTCTGGCCTAATAGCTAAGGTCTTAGACTCGTGCTCTGGCCTAATAGCTAAGGTCTTAGACTCGTAACCTGGCCTAATGGTTAAGGTCTTAACTCTTACACTGGCCTAATAGCTAAGGTCTTAACTCTTACTCTGGCCTACTGGTTAAGGTCTTAACTCTTACTCTGGCCTAATAGCTAAGGTCTTAGACTCGTACTCTGGCCTAATAGCTATGGTCTTAGACTCGTACTCTGGTCTAATGGTTAAGCTTTTAACTCCTACTCTGGCCTAATAGCTAAGGTTGTAGCTCTTACTCTGGCCTAATAGCTAAGGTCTTAAGTTTTACTCTGGCCTAATAGCTAAGGTTTTAACTCTTACTCTGGCTTAATAGCTAAGGTCTTAGCCTCATACTCTGGCCTACTGGTTAAGGTCTTAACTCTTACTCTGGCCTAATAGCTAAGGTCTTAGACTCGTACTCTGGCCTAATAGCTATGGTCTTAGACTCGTACTCTGGTCTAATGGTTAAGCTTTTAACTCCTACTCTGGCCTAATAGCTGAGGTTGTAGCTCTTACTCTGGCCTAATAGCTAAGGTCTTAACTCTTACACTGGACTAATAGCTAAGGTGTTAGACTCGTACTCTGGCCTATTGGTTAAGGTCTTAACTCTTACTCTGGCCTACTGGTTAAGGTCTTAACTCTTACTCTGGCCTAATAGCTAAGGTCTTAGACTCGTACTCTGGCCTAATAGCTATGGTCTTAGACTCGTACTCTGGTCTAATGGTTAAGCTTTTAACTCCTACTCTGGCCTAATAGCTAAGGTTGTAACTCTTACTCTGGCCTAATAGCTAAGGTCTTAGATTCGTACTCTGGCCTAATAGCTAAGGTCCTAGACTCGTACTCTGGCCTAATGGTTAAGGTCTTCACTCTTACTCTGGCCTAATAGCTAAGGCCTTAGACTCGTACTCTGGCCTAATGGTTAACGTCTTAACTTTTACTCTGGCCTAATAGCTAAGGTCTTAACTCTTACTCTGGCCTAATAGCTAAGGTCTTAGCCTCGTACTCTGGCCTACTGGTTAAGGTCTTCACTCTTACTCTGGCCTAATAGCTAAGGCCTTAGACTCGTACTCTGGCCTAATGGTTAACGTCTTAACTCTTACTCTGGCCTACTGGTTAAGGTCTTAACTCTTACTCTGGCCTAATAGCTAAGGTCTTAACTCTTACTCTGGCCTAATAGCTAAGGTCTTAGACTCGTATTCTGGCCTAATGGTTAAGGTCGTAACTCCTACTCTGGCCTAATAGCTAAGGTCTTAGACTCGTACTCTGGCCTAATGGTTAAGGTCTTAACTTTTACTCTGGCCTAATATATAAGGTCTTAACTCTTACACTGGACTAATAGCTAAGGTCTTAGACTCGTACTCTGGCCTATTGGTTAAGGTCTTAACACTTACTCTGGCCTACTGGTTAAGGTCTTAACTCTTACTCTGGCCTAATAGCTAAGGTCTTAGACTCGTACTCTGGCCTAATGGTTAAGGTCTTAACTCTTTCTCTGGCCTAATAGCTAAGGTCTTAACTCTTACTCTGGCTTAATAGCTAAGGTCTTAGACTCGTACTCTGGCCTAATAGCTAAGGTCCTAGAATCGTACTCTGGCCTAATGGTTAAGGTCTTAACTTTTACTCTGGCCTAATAGCTAAGGTCTTAACTCTTACTCTGGCCTAATAGCTAAGGTGTTAGCTTCGTACTCTGGCCTACTGGTTAAGGTCTTAACTCGTACTCTGGCCTAATGGTTAAGGTCTTCACGCTTACTCTGCTCTAATAGCTAAGGTCCTAGACTCGTACTCTGGCCTAATAGCTAAGGTCTTAGACTCGTACTCTGGCCTAATGGTTAAGGTCTTAACTCTTACTCTGGCCGACTGGTTAAGGTCTTAACTCTTACTCTGGCCTAATAGCTAAGGTCTTAGACTCGTGCTCTGGCCTAATAGCTAAGGTCTTAGACTCGTAACCTGGCCTAATGGTTAAGGTCTTAACTCTTACTCTGGCCTAATAGCTAAGGTCTTAACTCTTACTCTGGCCTACTGGTTAAGGTCTTAACTCTTACTCTGCCCTAATAGCTAAGGTCTTAGACTCGTACTCTGGCCTACTGGTTAAGGTCTTAACTCTTACTCTGGCCTACTGGTCAAGGTCTCAACTCTTACTCTGGCCTAATAGCTAAGGTCTTAACTCTTACTCTGGCCTAATAGCTAAGGTCTTAGACTCATACTCTGGCCTAATGGTTAAGGTCTTAACTCTTACTCTGGCCTACTGGTTAAGGTCTTAACTCTTACTCTGGTCTAATAGCTAAGGTCTTAGACTTGTACTCTGGCCTACTGGTTAAGGTCTTAACTCTTACTCTGGCCTACTGGTTAAGGTCTTAACTCTTACTCTGGCCTAATAGCTAAGGTCTTAGACTCGTACTCTGGCCTAATAGCTAAGGTCTTAACTCTTACTCTTGCCTAATAGCTAAGGTCTTAGACTCTTACTCTGGCCTACTGGTCAAGGTCTCAACTCTTACTCTGGTCTAATAGCGAAGGTCTTAACTCTTAATCTGGCCTAGTAGCTAAGGTCTTAGACTCATACTCTGGCCTAATGGTTAAGGTCTTAACTCTTACTCTGGCCTACTGGTTAAGGTCTTAACTCTTACTCTGGCCTAATAGCTAAGGTCTTAGACTTGTACTCTGGCCTACTGGTTAAGGTCTTAACTCTTACTCTGGCCTACTGGTTAAGGTCTTAACTCTTACTCTGGCCTAATAGCTAAGGTCTTAGACTCGAACTCTGGCCTAATAGCTAAGGTCTTAACTCTTACTCTTGCCTAATAGCTAAGGTCTTAGACTCGTACTCTGGCCTACTGGTTAAGGTCTTAACTCTTACTCTGGCCTACTGGTCAAGGTCTCAACTCTTACTCTGGTCTAATAGCTAAGGTCTTAACTCTTAATCTGGCCTAGTAGCTAAGGTCTTAGACTCGTACTATGGCCTACTGGTTAAGGTCTTAACTCTTACTCTGGCCTAATAGCTAATGTCTCAGACTCGTACTCTGGCCTAGTAGCTAAGGTCTTAGACTCGTACTTTGGCCTAATAGCTAAGGTCTTAGACTCGTACTCTGGCCTAATGGTTAAGGTCTTACCTCTTACTCTGGCCTACTGGTTAAGGTCTTAACTGTTACTCTGGCCTAATAGCTAAGGTCTTAACTCTTACTCTGGCCTAATAGCTAAGGTCTTAGACTCGAACTCTGGCCTACTGGTTAAGGTCTTAACTCTTACTCTGGCCTAATAGCTAAGGTCTCAACTCTTACTCTGTCCTAATAGCTAAGGTCTTAACTCTTACTCTGGCCTACTGGTTAAGGTCTTAACTCTTACTCTGGCCTAATAGCTAAGCTCTTAGACTCGTACTCTGGCCTAATGGTTAAGGTCTTAACTCTTACTCTGGCCTAATAGCTAAGGTCTTAGACTCGTACTCTGGCCTACTGGTTAAGGTCTTAACTCTTACTTTGGCCTACTGGTTAAGGTCTTAACTCTTACTCTGGCCTAATAGCTGAGGTCTTAGACTCATACTCTGGCCTAATGGTTAAGGTCTTAACTCTTACTCTGGCCTAATAGCTAAGGTCTTAGACTCGTACTCTGGCCTACTGGTTAAGGTCTTAACTCTTACTCTGGCCTAATAGCTAAGGTCTTAACGCTTACTCTGGCCTAATAGCTAAGGTCTTAACTCTTACTCTGGCCTAATAGCTAAGGTCTTAACGCTTACTCTGGCCTAATAGCTAAGGTCTTAACTCTTACTCTGGCCTAATAGCTAAGGTCTTAGACTCGTACTCTGGCCTAATGGGTAAGGTCTTAACTCTTACTCTGTACTACTGGTTAAGGTCTTAACTCTTACTCTGGCCTAATAGCTAAGGTCTTAGCTTCGTACTCTGGCCTACTGGTTAAGGTCTTAACTCGTACTCTGGCCTACTGGTTAAGGTCTTAACGCTTACTCTGCTCTAATAGCTAAGGTCTTAGACTCGTACTCTGGCCTAATAGCTAAGGTCTTAGACTCGTACTCTGGCCTAATGGTTAAGGTCTTAACTCTTACTCTGGCCTAATAGCTAAGGTCTTAGACTCGTACTGTGGCCTAATGGTTAAGGTCTTAAGTTTTACTCTGGCCTAATAGCTAAGGTTTTAACTCTTACTCTGGCTTAATAGCTAAGGTCTAAGCCTCATACTCTGGCCTACTGGTTAAGGTCTTAACTCTTACTCTGGCCTACTGGTTAAGATCTTAACTCTTACTCTGGCCTAATAGCTAAGGTCTTAGACTCGTACTCTGGCCTAATAGCTATGGTCTTAGACTCGTACTCTGGTCTAATGGTTAAGCTTTTAACTCCTACTCTGGCCTAATAGCTAAGGTTGTAACTCTTACTCTGGCCTAATAGCTAAGGTCTTAGACTCGTACTCTGGCCTAATAGCTAAGGTCCTAGACTCGTACTCTGGCCTAATGGTTAAGGTCTTAACTCTTACTCTGGCATAATAGCTAAGGCCTTAGACTCGTACTCTGGCCTAATAGCTAAGGTCTTAGCTTCGTACTCTGGCCTACTGGTTAAGGTCTTAACTCGTACTCTGGCCTAATAGCGAAAGTTTTAACACTTACTCTGGCCTAATAGCTAAGGTCTTAGCCTCGTACTCTGGCCTAATAGCTAAGGTCTTAGACTCATACTCTGGCATAATGGTTAAGGTCTTAACTCTTACTCTGGCCTACTGGTTAAGGTATTAACTCTTACTCTGGCCTACTGGTTAAGGTCTTTACCCTTACTCTGGCCTAATAGCTAAGGTCTTAGACTCGTACTCTGGCCTAATGGTTAAGGTCTTAGACTCGTACTCTGGCCTAATAGCTAAGGTCTTAGACTCGTGCTCTGGCCTAATGGTTAAGGTCTTAACTCTTACTCTGGCCTAATAGCTAAGGTCTTAGACTCGTGCTCTGGCCTAATGGTTAAGGTCTTAACTTTTACTCTGGCCTAATAGCTAAGGTCTTAACTCTTACTCTGGCCTACTGGTTAAGGTCTTAACTCTTACTCTGGCCTAATTGCTAAGGTCTTAGACTCGTACTCTGGCCTAATAGCTACGGTCTTAGACTTGTACTCTGGCCTAATGTGTAAGGTCTTAACTCTTACTCTGGCCTAATAGCTAAGGTCTAAACTCTTACTCTGGCCTACTGGTTAAGGTCTTAACTCTTACTCTGGCCTACTGGTTAAGGGCTTAACTCTTACTATGGCCTAATAGCTAAGGTCTTAGACTCGTACTCTGGCCTAATACCTAAGGTCTTAACTCTTACTCTGGCCTAATAGCTAATGTCTAAGACTCGAACTCTGGCCTACTGGTTAAGGTCTTAACTCTTACTCTGGCCTACTGGTTAAGGTCTTAACTCTTACCTTGGCCTAATAGCTAAGGTCTTAGACTTGTACTCTGGACTAATGGTTAAGGTCTTAACTCTTACTCTGGCCTAATAGCTAAGGTCTTAACTCTTAATCTGGCCTAATAGCTAAGGTCTTAACTCTTACACTGGACTAATAGCTAAGGTCTTAGACTCGTGCTCTGGCCTACTGGTTAAGGTCTTAACTCTTACTCTGGCCTACTGGTTATGGTCTTAACTCTTACTCTGGCCTAATAGCTAAGGTCTTAGTCTCGAACTCTGGCCTAATGGTTACGTTCTTAACTCTTACTCTGGCCTACTGGTTAAGGTCTTAACTCTTACTCTGGCCTAATAGCTAAGGTCTTAGACTCGTACTCTGGCCTAATGGTTAAGGTCTTAACTCTCACTCTGGCCTAATAGCTAAGATCTTAGACTCGTACTCTGGCCTATTGGTTAAGGTCTTATCTCTTACTCTGGCCTACTGGTTAAAGTCTTAACTCTTACTCTGGCCTAATTGCTAAGGTCTTAGACTCGTACTCTGGCCTAATGGTTAAGGTCTCAACTCTTACTCTGGCCTAATAGCTAAGGTCGTAACTCTTAATCTGGCCTAATAGCTAAGGTCTTAGACTCGTACTCTGGCCTAATGGTTAAGGTCTTAACTCTTACTCTGGCCTACTGGTTAAGGTCTTAACTCTTACTCTGGCCTAATAGCTAAGGTCTGAGACTCGTGCTCTGGCCTAATAGCTAAGGTCTTAGACTCGTACACTGGCCTAATGGTTAAGGTCTTAACTCTTACTCTGGCCTAATAGCTAAGGTATTAACTCTTACTCTGGCCTACTGGTTAAGGTCTTACCTCTTACTCTGGCCTAATAGCTAAGGTCTTAGACTCGTACTCTGGCCTAAAAACTAAGGTCTTAACTCTTACTCTGGCCTAATAGCTAAGGTCTTAGACTCGTACTCTGGCCTACTGGTTAAGGTCTTAACTCTTACTCTGGCCTACTGGTTAAGGTCTTAACTCTTACTCTGGCCTAATAGCTAAGGTCTCAACTCTTACTCTGGCCTAATAGCTAAGGTCTTTGACTCGTACTCTGGCCTACTGGTTAAGGTCTTAACTCTTACTCTGGCCTAATGGTTAAGGTCTTAGACTCGTACTCTGGCCTAATAGCTAAGGTCTTAGACTCGTGCTCTGGCCTAATGGTTAAGGTCTTAACTCTTACTCTGGCCTAATAGCTAAGGTCTTAGACTCGTGCTCTGGCCTAATGGTTAAGGTCTTAACTTTTACTCTGGCCTAATAGCTAAGGTCTTAACTCTTACTCTGGCCTACTGGTTAAGGTCTTAACTCTTACTCTGGCCTAATTGCTAAGGTCTTAGACTCGTACTCTGGCCTAATAGCTAAGGTCTTAGACTTGTACTCTGGCCTAATGTGTAAGGTCTTAACTCTTACTCTGGCCTAATAGCTAAGGTCTAAACTCTTACTCTGGCCTACTGGTTAAGGTCTTAACTCTTACTCTGGCCTACTGGTTAAGGGCTTAACTCTTACTATGGCCTAATAGCTAAGGTCTTAGACTCGTACTCTGGCCTAATACCTAAGGTCTTAACTCTTACTCTGGCCTAATAGCTAACGTCTAAGACTCGAACTCTGGCCTACTGGTTAAGGTCTTAACTCTTACTCTGGCCTACTGGTTAAGGTCTTAACTCTTACCTTGGCCTAATAGCTAAGGTCTTAGACTTGTACTCTGGACTAATGGTTAAGGTCTTAACTCTTACTCTGGCCTAATAGCTAAGGTCTTAACTCTTAATCTGGCCTAATAGCTAAGGTCTTAACTCTTACACTGGACTAATAGCTAAGGTCTTAGACTCGTGCTCTGGCCTACTGGTTAAGGTCTTAACTCTTACTCTGGCCTACTGGTTATGGTCTTAACTCTTACTCTGGCCTAATAGCTAAGGTCTTAGTCTCGAACTCTGGCCTAATGGTTACGTTCTTAACTCTTACTCTGGCCTACTGGTTAAGGTCTTAACTCTTACTCTGGCCTAATAGCTAAGGTCTTAGACTCGTACTCTGGCCTACTGGTTAAGGGCTTAACTCTTACTATGGCCTAATAGCTAAGGTCTTAGACTCGTACTCTGGCCTAATACCTAAGGTCTTAACTCTTACTCTGGCCTAATAGCTAACGTCTAAGACTCGAACTCTGGCCTACTGGTTAAGGTCTTAACTCTTACTCTGGCCTACTGGTTAAGGTCTTAACTCTTACCTTGGCCTAATAGCTAAGGTCTTAGACTTGTACTCTGGACTAATGGTTAAGGTCTTAACTCTTACTCTGGCCTAATAGCTAAGGTCTTAACTCTTAATCTGGCCTAATAGCTAAGGTCTTAACTCTTACACTGGACTAATAGCTAAGGTCTTAGACTCGTGCTCTGGCCTACTGGTTAAGGTCTTAACTCTTACTCTGGCCTACTGGTTATGGTCTTAACTCTTACTCTGGCCTAATAGCTAAGGTCTTAGTCTCGAACTCTGGCCTAATGGTTACGTTCTTAACTCTTACTCTGGCCTACTGGTTAAGGTCTTAACTCTTACTCTGGCCTAATAGCTAAGGTCTTAGACTCGTACTCTGGCCTAATGGTTAAGGTCTTAACTCTCACTCTGGCCTAATAGCTAAGATCTTAGACTCGTACTCTGGCCTATTGGTTAAGGTCTTATCTCTTACTCTGGCCTACTGGTTAAAGTCTTAACTCTTACTCTGGCCTAATTGCTAAGGTCTTAGACTCGTACTCTGGCCTAATGGTTAAGGTCTCAACTCTTACTCTGGCCTAATAGCTAAGGTCGTAACTCTTAATCTGGCCTAATAGCTAAGGTCTTAGACTCGTACTCTGGCCTAATGGTTAAGGTCTTAACTCTTACTCTGGCCTACTGGTTAAGGTCTTAACTCTTACTCTGGCCTAATAGCTAAGGTCTGAGACTCGTGCTCTGGCCTAATAGCTAAGGTCTTAGACTCGTACACTGGCCTAATGGTTAAGGTCTTAACTCTTACTCTGGCCTAATAGCTAAGGTATTAACTCTTACTCTGGCCTACTGGTTAAGGTCTTACCTCTTACTCTGGCCTAATAGCTAAGGTCTTAGACTCGTACTCTGGCCTAAAAACTAAGGTCTTAACTCTTACTCTGGCCTAATAGCTAAGGTCTTAGACTCGTACTCTGGCCTACTGGTTAAGGTCTTAACTCTTACTCTGGCCTACTGGTTAAGGTCTTAACTCTTACTCTGGCCTAATAGCTAAGGTCTCAACTCTTACTCTGGCCTAATAGCTAAGGTCTTTGACTCGTACTCTGGCCTACTGGTTAAGGTCTTAACTCTTACTCTGGCCTAATGGTTAAGGTCTTAGACTCGTACTCTGGCCTAATAGCTAAGGTCTTAGACTCGTGCTCTGGCCTAATGGTTAAGGTCTTAACTCTTACTCTGGCCTAATAGCTAAGGTCTTAGACTCGTGCTCTGGCCTAATGGTTAAGGTCTTAACTTTTACTCTGGCCTAATAGCTAAGGTCTTAACTCTTACTCTGGCCTACTGGTTAAGGTCTTAACTCTTACTCTGGCCTAATTGCTAAGGTCTTAGACTCGTACTCTGGCCTAATAGCTAAGGTCTTAGACTTGTACTCTGGCCTAATGTGTAAGGTCTTAACTCTTACTCTGGCCTAATAGCTAAGGTCTAAACTCTTACTCTGGCCTACTGGTTAAGGTCTTAACTCTTACTCTGGCCTACTGGTTAAGGGCTTAACTCTTACTATGGCCTAATAGCTAAGGTCTTAGACTCGTACTCTGGCCTAATACCTAAGGTCTTAACTCTTACTCTGGCCTAATAGCTAACGTCTAAGACTCGAACTCTGGCCTACTGGTTAAGGTCTTAACTCTTACTCTGGCCTACTGGTTAAGGTCTTAACTCTTACCTTGGCCTAATAGCTAAGGTCTTAGACTTGTACTCTGGACTAATGGTTAAGGTCTTAACTCTTACTCTGGCCTAATAGCTAAGGTCTTAACTCTTAATCTGGCCTAATAGCTAAGGTCTTAACTCTTACACTGGACTAATAGCTAAGGTCTTAGACTCGTGCTCTGGCCTACTGGTTAAGGTCTTAACTCTTACTCTGGCCTACTGGTTATGGTCTTAACTCTTACTCTGGCCTAATAGCTAAGGTCTTAGTCTCGAACTCTGGCCTAATGGTTACGTTCTTAACTCTTACTCTGGCCTACTGGTTAAGGTCTTAACTCTTACTCTGGCCTAATAGCTAAGGTCTTAGACTCGTACTCTGGCCTAATGGTTAAGGTCTTAACTCTTACTCTGGCCTAATAGCTAAGATCTTAGACTCGTACTCTGGCCTATTGGTTAAGGTCTTATCTCTTACTCTGGCCTACTGGTTAAGGTCTTAACTCTTACTCTGGCCTAATTGCTAAGGTCTTAGACTCGTACTCTGGCCTAATGGTTAAGGTCTCAACTCTTACTCTGGCCTAATAGCTAAGGTCGTAACTCTTAATCTGGCCTAATAGCTAAGGTCTTAGACTCGTACTCTGGCCTAATGGTTAAGGTCTTAACTCTTACTCTGGCCTACTGGTTAAGGTCTTAACTCTTACTCTGGCCTAATAGCTAAGGTCTGAGACTCGTGCTCTGGCCTAATAGCTAAGGTCTTAGACTCGTACACTGGCCTAATGGTTAAGGTCTTAACTCTTACTCTGGCCTAATAGCTAAGGTATTAACTCTTACTCTGGCCTACTGGTTAAGGTCTTACCTCTTACTCTGGCCTAATAGCTAAGGTCTTAGACTCGTACTCTGGCCTACTGGTTAAGGTCTTAACTCTTACTCTGGCCTACTGGTTAAGGTCTTAACTCTTACTCTGGCCTAATAGCTAAGGTCTTAACTCTTACTCTGGCCTAATAGCTAAGGTCTTTGACTCGTACTCTGACCTAATGGTTAAGGTCTTAACTCTTACTCTGGCCTACTGGTTAAGGTCTTAACTCTTACTCTGGCCTAATAGCTAAGGTCTTACACTCGTACTCTGGCCTAATGGTTAAGGTCTTAACTCTTACTCTGGCCTAATAGCTAAGGTCTTAACTCTTACTCTGGCCTACTGGTTAAGGTCTTAACTCTTACTCTGCCCTAATAGCTAAGGTCTTAGACTCGTACTCTGGCCTAATAGCTAAGGTCTTAACTCTTACTCTTGCCTAATAGCTAAGGTCTTAGACTCGTACTCTGGCCTACTGGTCAATGTCTCAACTCTTACTCTGGCCTAATAGCTAAGGTCTAACTCTTACTCTGGCCTAATAGCTAAGGTCTTAGACTCGTACTCTGGCCTAATGGTTAAGGTATTAACTCTTACTCTGGCCTACTGGTTAAGGTCTTAACTCTTACTCTGGTCTAATAGCTAAGGTCTTAGACACGTACTCTGGCCTAATGGTTAAGGTCCTAACTCTTACTCTGGCCTAATAGCTAAGGTCTTAGACTTGTACTCTCGCCTACTGGTTAAGGTCTTAACTCTTACTCTGGCCTACTGGTTAAGGTCTTAACTCTTACTCTGGCCTAATAGCTAAGGTCTTAGACTCGTACTCTGGCCTAATGGTTAAGGTCTTAACTCTTACTCTGGCGTACTGGTTAAGGCCTTAACTCTTACTCTGGCCTAATAGCTAAGGTCTTAACTCTTACTCTGGCCTAATAGCAAAGGTCTTAGACTCGTAATCTGGTCTAACAGTTAAGGTCTTAACTCTTAATCTGGCCTAGTAGCTAAGGTCTTAGACTCGTACTATGGCCTACAGGTTAAGGTCTTAACTCTTACTCTGGCCTACTGGTTAAGGTCTTAACTCTTACTCTGGCCTAATAGCTAAGGTCTTAGACTTGTACTCTGGCCTAGTAGCTAAGGTCTTAGACTCGTACTCTGGCCTAATAGCTAAGGTCTTAAACTCGTACTCTGGTCTAATGGTTAAGGTCTTACCTCTTACTCTGGCCTACTGGTTAAGGTCTTAACTGTTACTCTGGCCTAATAGCTAAGGTCTTAACTCTTACTCTGGCCTAATAGCTAAGGTCTTAGACTCGTACTCTGGCCTACTGGTTAAGGTCTTAACTCTTACTCTGGCCTAATAGCTAAGGTCTCAACTCTTACTCTGGCCTAATAACTAAGGTCTTAACTCTTACTCTGGCCTAATAGCTAAGGTCTTAGACTCGTACTCTGGCCTACTGGTTAAGGTCTTAACTCTTACTCTGGCCTACTGGTTAAGGTCTTAACTCTTACTCTGGCCTAATAGCTAAGGTCTTAACTCTTACTCTGGCCTAATAGCTAAGGTCTTTGACTCGTACTCTGACCTAATGGTTAAGGTCTTAACTCTTACTCTGGCCTACTGGTTAAGGTCTTAACTCTTACTCTGGCCTAATAGCTAAGGTCTTACACTCGTACTCTGGCCTAATGGTTAAGGTCTTAACTCTTACTCTGGCCTAATAGCTAAGGTCTTAACTCTTACTCTGGCCTACTGGTTAAGGTCTTAACTCTTACTCTGCCCTAATAGCTAAGGTCTTAGACTCGTACTCTGGCCTAATAGCTAAGGTCTTAACTCTTACTCTTGCCTAATAGCTAAGGTCTTAGACTCGTACTCTGGCCTACTGGTCAATGTCTCAACTCTTACTCTGGCCTAATAGCTAAGGTCTAACTCTTACTCTGGCCTAATAGCTAAGGTCTTAGACTCGTACTCTGGCCTAATGGTTAAGGTATTAACTCTTACTCTGGCCTACTGGTTAAGGTCTTAACTCTTACTCTGGCCTAATAGCTAAGGTCTGAGACTCGTGCTCTGGCCTAATAGCTAAGGTCTTAGACTCGTACACTGGCCTAATGGTTAAGGTCTTAACTCTTACTCTGGCCTAATAGCTAAGGTATTAACTCTTACTCTGGCCTACTGGTTAAGGTCTTACCTCTTACTCTGGCCTAATAGCTAAGGTCTTAGACTCGTACTCTGGCCTACTGGTTAAGGTCTTAACTCTTACTCTGGCCTACTGGTTAAGGTCTTAACTCTTACTCTGGCCTAATAGCTAAGGTCTTAACTCTTACTCTGGCCTAATAGCTAAGGTCTTTGACTCGTACTCTGACCTAATGGTTAAGGTCTTAACTCTTACTCTGGCCTACTGGTTAAGGTCTTAACTCTTACTCTGGCCTAATAGCTAAGGTCTTACACTCGTACTCTGGCCTAATGGTTAAGGTCTTAACTCTTACTCTGGCCTAATAGCTAAGGTCTTAACTCTTACTCTGGCCTACTGGTTAAGGTCTTAACTCTTACTCTGCCCTAATAGCTAAGGTCTTAGACTCGTACTCTGGCCTAATAGCTAAGGTCTTAACTCTTACTCTTGCCTAATAGCTAAGGTCTTAGACTCGTACTCTGGCCTACTGGTCAATGTCTCAACTCTTACTCTGGCCTAATAGCTAAGGTCTAACTCTTACTCTGGCCTAATAGCTAAGGTCTTAGACTCGTACTCTGGCCTAATGGTTAAGGTATTAACTCTTACTCTGGCCTACTGGTTAAGGTCTTAACTCTTACTCTGGTCTAATAGCTAAGGTCTTAGACACGTACTCTGGCCTAATGGTTAAGGTCCTAACTCTTACTCTGGCCTAATAGCTAAGGTCTTAGACTTGTACTCTCGCCTAC
This sequence comes from Triturus cristatus, assembly GCF_964204655.1. Lineage (NCBI taxonomy): Eukaryota > Metazoa > Chordata > Amphibia > Caudata > Salamandridae > Triturus > Triturus cristatus. The sequence goes on along the minus strand of NC_140591.1, from coordinate 895,036,978 downwards.
TGGTTAAGGTCTTAACTCTTACTCTGGCCTACTGGTTAAGGTCTTAACTCTTACTCTGGCCTAATAGCTAAGGTCTTAGACTCGTACTCTGGCCTAATGGTTAAGGTCTTAACTCTTACTCTGGCGTACTGGTTAAGGCCTTAACTCTTACTCTGGCCTAATAGCTAAGGTCTTAACTCTTACTCTGGCCTAATAGCAAAGGTCTTAGACTCGTAATCTGGTCTAACAGTTAAGGTCTTAACTCTTAATCTGGCCTAGTAGCTAAGGTCTTAGACTCGTACTATGGCCTACAGGTTAAGGTCTTAACTCTTACTCTGGCCTACTGGTTAAGGTCTTAACTCTTACTCTGGCCTAATAGCTAAGGTCTTAGACTTGTACTCTGGCCTAGTAGCTAAGGTCTTAGACTCGTACTCTGGCCTAATAGCTAAGGTCTTAGACTCGTACTCTGGTCTAATGGTTAAGGTCTTACCTCTTACTCTGGCCTACTGGTTAAGGTCTTAACTGTTACTCTGGCCTAATAGCTAAGGTCTTAACTCTTACTCTGGCCTAATAGCTAAGGTCTTAGACTCGTACTCTGGCCTACTGGTTAAGGTCTTAACTCTTACTCTGGCCTAATAGCTAAGGTCTCAACTCTTACTCTGGCCTAATAACTAAGGTCTTAACTCTTACTCTGGCCTAATAGCTAAGGTCTTAGACTCGTACTCTGGCCTACTGGTTAAGGTCTTAACTCTTACTCTGGCCTACTGGTTAAGGTCTTAACTCTTACTCTGGCCTAATAGCTAAGGTCTTAACTCTTACTCTGGCCTAATAGCTAAGGTCTTTGACTCGTACTCTGACCTAATGGTTAAGGTCTTAACTCTTACTCTGGCCTACTGGTTAAGGTCTTAACTCTTACTCTGGCCTAATAGCTAAGGTCTTACACTCGTACTCTGGCCTAATGGTTAAGGTCTTAACTCTTACTCTGGCCTAATAGCTAAGGTCTTAACTCTTACTCTGGCCTACTGGTTAAGGTCTTAACTCTTACTCTGCCCTAATAGCTAAGGTCTTAGACTCGTACTCTGGCCTAATAGCTAAGGTCTTAACTCTTACTCTTGCCTAATAGCTAAGGTCTTAGACTCGTACTCTGGCCTACTGGTCAATGTCTCAACTCTTACTCTGGCCTAATAGCTAAGGTCTAACTCTTACTCTGGCCTAATAGCTAAGGTCTTAGACTCGTACTCTGGCCTAATGGTTAAGGTATTAACTCTTACTCTGGCCTACTGGTTAAGGTCTTAACTCTTACTCTGGTCTAATAGCTAAGGTCTTAGACACGTACTCTGGCCTAATGGTTAAGGTCCTATCTCTTACTCTGGCCTAATATCTAAGGTCTTAGACTTGTACTCTGGCCTACTGGTTAAGGTCTTAACTCTTACTCTGGCCTACTGGTTAAGGTCTTAACTCTTACTCTGGCCTAATAGCTAAGGTCTTAGACTCGTACTCTGGCCTAGTAGCTAAGGTCTTAGACTCGTACTCTGGCCTAATAGCTAAGGTCTTAGACTCGTACTCTGGTCTAATGGTTAAGGTCTTACCTCTTACTCTGGCCTACTGGTTAAGGTCTTAACTGTTACTCTGGCCTAATAGCTAAGGTCTTAACTCTTACTCTGGCCTAATAGCTAAGGTCTTAGACTCGTACTCTGGCCTACTGGTTAAGGTCTTAACTCTTACTCTGGCCTAATAGCTAAGGTCTCAACTCTTACTCTGTCCTATTAGCTAAGGTCTTAACTCTTACTCTGGCCTAATAGCTAAGGTCTTAGACTCGTACTCTGGCCTAATGGTTAAGGTCTTAACTCTTACTCTGGCCTACTGGTTAAGGTCTTAACTCTTAATCTGGCCTAATAGCTAAGGTCTTAGACTCGTACTCTGGCCTACTGGTTAAGGTCTTAACTCTTACTTTGGCCTACTGGTTAAGGTCTTAACTTTTACTCTGGCCTAATAGCTGAGGTCTTAGACTCATACTCTGGCCTAATGGTTAAGGTTTTAACTCTTACTCTGGCCTACTGGTTAAGGTCTTAACTCTTACTCTGGCCTAATAGCTAAGGTCTTAACGCTTACTCTGGCCTAATAGCTAAGGTCTTAACTCTTACTCTGGCCTAATAGCTAAGGTCTTAGACTCGTACTCTGGCCTAATGGGTAAGGTCTTAACTCTTACTCTGGCCTACTGGTTAAGGTCTTAACTCTTACTCTGGCCTAATAGCTAAGGTCTTAGCTTCGTACTCTGGCCTACTGGTTAAGGTCTTAACTCTTACTCTGGCCTAATAGCTAAGGTCTTAGACTCGTACTCTGGCCTAATAGCTAAGGTCTTAGACTCGTACTCTGGCCTGATGGTTAAGGTCTTATCTCCTACTCTGGCCTAATAGCTAAGGTCTTAGACTCGTACTCTGGCCTAATGGTTAAGGTCTTAACTTTTACTCTGGCCTAATAGCTAAGGTCTTAACTCTTACACTGGACTAATAGCTAAGGTCTTAGACTCGTACTCTGGCCTATTGGTTAAGGTCTTAACTCTTACTCTGGCCTACTGGTTAAGGTCTTAACTCTTACTCTGGCCTAATAGCTAAGGTCTTAGACTCGTACTCTGGCCTAATAGCTATGGTCTTAGACTCATACTCTGGTCTAATGGTTAAGGTTTTAACTCCTACTCTGGCCTAATGGTTAAGGTATTAACTCGTACTCTGGCCTACTGGTTAAGGTCTTAACTCTTACTCTGGCCTACTGGTTAAGATCTTAACTCTTACTCTGGCCTGATAGCTAAGGTCTTAGACTCGTACTCTTGCCTAATAGCTAAGGTCTTAGACTCGTACTCTGGCCTAATGGTTAAGGTCTTAACTCCTACTCTGGCCTAATAGCTAAGGTCTTAGACTCGCACTCTGGCCTAATGGTTAAGGTCTTAACTTTTACTCTGGCCTAATATCTAAGGTCTTAACTCTTACACTGGACTAATAGCTAAAGTCTTAGACTCGTACTCTGGCCTATTGGTTAAGGTCTTAACTCTTACTCTGGCCTAATAGCTAAGGTCTTAACTCTTACTCTGGCCTAATAGCTAAGGTCTTGGACTCGTACTCTGACCTAATGGTTAAGGTATTAACTCTTACTCTGACCTAATGGTTAAGGTATTAACTCTTACTCTGGCCTACTGGTTAAGGTCTTTACCCTTACTCTGGCATAATAGCGAAGGTCTTAGACTCGTACTCTGGCCTAATGGTTAAGGTCTTAACTCTTACTCTGGCCTAATAGCTAGGGTCTTAACTCTTACTCTGGCCTAATAGCTAAGGTCTTAAACTCATACTCTGGCCTAATAGCTAAGGTCTTAGACTCGTACTCTGGCCTAATGGTTAAGGTCTTAGACTCGTACTCTGGCCTAATAGCTAAGGTCTTAGACTCGTGCTCTGGCCTAATGGTTAAGGTCTTAACTCTTACTCTGGCCTAATAGCTAAGGTCTTAGACTCGTGCTCTGGACTAATGGTTAAGGTCTTAACATTTACTCTGGCCTAATAGCTAAGGTCTTAGCCTCGTACTCTGGCCTACTGGTTAAGGTCTTAACTCGTACTCTGGCCTAATGGTTAAGGTCTTAACGCTTACTCTGGCCTAATAGCTAAGGTCTTAGACTTGTACTCTGGCCGAATAGCTAAGGTCTTAGACTCGTACTCTGGCCTAATGGTTAAGGTCTTAACTCTTACTCGGGCCTAATATCTAAGGTCTTAGACTCGTACTGTGGCCTAATGGTTAAGGTCTTAACTTTTACTCTGGCCTATTAGCTAAGGTCTTAACTCTTACTCTGGCCTTAATAGCTAAGGTCTTAGACTCGTACTCTGGCCTACTCGTTAAGGTCTTAACTCTTACTCTGGCCTACTGGTTAAGGTCTTAACTCTTACTCTGGCCTAATAGCTAAGGTCTTAGAATCGTACTCTGGCCTAATAGCTAAGGTCTTAGACTCGTACTCTGGCCTAATGGTTAAGGTCTTAACTCTTACTCTGGCCTAATAGCTAAGGTCTTAACTCTTACTCTGGCCTACTGGTTAAGGTCTTAACTCTTACTCCGGCATACTGGTTAAGGTCTTAACTCTTACTATGGCCTAATAGCTAAGGTCTTAGACTCGTACTCTGGCCTAATAGCTAAGGTCTTAACTCTTACTCTGGCCTAATAGCTAACGTCTTAGATTCGAACTCTGGCCTACTGGTTAAGGTCTTAACTCTTACTCTGGCCTACTGGTTAAGGTCTTAACTCTTACTCTGGCCTAATAGCTAAGGTCTTAGACTCGTACTCTGGCCTAATGGTTAAGGTCTCAACTCTTACTCTGGCCTAATAGCTAAGGTCTTAACTCTTACTCTGGCCTAATAGCTAAGGTCTAAGACTCGTACTCTGGCCTAATGGTTAAGGTCTTAACTCTTACTCTGGCCTACTGGTTAAGGTCTTAACTCTTACTCTGGCCTACTGGTTAAGGTCTTAGACTCGTACTGTGGCCTAATAGCTAAGGTCTTAGACTCGTACACTGGCCTAATGGTTAAGGTCTTAACTCTTACTCTGGCCTAATAGCTATGGTCTTAACTCTTACTCTGGCCTACTGGTTAAGGTCTTACCTCTTACTCTGGCCTAATAGCTAAGGTCTTAGACTCGTACTCTGGCCTAATAGCTAAGGTCTTAACTCTTACTCTGGCCTAATAGCTAAGGTCTTAGACTCGTACTCTGGCCTACTGGTTAAGGTCTTAACTCTTACTCTGGCCTACTGGTTAAGGTCTTAACTCTTACTCTGGCCTAATAGCTAAGGTCTTAACTCTTACTCTGGCCTAATAGCTAAGGTCTTGGACTCGTACTCTGACCTAATGGTTAAGGTCTTAACTCTTACTCTGGCCTACTGGTTAAGGTCTTAACTCTTACTCTGGCCTAATAGCTAAGGTCTTACACTCGTACTCTGGCCTAATGGCTAAGGTCTTAACTCTTACTCTGGCCTAATAGCTAAGGTCTTAACTCTTACTCTGGCCTACTGGTTAAGGTCTTAACTCTTACTCTGCCCTAATAGCTAAGGTCTTAGACTCGTACTCTGGCCTAATAGCTAAGGTCTTAACTCTTACTCTTGCCTAATAGCTAAGGTTTTAGACTCGTACTCTGGCCTACTGGTTAAGGTCTTAACTCTTACTCTGGCCTAATAGCTAAGGTCTTAGACTCGTACTCTGGCCTACTGGTTAAGGTCTTAACTCTTACTCTGGCCTACTGGTTAAGATCTTAACTCTTACTCTGGCCTAATAGCTAAGGTCTTAGACTCGTACTCTGGCCTAATGGTTAAGGTCTTAACTCTTACTCTGGCCTACTGGTTAAGGTCTTAACTCTTACTCTGGCATAATAGCTAAGGTCTTAACTCTTACTCTGGCCTAATAGTAAAGGTCTTAGACTCGTAATCTGGTCTAATAGCTAAGGTCTTAACTCTTAATCTGGCCTAGTAGCTAAGGTCTTAGACTCGTACTATGGCCTACAGGTTAAGGTCTTCACTCCTACTCTGGCCTACTGGTTAAGGTCTTAACTCTTACTCTGGCCTAATAGCTAAGGTCTTAGACTCGTACTCTGGCCTAATAGCTAAGGTCTTAGACTCGTACTCTGGCCTAATGGTTAAGGTCTTACCTCTTACTCTGGCCTACTGGTTAAGGTCTTAACTGTTACTCTGGCCTAATAGCTAAGGTCTTAACTCTTACTCTGGCCTAATAGCTAAGGTCTTAGCTTCGTACTCTGGCCTACTGGTTAAGGTCTTAACTCTTACTCTGGCCTAATAGATAGGGTCTCAACTCTTACTCTGTCCTAATAGCTAAGGTCTTAACTCTTACTCTGGCCTAATAGCTAAGGTCTTAGACTCGTACTCTGGCCTAATGTTTAAGGTCTTAACTCTTACTCTGGCCTACTGGTTAAGGTCTTAACTCTTACCCTGGCCTAATAGCTAAGGTCTTAGACTCGTACTCTGGCATAATGGTTAAGGTCTTAACTCTTACTCTGGCCTAATAGCTGAGTTCTTAGACTCATACTCTGGCCTAATGGTTAAGGTCTTAACTCTTACTCTGGCCTACTGGTTAAGGTCTTAACTCTTACTCTGGCCTAATAGCTAAGGTCTTAACGCTTACTCTGGCCTAATAGCTAAGGTCTTAACTCTTACTCTGGCCTAGTAGCTAAGGTCTTAGACTCGTACTCTGGCCTAATGGGTAAGGTCTTAACTCTTACTCTGGCCTACTGGTTAAGGTCTTAACTCTTACTCTGGCCTAATAGCTAAGGTCCTAGCTTAGTACTCTGGCCTACTGGTTAAGGTCTTAACTCGTACTCTGGCCTAATGGTTAAGGTCTTAACGCTTACTCTGGCCTAATAGCTAAGGTCTTAGACTCGTACTCTGGCCTAATAGCTAAGGTATTAGACTCGTACTCTGGCCTAATGGTTAGGGTCTTAACTCTTACTCTGGCCTAATAGCTAAGGTCTTAGACTCGTACTGTGGCCTAATGGTTAAGGTCTTAACTATTACTATGGCCTACTGGTTAAGGTCTTAACTCTTACTCTGGCCTAATAGCTAACGTCTTAACGCTTACTCTGGCCTAATAGCTAAGGTCTTAACTCTTACTCTGGCCTAGTAGCTAAGGTCTTAGACTCGTACTCTGGCCTAATGGGTAAGGTCTTAACTCTTACTCTGGCCTACTGGTTAAGGTCTTAACTCTTACTCTGGCCTAATAGCTAAGGTCCTAGCTTCATACTCTGGCCTACTGGTTAAGGTCTTAACTCGTACTCTGGCCTAATGGTTAAGGTCTTAACGCTTACTCTGGCCTAATAGCTAAGGTCTTAGACTCGTACTCTGGCCTAATAGCTAAGGTATTAGACTCGTACTCTGGCCTAATGTGTAAGGTCTTAACTCTTACTCTGGCCTAATAGCTAAGGTCTAAACTCTTACTCTGGCCTACTGGTTAAGGTCTTAACTCTTACTCTGGCCTACTGGTTAAGGGCTTAACTCTTACTATGGCCTAATAGCTAAGGTCTTAGACTCGTACTCTGGCCTAATACCTAAGGTCTTAACTCTTACTCTGGCCTAATAGCTAACGTCTAAGACTCGAACTCTGGCCTACTGGTTAAGGTCTTAACTCTTACTCTGGCCTACTGGTTAAGGTCTTAACTCTTACCTTGGCCTAATAGCTAAGGTCTTAGACTTGTACTCTGGACTAATGGTTAAGGTCTTAACTCTTACTCTGGCCTAATAGCTAAGGTCTTAACTCTTAATCTGGCCTAATAGCTAAGGTCTTAACTCTTACACTGGACTAATAGCTAAGGTCTTAGACTCGTGCTCTGGCCTACTGGTTAAGGTCTTAACTCTTACTCTGGCCTACTGGTTATGGTCTTAACTCTTACTCTGGCCTAATAGCTAAGGTCTTAGTCTCGAACTCTGGCCTAATGGTTACGTTCTTAACTCTTACTCTGGCCTACTGGTTAAGGTCTTAACTCTTACTCTGGCCTAATAGCTAAGGTCTTAGACTCGTACTCTGGCCTAATGGTTAAGGTCTTAATTCTTACTCTGGCCTAATAGCTAAGATCTTAGACTCGTACTCTGGCCTATTGGTTAAGGTCTTATCTCTTACTCTGGCCTACTGGTTAAGGTCTTAACTCTTACTCTGGCCTAATTGCTAAGGTCTTAGACTCGTACTCTGGCCTAATGGTTAAGGTCTCAACTCTTACTCTGGCCTAATAGCTAAGGTCGTAACTCTTAATCTGGCCTAATAGCTAAGGTCTTAGACTCGTACTCTGGCCTAATGGTTAAGGTCTTAACTCTTACTCTGGCCTACTGGTTAAGGTCTTAACTCTTACTCTGGCCTAATAGCTAAGGTCTGAGACTCGTGCTCTGGCCTAATAGCTAAGGTCTTAGACTCGTACACTGGCCTAATGGTTAAGGTCTTAACTCTTACTCTGGCCTAATAGCTAAGGTATTAACTCTTACTCTGGCCTACTGGTTAAGGTCTTACCTCTTACTCTGGCCTAATAGCTAAGGTCTTAGACTCGTACTCTGGCCTACTGGTTAAGGTCTTAACTCTTACTCTGGCCTACTGGTTAAGGTCTTAACTCTTACTCTGGCCTAATAGCTAAGGTCTTAACTCTTACTCTGGCCTAATAGCTAAGGTCTTTGACTCGTACTCTGACCTAATGGTTAAGGTCTTAACTCTTACTCTGGCCTACTGGTTAAGGTCTTAACTCTTACTCTGGCCTAATAGCTAAGGTCTTACACTCGTACTCTGGCCTAATGGTTAAGGTCTTAACTCTTACTCTGGCCTAATAGCTAAGGTCTTAACTCTTACTCTGGCCTACTGGTTAAGGTCTTAACTCTTACTCTGGCCTAATAGCTAAGGTCTTACACTCGTACTCTGGCCTAATGGTTAAGGTCTTAACTCTTACTCTGCCCTAATAGCTAAGGTCTTAGACTCGTACTCTGGCCTAATAGCTAAGGTCTTAACTCTTACTCTTGCCTAATAGCTAAGGTCTTAGACTCGTACTCTGGCCTACTGGTCAATGTCTCAACTCTTACTCTGGCCTAATAGCTAAGGTCTAACTCTTACTCTGGCCTAATAGCTAAGGTCTTAGACTCGTACTCTGGCCTAATGGTTAAGGTATTAACTCTTACTCTGGCCTACTGGTTAAGGTCTTAACTCTTACTCTGGTCTAATAGCTAAGGTCTTAGACACGTACTCTGGCCTAATGGTTAAGGTCCTAACTCATACTCTGGCCTAATAGCTAAGGTCTTAGACTTGTACTCTGGCCTACTGGTTAAGGTCTTAACTCTTACTCTGGCCTACTGGTTAAGGTCTTAACTCTTACTCTGGCCTAATAGCTAAGGTCTTAGACTCGTACTCTGGCCTAATGGTTAAGGTCTTAACTCTTACTCTGGCGTACTGGTTAAGGCCTTAACTCTTACTCTGGCCTAATAGCTAAGGTCTTAACTCTTACTCTGGCCTAATAGCAAAGGTCTTAGACTCGTAATCTGGTCTAACAGCTAAGGTCTTAACTCTTAATCTGGCCTAGTAGCTAAGGTCTTAGACTCGTACTATGGCCTACAGGTTAAGGTCTTAACTCTTACTCTGGCCTACTGGTTAAGGTCTTAACTCTTACTCTGGCCTAATAGCTAAGGTCTTAGACTCGTACTCTGGCCTAGTAGCTAAGGTCTTAGACTCGTACTCTGGCCTAATAGCTAAGGTCTTAGACTCGTACTCTGGTCTAATGGTTAAGGTCTTACCTCTTACTCTGGCCTACTGGTTAAGGTCTTAACTGTTACTCTGGCCTAATAGCTAAGGTCTTAACTCTTACTCTGGCCTAATAGCTAAGGTCTTAGACTCGTACTCTGGCCTACTGGTTAAGGTCTTAACTCTTACTCTGGCCTAATAGCTAAGGTCTCAACTCTTACTCTGGCCTAATAACTAAGGTCTTAACTCTTACTCTGGCCTAATAGCTAAGGTCTTAGACTCGTACTCTGGCCTACTGGTTAAGGTCTTAACTCTTACTCTGGCCTACTGGTTAAGGTCTTAACTCTTACTCTGGCCTAATAGCTAAGGTCTTAACTCTTACTCTGGCCTAATAGCTAAGGTCTTTGACTCGTACTCTGACCTAATGGTTAAGGTCTTAACTCTTACTCTGGCCTACTGGTTAAGGTCTTAACTCTTACTCTGGCCTAATAGCTAAGGTCTTACACTCGTACTCTGGCCTAATGGTTAAGGTCTTAACTCTTACTCTGGCCTAATAGCTAAGGTCTTAACTCTTACTCTGGCCTACTGGTTAAGGTCTTAACTCTTACTCTGCCCTAATAGCTAAGGTCTTAGACTCGTACTCTGGCCTAATAGCTAAGGTCTTAACTCTTACTCTTGCCTAATAGCTAAGGTCTTAGACTCGTACTCTGGCCTACTGGTTAATGTCTCAACTCTTACTCTGGCCTAATAGCTAAGGTCTAACTCTTACTCTGGCCTAATAGCTAAGGTCTTAGACTCGTACTCTGGCCTAATGGTTAAGGTATTAACTCTTACTCTGGCCTACTGGTTAAGGTCTTAACTCTTACTCTGGTCTAATAGCTAAGGTCTTAGACACGTACTCTGGCCTAATGGTTAAGGTCCTAACTCTTACTCTGGCCTAATAGCTAAGGTCTTAGACTTGTACTCTGGCCTACTGGTTAAGGTCTTAACTCTTACTCTGGCCTACTGGTTAAGGTCTTAACTCTTACTCTGGCCTAATAGCTAAGGTCTTAGACTCGTACTCTGGCCTAGTAGCTAAGGTCTTAGACTCGTACTCTGGCCTAATAGCTAAGGTCTTAGACTCGTACTCTGGTCTAATGGTTAAGGTCTTACCTCTTACTCTGGCCTACTGGTTAAGGTCTTAACTGTTACTCTGGCCTAATAGCTAAGGTCTTAACTCTTACTCTGGCCTAATAGCTAAGGTCTTAGACTCGTACTCTGGCCTACTGGTTAAGGTCTTAATTCTTACTCTGGCCTAATAGCTAAGGTCTCAACTCTTACTCTGTCCTATTAGCTAAGGTCTTAACTCTTACTCTGGCCTAATAGCTAAGGTCTTAGACTCGTACTCTGGCCTAATGGTTAAGGTCTTAACTCTTACTCTGGCCTACTGGTTAAGGTCTTAACTCTTAATCTGGCCTAATAGCTAAGGTCTTAGACTCGTACTCTGGCCTACTGGTTAAGGTCTTAACTCTTACTTTGGCCTACTGGTTAAGGTCTTAACTTTTACTCTGGCCTAATAGCTGAGGTCTTAGACTCATACTCTGGCCTAATGGTTAAGGTTTTAACTCTTACTCTGGCCTACTGGTTAAGGTCTTAACTCTTACTCTGGCCTAATAGCTAAGGTCTTAACGCTTACTCTGGCCTAATAGCTAAGGTCTTAACTCTTACTCTGGCCTAATAGCTAAGGTCTTAGACTCGTACTCTGGCCTAATGGGTAAGGTCTTAACTCTTTTTCTGGCCTACTGGTTAAGGTCTTAACTCTTACTCTGGCCTAATAGCTAAGATCTTAGCTTCGTACTCTGGCCTACTGGTTAAGGTCTTAACTCTTACTCTGGCCTAATAGCTAAGGTCTTAGACTCGTACTCTGGCCTAATAGCTAAGGTCTTAGACTCGTACTCTGGCCTGATGGTTAAGGTCTTATCTCCTACTCTGGCCTAATAGCTAAGGTCTTAACTCTTACACTGGACTAATAGCTAAGGTCTTAGACTCGTACTCTGGCCTATTGGTTAAGGTCTTAACTCTTACTCTGGCCTACTGGTTAAGGTCTTAACTCTTACTCTGGCCTAATAGCTAAGGTCTTAGACTCGTACTCTGGCCTAATAGCTATGGTCTTAGACTCATACTCTGGTCTAATGGTTAAGGTTTTAACTCCTACTCTGGCCTAATGGTTAAGGTATTAACTCTTACTCTGGCCTACTGGTTAAGGTCTTAACTCTTACTCTGGCCTACTGGTTAAGATCTTAACTCTTACTCTGGCCTAATAGCTAAGGTCTTAGACTCGTACTCTTGCCTAATAGCTAAGGTCTTAGACTCGTACTCTGGCCTAATGGTTAAGGTCTTAACTCCTACTCTGGCCTAATAGCTAAGGTCTTAGACTCGCACTCTGGCCTAATGGTTAAGGTCTTAACTTTTACTCTGGCCTAATATCTAAGGTCTTAACTCTTACACTGGACTAATAGCTAAAGTCTTAGACTCGTACTCTGGCCTATTGGTTAAGGTCTTAACTCTTACTCTGGCCTAATAGCTAAGGTCTTAACTCTTACTCTGGCCTAATAGCTAAGGTCTTGGACTCGTACTCTGACCTAATGGTTAAGGTATTAACTCTTACTCTGACCTAATGGTTAAGGTATTAACTCTTACTCTGGCCTACTGGTTAAGGTCTTTACCCTTACTCTGGCCTAATAGCTAAGGTCTTAAACTCATACTCTGGCCTAATAGCTAAGGTCTTAGACTCGTACTCTGGCCTAATGGTTAAGGTCTTAGACTCGTACTCTGGCCTAATAGCTAAGGTCTTAGACTCGTGCTCTGGCCTAATGGTTAAGGTCTTAACTCTTACTCTGGCCTAATAGCTAAGGTCTTAGACTCGTGCTCTGGACTAATGGTTAAGGTCTTAACATTTACTCTGGCCTAATAGCTAAGGTCTTAGCCTCGTACTCTGGCCTACTGGTTAAGGTCTTAACTCGGACTCTGGCCTAATGGTTAAGGTCTTAACGCTTACTCTGGCCTAATAGCTAAGGTCTTAGACTTGTACTCTGGCCGAATAGCTAAGGTCTTAGACTTGTACTCTGGCCTAATGGTTAAGGTCTTAACTCTTCCTCGGGCCTAATATCTAAGGTCTTAGACTCGTACTGTGGCCTAATGGTTAAGGTCTTAACTTTTACTCTGGCCTATTAGCTAAGGTCTTAACTCTTACTCTGGCCTTAATAGCTAAGGTCTTAGACTCGTACTCTGGCCTACTCGTTAAGGTCTTAACTCTTACTCTGGCCTACTGGTTAAGGTCTTAACTCTTACTCTGGCCTAATAGCTAAGGTCTTAGAATCGTACTCTGGCCTAATAGCTAAGGTCTTAGACTCGTACTCTGGCCTAATGGTTAAGGTCTTAACTCTTACTCTGGCCTAATAGCTAAGGTCTTAACTCTTACTCTGGCCTACTGGTTAAGGTCTTAACTCTTACTCCGGCATACTGGTTAAGGTCTTAACTCTTACTATGGCCTAATAGCTAAGGTCTTAGACTCGTACTCTGGCCTAATAGCTAAGGTCTTAACTCTTACTCTGGCCTAATAGCTAACGTCTTAGATTCGAACTCTGGCCTACTGGTTAAGGTCTTAACTCTTACTCTGGCCTACTGGTTAAGGTCTTAACTCTTACTCTGGCCTAATAGCTAAGGTCTTAGACTCGTACTCTGGCCTAATGGTTAAGGTCTCAACTCTTACTCTGGCCTAATAGCTAAGGTCTTAACTCTTACTCTGGCCTAATAGCTAAGGTCTTAGACTCGTACTCTGGCCTAATGGTTAAGGTCTTAACTCTTACTCTGGCCTACTGGTTAAGGTCTTAACTCTTACTCTGGCCTACTGGTTAAGGTCTTAGACTCGTACTGTGGCCTAATAGCTAAGGTCTTAGACTCGTACACTGGCCTAATGGTTAAGGTCTTAACTCTTACTCTGGCCTAATAGCTAAGGTCTTAACTCTTACTCTGGCCTACTGGTTAAGGTCTTACCTCTTACTCTGGCCTAATAGCTAAGGTCTTAGACTCGTACTCTGGCCTAATAGCTAAGGTCTTAACTCTTACTCTGGCCTAATAGCTAAGGTCTTGGACTCGTACTCTGGCCTACTGGTTAAGGTCTTAACTCTTACTCTGGCCTACTGGTTAAGGTCTTAACTCTTACTCTGGCCTAATAGCTAAGGTCTTAACTCTTACTCTGGCCTAATAGCTAAGGTCTTGGACTCGTACTCTGACCTAATGGTTAAGGTCTTAACTCTTACTCTGGCCTACTGGTTAAGGTCTTAACTCTTACTCTGGCCTAATAGCTAAGGTCTTAACTCTTACTCTGGCCTACTGGTTAAGGTCTTAACTCTTACTCTGCCCTAATAGCTAAGGTCTTAGACTCGTACTCTGGCCTAATAGCTAAGGTCTTAACTCTTACTCTTGCCTAATAGCTAAGGTTTTAGACTCGTACTCTGGCCTACTGGTTAAGGTCTTAACTCTTACTCTGGCCTAATAGCTAAGGTCTTAGACTCGTACTCTGGCCTACTGGTTAAGGTCTTAACTCTTACTCTGGCCTACTGGTTAAGGTCTTAACTCTTACTCTGGCCTAATAGCTAAGGTCTTAGACTCGTACTCTGGCCTAATGGTTAAGGTCTTAACTCTTACTCTGGCCTACTGGTTAAGGTCTTAACTCTTACTCTGGCATAATAGCTAAGGTCTTAACTCTTACTCTGGCCTAATAGTAAAGGTCTTAGACTCGTAATCTGGTCTAATAGCTAAGGTCTTAACTCTTAATCTGGCCTAGTAGCTAAGGTCTTAGACTCGTACTATGGCCTACAGGTTAAGGTCTTCACTCTTACTCTGGCCTACTGGTTAAGGTCTTAACTCTTACTCTGGCCTAATAGCTAAGGTCTTAGACTCGTACTCTGGCCTAATAGCTAAGGTCTTAGACTCGTACTCTGGCCTAATGGTTAAGGTCTTACCTCTTACTCTGGCCTACTGGTTAAGGTCTTAACTGTTACTCTGGCCTAATAGCTAAGGTCTTAACTCTTACTCTGGCCTAATAGCTAAGGTCTTAGACTCGTACTCTGGCCTACTGGTTAAGGTCTTAACTCTTACTCTGGCCTAATAGCTAAGGTCTCAACTCTTACTCTGTCCTAATAGCTAAGGTCTTAACTCTTACTCTGGCCTAATGGCTAAGGTCTTAGACTCGTACTCTGGCCTAATGTTTAAGGTCTTAACTCTTACTCTGGCCTACTGGTTAAGGTCTTAACTCTTACTCTGGCCTAATAGCTAAGGTCCTAGCTTCGTACTCTGGCCTACTGGTTAAGGTCTTAACTCGTACTCTGGCCTAATGGTTAAGGTCTTAACGCTTACTCTGGCCTAATAGCTAAGGTCTTAGACTCGTACTCTGGCCTAATAGCTAAGGTATTAGACTCGTACTCTGGCCTAATGGTTAGGGTCTTAACTCTTACTCTGGCCTAATAGCTAAGGTCTTAGACTCGTACTGTGGCCTAATGGTTAAGGTCTTAACTCTTACTATGGCCTACTGGTTAAGGTCTTAACTCTTACTCTGGCCTAATAGCTAACGTCTTAACGCTTACTCTGGCCTAATAGCTAAGGTCTTAACTCTTACTCTGGCCTAGTAGCTAAGGTCTTAGACTCGTACTCTGGCCTAATGGGTAAGGTCTTAACTCTTACTCTGGCCTACTGGTTAAGGTCTTAACTCTTACTCTGGCCTAATAGCTAAGGTCCTAGCTTCATACTCTGGCCTACTGGTTAAGGTCTTAACTCGTACTCTGGCCTAATGGTTAAGGTCTTAACGCTTACTCTGGCCTAATAGCTAAGGTCTTAGACTCGTACTCTGGCCTAATAGCTAAGGTATTAGACTCGTACTCTGGCCTAATGGTTAGGGTCTTAACTCTTACTCTGGCCTAATAGCTAAGGTCTTAGACTCGTACTGTGGCCTAATGGTTAAGGTCTTAACTCTTACTATGGCCTACTGGTTAAGGTCTTAACTCTTACTCTGGCCTAATAGCTAACGTCTTAGACTCGTACTCTGGCATAATGGTTAAGGTCTTAACTCTTACTCTGGCCTACTGGTTAAGGTCTTAACTCTTACTCTGGCCTAATAGCTAAGGTCTTAGACTCGTACTCTGGCCTAGTAGCTAAGGTCTTAGACACGTACTCTGGCCTAATAGCTAAGGTCTTAGACTCGTACTCTGGCCTAATGGTTAAGGTCTTAACTCTTACTCTGGCCTAATAGCTAAGGTCTTAGACTCGTACTCTGGCCTACTGGTTAAGGTCTTAACTCTTACTTTGGCCTAATACCTAAGGTCTCAACTCTTACTCTGTCCTAATAGCTAAGGTCTTAACTCTTACTCTGGCCTAATAGCTAAGGTTTTAACTCTTACTCTGGCCTAATAGATAAGGTCTTAGCCTCGTACTCTGGCCTACTGGTTAAGGTCTTAACTCGTACTCTGGCCTACTGGTTAAGGTCTTAACTCTTACTCTGGCATAATAGCTAAGGTCTTAACTCTTACTCTGGCCTAATAGCTAAGGTCTTAGACTCGTACTCTGGCCTAATGGTTAAGGTCTTAACTCCTACTCTGGCCTAATAGCTAAGGCCTTAGACTCGTACTCTGGCCTAATGGTTAAGGTCTTAACTTTTACTCTGGCCTAATATATAAGGTCTTAACTCTTACACTGGACTAATAGCTAAGGTCTTAGACTCTGGCCTATTGGTTAAGGTCTTAACTCTTACTCTGGCCTACTGGTTAAGGTCTTAACTTTTACTCTGGCCTAATAGCTAAGGTTTTAACTCTTACTCTGGCCTAATAGCTAAGGTCTTAGCCTTGTACTCTGGCCTACTGGTTAAGGTCTTAACTCTTACTCTGGCCTACTGGTTAAGGTCTTAACTATTACTCTGGCCTAATAGCTAAGGTCTTAGAATCGTACTCTGGCCTAATGGTTAAGCTTTTAACTCCTACTCTGGCCTAAGAGCTAAGGTCTTAACTCTTACTCTGGCCTACTGGTTAAGGTCTTAACTCTTACTCTGGCCTAATAGCTAAGGTCTTAACTCTTACTGTGGCCTAATAGCTAAGGTCTTAGACTCATACTCTGGCTAATGGTTAAGGTCTTAACTCTTACTCTGACCTACTGGTTAAGGTCTTAACTCTTACTCTGGCCTAATAGCTAAGGTTTTAGACTCGTACTCTGGCCTACTGGTTAAGGTCTTAACTCTTACTCTGGGATAATAGCTAAGGTCTTAGACACATACTCTGGCCTAATAGCTAAGGTCTTAACTCTTACTCGGGCCTAATAGCTAATGTCTTAACTCTTACTCTGGCCTAATAGCTAAGGTCTTAACTCTTACTCTGCCCTACTGGTTAAGGTCTTAACTCTTACTCTGGCCTAATAGCTAAGGTATTAGACTCGTATTCTGGCCTAATAGCTAAGGTCTTAGACTCGTACTCTGGCCTACAGGTTAAGGTCTTAACTCTTACTCTGGCCTACTGGTTAAGGTCTTAACTCTTACTCTGGCCTAATAGCTAAGGTCTTAGACTCGTACTCTGGCCTAATAGCTAAGGTCTTAGACTTGTACTCTGGCCTACAGGTTAAGGTCTTAACTCTTACTCTGGCCTACTGGTTAAGGTCTTAACTCTTACTCTGGCCTAATAGCTAAGGTCTTAACTCTTACTCTGGCCTAATAGCTACGGTTTTAGACTCGTACTCTGGCCTACTGGTTAAGGTCTTAACTCTTACACTGGCCTAATAGCTAAGGTCTTAGACTCGTACTCTGGCCTAATAGCTAAGGTCTTAACTCTTACTCTGGCCTAATAGCTGAGATCTTAGCTTCGTACTCTGACCTACTGGTTAAGGTCTTAACTCGTACTCTGGCCTACTGGTTAAGGTCTTAGACTCGTACTCTGGCCTAATAGCTAAGGTCTTAGACTCGTACTCTGGTCTAATGGTTAAGGTCTTAACTCTTACTCTGGCCTACTGGTTAAAGTCTTAACTCTTACTCTGGCCTAATAGCTAAGGTCTCAACTCTTACTCTGTCATGATAGCTAAGGTCTTAACTCTTACTGTGGCCTAATAGCTAAGGTCTTAGACTCGTACTCTGACCTAATGGTTATGGTATTAACTCTTACTCTGGCCTACTGGTTAAGGTCTTTACCCTTACTCTGGCATAATAGCTAAGGTCTTAGACTCGTACTCTGGCCTAATGGTTAAGGTCTTAACTCTTACTCTGGCCTAATAGCTAAGGTCTGAGCTTCGTACTCTGGCCTACTGGTTAAGGTCTTAACTCGTACTCTGGCCTAATGGTTAAGGTCTTAACACTTACTCTGGCCTAATAGCTAAGGTCTTAGACTTGTACTGTGGCCTAATGGTTAAGGTCTTAACTTTTACTCTGGCCTAATAGCTAAGGTTTTAACTCTTACTCTGGCCTAATAGCTAAGGTCTTAGCTTCGTACTCTGGCCTACTGGTTAAGGTCTTAACTCGTACTCTGGCCTAATGGTTAAGGTCCTAACGCTTACTCTGCTCTAATAGCTAAGGTCTTAGACTCGTACTCTGGCCTAATGGTTAAGGTCTTAACTCTTACTCTGGCCTACTGGTTAAGGTCTTAACTATTACTCTGGCCTAATAGCTAAGGTCTTAGACTCAAACTCTGGCCTAATAGCTAAGGTCATAGACTCGTTCTCTGGCCTAATGGTTAAGGTCTTAACTCCTACTCTGGCCTAATAGCTAAGGTCTTAGACTCGTACTCTGGCCTACTGGTTAAGGTCTTAACTCTTACTCTGGCCTACTGGTTAAGGTCTTAACTCTTACTCTGGCCTAATAGCTAAGGTCTTAGACTCATACTCTGGCCTAATAGCTAAGGTCTTAGACTCGTACTCTGGCCTAATGGTTAAGCTTTTAATTCCTACTCTGGCCTAAGAGCTAAGGTCTTAACTCTTACTCTGGCCTACTGGTTAAGGTCTTAACTCTTACTCTGGCCTAATAGCTAAGGTTTTAGACTCGTACTCTGGCCTACTGGTTAAGGTCTTAACTCTTACTCTGGGATAATAGCTAAGGTCTTAGACACATACTCTGGCCTAATAGCTAAGGTCTTAACTCTAACTCGGGCCTAATAGCTAATGTCTTAACTCTTACACTGGACTAATAGCTAAGGTCTTAGACTCGTACTCTGGCCTACTGGTTGAGGTCTTAACTCTTACTCTGGCCTACTGGTTAAGGTCTTAACTCTTACTCTGGCCTAATAGCTAAGGTCTTAGACTCGTACTCTGGCCTAATGGTTAAGCTTTTAACTCCTACTCTGGCCTAAGAGCTAAGGTCTTAACTCTTACTCTGGCCTACTGGTTAAGGTCTTAACTCTTACTCTGGCCTAATAGCTAAGGTCTTAACTCTTACTCTGGCCTAATAGCTAAGGTCTTAAACTCATACTCTGGCCTAATGGTTAAGGTCTTAACTCTTACTCTGGCCTACTGGTTAAGGTCTTAACTCTTACTCTGGCCTAATAGCTAAGGTTTTAGACTCGTACTCTGGCCTACTGGTTAACGTCTTAACTCTTACTCTGGGATAATAGCTAAGGTCTTAGACACATACTCTGGCCTAATAGCTAAGGTCTTAACTCTTACTCGGGCCTAATAGCTAATGTCTTAACTCTTACTCTGGCCTAATAGCTAAGGTCTTAGACTCATACTCTGGCCTAATAGCTAAGGTCTTACCTCTTACTCTGCCCTACTGGTTAAGGTCTTAACTCTTACTCTGGCCTAATACCTAAGGTATTAGACTCGTATTCTGGCCTAATAGGTAAGGTCTAAGACTCGTACTCTGGCCTAATGGTTAAGGTCTTAACTCTTACTCTGACCTAATAGCTAAGTTCTTAACTCTGACTCTGGCCTACTGGTTAGGGTCTTAACTCTTACTCTGGCCTAACAGCTAAGGTCTTAGACTCGTACTGTGGCCTAATAGCTAAGGTCTTAGACTCGTACTCTGGCCTGCAGGTTAAGGTCTTAACTCTTACTCGGGCCTTCTGGTTAAGGTCTTAACTTTTACTCTGGCCTAATAGCTAAGGACTTAGACTCATACTCTGGCCTAATGGTTAAGGTCTTAACTCTTACTCTGACTTACTGGTTAAGGTCTTAACTCTTACTCTGACCTAATAGCTAAGTTCTTAACTCTGACTCTGGCCTACTGGTTAGGGTCTTAACTCTTACTCTGGCCTAACAGCTAAGGTCTTAGACTCGTACTCTGGCCTAATAGCTAAGGTCTTAGACTTGTACTCTGGCCTACAGGTTAAGGTCTTAACTCTTACTCTGGCCTACTGGTTAAGGTCTTAACTCTTACTCTGGCCTAATAGCTAAGGTCTTAACTCTTACTCTGGCCTACTGGTTACCGTCTTAACTCTTACTCTGGCCTAATAGCTAAGGTCTTAACTCGTACTCTGGCCTAATGGTTAAGGTCTTAACTCTTACTCTGGCCTAATAGCTAGGGTCTTAACTCGTACTCTGGCCTAATAGCTAAGGTCTTAGACTCATACTCTGGCCTAATGGTTAAGGTCTTACCTCTTACTCTGGCCTACTGGTTAAGGTCTTAACTGTTACTCTGGCCTAATAGCTAAGGTCTTAACTCTTACTCTGGCCTAATAGCTAAGGTCTTAGACTCGTACTCTGGCCTACTGGTTAAGGTCTTAACTCTTACTCTGGCCTAATAGCTAAGGTCTCAACTCTTACTCTGTCCTAATAGCTAAGGTCTTAACTCTTACTCTGGCCTAATAGCTAAGGTCTTAGACTCGTACTCTGGCCTAATGGCTAAGGTATTAACTCTTACTCTGGCCTACTGGTTAAGGTCTTAACTCTTACTCAGGCCTAATAGCTAAGGTCTTAGACTTGTACTCTGGCCTAATGGTTAAGGTCTTAACTCTTACTCTGTCCTAATAGCTAAGGTCTTAGACTCGTACTCTGGCCTACTGGTTAAGGTCTTAACTCTTACTTTGGCCTACTAGTTAAGGTCTTAACTCTTACTCTGGCCTAATAGCTAAGGTCTTAGACTCATACTCTGGCCTAATGGTTAAGGTCTTAACTCTTACTCTGGCCTCTGGTTAAGGTCTTAACTCTTACTCTGGCCTAATAGCTAAGGTCTTAACGCTTACTCTGGCCTAATAGCTAAGGTATTAACTCTTACTCTGGCCTAATAGCTAAGGTCTTAAACTCGTACTCTGGCCTAATGGGTAAGGTCTTAACTCTTACTCTGGCCTACTGGTTAAGGTCTTTAACTCTTACTCTGGCCTAATAACTAAGGTCTTAGACTCGTACTCTGGCCTAATGGTTAAGGTCTTAACTCTTACTCTGGCCTACTGGTTAAGGTCTTAACTCTTACTCTGGCCTAATAGCTAAGGTCTTAACTCTTAGTCTGGCCTAATAGCAAAGGTCTTAGACTCGTAATCTGGCCTAATAGCTAAGGTCTTAACTCTGACTCTGGCCTAATAGCTAAGAGCTTAGACTCATACTTTGGCCTAATGGTTAAGGTCTTAACTCTTACTCTGGCCTACTGGTTAAGGTCTTAGACTCGTACTCTGGCCTAATAGCTAAGGTCTTAGACTCGTACTCTGGCCTAATGGTTAAGGTCTTAACTCTTACTCTGGCCTACTGGTTAAGGTCTTCACTCTTACTCTGGCCTACTGGTTAAGGTCTTAACTCTTACTCTGGCCTAATAGCTAAGGTCTTAACACTTACTCTAGCCTAATAGCTAAGGTCTTAGACTCGTACTCTGGCCTAATGGTTAAGGTCTTAACTCTTACTCTGGCCTAATAGCTAAGGTCTTAACTCTTACTCTGGCCTAATAGCTAAGGTCTTAGACTCTTACTCTGGCCTAATAGCTAAGGTCCTAGACTCGTACTCTGGCCTAATGGTTAAGGTCTTAACTCTTACTCTGGCCTAATAGCTAAGGTCTTAGACTCGTACTCTGGCCTAATGGTTAAGGTCTTAACTTTTACTCTGGCCTAATAGCTAAGGTCTTAACTCTTACTCTGGCCTAATAGCTAAGGTCTTAGCTTCGTACTCTGGCCTACTGGTTAAGGTCTTAACTCGTACTCTGGCCTAATGGTTAAGGTCCTAACGCTTACTCTGCTCTAATAGCTAAGGTCTTAGACTCGTACTCTGGCCTAATGGTTAAGGTCTTAACTCTCACTCTGGCCTAATAGCTATGGTCTTAGACTCGTACTGTGGCCTAATGGTTAATGTCTTAACTTTTACTCTGGCCTAATAGCTAAGGTTTTAACTCTTACTCTGGCCTAATAGCTAAGGTCTTAGCCTCGTACTCTGGCCTACTGGTTAAGGTCTTAACTCTTACTCTGGCCTACTGGTTAAGGTCTTAACTCTTACTCTGGCCTAATAGCTAAGGTCTTAGACTCGTACTCTGGCCTAATAGCTAAGGTCTTAGACTCGTACTTTGACCTAATGGTTAAGGTCTTAACTCCTACTCTGGACTAATAGCTAAGGTCTTAGACTCGTACTCTGGCCTAATGGTTAAGGTCTTAACTTTTACTCTGGCCTAATAGCTAAGGTCTTAACTCTTACACTGGACTAATAGCTAAGATCTTAGACTCCTACTCTGGCCTACTGGTTAAGGTCTTAACTCTTACTCTGGCCTACTGGTTAAGGTCTTAACTCTTACTCTGGCCTAATAGCTAAGGTTTTAGACTCGTACTCTGGCCTACTGGTTAAGGTCTTAACTCTTACTATGGGATAATAGCTAAGGTCTTAGACTCGTACTCTGGCCTAATAGCTAAGGTCTTAACTCTTACTCTGGCCTACAGGTTAAGGTCTTAACTCTTACTCTGGCCTAATAGCTAAGGTATTAGACTCGTATTCTGGCCTAACAGGTAAGGTCTTAGACTCGTACTCTGGCCTAATGGTTAAGGTCTTAACTCTTACTCTGGCCTAATAGCTAAGTTCTTAACTCTGACTCTGGCCTACTGGTTAGGGTCTTAACTCTCACTCTGGCCTAACGGCAAAGGTCTTAGACTCGTACTCTGGCCTAATAGCTAAGGTCTTAGACTCGTACTCTGGCCTGCAGGTTAAGGTCTTAACTCTTACTCGGGCCTTCTGGTTAAGGTCTTAACTCTTACTCTGGCCTAATAGCTAAGGTCTTAGACTCGTACTCTGGCCTAATGGTTAAGGTCTTAATTCTTACTCTGGCCTACTGGTTAAGGTCTTAACTTTTACTCTGGCCTAATAGCTATTGTCTCAACTCTTACTCTGTCCTAATAGCTAAGGTCTTAACTCTTACTCTGGCCTAATAGCTAAGGTCTTAGACTCGTACTCTGGCCTAATGGTTAAGGTATTAACTCTTACTCTGGCCTACTGGTTAAGGTCTTAACTCTTACTCTGGCCTAATAGCTAAGGTCTTAGACTCGTACTCTGGCCTAATGATTAAGGTCTAAACTCTTACTCTGGCCTAATAGCTAAGGTCTTAGACTCGTACTCTGGCCTAATGGTTAAGGTCTTAACTCTTACTCTGGAATACTGGTTACGGTCTTAACTCTTACTCTGGCCTAATAGCTAAGGTCTTAGACTCGTACTCTGGCCTACAGGTTAAGGTCTTAACTCTTACTTTGGCCTACTGGTTAAGGTCTTAACTCTTTGGCCTAATAGCTGAGGTCTTAGACTCATACTCTGGCCTAATGGTTCAGGTCTTAACTCTTACTCTGGCCTACTGGTTAAGGTCTTAACTCTTACTTTGGCCTACTGGTTAAGGTCTTAACTCTTACTCTGGCCTAATAGCTGAGGTCTTAGACTCATACTCTGGCCTAATAGCTAAGGCCTTAACGCTTACTCTGGCCTAATAGCTAAGGTCTTAACTCTTACTCTGGCTTAATAGCTAAGGTCTTAGACTCGTACTCTGGCCTACTGGTTAAGGTCTTAACTCTTACTCTGGCCTAATAGCGAAGGTCTTAACTCTTACTCTGGCCTACTGGTTAAGGTCTTAACTCTTACTCTGGCATAATAGCTAAAGTCTTAGACTCGTACTCTGGCCTAATAGCTAAGGTCTTAGACTCATATTCTGGCCTACAGATTAAGGTCTTAGACTTGTACTGTGGCCTACAGGTTAAGGTCTTAACTCTTACTCTGGCCTAATAGCTAAGGTCTTAGACTCGTACTCTGGCCTACTGGTTAAGGTCTTAACTCTTACTTCGGCCTACTGGTTAAGGTCTTAACTCTTACTCTGGCCTAATAGCTGTGGTCTTAGACTCATACTCTGGCCTAATGGTTAAGGTCTTAACTCTTACTCTGGCCTACTGGTTAAGGTCTTAACTCTTACTCTGGCCTAATAGCTAAGGTCTTAACTCTTACTCTGGCCTAATAGCTAAGGTCTTAGACTCGTACTCTGGCCTAATGGGTAAGGTTTTAAACTCTTACTCTGGCCTACTGGTTAAGGTCTTAACTCTTACTCTGGCCTAATAGCTAAGGTCTTAACTCTTACTCTGGCTTAATAGCTAAGGTCTTAGACTCGTACTGTGGCCTACTCGTTAAGGTCTTGACTCTTACTCTGGCCTACTGGTTAAGGTCTTAACTCTTACTCTGGCCTAATAGCTAAGGTCTTAGACTCATACTCTGGCCTAATGGTTAAGGTCTTAACTCTTACTCTGGCCTAATAGCTAAGGTCTTAACGCTTACTCTGCTCTAATAGCTAAGGTTTTAACTCTTACTCTGGCCTAATAGCTAAGGTCTTAGCCTCGTACTCTGGCCTAATAGCTAAGGTCTTAGACTCGTACTCTACCCTAATGGTTAAGGTCTTAACTCTTACTCTGGCCTAATAGCTAAGGTTTTAACTCTTACTCTGGCCTAATAGCTAAGGTCTTAGCCTCGTACTCTGGCCTACTGGTTAAGGTCTTAACTCTTACTCTGGCCTACTGGTTAAGGTCTTAACTCTTACTCTGTCCTAATAGCTAAGGTCCTAACTCTTACTCTGGCCTAATAGCTAAGGTCTCAACTCTTACTCTGTCCTAATAGCTAACGTCTTAACTCTTACTCTGGCCTAATAGCTAAGGTCTTAGACTCGTACTCTGGCCTATTGGTTAAGGTCTTAACACTTACTCTGGCCTACTGGTTAAGGTCTTAACTCTTACTCTGGCCTAATAGCTAAGGTCTTAGACTCATACTCTGGCCTAATGGTTAAGGTCTTAACTCTTACTCTGGCCTAATAGCTAAGGTCTTAACTCTTACTCTGGCCTAATTGCTAAGGTCTTAGACTCGTACTCTGGCCTAATAGCTAAGGTCCTAGAATCGTACTCTGGCCTAATGGTTAAGGTCTTAACTTTTACTCTGGCCTAATAGCTAAGGTCTTAACTCTTACTCTTGCCTAATAGCTAAGGTCTTAGCTTCGTACTCTGGACCACTGGTTAAGGTCTTAACTCGTACTCTGGCCTAATGGTTAAGGTCTAAACGCTTACTCTGCTGTAATAGCTAAGGTCTTAGACACGTACTCTGGCCTAATAGCTAAGGTCTTAGACTCGTACTGTGGCCTAATGGTTAAGGTGTTAACTTTTACTCTGGCCTAATTGCGAAAGTTTTAACTCTTACTCTGGCCTAATAGCTAAGGTCTTAGCCTCATACTCTGGCCTAATAGCTAAGGTCTTAGACTCATACTCTGGCATAATGGTTAAGGTCTTAACTCTTACTCTGGCTTAATAGCTAAGGTCTTAACTCTTAATCTGGCCTAGTAGCTAAGGTCTTAGACTCGTACTATGGCCTACAGGTTAAGGTCTTAACTCTTACTCTGGCCTACTGGTTGAGGTCTTAACTCTTACTCTGGCTTAATAGCTAAGGTCTTAGACTCGTACTCTGGCCTAGTAGCTAAGGTCTTAGACTCGTACTCTGGCCTAATAGCTAAGGTCTTAGACTCGTACTCTGGCCTACTGGTTAAGGTCTTAGCTCTTACTCTGGCCTAATAGCTAAGGTCTTAACTCTTACTCTGGCCTAATAGCTAAGGTCTTAGACTCGTACTCTGGCCTAATGGTTAAAGTCTTAACTCTTACTCTGGCCTACTGGTTAAGGTCTTAACTCTTACTCTGGCCTAATAGCTGAGGTCTTAGACTCATACTCTGGCCTAATGGTTAAGGTCTTAACTCTTACTCTGGCCTACTGGTTAAGGTCTTAACTCTTACTCTGGCCTAATAGCTAAGGTCTTAACGCTTACCCTGGCCTAATAGCTAAGGTCTTAACTCTTACTCTGGCCTAATAGCTAAGGTCTTAGACTCGTACTCTGGCCTAATGGGTAAGGTCTTAACTCTTACTCTGTCCTACTGGTTAAGGTCTTAACTCTTACTCTGGCCTAATAGCTAAGGTCTTAGCTTCGTACTCTGGCCTACTGGTTAAGGTCTTAACTCGTACTCTGGCCTAATGGTTAAGGTCTTAACGCTTACTCTGCTCTAATAGCTAAGGTCTTAGACTCGTACTCTGGCCTAATAGCTAAGGTCTTAGACTCGTACTCTGGCCTAATGGTTAAGGTCTTAACTCCTACTCTGGCCTAATAGCTAAGGTCTTATACTCGTACTCTGGCCTAATGGTTAAGGTCTTAACTTTTACTCTGGCCTAATAGATAAGGTCTTAACTCTTACACTGGACTAATAGCTAAGGTGTTAGACTCGTACTCTGGCCTATTGGTTAAGGTCTTAACTCTTACTCTGGCCTACTGGTTAAGGTCTTAACTCGTACTCTGGCCTAATAGCTATGGTCTTAGACTCGTACTCTGGTCTAATTATAAGCTTTTAACTCCTACTCTGGCCTAATAGCTAAGGTTGTAACTCTTACTCTGGCCTAATAGCTAAGGTCTTAGACTCGTACTCTGGCCTAATAGCTAAGGTCCTAGACTCGTACTCTGGCCTAATGGTTAAGGTCTTCACTCTTACTCTGGCATAATAGCTAAGGCCTTAGACTCGTACTCTGGCCTAATGGTTAACGTCTTAACTTTTACTCTGGCCTAATAGCTAAGGTCTTAACTCTTACTCTGGCCTAATAGCTAAGGTCTTAGCTTCGTACTCTGGCCTACTGGTTAAGGTCTTAACTCGTACTCTGGCCTAATGGTTAAGGTCTTAACGCTTACTCTGCTCTAATAGCTAAGGTCTTAGACTCGTACTCTGGCCTAATAGCTAAGGTCTTAGACTCGTACTCTACCCTAATGGTTAAGGTCTTAACTCTTACTCTGGCCTAATAGCTAAGGTCTTAGACTTGTACTGTGGCCTAATGGTTAAGGTCTTAACTTTTACTCTGGCCTAATAGCTAAGGTTTTAACTCTTACTCTGGCCTAATAGCTAAGGTCTTAGCCTCGTACTCTGGCCTACTGGTTAAGGTCTTAACTCTTACTCTGGCCTACTGGTTAAGGTCTTAACTCTTACTCTGGCCTAATAGCTAAGGTCTTAGACTCATACTCTGGCCTAATGGTTAAGGTCTTAACTCTTACTCTGGCCTAATAGCTAAGGTCTTAACTCTTACTCTGGCCTAATAGCTAAGGTCTTAGACTCGTACTCTGGCCTAATAGCTAAGGTCCTAGAATCGTACTCTGGCCTAATGGTTAAGGTCTTAACTTTTACTCTGGCCTAATAGCTAAGGTCTTAACTCTTACTCTTGCCTAATAGCTAAGGTCTTAGCTTCGTACTCTGGCCTACTGGTTAAGGTCTTAACTCGTACTCTGGCCTAATGGTTAAGGTCTTAACGCTTACTCTGCTCTAATAGCTAAGGTCTTAGACTCGTACTCTGGCCTAATAGCTAAGGTCTTAGACTCGTACTCTGGCCTAATGGTTAAGGTCTTAACTCTTACTCTGGCCTAATAGCTAAGGTCTTAGACTCGTACTGTGGCCTAATGGTTAAGGTCTTAACTTTTACTCTGGCCTAATAGCGAAAGTTTTAACTCTTACTCTGGCCTAATAGCTAAGGTCTTAGCCTCGTACTCTGGCCTAATAGCTAAGGTCTTAGACTCATACTCTGGCTTAATGGTTAAGGTCTTAACTCTTACTCTGGCTTAATAGCTAAGGTCTTAACTCTTAATCTGGCCTAGTAGCTAAGGTCTTAGACTCATACTATGGCCTACAGGTTAAGGTCTTAACTCTTACTCTGGCCTACTGGTTGAGGTCTTAACTCTTACTCTGGCCTAATAGCTAAGGTCTTAGACTCGTACTCTGGCCTAGTAGCTAAGGTCTTAGACTCGTACTCTGGCCTAATAGCTAAGGTCTTAGACTCGTACTCTGGCCTACTGGTTAAGGTCTTAACTCTTACTCTGGCTTAATAGCTAAGGTCTCAACTCTTACTCTGTCCTAATAGCTAAGGTCTTAACTCTTACTCTGGCCTAATAGCTAAGGTCTTAGACTCGTACTCTGGCCTAATGGTTAAGGTCTTAACTCTTACTCTGGCCTACTGGTTAAGGTCTTAACTCTTACTCTGGCCTAATAGCTAAGGTCTTAGACTTGTACTCTGGCCTAATGGTTAAGGTCTTAACTCTTACTCTGGCCTAATAGCTAAGGTCTTAGACTCGTACTCTGGCCTACTGGTTAAGGTCTTAACTCTTACTTTGGCCTACTGGTTAAGGTCTTAACTCTTACTCTGGCCTAATAGCTGAGGTCTTAGACTCATACTCTGGCCTAATGGTTAAGGTCTTAACTCTTACTCTGGCCTACTGGTTAAGGTCTTAACTCTTACTCTGGCCTAATAGCTAAGGTCTTAACGCTTACCCTGGCCTAATAGCTAAGGTCTTAACTCTTACTCTGGCCTAATAGCTAAGGTCTTAGACTCGTACTCTGGCCTAATGGGTAAGGTCTTAACTCTTACTCTGTCCTACTGGTTAAGGTCTTAACTCTTACTCTGGCCTAATAGCTAAGGTCTTAGCTTCGTACTCTGGCCTAATAGCTATGGTCTTAGACTCGTACTCTGGTCTAATGGTTAAGCTTTTAACTCCTACTCTGGCCTAATAGCTAAGGTTGTAACTCTTACTCTGGCCTAATGGTTAAGGTCTTCACTCTCACTCTGGCCTAATAGCTAAGGCCTTAGACTCGTACTCTGGCCTAATGGTTAACGTCTTAATTTTTACTCTGGCCTAATAGCTAAGGTCTTAACTCTTACTCTGGCCTAATAGCTAAGGTCTTAGCTTCGTACTCTGGCCTACTGGTTAAGGTCTTAACTCGTACTCTGGCCTAATGGTTAATGTCTTAACGCTTACTCTGCTCTAATAGCTAAGGTCTTAGACTCGTACTCTGGCCTAATAGCTAAGGTCTTAGACTCGTACTCTACCCTAATGGTTAAGGTCTTAACTCTTACTCTGGCCTAATAGCTAAGGTCTTAGACTTGTACTGTGGCCTAATGGTTAAGGTCTTAACTCTTACTCTGGCCTACTGGTTAAGGTCTTAGACTCGTACTCTGGCCTAATAACTAAGGTCTTAGACTTGTACTCTGGCCTAATGGTTAAGGTCTTAACTCTTACTCTGGCCTAATAGCTAAGGTCTTAGACTCGTGCTCTGGCCTAATGGTTAAGTTCTTAACTTTTACTCTGGCCTAATAGCTAAGGTCTTAACTCTTACTCTGGCCTAATAGCTAAGGTCTTAGACTCGTACTCTGGCCTAATGGTTAAGGTCTTAACTTTTACTCTGGCCTAATATATAAGGTCTTAACTCTTACACTGGACTAATAGCTAAGGTCTTAGACTCGTACTCTGGCCTATTGGTTAAGGTCTTAACACTTACTCTGGCCTACTGGTTAAGGTCTTAACTCTTACTCTGGCCTAATAGCTAAGGTCTTAGACTCGTACTCTGGCCTAATGGTTAAGGTCTTAACACTTTCTCTGGCCTAATAGCTAAGGTCTTAACTCTTACTCTGGCTTAATTGCCAAGGTCTTAGACTCGTACTCTGGCCTAATAGCTAAGGTCCTAGAATCGTACTCTGGCCTAATGGTTAATGTCTTAACTTTTACTCTGGCCTAATAGCTAAGGTGTTAGCTTCGTACTCTGGCCTACTGGTTAAGGTCTTAACACTTACTCTGGTCTAATGGTTAAGGTCTTCACGCTTACTCTGCTCTAATAGCTAAGTTCTTAGACTCGTACTCTGGCCTAATAGCTAAGGTCTTAGACTCGTACTCTGGCCTAATGGTTAAGGTCTTAACTCTTACTCTGGCCTAATAGCTAAGGTCTTAGACTCGTACTGTGGCCTAATGGTTAAGGTCTTAACTTTTACACTGGCCTAATAGCGAACGTTTTAACTCTTACTCTGCCCTAATAGCTAAGGTCTTAGCCTCGTACTCTGGCCTACTGGTTAAGGTCTTAACTCTTACTCTGGCCTACTGGTTAAGGTCTTAACTCTTACTCTGGCCTAATAGCTAAGGTCTTAGACTCGTACTCTGGCCTAATGGCTAAGGTCTTAGACTCGTACTCTGGCATAATGGTTAAGGTCTTAACTCTTTCTCTGGCCTACTGGTTAAGGTCTTAACTCTTACTCTGGCCTAATAGCTAAGGTCTTAGACTCGTACTCTGGCCTACTGGTTACGGTCTTCACTTTTACTCTGGCCTAATAGCTAAGGTCTTAGACTCGTACTCTGACCTAATGGTTAAGGTCTTAACTCTTACTCTGGCCTAATAGCTAGGGTCTTAACTCTTACTCTGGCCTAATAGCTAAGGTCTTAGACTCGTACTCTGGCCTAATAGCTAAGGTCTTAGACTCGTACTCTGGCCTAATGGTTAAGGTCTTAGACTCATACTCTGGCCTAATAGCTAAGGTCTTAGACTCGTGCTCTGGCCTAATGGTTAAGGTCTTAACTCTTACTCTGGCCTAATAGCTAATGTCTTAGACTCGTGCTCTGGCCTAATGGTTAAGGTCTTAACTTTTACTCTGGCCTAATAGCTAAGGTCTTAACTCTTACTCTGGCCTAACAGCTAAGGTCTTAGCCTCGTACTCTGGCCTACTGGTTAAGGTCTTAACTCGTACTCTGGCCTAATGGTTAAGGTTTTAACGCTTACTCTGGCCTAATAGCTAAGGTCATAGACTCGTACTCTGGCCGAATAGCTAAGGTCTTAGACTCGTACTCTGGCCTAATGGTTAAGGTCTTAACTCTTACTCTGGCCTAATAGCTAAGGTCTTAGACTCGTACTGTGGCCTAATGGTTAAGGTCTTAACTTTTACTATGGCCTTTTACCTAAGGTCTTAACTCTTACTCTGGCCTACTGGTCAAGGTCTCAACTCTTACTCTGGTCTAATAGCTAAGGTCTTAACTCTTAATCTGGCCTAGTAGCTAAGGTCTTAGACTCGTACTATGGCCTACAGGTTAAGGTCTTAACTCTTACTCTGGCCTACTGGTTAAGGTCTTAACTCTTACTCTGGCCTAATAGCTAAGGTCTTAGACTCGTACTCTGGCCTAGTAGCTAAGGTCTTAGACTCGTACTCTGGCCTAATAGCTAAGGTCTTAGACTCGTACTCTGGCCTACTGGTTAAGGTCTTAACTCTTACTCTGGCCTAATAGCTAAGGTCTCAACTCTTACTCTGTCCTAATAGCTAAGGTCTTAGACTCGTACTCTGGCCTAATGGTTAAGGTCTTAACTCTTACTCTGGCCTACTGGTTAAGGTCTTAACTCTTACTCTGGCCTAATAGC
Source organism: Triturus cristatus (assembly GCF_964204655.1). Classification (NCBI taxonomy): domain Eukaryota; kingdom Metazoa; phylum Chordata; class Amphibia; order Caudata; family Salamandridae; genus Triturus; species Triturus cristatus. The sequence continues at coordinate 895,006,101 of NC_140591.1, read as the reverse complement.
TAAGGTCTTAGACTCGTACTCTGGCCTAATGGTTAAGGTCTTAACTCTTACTCTGGCCTAATAGCTAAGGTCTTAGACTCGTACTCTGGCCTACTGGTTAAGGTCTTAACTCTTACTTTGGCCTACTGGTTAAGGTCTTAACTCTTACTCTGTCCTAATAGCTGAGGTCTTAGACTCATACTCTGGCCTAATGGTTAAGGTCTTAACTCTTACTCTGTCCTACTGGTTAAGGTCTTAACTCTTACTCTGGCCTAATAGCTAAGGTCTTAGCTTCGTACTCTGGCCTACTGGTTAAGGTCTTAACTCGTACTCTGGCCTACTGGTTAAGGTCTTAACGCTTACTCTGCTCTAATAGCTAAGGTCTTAGACTCGTACTCTGGCCTAATAGCTAAGGTCTTAGACTCGTACTCTGGCCTAATGGTTAAGGTCTTAACTCTTACTCTGGCCTAATAGCTAAGGTCTTAGACTCGTACTGTGGCCTAATGGTTAAGGTCTTAAGTTTTACTCTGGCCTAATAGCTAAGGTTTTAACACTTACTATGGCTTAATAGCTAAGGTCTTAGCCTCATACTCTGGCCTACTGGTTAAGGTCTTAACTCTTACTCTGGCCTACTGGTTAAGGTCTTAACTCTTACTCTGGCCTACTGGTTAAGATCTTAACACTTACTCTGGCCTAATAGCTAAGGTCTTAGACTCGTACTCTGGCCTAATAGCTAAGGTCTTAGACTCGTACTCTGGCCTAATGGTTAAGGTCTTAACTCCTACTCTGGCCTAATAGCTAAGGTCTTATACTCGTACTCTGGCCTAATGGTTAAGGTCTTAACTTTTACTCTGGCCTAATAGCTAAGGTTTTAACTCTTACTCTGGCCTAATAGCTAAGGTCTTAGCCTCGTACTCTGGCCTACTGGTTAAGGTCTTAACTCTTACTCTGGCCTACTGGTTAAGGTCTTAACTCTTACTCTGGCCTAATAGCTAAGGTCTTAGACTCGTACTCTGGCCTAATAGCTAAGGTCTTAGACTCGTACTTTGGCCTAATGGTTAAGGTCTTAACTCCTACTCTGGACTAATAGCTAAGGTCTTAGACTCGTACGCTGGCCTAATGGTTAAGGTCTTAACTTTTACTCTGGCCTAATAGCTAAGGTCTTAACTCTTACACTGGACTAATAGCTAAGATCTTAGACTCCTACTCTGGCCTACTGGTTAAGGTCTTAACTCTTACTCTGGCCTACTGGTTAAGGTCTTAACTCTTACTCTGGCCTAATAGCTAAGGTTTTAGACTCGTACTCTGGCCTACTGGTTAAGGTCTTAACTCTTACTCTGGGATAATAGCTAAGGTCTTAGACTCGTACTCTGGCCTAATAGCTATGGTCTTAACTCTTACTCGGGCCTAATAGCTAAGGCCTTAGACTCGTACTCTGGCCTAATAGCTAAGGTCTTAACTCTTACTCTGGCCTACAGGTTAAGGTCTTAACTCTTACTCTGGCCTAATAGCTAAGGTATTAGACTCGTATTCTGGCCTAACAGGTAAGGTCTTAGACTCGTACTCTGGCCTAATGGTTAAGGTCTTAACTCTTACTCTGGCCTAATAGCTAAGTTCTTAACTCTGACTCTGGCCTACTGGTTAGGGTCTTAACTCTTACTCTGGCCTAACGGCAAAGGTCTTAGACTCGTACTCTGGCCTAATAGCTAAGGTCTTAGACTCGTACTCTGGCCTGCAGGTTAAGGTCTTAACTCTTACTCGGGCCTTCTGGTTAAGGTCTTAACTCTTACTCTGGCCTAATAGCTAAGGTCTTAGACTCGTACTCTGGCCTAATGGTTAAGGTCTTAATTCTTACTCTGGCCTACTGGTTAAGGTCTTAACTCTTACTCTGGCCTAATAGCTATTGTCTCAACTCTTACTCTGTCCTAATAGCTAAGGTCTTAACTCTTACTCTGGCCTAATAGCTAAGGTCTTAGACTCGTACTCTGGCCTAATGGTTAAGGTATTAACTCTTACTCTGGCCTACTGGTTAAGGTCTTAACTCTTACTCTGGCCTAATAGCTAAGGTCTTAGACTCGTACTCTGGCCTAATGATTAAGGTCTAAACTCTTACTCTGGCCTAATAGCTAAGGTCTTAGACTCGTACTCTGGCCTAATGGTTAAGGTCTTAACTCTTACTCTGGAATACTGGTTACGGTCTTAACTCTTACTCTGGCCTAATAGCTAAGGTCTTAGACTCGTACTCTGGCCTACAGGTTAAGGTCTTAACTCTTACTTTGGCCTACTGGTTAAGGTCTTAACTCTTACTCTGGCCTAATAGCTGAGGTCTTAGACTCATACTCTGGCCTAATAGCTAAGGTCTTAACGCTTACTCTGGCCTAATAGCTAAGGTCTTAACTCTTACTCTGGCTTAATAGCTAAGGTCTTAGACTCGTACTCTGGCCTACTGGTTAAGGTCTTAACTCTTACTCTGGCCTAATAGCGAAGGTCTTAACTCTTACTCTGGCCTAATAGCTAAGGTCTTAGACTCGTACTCTGGCCTACTGGTTAAGGTCTTAACTCTTACTCTGGCCTAATAGCTAAGGTCTTAGACTCGTACTCTGGTCTAATGGTTAAGCTTTTAACTCCTACTCTGGCCTAATAGCTAAGGTTTTAACTCTTACTCTGGCCTAATAGCTAAGCTCTTAGACTCGTACTCTGGCCTAATAGCTAAGGTCCTAGACTCGTACTCTGGCCTAATGGTTAAGGTCTAAACTCTTACTCTGGCCTAATAGCTAAGGTCTTAGACTCGTACTCTGGCCTAATGGTTAAGGTCTTAACTCTTACTCTGGCCTACTGGTTAAGGTCTTAACTCTTACTCTGGCATAATAGCTAAAGTCTTAGACTCGTACTCTGGCCTAATAGCTAAGGTCTTAGACTCATATTCTGGCCTACAGATTAAGGTCTTAGACTTGTACTGTGGCCTACAGGTTAAGGTCTTAACTCTTACTCTGGCCTAATAGCTAAGGTCTTAGACTCGTACTCTGGCCTACTGGTTAAGGTCTTAACTCTTACTTCGGCCTACTGGTTAAGGTCTTAACTCTTACCCTGGCCTAATAGCTGTGGTCTTAGACTCATACTCTGGCCTAATGGTTAAGGTCTTAACTCTTACTCTGGCCTACTGGTTAAGGTCTTAACTCTTACTCTGGCCTAATAGCTAAGGTCTTAACTCTTACACTGGACTAATAGCTAAGGTGTTAGACTCGTACTCTGGCCTATTGGTTAAGGTCTTAACTCTTACTCTGGCCTACTGGTTAAGGTCTTAACTCGTACTCTTGCCTAATAGCTATGGTCTTAGACTCGTACTCTGGTCTAATGGTTAAGCTTTTAACTCCTACTCTGGCCTAATAGCTAAGGTTGTAACTCTTACTCTGGCCTAATAGCTAAGGTCTTAGACTCGTACTCTGGCCTAATAGCTAAGGTCCTAGACTCGTACTCTGGCCTAATGGTTAAGGTCTTCACTCTTACTCTGGCATAATAGCTAAGGCCTTAGACTCTTACTCTGGCCTAATAGCTAAGGTCTTAACTCTTACTCTGGCCTAATAGCTAAGGTCTTAGCTTCGTACTCTGGCCTACTGGTTAAGGTCTTAACTCGTACTCTGGCCTAATGGTTAAGGTCTTAACGCTTACTCTGCTCTAATAGCTAAGGTCTTAGACTCGTACTCTGGCCTAATAGCTAAGGTCTTAGACTCGTACTCTACCCTAATGGTTAAGGTCTTAACTCTTACTCTGGCCTAATAGCTAAGGTCTTAGACTTGTACTGTGGCCTAATGGTTAAGGTCTTAACTTTTACTCTGGCCTAATAGCTAAGGTTTTAACTCTTACTCTGGCCTAATAGCTAAGGTCTTAGCCTCGTACTCTGGCCTACTGGTTAAGGTCTTAACTCTTACTCTGGCCTACTGGTTAAGGTCTTAACTCTTACTCTGGCCTAATAGCTAAGGTCTCAACTCTTACTCTGTCCTAATAGCTAAGGTCTTAACTCTTACTCTGGCCTAATAGCTAAGGTCTTAGACTCGTACTCTGGCCTATTGGTTAAGGTCTTAACACTTACTCTGGCCTACTGGTTAAGGTCTTAACTCTTACTCTGGCCTAATAGCTAAGGTCTTAGACTCATACTCTGGCCTAATGGTTAAGGTCTTAACTCTTACTCTGGCCTAATAGCTAAGGTCTTAACTCTTACTCTGGCCTAATAGCTAAGGTCTTAGACTCGTACTCTGGCCTAATAGCTAAGGTCCTAGAATCGTACTCTGGCCTAATGGTTAAGGTCTTAACTTTTACTCTGGCCTAATAGCTAAGGTCTTAACTCTTACTCTTGCCTAATAGCTAAGGTCTTAGCTTCGTACTCTGGCCTAATAGCTAAGGTCTTAGACTCGTACTCTGGCCTAATGGTTAAGGTCTTAACTCTTACTCTGGCCTAATAGCTAAGGTCTTAGACTCGTACTGTGGCCTAATGGTTAAGGTCTTAACTTTTACTCTGGCCTAATAGCGAAAGTTTTAACTCTTACTCTGGCCTAATAGCTAAGGTCTTAGCCTCGTACTCTGGCCTAATAGCTAAGGTCTTAGACTCATACTCTGGCATAATGGTTAAGGTCTTAACTCTTACTCTGGCTTAATAGCTAAGGTCTTAACTCTTAATCTGGCCTAGTAGCTAAGGTCTTAGACTCATACTATGGCCTACAGGTTAAGGTCTTAACTCTTACTCTGGCCTACTGGTTGAGGTCTTAACTCTTACTCTGGCCTAATAGCTAAGGTCTTAGACTCGTACTCTGGCCTAGTAGCTAAGGTCTTAGACTCGTACTCTGGCCTAATAGCTAAGGTCTTAGACTCGTACTCTGGCCTACTGGTTAAGGTCTTAACTCTTACTCTGGCTTAATAGCTAAGGTCTCAACTCTTACTCTGTCCTAATAGCTAAGGTCTTAACTCTTACTCTGGCCTAATAGCTAAGGTCTTAGACTCGTACTCTGGCCTAATGGTTAAGGTCTTAACTCTTACTCTGGCCTACTGGTTAAGGTCTTAACTCTTACTCTGGCCTAATAGCTAAGGTCTTAGACTTGTACTCTGGCCTAATGGTTAAGGTCTTAACTCTTACTCTGGCCTAATAGCTAAGGTCTTAGACTCGTACTCTGGCCTACTGGTTAAGGTCTTAACTCTTACTTTGGCCTACTGGTTAAGGTCTTAACTCTTACTCTGGCCTAATAGCTGAGGTCTTAGACTCATACTCTGGCCTAATGGTTAATGTCTTAACTCTTACTCTGGCCTACTGGTTAAGGTCTTAACTCTTACTCTGGCCTAATAGCTAAGGTCTTAACGCTTACCCTGGCCTAATAGCTAAGGTCTTAACTCTTACTCTGGCCTAATAGCTAAGGTCTTAGACTCGTACTCTGGCCTAATGGGTAAGGTCTTAACTCTTACTCTGTCCTACTGGTTAAGGTCTTAACTCTTACTCTGGCCTAATAGCTAAGGTCTTAGCTTCGTACTCTGGCCTAATAGCTATGGTCTTAGACTCGTACTCTGGTCTAATGGTTAAGCTTTTAACTCCTACTCTGGCCTAATAGCTAAGGTTGTAACTCTTACTCTGGCCTAATGGTTAAGGTCTTCACTCTTACTCTGGCCTAATAGCTAAGGCCTTAGACTCGTACTCTGGCCTAATGGTTAACGTCTTAATTTTTACTCTGGCCTAATAGCTAAGGTCTTAACTCTTACTCTGGCCTAATAGCTAAGGTCTTAGCTTCGTACTCTGGCCTACTGGTTAAGGTCTTAACTCGTACTCTGGCCTAATGGTTAATGTCTTAACGCTTACTCTGCTCTAATAGCTAAGGTCTTAGACTCGTACTCTGGCCTAATAGCTAAGGTCTTAGACTCGTACTCTACCCTAATGGTTAAGGTCTTAACTCTTACTCTGGCCTAATAGCTAAGGTCTTAGACTTGTACTGTGGCCTAATGGTTAAGGTCTTAACTCTTACTCTGGCCTACTGGTTAAGGTCTTAGACTCGTACTCTGGCCTAATAACTAAGGTCTTAGACTTGTACTCTGGCCTAATGGTTAAGGTCTTAACTCTTACTCTGGCCTAATAGCTAAGGTCTTAGACTCGTGCTCTGGCCTAATGGTTAAGTTCTTAACTTTTACTCTGGCCTAATAGCTAAGGTCTTAACTCTTACTCTGGCCTAATAGCTAAGGTCTTAGACTCGTACTCTGGCCTAATGGTTAAGGTCTTAACTTTTACTCTGGCCTAATATATAAGGTCTTAACTCTTACACTGGACTAATAGCTAAGGTCTTAGACTCGTACTCTGGCCTATTGGTTAAGGTCTTAACACTTACTCTGGCCTACTGGTTAAGGTCTTAACTCTTACTCTGGCCTAATAGCTAAGGTCTTAGACTCGTACTCTGGCCTAATGGTTAAGGTCTTAACACTTTCTCTGGCCTAATAGCTAAGGTCTTAACTCTTACTCTGGCTTAATAGCCAAGGTCTTAGACTCGTACTCTGGCCTAATAGCTAAGGTCCTAGAATCGTACTCTGGCCTAATGGTTAATGTCTTAACTTTTACTCTGGCCTAATAGCTAAGGTGTTAGCTTCGTACTCTGGCCTACTGGTTAAGGTCTTAACTCTTACTCTGGCCTAATGGTTAAGGTCTTCACGCTTACTCTGCTCTAATAGCTAAGTTCTTAGACTCGTACTCTGGCCTAATAGCTAAGGTCTTAGACTCGTACTCTGGCCTAATGGTTAAGGTCTTAACTCTTACTCTGGCCTAATAGCTAAGGTCTTAGACTCGTACTGTGGCCTAATGGTTAAGGTCTTAACTTTTACACTGGCCTAATAGCGAACGTTTTAACTCTTACTCTGCCCTAATAGCTAAGGTCTTAGCCTCGTACTCTGGCCTACTGGTTAAGGTCTTAACTCTTACTCTGGCCTACTGGTTAAGGTCTTAACTCTTACTCTGGCCTAATAGCTAAGGTCTTAGACTCGTACTCTGGCCTAATGGCTAAGGTCTTAGACTCGTACTCTGGCATAATGGTTAAGGTCTTAACTCTTACTCTGGCCTACTGGTTAAGGTCTTAACTCTTACTCTGGCCTAATAGCTAAGGTCTTAGACTCGTACTCTGGCCTACTGGTTACGGTCTTCACTTTTACTCTGGCCTAATAGCTAAGGTCTTAGACTCGTACTCTGACCTAATGGTTAAGGTCTTAACTCTTACTCTGGCCTAATAGCTAAGGTCTTAGACTCGTACTCTGGCCTAATGGTTAAGGTCTTAGACTCATACTCTGGCCTAATAGCTAAGGTCTGAGACTCGTGCTCTGGCCTAATGGTTAAGGTCTTAACTCTTACTCTGGCCTAATAGCTAATGTCTTAGACTCGTGCTCTGGCCTAATGGTTAAGGTCTTAACTTTTACTCTGGCCTAATAGCTAAGGTCTTAACTCTTACTCTGGCCTAACAGCTAAGGTCTTAGCCTCGTACTCTGGCCTACTGGTTAAGGTCTTAACTCGTACTCTGGCCTAATGGTTAAGGTTTTAACGCTTACTCTGGCCTAATAGCTAAGGTCATAGACTCGTACTCTGGCCGAATAGCTAAGGTCTTAGACTTGTACTCTGGCCAAATGGTTAAGGTCTTAACTCTTACTCTGGCCTAATAGCTAAGGTCTTAGACTCGTACTGTGGCCTAATGGTTAAGGTCTTAACTTTTACTATGGCCTTTTACCTAAGGTCTTAACTCTTACTCTGGCCTTAATAGCTAAGGTCTTAGACTCGTACTCTGGCCTACTGGTTAAGGTCTTAACTCTTACTCTGGCCTACTGGTTAAGGTCTTAACTCTTACTCTTGCCTAATAGCTAAGGTCTTAGACTCGTACTCTGGCCTACTGGTTAAGGTCTTAACTCTTACTCTGGCCTACTGGTCAAGGTCTCAACTCTTACTCTGGTCTAATAGCTAAGGTCTTAACTCTTAATCTGGCCTAGTAGCTAAGGTCTTAGACTCGTACTATGGCCTACAGGTTAAGGTCTTAACTCTTACTCTGGCCTACTGGTTAAGGTCTTAACTCTTACTCTGGCCTAATAGCTAAGGTCTTAGACTCGTACTCTGGCCTAGTAGCTAAGGTCTTAGACTCGTACTCTGGCCTAATAGCTAAGGTCTTAGACTCGTACTCTGGCCTAATGGTTAAGGTCTTACCTCTTACTCTGGCCTACTGGTTAAGGTCTTAACTGTTACTCTGGCCTAATAGCTAAGGTCTTAACTCTTACTCTGGCCTAATAGCTAAGGTCTTAGACTCGTACTCTGGCCTACTGGTTAAGGTCTTAACTCTTACTCTGGCCTAATAGCTAAGGTCTCAACTCTTACTCTGTCCTAATAGCTAAGGTCTTAGACTCGTACTCTGGCCTAATGGTTAAGGTCTTAACTCTTACTCTGGCCTACTGGTTAAGGTCTTAACTCTTACTCTGGCCTAATAGCTAAGGTCTTAGACTCGTACTCTGGCCTAATGGTTAAGGTCTTAACTCTTACTCTAGCCTAATAGCTAAGGTCTTAGACTCGTACTCTGGCCTACTGGTTAAGGTCTTAACTCTTACTTTGGCCTACTGGTTAAGGTCTTAACTCTTACTCTGGCCTAATAGCTGAGGTCTTAGACTCATACTCTGGCCTAATGGTTAAGGTCTTAACTCTTACTCTGTCCTACTGGTTAAGGTCTTAACTCTTACTCTGGCCTAATAGCTAACGTCTTAGCTTCGTACTCTGGCCTACTGGTTAAGGTCTTAACTCGTACTCTGGCCTACTGGTTAAGGTCTTAACGCTTACTCTGCTCTAATAGCTAAGGTCTTAGACTCGTACTCTGGCCTAATAGCTAAGGTCTTAGACTCGTACTCTGGCCTAATGGTTAAGGTCTTAACTCCTACTCTGGCCTAATAGCTAAGGTCTTATACTCGTACTCTGGCCTAATGGTTAAGGTCTTAACTTTTACTCTGGCCTAATAGCTAAGGTCTTAACTCTTACACTGGACTAATAGCTAAGGTGTTAGACTCGTACTCTGGCCTATTGGTTAAGGTCTTAACTCTTACTCTGGCCTACTGGTTAATGTCTTAACTCTTACTCTGGCCTAATAGCTAAGGTCTTAGACTCGTACTCTGGCCTAATAGCTATGGTCTTAGACTCGTACTCTGGTCTAATGGTTAAGCTTTTAACTCCTACTCTGGCCTAATAGCTAAGGTTGTAACTCTTACTCTGGCCTAATAGCTAAGGTCTTAGACTCGTACTCTGGCCTAATAGCTAAGGTCCTAGACTCGTACTCTGGCCTAATGGTTAAGGTCTTCACTCTTACTCTGGCATAATGGCTAAGGCCTTAGACTCGTACTCTGGCCTAATGGTTAATGTCTTAACTTTTACTCTGGCCTAATAGCTAAGGTCTTAACTCTTACTCTGGCCTAATAGCTAAGGTCTTAGCTTCGTACTCTGGCCTACTGGTTAAGGTCTTAACTCTTACTCTGGCCTACTGGTTAAGGTCTTAACTCTTACTCTGGCCTAATAGCTAAGGTCCTAACTCTTACTCTGGCCTAATAGCTAAGGTCTCAACTCTTACTCTGTCCTAATAGCTAAGGTCTTAACTCTTACTCTGGCCTAATAGCTAAGGTCTTAGACTCGTACTCTGGCCTATTGGTTAAGGTCTTAACACTTACTCTGGCCTACTGGTTAAGGTCTTAACTCTTACTCTGGCCTAATAGCTAAGGTCTTAGACTCATACTCTGGCCTAATGGTTAAGGTCTTAACTCTTACTCTGGCCTAATAGCTAAGGTCTTAACTCTTACTCTGGCCTAATAGCTAAGGTCTTAGACTCGTACTCTGGCCTAATAGCTAAGGTCCTAGAATTGTACTCTGGCCTAATGGTTAAGGTCTTAACTTTTACTCTGGCCTAATAGCTAAGGTCTTAACTCTTACTCTTGCCTAATAGCTAAGGTCTTAGCTTCGTACTCTGGCCTACTGGTTAAGGTCTTAACTCGTACTCTGGCCTAATGGTTAAGGTCTTAACTCTTACTCTGGCCTAATAGCTAAGGTCTTAGACTCGTACTGTGGCCTAATGGTTAAGGTCTTAACTTTTACTCTGGCCTAATAGCGAAAGTTTTAACTCTTACTCTGGCCTAATAGCTAAGGTCTTAGCCTCGTACTCTGGCCTAATAGCTAAGGTCTTAGACTCATACTCTGGCATAATGGTTAAGGTCTTAACTCTTACTCTGGTCTAATAGCTAAGGTCTTAACTCTTAATCTGGCCTAGTAGCTAAGGTCTTAGACTTGTACTATGGCCTACAGGTTAAGGTCTTAACTCTTACTCTGGCCTACTGGTTGAGGTCTTAACTCTAACTCTGGCCTAATAGCTAAGGTCTTAGACACGTACTCTGGCCTAGTAGCGAAGGTCTTAGACTCGTACTCTGGCCTAATAGCTAAGGTCTTAGACTCGTACTCTGGCCTACTGGTTAAGGTCTTAACTCTTACTCTGGCCTAATAGCTAAGGTCTCAACTCTTACTCTGTCCTAATAGCTAAGGTCTTAACTCTTACTCTGGCCTAATAGCTAAGGTCTTAGACTCGTACTCTGGCCTAATGGTTAAGGTCTTAACTCTTACTCTGGCCTACTGGTTAAGGTCTTAACTCTTACTCTGGCCTAATAGCTAAGGTCTTCGACTCGTACTCTGGCCTAATGGTTAAGGTCTTAACTCTTACTCTGGCCTAATAGCTAAGGTCTTAGACTCGTACTCTGGCCTACTGGTTAAGGTCTTAACTCTTACTTTGGCCTACTGGTTAAGGTCTTAACTCTTACTCTGGCCTAATAGCTGAGGTCTTAGACTCATACTCTGGCCTAATGGTTAAGGTCTTAACTCTTACTCTGGCCTACTGGTTAAGGTCTTAACTCTTACTCTGGCCTAATAGCTAAGGTCTTAGACTCGTACTCTGGCCTAATAGCTAAGGTCTTAGACTCGTACTCTGGCCTAATGGTTAAGGTCTTAACTCCTACTCTGGCCTAATAGCTAAGGTCTTATACTCGTACTCTGGCCTAATGGTTAAGGTCTTAACTTTTACTCTGGCCTAATAGCTAAGGTCTTAACTCTTACACTGGACTAATAGCTAAGGTGTTAGACTCGTACTCTGGCCTATTGGTTAAGGTCTTAACTCTTACTCTGGCCTACTGGTTAAGGTCTTAACTCTTACTCTGGCCTAATAGCTAAGGTCTTAGACTCGTACTCTGGCCTAATAGCTATGGTCTTAGACTCGTACTCTGGTCTAATGGTTAAGCTTTTAACTCCTACTCTGGCCTAATAGCTAAGGTTGTAACTCTTACTCTGGCCTAATAGCTAAGGTCTTAGATTCGTACTCTGGCCTAATAGCTAAGGTCCTAGACTCGTACTCTGGCCTAATGGTTAAGGTCTTCACTCTTACTCTGGCCTAATAGCTAAGGCCTTAGACTCGTACCCTGGCCTAATGGTTAAGGTCTTAATGCTTACTCTGCTCTAATAGCTAAGGTCTTAGACTCGTACTCTGGCCTAATAGCTAAGGTCTTAGACTCGTACTCTACCCTAATGGTTAAGGTCTTAACTTTTACTCTGGCCTAATAGCTAAGGTTTTAACTCTTACTCTGGCCTAATAGCTAAGGTCTTAGCCTCGTACTCTGGCCTACTGGTTAAGGTCTTAACTCTTACTCTGGCCTACTGGTTAAGGTCTTAACTCTTACTCTGGCCTAATAGCTAAGGTCTTAACTCTTACTCTGGCCTAATAGCTAAGGTCTTAGACTCGTACTCTGGCCTAATGGTTAAGGTCTTAACTTTTACTCCGCCCTAATATATAAGGTCTTAACTCTTACTCTGGCCTAATAGCTAAGGTCTTAGACTCGTACTCTGGCCTAATGGTTAAGGTCTTAACTCTTTCTCTGGCCTAATAGCTAAGGGCTTAAATCTTACTCTGGCTTAATAGCTAAGGTCTTAGACTCATACTCTGGCCTAATAGCTAAGGTCCTAGAATCGTACTCTGGCCTAATGGTTAAGGTCTTAACTTTTACTCTGGCCTAATAGCTAAGGTCTTAACTCTTACTCTGGCCTAATAGCTAAGGTGTTAGCTTCGTACTCTGGCCTACTGGTTAAGGTCTTAACTCGTACTCTGGCCTAATGGTTAAGGTCTTCACGCTTACTCTGCTCTAATAGCTAAGGTCTTAGACTCGTACTCTGGCCTAATAGCTAAGGTCTTAGACTCGTACTCTGGCCTAATGGTTAAGGTCTTAACTCTTACTCTGGCCTAATAGCTAAGGTCTTAGACTCGTACTCTGGCCTAATGGCTAAGGTCTTAGACTCGTACTCTGGCATAATGGTTAAGGTCTTAACTCTTACTCTGGCCTACTGGTTAAGGTCTTAACTCTTACTCTGGCCTAATAGCTAAGGTCTTAGACTCGTACTCTGGCCTACTGGTTACGGTCTTCACTCTTACTCTGGCCTAATAGCTAAGGTCTTAACTCTTACTCTGGCCTAATAGCTAAGGTCTTAGACTCGTACTCTGACCTAATGGTTAAGGTCTTAACTCTTACTCTGGCCTAATAGCTAGGGTCTTAACTCTTACTCTGGCCTAATAGCTAAGGTCTTAGACTCGTACTCTGGCCTAATAGCTAAGGTCTTAGACTCGTACTCTGGCCTAATGGTTAAGGTCTTAGACTCGTATTCTGGCCTAATAGCTAAGGTCTTAGACTCGTGCTCTGGCCTAATGGTTAAGGTCTTAACTCTTACTCTGGCCTAATAGCTAAGGTCTTAGACTCGTACTGTGGCCTAATGGTTAAGGTCTTAACTTTTACTATGGCCTTTTAGCTAAGGTCTTAACTCTTACTCTGGCCTTAATAGCTAAGGTCTTAGACTCGTACTCTGGCCTACTGGTTAAGGTCTTAACTCTTACTCTGGCCTACTGGTTAAGGTGTTAACTCTTACTCTGGCCTAATAGCTAAGGTCTTAGACTCGTACTCTGGCCTAATAGCTAAGGTGTTAACTCTTACACTGGCCTAATAGCTATGGTCTTAACTCTTACTCTGGCCTACTGGTTAAGGTCTTAACTCTTACTCTGGCCTACTGGTTAAGGTCTTAACTCTTACTATGGCCTAATAGCTAAGGTCTTAGACTCATACTCTGGCCTAATAGATAAGGTCTTAACTCTTATTCTCGCCTAATAGCTAACGTCTTAGACTCGAACTCTGGCCTACTGGTTAAGGTCTTAACTCTTACTCTGGCCTACTGGTTAAGGTCTTAACTCTTACCTTGGCCTAATAGCTAAGGTCTTAGACCTGTACTCTGGCCTAATGGTTAAGGTCTTAACTCTTAATCTGGCCTACTGGTTAAGGTCTTAACTCTTACTCTGGCCTACTGGTTAAGGTCTTAACTCTTACTATGGCCTAATAGCTAAGGTCTTAGACTCGTACTCTGGCCTAATAGCTAAGGTCTTAACTCTTACTCTGGACTAATAGCTAAGGTCTTAGACTCGTGCTCTGGCCTACTGGTTAAGGTCTTAACTCTTACTCTGGCCTACTGGTTATGGTCTTAACTCTTACTCTGGCCTAATAGCTTTGGTCCTAGACTCGTACTCTGGCCTAATGGTTAAGGTCTTAACTCTTACTCTGGCCTACTGGTTAAGGTCTTAACTCTTACTCTGGCCTAATAGCTAAGGTCTTAGACTCGTACTCAGGCCTAATGGTTAAGGTCTTAACTCTTACTCTGGCCTAATAGCTAAGGTCTTAGACTCGTACTCTGGCCTAATGGTTAAGGTCTCAACTCTTACTCTGGCCTAATAGCTAAGGTCTCAACTCTTAATCTGGCCTAATAGCTAAGGTCTTAGACTCGTACTCTGGCCTAATGGTTAAGGTCTTAACTCTTACTCTGGCCGACTGGTTAAGGTCTTAACTCTTACTCTGGCCTAATAGCTAAGGTCTTAGACTCGTAACCTGGCCTATTGGTTAAGGTCTTAACTCTTACTCTGGCCTAATAGCTAAGGTCTTAACTCTTACTCTGGCCTACTGGTTAAGGTCTTAACTCTTACTCTGCCCTAATAGCTAAGGTCTTAGACTCGTACTCTGGCCTAATAGCTAAGGTCTTAACTCTTACTCTTGCCTAATAGCTAAGGTCTTAGACTCGTACTCTGGCCTACTGGTTAAGGTCTTAACTCTTACTCTGGCCTACTGGTCAAGGTCTCAACTCTTACTCTGGCCTAATAGCTAAGGTCTTAACTCTTACTCTGGCCTAATAGCTAAGGTCTTAGACTCATACTCTGTCCTAATGGATAAGGTCTTAACTCTTACTCTGGCCTACTGGTTAAGGTCTTAACTCTTACTCTGGCCTAATAGCTAAGGTCTTAGACTTGCACTCTGGCCTACTGGTTAAGGTCTTAACTCTTACTCTGGCCTACTGGTTAAGGTCTTAACTCTTACTCTGGCCTAATAGCTAAGGTCTTAGACTCGTACTCTGGCCTAATAGCTAAGGTCTTAACTCTTACTCTTGCCTAATAGCTAAGGTCTTAGACTCGTACTCTGGCCTACTGGTTAAGGTCTTAACTCTTACTCTGGCCTACTGGTCAAGGTCTCAACTCTTACTCTGGTCTAATAGCTAAGGTCTTAACTCTTAATCTGGCCTAGTAGCTAAGGTCTTAGACTCGTACTATGGCCTACAGGTTAAGGTCGTAACTCTTACTCTGGCCTACTGGTTAAGGTCTTAACTCTTACTCTGGCCTAATAGCTAAGGTCTGAGACTCGTACTCTGGCCTAGTAGCTAAGGTCTTAGACTCGTACTCTGGCCTAATAGCTAAGGTCTTAGACTCGTACTCTGGCCTAATGGTTAAGGTCTTACCTCTTACTCTGGCCTACTGGTTAAGGTCTTAACTGTTACTCTGGCCTAATAGCTAAGGTCTTAACTCTTACTCTGGCCTAATAGCTAAGGTCTTAGACTCGTACTCTGGCCTACTGGTTAAGGTCTTAACTCTTACTCTGGCCTAATAGCTAAGGTCTCAACTCTTACTCTGTCCTAATAGCTAAGGTCTTAACTCTTACTCTAGCCTAATAGCTAAGGTCTTAGACTCGTACTCTGGCCTAATGGTTAAGGTCTTAACTCTTACTCTGGCCTACTGGTTAAGGTCTTAACTCTTACTCTGGCCTAATAGCTAAGGTCTTAGACTCGTACTCTGGCCTAATGGTTAAGGTCTTAACTCTTACTCTGGCCTAATAGCTAAGGTCTTAGACTCGTACTCTGGCCTACTGGTTAAGGTCTTAACTCTTACTTTGGCCTACTGGTTAAGGTCTTAACTCTTACTCTGGCCTAATAGCTGAGGTCTTAGACTCATACTCTGGCCTAATGGTTAAGGTCTTAACTCTTACTCTGGCCTAATAGCTAAGGTCGTAACGCTTACTCTGGCCTAATAGCTAAGGTCTTAACTCTTACTCTGGCCTAATAGCTAAGGTCTTAGACTTGTACTCTGGCCTAATGGGTAAGGTCTTAACTCTTACTCTGTCCTACTGGTTAAGGTCTTAACTCTTACTCTGGCCTAATATCTAAGGTCTTAGACTCGTACTCTGGCCTAATAGCTAAGGTCCTAGAATCGTACTCTGGCCTAATGGTTAAGGTCTTAACTCTTACTCTGGCCTAATAGCTAAGGTGTTAGCTTCGTACTCTGGCCTACTGGTTAAGGTCTTAACTCGTACTCTGGCCTAATGGTTAAGGTCTTCACGCTTACTCTGCTCTAATAGCTAAGGTCTTAGACTCGTACTCTGGCCTAATAGCTAAGGTCTTAGACTCGTACTCTGGCCTAATGGTTAAGGTCTTAACTCTTACTCTGGCCTAATAGCTAAGGTCTTAGACTTGTACTGTGGCCTAATGGTTAAGGTCTTAACTTTTACTCTGGCCTAATAGCTAAGGTTTTAACTCTTACTCTGGCCTAATAGCTAAGGTCTTAACTCTTACTCTGGCCTACTGGTTAAGGTCTTAATTTTACTCTGGCCTAATAGCTAAGGTCTTAGACTCATACTCTTGCCTAATGGTTCAGGTCTTAACTCTTACTCTGGCCTACTGGTTAAGGTATTAACTCTTACTCTGGCCTAATAGCTAAGGTCTTAGACTCGTAACCTGGCCTAATGGTTAAGGTCTTAACTCTTACTCTGGCCTAATAGCTAAGGTCTTAACTCTTACTCTGGCCTACTGGTTAAGGTCTTAACTCTTACTCTGCCCTAATAGCTAAGGTCTTAGACTCGTACTCTGGCCTACTGGTTAAGGTCTTAACTCTTACTCTGGCCTACTGGTCAAGGTCTCAACTCTTACTCTGGCCTAATAGCTAAGGTCTTAACTCTTACTCTGGCCTAATAGCTAAGGTCTTAGACTCGTACTCTGGCCTACTGGTTAAGGTCTTAACTCTTACTCTGGCCTACTGGTTAAGGTCTTAACTCTTACTCTGGCCTAATAGCTAAGGTCTTAGACTCGTACTCTGGCCTAATAGCTAAGGTCTTAACTCTTACTCTTGCCTAATAGCTAAGGTCTTAGACTCTTACTCTGGCCTACTGGTCAAGGTCTCAACTCTTACTCTGGTCTAATAGCTAAGGTCTTAACTCTTAATCTGGCCTAGTAGCTAAGGTCTTAGACTCATACTCTGGCTTAATGGTTAAGGTCTTAACTCTTACTCTGGCCTACTGGTTAAGGTCTTAACTCTTACTCTGGCCTAATAGCTAAGGTCTTAGACTTGTACTCTGGCCTACTGGTTAAGGTCTTAACTCTTACTCTGGCCTACTGGTTAAGGTCTTAACTCTTACTCTGGCCTAATAGCTAAGGTCTTAGACTCGAACTCTGGCCTAATAGCTAAGGTCTTAACTCTTACTCTTGCCTAATAGCTAAGGTCTTAGACTCGTACTCTGGCCTACTGGTTAAGGTCTTAACTCTTACTCTGGCCTACTGGTCAAGGTCTCAACTCTTACTCTGGTCTAATAGCTAAGGTCTTAACTCTTAATCTGGCCTAGTAGCTAAGGTCTTAGACTCGTACTATGGCCTACTGGTTAAGGTCTTAACTCTTACTCTGGCCTAATAGCTAAGGTCTTAGACTCGTACTCTGGCCTAGTAGCTAAGGTCTTAGACTCGTACTTTGGCCTAATAGCTAAGGTCTTAGACTCGTACTCTGGCCTAATGGTTAAGGTCTTACCTCTTACTCTGGCCTACTGGTTAAGGTCTTAACTGTTACTCTGGCCTAATAGCTAAGGTCTTAACTCTTACTCTGGCCTAATAGCTAAGGTCTTAGACTCGAACTCTGGCCTACTGGTTAAGGTCTTAACTCTTACTCTGGCCTAATAGCTAAGGTCTCAACTCTTACTCTGTCCTAATAGCTAAGGTCTTAACTCTTACTCTGGCCTACTGGTTAAGGTCTTAACTCTTACTCTGGCCTAATAGCTATGGTCTTAGACTCGTACTCTGGCCTAATGGTTAAGGTCTTAACTCTTACTCTGGCCTAATAGCTAAGGTCTTAGACTCGTACTCTGGCCTACTGGTTAAGGTCTTAACTCTTACTTTGGCCTACTGGTTAAGGTCTTAACTCTTACTCTGGCCTAATAGCTGAGGTCTTAGACTCATACTCTGGCCTAATGGTTAAGGTCTTAACCCTTACTCTGGCCTAATAGCTAAGGTCTTAGACTCGTACTCTGGCCTACTGGTTAAGGTCTTAACTCTTACTCTGGCCTAATAGCTAAGGTCTTAACGCTTACTCTGGCCTAATAGCTAAGGTCTTAACTCTTACTCTGGCCTAATAGCTAAGGTCTTAACGCTTACTCTGGCCTAATAGCTAAGGTCTTAACTCTTACTCTGGCCTAATAGCTAAGGTCTTAGACTCGTACTCTGGCCTAATGGGTAAGGTCTTAACTCTTACTCTGTCCTACTGGTTAAGGTCTTAACTCTTACTCTGGCCTAATAGCTAAGGTCTTAGCTTCGTACTCTGGCCTACTGGTTAAGGTCTTAACTCGTACTCTGGCCTACTGGTTAAGGTCTTAACGCTTACTCTGCTCTAATAGCTAAGGTCTTAGACTCGTACTCTGGCCTAATAGCTAAGGTCTTAGACTCGTACTCTGGCCTAATGGTTAAGGTCTTAACTCTTACTCTGGCCTAATAGCTAAGGTCTTAGACTCGTACTGTGGCCTAATGGTTAAGGTCTTAAGTTTTACTCTGGCCTAATAGCTAAGGTTTTAACTCTTACTCTGGCTTAATAGCTAAGGTCTTAGCCTCATACTCTGGCCTACTGGTTAAGGTCTTAACTCTTACTCTGGCCTACTGGTTAAGATCTTAACTCTTACTCTGGCCTAATAGCTAAGGTCTTAGACTCGTACTCTGGCCTAATAGCTATGGTCTTAGACTCGTACTCTGGTCTAATGGTTAAGCTTTTAACTCCTACTCTGGCCTAATAGCTAAGGTTGTAACTCTTACTCTGGCCTAATAGCTAAGGTCTTAGACTCGTACTCTGGCCTAATAGCTAAGGTCCTAGACTCGTACTCTGGCCTAATGGTTAAGGTCTTAACTCTTACTCTGGCATAATAGCTAAGGCCTTAGACTCGTACTCTGGCCTAATAGCTAAGGTCTTAGCTTCGTACTCTGGCCTACTGGTTAAGGTCTTAACTCGTACTCTGGCCTAATGGTTAAGGTCTTAACGCTTACTCTGCTCTAATAGCTAAGGTCTTAGACTCGTACTCTGGCCGAATAGCTAAGGTCTTAGACTCGTACTCTGGACTAATGGTTAAGGTCTTAACTCTTACTCTGGCCTAATAGCGAATGTTTTAACTCTTACTCTGGCCTAATAGCTAAGGTCTTAGCCTCGTACTCTGGCCTAATAGCTAAGGTCTTAGACTCATACTCTGGCATAATGGTTAAGGTATTAACTCTTACTCTGGCCTACTGGTTAAGGTCTTTACCCTTACTCTGGCCTAATAGCTAAGGTCATAGACTCGTACTCTGGCCTAATGGTTAAGGTCTTAGACTCGTACTCTGGCCTAATAGCTAAGGTCTTAGACTCGTGCTCTGGCCTAATGGTTAAGGTCTTAACTCTTACTCTGGCCTAATAGCTAAGGTCTTAGACTCGTGCTCTGGCCTAATGGTTAAGGTCTTAACTTTTACTCTGGCCTAATAGCTAAGGTCTTAACTCTTACTCTGGCCTAATAGCTAAGGTCTTAGCCTCGTACTCTGGCCTACTGGTTAAGGTCTTAACTCGTACTCTTGCCTAATGGATAAGGTCTTAACGCTTACTCTGGCCGAATAGCTAAGGTCTTAGACTCGTACTCTGGCCTGATGGTTAAGGTCTTAACTCTTACTCTGGCCTAATAGCTAAGGTCTTAGACTCGTACTGTTGCCTAATGGTTAAGGTCTTAACTTTTACTCCGGCCTATTAGCTAAGGTCTTAACTCTTACTCTGGCCTTAATAGCTAAGGTCTTAGACTCATACTCTGGCCTACTGGTTAAGGTCTTAACTCTTACTCTGGCCTACTGGTTAAGGTCTTAACTCTTACTCTGGCCTAATTGCTAAGGTCTTAGACTCGTACTCTGGCCTAATAGCTAAGGTCTTAGACTTGTACTCTGGCCTAATGTGTAAGGTCTTAACTCTTACTCTGGCCTAATAGCTAAGGTCTAAACTCTTACTCTGGCCTACTGGTTAAGGTCTTAACTCTTACTCTGGCCTACTGGTTAAGGGCTTAACTCTTACTATGGCCTAATAGCTAAGGTCTTAGACTCGTACTCTGGCCTAATACCTAAGGTCTTAACTCTTACTCTGGCCTAATAGCTAACGTCTAAGACTCGAACTCTGGCCTACTGGTTAAGGTCTTAACTCTTACTCTGGCCTACTGGTTAAGGTCTTAACTCTTACCTTGGCCTAATAGCTAAGGTCTTAGACTTGTACTCTGGACTAATGGTTAAGGTCTTAACTCTTACTCTGGCCTAATAGCTAAGGTCTTAACTCTTAATCTGGCCTAATAGCTAAGGTCTTAACTCTTACACTGGACTAATAGCTAAGGTCTTAGACTCGTGCTCTGGCCTACTGGTTAAGGTCTTAACTCTTACTCTGGCCTACTGGTTATGGTCTTAACTCTTACTCTGGCCTAATAGCTAAGGTCTTAGTCTCGAACTCTGGCCTAATGGTTACGTTCTTAACTCTTACTCTGGCCTACTGGTTAAGGTCTTAACTCTTACTCTGGCCTAATAGCTAAGGTCTTAGACTCGTACTCTGGCCTAATGGTTAAGGTCTTAACTCTTACTCTGGCCTAATAGCTAAGATCTTAGACTCGTACTCTGGCCTATTGGTTAAGGTCTTATCTCTTACTCTGGCCTACTGGTTAAGGTCTTAACTCTTACTCTGGCCTAATTGCTAAGGTCTTAGACTCGTACTCTGGCCTAATGGTTAAGGTCTCAACTCTTACTCTGGCCTAATAGCTAAGGTCGTAACTCTTAATCTGGCCTAATAGTTAAGGTCTTAGACTCGTACTCTGGCCTAATGGTTAAGGTCTTAACTCTTACTCTGGCCTACTGGTTAAGGTCTTAACTCGTACTCTGGCCTAATAGCTAAGGTCTGAGACTCGTGCTCTGGCCTAATAGCTAAGGTCTTAGACTCGTACACTGGCCTAATGGTTAAGGTCTTAACTCTTACTCTGGCCTAATAGCTAAGGTCTTAGACTCGTACTCTGGCCTAATAACTAAGGTCTTAACTCTTACTCTGGCCTAATAGCTAAGGTCTTAGACTCGTACTCTGGCCTACTGGTTAAGGTCTTAACTCTTACTCTGGCCTACTGGTTAAGGTCTTAACTCTTACTCTGGCCTAATAGTTAAGGTCTTAAATCTTACTCTGGCCTAATAGCTAAGGTCTTTGACTCGTACTCTGACCTAATGGTTAAGGTCTTAACTCTTACTCTGGCCTACTGGTTAAGGTCTTAACTCTTACTCTGGCCTAATAGCTAAGGTCTTACACTCGTACTCTGGCCTAATGGTTAAGGTCTTAACTCTTACTCTGGCCTAATAGCTAAGGTCTTAACTCTTACTCTGGCCTACTGGTTAAGGTCTTAACTCTTACTCTGCCCTAATAGCTAAGGTCTTAGACTCGTAATCTGGCCTAATGGTTAAGGTATTAACTCTTACTCTGACCTAATGGTTAAGGTATTAACTCTTACTCTGGCCTACTGGTTAAGGTCTTTACCCTTACTCTGGCATAATAGCGAAGGTCTTAGACTCGTACTCTGGCCTAATGGTTAAGGTCTTAACTCTTACTCTGGCCTAATAGCTAGGGTCTTAACTCTTACTCTGGCCTAATAGCTAAGGTCTTAAACTCATACTCTGGCCTAATAGCTAAGGTCTTAGACTCGTACTCTGGCCTAATGGTTAAGGTCTTAGACTCGTACTCTGGCCTAATAGCTAAGGTCTTAGACTCGTGCTCTGGCCTAATGGTTAAGGTCTTAACTCTTACTCTGGCCTAATAGCTAAGGTCTTAGACTCGTGCTCTGGACTAATGGTTAAGGTCTTAACTTTTACTCTGGCCTAATAGCTAAGGTCTTAGCCTCGTACTCTGGCCTACTGGTTAAGGTCTTAACTCGTACTCTGGCCTAATGGTTAAGGTCTTAACGCTTACTCTGGCCTAATAGCTAAGGTCTTAGACTTGTACTCTGGCCGAATAGCTAAGGTCTTAGACTCGTACTCTGGCCTAATGGTTAAGGTCTTAACTCTTACTCGGGCCTAATATCTAAGGTCTTAGACTCGTACTGTGGCCTAATGGTTAAGGTCTTAACTTTTACTCTGGCCTATTAGCTAAGGTCTTAACTCTTACTCTGGCCTTAATAGCTAAGGTCTTAGACTCGTACTCTGGCCTACTCGTTAAGGTCTTAACTCTTACTCTGGCCTACTGGTTAAGGTCTTAACTCTTACTCTGGCCTAATAGCTAAGGTCTTAGAATCGTACTCTGGCCTAATAGCTAAGGTCTTAGACTCGTACTCTGGCCTAATGGTTAAGGTCTTAACTCTTACTCTGGCCTAATAGCTAAGGTCTTAACTCTTACTCTGGCCTACTGGTTAAGGTCTTAACTCTTACTCCGGCATACTGGTTAAGGTCTTAACTCTTACTATGGCCTAATAGCTAAGGTCTTAGACTCGTACTCTGGCCTAATAGCTAAGGTCTTAACTCTTACTCTGGCCTAATAGCTAACGTCTTAGATTCGAACTCTGGCCTACTGGTTAAGGTCTTAACTCTTACTCTGGCCTACTGGTTAAGGTCTTAACTCTTACTCTGGCCTAATAGCTAAGGTCTTAACTCTTACTCTTGCCTAATAGCTAAGGTCTTAGACTCGTACTCTGGCCTACTGGTCAATGTCTCAACTCTTACTCTGGCCTAATAGCTAAGGTCTAACTCTTACTCTGGCCTAATAGCTAAGGTCTTAGACTCGTACTCTGGCCTAATGGTTAAGGTATTAACTCTTACTCTGGCCTACTGGTTAAGGTCTTAACTCTTACTCTGGTCTAATAGCTAAGGTCTTAGACACGTACTCTGGCCTAATGGTTAAGGTCCTAACTCTTACTCTGGCCTAATAGCTAAGGTCTTAGACTTGTACTCTGGCCTACTGGTTAAGGTCTTAACTCTTACTCTGGCCTACTGGTTAAGGTCTTAACTCTTACTCTGGCCTAATAGCTAAGGTCTTAGACTCGTACTCTGGCCTAATGGTTAAGGTCTTAACTCTTACTCTGGCGTACTGGTTAAGGTCTTAACTCTTACTCTGGCCTAATAGCAAAGGTCTTAGACTCGTAATCTGGTCTAACAGCTAAGGTCTTAACTCTTAATCTGGCCTAGTAGCTAAGGTCTTAGACTCGTACTATGGCCTACAGGTTAAGGTCTTAACTCTTACTCTGGCCTACTGGTTAAGGTCTTAACTCTTACTCTGGCCTAATAGCTAAGGTCTTAGACTCGTACTCTGGCCTAGTAGCTAAGGTCTTAGACTCGTACTCTGGCCTAATAGCTAAGGTCTTAGACTCGTACTCTGGTCTAATGGTTAAGGTCTTACCTCTTACTCTGGCCTACTGGTTAAGGTCTTAACTGTTACTCTGGCCTAATAGCTAAGGTCTTAACTCTTACTCTGGCCTAATAGCTAAGGTCTTAGACTCGTACTCTGGCCTACTGGTTAAGGTCTTAACTCTTACTCTGGCCTAATAGCTAAGGTCTCAACTCTTACTCTGGCCTAATAACTAAGGTCTTAACTCTTACTCTGGCCTAATAGCTAAGGTCTTAGACTCGTACTCTGGCCTACTGGTTAAGGTCTTAACTCTTACTCTTGCCTACTGGTTAAGGTCTTAACTCTTACTCTGGCCTAATAGCTAAGGTCTTAACTCTTACTCTGGCCTAATAGCTAAGGTCTTTGACTCGTACTCTGACCTAATGGTTAAGGTCTTAACTCTTACTCTGGCCTACTGGTTAAGGTCTTAACTCTTACTCTGGCCTAATAGCTAAGGTCTTACACTCGTACTCTGGCCTAATGGTTAAGGTCTTAACTCTTACTCTGGCCTAATAGCTAAGGTCTTAACTCTTACTCTGGCCTACTGGTTAAGGTCTTAACTCTTACTCTGCCCTAATAGCTAAGGTCTTAGACTCGTACTCTGGCCTAATAGCTAAGGTCTTAACTCTTACTCTTGCCTAATAGCTAAGGTCTTAGACTCGTACTCTGGCCTACTGGTCAATGTCTCAACTCTTACTCTGGCCTAATAGCTAAGGTCTAACTCTTACTCTGGCCTAATAGCTAAGGTCTTAGACTCGTACTCTGGCCTAATGGTTAAGGTATTAACTCTTACTCTGGCCTACTGGTTAAGGTCTTAACTCTTACTCTGGTCTAATAGCTAAGGTCTTAGACACGTACTCTGGCCTAATGGTTAAGGTCCTAACTCTTACTCTGGCCTAATAGCTAAGGTCTTAGACTTGTACTCTGGCCTACTGGTTAAGGTCTTAACTCTTACTCTGGCCTACTGGTTAAGGTCTTAACTCTTACTCTGGCCTAATAGCTAAGGTCTTAGACTCGTACTCTGGCCTAGTAGCTAAGGTCTTAGACTCGTACTCTGGCCTAATAGCTAAGGTCTTAGACTCGTACTCTGGTCTAATGGTTAAGGTCTTACCTCTTACTCTGGCCTACTGGTTAAGGTCTTAACTGTTACTCTGGCCTAATAGCTAAGGTCCTAACTCTTACTCTGGCCTAATAGCTAAGGTCTTAGACTCGTACTCTGGCCTACTGGTTAAGGTCTTAACTCTTACTCTGGCCTAATAGCTAAGGTCTCAACTCTTACTCTGTCCTATTAGCTAAGGTCTTAACTCTTACTCTGGCCTAATAGCTAAGGTCTTAGACTCGTACTCTGGCCTAATGGTTAAGGTCTTAACTCTTACTCTGGCCGACTGGTTAAGGTCTTAACTCTTAATCTGGCCTAATAGCTAAGGTCTTAGACTCGTACTCTGGCCTACTGGTTAAGGTCTTAACTCTTACTTTGGCCTACTGGTTAAGGTCTTAACTTTTACTCTGGCCTAATAGCTGAGGTCTTAGACTCATACTCTGGCCTAATGGTTAAGGTTTTAACTCTTACTCTGGCCTACTGGTTAAGGTCTTAACTCTTACTCTGGCCTAATAGCTAAGGTCTTAACGCTTACTCTGGCCTAATAGCTAAGGTCTTAACTCTTACTCTGGCCTAATAGCTAAGGTCTTAGACTCGTACTCTGGCCTAATGGGTAAGGTCTTAACTCTTACTCTGGCCTACTGGTTAAGGTCTTAACTCTTACTCTGGCCTAATAGCTAAGGTCTTAGCTTCGTACTCTGGCCTACTGGTTAAGGTCTTAACTCTTACTCTGGCCTAATAGCTAAGGTCTTAGACTCGTACTCTGGCCTAATAGCTAAGGTCTTAGACTCGTACTCTGGCCTGATGGTTAAGGTCTTATCTCCTACTCTGGCCTAATAGCTAAGGTCTTAGACTCGTACTCTGGCCTAATGGTTAAGGTCTTAACTTTTACTCTGGCCTAATAGCTAAGGTCTTAACTCTTACACTGGACTAATAGCTAAGGTCTTAGACTCGTACTCTGGCCTATTGGTTAAGGTCTTAACTCTTACTCTGGCCTACTGGTTAAGGTCTTAACTCTTACTCTGGCCTAATAGCTAAGGTCTTAGACTCGTACTCTGGCCTAATAGCTATGGTCTTAGACTCATACTCTGGTCTAATGGTTAAGGTTTTAACTCCTACTCTGGCCTAATGGTTAAGGTATTAACTCTTACTCTGGCCTACTGGTTAAGGTCTTAACTCTTACTCTGGCCTACTGGTTAAGATCTTAACTCTTACTCTGGCCTAATAGCTAAGGTCTTAGACTCGTACTCTTGCCTAATAGCTAAGGTCTTAGACTCGTACTCTGGCCTAATGGTTAAGGTCTTAACTCCTACTCTGGCCTAATAGCTAAGGTCTTAGACTCGCACTCTGGCCTAATGGTTAAGGTCTTAACTTTTACTCTGGCCTAATATCTAAGGTCTTAACTCTTACACTGGACTAATAGCTAAAGTCTTAGACTCGTACTCTGGCCTATTGGTTAAGGTCTTAACTCTTACTCTGGCCTGATAGCTAAGGTCTTAACTCTTACTCTGGCCTAATAGCTAAGGTCTTGGACTCGTACTCTGACCTAATGGTTAAGGTATTAACTCTTACTCTGACCTAATGGTTAAGGTATTAACTCTTACTCTGGCCTACTGGTTAAGGTCTTTACCCTTACTCTGGCATAATAGCGAAGGTCTTAGACTCGTACTCTGGCCTAATGGTTAAGGTCTTAACTCTTACTCTGGCCTAATAGCTAGGGTCTTAACTCTTACTCTGGCCTAATAGCTAAGGTCTTAAACTCATACTCTGGCCTAATAGCTAAGGTCTTAGACTCGTACTCTGGCCTAATGGTTAAGGTCTTAGACTCGTACTCTGGCCTAATAGCTAAGGTCTTAGACTCGTGCTCTGGCCTAATGGTTAAGGTCTTAACTCTTACTCTGGCCTAATAGCTAAGGTCTTAGACTCGTGCTCTGGACTAATGGTTAAGGTCTTAACTTTTACTCTGGCCTAATAGCTAAGGTCTTAGCCTCGTACTCTGGCCTACTGGTTAAGGTCTTAACTCGTACTCTGGCCTAATGGTTAAGGTCTTAACGCTTACTCTGGCCTAATAGCTAAGGTCTTAGACTTGTACTCTGGCCGAATAGCTAAGGTCTTAGACTCGTACTCTGGCCTAATGGTTAAGGTCTTAACTCTTACTCGGGCCTAATATCTAAGGTCTTAGACTCGTACTGTGGCCTAATGGTTAAGGTCTTAACTTTTACTCTGGCCTATTAGCTAAGGTCTTAACTCTTACTCTGGCCTTAATAGCTAAGGTCTTAGACTCGTACTCTGGCCTACTCGTTAAGGTCTTAACTCTTACTCTGGCCTACTGGTTAAGGTCTTAACTCTTACTCTGGCCTAATAGCTAAGGTCTTAGAATCGTACTCTGGCCTAATAGCTAAGGTCTTAGACTCGTACTCTGGCCTAATGGTTAAGGTCTTAACTCTTACTCTGGCCTAATAGCTAAGGTCTTAACTCTTACTCTGGCCTACTGGTTAAGGTCTTAACTCTTACTCCGGCATACTGGTTAAGGTCTTAACTCTTACTATGGCCTAATAGCTAAGGTCTTAGACTCGTACTCTGGCCTAATAGCTAAGGTCTTAACTCTTACTCTGGCCTAATAGCTAACGTCTTAGATTCGAACTCTGGCCTACTGGTTAAGGTCTTAACTCTTACTCTGGCCTACTGGTTAAGGTCTTAACTCTTACTCTGGCCTAATAGCTAAGGTCTTAGACTCGTACTCTGGCCTAATGGTTAAGGTCTCAACTCTTACTCTGGCCTAATAGCTAAGGTCTTAACTCTTACTCTGGCCTAATAGCTAAGGTCTTAGACTCGTACTCTGGCCTAATGGTTAAGGTCTTAACTCTTACTCTGGCCTACTGGTTAAGGTCTTAACTCTTACTCTGGCCTACTGGTTAAGGCCTTAGACTCGTACTGTGGCCTAATAGCTAAGGTCTTAGACTCGTACACTGGCCTAATGGTTAAGGTCTTAACTCTTACTCTGGCCTAATAGCTAAGGTCTTAACTCTTACTCTGGCCTACTGGTTAAGGTCTTACCTCTTACTCTGGCCTAATAGCTAAGGTCTTAGACTCGTACTCTGGCCTAATAGCTAAGGTCTTAACTCTTACTCTGGCCTAATAGCTAAGGTCTTAGACTCGTACTCTGGCCTACTGGTTAAGGTCTTAACTCTCACTCTGGCCTACTGGTTAAGGTCTTAACTCTTACTCTGGCCTAATAGCTAAGGTCTTAACTCTTACTCTGGCCTAATAGCTAAGGTCTTGGACTCGTACTCTGACCTAATGGTTAAGGTCTTAACTCTTACTCTGGCCTACTGGTTAAGGTCTTAACTCTTACTCTGGCCTAATAGCTAAGGTCTTACACTCGTACTCTGGCCTAATGGCTAAGGTCTTAACTCTTACTCTGGCCTAATAGCTAAGGTCTTAACTCTTACTCTGGCCTACTGGTTAAGGTCTTAACTCTTACTCTGCCCTAATAGCTAAGGTCTTAGACTCGTACTCTGGCCTAATAGCTAAGGTCTTAACTCTTACTCTTGCCTAATAGCTAAGGTTTTAGACTCGTACTCTGGCCTACTGGTTAAGGTCTTAACTCTTACTCTGGCCTAATAGCTAAGGTCTTAGACTCGTACTCTGGCCTACTGGTTAAGGTCTTAACTCTTACTCTGGCCTACTGGTTAAGGTCTTAACTCTTACTCTGGCCTACTGGTTAAGGTCTTAACTCTTACTCTGGCCTAATAGCTAAGGTCTTAGACTCGTACTCTGGCCTAATGGTTAAGGTCTTAACTCTTACTCTGGCCTACTGGTTAAGGTCTTAACTCTTACTCTGGCATAATAGCTAAGGTCTTAACTCTTACTCTGGCCTAATAGTAAAGGTCTTAGACTCGTAATCTGGTCTAATAGCTAAGGTCTTAACTCTTAATCTGGCCTAGTAGCTAAGGTCTTAGACTCGTACTATGGCCTACAGGTTAAGGTCTTCACTCTTACTCTGGCCTACTGGTTAAGGTCTTAACTCTTACTCTGGCCTAATAGCTAAGGTCTTAGACTCGTACTCTGGCCTAATAGCTAAGGTCTTAGACTCGTACTCTGGCCTAATGGTTAAGGTCTTACCTCTTACTCTGGCCTACTGGTTAAGGTCTTAACTGTTACTCTGGCCTAATAGCTAAGGTCTTAACTCTTACTCTGGCCTAATAGCTAAGGTCTTAGACTCGTACTCTGGCCTACTGGTTAAGGTCTTAACTCTTACTCTGGCCTAATAGCTAAGGTCTCAACTCTTACTCTGTCCTAATAGCTAAGGTCTTAACTCTTACTCTGGCCTAATAGCTAAGGTCTTAGACTCGTACTCTGGCCTAATGTTTAAGGTCTTAACTCTTACTCTGGCCTACTGGTTAAGGTCTTAACTCTTACCCTGGCCTAATAGCTAAGGTCTTAGACTCGTACTCTGGCATAATGGTTAAGGTCTTAACTCTTACTCTGGAATAATAGCTGAGTTCTTAGACTCATTCTCTGGCCTAATGGTTAAGGTCTTAACTCTTACTTTGGCCTACTGGTTAAGGTCTTAACTCTTACTCTGGCCTAATAGCTAAGGTCTTAACGCTTACTCTGGCCTAATAGCTAAGGTCTTAACTCTTACTCTGGCCTAGTAGCTAAGGTCTTAGACTCGTACTCTGGCCTAATGGGTAAGGTCTTAACTCTTACTCTGGCCTACTGGTTAAGGTCTTAACTCTTACTCTGGCCTAATAGCTAAGGTCCTAGCTTCGTACTCTGGCCTACTGGTTAAGGTCTTAACTCGTACTCTGGCCTAATGGTTAAGGTCTTAACGCTTACTCTGGCCTAATAGCTAAGGTCTTAGACTCGTACTCTGGCCTAATAGCTAAGGTATTAGACTCGTACTCTGGCCTAATGGTTAGGGTCTTAACTCTTACTCTGGCCTAATAGCTAAGGTCTTAGACTCGTACTGTGGCCTAATGGTTAAGGTCTTAACTCTTACTATGGCCTACTGGTTAAGGTCTTAACTCTTACTCTGGCCTAATAGCTAACGTCTTAACGCTTACTCTGGCCTAATAGCTAAGGTCTTAACTCTTACTTTGGCCTAGTAGCTAAGGTCTTAGACTCGTACTCTGGCCTAATGGGTAAGGTCTTAACTCTTACTCTGGCCTACTGGTTAAGGTCTTAACTCTTACTCTGGCCTAATAGCTAAGGTCCTAGCTTCATACTCTGGCCTACTGGTTAAGGTCTTAACTCGTACTCTGGCCTAATGGTTAAGGTCTTAACGCTTACTCTGGCCTAATAGCTAAGGTCTTAGACTCGTACTCTGGCCTAATAGCTAAGGTCTTAGACTAATACTCTGGCCTAATGGTTAAGGTCTTAACTCTTACTCTGCCCTACTGGTTAAGATCTTAACTCTTACTCTGGCCTAATAGCTAATGTCTTAACTCTTACTCTGGCCTAATAGCTAAGGTCTTAGACTCGTACTCTGGCCTAATTTGTTAAGGTCTTAACTCTTACTCTGGCCTACTGGTTAAGGTCTTAACTCTTACTCTGGCCTAATAGCTAAGAACTCAGACTCGTACTCTGGCCTAATGGTTAAGGTCTTAACTCTTACTCTGGCCTAATGGTTAAGGTCTTAACTCTTACTCTGGCCTAATAGCTAAGGTCTTAGACTCGTACTCTGGCCTACAGGTTAAGGTCTTAACTCTTACTCTGGACTACTGGTTAAGGTCTTAACTCTTACTCAGGCCTAATAGCTAAGGTCTTAGACTCGTACTCTGGCCTAATGGTTAAGGTCTTAACTCTTACTCTGGCATACTGGTTAAGGTCTTAACTCTTACTCTGGCCTACTGGTTAAGGTCTTAACTCTTACTCTGGCCTAAAAGCTGAGGTCTTAGACTCGTACTCTGGCCTAATGGTTAAGATTTTAACTCTTACTCTGGCCTAAAGGTTAAGGTCTTAACTCTTACTCTGGCCTAATAGCTAAGGTCTTAGACTCGTACTCTGGCCTTATGGTTAAGGTCTTAACTCTTACTCTGGCCTACTGGTTAAGGTCTTAACTCTTACTCTGGCCTAATGGTTAAGTTCTTAACTCTTACTCTGGCCTAATAGCTAAGGTCTTAACTCTTACTCTGGCCTAATAGCTAAGGTCTTAGTCTCATACTCTGGCCTAATTTGTTAAGGTCTTAACTCTTACTCTGGCCTACTGGTTAAGGTCTTAACTCTCACTCTGGCCTAATAGCTAAGAACTCAGACTCGTACTCTGGCCTAATAGCTAAGGTCTTAGACTCGTACTCTGGCCTACAGGATAAGGTCTTAACTCTTACTCTGGACTACTGGTTAAGGTCTTAACTCTTACTCTGGCCTAATAGCTAAGGTCTTAGACTCGTATTCTGGCCTAATGGTTAAGGTCTTAACTCTTACTCTGGCATACTGGTTAAGGTCTTAACTCTTACTCTGGCCTACTGGTTAAGGTCTTAACTCATACTCTGGCCTAAAAGCTGAGGTCTTAGACTCGTACTCTGGCCTAATGGTTAAGGTCTTAACTCTTACACTGGCCTACTGGTTAAGGTCTTAACTCTTACTCTGGCCTAATAGCTAAGGTCTTAGACTCGTACTCTGGCCTAATGGTTAAGGTCTTAACTCTTACTCTGGCCTACTGGTTAAGGTCTTAACTCTTACTCTGGCCTAATGGTTAAGTTCTTAACTCTTACTCTGGCCTAATAGCTAAGGGCTTAACTCTTACTCTGGCCTAATAGCTAAGGTCTTAGACTCGTACTCTGGCCTAATGGTTAAGGTCTTAATTCTAACTCTGGCCTAATAGCTAAGGTCTTAACTCTTACTCTGGCCTAATGGTTAAGGTCTTAACTCTCACTCTGGCCTAATAGCTAAGGTCTTAACTCTTACTCTGGCCTAATAGCGATGGTCTTAGACTTGTACTCTGGCCTAATAGCTAAGGTCTTAACTCTTACTCTGTCCTAATGGTTACGGTCTTAACTCTTACTCTGGCCTACTGGTTAAGGTCTTAACTCTTACTCTGGCCTAATAGCTAAGGTCTTAGACTCGTACACTGGCCTAATGGTTAAGGTCTTAACTCTTACTCTGGCCTACTGGTTAAGGTCTTAACTCTTACTCTGGCCTACTGGTTAAGGTCTTTACTCTTACTCTGGCCTAATAGCTAAGGTCTTAGACTTGTACTCTGGCCTAATGGTTAAGGTCTTAACTCTTACTCTGGCCTACTGGTTAAGGTCTTAACTCTTACTATGGCCTAATAGCTAAGGTCTTAGACTCGTACTATGGCCTACAGGTTAAGGTCTTAACTCTTACTCTGGCCTACTGGTTAAGGTCTTAACTCTTACTCTGGTCTCATAGCTAAGGTCTTAACTCTTACTCTGGCCTAATAGCTAAGGTCTTAGACTCGTACTATGGCCTACAGGTTAAGGTCTTAACTCTTACTCTGGCCTACTGGTTAAGGTCTTAACTCTTGCTCTGGCCTAATAGCTAAGGTCTTAACTCTTACTCTGGCCTAATAGCGATGGTCTTAGACTTGTACTCTGGCCTAATAGCTAAGGTCTTAACTCTTACTATGGCCTAATAGCTAAGGTCTTAACTCTTACTCTTGCTTAATAGCTAAGGTCTTAGACTCGTACTCTGGCCTAATGGTTAAGGTCTTAACTCTTACTCTGGCCTAATAGCTAAGGTCTTAGACTCGTACTCTGGCCTAATGGTTAAGGTCTTAACTCTTACTCTGGCCTAATAGCTAAGGTCTTAACTCTTACTCTGGCCTAATAGCTAAGAACTCAGACTTGTACTCTGGCCTAATGGTTAAGGTCTTAACTCTTACCCTGGCCTAATGGTTAAGGTCTTAACTCTTACTCTGGCCTAATAGCTAAGGTCTTAGACTCGTACTCTGGCCTACAGGATAAGGTCTTAACTCTTACTCTGGACTACTGGTTAAGGTCTTAACTCTTACTCTGGCCTAATAGCTAAGGTCTTAGACTCGTACTCTGGCCTAATGGTTAAGGTCTTAACTCTTACTCTGGCCTAATAGCAAAGGTCTTAACCCTTACTCTGGCCTAATAGCTAAGGTCTTAGACTAATACTCTGGCCTAATGGTTAAGGTCTTAACTCTTACTCTGGCCTACTGGTTAAGGTCTTAACTCTTACTCTGGCCTAATAGCTAAGGTCTTAACTCGTACTCTGGCCTAATAGCTAAGGTCTTAGACTCGTACTCTGGCCTAATGGTTAAGGTCTTAACTCTTACTCTGGCCTACTGGTTAAGGTCTTAACTCTTACTCTGGCCTAATAGCTAAGAACTCAGACTCGTACTCTGGCCTAATGGTTAAGGTCTTAACTCTTACACTGGCCTAATGGTAAAGGTCTTAACTCTTACTCTGGCCTAATAGCTAAGGTCTTAGACTCGTACACTGGCCTACAGGTTAAAGGTCTTAACTCTTACTCTGGACTACTGGTTAAGGTCTTAACTCTTACTCTGGCCTAATAGCTAAGGTCTTAGACTCGTACTCTGGCCTAATGGTTAAGGTCTTAACTCTTACTCTGGCCTAATAGCTAAGGTCTTAACTCTTACTCTGGCCTAATAGCTAAGGTCTTAGACTCGTACTCTGGCCTAATGGTTAAGGTCTTAACTCTTACTCTGGCCTACTGGTTAAGGTCTTAACTCTTACTCTAGCCTACTGGTTAAGGTCTTAACTCTTACTCTGGCCTAAAAGCTAAGGTCTTAGACTCGTACTCTGGCCTAATGGTTAAGGTCTTAACTCTTACTCTGGCCTAATAGCTAAGGTCTTAGACTCGTACACTGGCCTAATGGTTAAGGTCTTAACTCTTACTCTGGCCTACTGGTTAAGGTCTTAACTCTTACTCTGGCCTACTGGTTAAGGTCTTAACTCTGGCTCTGGCCTAATAGCTATGGTCTTAGACTCGTACTCTGGCCTAATGGTTAAGGTCTTAACTCTTACTCTGGCCTACTGGTTAAGGTCTTAACTCTTACTCTGGCCTAATGGTTAAGGTCTTAAGTCTTACTCTGGCCTAATAGCTAAGGTCTTAACTCTAACTCTGGCCTAATAGCTAAGGTCTTAGACTCGTACTCTGGCCTAATGGTTAAGGTCTTAACTCTAACTCTGGCCTAATAGCTAAGGTCTTAACTCTTACTCTGTCCTAATGGTTACGGTCTTAACTCTTACTCTGGCCTACTGGTTAAGGTCTTAACTCTTACTCTGGCCTAATAGCTAAGGTCTTAGACTCGTACACTGGCCTAATGGTTAAGGTCTTAACTCTTACTCTGGCCTACTGGTTAAGGTCTTAACTCTTACTCTGGCCTACTGGTTAAGGTCTTTACTCTTACTCTGGCCTAATAGCTAAGGTCTTAGACTTGTACTCTGGTCTAATGGTTAAGGTCTTAACTCTTACTCTGGCCTACTGGTTAAGGTCTTAACACTTACTCTGGCCTAATAGCTAAGGTCTTAGACTCGTACTATGGCCTACAGGTTAAAGTCTTAACTCTTACTCTGGCCTACTGGTTAAGGTCTTAACTCTTACTCTGGCCTCATAGCTAAGGTCTTAACTCTTACTCTGGCCTAATAGCTAAGGTCTTAGACTCGTGCTATGGCCTACAGGTTTAGGTCTTAACTCTTACTCTGGCCTACTGGTTAAGGTCTTAACTCTTACTCTGGCCTAATAGCTAAGGTCTTAACTCTTACTCTGGCAAAATAGCTAAGGTCTTAGACTCGTACTATGGCCTACAGGTTAAGGTCTTAACTCTTACTCTGGCCTACTGGTTAAGGTCTTAACTCTTACTCTGGCCTCATATCTAAGGTCTTACCTCTTACTCTGGCCTAATAGCTAAGGTCTTAGACTCATACTCTGGCCTAATGGTTAATGTCTTAACTCTTACTCTGGCCTAATAGCTAAGGTCTTAACTCTTACTCTGGCCTAATAGCTAAGGTCTTAGACTCGTACTCTGGCCTAATGGTTAAGGTCTTAACTCTTACTCTGGCCCAATAGCTAACGTCTTAGACTCGTACTCTGGCCTAATGGTTAAGGACTTAACTCTTACTCTGGCCAAATATCTAAGGTCTTAACCCTTACTCCAGCCTAATAGCTAAGGTCTTAGACTAATACTCTGGCCTAATGGTTAAGGTCTTAACTCTTACTCTGCCCTACTGGTTAAGATCTTAACTCTTACTCTGGCCTAATAGCTAATGTCTTAACTCTTACTCTGGCCTAATAGCTAAGGTCTTAGACTCGTACTCTGGCCTAATTTGTTAAGGTCTTAACTCTTACTCTGGCCTACTGGTTAAGGTCTTAACTCTTACTCTGGCCTAATAGCTAAGAACTCAGACTCGTACTCTGGCCTAATGGTTAAGGTCTTAACTCTTACTCTGGCCTAATGGTTAAGGTCTTAACTCTTACTCTGGCCTAATAGCTAAGGTCTTAGACTCGTACTCTGGCCTACAGGTTAAGGTCTTAACTCTTACTCTGGACTACTGGTTAAGGTCTTAACTCTTACTCAGGCCTAATAGCTAAGGTCTTAGACTCGTACTCTGGCCTAATGGTTAAGGTCTTAACTCTTACTCTGGCATACTGGTTAAGGTCTTAACTCTTACTCTGGCCTACTGGTTAAGGTCTTAACTCTTACTCTGGCCTAAAAGCTGAGGTCTTAGACTCGTACTCTGGCCTAATGGTTAAGATTTTAACTCTTACTCTGGCCTAAAGGTTAAGGTCTTAACTCTTACTCTGGCCTAATAGCTAAGGTCTTAGACTCGTACTCTGGCCTTATGGTTAAGGTCTTAACTCTTACTCTGGCCTACTGGTTAAGGTCTTAACTCTTACTCTGGCCTAATGGTTAAGTTCTTAACTCTTACTCTGGCCTAATAGCTAAGGTCTTAACTCTTACTCTGGCCTAATAGCTAAGGTCTTAGTCTCATACTCTGGCCTAATTTGTTAAGGTCTTAACTCTTACTCTGGCCTACTGGTTAAGGTCTTAACTCTCACTCTGGCCTAATAGCTAAGAACTCAGACTCGTACTCTGGCCTAATAGCTAAGGTCTTAGACTCGTACTCTGGCCTACAGGATAAGGTCTTAACTCTTACTCTGGACTACTGGTTAAGGTCTTAACTCTTACTCTGGCCTAATAGCTAAGGTCTTAGACTCGTACTCTGGCCTAATGGTTAAGGTCTTAACTCTTACTCTGGCATACTGGTTAAGGTCTTAACTCTTACTCTGGCCTACTGGTTAAGGTCTTAACTCATACTCTGGCCTAAAAGCTGAGGTCTTAGACTCGTACTCTGGCCTAATGGTTAAGGTCTTAACTCTTACACTGGCCTACTGGTTAAGGTCTTAACTCTTACTCTGGCCCAATAGCTAAGGTCTTAGACTCGTACTCTGGCCTAATGGTTAAGGTCTTAACTGTTACTCTGGCCTACTGGTTAAGGTCTTAACTCTTACTCTGGCCTAATGGTTAAGTTCTTAACTCTTACTCTGGCCTAATAGCTAAGGGCTTAACTCTTACTCTGGCCTAAGAGCTAAGGTCTTAGACTCGTACTCTGGCCTAATGGTTAAGGTCTTAATTCTAACTCTGGCCTAATAGCTAAGGTCTTAACTCTTACTCTGGCCTAATGGTTAAGGTCTTAACTCTCACTCTGGCCTAATAGCTAAGGTCTTAACTCTTACTCTGGCCTAATAGCGATGGTCTTAGACTTGTACTCTGGCCTAATAGCTAAGGTCTTAACTCTTACTCTGTCCTAATGGTTACGGTCTTAACTCTTACTCTGGCCTACTGGTTAAGGTCTTAACTCTTACTCTGGCCTAATAGCTAAGGTCTTAGACTTGTACACTGGCCTAATGGTTAAGGTCTTAACTCTTACTCTGGCCTACTGGTTAAGGTCTTAACTCTTACTCTGGCCTACTGGTTAAGGTCTTTACTCTTACTCTGGCCTAATAGCTAAGGTCTTAGACTTGTACTCTGGCCTAATGGTTAAGGTCTTAACTCTTACTCTGGCCTACTGGTTAAGGTCTTAACTCTTACTATGGCCTAATAGCTAAGGTCTTAGACTCGTACTATGGCCTACAGGTTAAGGTCTTAACTCTTACTCTGGCCTACTGGTTAAGGTCTTAACTCTTACTCTGGTCTCATAGCTAAGGTCTTAACTCTTACTCTGGCCTAATAGCTAAGGTCTTAGACTCGTACTATGGCCTACAGGTTAAGGTCTTAACTCTTACTCTGGCCTACTGGTTAAGGTCTTAACTCTTGCTCTGGCCTAATAGCTAAGGTCTTAACTCTTACTCTGGCCTAATAGCGATGGTCTTAGACTTGTACTCTGGCCTAATAGCTAAGGTCTTAACTCTTACTATGGCCTAATAGCTAAGGTCTTAACTCTTACTCTTGCTTAATAGCTAAGGTCTTAGACTCGTACTCTGGCCTAATGGTTAAGGTCTTAACTCTTACTCTGGCCTAATAGCTAAGGTCTTAGACTCGTACTCTGGCCTAATGGTTAAGGTCTTAACTCTTACTCTGGCCTAATAGCTAAGGTCTTAACTCTTACTCTGGCCTAATAGCTAAGAACTCAGACTTGTACTCTGGCCTAATGGTTAAGGTCTTAACTCTTACCCTGGCCTAATGGTTAAGGTCTTAACTCTTACTCTGGCCTAATAGCTAAGGTCTTAGACTCGTACTCTGGCCTACAGGATAAGGTCTTAACTAGGGGTGGGCGGAATTTGCGTAATCGCGTTACGCAAATCTCCGCGAAATGGTAAAAAATCTCCGCGAACACGCAGAAATTCCGCGAACACGCGGAATTGCTTGTTCGCGATGCTTTTTTCCTGTTCACAGTTGCTGTTTGCGTGCTCGGGGAGAAATATCTCGCGAACACGCATTTTGAGAACGCGAACAAGAAAAAATTTCGCGAAGTCGCGGAAAGCAGAATCTTGGGCAATTTCGCGTTCTCCGCGGAACGCGAAATTACCGAAATTCCGCAAATTCCGCGAGCAGAACGGAATTTACCGCCCAGGCCTAGTCTTAACTCTTACTCTGGACTACTGGTTAAGGTCTTAACTCTTACTCTGGCCTAATAGCTAAGGTCTTAGACTCGTACTCTGGCCTAATGGTTAAGGTCTTAACTCTTACTCTGGCCTAATAGCAAAGGTCTTAACCCTTACTCTGGCCTAATAGCTAAGGTCTTAGACTAATACTCTGGCCTAATGGTTAAGGTCTTAACTCTTACTCTGGCCTACTGGTTAAGGTCTTAACTCTTACTCTGGCCTAATAGCTAAGGTCTTAACTCGTACTCTGGCCTAATAGCTAAGGTCTTAGACTCGTACTCTGGCCTAATGGTTAAGGTCTTAACTCTTACTCTGGCCTACTGGTTAAGGTCTTAACTCTTACTCTGGCCTAATAGCTAAGAACTCAGACTCGTACTCTGGCCTAATGGTTAAGGTCTTAACTCTTACACTGGCCTAATGGTAAAGGTCTTAACTCTTACTCTGGCCTAATAGCTAAGGTCTTAGACTCGTACACTGGCCTACAGGTTAAAGGTCTTAACTCTTACTCTGGACTACTGGTTAAGGTCTTAACTCTTACTCTGGCCTAATAGCTAAGGTCTTAGACTCGTACACTGGCCTAATGGTTAAGGTCTTAACTCTTACTCTGGCCTACTGGTTAAGGTCTTAACTCTTACTCTGGCCTACTGGTTAAGGTCTTTACTCTTACTCTGGCCTAATAGCTAAGGTCTTAGACTTGTACTCTGGCCTAATGGTTAAGGTCTTAACTCTTACTCTGGCCTACTGGTTAAGGTCTTAACTCTTACTATGGCCTAATAGCTAAGGTCTTAGACTCGTACTATGGCCTACAGGTTAAGGTCTTAACTCTTACTCTGGCCTACTGGTTAAGGTCTTAACTCTTACTCTGGTCTCATAGCTAAGGTCTTAACTCTTACTCTGGCCTAATAGCTAAGGTCTTAGACTCGTACTATGGCCTACAGGTTAAGGTCTTAACTCTTACTCTGGCCTACTGGTTAAGGTCTTAACTCTTGCTCTGGCCTAATAGCTAAGGTCTTAACTCTTACTCTGGCCTAATAGCGATGGTCTTAGACTGTACTCTGGCCTAATAGCTAAGGTCTTAACTCTTACTATGGCCTAATAGCTAAGGTCTTAACTCTTACTCTTGCTTAATAGCTAAGGTCTTAGACTCGTACTCTGGCCTAATGGTTAAGGTCTTAACTCTTACTCTGGCCTAATAGCTAAGGTCTTAGACTCGTACTCTGGCCTAATGGTTAAGGTCTTAACTCTTACTCTGGCCTAATAGCTAAGGTCTTAACTCTTACTCTGGCCTAATAGCTAAGAACTCAGACTTGTACTCTGGCCTAATGGTTAAGGTCTTAACTCTTACTCTGGCCTAATGGTTAAGGTCTTAACTCTCACTCTGGCCTAATAGCTAAGGTCTTAACTCTTACTCTGGCCTAATAGCGATGGTCTTAGACTTGTACTCTGGCCTAATAGCTAAGGTCTTAACTCTTACTCTGTCCTAATGGTTACGGTCTTAACTCTTACTCTGGCCTACTGGTTAAGGTCTTAACTCTTACTCTGGCCTAATAGCTAAGGTCTTAGACTCGTACACTGGCCTAATGGTTAAGGTCTTAACTCTTACTCTGGCCTACTGGTTAAGGTCTTAACTCTTACTCTGGCCTACTGGTTAAGGTCTTTACTCTTACTCTGGCCTAATAGCTAAGGTCTTAGACTTGTACTCTGGCCTAATGGTTAAGGTCTTAACTCTTACTCTGGCCTACTGGTTAAGGTCTTAACTCTTACTATGGCCTAATAGCTAAGGTCTTAGACTCGTACTATGGCCTACAGGTTAAGGTGTGGTAAATATTCTTTTTACCTTAACTGAATTTCATACTGACTCTGAAAATAAAGTAGAATAGCTCAAAATAACAAGAGGCAGAATCCGTGGTATAAGAGATTTTCTGGATGGGCTTTATTCCAAAATGGCCGACTCGAGTGGCGGCCTTCAGGTTCCGTCACCACGAGGGTTCAGGAAGTGAAGTACAATACTTTATTGACAAGAAGTAACTTTTATAGTTCATACATTACAATGAAATGAATGCAAAAGGCGTAACAATTGATAAGAGAGATGACATATTGGTACGTAATCGAAACTAGGCGTAATAAGGAGCAGAAAGAAACATGATTGGCTCTGATTATCATGCATAGGTGGATCTATAAGATAATACTTAACATAGATGCGCGCGCAGCAGCATGACATGTGATTGACGTGCAACTAGGGGGTGACGGGGACTTGACATTTAGCTCTACATGTGGAGACGAGAAGTCTGGGGGGTCAAGTCAACCTAATCCCAAATCATATCTAACATCCTATGTTTAGAGAACTATGTTATCCACAAGAAAAGACTCTCGGACAGAATCTATTCTATACTGACTGTGTGTGCGTGTACAAGCGTCTAAGTGTCTCTATGAGATGCGAGGGGCAGAAAACTTTCCATGGCAACAGGGCTATGAATTACTTGCAGGAGGACGGAAAGGCTGAGTCCTTTGCTTGTGAGCTAAAGGAAATGTTTACCTAAATCACTAGACAGGAATGCATCGGCTGAAGAGCAAAATAGATAATTCGAAGGTGAAATACAGCTTCTTGGCAGGCAGGCGAAAACTGGCCGAGGCAGGCACCGTTAGCTGCACAGGGAGTAGGACAAAGTTCATGGATACAGATGCGAGCTCAAGCTGAAGCTGTCAGAGACAGAGAGCAGGGAAGGCTTTAAGGACAGAATCGGGCCTACTTGCCTGAGCTGTAAAAATGGAGTAACTTAGCCATATAAAGTCGGTGGCCTTTTATACTTAGGAATCGAATATCCAGCCCATTGATGGCGGATCTGACAGAGAACATGTCGACGGTAGACACACATATGTTTGCGTCTTGGAAACTGGAACTGGAGGGAACATACATGTACTTGTGACATGCAATTAGAACCGTTGGGGTCCAAGATAGGGGACATAACTGATCAGGAAAATCCACATTTCCACATTCCCTCCTTGTCCCCTGCTTGCCCTTCAAGAGATATCAATCTTCATCATTCCATCGATTTGCTCATGGAGCATCATTTCTTCTTCCTTCTTCTTCCGGCATTTTGAACGAGAACCTTGATATGGAATGCATGATGTGGCACACAGACCACAAATCGCTGGTCCACATTGCAGGCATAAACAACAACTGAAGAGCATAAGAAGGCCAATACCTAGGAAGGATAGAACTCTCCATCCCCAGGCTGATATCACACTCCAAAACCACCCGGACCACGTCCAAGTGCCTGGAT
Organism: Triturus cristatus; assembly: GCF_964204655.1. Lineage (NCBI taxonomy): Eukaryota > Metazoa > Chordata > Amphibia > Caudata > Salamandridae > Triturus > Triturus cristatus. The sequence goes on along the minus strand of NC_140591.1, from coordinate 894,965,617 downwards.
TCTCGTGTATCTGGCTCACAATCTTATGAAGGCGTGTTATAGCTTTATATACAGATGGCGAATTTTCTGGTATGAATATGCAGCAGCTGGATCCGATGACCCTGCAAGCTCCGCCCCTATCGGCCAGGATGACGTCAAGGACAAGACGATTCTGGAGAACAACAATTCTCATCACTGATTGTTCCTCTGTCAGATTGCCTAGGGCGGCTATAGTCTCGTTTACTACAGCTTCGAGAGTCTTGGTTAGTCTACGTATCAGCTTACTATTTGATATTGTACCTATATAGGGAAAGATACCTTTATTGAAATCTACATACTTGTCCCATGCCGTCACAGTATAATCGACAACTGGGAGATCTCTTCGCTCTCTATTGTGTACTAAATGAACATTCCGATAATAATCAGGTGGAGCTAGGAAAACAGGTGGCAGAAGGAATGCTATGTAACAGGTACCATCCCAATCTAGAGGCAGACGCATATATGCCATCTGACCACATATAAAGTAAGAATGGCGAGAAGCTCTAAACGAAGATTTACCTTGATCACTATATTCTACTGTAGTAACGCATTGGCTATGGCCCATATGTATGGAACCAACTTTTCTTACACATAATTCACCCTTAACTGGAAATACTGACATAGTGGGCAGAATTAGTTCAACTTCGGATTTGACATTCAGAATCATAAGATTAGGTGTAAAATTACCTAATTTATACACTTCATTTTCTAGATCAGTTCCTGTTCTACTGGGGCGACCCTCCTTATTAGGATGACAGACTTTGAATAAAACTAGATTCAGATTTCCCCATATCCAATGTTGTTGATAAACTGCTGTGTCTGGGTCTATGGAATTTAGTAAACTAAACCATGCTCCACAGGAGCCATTGTGTGTGAACGGATGTGGAAAGAAAGGCAGAACTCCTTTGTTATTCTGATAGGGAGGGAGTCGGCCACACACCCAACAATTGGTGGCATTACTAGTCTGATGGGAATGATGTAACATACTAATGAAAGTGTTATTGCGCAGCGCAAGTCTATAAGATAATTCATGTGGCGGTAGGTCACTAAAAGAATGTTCAGTAGCAACATTATAAACATGTCCAGAAATAGGATGATATATGTGCAAAATCACACTCGTAATAATTATTAAAACACTCAATAAAAACAAAATTAATAATGTCCTCATACAGTAGCTACGCAGTGATTTACAATACGCCTGTCGTTTCAACATTTCTCGGGTATTTTCTCTACTCAGGTCCAAGGGATACATGTCGGAGACAATTCAACCGCTTCACCTTGGAGAGGACTTAAACAATCAAATTGCTCGACTGTTTGGGCCTAAGCTTTAATTTATAGCACTGAGAGTCATTCTGTTCAACAAAAGGAAGTTTTGAATCAGTCTGTGAGGGAGTGCAGGGCACAGTGTCTATATCCGAGGATAGTCCATGAAATTTCTTAACGTGGCTGGAATGTATCCATCCTTTGCGGCCCTCCACTTTCACGGCTGTTCTTGTGGTCAGCAGGACTAGCTTCGGTGTTTTCCACCTGGGCTCCAATTGGGTTTTCCGATCGAAATTCCTCACAAACACCAGATCCCCCGGAGCAACGTCATGGGGTTTCACCTCAGTGTTGTCAGGAAAAGCTGCAGCTACCTGTGAACGACAAGATTGTAGTGCAGACATCAAGGAAGCCAAGTAATCTGTCAGCATATTACAATTAACATCAGTTATTTTACGTGGTATAGGCGTCCCCCACATATTTGGTGGTCTTCCGAAGATCACCTCATACGGGGATAGCCCTGTTCGAGAGTGTGCTACCATTCTTATGTAAAATAGTGCAACTGGTAATGCTACTATCCAGTCAACACCTTTCTCCTTACATATTTTAGACAATCTGATTTTCAAAATTTGATTATGTCGTTCCACGAGACCTGCTGCCTCGGGGTGTCGGACACAGTGGAATTTCCACTGGTATCCCAACAAAAGTGAGACATGTTTCATTAATTCGGATGAGAAAGGCTGGCCGTTATCTGAATATACAACACGTGGTAAACCGTACCGTGGGAAGAATTCTCGAACTAACTGTTTGGCAGTAGTCGGGGCCGTGTAATCTGATACTGGGTATGCCTCAGTCCATCGGGAGAGAGCGCAGACAACTACCAGAACATATTTGAATCCTCGACATCGTTCCATCTGGATATAATCCATTTGGAGTACTTCAAAAGGATGGTCAGGAGTCTGGAATCCACCCTGTTCTACGGGAACACTTTTCCCTGGGTTGAACTGACAACATATCATACAGGTACGGACTTTTTGTTTAGCTGCTGCTCGTAAATGTTTGTTGAACCAAATGTGTTGAATGCTGTCTAGCATAGCTTTTTCTCCTAAATGCGCCGGGCTGTGAATTGTAGCTATAATGGCTTGGACCATAGAGTCAGGAAGAAACCATACAGATTTCTCCTTCGTCATCCATCCCTGATCTGTCTGGATCCCTCCTAGTTCAGTCCATTTCTTTAATTCTTCTGCAGTAGCATGTGTCTGTATGTCAATTACGTCAAGTGCGGGATCCTTAATTGTCATACACTGTGTTGGTGTCTGAACTATTGGCTTTGTCATGTCTAATGTGCGATTCTGAGCAGTCTGTTTAGCTGTTCTGTCAGCTAAATCATTGCCTTGAGAAATGATATCAGTAACCTTCGTGTGTGCTTTACATTTCATAATCGATATGGCAGTTGGTAGATGTATTGCGTCTAACAAGGCATGAATGAGGGTTCCGTGCTGAATGTGGGCACCATGGGAGGTTAAATAACCTCTCTCTCGCCACAGCACGCCGAAGTCGTGTACGACTCCGAATGCATAACGTGAGTCAGTGTATACATTAACTTTCTTATTTGTGGCTTGAATACAGGCTTGTGTTAGAGCAATAAGTTCTGCTGCTTGGGCTGACAAGGTATCTATACAATTTGTCTCAATAACTTCAGTGTCTGTTGTGACTGCATACGCGGCCACTAAGTCTCCTGTACTTGCTCTCATGCACGATCCATCTACATACAACGTCAGGTCTGGATCTAACAATGGAACGTCTGTCAAGTCTTGTCTAGGTTTCGTCTTTATTTCAATAATTTCAACACAATCATGAGCTAGTGGGTCTGTTCCAATTACAGGTAATAGTGTAGCAGGATTCAATGTATTACACCGTCGGATCTCTATGTGTGGCTGAAACAATGTCAGTTCATAACCGGTAAGTCTTGCTATGGTCAAGTGTTGTGTTTGTGTTCGGTTCACAAGAACTTCTACTGCATGTGGTACTTGTACTGTCAATGGATGTCCTAACACTATGGCATCGCTTTGTCTGATTGCTAAAGCTGTTGCTGCCACTGATTTCAGGCATGCGGGCAAAGCCTGAGCTACGGGATCTAATGTACTGGAAAAATAAGCACATGGCTTGCGTGATCCTGCTTGTTCCTGTGTGAGTACTGATAAAGCAGTACCTTCGCGTTCTGTGACAAAGAGTGTGAAATGTTTGCTATAACATGGTGTTGCTAAAACAGGTGCTTGACATAAAGCTTCCTTTAAGCTTTCAAAAGCTTGTGTATGTTCCTGAGTCCAAGGGAGAACAGTCGATGTGGCTGCCTCCTGTGTGGTTAACTGAATGAGTGGTTTTGCTAGAAATGCGTACTGAGGGATCCACTGCCTACAATATGAAGTGAGGCCTATGAAAGCCCGCACCTCCTTTTGTGTCTGGGGTATTGACATGTTAGCAATTAACTGGATGCGATCTGGTGTAAGCTGCCTTCCCTCCTTGGACAGCGAGTGACCAAGATAAATAACTCGCTGGACACAGAATTGCAGCTTAGAAGGGGACACCTTGTGCCCCTTGTCGGCTAGAAAATGTAAAACTGTCAGAGAAGCCTTTTCACATTCAGGTTCGCTTCTCGCGGTGATCAGCAGATCATCGACATATTGAAGCAGTGCAGTATTGACTGGCATGTGGATACTGTCAAGTTCTCGTTTCAGTGCTTGGCTGTAGATGCTGGGGCTTTCTGTGAATCCTTGGGGAGCGCGTGAGAATTTAAAGCTGCGCCCATTTAAACTGAATCCGAACAAATATTGGCTTTCCGGATCTATTGGGACGCTAAAAAAGGCATTCTTGAGATCAATTACAGTAAAGAATGTTGCTTCGGAATCAATTGCTGTCAATAATGATGATATATCGGGGACCACAGGAAATTGTGGCACAATGCACTTGTTTAGTTCCCGCAAATCAATAACCAATCGGTATACTGGCGGAGCAGTGGGGTCAGTTCGTTTAAGGATCGGAATTATCGGTGAATTACATACATTGGAGTCTGTTTCTATAACTACTCCTTGGGCAATTAACTCATCAATGATTTTCAGCAAAGCCACTACAGCATCTTGCGGTAACTTGTATTGTCGCATTCGTGGTAATACCACTCCTGCCTTGAGTGTAACTCGGTATGGTGTAATGTTCATGCAACCAACATCAGTAGGGCCTTGTGCCCATAGATGTGCTGGTAAAGTCTGTAGTCGGGGATCCATGTCTCTAGACACATAGTGACCTTTAAAATCACGTAAAAACAACCTTATTCCTCCCGGAGAACAACATATTATGGCTCCTAGGGCTTTCAGAGTTTTAATTCCTAACAAATTTTCTGGGCATGATTTAGTAAGCAATAAATCTGTAGTTCGTGTCAAAGGTCCTATCGTAAGTGGAAGAGGCTGTGATACTTCGTTAACAATAGGTTTTCCTGAAAAACCAAGGGAAACATTTTGAGAGCCTGAGAGGGGTGCCCCTGGAACTTCACTACGTTTTATAGTTGTACGACTTGCCCCTGTATCGAGTAAGAATTTTCTATCTTGACCTAATAATTCACTATGTACATAAGGTCCTTCTTGATCTACAGGAATCTCGATAAGCGGTAAGTCAACTTCCCTCTCTAGGCTGGTTCATGCGTAACGCTGATACTCAGGATATTCGTACTGTGCAGTCTGATACATTTGTCGTGTGGTGGTTTGTGTGGCAGTAACAGGCAACGGTGGTGCAGCTGGCACAAACTGTATTGGCTGTTGTGCGGCTGGCATGGCCTGGGAATGTGCCGAATGTGGCATAGCTCCTTGTTCATTCTGATCTTGTCTGAGTGGCCGTGATCTTTCTTGTGTTTTACCTATGGCGATATTGTGTTTTAAAACTGGACAATCGTGTACGTAATGACCTGGCTTTTTGCAATAATTGCATGTCCCTTTTACCGGTCCTGCTGAATCGGACTGTGTCATACCCTTTTTATGTCCTTCAGCCGATACTGTCTGAGACACTAGCATTTTCATTTTTGTATCTTTCATACGTCTTTGTTCGTGTTCTTGTTCATCTCTAATTCTATTGTGATGATACTGTAACATTTGTAGCATTTGGGACGGAGTGTTACTTTGCCAGGTACTCTCGAATTTCAATATTCTATTCTTTACTGGAGGGAATGTATTTTCTACTAATTTTGTTACAAATAAATGTGGATACGACTCACTACTTGTTTTTATACCACTATTTATTCCAAAACATTTTTCAAAACGGGCATAATAGTCACTTGTGTCTTCATCATGCTTTTGTTTACAGGCCGTGATTGCACCCCAATCTTCCTTTTTCGTAGTTAACAAACGTGGCAGTACTTGTACTAGTAAACCTGGTAATGCTTTGACTTTATCCCCGAGCCCTGAACCTGCAGCTCGGGCCTTTTCTTCCGTTTCTAATGCTGTCCAATCTATCTTTTGGTCTCCCACTTCCCACTCTTTTTCTTTCAGTTTTTCATAAATACCAGCAGGTAAGAGCACCTTTAATATCGTCATAATATCAGGATAGGTATACTCTCCCATCAGCAACATGTCCTTAATTTCTCGGTGGAAACCCGCTGGGTCTTTGTCATGACTTGGTACTACTTTCTTAATTTCTAACAATTCAATTTTTGATATGGGTGTGTATACAAATACACGGTGAAACTCATTGTCTTCGCCTTTTATTGGGTGCACTTCTCGTAAGGGGTTTTGTCTATCCATATAATACGGCGTTCTTTCTCTGCGGGACAGCGGGAAAGAATCCGGATTTACAAAAAGGACATACTGTTTACGTGACACTAATATTTCTTTAATTAACTTGTTACTAGAACCTCTCCATCTGTTCGTGAGTAGTTCAGTTAATATATCAGGTAAAGGACCAGGGTCAGCATGTTGGCTCTTATATAGTATAAGGAGTTGCTGAATCATATAGATTCCAGCTAAACGTTGTTCATCTGCACTAAGGTTAAAAAACGTGTGTGCTACGGTCTCATCACCGTATTTTTCAGGACTGTCAATCCAGTGAACGGCTGATCTGGCCAATTCTTGCTCATCCATGGAATCGAGGAGGTGGTAACCCCTTCGTTCTCGTAGTAGTTTATCTGCGGCTTGGAACAGATGTTCAGGAGACTTTAAATTTATTACAGGCGTCGGATACGTTCTGCTATTATTTGGACATACAGAGTGTATGGGATCAGAAAAGCATCTAGTATTATTACAGGATCTTCCTCTGCCTACGTATGCTATGGTTTCTGACTGTCTTGCGGAATTCCCTGATTCGGAGACTTCATCTTGCTCGAACTCGTCTGTTTCCAATCTTTCTTCGTGAATACGTTCTATTTCTCTACGGATTTTTCGGCACATGGCTATTATACAGTTTTTCTTATCGTGTCTCCCTTCTGATATATTCTGGCTCCATCTTGTAAGAATAAGCATTGTATTCGGGTCTACCCCCGGACGGTCTTGATTTCTGATCACGCAGTTTATGAGGAAACGTAACAGTTCCCCCTGTATCTCTACTTTCTGGAATTCCATAGCTCTGTTAATACATTCTGGGTCTCGCCCTGTTTGGACAAAATGATATATGTTATCTAGATGCGTAGTCATTCCTGGTAACCTCGCTAAATACTCTGCGGCTCGTCTGATACGTAATGATGCCAGGACCATTTCGTCCTCTTTACCGACCACCGGGTCATACCTACAATCTATAAGGAGTTCCTTAAGCGTGCGTTCACTTACGAATTTGGGTGTACGTGAATGCGCTGATTCTTGAAAAACAAGTTTATTTATTCTAGGTGGCGTAAAAGTATTGCTTGCACCTCCCGTGGCCCCTTCAGGGGCGTCGGGTGTGAATGGATTCGTCGAACGTGACACAGCAACTATAGGTGTCGATACTACTGTAGAATCGATTGCGGGGACAGATGCGGAAACAGATGTGCTTGCCGGAGCTCGTGTCGGGACTTGCTGTTGCACGGGAACAGATACCTGATCCTGACGTTGAACCCCTCTGCCAGACGGTCTATGTGGTGTGGGGTTAGCATACTCGGGAGCTGCGTCATCTAGATATGAGGAAAGAAAAACATCTTCTGCGGTTCTGGGATGCCCTTTTGGATGTACCTTAATTGGAAATAATGGGGGTGGCAAGTCTTTTGGCATCTCTGGAACAGCCTTAGGTAGTCCTTCGGCTAGGAGAGGATACATACCACTCATAAGAGCGTTTCTTTGTCTATCTACTTGTTCTGATTTCACTCGGATACCTTCCTCAATTAATACATTTTCTTGAACTTCCTTTGAACTCTCTTTACTCTTCTCTTCTTGTCTACGTGCTTTTTCTGTACGTCTATGAGATTCTTTACGCCATAACTCAACAGCGTCTTTCTGTGACTGTCTGACTTTTCTTTTCCATAACTCTTCCTCCACTTTCATGATGCACTCTGCATCCCAGGTTCCCGCTGCGGGCCACCTTTGACTTTCCGGCAATCCCTTGGTATAATCTACCCATAGATCAAGAAACAATATGGCATCTAAGCCATGCTTGTGATACATAAAATGCCCTGGAGTGTCCCTAGGAGGAATAGGAACTGCTTCTTCAAGCACCCCTTTTCTAGTAGTAATCTGTCTTAACTTCGAAAAGAGCGGCATCTTGACAACTGATCTGATACTTACTCTTGAATTCACTTAATACGAAAAACACAATAATGAACGGTGAACAATGAACAATCATTCATACCACAATATGCAAGACATTTGAACACTTTAAACCTTTAAACATTAAACATTTTTTTTTTTTTTTTTTTTAAATGACCGACGATGATGACAGTCTGCATAACTAATCACCAAGCTGAATTCTTGACAATAACTGAATACTTCGGAATACTTGATATACTGCTAAACAGTACATATACACTGCTAAACAGTGCAGACCGGATTTGTGTACCCAAATCCGTCTTGACCGGCACAACCTATGTGCTGTCAACACGCCTCCCCGGCGATGGTACTCACCGAGTAGCTCCTTGAAACGGAAGGCCTCAGAGAATGAACGGGACTCGATGACTGCGGACAGCGGACCCTCTGGACATCGGGATTTCGAAAACCTGGTGGGCCTCTGTATACCTCGGATCTTGCTCTCTCAGCTAGGCTCTGGTCGGGATACTTCGCACTTCTCACCGCCTCGTCTGGGTTGATCGCAGCCTCAGTCGCCCCCGCTTGACCGGAGGGAGCTTACAGGAAATCCTGCTGGTACGCGTTTATGGTCCGTCCAGCTGTGGCAGGAGACCGGGCCTGCAACGCACCACCGGCGCGTGAGATGAGAAAGTGTCCCTGTTCGGGCGCCATTATGTGGTAAATATTCTTTTTACCTTAACTGAATTTCATACTGACTCTGAAAATAAAGTAGAATAGCTCAAAATAACAAGAGGCAGAATCCGTGGTATAAGAGATTTTCTGGATGGGCTTTATTCCAAAATGGCCGACTCGAGTGGCGGCCTTCAGGTTCCGTCACCACGAGGGTTCAGGAAGTGAAGTACAATACTTTATTGACAAGAAGTAACTTTTATAGTTCATACATTACAATGAAATGAATGCAAAAGGCGTAACAATTGATAAGAGAGATGACATATTGGTACGTAATCGAAACTAGGCGTAATAAGGAGCAGAAAGAAACATGATTGGCTCTGATTATCATGCATAGGTGGATCTATAAGATAATACTTAACATAGATGCGCGCGCAGCAGCATGACATGTGATTGACGTGCAACTAGGGGGTGACGGGGACTTGACATTTAGCTCTACATGTGGAGACGAGAAGTCTGGGGGGTCAAGTCAACCTAATCCCAAATCATATCTAACATCCTATGTTTAGAGAACTATGTTATCCACAAGAAAAGACTCTCGGACAGAATCTATTCTATACTGACTGTGTGTGCGTGTACAAGCGTCTAAGTGTCTCTATGAGATGCGAGGGGCAGAAAACTTTCCATGGCAACAGGGCTATGAATTACTTGCAGGAGGACGGAAAGGCTGAGTCCTTTGCTTGTGAGCTAAAGGAAATGTTTACCTAAATCACTAGACAGGAATGCATCGGCTGAAGAGCAAAATAGATAATTCGAAGGTGAAATACAGCTTCTTGGCAGGCAGGCGAAAACTGGCCGAGGCAGGCACCGTTAGCTGCACAGGGAGTAGGACAAAGTTCATGGATACAGATGCGAGCTCAAGCTGAAGCTGTCAGAGACAGAGAGCAGGGAAGGCTTTAAGGACAGAATCGGGCCTACTTGCCTGAGCTGTAAAAATGGAGTAACTTAGCCATATAAAGTCGGTGGCCTTTTATACTTAGGAATCGAATATCCAGCCCATTGATGGCGGATCTGACAGAGAACATGTCGACGGTAGACACACATATGTTTGCGTCTTGGAAACTGGAACTGGAGGGAACATACATGTACTTGTGACATGCAATTAGAACCGTTGGGGTCCAAGATAGGGGACATAACTGATCAGGAAAATCCACATTTCCACAAAGGTCTTAACTCTTACTCTGGCCTACTGGTTAAGGTCTTAACTCTTACCCTGGTCTCATAGCTAAGGTCTTAACTCTTACTCTGGCCTAATAGCTAAGGTCTTAGACTCGTACTATGGCCTACAGGTTAAGGTCTTAACTCTTACTCTGGCCTACTGGTTAAGGTCTTAACTCTTGCTCTGGCCTAATAGCTAAGGTCTTAACTCTTACTCTGGCCTAATAGCGATGGTCTTAGACTTGTACTCTGGCCTAATAGCTAAGGTCTTAACTCTTACTATGGCCTAATAGCTAAGGTCTTAACTCTTACTCTTGCTTAATAGCTAAGGTCTTAGACTCGTACTCTGGCCTAATGGTTAAGGTCTTAACTCTTACTCTGGCCTAATAGCTAAGGTCTTAGACTCGTACTCTGGCCTAATGGTTAAGGTCTTAACTCTTACTCTGGCCTAATAGCTAAGGTCTTAACTCTTACTCTGGCCTAATAGCTAAGAACTCAGACTTGTACTCTGGCCTAATGGTTAAGGTCTTAACTCTTACCCTGGCCTAATGGTTAAGGTCTTAACTCTTACTCTGGCCTAATAGCTAAGGTCTTAGACTCGTACTCTGGCCTACAGGATAAGGTCTTAACTCTTACTCTGGACTACTGGTTAAGGTCTTAACTCTTACTCTGGCCTAATAGCTAAGGTCTTAGACTCGTACTCTGGCCTAATGGTTAAGGTCTTAACTCTTACTCTGGCCTAATAGCAAAGGTCTTAACCCTTACTCTGGCCTAATAGCTAAGGTCTTAGACTAATACTCTGGCCTAATGGTTAAGGTCTTAACTCTTACTCTGGCCTACTGGTTAAGGTCTTAACTCTTACTCTGGCCTAATAGCTAAGGTCTTAACTCGTACTCTGGCCTAATAGCTAAGGTCTTAGACTCGTACTCTGGCCTAATGGTTAAGGTCTTAACTCTTACTCTGGCCTACTGGTTAAGGTCTTAACTCTTACTCTGGCCTAATAGCTAAGAACTCAGACTCGTACTCTGGCCTAATGGTTAAGGTCTTAACTCTTACACTGGCCTAATGGTAAAGGTCTTAACTCTTACTCTGGCCTAATAGCTAAGGTCCTAGACTCGTACACTGGCCTACAGGTTAAAGGTCTTAACTCTTACTCTGGACTACTGGTTAAGGTCTTAACTCTTACTCTGGCCTAATAGCTAAGGTCTTAGACTCGTACTCTGGCCTAATGGTTAAGGTCTTAACTCTTACTCTGGCCTAATAGCTAAGGTCTTAACTCTTACTCTGGCCTAATAGCTAAGGTCTTAGACTCGTACTCTGGCCTAATGGTTAAGGTCTTAACTCTTACTCTGGCCTACTGGTTAAGGTCTTAACTCTTACTCTAGCCTACTGGTTAAGGTCTTAACTCTTACTCTGGCCTAAAAGCTAAGGTCTTAGACTCGTACTCTGGCCTAATGGTTAAGGTCTTAACTCTTACTCTGGCCTAATAGCTAAGGTCTTAGACTCGTACACTGGCCTAATGGTTAAGGTCTTAACTCTTACTCTGGCCTACTGGTTAAGGTCTTAACTCTTACTCTGGCCTACTGGTTAAGGTCTTAACTCTGGCTCTGGCCTAATAGCTATGGTCTTAGACTCGTACTCTGGCCTAATGGTTAAGGTCTTAACTCTTACTCTGGCCTACTGGTTAAGGTCTTAACTCTTACTCTGGCCTAATGGTTAAGGTCTTAAGTCTTACTCTGGCCTAATAGCTAAGGTCTTAACTCTAACTCTGGCCTAATAGCTAAGGTCTTAGACTCGTACTCTGGCCTAATGGTTAAGGTCTTAACTCTAACTCTGGCCTAATAGCTAAGGTCTTAACTCTTACTCTGTCCTAATGGTTACGGTCTTAACTCTTACTCTGGCCTACTGGTTAAGGTCTTAACTCTTACTCTGGCCTAATAGCTAAGGTCTTAGACTCGTACACTGGCCTAATGGTTAAGGTCTTAACTCTTACTCTGGCCTACTGGTTAAGGTCTTAACTCTTACTCTGGCCTACTGGTTAAGGTCTTTACTCTTACTCTGGCCTAATAGCTAAGGTCTTAGACTTGTACTCTGGTCTAATGGTTAAGGTCTTAACTCTTACTCTGGCCTACTGGTTAAGGTCTTAACACTTACTCTGGCCTAATAGCTAAGGTCTTAGACTCGTACTATGGCCTACAGGTTAAAGTCTTAACTCTTACTCTGGCCTACTGGTTAAGGTCTTAACTCTTACTCTGGCCTCATAGCTAAGGTCTTAACTCTTACTCTGGCCTAATAGCTAAGGTCTTAGACTCGTACTATGGCCTACAGGTTTAGGTCTTAACTCTTACTCTGGCCTACTGGTTAAGGTCTTAACTCTTACTCTGGCCTAATAGCTAAGGTCTTAACTCTTACTCTGGCAAAATAGCTAAGGTCTTAGACTCGTACTATGGCCTACAGGTTAAGGTCTTAACTCTTACTCTGGCCTACTGGTTAAGGTCTTAACTCTTACTCTGGCCTCATATCTAAGGTCTTACCTCTTACTCTGGCCTAATAGCTAAGGTCTTAGACTCATACTCTGGCCTAATGGTTAATGTCTTAACTCTTACTCTGGCCTAATAGCTAAGGTCTTAACTCTTACTCTGGCCTAATAGCTAAGGTCTTAGACTCGTACTCTGGCCTAATGGTTAAGGTCTTAACTCTTACTCTGGCCCAATAGCTAACGTCTTAGACTCGTACTCTGGCCTAATGGTTAAGGACTTAACTCTTACTCTGGCCAAATATCTAAGGTCTTAACCCTTACTCCAGCCTAATAGCTAAGGTCTTAGACTAATACTCTGGCCTAATGGTTAAGGTCTTAACTCTTACTCTGCCCTACTGGTTAAGATCTTAACTCTTACTCTGGCCTAATAGCTAATGTCTTAACTCTTACTCTGGCCTAATAGCTAAGGTCTTAGACTCGTACTCTGGCCTAATTTGTTAAGGTCTTAACTCTTACTCTGGCCTACTGGTTAAGGTCTTAACTCTTACTCTGGCCTAATAGCTAAGAACTCAGACTCGTACTCTGGCCTAATGGTTAAGGTCTTAACTCTTACTCTGGCCTAATGGTTAAGGTCTTAACTCTTACTCTGGCCTAATAGCTAAGGTCTTAGACTCGTACTCTGGCCTACAGGTTAAGGTCTTAACTCTTACTCTGGACTACTGGTTAAGGTCTTAACTCTTACTCAGGCCTAATAGCGAAGGTCTTAGACTCGTACTCTGGCCTAATGGTTAAGGTCTTAACTCTTACTCTGGCATACTGGTTAAGGTCTTAACTCTTACTCTGGCCTACTGGTTAAGGTCTTAACTCTTACTCTGGCCTAAAAGCTGAGGTCTTAGACTCGTACTCTGGCCTAATGGTTAAGATTTTAACTCTTACTCTGGCCTAAAGGTTAAGGTCTTAACTCTTACTCTGGCCTAATAGCTAAGGTCTTAGACTCGTACTCTGGCCTTATGGTTAAGGTCTTAACTCTTACTCTGGCCTACTGGTTAAGGTCTTAACTCTTACTCTGGCCTAATGGTTAAGTTCTTAACTCTTACTCTGGCCTAATAGCTAAGGTCTTAACTCTTACTCTGGCCTAATAGCTAAGGTCTTAGTCTCATACTCTGGCCTAATTTGTTAAGGTCTTAACTCTTACTCTGGCCTACTGGTTAAGGTCTTAACTCTCACTCTGGCCTAATAGCTAAGAACTCAGACTCGTACTCTGGCCTAATAGCTAAGGTCTTAGACTCGTACTCTGGCCTACAGGATAAGGTCTTAACTCTTACTCTGGACTACTGGTTAAGGTCTTAACTCTTACTCTGGCCTAATAGCTAAGGTCTTAGACTCGTACTCTGGCCTAATGGTTAAGGTCTTAACTCTTACTCTGGCATACTGGTTAAGGTCTTAACTCTTACTCTGGCCTACTGGTTAAGGTCTTAACTCATACTCTGGCCTAAAAGCTGAGGTCTTAGACTCGTACTCTGGCCTAATGGTTAAGGTCTTAACTCTTACACTGGCCTACTGGTTAAGGTCTTAACTCTTACTCTGGCCTAATAGCTAAGGTCTTAGACTCGTACTCTGGCCTAATGGTTAAGGTCTTAACTGTTACTCTGGCCTACTGGTTAAGGTCTTAACTCTTACTCTGGCCTAATGGTTAAGTTCTTAACTCTTACTCTGGCCTAATAGCTAAGGGCTTAACTCTTACTCTGGCCTAAGAGCTAAGGTCTTAGACTCGTACTCTGGCCTAATGGTTAAGGTCTTAATTCTAACTCTGGCCTAATAGCTAAGGTCTTAACTCTTACTCTGGCCTAATGGTTAAGGTCTTAACTCTCACTCTGGCCTAATAGCTAAGGTCTTAACTCTTACTCTGGCCTAATAGCGATGGTCTTAGACTTGTACTCTGGCCTAATAGCTAAGGTCTTAACTCTTACTCTGTCCTAATGGTTACGGTCTTAACTCTTACTCTGGCCTACTGGTTAAGGTCTTAACTCTTACTCTGGCCTAATAGCTAAGGTCTTAGACTCATACACTGGCCTAATGGTTAAGGTCTTAACTCTAACTCTGGCCTACTGGTTAAGGTCTTTACTCTTACTCTGGCCTAATAGCTAAGGTCTTAGACTTGTACTCTGGCCTAATGGTTAAGGTCTTAACTCTTACTCTGGCCTACTGGTTAAGGTCTTAAATCTTACTATGGCCTAATAGCTAAGGTCTTAACTCTTACTCTGGCCTAATAGCTAAGGTCTTAGACTCGTACTATGGCCTACAGGTTAAGGTCTTAACTCTTACTCTGGCCTACTGGTTAAGATCTTAACTCTTGCTCTGGCCTAATAGCTAAGGTCTTAACTCTTACTCTGGCCTAATAGCGATGGTCTTAGACTTGTACTCTGGCCTAATAGCTAAGGTCTTAACTCTTACTATGGCCTAATAGCTAAGGTCTTAACTCTTACTCTGGCTTAATAGCTAAGGTCTTAGACTCGTACTCTGGCCTAATGGTTAAGGTCTTAACTCTTACTCTGGCCTAATAGCTAAGGTCTTAGACTCGTACTCTGGCCTAATGGTTAAGGTCTTAACTCTTACTCTGGCCTAATAGCTAAGGTCTTAACTCTTACTCTGGCCTAATAGCTAAGAACTCAGACTTGTACTCTGGCCTAATGGTTAAGGTCTTAACTCTTACCCTGGCCTAATGGTTAAGGTCTTAACTCTTACTCTGGCCTAATAGCTAAGGTCTTAGACTCGTACTCTGGCCTACAGGATAAGGTCTTAACTCTTACTCTGGACTACTGGTTAAGGTCTTAACTCTTACTCTGGCCTAATAGCTAAGGTCTTAGACTCGTACTCTGGCCTAATGGTTAAGGTCTTAACTCTTACTCTGGCATACTGGTTAAGGTCTTAACTCTTACTCTGGCCTACTGGTTAAGGTCTTAACTCTTACTCTGGCCTAAAAGCTGAGGTCTTAGACTCGTACTCTGGCCTAATGGTTAAGGTCTTAACTCTTACTCTGGCCTACTGGTTAAGGTCTTAACTCTTACTCTGGCCTAATAGCTAAGGTCTTAGACTCGTACTCTGGCCTAATGGTTAAGGTCTTAACTCTTACTCTGGCCTACTGGTTAAGGTGTTAACTCTTACTTTGGCCTAATGGTTAAGTTCTTAACTCTTACTCTGGCCTAATAGCTAAGGTCTTAACTCTTACTCTGGCCTAATGGTTAAGTTCTTAGACTCGTACTCTGGCCTAATGGTTAAGGTCTTAACTCTTTCTCTGGCCTAATAGCTAAGGTCTTAGACTTGTTTTCTGGCCTAATGATTAAGGTCTTAACTCTTACTCTGGCCTACTGGTTAAGGTCTTAACTCTTACTCTGGCCTAATAGCTAAGGTCTTAGACTCGTACTATGGCCTACAGGTTAAGGTCTTAACTCTTACTCTGGCATACTGGTTAAGGCCTTAACTCTTACTCTGGCCTACTGGTTAAGGTCTTAACTCTTACTCTGGCCTAAAAGCTGAGGTCTTAGACTCGTACTCTGGCCTAATGGTTAAGGTCTTAACTCTTACACAGGCCTACTGGTTAAGGTCTTAACTCTTACTCTGGCCTAATAGCTAAGGTCTTAGACTCGTACTCTGGCCTAATGGTTAAGGTCTTAACTCTTACTCTGGCCTACTGGTTAAGGTCTTAACTCTTAGTCTGGCCTAATGGTTAAGTTCTTAACTCTTACTCTGGCCTAATAGCTAAGGTCTTAACTCTTACTCTGGCCTAATAGCTAAGAGCTCAGACTTGTACTCTGGCCTAATGGTTAAGGTCTTAACTCTTACTCTGGCCTAATGGTTAAGGTCTTAACTCTTACTCTGGCCTAATAGCTAAGGTCTTAGACTCGTACTCTGGCCTACAGGATAAGGTCTTAACTCTTACTCTGGACTACTGGTTACGGTCTTAACTCTTACTCTGGCCTACTGGTTAAGGTCTTAACTCTTACTCTGGCCTCATAGCTAAGGTCTTAACTCTTACTCTGGCCTAATAGCTAAGGTCTTAGACTCGTACTATGGCCTACAGGTTAAGGTCTTAACTCTTACTCTGGCCTACTGGTTAAGGTCTTAACTCTTACTCTGGCCTAATAGCTAAGGTCTTAACTCTTACTCTGGCTTAATAGCTAAGGTCTTAGACTCGTACTCTGGCCTAATGGTTAAGGTCTTAACTCTTACTCTGGCCTAATAGCTAAGGTCTTAGACTCGTACTCTGGCCTAATGGTTAAGGTCTTAACTCTTACTCTGGCCTAATAGCTAAGGTCTTAACTCTTACTCTGGCCTAATAGCTAAGAGCTCAGACTTGTACTCTGGCCTAATGGTTAAGGTCTTAACTCTTACTCTGGCCTACTGGTTAAGGTCTTAACTCTTACTCTGGCCTCATAGCTAAGGTCTTAACTCTTACTCTGGCCTAATAGCTAAGGTCTTAGACTCGTACTATGGCCTACAGGTTTAGGTCTTAACTCTTACTCTGGCCTACTGGTTAAGGTCTTACCTCTTACTCTGGCCTAATAGCTAAGGTCTTAACTCTTACTCTGGCAAAATAGCTAAGGTCTTAGACTCGTACTATGGCCTACAGGTTAAGGTCTTAACTCTTACTCTGGCCTACTGGTTAAGGTCTTAACTCTTACTCTGGCCTCATATCTAAGGTCTTAACTCTTACTCTGGCCTAATAGCTAAGGTCTTAGACTCATACTCTGGCCATAATGGTTAAGGTCTTAACTCTTACTCTGGCCTAATAGCTAAGGTCTTAACTCTTACTCTGGCCTAATAGCTAAGGTCTTAGACTCGTACTCTGGCCTAATGGTTAAGGTCTTAACTCTTACTCTGGCCCAATAGCTAAAGTCTTAGACTCGTACTCTGGCCTAATGCTTAAGGACCTAACTCTTACTCTGGCCAAATAGCTAAGGTCTTAACCCTTACTCCAGCCTAATAGCTAAGGTCTTAGACTAATACTCTGGCCTAATGGTTAAGGTCTTAACTCTTACTCTGGCCTACTGGTTAAGATCTTAACTCTTACTCTGGCCTAATAGCTAAGGTCTTAACTCTTACTCTGGCCTAATAGCTAAGGTCTTAGACTCGTACTCTGGCCTAATTTGTTAAGGTCTTAACTCTTACTCTGGCCTACTGGTTAAGGTTTTAACTCTTACTCTGGCCTAATAGCTAAGAACTCAGACTCGTACTCTGGCCTAATGGTTAAGGTCTTAACTCTTACTCTGGCCTAATGGTTAAGGTCTTAACTCTTACTCTGGCCTAATAGCTAAGGTCTTAGACTCGTACTCTGGCCTACAGGTTAAGGTCTTAACTCTTACTCTGGACTACTGGTTAAGGTCTTAACTCTTACTCTGGCCATATGGTTAAGGTCTTAACTCTTACTCTGGCCGACTGGTTAAGGTCTTAACTCTTACTCTGGCCTAATGGTTAAGTTCTTAACTCTTACTCTGGCCTAATAGCTAAGGTCTTAACTCTTACTCTGGCCTAATAGCTAAGGTCTTATTCTCATACTCTGGCCTAATTTGTTAAGGTCTTAACTCTTACTCTGGCCTACTGGTTAAGGTCTTAACTCTCACTCTGGCCTAATAGCTAAGAACTCAGACTCGTACTCTGGCCTAATGGTTAAGGTCTTAACTCTTACTCTGGCCTAATGGTTAAGGTCTGAACTCTTACTCTGGCCTAATAGCTAAGGTCTTAGACTCGTACTCTGGCCTACAGGATAAGGTCTTAACTCTTACTCTGGACTACTGGTTAAGGTCTTAACTCTTACTCTGGCCTAATAGCTAAGGTCTTAGACTCGTACTCTGGCCTAATGGTTAAGGTCTTAACTCTTACTCTGGCATACTGGTTAAGGTCTTAACTCTTACTCTGGCCTACTGGTTAAGGTCTTAACTCTTACTCTGGCCTAAAAGCTGAGGTCTTAGACTCGTACTCTGGCCTAATGGTTAAGGTCTTAACTCTTACACTGGCCTACTGGTTAAGGTCTTAACTCTTACTCTGGCCTAATAGCTAAGGTCTTAGACTCGTACTCTGGCCTAATGGTTAAGGTCTTAACTCTTACTCTGGCCTACTGGTTAAGGTCCTAACTCTTACTCTGGCCTAATGGTTAAGTTCTTAATTCTTACTCTGGCCTAATAGCTAAGGTCTTAACTCTTACTCTGGCCTAATAGCTAAGGTCTTAGACTCGTACTCTGGCCTAATGGTTAAGGTCTTAATTCTAACTCTGGCCTAATAGCTAAGGTCTTAACTCTTACTCTGGCCTAATAGCTAAGGTCTTAGACTCGTACTCTGGCCTACAGGATAAGGTCTTAACTCTTACTCTGGACTACTGGTTAAGGTCTTAACTCTTACTCTGGCCTAATAGCTAAGGTCTTAGACTCGTACTCTGGCCTAATGGTTAAGGTCTTAACTCTTACTCTGGCATACTGGTTAAGGTCTTAACTCTTACTCTGGCCTACTGGTTAAGGTCTTTACTCTTTCTCTGGCCTAAAAGCTGAGGTCTTAGACTCGTACTCTGGCCTAATGGTTAAGGTCTTAACTCTTACTCTGGCCTAATAGCTAAGGTCTTAGACTCGTACTCTGGCCTAATGGTTAAGGTCTTAACTCTTACTCTGGCCTACTGGTTAAGGTGTTAACTCTTACTCTGGCCTAATGGTTAAGTTCTTAACTCTTACTCTGGCCTAATAGCTAAGGTCTTAACTCTTACTCTGGCCTAATGGTTAAGTTCTTAGACTCGTACTCTGGCCTAATGGTTAAGGTCTTAATTCTAACTCTGGCCTAATAGCTAAGGTCTTAACTCTTACTCTGGCCTAATGGTTAAGGTCTTAACTCTCACTCTGACCTACTGGTTAAGGTCTTAACTCTTACTCTGGCCTAATAGCTAAGGTCTTAGACTCGTACACTGGCCTAATGTTTAAGGTCTTAACTCTAACTCTGGCCTACTGGTTAAGGTCTTAACTGTTACTCTGGCCTGCTAGTTAAGATCTTAACTCTTACTCTGGCCTAATAGCTAAGGTCTTAGACTTGTACTCTGGCCTAATGGTTAAGGTCTTAACTCTTACTCTGGCCTACTGGTTAAGGTCTTAACTCTTACTCTGGCCTAATAGCTAAGGTCTTAGACTCGTACTATGGCCTACAGGTTAAGGTCTTAACTCTTACTCTGGCCTACTGGTTAAGGTATTAACTCTTACTCTGGCTTAATAGCTAAGGTCTTAGCTCTTACTCTGGCCTAATATTTACGGTCTTAACTCTTACTCTGGCCTAATAGCGACGGTCTTAGACTTGTACTCTGGCCTAATAGCTAAGGTCTTAACTCTTACTCTGGCCTAATAGCTAATGTCTTAACTCTTACTCTGGCTTAATAGCTAAGGTCTTAGACTCGTACTCTGGCCTAATGGTTAAGGTCTTAACTCTTACTCTGGCCTAATAGCTAAGGTCTTAGACTTGTACTCTGGCATAATGGTTAAGGTCTTAACTCTTACTCTGGCCTAATAGCTAAGGTCTTAACTCTTACTCTGGCCTAATAGCTAAGGTCTTAGACTAATACTCTGGCCTAATGGTTAAGGTCTTAACTCCTATTCTGGCCTAATAGCTAAGGTCTTAACTCTTACTCTGGACTAATAGCTAAGGTCTTAGACTCGTACTCTGGCCTAATGGTTAAGATCTTAACTCTTACTCTGGCCTAATAGCTAAGGTCTTAGACTCGTACTCTGGCCTAATGGTTAAGGTCTTAACTCTTACTCTGGCCTAATAGCAAAGGTCTTAACCCTTACTCTGGCCTAATAGCTAAGGTCTTAGACTAATACTCTGGCCTAATGGTTAAGGTCTTAACTCTTACTCTGGCCTACTGGTTAAGGTCTTAACTCTTACTCTGGCCTAATAGCTAAGGTCTTAACTCGTACTCTGGCCTAATAGCTAAGGTCTTAGACTCGTACTCTGGCCTAATGGTTAAGGTCTTAACTCTTACTCTGGCCTACTGGTTAAGGTCTTAACTCTTACTCAGGCCTAATAGCTAAGAACTCAGACTCGTACTCTGGCCTAATGGTTAAGGTCTTAACTCTTACACTGGCCTAATGGTAAAGGTCTTAACTCTTACTCTGGCCTAATAGCTAAGGTCTTAGACTCGTACACTGGCCTACAGGTTAAAGGTCTTAACTCTTACTCTGGACTACTGGTTAAGGTCTTAACTCTTACTCTGGCCTAATAGCTAAGGTCTTAGACTCGTACTCTGGCCTAATGGTTAAGGTCTTAACTCTTACTCTGGCCTAATAGCTAAGGTCTTAGACTCGTACTCTGGCCTACAGGTTAAGGTCTTAACTCTTACTCTGGACTACTGGTTAAGGTCTTAACTCTTACTCAGGCCTAATAGCTAAGGTCTTAGACTCGTACTCTGGCCTAATGGTTAAGGTCTTAACTCTTACTCTGGCATACTGGTTAAGGTCTTAACTCTTACTCTGGCCTACTGGTTAAGGTCTTAACTCTTACTCTGGCCTAAAAGCTGAGGTCTTAGACTCGTACTCTGGCCTAATGGTTAAGATTTTAACTCTTACTCTGGCCTAAAGGTTAAGGTCTTAACTCTTACTCTGGCCTAATAGCTAAGGTCTTAGACTCGTACTCTGGCCTTATGGTTAAGGTCTTAACTCTTACTCTGGCCTACTGGTTAAGGTCTTAACTCTTACTCTGGCCTAATGGTTAAGTTCTTAACTCTTACTCTGGCCTAATAGCTAAGGTCTTAACTCTTACTCTGGCCTAATAGCTAAGGTCTTAGTCTCATACTCTGGCCTAATTTGTTAAGGTCTTAACTCTTACTCTGGCCTACTGGTTAAGGTCTTAACTCTCACTCTGGCCTAATAGCTAAGAACTCAGACTCGTACTCTGGCCTAATAGCTAAGGTCTTAGACTCGTACTCTGGCCTACAGGATAAGGTCTTAACTCTTACTCTGGACTACTGGTTAAGGTCTTAACTCTTACTCTGGCCTAATAGCTAAGGTCTTAGACTCGTACTCTGGCCTAATGGTTAAGGTCTTAACTCTTACTCTGGCATACTGGTTAAGGTCTTAACTCTTACTCTGGCCTACTGGTTAAGGTCTTAACTCATACTCTGGCCTAAAAGCTGAGGTCTTAGACTCGTACTCTGGCCTAATGGTTAAGGTCTTAACTCTTACACTGGCCTACTGGTTAAGGTCTTAACTCTTACTCTGGCCTAATAGCTAAGGTCTTAGACTCGTACTCTGGCCTAATGGTTAAGGTCTTAACTCTTACTCTGGCCTACTGGTTAAGGTCTTAACTCTTACTCTGGCCTAATGGTTAAGTTCTTAACTCTTACTCTGGCCTAATAGCTAAGGGCTTAACTCTTACTCTGGCCTAATAGCTAAGGTCTTAGACTCGTACTCTGGCCTAATGGTTAAGGTCTTAATTCTAACTCTGGCCTAATAGCTAAGGTCTTAACTCTTACTCTGGCCTAATGGTTAAGGTCTTAACTCTCACTCTGGCCTAATAGCTAAGGTCTTAACTCTTACTCTGGCCTAATAGCGATGGTCTTAGACTTGTACTCTGGCCTAATAGCTAAGGTCTTAACTCTTACTCTGTCCTAATGGTTACGGTCTTAACTCTTACTCTGGCCTACTGGTTAAGGTCTTAACTCTTACTCTGGCCTAATAGCTAAGGTCTTAGACTCGTACACTGGCCTAATGGTTAAGGTCTTAACTCTTACTCTGGCCTACTGGTTAAGGTCTTAACTCTTACTCTGGCCTACTGGTTAAGGTCTTTACTCTTACTCTGGCCTAATAGCTAAGGTCTTAGACTTGTACTCTGGCCTAATGGTTAAGGTCTTAACTCTTACTCTGGCCTACTGGTTAAGGTCTTAACTCTTACTATGGCCTAATAGCTAAGGTCTTAGACTCGTACTATGGCCTACAGGTTAAGGTCTTAACTCTTACTCTGGCCTACTGGTTAAGGTCTTAACTCTTACTCTGGTCTCATAGCTAAGGTCTTAACTCTTACTCTGGCCTAATAGCTAAGGTCTTAGACTCGTACTATGGCCTACAGGTTAAGGTCTTAACTCTTACTCTGGCCTACTGGTTAAGGTCTTAACTCTTGCTCTGGCCTAATAGCTAAGGTCTTAACTCTTACTCTGGCCTAATAGCGATGGTCTTAGACTTGTACTCTGGCCTAATAGCTAAGGTCTTAACTCTTACTATGGCCTAATAGCTAAGGTCTTAACTCTTACTCTTGCTTAATAGCTAAGGTCTTAGACTCGTACTCTGGCCTAATGGTTAAGGTCTTAACTCTTACTCTGGCCTAATAGCTAAGGTCTTAGACTCGTACTCTGGCCTAATGGTTAAGGTCTTAACTCTTACTCTGGCCTAATAGCTAAGGTCTTAACTCTTACTCTGGCCTAATAGCTAAGAACTCAGACTTGTACTCTGGCCTAATGGTTAAGGTCTTAACTCTTACCCTGGCCTAATGGTTAAGGTCTTAACTCTTACTCTGGCCTAATAGCTAAGGTCTTAGACTCGTACTCTGGCCTACAGGATAAGGTCTTAACTCTTACTCTGGACTACTGGTTAAGGTCTTAACTCTTACTCTGGCCTAATAGCTAAGGTCTTAGACTCGTACTCTGGCCTAATGGTTAAGGTCTTAACTCTTACTCTGGCCTAATAGCAAAGGTCTTAACCCTTACTCTGGCCTAATAGCTTAGGTCTTAGACTAATACTCTGGCCTAATGGTTAAGGTCTTAACTCTTACTCTGGCCTACTGGTTAAGGTCTTAACTCTTACTCTGGCCTAATAGCTAAGGTCTTAACTCGTACTCTGGCCTAATAGCTAAGGTCTTAGACTCGTACTCTGGCCTAATGGTTAAGGTCTTAACTCTTACTCTGGCCTACTGGTTAAGGTCTTAACTCTTACTCTGGCCTAATAGCTAAGAACTCAGACTCGTACTCTGGCCTAATGGTTAAGGTCTTAACTCTTACACTGGCCTAATGGTAAAGGTCTTAACTCTTACTCTGGCCTAATAGCTAAGGTCTTAGACTCGTACACTGGCCTACAGGTTAAAGGTCTTAACTCTTACTCTGGACTACTGGTTAAGGTCTTAACTCTTACTCTGGCCTAATAGCTAAGGTCTTAGACTCGTACACTGGCCTAATGGTTAAGGTCTTAACTCTTACTCTGGCCTACTGGTTAAGGTCTTAACTCTTACTCTGGCCTACTGGTTAAGGTCTTTACTCTTACTCTGGCCTAATAGCTAAGGTCTTAGACTTGTACTCTGGCCTAATGGTTAAGGTCTTAACTCTTACTCTGGCCTACTGGTTAAGGTCTTAACTCTTACTATGGCCTAATAGCTAAGGTCTTAGACTCGTACTATGGCCTACAGGTTAAGGTCTTAACTCTTACTCTGGCCTACTGGTTAAGGTCTTAACTCTTACTCTGGTCTCATAGCTAAGGTCTTAACTCTTACTCTGGCCTAATAGCTAAGGTCTTAGACTCGTACTATGGCCTACAGGTTAAGGTCTTAACTCTTACTCTGGCCTACTGGTTAAGGTCTTAACTCTTGCTCTGGCCTAATAGCTAAGGTCTTAACTCTTACTCTGGCCTAATAGCGATGGTCTTAGACTTGTACTCTGGCCTAATAGCTAAGGTCTTAACTCTTACTATGGCCTAATAGCTAAGGTCTTAACTCTTACTCTTGCTTAATAGCTAAGGTCTTAGACTCGTACTCTGGCCTAATGGTTAAGGTCTTAACTCTTACTCTGGCCTAATAGCTAAGGTCTTAGACTCGTACTCTGGCCTAATGGTTAAGGTCTTAACTCTTACTCTGGCCTAATAGCTAAGGTCTTAACTCTTACTCTGGCCTAATAGCTAAGAACTCAGACTTGTACTCTGGCCTAATGGTTAAGGTCTTAACTCTTACTCTGGCCTAATGGTTAAGGTCTTAACTCTCACTCTGGCCTAATAGCTAAGGTCTTAACTCTTACTCTGGCCTAATAGCGATGGTCTTAGACTTGTACTCTGGCCTAATAGCTAAGGTCTTAACTCTTACTCTGTCCTAATGGTTACGGTCTTAACTCTTACTCTGGCCTACTGGTTAAGGTCTTAACTCTTACTCTGGCCTAATAGCTAAGGTCTTAGACTCGTACACTGGCCTAATGGTTAAGGTCTTAACTCTTACTCTGGCCTACTGGTTAAGGTCTTAACTCTTACTCTGGCCTACTGGTTAAGGTCTTTACTCTTACTCTGGCCTAATAGCTAAGGTCTTAGACTTGTAGTCTGGCCTAATAGTTAAGGTCTTAACTCTTACTCTGGCCTACTGGTTAAGGTCTTAACTCTTACTATGGCCTAATAGCTAAGGTCTTAGACTCGTACTATGGCCTACAGGTTAAGGTCTTAACTCTTACTCTGGCCTACTGGTTAAGGTCTTAACTCTTACTCTGGTCTCATAGCTAAGGTCTTAACTCTTACTCTGGCCTAATAGCTAAGGTCTTAGACTCGTACTATGGCCTACAGGTTAAGGTCTTAACTCTTACTCTGGCCTACTGGTTAAGGTCTTAACTCTTGCTCTGGCCTAATAGCTAAGGTCTTAACTCTTACTCTGGCCTAATAGCGATGGTCTTAGACTTGTACTCTGGCCTAATAGCTAAGGTCTTAACTCTTACTATGGCCTAATAGCTAAGGTCTTAACTCTTACTCTTGCTTAATAGCTAAGGTCTTAGACTCGTACTCTGGCCTAATGGTTAAGGTCTTAACTCTTACTCTGGCCTAATAGCTAAGGTCTTAGACTCGTACTCTGGCCTAATGGTTAAGGTCTTAACTCTTACTCTGGCCTAATAGCTAAGGTCTTAACTCTTACTCTGGCCTAATAGCTAAGAACTCAGACTTGTACTCTGGCCTAATGGTTAAGGTCTTAACTCTTACCCTGGCCTAATGGTTAAGGTCTTAACTCTTACTCTGGCCTAATAGCTAAGGTCTTAGACTCGTACTCTGGCCTACAGGATAAGGTCTTAACTCTTACTCTGGACTACTGGTTAAGGTCTTAACTCTTACTCTGGCCTAATAGCTAAGGTCTTAGACTCGTACTCTGGCCTAATGGTTAAGGTCTTAACTCTTACTCTGGCCTAATAGCAAAGGTCTTAACCCTTACTCTGGCCTAATAGCTAAGGTCTTAGACTAATACTCTGGCCTAATGGTTAAGGTCTTAACTCTTACTCTGGCCTACTGGTTAAGGTCTTAACTCTTACTCTGGCCTAATAGCTAAGGTCTTAACTCGTACTCTGGCCTAATAGCTAAGGTCTTAGACTCGTACTCTGGCCTAATGGTTAAGGTCTTAACTCTTACTCTGGCCTACTGGTTAAGGTCTTAACTCTTACTCTGGCCTAATAGCTAAGAACTCAGACTCGTACTCTGGCCTAATGGTTAAGGTCTTAACTCTTACACTGGCCTAATGGTAAAGGTCTTAACTCTTACTCTGGCCTAATAGCTAAGGTCTTAGACTCGTACACTGGCCTACAGGTTAAAGGTCTTAACTCTTACTCTGGACTACTGGTTAAGGTCTTAACTCTTACTCTGGCCTAATAGCTAAGGTCTTAGACTCGTACTCTGGCCTAATGGTTAAGGTCTTAACTCTTACTCTGGCCTAATAGCTAAGGTCTTAACTCTTACTCTGGCCTAATAGCTAAGTTCTTAGACTCGTACTCTGGCCTAATGGTTAAGGTCTTAACTCTTACTCTGGCCTACTGGTTAAGGTCTTAACTCTTACTCTAGCCTACTGGTTAAGGTCTTAACTCTTACTCTGGCCTAAAAGCTAAGGTCTTAGACTCGTACTCTGGCCTAATGGTTAAGGTCTTAACTCTTACTCTGGCCTAATAGCTAAGGTCTTAGACTCGTACACTGGCCTAATGGTTAAGGTCTTAACTCTTACTCTGGCCTACTGGTTAAGGTCTTAACTCTTACTCTGGCCTACTGGTTAAGGTCTTAACTCTGGCTCTGGCCTAATAGCTATGGTCTTAGACTCGTACTCTGGCCTAATGGTTAAGGTCTTAACTCTTACTCTGGCCTACTGGTTAAGGTCTTAACTCTTACTCTGGCCTAATGGTTAAGGTCTTAAGTCTTACTCTGGCCTAATAGCTAAGGTCTTAACTCTAACTCTGGCCTAATAGCTAAGGTCTTAGACTCGTACTCTGGCCTAATGGTTAAGGTCTTAACTCTAACTCTGGCCTAATAGCTAAGGTCTTAACTCTTACTCTGTCCTAATGGTTACGGTCTTAACTCTTACTCTGGCCTACTGGTTAAGGTCTTAACTCTTACTCTGGCCTAATAGCTAAGGTCTTAGACTCGTACACTGGCCTAATGGTTAAGGTCTTAACTCTTACTCTGGCCTACTGGGTAAGGTCTTAACTCTTACTCTGGCCTACTGGTTAAGGTCTTTACTCTTACTCTGGCCTAATAGCTAAGGTCTTAGACTTGTACTCTGGTCTAATGGTTAAGGTCTTAACTCTTACTCTGGCCTACTGGTTAAGGTCTTAACACTTACTCTGGCCTAATAGCTAAGGTCTTAGACTCGTACTATGGCCTACAGGTTAAAGTCTTAACTCTTACTCTGGCCTACTGGTTAAGGTCTTAACTCTTACTCTGGCCTCATAGCTAAGGTCTTAACTCTTACTCTGGCCTAATAGCTAAGGTCTTAGACTCGTACTATGGCCTACAGGTTTAGGTCTTAACTCTTACTCTGGCCTACTGGTTAAGGTCTTAACTCTTACTCTGGCCTAATAGCTAAGGTCTTAACTCTTACTCTGGCAAAATAGCTAAGGTCTTAGACTCGTACTATGGCCTACAGGTTAAGGTCTTAACTCTTACTCTGGCCTACTGGTTAAGGTCTTAACTCTTACTCTGGCCTCATATCTAAGGTCTTAACTCTTACTCTGGCCTAATAGCTAAGGTCTTAGACTCATACTCTGGCCTAATGGTTAATGTCTTAACTCTTACTCTGGCCTAATAGCTAAGGTCTTAACTCTTACTCTGGCCTAATAGCTAAGGTCTTAGACTCGTACTCTGGCCTAATGGTTAAGGTCTTAACTCTTACTCTGGCCCAATAGCTAACGTCTTAGACTCGTACTCTGGCCTAATGGTTAAGGACTTAACTCTTACTCTGGCCAAATATCTAAGGTCTTAACCCTTACTCCAGCCTAATAGCTAAGGTCTTAGACTAATACTCTGGCCTAATGGTTAAGGTCTTAACTCTTACTCTGCCCTACTGGTTAAGATCTTAACTCTTACTCTGGCCTAATAGCTAATGTCTTAACTCTTACTCTGGCCTAATAGCTAAGGTCTTAGACTCGTACTCTGGCCTAATTTGTTAAGGTCTTAACTCTTACTCTGGCCTACTGGTTAAGGTCTTAACTCTTACTCTGGCCTAATAGCTAAGAACTCAGACTCGTACTCTGGCCTAATGGTTAAGGTCTTAACTCTTACTCTGGCCTAATGGTTAAGGTCTTAACTCTTACTCTGGCCTAATAGCTAAGGTCTTAGACTCGTACTCTGGCCTACAGGTTAAGGTCTTAACTCTTACTCTGGACTACTGGTTAAGGTCTTAACTCTTACTCAGGCCTAATAGCTAAGGTCTTAGACTCGTACTCTGGCCTAATGGTTAAGGTCTTAACTCTTACTCTGGCATACTGGTTAAGGTCTTAACTCTTACTCTGGCCTACTGGGTAAGGTCTTAACTCTTACTCTGGCCTACTGGTTAAGGTCTTTACTCTTACTCTGGCCTAATAGCTAAGGTCTTAGACTTGTACTCTGGTCTAATGGTTAAGGTCTTAACTCTTACTCTGGCCTACTGGTTAAGGTCTTAACACTTACTCTGGCCTAATAGCTAAGGTCTTAGACTCGTACTATGGCCTACAGGTTAAAGTCTTAACTCTTACTCTGGCCTACTGGTTAAGGTCTTAACTCTTACTCTGGCCTCATAGCTAAGGTCTTAACTCTTACTCTGGCCTAATAGCTAAGGTCTTAGACTCGTACTATGGCCTACAGGTTTAGGTCTTAACTCTTACTCTGGCCTACTGGTTAAGGTCTTAACTCTTACTCTGGCCTAATAGCTAAGGTCTTAACTCTTACTCTGGCAAAATAGCTAAGGTCTTAGACTCGTACTATGGCCTACAGGTTAAGGTCTTAACTCTTACTCTGGCCTACTGGTTAAGGTCTTAACTCTTACTCTGGCCTCATATCTAAGGTCTTAACTCTTACTCTGGCCTAATAGCTAAGGTCTTAGACTCATACTCTGGCCTAATGGTTAATGTCTTAACTCTTACTCTGGCCTAATAGCTAAGGTCTTAACTCTTACTCTGGCCTAATAGCTAAGGTCTTAGACTCGTACTCTGGCCTAATGGTTAAGGTCTTAACTCTTACTCTGGCCCAATAGCTAACGTCTTAGACTCGTACTCTGGCCTAATGGTTAAGGACTTAACTCTTACTCTGGCCAAATATCTAAGGTCTTAACCCTTACTCCAGCCTAATAGCTAAGGTCTTAGACTAATACTCTGGCCTAATGGTTAAGGTCTTAACTCTTACTCTGCCCTACTGGTTAAGATCTTAACTCTTACTCTGGCCTAATAGCTAATGTCTTAACTCTTACTCTGGCCTAATAGCTAAGGTCTTAGACTCGTACTCTGGCCTAATTTGTTAAGGTCTTAACTCTTACTCTGGCCTACTGGTTAAGGTCTTAACTCTTACTCTGGCCTAATAGCTAAGAACTCAGACTCGTACTCTGGCCTAATGGTTAAGGTCTTAACTCTTACTCTGGCCTAATGGTTAAGGTCTTAACTCTTACTCTGGCCTAATAGCTAAGGTCTTAGACTCGTACTCTGGCCTACAGGTTAAGGTCTTAACTCTTACTCTGGACTACTGGTTAAGGTCTTAACTCTTACTCAGGCCTAATAGCTAAGGTCTTAGACTCGTACTCTGGCCTAATGGTTAAGGTCTTAACTCTTACTCTGGCATACTGGTTAAGGTCTTAACTCTTACTCTGGCCTACTGGTTAAGGTCTTAACTCTTACTCTGGCCTACTGGTTAAGGTCTTTACTCTTACTCTGGCCTAATAGCTAAGGTCTTAGACTTGTACTCTGGTCTAATGGTTAAGGTCTTAACTCTTACTCTGGCCTACTGGTTAAGGTCTTAACACTTACTCTGGCCTAATAGCTAAGGTCTTAGACTCGTACTATGGCCTACAGGTTAAAGTCTTAACTCTTACTCTGGCCTACTGGTTAAGGTCTTAACTCTTACTCTGGCCTCATAGCTAAGGTCTTAACTCTTACTCTGGCCTAATAGCTAAGGTCTTAGACTCGTACTATGGCCTACAGGTTTAGGTCTTAACTCTTACTCTGGCCTACTGGTTAAGGTCTTAACTCTTACTCTGGCCTAATAGCTAAGGTCTTAACTCTTACTCTGGCAAAATAGCTAAGGTCTTAGACTCGTACTATGGCCTACAGGTTAAGGTCTTAACTCTTACTCTGGCCTACTGGTTAAGGTCTTAACTCTTACTCTGGCCTCATATCTAAGGTCTTAACTCTTACTCTGGCCTAATAGCTAAGGTCTTAGACTCATACTCTGGCCTAATGGTTAATGTCTTAACTCTTACTCTGGCCTAATAGCTAAGGTCTTAACTCTTACTCTGGCCTAATAGCTAAGGTCTTAGACTCGTACTCTGGCCTAATGGTTAAGGTCTTAACTCTTACTCTGGCCCAATAGCTAACGTCTTAGACTCGTACTCTGGCCTAATGGTTAAGGACTTAACTCTTACTCTGGCCAAATATCTAAGGTCTTAACCCTTACTCCAGCCTAATAGCTAAGGTCTTAGACTAATACTCTGGCCTAATGGTTAAGGTCTTAACTCTTACTCTGCCCTACTGGTTAAGATCTTAACTCTTACTCTGGCCTAATAGCTAATGTCTTAACTCTTACTCTGGCCTAATAGCTAAGGTCTTAGACTCGTACTCTGGCCTAATTTGTTAAGGTCTTAACTCTTACTCTGGCCTACTGGTTAAGGTCTTAACTCTTACTCTGGCCTAATAGCTAAGAACTCAGACTCGTACTCTGGCCTAATGGTTAAGGTCTTAACTCTTACTCTGGCCTAATGGTTAAGGTCTTAACTCTTACTCTGGCCTAATAGCTAAGGTCTTAGACTCGTACTCTGGCCTACAGGTTAAGGTCTTAACTCTTACTCTGGACTACTGGTTAAGGTCTTAACTCTTACTCAGGCCTAATAGCTAAGGTCTTAGACTCGTACTCTGGCCTAATGGTTAAGGTCTTAACTCTTACTCTGGCATACTGGTTAAGGTCTTAACTCTTACTCTGGCCTACTGGTTAAGGTCTTAACTCTTACTCTGGCCTAAAAGCTGAGGTCTTAGACTCGTACTCTGGCCTAATGGTTAAGATTTTAACTCTTACTCTGGCCTAAAGGTTAAGGTCTTAACTCTTACTCTGGCCTAATAGCTAAGGTCTTAGACTCGTACTCTGGCCTTATGGTTAAGGTCTTAACTCTTACTCTGGCCTACTGGTTAAGGTCTTAACTCTTACTCTGGCCTAATGGTTAAGTTCTTAACTCTTACTCTGGCCTAATAGCTAAGGTCTTAACTCTTACTCTGGCCTAATAGCTAAGGTCTTAGTCTCATACTCTGGCCTAATTTGTTAAGGTCTTAACTCTTACTCTGGCCTACTGGTTAAGGTCTTAACTCTCACTCTGGCCTAATAGCTAAGAACTCAGACTCGTACTCTGGCCTAATAGCTAAGGTCTTAGACTCGTACTCTGGCCTACAGGATAAGGTCTTAACTCTTACTCTGGACTACTGGTTAAGGTCTTAACTCTTACTCTGGCCTAATAGCTAAGGTCTTAGACTCGTACTCTGGCCTAATGGTTAAGGTCTTAACTCTTACTCTGGCATACTGGTTAAGGTCTTAACTCTTACTCTGGCCTACTGGTTAAGGTCTTAACTCATACTCTGGCCTAAAAGCTGAGGTCTTAGACTCGTACTCTGGCCTAATGGTTAAGGTCTTAACTCTTACTCTGGCCTACTGGTTAAGGTCTTAACTCTTACTCTGGCCTAATAGCTAAGGTCTTAGACTCGTACTCTGGCCTAATGGTTAAGGTCTTAACTCTTACTCTGGCCTACTGGTTAAGGTCTTAACTCTTACTCTGGCCTAATGGTTAAGTTCTTAACTCTTACTCTGGCCTAATAGCTAAGGGCTTAACTCTTACTCTGGCCTAAGAGCTAAGGTCTTAGACTCGTACTCTGGCCTAATGGTTAAGGTCTTAATTCTAACTCTGGCCTAATAGCTAAGGTCTTAACTCTTACTCTGGCCTAATGGTTAAGGTCTTAACTCTCACTCTGGCCTAATAGCTAAGGTCTTAACTCTTACTCTGGCCTAATAGCGATGGTCTTAGACTTGTACTCTGGCCTAATAGCTAAGGTCTTAACTCTTACTCTGTCCTAATGGTTACGGTCTTAACTCTTACTCTGGCCTACTGGTTAAGGTCTTAACTCTTACTCTGGCCTAATAGCTAAGGTCTTAGACTCATACACTGGCCTAATGGTTAAGGTCTTAACTCTTACTCTGGACTACTGGTTAAGGTCTTAACTCTTACTCTGGCCTACTGGTTAAGGTCTTTACTCTTACTCTGGCCTAATAGCTAAGGTCTTAGACTTGTACTCTGGCCTAATGGTTAAGGTCTTAACTCTTACTCTGGCCTACTGGTTAAGGTCTTAAATCTTACTATGGCCTAATAGCTAAGGTCTTAGACTCGTACTATGGCCTACAGGTTAAGGTCTTAACTCTTACTCTGGCCTACTGGTTAAGGTCTTAACTCTTACTCTGGTCTCATAGCTAAGGTCTTAACTCTTACTCTGGCCTAATAGCTAAGGTCTTAGACTCGTACTATGGCCTACAGGTTAAGGTCTTAACTCTTACTCTGGCCTACTGGTTAAGATCTTAACTCTTGCTCTGGCCTAATAGCTAAGGTCTTAACTCTTACTCTGGCCTAATAGCGATGGTCTTAGACTTGTACTCTGGCCTAATAGCTAAGGTCTTAACTCTTACTATGGCCTAATAGCTAAGGTCTTAACTCTTACTCTGGCTTAATAGCTAAGGTCTTAGACTCGTACTCTGGCCTAATGGTTAAGGTCTTAACTCTTACTCTGGCCTAATAGCTAAGGTCTTAGACTCGTACTCTGGCCTAATGGTTAAGGTCTTAACTCTTACTCTGGCCTAATAGCTAAGGTCTTAACTCTTACTCTGGCCTAATAGCTAAGAACTCAGACTTGTACTCTGGCCTAATGGTTAAGGTCTTAACTCTTACCCTGGCCTAATGGTTAAGGTCTTAACTCTTACTCTGGCCTAATAGCTAAGGTCTTAGACTCGTACTCTGGCCTACAGGATAAGGTCTTAACTCTTACTCTGGACTACTGGTTAAGGTCTTAACTCTTACTCTGGCCTAATAGCTAAGGTCTTAGACTCGTACTCTGGCCTAATGGTTAAGGTCTTAACTCTTACTCTGGCATACTGGTTAAGGTCTTAACTCTTACTCTGGCCTACTGGTTAAGGTCTTAACTCTTACTCTGGCCTAAAAGCTGAGGTCTTAGACTCGTACTCTGGCCTAATGGTTAAGGTCTTAACTCTTACTCTGGCCTACTGGTTAAGGTCTTAACTCTTTCTCTGGCCTAATAGCTAAGGTCTTAGACTCGTACTCTGGCCTAATGGTTAAGGTCTTAACTCTTACTCTGGCCTACTGGTTAAGGTGTTAACTCTTACTTTGGCCTAATGGTTAAGTTCTTAACTCTTACTCTGGCCTAATAGCTAAGGTCTTAACTCTTACTCTGGCCTAATGGTTAAGTTCTTAGACTCGTACTCTGGCCTAATGGTTAAGGTCTTAACTCTTTCTCTGGCCTAATAGCTAAGGTCTTAGACTTGTTTTCTGGCCTAATGATTAAGGTCTTAACTCTTACTCTGGCCTAATGGTTAAGGTCTTAACTCTTACTCTGGCCTAATAGCTAAGGTCTTAGACTCGTACTATGGCCTACAGGTTAAGGTCTTAACTCTTACTCTGGCATACTGGTTAAGGCCTTAACTCTTACTCTGGCCTACTGGTTAAGGTCTTAACTCTTACTCTGGCCTAAAAGCTGAGGTCTTAGACTCGTACTCTGGCCTAATGGTTAAGGTCTTAACTCTTACACTGGCCTACTGGTTAAGGTCTTAACTCTTACTCTGGCCTAATAGCTAAGGTCTTAGACTCGTACTCTGGCCTAATGGTTAAGGTCTTAACTCTTACTCTGGCCTACTGGTTAAGGTCTTAACTCTTAGTCTGGCCTAATGGTTAAGTTCTTAACTCTTACTCTGGCCTAATAGCTAAGGTCTTAACTCTTACTCTGGCCTAATAGCTAAGAGCTCAGACTTGTACTCTGGCCTAATGGTTAAGGTCTTAACTCTTACTCTGGCCTAATGGTTAAGGTCTTAACTCTTACTCTGGCCTAATAGCTAAGGTCTTAGACTCGTACTCTGGCCTACAGGATAAGGTCTTAACTCTTACTCTGGACTACTGGTTACGGTCTTAACTCTTACTCTGGCCTACTGGTTAAGGTCTTAACTCTTACTCTGGCCTCATAGCTAAGGTCTTAACTCTTACTCTGGCCTAATAGCTAAGGTCTTAGACTCGTACTATGGCCTACAGGTTAAGGTCTTAACTCTTACTCTGGCCTACTGGTTAAGGTCTTAACTCTTACTCTGGCCTAATAGCTAAGGTCTTAACTCTTACTCTGGCTTAATAGCTAAGGTCTTAGACTCGTACTCTGGCCTAATGGTTAAGGTCTTAACTCTTACTCTGGCCTAATAGCTAAGGTCTTAGACTCGTACTCTGGCCTAATGGTTAAGGTCTTAACTCTTACTCTGGCCTAATAGCTAAGGTCTTAACTCTTACTCTGGCCTAATAGCTAAGAGCTCAGACTTGTACTCTGGCCTAATGGTTAAGGTCTTAACTCTTACTCTGGCCTAATGGTTAAGGTCTTAACTCTTACTCTGGCCTAATAGCTAAGGTCTTAGACTCGTACTCTGGCCTACAGGATAAGGTCTTAACTCTTACTCTGGACTACTGGTTAAGGTCTTAACTCTTACTCTGGCCTAATAGCTAAGGTCTTAGACTCGTACTCTGGCCTAATGGTTAAGGTCTTAACTCTTACTCTGGCATACTGGTTAAGGTCTTAACTCTTACTCTGGCCTACTGGTTAAGGTCTTAACTCTTACTCTGGCCTAAAAGCTGAGGTCTTAGACTCGTACTCTGGCCTAATGGTTAAGGTCTTAACTCTTACTCTGGCCTACTGGTTAAGGTCTTAACTCTTACTCTGGCCTAATAGCTAAGGTCTTAGACTCGTACTCTGGCCAAATGGTTAAGGTCTTAACTCTTACTCTGGCCTACTGGTTAAGGTGTTAACTCTTACTCTGGCCTAATGGTTAAGTTCTTAACTCTTACTCTGGCCTAATAGCTAAGGTCGTATTTCTTACTCTGGCCTAATGGTTAAGTTCTGAGACTCGTACTCTGGCCTAATGGTTAAGGTCTTAATTCTAACTCTGGCCTAATAGCTAAGGTCTTAACTCTTACTCTGGCCTACTGGTTAAGGTCTTAACTCTTACTCTGGCCTACTGGTTAATGTCTTAACTCTTTCTCTGGCCTAATAGCTAAGGTCTTAGACTTGTTTTCTGGCCTAATGATTAAGGTCTTAACTCTTACTCTGGCCTACTGGTTAAGGTCTTAACTCTTACTCTGGCCTAATAGCTAAGGTCTTAGACTCGTACTATGGCCTACAGGTTAAGGTCTTAACTCTTACTCTGGCCTACTGGTTAAGGTCTTAACTCTTACTCTGGCCTAATAGCTAAGGGCTTAACTCTTACTCTGGCCTAATAGCTAAGGTCTTAGACTCATACTCTGGCCTAATGGTTAAGGTCTTAATTCTAACTCTGGCCTAATAGCTAAGGTCTTAACTCTTACTCTGGCCTAATGGTTAAGGTCTTAACTCTCACTCTGGCCTACTGGTTAAGGTCTTAACTCTTACTCTGGCCTCATGGTTAAGGTCTCAACTCTTACTCTGGCCTACTGGTTAAGGTCTTAACTCTTACTCTGGCCTAATAGCTAAGGTCTTAGACTCGTACTCTGGCCTAATGGTTAAGGTCTTAACTCTTACTCTGGCCTAATAGCTAAGGTCATAACTCTTACTCTGGCCTAATAGCTAAGAACTCAGACTTGTACTCTGGCCTAATGGTTAAGGTCTTAACTCTTACCCTGGCCTAATGGTTAAGGTCTTAACTCTTACTCTGGCCTAATAGCTAAGGTCTTAACTCTTACTCTGGACTACTGGTTAAGGTCTTAACTCTTACTCTGGCCTAATAGCTAAGGTCTTAGACTCGTACTCTGGCCTAATGGTTAAGGTCTTAACTCTTACTCTGGCATACTGGTTAAGGTCTTAACTCTTACTCTGGCCTACTGGTTAAGGTCTTAACTCTTACTCTGGCCTAAAAGCTGAGGTCTTAACTCGTACTCTGGCCTAATAGCTAAGGTCTTAGACTCGTACTCTGGCCTAATGGTTAAGGTCTTAACTCTTACTCTGGCCTACTGGTTAAGGTCTTAACTCTTACTCTGGCCTAATAGCTAAGAACTCAGACTCGTACTCTGGCCTAATGGTTAAGGTCTTAACTCTTACACTGGCCTAATGGTAAAGGTCTTAACTCTTACTCTGGCCTAATAGCTAAGGTCTTAGACTCGTACACTGGCCTACAGGTTAAAGGTCTTAACTCTTACTCTGGACTACTGGTTAAGGTCTTAACTCTTACTCTGGCCTAATAGCTAAGGTCTTAGACTCGTACTCTGGCCTAATGGTTAAGGTCTTAACTCTTACTCTGGCCTAATAGCTAAGGTCTTAACTCTTACTCTGGCCTAATAGCTAAGGTCTTAGACTCGTACTCTGGCCTAATGGTTAAGGTCTTAACTCTTACTCTGGCCTACTGGTTAAGGTCTTAACTCTTACTCTAGCCTACTGGTTAAGGTCTTAACTCTTACTCTGGCCTAAAAGCTAAGGTCTTAGACTCGTACTCTGGCCTAATGGTTAAGGTCTTAACTCTTACTCTGGCCTAATAGCTAAGGTCTTCGACTCGTACACTGGCCTAATGGTTAAGGTCTTAACTCTTACTCTGGCCTACTGGTTAAGGTCTTAACTCTTACTCTGGCCTACTGGTTAAGGTCTTAACTCTTACTCTGGCCTACTGGTTAAGGTCTTAACTCTGGCCTAATAGCTAAGGTCTTAGACTCGTACTCTGGCCTAATGGTTAAGGTCTTAACTCTTACTCTGGCCTACTGGTTAAGGTCTTAACTCTTACTCTGGCCTAATGGTTAAGGTCTTAAGTCTTACTCTGGCCTAATAGCTAAGGTCTTAACTCTAACTCTGGCCTAATAGCTAAGGTCTTAGACTCGTACTCTGGCCTAATGGTTAAGGTCTTAACTCTAACTCTGGCCTAATAGCTAAGGTCTTAACTCTTACTCTGTCCTAATGGTTACGGTCTTAACTATTACTCTGGCCTACTGGTTAAGGTCTTAACTCTTACTCTGGCCTAATAGCTAAGGTCTTAGACTCGTACTATGGCCTACAGGTTAAAGTCTTAACTCTTACTCTGGCCTACTGGTTAAGGTCTTAACTCTTACTCTGGCCTCATAGCTAAGGTCTTAACTCTTACTCTGGCCTAATAGCTAAGGTCTTAGACTCGTACTATGGCCTACAGGTTTAGGTCTTAACTCTTACTCTGTCCTACTGGTTAAGGTCTTAACTCTTACTCTGGCCTAATAGCTAAGGTCTTAACTCTTACTCTGGCAAAATAGCTAAGGTCTTAGACTCGTACTATGGCCTACAGGTTAAGGTCTTAACTCTTACTCTGGCCTACTGGTTAAGGTCTTAACTCTTACTCTGGCCTCATATCTAAGGTCTTAACTCTTACTCTGGCCTAATAGCTAAGGTCTTAGACTCATACTCTGGCCTAATGGTTAATGTCTTAACTCTTACTCTGGCCTAATAGCTAAGGTCTTAACTCTTACTCTGGCCTAATAGCTAAGGTCTTAGACTCGTACTCTGGCCTAATGGTTAAGGTCTTAACTCTTACTCTGGCCCAATAGCTAACGTCTTAGACTCGTACTCTGGCCTAATGGTTAAGGACTTAACTCTTACTCTGGCCAAATATCTAAGGTCTTAACCCTTACTCCAGCCTAATAGCTAAGGTCTTAGACTAATACTCTGGCCTAATGGTTAAGGTCTTAACTCTTACTCTGCCCTACTGGTTAAGATCTTAACTCTTACTCTGGCCTAATAGCTAATGTCTTAACTCTTACTCTGGCCTAATAGCTAAGGTCTTAGACTCGTACTCTGGCCTAATTTGTTAAGGTCTTAACTCTTACTCTGGCCTACTGGTTAAGGTCTTAACTCTTACTCTGGCCTAATAGCTAAGAACTCAGACTCGTACTCTGGCCTAATGGTTAAGGTCTTAACTCTTACTCTGGCCTAATGGTTAAGGTCTTAACTCGTACTCTGGCCTAATAGCTTAGGTCTTAGACTCGTAC
This sequence comes from Triturus cristatus, assembly GCF_964204655.1. Classification (NCBI taxonomy): domain Eukaryota; kingdom Metazoa; phylum Chordata; class Amphibia; order Caudata; family Salamandridae; genus Triturus; species Triturus cristatus. The sequence continues at coordinate 894,927,607 of NC_140591.1, read as the reverse complement.
TCTGGCCTAATGGTTAAGGTCTTAACTCTTACTCTGGCCTACTGGTTAAGGTCTTAACTCTTACTCTGGCCTAATAGCTAAGAACTCAGACTCGTACTCTGGCCTAATGGTTAAGGTCTTAACTCTTACACTGGCCTAATGGTAAAGGTCTTAACTCTTACTCTGGCCTAATAGCTAAGGTCTTAGACTCGTACACTGGCCTACAGGTTAAAGGTCTTAACTCTTACTCTGGACTACTGGTTAAGGTCTTAACTCTTACTCTGGCCTAATAGCTAAGGTCTTAGACTCGTACTCTGGCCTAATGGTTAAGGTCTTAACTCTTACTCTGGCCTAATAGCTAAGGTCTTAACTCTTACTCTGGCCTAATAGCTAAGGTCTTAGACTCGTACTCTGGCCTAATGGTTAAGGTCTTAACTCTTACTCTGGCCTACTGGTTAAGGTCTTAACTCTTACTCTAGCCTACTGGTTAAGGTCTTAACTCTTACTCTGGCCTAAAAGCTAAGGTCTTAGACTCGTACTCTGGCCTAATGGTTAAGGTCTTAACTCTTACTCTGGCCTAATAGCTAAGGTCTTAGACTCGTACACTGGCCTAATGGCTAAGGTCTTAACTCTTACTCTGGCCTACTGGTTAAGGTCTTAACTCTTACTCTGGCCTACTGGTTAAGGTCTTAACTCTGGCTCTGGCCTAATAGCTAAGGTCTTAGACTCGTACTCTGGCCTAATGGTTAAGGTCTTAACTCTTACTCTGGCCTACTGGTTAAGGTCTTAACTCTTACTCTGGCCTAATGGTTAAGGTCTTAAGTCTTACTCTGGCCTAATAGCTAAGGTCTTAACTCTAACTCTGGCCTAATAGCTAAGGTCTTAGACTCGTACTCTGGCCTAATGGTTAAGGTCTTAACTCTAACTCTGGCCTAATAGCTAAGGTCTTAACTCTTACTCTGTCCTAATGGTTACGGTCTTAACTCTTACTCTGGCCTACTGGTTAAGGTCTTAACTCTTACTCTGGCCTAATAGCTAAGGTCTTAGACTCGTACACTGGCCTAATGGTTAAGGTCTTAACTCTTACTCTGGCCTACTGGTTAAGGTCTTAACTCTTACTCTGGCCTACTGGTTAAGGTCTTTACTCTTACTCTGGCCTAATAGCTAAGGTCTTAGACTTGTACTCTGGTCTAATGGTTAAGGTCTTAACTCTTACTCTGGCCTACTGGTTAAGGTCTTAACTCTTACTCTGGCCTAATAGCTAAGGTCTTAGACTCGTACTATGGCCTACAGGTTAAAGTCTTAACTCTTACTCTGGCCTACTGGTTAAGGTCTTAACTCTTACTCTGGCCTCATAGCTAAGGTCTTAACTCTTACTCTGGCCTAATAGCTAAGGTCTTAGACTCGTACTATGGCCTACAGGTTTAGGTCTTAACTCTTACTCTGGCCTACTGGTTAAGGTCTTAACTCTTACTCTGGCCTAATAGCTAAGGTCTTAACTCTTACTCTGGCAAAATAGCTAAGGTCTTAGACTCGTACTATGGCCTACAGGTTAAGGTCTTAACTCTTACTCTGGCCTACTGGTTAAGGTCTTAACTCTTACTCTGGCCTCATATCTAAGGTCTTAACTCTTACTCTGGCCTAATAGCTAAGGTCTTAGACTCATACTCTGGCCTAATGGTTAATGTCTTAACTCTTACTCTGGCCTAATAGCTAAGGTCTTAACTCTTACTCTGGCCTAATAGCTAAGGTCTTAGACTCGTACTCTGGCCTAATGGTTAAGGTCTTAACTCTTACTCTGGCCCAATAGCTAACGTCTTAGACTCGTACTCTGGCCTAATGGTTAAGGACTTAACTCTTACTCTGGCCAAATATCTAAGGTCTTAACCCTTACTCCAGCCTAATAGCTAAGGTCTTAGACTAATACTCTGGCCTAATGGTTAAGGTCTTAACTCTTACTCTGCCCTACTGGTTAAGATCTTAACTCTTACTCTGGCCTAATAGCTAATGTCTTAACTCTTACTCTGGCCTAATAGCTAAGGTCTTAGACTCGTACTCTGGCCTAATTTGTTAAGGTCTTAACTCTTACTCTGGCCTACTGGTTAAGGTCTTAACTCTTACTCTGGCCTAATAGCTAAGAACTCAGACTCGTACTCTGGCCTAATGGTTAAGGTCTTAACTCTTACTCTGGCCTAATGGTCAAGGTCTTAACTCTTACTCTGGCCTAATAGCTAAGGTCTTAGACTCGTACTCTGGCCTACAGGTTAAGGTCTTAACTCTTACTCTGGACTACTGGTTAAGGTCTTAACTCTTACTCAGGCCTAATAGCTAAGGTCTTAGACTCGTACTCTGGCCTAATGGTTAAGGTCTTAACTCTTACTCTGGCATACTGGTTAAGGTCTTAACTCTTACTCTGGCCTACTGGTTAAGGTCTTAACTCTTACTCTGGCCTAAAAGCTGAGGTCTTAGACTCGTACTCTGGCCTAATGGTTAAGATTTTAACTCTTACTCTGGCCTAAAGGTTAAGGTCTTAACTCTTACTCTGGCCTAATAGCTAAGGTCTTAGACTCGTACTCTTGCCTTATGGTTAAGGTCTTAACTCTTACTCTGGCCTACTGGTTAAGGTCTTAACTCTTACTCTGGCCTAATGGTTAAGTTCTTAACTCTTACTCTGGCCTAATAGCTAAGGTCTTAACTCTTACTCTGGCCTAATAGCTAAGGTCTTAGTCTCATACTCTGGCCTAATTTGTTAAGGTCTTAACTCTTACTCTGGCCTACTGGTTAAGGTCTTAACTCTCACTCTGGCCTAATAGCTAAGAACTCAGACTCGTACTCTGGCCTAATAGCTAAGGTCTTAGACTCGTACTCTGGCCTACAGGATAAGGTCTTAACTCTTACTCTGGACTACTGGATAAGGTCTTAACTCTTACTCTGGCCTAATAGCTAAGGTCTTAGACTCGTACTCTGGCCTAATGGTTAAGGTCTTAACTCTTACTCTGGCATACTGGTTAAGGTCTTAACTCTTACTCTGGCCTACTGGTTAAGGTCTTAACTCATACTCTGGCCTAAAAGCTGAGGTCTTAGACTCGTACTCTGGCCTAATGGTTAAGGTCTTAACTCTTACACTGGCCTACTGGTTAAGGTCTTAACTCTTACTCTGGCCTAATAGCTAAGGTCTTAGACTCGTACTCTGGCCTAATGGTTAAGGTCTTAACTGTTACTCTGGCCTACTGGTTAAGGTCTTAACTCTTACTCTGGCCTAATGGTTAAGTTCTTAACTCTTACTCTGGCCTAATAGCTAAGGGCTTAACTCTTACTCTGGCCTAAGAGCTAAGGTCTTAGACTCGTACTCTGGCCTAATGGTTAAGGTCTTAATTCTAACTCTGGCCTAATAGCTAAGGTCTTAACTCTTACTCTGGCCTAATGGTTAAGGTCTTAACTCTCACTCTGGCCTAATAGCTAAGGTCTTAGACTCGTACTCTGGCCTAATGGTTAAGGTCTTAACTCTAACTCTGGCCTAATAGCTAAGGTCTTAACTCTTACTCTGGCTTACTGGTTAGGGTCTTAACACTTACTCTGGCCTAATAGCTAAGGTCTTAAATCTTACTCTAGCCTACTGGTTAAGGTCTTAACTCTTACTCTGGCCTAGTAGCTAAGGTCTTAGGCTCGTACTCTGGCCTAACGATTAAGGTCTTAACTCTTACTCTGGCCTAATAGCTAAGGTCTTAACTCTTACTCTGTCCTAATGGTTACGGTCTTAACTCTTACTCTGGCCTACTGGTTAAGGTCTTAACTCTTACTCTGGCCTAATAGCTAAGGTCTTAGACTCGTACACTGGCCTAATGGTTAAGGTCTTAACTCTTACTCTGGCCTACTGGTTAAGGTCTTAACTCTTACTCTGGCCTACTGGTTAAGGTCTTTACTCTTACTCTGGCCTAATAGCTAAGGTCTTAGACTTGTACTCTGGCCTAATGGTTAAGGTCTTAACTCTTACTCTGGCCTACTGGTTAAGGTCTTAAATCTTACTATGGCCTAATAGCTAAGGTCTTAGACTCGTACTATGGCCTACAGGTTAAGGTCTTAACTCTTACTCTGGCCTACTGGTTAAGGTCTTAACTCTTACTCTGGTCTCATAGCTAAGGTCTTAACTCTTACTCTGGCCTAATAGCTAAGGTCTTAGACTCGTACTATGGCCTACAGGTTAAGGTCTTAACTCTTACTCTGGCCTACTGGTTAAGATCTTAACTCTTGCTCTGGCCTAATAGCTAAGGTCTTAACTCTTACTCTGGCCTAATAGCGATGGTCTTAGACTTGTACTCTGGCCTAATAGCTAAGGTCTTAACTCTTACTATGGCCTAATAGCTAAGGTCTTAACTCTTACTCTGGCTTAATAGCTAAGGTCTTAGACTCGTACTCTGGCCTAATGGTTAAGGTCTTAACTCTTACTCTGGCCTAATAGCTAAGGTCTTAGACTCGTACTCTGGCCTAATGGTTAAGGTCTTAACTCTTACTCTGGCCTAATAGCTAAGGTCTTAACTCTTACTCTGGCCTAATAGCTAAGAACTCAGACTTGTACTCTGGCCTAATGGTTAAGGTCTTAACTCTTACCCTGGCCTAATGGTTAAGGTCTTAACTCTTACTCTGGCCTAATAGCTAAGGTCTTAGACTCGTACTCTGGCCTACAGGATAAGGTCTTAACTCTTACTCTGGACTACTGGTTAAGGTCTTAACTCTTACTCTGGCCTAATAGCTAAGGTCTTAGACTCGTACTCTGGCCTAATGGTTAAGGTCTTAACTCTTACTCTGGCATACTGGTTAAGGTCTTAACTCTTACTCTGGCCTACTGGTTAAGGTCTTAACTCTTACTCTGGCCTAAAAGCTGAGGTCTTAGACTCGTACTCTGGCCTAATGGTTAAGGTCTTAACTCTTACTCTGGCCTACTGGTTAAGGTCTTAACTCTTACTCTGGCCTAATAGCTAAGGTCTTAGACTCGTACTCTGGCCTAATGGTTAAGGTCTTAACTCTTACTCTGGCCTACTGGTTAAGGTGTTAACTCTTACTTTGGCATAATGGTTAAGTTCTTAACTCTTACTCTGGCCTAATAGCTAAGGTCTTAACTCTTACTCTGGCCTAATGGTTAAGTTCTTAGACTCGTACTCTGGCCTAATGGTTAAGGTCTTAACTCTTTCTCTGGCCTAATAGCTAAGGTCTTAGACTTGTTTTCTGGCCTAATGATTAAGGTCTTAACTCTTACTCTGGCCTACTGGTTAAGGTCTTAACTCTTACTCTGGCCTAATAGCTAAGGTCTTAGACTCGTACTATGGCCTACAGGTTAAGGTCTTAACTCTTACTCTGGCATACTGGTTAAGGCCTTAACTCTTACTCTGGCCTACTGGTTAAGGTCTTAACTCTTACTCTGGCCTAAAAGCTGAGGTCTTAGACTCGTACTCTGGCCTAATGGTTAAGGTCTTAACTCTTACACTGGCCTACTGGTTAAGGTCTTAACTCTTACTCTGGCCTAATAGCTAAGGTCTTAGACTCGTACTCTGGCCTAATGGTTAAGGTCTTAACTCTTACTCTGGCCTACTGGTTAAGGTCTTAACTCTTAGTCTGGCCTAATGGTTAAGTTCTTAACTCTTACTCTGGCCTAATAGCTAAGGTCTTAACTCTTACTCTGGCCTAATAGCTAAGAGCTCAGACTTGTACTCTGGCCTAATGGTTAAGGTCTTAACTCTTACTCTGGCCTAATGGTTAAGGTCTTAACTCTTACTCTGGCCTAATAGCTAAGGTCTTAGACTCGTACTCTGGCCTACAGGATAAGGTCTTAACTCTTACTCTGGACTACTGGTTACGGTCTTAACTCTTACTCTGGCCTACTGGTTAAGGTCTTAACTCTTACTCTGGCCTCATAGCTAAGGTCTTAACTCTTACTCTGGCCTAATAGCTAAGGTCTTAGACTCGTACTATGGCCTACAGGTTAAGGTCTTAACTCTTACTCTGGCCTACTGGTTAAGGTCTTAACTCTTACTCTGGCCTAATAGCTAAGGTCTTAACTCTTACTCTGGCTTAATAGCTAAGGTCTTAGACTCGTACTCTGGCCTAATGGTTAAGGTCTTAACTCTTACTCTGGCCTAATAGCTAAGGTCTTAGACTCGTACTCTGGCCTAATGGTTAAGGTCTTAACTCTTACTCTGGCCTAATAGCTAAGGTCTTAACTCTTACTCTGGCCTAATAGCTAAGAGCTCAGACTTGTACTCTGGCCTAATGGTTAAGGTCTTAACTCTTACTCTGGCCTAATGGTTAAGGTCTTAACTCTTACTCTGGCCTAATAGCTAAGGTCTTAGACTCGTACTCTGGCCTACAGGATAAGGTCTTAACTCTTACTCTGGACTACTGGTTAAGGTCTTAACTCTTACTCTGGCCTAATAGCTAAGGTCTTAGACTCGTACTCTGGCCTAATGGTTAAGGTCTTAACTCTTACTCTGGCATACTGGTTAAGGTCTTAACTCTTACTCTGGCCTACTGGTTAAGGTCTTAACTCTTACTCTGGCCTAAAAGCTGAGGTCTTAGACTCGTACTCTGGCCTAATGGTTAAGGTCTTAACTCTTACTCTGGCCTACTGGTTAAGGTCTTAACTCTTACTCTGGCCTAATAGCTAAGGTCTTAGACGCGTACTCTGGCCAAATGGTTAAGGTCTTAACTCTTACTCTGGCCTACTGGTTAAGGTGTTAACTCTTACTCTGGCCTAATGGTTAAGTTCTTAACTCTTACTCTGGCCTAATAGCTAAGGTCTTAACTCTTACTCTGGCCTAATGGTTAAGTTCTTAGACTCGTACTCTGGCCTAATGGTTAAGGTCTTAACTCTTACTCTGGCCTAATAGCTAAGGTCTTAACTCTTACTCTGGCCTACTGGTTAAGGTCTTAACTCTTACTCTGGCCTACTGGTTAAGGTCTTAACTCTTACTCTGGCCTAATAGCTAAGGTCTTAGACTTGTACTCTGGCCTAATGGTTAAGGTCTTAACTCTTACTCTGGCCTACTGGTTAAGGTCTCAACTCTTACTATGGCCTAATAGCTAAGGTCTTAGACTCGTACTATGGCCTACAGGTTAAGGTCTTAACTCTTACTCTGGCCTACTGGTTAAGGTCTTAACTCTTACTCTGGTCTCATAGCTAAGGTCTTAACTCTTACTCTGGCCTAATAGCTAAGGTCTTAGACTCGTACTATGGCCTACAGGTTAAGGTCTTAACTCTTACTCTGGCCTACTGGTTAAGGTCTTAACTCTTGCTCTGGCCTAATAGCTAAGGTCTTAACTCTTACTCTGGCCTAATAGTGATGGTCTTAGACTTGTACTCTGGCCTAATAGCTAAGGTCTTAACTCTTACTATGGCCTAATAGCTAAGGTCTTAACTCTTACTCTGGCTTAATAGCTAAGGTCTTAGACTCGTACTCTGGCCTAATGGTTAAGGTCTTAACTCTTACTCTGGCCTAATAGCTAAGGTCTTAGACTCGTACTCTGGCCTAATGGTTAAGGTCTTAACTCTTACTCTGGCCTAATAGCTAAGGTCATAACTCTTACTCTGGCCTAATAGCTAAGAACTCAGACTTGTACTCTGGCCTAATGGTTAAGGTCTTAACTCTTACCCTGGCCTAATGGTTAAGGTCTTAACTCTTACTCTGGCCTAATAGCTAAGGTCTTAACTCTTACTCTGGACTACTGGTTAAGGTCTTAACTCTTACTCTGGCCTAATAGCTAAGGTCTTAGACTCGTACTCTGGCCTAATGGTTAAGGTCTTAACTCTTACTCTGGCATACTGGTTAAGGTCTTAACTCTTACTCTGGCCTACTGGTTAAGGTCTTAACTCTTACTCTGGCCTAAAAGCTGAGGTCTTAACTCGTACTCTGGCCTAATAGCTAAGGTCTTAGACTCGTACTCTGGCCTAATGGTTAAGGTCTTAACTCTTACTCTGGCCTACTGGTTAAGGTCTTAACTCTTACTCTGGCCTAATAGCTAAGAACTCAGACTCGTACTCTGGCCTAATGGTTAAGGTCTTAACTCTTACACTGGCCTAATGGTAAAGGTCTTAACTCTTACTCTGGCCTAATAGCTAAGGTCTTAGACTCGTACACTGGCCTACAGGTTAAAGGTCTTAACTCTTACTCTGGACTACTTGTTAAGGTCTTAACTCTTACTCTGGCCTAATAGCTAAGGTCTTAGACTCGTACTCTGGCCTAATGGTTAAGGTCTTAACTCTTACTCTGGCTTAATAGCTAAGGTCTTAGACTCGTACTCTGGCCTAATGGTTAAGGTCTTAACTCTTACTCTGGCCTAATAGCTAAGGTCTTAGACTCGTACTCTGGCCTAATGGTTAAGGTCTTAACTCTTACTCTGGCCTAATAGCTAAGGTCTTAACTCTTACTCTGGCCTAATAGCTAAGAACTCAGACTTGTACTCTGGCCTAATGGTTAAGGTCTTAACTCTTACCCTGGCCTAATGGTTAAGGTCTTAACTCTTACTCTGGCCTAATAGCTAAGGTCTTAGACTCGTACTCTGGCCTACAGGATAAGGTCTTAACTCTTACTCTGGACTACTGGTTAAGGTCTTAACTCTTACTCTGGCCTAATAGCTAAGGTCTTAGACTCGTACTCTGGCCTAATGGTTAAGGTCTTAACTCTTACTCTGGCATACTGGTTAAGGTCTTAACTCTTACTCTGGCCTACTGGTTAAGGTCTTAACTCTTACTCTGGCCTAAAAGCTGAGGTCTTAGACTCGTACTCTGGCCTAATGGTTAAGGTCTTAACTCTTACTCTGGCCTACTGGTTAAGGTCTTAACTCTTACTCTGGCCTAATAGCTAAGGTCTTAGACTCGTACTCTGGCCTAATGGTTAAGGTCTTAACTCTTACTCTGGCCTACTGGTTAAGGTGTTAACTCTTACTTTGGCCTAATAGTTAAGTTCTTAACTCTTACTCTGGCCTAATAGCTAAGGTCTTAACTCTTACTCTGGCCTAATGGTTAAGTTCTTAGACTCGTACTCTGGCCTAATGGTTAAGGTCTTAACTCTTTCTCTGGCCTAATAGCTAAGGTCTTAGACTTGTTTTCTGGCCTAATGATTAAGGTCTTAACTCTTACTCTGGCCTACTGGTTAAGGTCTTAACTCTTACTCTGGCCTAATAGCTAAGGTCTTAGACTCGTACTATGGCCTACAGGTTAAGGTCTTAACTCTTACTCTGGCATACTGGTTAAGGCCTTAACTCTTACTCTGGCCTACTGGTTAAGGTCTTAACTCTTACTCTGGCCTAAAAGCTGAGGTCTTAGACTCGTACTCTGGCCTAATGGTTAAGGTCTTAACTCTTACACTGGCCTACTGGTTAAGGTCTTTACTCTTACTCTGGCCTAATAGCTAAGGTCTTAGACTCGTACTCTGGCCTAATGGTTAAGGTCTTAACTTTTACTCTGGCCTACTGGTTAAGGTCTTAACTCTTAGTCTGGCCTAATGGTTAAGTTCTTAACTCTTACTCTGGCCTAATAGCTAAGGTCTTAACTCTTACTCTGGCCTAATAGCTAAGAGCTCAGACTTGTACTCTGGCCTAATGGTTAAGGTCTTAACTCTTACTCTGGCCTAATGGTTAAGGTCTTAACTCTTACTCTGGCCTAATAGCTAAGGTCTTAGACTCGTACTCTGGCCTACAGGATAAGGTCTTAACTCTTACTCTGGACTACTGGTTACGGTCTTAACTCTTACTCTGGCCTACTGGTTAAGGTCTTAACTCTTACTCTGGCCTCATAGCTAAGGTCTTAACTCTTACTCTGGCCTAATAGCTAAGGTCTTAGACTCGTACTATGGCCTACAGGTTAAGCTCTTAACTCTTACTCTGGCCTACTGGTTAAGGTCTTAACTCTTACTCTGGCCTAATAGCTAAGGTCTTAACTCTTACTCTGGCTTAATAGCTAAGGTCTTAGACTCGTACTCTGGCCTAATGGTTAAGGTCTTAACTCTTACTCTGGCCTAATAGCTAAGGTCTTAGACTCGTACTCTGGCCTAATGGTTAAGGTCTTAACTCTTACTCTGGCCTAATAGCTAAGGTCTTAACTCTTACTCTGGCCTAATAGCTAAGAGCTCAGACTTGTACTCTGGCCTAATGGTTAAGGTCTTAACTCTTACTCTGGCCTAATGGTTAAGGTCTTAACTCTTACTCTGGCCTAATAGCTAAGGTCTTAGACTCGTACTCTGGCCTACAGGATAAGGTCTTAACTCTTACTCTGGACTACTGGTTAAGGTCTTAACTCTTACTCTGGCCTAATAGCTAAGGTTTTAGACTCGTACTCTGGCCTAATGGTTAAGGTCTTAACTCTTACTCTGGCATACTGGTTAAGGTCTTAACTCTTACTCTGGCCTACTGGTTAAGGTCTTAACTCTTACTCTGGCCTAAAAGCTGAGGTCTTAGACTCGTACTCTGGCCTAATGGTTAAGGTCTTAACTCTTACTCTGGCCTACTGGTTAAGGTCTTAACTCTTACTCTGGCCTAATAGCTAAGGTCTTAGACTCGTACTCTGGCCAAATGGTTAAGGTCTTAACTCTTACTCTGGCCTACTAGTTAAGGTGTTAACTCTTACTCTGGCCTAATGGTTAAGTTCTTAACTCTTACTCTGGCCTAATAGCTAAGGTCTTAACTCTTACTCTGGCCTAATGGTTAAGTTCTGAGACTCGTACTCTGGCCTAATGGTTAAGGTCTTAATTCTAACTCTGGCCTAATAGCTAAGGTCTTAACTCTTACTCTGGCCTACTGGTTAAGGTCTTAACTCTTACTCTGGCCTACTGGTTAATGTCTTAACTCTTTCTCTGGCCTAATAGCTAAGGTCTTAGACTTGTTTTCTGGCCTAATGATTAAGGTCTTAACTCTTACTCTGGCCTACTGGTTAAGGTCTTAACTCTTACTCTGGCCTAATAGCTAAGGTCTTAGACTCGTACTATGGCCTACAGGTTAAGGTCTTAACTCTTACTCTGGCCTACTGGTTAAGGTCTTAACTCTTACTCTGAACTCATAGCTAAGGTCTTAACTCTTCCTCTGGCCTAATAGCTAAGGTCTTAGACTCGTACACTGGCCTAATGGTTAAGGTCTTAACTCTAACTCTGGCCTACTGGTTAAGGTCTTAACTCTTACTCTGGCCTGCTAGTTAAGGTCTTAACTCTTACTCTGGCCTAATGGTTAAGTTCTTAACTCTTACTCTGGCCTAATAGCTAAGGGCTTAACTCTTACTCTGGCCTAATAGCTAAGGTCTTAGACTCATACTCTGGCCTAATGGTTAAGGTCTTAATTCTAACTCTGGCCTAATAGCTAAGGTCTTAACTCTTACTCTGGCCTAATGGTTAAGGTCTTAACTCTCACTCTGGCCTACTGGTTAAGGTCTTAACTCTTACTCTGGCCTAATAGCTAAGGTCTTAGACTCATTCACTGGCCTAATGGTTAAGGTCTAAACTCTTACTCTGGCCTACTGGTTAAGGTCTTAACTCTTACTCTGGCCTAATAGCTAAGGTCTTACACTTGTACTCTGGCCTAATGGTTAAGGTCTTAACTCTTACTCTGGCCTACTGGTTAAGGTCTTAACTCTTACTATGGCCTAATAGCTAAGGTCTTAGACTCGTACTATGGCCTACAGGTTAAGGTCTTAACTCTTACTCTGGCCTACTGGTTAAGGTCTTAACTCTTACTCTGGCCTCATAGCTAAGGTCTTAACTCTTACTCTGGCCTAATAGCTAAGGTCTTAGACTCGTACTATGGCCTACAGGTTAAGGTCTTAACTCTTACTCTGGCCTACTGGTTAAGGTCTTAACTCTTACTCTGGCCTAATAGCTAAGGTCTTAACTCTTACTCTGGCTTAATAGCTAAGGTCTTAGACTCGTACTCTGGCCTAATGGTTAAGGTCTTAACTCTTACTCTGGCCTAAAAGCTAAGGTCTTAGACTCGTACTCTGGCCTAATGGTTAAGGTCTTAACTCTTACTCTGGCCTAATAGCTAAGGTCTTAACTCTTACTCTGGCCTAATAGCTAAGAGCTCAGACTTGTACTCTGGCCTAATGGTTAAGGTCTTAACTCTTACTCTGGCCTAATGGTTAAGGTCTTAACTCTTACTCTGGCCTAATAGCTAAGGTCTTAGACTCGTACTCTGGCCTACAGGATAAGGTCTTAACTCTTACTCTGGACTACTGGTTAAGGTCTTAACTCTTACTCTGGCCTAATAGCTAAGGTCTTAGACTCGTACTCTGGCCTAATGGTTAAGGTCTTAACTCTTACTCTGGCATACTGGTTAAGGTCTTAACTCTTACTCTGGCCTACTGGTTAAGGTCTTAACTCTTACTCTGGCCTAAAAGCTGAGGTCTTAGACTCGTACTCTGGCCTAATGGTTAAGGTCTTAACTCTTACTCTGGCCTACTGGTTAAGGTCTTAACTCTTACTCTGGCCTAATAGCTAAGGTCTTAGACTCGTACTCTGGCCAAATGGTTAAGGTCTTAACTCTTACTCTGGCCTACTGGTTAAGGTGTTAACTCTTACTCTGGCCTAATGGTTAAGTTCTTAACTCTTACTCTGGCCTAATAGCTAAGGTCTTAACTCTTACTCTGGCCTAATGGTTAAGTTCTGAGACTCGTACTCTGGCCTAATGGTTAAGGTCTTAATTCTAACTCTGGCCTAATAGCTAAGGTCTTAACTCTTACTCTGGCCTACTGGTTAAGGTCTTAACTCTTACTCTGGCCTACTGGTTAATGTCTTAACTCTTTCTCTGGCCTAATAGCTAAGGTCTTAGACTTGTTTTCTGGCCTAATGATTAAGGTCTTAACTCTTACTCTGGCCTACTGGTTAAGGTCTTAACTCTTACTCTGGCCTAATAGCTAAGGTCTTAGACTCGTACTATGGCCTACAGGTTAAGGTCTTAACTCTTACTCTGGCCTACTGGTTAAGGTCTTAACTCTTACTCTGAACTCATAGCTAAGGTCTTAACTCTTCCTCTGGCCTAATAGCTAAGGTCTTAGACTCGTACACTGGCCTAATGGTTAAGGTCTTAACTCTAACTCTGGCCTACTGGTTAAGGTCTTAACTCTTACTCTGGCCTGCTAGTTAAGGTCTTAACTCTTACTCTGGCCTAATGGTTAAGTTCTTAACTCTTACTCTGGCCTAATAGCTAAGGGCTTAACTCTTACTCTGGCCTAATAGCTAAGGTCTTAGACTCATACTCTGGCCTAATGGTTAAGGTCTTAATTCTAACTCTGGCCTAATAGCTAAGGTCTTAACTCTTACTCTGGCCTAATGGTTAAGGTCTTAACTCTCACTCTGGCCTACTGGTTAAGGTCTTAACTCTTACTCTGGCCTAATAGCTAAGGTCTTAGACTCATTCACTGGCCTAATGGTTAAGGTCTAAACTCTTACTCTGGCCTACTGGTTAAGGTCTTAACTCTTACTCTGGCCTAATAGCTAAGGTCTTAGACTTGTACTCTGGCCTAATGGTTAAGGTCTTAACTCTTACTCTGGCCTACTGGTTAAGGTCTTAACTCTTACTCTGGTCTCATAGCTAAGGTCTTAACTCTTACTCTGGCCTAATAGCTAAGGTCTTAGACTCGTACTATGGCCTACAGGTTAAGGGTTTAACTCTTACTCTGGCCTACTGGTTAAGGTCTTAACTCTTGCTCTGGCCTAATAGCTAAGGTCTTAACTCTTACTCTGGCCTAATAGCGATGGTCTTAGACTTGTACTCTGGCCTAATAGCTAAGGTCTTAACTCTTACTATGGCCTAATAGCTAAGGTCTTAACTCTTACTCTGGCTTAATAGCTAAGGTCTTAGACTCGTACTCTGGCCTAATGGTTAAGGTCTTAACTCTTACTCTGGCCTAATAGCTAAGGTCTTAGACTCGTACTCTGGCCTAATGGTTAAGGTCTTAACTCTTACTCTGGCCTAATAGCTAAGGTCATAACTCTTACTCTGGCCTAATAGCTAAGAACTCAGACTTGTACTCTGGCCTAATGGTTAAGGTCTTAACTCTTACCCTGGCCTAATGGTTAAGGTCTTAACTCTTACTCTGGCCTAATAGCTAAGGTCTTAACTCTTACTCTGGACTACTGGTTAAGGTCTTAACTCTTACTCTGGCCTAATAGCTAAGGTCTTAGACTCGTACTCTGGCCTAATGGTTAAGGTCTTAACTCTTACTCTGGCATACTGGTTAAGGTCTTAACTCTTACTCTGGCCTACTGGTTAAGGTCTTAACTCTTACTCTGGCCTAAAAGCTGAGGTCTTAACTCGTACTCTGGCCTAATAGCTAAGGTCTTAGACTCGTACTCTGGCCTAATGGTTAAGGTCTTAACTCTTACTCTGGCCTACTGGTTAAGGTCTTAACTCTTACTCTGGCCTAATAGCTAAGAACTCAGACTCGTACTCTGGCCTAATGGTTAAGGTCTTAACTCTTACACTGGCCTAATGGTAAAGGTCTTAACTCTTACTCTGGCCTAATAGCTAAGGTCTTAGACTCGTACACTGGCCTACAGGTTAAAGGTCTTAACTCTTACTCTGGACTACTGGTTAAGGTCTTAACTCTTACTCTGGCCTAATAGCTAAGGTCTTAGACTCGTACTCTGGCCTAATGGTTAAGGTCTTAACTCTTACTCTGGCCTAATAGCTAAGGTCTTAACTCTTACTCTGGCCTAATAGCTAAGGTCTTAGACTCGTACTCTGGCCTAATGGTTAAGGTCTTAACTCTTACTCTGGCCTACTGGTTAAGGTCTTAACTCTTACTCTAGCCTACTGGTTAAGGTCTTAACTCTTACTCTGGCCTAAAAGCTAAGGTCTTAGACTCGTACTCTGGCCTAATGGTTAAGGTCTTAACTCTTACTCTGGCCTAATAGCTAAGGTCTTAGACTCGTACACTGGCCTAATGGTTAAGGTCTTAACTCTTACTCTGGCCTACTGGTTAAGGTCTTAACTCTTACTCTGGCCTACTGGTTAAGGTCTTAACTCTGGCTCTGGCCTAATAGCTAAGGTCTTAGACTCGTACTCTGGCCTAATGGTTAAGGTCTTAACTCTTACTCTGGCCTACTGGTTAAGGTCTTAACTCTTACTCTGGCCTAATGGTTAAGGTCTTAAGTCTTACTCTGGCCTAATAGCTAAGGTCTTAACTCTAACTCTGGCCTAATAGCTAAGGTCTTAGACTCGTACTCTGGCCTAATGGTTAAGGTCTTAACTCTAACTCTGGCCTAATAGCTAAGGTCTTAACTCTTACTCTGTCCTAATGGTTACGGTCTTAACTCTTACTCTGGCCTACTGGTTAAGGTCTTAACTCTTACTCTGGCCTAATAGCTAAGGTCTTAGACTCGTACTATGGCCTACAGGTTAAAGTCTTAACTCTTACTCTGGCCTACTGGTTAAGGTCTTAACTCTTACTCTGGCCTCATAGCTAAGGTCTTAACTCTTACTCTGGCCTAATAGCTAAGGTCTTAGACTCGTACTATGGCCTACAGGTTTAGGTCTTAACTCTTACTCTGTCCTACTGGTTAAGGTCTTAACTCTTACTCTGGCCTAATAGCTAAGGTCTTAACTCTTACTCTGGCAAAATAGCTAAGGTCTTAGACTCGTACTATGGCCTACAGGTTAAGGTCCTAACTCTTACTCTGGCCTACTGGTTAAGGTCTTAACTCTTACTCTGGCCTCATATCTAAGGTCTTAACTCTTACTCTGGCCTAATAGCTAAGGTCTTAGACTCATACTCTGGCCTAATGGTTAATGTCTTAACTCTTACTCTGGCCTAATAGCTAAGGTCTTAACTCTTACTCTGGCCTAATAGCTAAGGTCTTAGACTCGTACTCTGGCCTAATGGTTAAGGTCTTAACTCTTACTCTGGCCCAATAGCTAACGTCTTAGACTCGTACTCTGGCCTAATGGTTAAGGACTTAACTCTTACTCTGGCCAAATATCTAAGGTCTTAACCCTTACTCCAGCCTAATAGCTAAGGTCTTAGTCTAATACTCTGGCCTAATGGTTAAGGTCTTAACTCTTACTCTGCCCTACTGGTTAAGATCTTAACTCTTACTCTGGCCTAATAGCTAATATCTTAACTCTTACTCTGGCCTAATAGCTAAGGTCTTAGACTCGTACTCTGGCCTAATTTGTTAAGGTCTTAACTCTTACTCTGGCCTACTGGTTAAGGTCTTAACTCTTACTCTGGCCTAATAGCTAAGAACTCAGACTCGTACTCTGGCCTAATGGTTAAGGTCTTAACTCTTACTCTGGCCTAATGGTTAAGGTCTTAACTCTTACTCTGGCCTAATTGCTAAGGTCTTAGACTCGTACTCTGGCCTACAGGTTAAGGTCTTAACTCTTACTCTGGACTACTGGTTAAGGTCTTAACTCTTACTCTGGCCTAATAGCTAAGAACTCAGACTCGTACTCTGGCCTAATGGTTAAGGTCTTAACTCTTACACTGGCCTAATGGTAAAGGTCTTAACTCTTACTCTGGCCTAATAGCTAAGGTCTTAGACTCGTACACTGGCCTACAGGTTAAAGGTCTTAACTCTTACTCTGGACTACTGGTTAAGGTCTTAACTCTTACTCTGGCCTAATAGCTAAGGTCTTAGACTCGTACTCAGGCCTAATGGTTAAGGTCTTAACTCTTACTCTGGCCTAATAGCTAAGGTCTTAACTCTTACTCTGGCCTAATAGCTAAGGTCTTAGACTCGTACTCTGGCCTAATGGTTAAGGTCTTAACTCTTACTCTGGCCTACTGGTTAAGGTCTTAACTCTTACTCTAGCCTACTGGTTAAGGTCTTAACTCTTACTCTGGCCTAAAAGCTAAGGTCTTAGACTCGTACTCTGGCCTAATGGTTAAGGTCTTAACTCTTACTCTGGCCTAATAGCTAAGGTCTTAGACTCGTACACTGGCCTAATGGTTAAGGTCTTAACTCTTACTCTGGCCTACTGGTTAAGGTCTTAACTCTTACTCTGGCCTACTGGTTAAGGTCTTAACTCTGGCTCTGGCCTAATAGCTAAGGTCTTAGACTCGTACTCTGGCCTAATGGTTAAGGTCTTAACTCTTACTCTGGCCTACTGGTTAAGGTCTTAACTCTTACTCTGGCCTAATGGTTAAGGTCTTAAGTCTTACTCTGGCCTAATAGCTAAGGTCTTAACTCTAACTCTGGCCTAATAGCTAAGGTCTTAGACTCGTACTCTGGCCTAATGGTTAAGGTCTTAACTCTAACTCTGGCCTAATAGCTAAGGTCTTAACTCTTACTCTGTCCTAATGGTTACGGTCTTAACTCTTACTCTGGCCTACTGGTTAAGGTCTTAACTCTTACTCTGGCCTAATAGCTAAGGTCTTAGACTCGTACACTGGCCTAATGGTTAAGGTCTTAACTCTTACTCTGGCCTACTGGTTAAGGTCTTAACTCTTACTCTGGCCTACTGGTTAAGGTCTTAACTCTTACTCTGGCCTACTGGTTAAGGTCTTTACTCTTACTCTGGCCTAATAGCTAAGGTCTTAGACTTGTACTCTGGTCTAATGGTTAAGGTCTTAACTCTTACTCTGGCCTACTGGTTAAGGTCTTAGACTTGTACTCTGGTCTAATGGTTAAGGTCTTAACTCTTACTCTGGCCTACTGGTTAAGGTCTTAACTCTTACTCTGGCCTAATAGCTAAGGTCTTAGACTCGTACTATGGCCTACAGGTTAAAGTCTTAACTCTTACTCTGGCCTACTGGTTAAGGTCTTAACTCTTACTCTGGCCTCATAGCTAAGGTCTTAACTCTTACTCTGGCCTAATAGCTAAGGTCTTAAACTCGTACTATGGCCTACAGGTTTAGGTCTTAACTCTTACTCTGTCCTACTGGTTAAGGTCTTAACTCTTACTCTGGCCTAATAGCTAAGGTCTTAACTCTTACTCTGGCAAAATAGCTAAGGTCTTAGACTCGTACTATGGCCTACAGGTTAAGGTCATAACTCTTACTCTGGCCTACTGGTTAAGGTCTTAACTCTTACTCTGGCCTCATATCTAAGGTCTTAACTCTTACTCTGGCCTAATAGCTAAGGTCTTAGACTCATACTCTGGCCTAATGGTTAATGTCTTAACTCTTACTCTGGCCTAATAGCTAAGGTCTTAACTCTTACTCTGGCCTAATAGCTAAGGTCTTAGACTCGTACTCTGGCCTAATGGTTAAGGTCTTAACTCTTACTCTGGCCCAATAGCTAACGTCTTAGACTCGTACTCTGGCCTAATGGTTAAGGACTTAACTCTTACTCTGGCCAAATATCTAAGGTCTTAACCCTTACTCCAGCCTAATAGCTAAGGTCTTAGACTAATACTCTGGCCTAATGGTTAAGGTCTTAACTCTTACTCTGCCCTACTGGTTAAGATCTTAACTCTTACTCTGGCCTAATAGCTAATGTCTTAACTCTTACTCTGGCCTAATAGCTAAGGTCTTAGACTCGTACTCTGGCCTAATTTGTTAAGGTCTTAACTCTTACTCTGGCCTACTGGTTAAGGTCTTAACTCTTACTCTGGCCTAATAGCTAAGAACTCAGACTCGTACTCTGGCCTAATGTTTAAGGTCTTAACTCTTACTCTGGCCTAATGGTTAAGGTCTTAACTCTTACTCTGGCCTAATAGCTAAGGTCTTAGACTCGTACTCTGGCCTACAGGTTAAGGTCTTAACTCTTACTCTGGACTACTGGTTAAGGTCTTAACTCTTACTCAGGCCTAATAGCTAAGGTCTTAGACACGTACTCTGGCCTAATGGTTAAGGTCTTAACTCTTACTCTGGCATACTGGTTAAGGTCTTAACTCTTACTCTGGCCTACTGGTTAAGGTCTTAACTCTTACTCTGGCCTAAAAGCTGAGGTCTTAGACTCGTACTCTGGCCTAATGGTTAAGATTTTAACTCTTACTCTGGCCTAAAGGTTAAGGTCTTAACTCTTACTCTGGCCTAATAGCTAAGGTCTTAGACTCGTACTCTGGCCTTATGGTTAAGGTCTTAACTCTTACTCTGGCCTACTGGTTAAGGTCTTAACTCTTACTCTGGCCTAATGGTTAAGTTCTTAACTCTTACTCTGGCCTAATTTGTTAAGGTCTTAACTCTTACTCTGGCCTACTGGTTAAGGTCTTAACTCTCACTCTGGCCTAATAGCTAAGAACTCAGACTCGTACTCTGGCCTAATAGCTAAGGTCTTAGACTCGTACTCTGGCCTACAGGATAAGGTCTTAACTCTTACTCTGGACTACTGGTTAAGGTCTTAACTCTTACTCTGGCCTAATAGCTAAGGTCTTAGACTCGTACTCTGGCCTAATGGTTAAGGTCTTAACTCTTACTCTGGCATACTGGTTAAGGTCTTAACTCTTACTCTGGCCTACTGGTTAAGGTCTTAACTCATACTCTGGCCTAAAAGCTGAGGTCTTAGACTCGTACTCTGGCCTAATGGTTAAGGTCTTAACTCTTACACTGGCCTACTGGTTAAGGTCTTAACTCTTACTCTGGCCTAATAGCTAAGGTCTTAGACTCGTACTCTGGCCTAATGGTTAAGGTCTTAACTCTTACTCTGGCCTACTGGTTAAGGTCTTAACTCTTCCTCTGGCCTAATGGTTAAGTTCTTAACTCTTACTCTGGCCTAATAGCTAAGGGCTTAACTCTTACTCTGGCCTAATAGCTAAGGTCTTAGACTCGTACTCTGGCCTAATGGTTAAGGTCTTAATTCTAACTCTGGCCTAATAGCTAAGGTCTTAACTCTTACTCTGGCCTAATGGTTAAGGTCTTAACTCTCACTCTGGCCTAATAGCTAAGGTCTTAACTCTTACTCTGGCCTAATAGCGATGGTCTTAGACTTGTACTCTGGCCTAATAGCTAAGGTCTTAACTCTTACTCTGTCCTAATGGTTACGGTCTTAACTCTTACTCTGGCCTACTGGTTAAGGTCTTAACTCTTACTCTGGCCTAATAGCTAAGGTCTTAGACTCGTACACTGGCCTAATGGTTAAGGTCTTAACTCTTACTCTGGCCTACTGGTTAAGGTCTTAACTCTTACTCTGGCCTACTGGTTAAGGTCTTTACTCTTACTCTGGCCTAATAGCTAAGGTCTTAGACTTGTACTCTGGCCTAATGGTTAAGGTCTTAACTCGTACTATGGCCTACAGGTTAAGGTCTTAACTCTTACTCTGGCCTACTGGTTAAGGTCTTAACTCTTACTCTGGTCTCATAGCTAAGGTCTTAACTCTTACTCTGGCCTAATAGCTAAGGTCTTAGACTCGTACTATGGCCTACAGGTTAAGGTCTTAACTCTTACTCTGGCCTACTGGTTAAGGTCTTAACTCTTGCTCTGGCCTAATAGCTAAGGTCTTAACTCTTACTCTGGCCTAATAGCGATGGTCTTAGACTTGTACTCTGGCCTAATAGCTAAGGTCTTAACTCTTACTATGGCCTAATAGCTAAGGTCTTAACTCTTACTCTGGCTTAATAGCTAAGGTCTTAGACTCGTACTCTGGCCTAATGGTTAAGGTCTTAACTCTTACTCTGGCCTAATAGCTAAGGTCTTAGACTCGTACTCTGGCCTAATGGTTAAAGTCTTAACTCTTACTCTGGCCTAATAGCTAAGGTCTTAACTCTTACTCTGGCCTAATAGCTAAGAACTCAGACTTGTACTCTGGCCTAATGGTTAAGGTCTTAACTCTTATCCTGGCCTAATGGTTAAGGTCTTAACTCTTACTCTGGACTACTGGTTAAGTTCTTAACTCTTACTCTGGCCTAATAGCTAAGGTCTTAGACTCGTACTCTGGCCTAATGGTTAAGGTCTTAACTCTTACTCTGGCATACTGGTTAAGGTCTTAACTCTTACTCTGGCCTACTGGTTAAGGTCTTAACTCTTACTCTGGCCTAAAAGCTGAGGTCTTAGACTCGTACTCTGGCCTAATGGTTAAGGTCTTAACTCTTACTCTGGCCTACTGGTTAAGGTCTTAACTCTTACTCTGGCCTAATAGCTAAGGTCTTAGACTCGTACTCTGGCCTAATGGTTAAGGTCTTAACTCTTACTCTGGCCTACTGGTTAAGGTGTTAACTCTTACTTTGGCCTAATGGTTAAGTTCTTAACTCTTACTCTGGCCTAATAGCTAAGGTCTTAACTCTTACTCTGGCCTAATGGTTAAGTTCTTAGACTCGTACTCTGGCCTAATGGTTAAGGTCTTAACTCTTTCTCTGGCCTAATAGCTAAGGTCTTAGACTTGTTTTCTGGCCTAATGATTAAGGTCTTAACTCTTACTCTGGCCTACTGGTTAAGGTCTTAACTCTTACTCTGGCATACTGGTTAAGGCCTTAACTCTTACTCTGGCCTACTGGTTAAGGTCTTAACTCTTACTCTGGCCTAAAAGCTGAGGTCTTAGACTCGTACTATGGCCTAATGGTTAAGGTCTTAACTCTTACACTGGCCTACTGGTTAAGGTCTTAACTCTTACTCTGGCCTAATAGCTAAGGTCTTAGACTCGTACTCAGGCCTAATGGTTAAGGTCTTAACTCTTACTCTGGCCTACTGGTTAAGGTCTTAACTCTTACTCTGGCCTAATGGTTAAGTTCTTAACTCTTACTCTGGCCTAATAGCTAAGGTCTTAACTCTTACTCTGGCCTAATAGCTAAGGTCTTAGACTCGTACTCTGGCCTAATGGTTAAGGTCTTAATTCTAACTCTGGCCTAATAGCTAAGGTCTTAACTCTTACTCTGGCCTAATGGTTAAGGTCTTAACTCTCACTCTGGCCTACTGGTTAAGGTCTTAACTCTTACTCTGGCCTAATAGCTAAGGTCTTAGACTCGTACACTGGCCTAATGGTTAAGGTCTTAACTCTTACTCTGGCCTACTGGTTAAGATCTTAACTCTTACTCTGGCCTACTAGTTAAGGTCTTAACTCTTACTCTGGCCTAATAGCTAAGGTCTTAGACTTGTACTCTGGCCTAATGGTTAAGGTCTTAACTCTTACTCTGGCCTACTGGTTAAGGTCTTAACTCTTACTCTGGCCTAATAGCTAAGGTCTTAGACTCGTACTATGGCCTACAGGTTACGGTCTTAACTCTTACTCTGGCCTATTGGTTAAGGTCTTAACTCTTACTCTGGCCTCATAGCTAAGGTCTTAACTCTTACTCTGGCCTAATAGCTAAGGTCTTAGACTCGTACTATGGCCTACAGGTTAAGGTCTTAACTCTTACTCTGGCCTACTGGTTAAGGTCTTAACTCTTGCTCTGGCCTAATAGCTAAGGTCTTAACTCTTACTCTGGCCTAATAGCGATGGTCTTAGACTTGTACTCTGGCCTAATAGCTAAGGTCTTAACTCTTACTCTGGCCTAATAGCTAAGGTCTTAACTCTTACTCTGGCTTAATAGCTAAGGTCTTAGACTCGTACTCTGGCCTAATGGTTAAGGTCTTAACTCTTACTCTGGCCTAATAGCTAAGGTCTTAGACTCGTACTCTGGCCTAATGGTTAAGGTCTTAACTCTTACTCTGGCCTAATAGCTAAGGTCTTAACTCTTACTCTGGCCTAATAGCTAAGAGCTCAGACTTGTACTCTGGCCTAATGGTTAAGGTCTTAACTCTTACTCTGGCCTAATGGTTAAGGTCTTAACTCTTACTCTGGCCTAATAGCTAAGGTCTTAGACTCGTACTCTGGCCTACAGGATAAGGTCTTAACTCTTACTCTGGACTACTGGTTAAGGTCTTAACTCTTACTCTGGCCTAATAGCTAAGGTCTTAGACTCGTACTCTGGCCTAATGGTTAAGGTCTTAACTCTTACTCTGGCATACTGGTTAAGGTCTTAACTCTTACTCTGGCCTACTGGTTAAGGTCTTAACTCTTACTCTGGCCTAAAAGCTGAGGTCTTAGACTCGTACTTTGGCCTAATGGTTAAGGTCTTAACTCTTACTCTGGCCTACTGGTTAAGGTCTTAACTCTTACTCTGGCCTAATAGCTAAGGTCTTAGACTCGTACTCTGGCCAAATGGTTAAGGTCTTAACTCTTATTCTGGCCTACTGGTTAAGGTGTTAACTCTTACTCTGGCCTAATGGTTAAGTTCTTAACTCTTACTCTGGCCTAATAGCTAAGGTCTTAACTCTTACTCTGGCCTAATGGTTAAGTTCTGAGACTCGTACTCTGGCCTAATGGTTAAGGTCTTAATTCTAACTCTGTCCTAATAGCTAAGGTCTTAACTCTTACTCTGGCCTACTGGTTAAGGTCTTAACTCTTACTCTGGCCTACTGGTTAATGCCTTAACTCTTTCTCTGGCCTAATAGCTAAGGTCTTAGACTTGTTTTCTGGCCTAATGATTAAGGTCTTAACTCTTACTCTGGCCTACTGGTTAAGGTCTTAACTCTTACTCTGGCCTAATAGCTAAGGTCTTAGACTCGTACTATGGCCTACAGGTTAAGGTCTTAACTCTTACTCTGGCCTACTGGTTAAGGTCTTAACTCTTACTCTGAACTCATAGCTAAGGTCTTAAATCTTCCTCTGGCCTAATAGCTAAGGTCTTAGACTCATACACTGGCCTAATGGTTAAGGTCTTAACTCTAACTCTGGCCTACTGGTTAAGGTCTTAACTCTTACTCTGGCCTGCTAGTTAAGGTCTTAACTCTTACTCTGGCCTAATGGTTAAGTTCTTAACTCTTACTCTGGCCTAATAGCTAAGGGCTTAACTCTTACTCTGGCCTAATAGCTAAGGTCTTATACTCGTACTCTGGCCTAATGGTTAAGGTCTTAATTCTAACTCTGGCCTAATAGCTAAGGTCTTAACTCTTACTCTGGCCTAATGGTTAAGGTCTTAACTCTCACTCTGGCCTACTGGTTAAGGTCTTAACTCTTACTCTGGCCTAATAGCTAAGGTCTTAGACTCGTACACTGGCCTAATGGTTAAGGTCTAAACTCTTACTCTGGCCTACTGGTTAAGGTCTTAACTCTTACTCTGGCCTAATAGCTAAGGTCTTAGACTTGTACTCTGGCCTAATGGTTAAGGTCTTAACTCTTACTCTGGCCTACTGGTTAAGGTCTTAACTCTTACTATGGCCTAATAGCTAAGGTCTTAGACTCGTACTATGGCCTACAGGTTAAGGTCTTAACTCTTACTCTGGCCTACTGGTTAAGGTCTTAACTCTTACTCTGGTCTCATAGCTAAAGTCTTAACTCTTACTCTGGCCTAATAGCTAAGGTTATAGACTCGTACTATGGCCTACAGGTTAAGGTCTTAACTCTTACTCTGGCCTACTGGTTAAGGTCTTAACTCTTGCTCTGGCCTAATAGCTAAGGTCTTAACTCTTACTCTGGCCTAATAGCGATGGTCTTAGACTTGTACTCTGGCCTAATAGCTAAGGTCTTAACTCTTACTATGGCCTAATAACTAAGGTCTTAACTCTTACTCTGGCTTAATAGCTAAGGTCTTAGACTCGTACTCTGGCCTAATGGTTAAGGTCTTAACTCTTACTCTGGCCTAATAGCTAAGGTCTTAGACTCGTACTCTGGCCGAATGGTTAAGGTCTTAACTCTTACTCTGGCCTAATAGCTAAGGTCTTAACTCTTACTCTGGCCTAATAGCTAAGAACTCAGACTTGTACTCTGGCCTAATGGTTAAGGTCTTAACTCTTACCCTGGCCTAATGGTTAAGGTCTTAACTCTTACTCTGGCCTAATAGCTAAGGTCTTAGACTCGTACTCTGGCCTACAGGATAAGGTCTTAACTCTTACTCTGGACTACTGGTTAAGGTCTTAACTCTTACTCTGGCCTAATAGCTAAGGTCTTAGACTCGTACTCTGGCCTAATGGTTAAGGTCTTAACTCTTACTCTGGCATACTGGTTAAGGTCTTAACTCTTACTCTGGCCTACTGGTTAAGGTCTTAACTCTTACTCTGGCCTAAAAGCTGAGGTCTTAGACTCGTACTCTGGCCTAATGGTTAAGGTCTTAACTCTTACTCTGGCCTACTGGTTAAGGTCTTAACTCTTACTCTGGCCTAATAGCTAAGGTCTTAGACTCGTACTCTGGCCTAATGGTTAAGGTCTTAACTCTTACTCTGGCCTACTGGTTAAGGTGTTAACTCTTACTTTGGCCTAATGGTTAAGTTCTTAACTCTTACTCTGGCCTAATAGCTAAGGTCTTAACTCTTACTCTGGCCTAATGGTTAAGTTCTTAGACTCGTACACTGGCCTAATGGTTAAGGTCTTAACTCTTTCTCTGGCCTAATAGCTAAGGTCTTAGACTTGTTTTCTGGCCTAATGATTAAGGTCTTAACTCTTACTCTGGCCTACTGGTTAAGGTCTTAACTCTTACTCTGGCCTAATAGCTAAGGTCTTAGACTCGTACTATGGCCTACAGGTTAAGGTCTTAACTCTTACTCTGGCATACTGGTTAAGGCCTTAACTCTTACTCTGGCCTACTGGTTAAGGTCTTAACTCTTACTCTGGCCTAAAAGCTGAGGTCTTAGACTCGTACTCTGGCCTAATGGTTAAGGTCTTAACTCTTACATGGCCTACTGGTTAAGGTCTTAACTCTTACTCTGGCCTAATAGCTAAGGTCTTAGACTCGTACTCTGGCCTAATGGTTAAGGTCTTAACTCTTACTCTGGCCTACTGGTTAAGGTCTTAACTCTTACTCTGGCCTAATGGTTAAGTTCTTAACTCTTACTCTGGCCTAATAGCTAAGGTCTTAACTCTTACTCTGGCCTAATAGCTAAGGTCTTAGACTCGTACTCTGGCCTAATGGCTAAGGTCTTAATTCTAACTCTGGCCTAATAGCTAAGGTCTTAACTCTTACTCTGGGCTAATGGTTAAGGTCTTAACTCTCACTCTGGCCTACTGGTTAAGGTCTTAACTCTTACTCTGGCCTAATAGCTAAGGTCTTAGACTCGTACACTGGCCTAATGGTTAAGGTCTTAACTCTTACTCTGGCCTACTGGTTAAGGTCTTAACTCTTACTCTGGCCTACTAGTTAAGGTCTTAACTCTTACTCTGGCCTAATAGCTAAGGTCTTAGACTTGTACTCTGGCCTAATGGTTAAGGTCTTAACTCTTACTCTGGCCTACTGGTTAAGGTCTTAACTCATACTCTGGCCTAATAGCTAAGGTCTTAACTCTTACTCTGGCCTACTGGTTAAGGTCTTAACTCTTACTCTAGCCTACTGGTTAAGGTCTTAACTCTTACTCTGGCCTAAAAGCTAAGGTCTTAGACTCGTACTCTGGCCTAATGGTTAAGGTCTTAACTCTTACTCTGGCCTAATAGCTAAGGTCTTAGACTCGTACACTGGCCTAATGGTTAAGGTCTTAACTCTTACTCTGGCCTACTGGTTAAGGTCTTAACTCTTACTCTGGCCTACTGGTTAAGGTCTTAACTCTGGCTCTGGCCTAATAGCTAAGGTCTTAGACTCGTACTCTGGCCTAATGGTTAAGGTCTTAACTCTTACTCTGGCCTACTGGTTAAGGTCTTAACTCTTACTCTGGCCTAATGGTTAAGGTCTTAAGTATTACTCTGGCCTAATAGCTAAGGTCTTAACTCTAACTCTGGCCTAATAGCTAAGGTCTTAGACTCGTACTCTGGCCTAATGGTTAAGGTCTTAACTCTAACTCTGGCCTAATAGCTAAGGTCTTAACTCTTACTCTGTCCTAATGGTTATGGTCTTAACTCTTACTCTGGCCTACTGGTTAAGGTCTCAACTCTTACTCTGGCTTAATAGCTAAGGTCTTAGACTCGTACACTGGCCTAATGGTTAAGGTCTTAACTCTTACTCTGGCCTACTGGTTAAGGTCTTAACTCTTACTCTGGCCTACTGGTTAAGGTCTTTACTCTTACTCTGGCCTAATAGCTAAGGTCTTAGACTTGTACTCTGGTCTAATGGTTAAGGTCTTAACTCTTACTCTGGCCTACTGGTTAAGGTCTTAACTCTTACTCTGGCCTAATAGCTAAGGTCTTAGACTCGTACTATGGCCTACAGGTTAAAGTCTTAACTCTTACTCTGGCCTACTGGTTAAGGTCTTAACTCTTACTCTGGCCTCATAGCTAAGGTCTTAACTCTTACTCTGGCCTAATAGCTAAGGTCTTAGACTCGTACTATGGCCTACAGGTTTAGGTCTTAACTCTTACTCTGTCCTACTGGTTAAGGTCTTAACTCTTACTCTGGCCTAATAGCTAAGGTCTTAACTCTTACTCTGGCAAAATAGCTAAGGTCTTAGACTCGTACTATGGCCTACAGGTTAAGGTCTTAACTCTTACTCTGGCCTACTGGTTAAGGTCTTAACTCTTACTCTGGCCTCATATCTAAGGTCTTAACTCTTACTCTGGCCTAATAGCTAAGGTCTTAGACTCATACTCTGGCCTAATGGTTAATGTCTTAACTCTTACTCTGGCCTAATAGCTAAGGTCTTAACTCTTACTCTGGCCTAATAGCTAAGGTCTTAGACTCGTACTCTGGCCTAATGGTTAAGGTCTTAACTCTTACTCTGGCCCAATAGCTAACGTCTTGAACTCGTACTCTGGCCTAATGGTTAAGGACTTAACTCTTACTCTGGCCAAATATCTAAGGTCTTAACCCTTACTCCAGCCTAATAGCTAAGGTCTTAGACTAATACTCTGGCCTAATGGTTAAGGTCTTAACTCTTACTCTGCCCTACTGGTTAAGATCTTAACTCTTACTCTGGCCTAATAGCTAATGTCTTAACTCTTACTCTGGCCTAATAGCTAAGGTCTTAGACTCGTACTCTGGCCTAATTTGTTAAGGTCTTAACTCTTACTCTGGCCTACTGATTAAGGTCTTAACTCTTACTCTGGCCTAATAGCTAAGAACTCAGACTCGTACTCTGGCCTAATGGTTAAGGTCTTAACTCTTACTCTGACCTAATGGTTAAGGTCTTAACTCTTACTCTGGCCTAATAGCTAAGGTCTTAGACTCGTACTCTGGCCTACAGGTTAAGGTCTTAACTCTTACTCTGGACTACTGGTTAAGGTCTTAACTCTTACTCAGGCCTAATAGCTAAGGTCTTAGACTCGTACTCTGGCCTAATGGTTAAGGTCTTAACTCTTACTCTGGCATACTGGTTAAGGTCTTAACTCTTACTCTGGCCTACTGGTTAAGGTCTTAACTCTTACTCTGGCCTAAAAGCTGAGGTCTTAGACTCGTACTCTGGCCTAATGGTTAAGATTTTAACTCTTACTCTGGCCTAAAGGTTAAGGTCTTAACTCTTACTCTGGCCTAATAGCTAAGGTCTTAGACTCGTACTCTGGCCTTATGGTTAAGGTCTTAACTCTTACTCTGGCCTACTGGTTAAGGTCTTAACTCTTACTCTGGCCTAATGGTTAAGTTCTTAACTCTTACTCTGGCCTAATAGCTAAGGTCTTAACTCTTACTCTGGCCTAATAGCTAAGGTCTTAGTCTCATACTCTGGCCTAATTTGTTAAGGTCTTAACTCTTACTCTGGCCTACTGGTTAAGGTCTTAACTCTCACTCTGGCCTAATAGCTAAGAACTCAGACTCGTACTCTGGCCTAATAGCTAAGGTCTTAGACTCGTACTCTGGCCTACAGGATAAGGTCTTAACTCTTACTCTGGACTACTGGTTAAGGTCTTAACTCTTACTCTGGCCTAATAGCTAAGGTCTTAGACTCGTACTCTGGCCTAATGGTTAAGGTCTTAACTCTTACTCTGGCATACTGGTTAAGGTCTTAACTCTTACTCTGGCCTACTGGTTAAGGTCTTAACTCATACTCTGGCCTAAAAGCTGAGGTCTTAGACTTGTACTCTGGCCTAATGGTTAAGGTCTTAACTCTTACTCTGGCCTACTGGTTAAGGTCTTAACTCTTATTCTGGCCTAATGGTTAAGTTCTTAACTCTTACTCTGGCCTAATAGCTAAGGGCTTAACTCTTACTCTGGCCTAATAGCTAAGGTCTTAGACTCGTACTCTGGCCTAATGGTTAAGGTCTTAATTCTAACTCTGGCCTAATAGCTAAGGTCTTAACTCTTACTCTGGCCTAATGGTTAAGGTCTTAACTCTCACTCTGGCCTAATAGCTAAGGTCTTAACTCTTACTCTGGCCTAATAGCGAAGGTCTTAGACTTGTACTCTGGCCTAATAGCTAAGGTCTTAACTCTTACTCTGTCCTAATGGTTACGGTCTTAACTCTTACTCTGGCCTACTGGTTAAGGTCTTAACTCTTACTCTGGCCTAATAGCTAAGGTCTTAGACTCGTACACTGGCCTAATGGTTAAGGTCTTAACTCTTACTCTGGCCTACTGGTTAATGTCTTAACTCTTACTCTGGCCTACTGGTTAAGGTCTTTACTCTTACTCTGGCCTAATAGCTAAGGTCTTAGACTTGTACTCTGGCCTAATGGTTAAGGTCTTAACTCTTACTCTGGCCTACTGGTTAAGGTATTAACTCTTACTATGGCCTAATAGCTAAGGTCTTAGACTCGTACTATGGCCTACAGGTTAAGGTCTTAACTCTTACTCTGGCCTACTGGTTAAGGTCTTAACTCTTACTCTGGTCTCATAGCTAATGTCTTAACTCTTACTCTGGCCTAATAGCTAAGGTCTTAGACTCGTACTATGGCCTACAGGTTAAGGTCTTAACTCTTACTCTGGCCTACTGGTTAAGGTCTTAACTCTTGCTCTGGCCTAATAGCTAAGGTCTTAACTCTTACTCTGGCCTAATAGCGATGGTCTTAGACTTGTACTCTGGCCTAATAGCTAAGGTCTTAACTCTTACTATGGCCTAATAGCTAAGGTCTTAACTCTTACTCTGGCTTAATAGCTAAGGTCTTAGACTCGTACTCTGGCCTAATGGTTAAGGTCTTAACTCTTACTCTGGCCTAATAGCTAAGGTCTTAGACTCGTACTCTGGCCTAATGGTTAAGGTCTTAACTCTTACTCTGGCCTAATAGCTAAGGTCTTAACTCTTACTCTGGCCTAATAGCTAAGAACTCAGACTTGTACTCTGGCCTAATGGTTAAGGTCTTAACTCTTACCCTGGCCTAATGGTTAAGGTCTTAACTCTTACTCTGGCCTAATAGCTAAGGTCTTAGACTCGTACTCTGGCCTACAGGATAAGGTCTTAACTCTTACTCTGGACTACTGGTTAAGGTCTTAACTCTTACTCTGGCCTAATAGCTAAGGTCTTAGACTCGTACTCTGGCCTAATGGTTAAGGTCTTAACTCTTACTCTGGCATACTGGTTAAGGTCTTAACTCTTACTCTGGCCTACTGGTTAAGGTCTTAACTCTTACTCTGGCCTAAAAGCTGAGGTCTTAGACTCGTACTCTGGCCTAATGGTTAAGGTCTTAACTCTTACTCTGGCCTACTGGTTAAGGTCTTAACTCTTACTCTGGCCTAATAGCTAAGGTCTTAGACTCGTACTCTGGCCTAATGGTTAAGGTCTTAACTCTTACTCTGGCCTACTGGTTAAGGTGTTAACTCTTACTTTGGCCTAATGGTTAAGTTCTTAACTCTTACTCTGGCCTAATAGCTAAGGTCTTAACTCTTACTCTGGCCTAATGGTTAAGTTCTTAGACTCGTACTCTGGCCTAATGGTTAAGGTCTTAACTCTTTCTCTGGCCTAATAGCTAAGGTCTTAGACTTGTTTTCTGGCCTAATGATTAAGGTCTTAACTCTTACTCTGGCCTACTGGTTAAGGTCTTAACTCTTACTCTGGCCTAATAGCTAAGGTCTTAGACTCGTACTATGGCCTACAGGTTAAGGTCTAAACTCTTACTCTGGCATACTGGTTAAGGCCTTAACTCTTACTCTGGCCTACTGGTTAAGGTCTTAACTCTTACTCTGGCCTAAAAGCTGAGGTCTTAGACTCGTACTCTGGCCTAATGGTTAAGGTCTTAACTCTTACACTGGCCTACTGGTTAAGGTCTTAACTCTTACTCTGGCCTAATAGCTAAGGTCTTAGACTCGTACTCTGGCCTAATGGTTAAGGTCTTAACTCTTACTCTGGCCTACTGGTTAAGGTCTTAACTCTTACTCTGGCCTAATGGTTAAGTTCTTAACTCTTACTCTGGCCTAATAGCTAAGGTCTTAACTCTTACTCTGGCCTAATAGCTAAGGTCTTAGACTCGTACTCTGGCCTAATGGTTAAGGTCTTAATTCTAACTCTGGCCTAATAGCTAAGGTCTTAACTCTTACTCTGGCCTAATGGTTAAGGTCTTAACTCTCACTCTGGCCTACTGGTTAAGGTCTTAACTCTTACTCTGGCCTAATAGCTAAGGTCTTAGACTCGTACACTGGCCTAATGGTTAAGGTCTTAACTCTTACTCTGGCCTACTGGTTAAGATCTTAACTCTTACTCTGGCCTACTAGTTAAGGTCTTAACTCTTACTCTGGCCTAATAGCTAAGGTCTTAGACTTGTACTCTGGCCTAATGGTTAAGGTCTTAACTCTTACTCTGGCCTACTGGTTAAGGTCTTAACTCTTACTCTGGCCTAATAGCTAAGGTCTTAGACTCGTACTATGGCCTACAGGTTACGGTCTTAACTCTTACTCTGGCCTACTGGTTAAGGTCTTAACTCTTACTCTGGCCTCGTAGCTAAGGTCTTAACTCTTACTCTGGCCTAATAGCTAAGGTCTTAGACTCGTACTGTGGCCTACAGGTTAAGGTCTTAACTCTTACTCTGGCCTACTGGTTAAGGTCTTAACTCTTGCTCTGGCCTAATAGCTAAGGTCTTAACTCTTACTCTGGCCTAATAGCGATGGTCTTAGACTTGTACTCTGGCCTAATAGCTAAGGTCTTAACTCTTACTCTGGCCTAATAGCTAAGGTCTTAACTCTTACTCTGGCTTAAT
The DNA here is from genome assembly GCF_964204655.1 of Triturus cristatus. Taxonomy (NCBI): domain Eukaryota; kingdom Metazoa; phylum Chordata; class Amphibia; order Caudata; family Salamandridae; genus Triturus; species Triturus cristatus. The sequence goes on along the minus strand of NC_140591.1, from coordinate 894,895,824 downwards.
AGCTAAGGTCTTAGACTCGTACTCTGGCCTAATGGTTAAGGTCTTAACTCTTACTCTGGCCTAATAGCTAAGGTCTTAGACTCGTACTCTGGCCTAATGGTTAAGGTCTTAACTCTTACTCTGGCCTAATAGCTAAGGTCTTAACTCTTACTCTGGCCTAATAGCTAAGAGCTCAGACTTGTACTCTGGCCTAATGGTTAAGGTCTTAACTCTTACTCTGGCCTAATGGTTAAGGTCTTAACTCTTACTCTGGCCTAATAGCTAAGGTCTTAGACTCATACTCTGGCCTACAGGATAAGGTCTTAACTCTTACTCTGGACTACTGGTTAAGGTCTTAACTCTTACTCTGGCCTAATAGCTAAGGTCTTAGACTCGTACTCTGGCCTAATGGTTAAGGTCTTAACTCTTACTCTGGCATACTGGTTAAGGTCTTAACTCTTACTCTGGCCTACTGGTTAAGGTCTTAACTCTTACTCTGGCCTAAAAGCTGAGGTCTTAGACTCGTACTCTGGCCTAATGGTTAAGGTCTTAACTCTTACTCTGGCCTACTGGTTAAGGTCTTAACTCTTACTCTGGCCTAATACCTAAGGTCTTAGACTCGTACTCTGGCCAAATGGTTAAGGTCTTAACTCTTACTCTGGCCTACTGGTTAAGGTGTTAACTCTTACTCTGGCCTAATGGTTAAGTTCTTAACTCTTACTCTGGCCTAATAGCTAAGGTCTTAACTCTTACTCTGGCCTAATGGTTAAGTTCTGAGACTCGTACTCTGGCCTAATGGTTAAGGTCTTAATTCTAACTCTGGCCTAATAGCTAAGGTCTTAACTCTTACTCTGGCCTACTGGTTAAGGTCTTAACTCTTACTCTGGCCTACTGGTTAATGTCTTAACTCTTTCTCTGGCCTAATAGCTAAGGTCTAAGACTTGTTTTCTGGCCTAATGATTAAGGTCTTAACTCTTACTCTGGCCTACTGGTTAAGGTCTTAACTCTTACTCTGGCCTAATAGCTAAGGTCTTAGACTCGTACTATGGCCTACAGGTTAAGGTCTTAACTCTTACTCTGGCCTACTGGTTAAGGTCTTAACTCTTACTCTGGCCTCGTAGCTAAGGTCTTAACTCTTACTCTGGCCTAATAGCTAAGGTCTTAGACTCGTACTGTGGCCTACAGGTTAAGGTCTTAACTCTTACTCTGGCCTACTGGTTAAGGTCTTAACTCTTGCTCTGGCCTAATAGCTAAGGTCTTAACTCTTACTCTGGCCTAATAGCGATGGTCTTAGACTTGTACTCTGGCCTAATAGCTAAGGTCTTAACTCTTACTCTGGCCTAATAGCTAAGGTCTTAACTCTTACTCTGGCTTAATAGCTAAGGTCTTAGACTCGTACTCTGGCCTAATGGTTAAGGTCTTAACTCTTACTCTGGCCTAATAGCTAAGGTCTTAGACTCGTACTCTGGCCTAATGGTTAAGGTCTTAACTCTTACTCTGGCCTAATAGCTAAGGTCTTAACTCTTACTCTGGCCTAATAGCTAAGAGCTCAGACTTGTACTCTGGCCTAATGGTTAAGGTCTTAACTCTTACTCTGGCCTAATGGTTAAGGTCTTAACTCTTACTCTGGCCTAATAGCTAAGGTCTTAGACTCGTACTCTGGCCTACAGGATAAGGTCTTAACTCTTACTCTGGACTACTGGTTAAGGTCTTAACTCTTACTCTGGCCTAATAGCTAAGGTCTTAGACTCGTACTCTGGCCTAATGGTTAAGGTCTTAACTCTTACTCTGGCATACTGGTTAAGGTCTTAACTCTTACTCTGGCCTACTGGTTAAGGTCTTAACTCTTACTCTGGCCTAAAAGCTGAGGTCTTAGACTCGTACTCTGGCCTAATTGTTAAGGTCTTAACTCTTACTCTGGCCTACTGGTTAAGGTCTTAACTCTTACTCTGGCCTAATACCTAAGGTCTTAGACTCGTACTCTGGCCAAATGGTTAAGGTCTTAACTCTTACTCTGGCCTACTGGTTAAGGTGTTAACTCTTACTCTGGCCTAATGGTTAAGTTCTTAACTCTTACTCTGGCCTAATAGCTAAGGTCTTAACTCTTACTCTGGCCTAATGGTTAAGTTCTGAGACTCGTACTCTGGCCTAATGGTTAAGGTCTTAATTCTAACTCTGGCCTAATAGCTAAGGTCTTAACTCTTACTCTGGCCTACTGGTTAAGGTCTTAACTCTTACTCTGGCCTACTGGTTAATGTCTTAACTCTTTCTCTGGCCTAATAGCTAAGGTCTAAGACTTGTTTTCTGGCCTAATGATTAAGGTCTTAACTCTTACTCTGGCCTACTGGTTAAGGTCTTAACTCTTACTCTGGCCTAATAGCTAAGGTCTTAGACTCGTACTATGGCCTACAGGTTAAGGTCTTAACTCTTACTCTGGCCTACTGGTTAAGGTCTTAACTCTTACTCTGAACTCATAGCTAAGGTCTTAACTCTTCCTCTGGCCTAATAGCTAAGGTCTTAGACTCGTACACTGGCCTAATGGTTAAGGTCTTAACTCTAACTCTGGCCTACTGGTTAAGGTCTTAACTCTTACTCTGGCCTGCTAGTTAAGGTCTTAACTCTTACTCTGGCCTAATGGTTAAGTTCTTAACTCTTACTCTGGCCTAATAGCTAAGGGCTTAACTCTTACTCTGGCCTAATAGCTAAGGTCTTAGACTCGTACTCTGGCCTAATGGTTAAGGTCTTAATTCTAACTCTGGCCTAATAGCTAAGGTCTTAACTCTTACTCTGGCCTAATGGTTAAGGTCTTAACTCTCACTCTGGCCTACTGGTTAAGGTCTTAACTCTTACTCTGGCCTAATAGCTAAGGTCTTAGACTCGTACACTGGCATAATGGTTAAGGTCTAAACTCTTACTCTGGCCTACTGGTTAAGGTCTTAACTCTTACTCTGGCCTAATAGCTAAGGTCTTAGACTTGTACTCTGGCCTAATGGTTAAGGTCTTAACTCTTACTCTGGCCTACTGGTTAAGGTCTTAACTCTTACTATGGCCTAATAGCTAAGGTCTTAGACTCGTACTATGGCCTACAGGTTAAGGTCTTAACTCTTACTCTGGCCTACTGGTTAAGGTCTTAACTCTTACTCTGGTCTCATAGCTAAGGTCTTAACTCTTACTCTGGCCTAATAGCTAAGGTCTTAGACTCGTACTATGGCCTACAGGTTAAGGTCTTAACTCTTACTCTGGCCTACTGGTTAAGGTCTTAACTCTTGCTCTGGCCTAATAGCTAAGGTCTTAACTCTTACTCTGGCCTAATAGCGATGGTCTTAGACTTGTACTCTGGCCTAATAGCTAAGGTCTTAACTCTTACTATGGCCTAATAACTAAGGTCTTAACTCTTACTCTGGCTTAATAGCTAAGGTCTTAGACTCGTACTCTGGCCTAATGGTTAAGGTCTTAACTCTTACTCTGGCCTAATAGCTAAGGTCTTAGACTCGTACTCTGGCCTAATGGTTAAGGTCTTAACTCTTACTCTGGCCTAATAGCTAAGGTCTTAACTCTTACTCTGGCCTAATAGCTAAGAACTCAGACTTGTACTCTGGCCTAATGGTTAAGGTCTTAACTCTTACCCTGGCCTAATGGTTAAGGTCTTAACTCTTACTCTGGCCTAATAGCTAAGGTCTTAACTCTTACTCTGGCCTACTGGTTAAGGTCTTAACTCTTACTCTGGCCTACTGGTTAATGTCTTAACTCTTTCTCTGGCCTAATAGCTAAGGTCTTAGACTTGTTTTCTGGCCTAATGATTAAGGTCTTAACTCTTACTCTGGCCTACTGGTTAAGGTCTTAACTCTTACTCTGGCCTAATAGCTAAGGTCTTAGACTCGTACTATGGCCTACAGGTTAAGGTCTTAACTCTTACTCTGGCCTACTGGTTAAGGTCTTAACTCTTACTCTGAACTCATAGCTAAGGTCTTAACTCTTCCTCTGGCCTAATAGCTAAGGTCTTAGACTCGTACACTGGCCTAATGGTTAAGGTCTTAACTCTAACTCTGGCCTACTGGTTAAGGTCTTAACTCTTACTCTGGCCTGCTAGTTAAGGTCTTAACTCTTACTCTGGCCTAATGGTTAAGTTCTTAACTCTTACTCTGGCCTAATAGCTAAGGGCTTAACTCTTACTCTGGCCTAATAGCTAAGGTCTTAGACTCGTACTCTGGCCTAATGGTTAAGGTCTTAATTCTAACTCTGGCCTAATAGCTAAGGTCTTAACTCTTACTCTGGCCTAATGGTTAAGGTCTTAACTCTCACTCTGGCCTACTGGTTAAGGTCTTAACTCTTACTCTGGCCTAATAGCTAAGGTCTTAGACTCGTACACTGGCCTAATGGTTAAGGTCTAAACTCTTACTCTGGCCTACTGGTTAAGGTCTTAACTCTTACTCTGGCCTAATAGCTAAGGTCTTAGACTTGTACTCTGGCCTAATGGTTAAGGTCTTAACTCTTACTCTGGCCTACTGGTTAAGGTCTTAACTCTTACTCTGGTCTCATAGCTAAGGTCTTAACTCTTACTCTGGCCTAATAGCTAAGGTCTTAGACTCGTACTATGGCCTACAGGTTAAGGTCTTAACTCTTACTCTGGCCTACTGGTTAAGGTCTTAACTCTTGCTCTGGCCTAATAGCTAAGGTCTTAACTCTTACTCTGGCCTAATAGCGATGGTCTTAGACTTGTACTCTGGCCTAATAGCTAAGGTCTTAACTCTTACTATGGCCTAATAACTAAGGTCTTAACTCTTACTCTGGCTTAGTAGCTAAGGTCTTAGACTCGCACTCTGGCCTAATGGTTAAGGTCTTAACTCTTACTCTGGCCTAATAGCTAAGGTCTTAGACTCGTACTCTGGCCTAATGGTTAAGGTCTTAACTCTTACTCTGGCCTAATAGCTAAGGTCTTAACTCTTACTCTGGCCTAATAGCTAAGAACTCAGACTTGTACTCTGGCCTAATGGTTAAGGTCTTAACTCTTACCCTGGCCTAATGGTTAAGGTCTTAACTCTTACTCTGGCCTAATAGCTAAGGTCTTAGACTCGTACTCTGGCCTACAGGATAAGGTCTTAACTCTTACTCTGGACTACTGGTTAAGGTCTTAACTCTTACTCTGGCCTAATAGCTAAGGTCTTAGACTCGTACTCTGGCCTAATGGTTAAGGTCTTAACTCTTACTCTGGCATACTGGTTAAGGTCTTAACTCTTACTCTGGCCTACTGGTTAAGGTCTTAACTCTTACTCTGGCCTAAAAGCTGAGGTCTTAGACTCGTACTCTGGCCTAATGGTTAAGGTCTTAACTCTTACTCTGGCCTACTGGTTAAGGTCTTAACTCTTACTCTGGCCTAATAGCTAAGGTCTTAGACTCGTACCTTGGCCTAATGGTTAAGGTCTTAACTCTTACTCTGGCCTACTGGTTAAGGTGTTAAATCTTACTTTGGCCTAATGGTTAAGTTCTTAACTCTTACTCTGGCCTAATAGCTAAGGTCTTAACTCTTACTCTGGCCTAATGGTTAAGTTCTTAGACTCGTACTCTGGCCTAATGGTTAAGGTCTTAACTCTTTCTCTGGCCTAATAGCTAAGGTCTTAGACTTGTTTTCTGGCCTAATGATTAAGGTCTTAACTCTTACTCTGGCCTACTGGTTAAGGTCTTAACTCTTACTCTGGCCTAATAGCTAAGGTCTTAGACTCGTACTATGGCCTACAGGTTAAGGTCTTAACTCTTACTCTGGCATACTGGTTAAGGCCTTAACTCTCACTCTGGCCTACTGGTTAAGGTCTTAACTCTTACTCTGGCCTAATATCTGAGGTCTTAGACTCGTACTCTGGCCTAATGGTTAAGGTCTTAACTCTTACATGGCCTACTGGTTAAGATCTTAACTCTTACTCTGGCCTAATAGCTAAGGTCTTAGACTCGTACTCTGGCCTAATGGTTAAGGTCTTAACTCTTACTCTGGCCTACTGGTTAAGGTCTTAACTCTTACTCTGGCCTAATGGTTAAGTTCTTAACTCTTACTCTGGCCTAATAGCTAAGGTCTTAACTCTTACTCTGGCCTAATAGCTAAGGTCTTAGACTCGTACTCTGGCCTAATGGTTTAGGTCTTAATTCTAACTCTGGCCTAATAGCTAAGGTCTTAACTCTTACTCTGGCCTAATGGTTAAGGTCTTAACTCTCACTCTGGCCTACTGGTTAAGGTCTTAACTCTTACTCTGGCATAATAGCTAAGGTCTTAGACTCGTACACTGGCCTAATGGTTAAGGTCTTAACTCTTACTCTGGCATACTGGTTAAGGTCTTAACTCTTACTCTGGCCTACTGGTTAAGGTCTTAACTCTTACTCTGGCCTAAAAGCTGAGGTCTTAGACTCGTACTCTGGCCTAATGGTTAAGGTCTTAACTCTTACTCTGGCCTACAGGTTAAGGTCTTAACTCTTACTCTGGCCTAATAGCTAAGGTCTTAGACTCGTACTCTGGCCAAATGGTTAAGGTCTTAACTCTTACTCTGGCCTACTGGTTAAGGTGTTAACTCTTACTCTGGCCTAATGGTTAAGTTCTTAACTCTTACTCTGGCCTAATAGCTAAGGTCTTAACTCTTACTCTGGCCTAATGGTTAAGTTCTGAGACTCGTACTCTGGCCGAATGGTTAAGGTCTTAATTCTAACTCTGGCCTAATAGCTAAGGTCTTAACTCTTACTCTGGCCTACTGGTTAAGGTCTTAACTCTTACTCTGGCCTACTGGTTAATGTCTTAACTCTTTCTCTGGCCTAATAGCTAAGGTCTTAGACTTGTTTTCTGGCCTAATGATTAAGGTCTTAACTCTTACTCTGGCCTACTGGTTAAGGTCTTAACTCTTACTCTGGCCTAATAGCTAAGGTCTTAGACTCGTACTATGGCCTACAGGTTAAGGTCTTAACTCTTACTCTGGCCTACTGGTTAAGGTCTTAACTCTTACTCAGAACTCATAGCTAAGGTCTTAACTCTTCCTCTGGCCTAATAGCTAAGGTCTTAGACTCGTACACTGGCCTAATGGTTAAGGTCTTAACTCTAACTCTGGCCTACTGGTTAAGGTCTTAACTCTTACTCTGGCCTGCTAGTTAAGGTCTTAACTCTTACTCTGGCCTAATGGTTAAGTTCTTAACTCTTACTCTGGCCTAATAGCTAAGGGCTTAACTCTTACTCTGGCCTAATAGCTAAGGTCTTAGACTCGTACTCTGGCCTAATGGTTAAGGTCTTAATTCTAACTCTGGCCTAATAGCTAAGGTCTTAACTCTTACTCTGGCCTAATGGTTAAGGTCTTAACTCTCACTCTGGCCTACTGGTTAAGGTCTTAACTCTTACTCTGGCCTAATAGCTAAGGTCTTAGACTCGTACACTGGCCTAATGGTTAAGGTCTAAACTCTTACTCTGGCCTACTGGTTAAGGTCTTAACTCTTACTCTGGCCTAATAGCTAAGGTCTTAGACTTGTACTCTGGCCTAATGGTTAAGGTCTTAACTCTTACTCTGGCCTACTGGTTAAGGTCTTAACTCTTACTATGGCCTAATAGCTAAGGTCTTAGACTCGTACTATGGCCTACAGGTTAAGGTCTTAACTCTTACTCTGGCCTACTGGTTAAGGTCTTAACTCTTACTCTGGTCTCATAGCTAAGGTCTTAACTCTTACTCTGGCCTAATAGCTAAGGTCTTAGACTCGTACTATGGCCTACAGGTTAAGGTCTTAACTCTTACTCTGGCCTACTGGTTAAGGTCTTAACTCTTGCTCTGGCCTAATAGCTAAGGTCTTAACTCTTACTCTGGCCTAATAGCGATGGTCTTAGACTTGTACTCTGGCCTAATAGCTCAGGTCTTAACTCTTACTATGGCCTAATAACTAAGGTCTTAACTCTTACTCTGGCTTAATAGCTAAGGTCTTAGACTCGTACTCTGGCCTAATGGTTAAGGTCTTAACTCTTACTCTGGCCTAATAGCTAAGGTCTTAGACTCGTACTCTGGCCTAATGGTTAAGGTCTTAACTCTTACTCTGGCCTAATAGCTAAGGTCTTAACTCTTACTCTGGCCTAATAGCTAAGAACTCAGACTTGTACTCTGGCCTAATGGTTAAGGTCTTAACTCTTACCCTGGCCTAATGGTTAAGGTCTTAACTCTTACTCTGGCCTAATAGCTAAGGTCTTAGACTCGTACTCTGGCCTACAGGATAAGGTCTTAACTCTTACTCTGGACTACTGGTTAAGGTCTTAACTCTTACTCTGGCCTAATAGCTAAGGTCTTAGACTCGTACTCTGGCCTAATGGTTAAGGTCTTAACTCTTACTCTGGCATACTGGTTAAGGTCTTAACTCTTACTCTGGCCTACTGGTTAAGGTCTTAACTCTTACTCTGGCCTAAAAGCTGAGGTCTTAGACTCGTACTCTGGCCTAATGGTTAAGGTCTTAACTCTTACTCTGGCCTACTGGTTAAGGTCTTAACTCTTACTCTGGCCTAATAGCTAAGGTCTTAGACTCGTACTCTGGCCTAATGGTTAAGGTCTTAACTCTTACTCTGGCCTACTGGTTAAGGTGTTAAATCTTACTTTGGCCTAATGGTTAAGTTCTTAACTCTTACTCTGGCCTAATAGCTAAGGTCTTAACTCTTACTCTGGCCTAATGGTTAAGTTCTTAGACTCGTACTCTGGCCTAATGGTTAAGGTCTTAACTCTTTCTCTGGCCTAATAGCTAAGGTCTTAGACTTGTTTTCTGGCCTAATGATTAAGGTCTTAACTCTTACTCTGGCCTACTGGTTAAGGTCTTAACTCTTACTCTGGCCTAATAGCTAAGGTCTTAGACTCGTACTATGGCCTACAGGTTAAGGTCTTAACTCTTACTCTGGCATACTGGTTAAGGCCTTAACTCTTACTCTGGCCTACTGGTTAAGGTCTTAACTCTTACTCTGGCCTAAAAGCTGAGGTCTTAGACTCGTACTCTGGCCTAATGGTTAAGGTCTTAACTCTTACATGGCCTACTGGTTAAGGTCTTAACTCTTACTCTGGCCTAATAGCTAAGGTCTTAGACTCGTACTCTGGCCTAATGGTTAAGGTCTTAACTCTTACTCTGGCCTACTGGTTAAGGTCTTAACTCTTACTCTGGCCTAATGGTTAAGTTCTTAACTCTTACTCTGGCCTAATAGCTAAGGTCTTAACTCTTACTCTGGCCTAATAGCTAAGGTCTTAACTCTTACTCTGGCCTAATGGTTAAGGTCTTAACTCTCACTCTGGCCTACTGGTTAAGGTCTTAACTCTTACTCTGGCCTAATAGCTAAGGTCTTAGACTCGTACACTGGCCTAATGGTTAAGGTCTTAACTCTTACTCTCGCCTACTGGTTAAGGTCTTAACTCTTACTCTGGCCTACTAGTTAAGGTCTTAACTCTTACTCTGGCCTAATAGCTAAGGTCTTAGACTTGTACTCTGGCCTAATGGTTAAGGTCTTAACTCTTACTCTGGCCTACTGGTTAAGGTCTTAACTCTTACTCTGGCCTAATAGCTAAGGTCTTAGACTCGTACTATGGCCTACTGGTTAAGGTCTTAACTCTTACTCTGGCCTCATAGCTAAGGTCTTAACTCTTACTCTGGCCTAATAGCTAAGGTCTTAGACTCGTACTATGGCCTACAGGTTAAGGTCTTAACTCTTACTCTGGCCTACTGGTTAAGGTCTTAACTCTTGCTCTGGCCTAATAGCTAAGGTCTTAACTCTTACTCTGGCCTATTATCGATGGTCTTAGACTTGTACTCTGGCCTAATAGCTAAGGTCTTAACTCTTACTCTGTCCTAATGGTTACGGTCTTAACTCTTACTCTGGCCTACTGGTTAAGGTCTTAACTCTTACTCTGGCCTAATAGCTAAGGTCTTAGATTCGTACACTGGCCTTAATGGTTAAGGTCTTAACTCTTACTCTGGCCTACTGGTTAAGGTCTTAACTCTTACTCTGGCCTACTGGTTAAGGTCTTTACTCTTACTCTGGCCTAATAGCTAAGGTCTTAGACTTGTACTCTGGTCTAATGGTTAAGGTCTTAACTCTTACTCTGGCCTACTGGTTAAGGTCTTAACTCTTACTCTGGCCTAATAGCTAAGGTCTTAGACTCGTACTATGGCCTACAGGTTAAAGTCTTAACTCTTACTCTGGCCTACTGGTTAAGGTCTTAACTCTTACTCTGGCCTCATAGCTAAGGTCTTAACTCTTACTCTGGCCTAATAGCTAAGGTCTTAGACTCGTACTATGGCCTACAGGTTTAGGTCTTAACTCTTACTCTGGCCTACTGGTTAAGGTCTTAACTCTTACTCTGGCCTAATAGCTAAGGTCTTAACTCTTACTCTGGCAAAATAGCTAAGGTCTTAGACTCGTACTATGGCCTACAGGTTAAGGTCTTAACTCTTACTCTGGCCTACTGGTTAAGGTCTTAACTCTTACTCTGGCCTCATATCTAAGGTCTTAACTCTTACTCTGGCCTAATAGCTAAGGTCTTAGACTCATACTCTGGCCTAATGGTTAATGTCTTAACTCTTACTCTGGCCTAATAGCTAAGGTCTTAACTCTTACTCTGGCCTAATAGCTAAGGTCTTAGACTCGTACTCTGGCCTAATGGTTAAGTTCTTAACTCTTACTCTGGCCCAATAGCTAACGTCTTAGACTCGTACTCTGGCCTAATGGTTAAGGACTTAACTCTTACTCTGGCCAAATATCTAAGGTCTTAACCCTTACTCCAGCCTAATAGCTAAGGTCTTAGACTAATACTCTGGCCTAATGGTTAAGGTCTTAACTCTTACTCTGCCCTACTGGATAAGATCTTAACTCTTACTCTGGCCTAATAGCTAAGGTCTTAACTCTTACTCTGGCCTAATAGCTAAGGTCTTAGACTCGTACTCTGGCCTAATTTGTTAAGGTCTTAACTCTTACTCTGGCCTACTGGTTAAGGTCTTAACTCTTTCTCTGGCCTCATAGCTAAGGTCTTAACTCTTACTCTGGCCTAATAGCTAAGGTCTTAGACTCGTACTATGGCCTACAGGTTAAGGTCTTAACTCTTACTCTGGCCTACTGGTTAAGGTCTTAACTCTTGCTCTGGCCTACTAGCTAAGGTCTTAACTCTTACTCTGGCCTATTAGCGATGGTCTTAGACTTGTACTCTGGCCTAATAGCTAAGGTCTTAACTCTTACTCTGTCCTAATGGTTACGGTCTTAACTCTTACTCTGGCCTACTGGTTAAGGTCTTAACTCTTACTCTGGCCTAATAGCTAAGGTCTTAGACTCGTACACTGGCCTTAATGGTTAAGGTCTTAACTCTTACTCTGGCCTACTGGTTAAGGTCTTAACTCTTACTCTGGCCTACTGGTTAAGGTCTTTACTCTTACTCTGGCCTAATAGCTAAGGTCTTAGACTTGTACTCTGGTCTAATGGTTAAGGTCTTAACTCTTACTCTGGCCTACTGGTTAAGGTCTTAACTCTTACTCTGGCCTAATAGCTAAGGTCTTAGACTCGTACTATGGCCTACAGGTTAAAGTCTTAACTCTTACTCTGGCCTACTGGTTAAGGTCTTAACTCTTACTCTGGCCTCATAGCTAAGGTCTTAACTCTTACTCTGGCCTAATAGCTAAGGTCTTAGACTCGTACTATGGCCTACAGGTTTAGGTCTTAACTCTTACTCTGGCCTACTGGTTAAGGTCTTAACTCTTACTCTGGCCTAATAGCTAAGGTCTTAACTCTTACTCTGGCAAAATAGCTAAGGTCTTAGACTCGTACTATGGCCTACAGGTTAAGGTCTTAACTCTTACTCTGGTCTACTGGTTAAGGTCTTAACTCTTACTCTGGCCTCATATCTAAGGTCTTAACTCTTACTCTGGCCTAATAGCTAAGGTCTTAGACTCATACTCTGGCCTAATGGTTAATGTCTTAACTCTTACTCTGGCCTAATAGCTAAGGTCTTAACTCTTACTCTGGCCTAATAGCTAAGGTCTTAACCCTTACTCCAGCCTAATAGCTAAGGTCTTAGACTAATACTCTGGCCTAATGGTTAAGGTCTTAACTCTTACTCTGCCCTACTGGTTAAGATCTTAACTCTTACTCTGGCCCAATAGCTAACGTCTTAGACTCGTACTCTGGCCTAATGGTTAAGGACTTAACTCTTACTCTGGCCAAATATCTAAGGTCTTAACCCTTACTCCAGCCTAATAGCTAAGGTCTTAGACTAATACTCTGGCCTAATGGTTAAGGTCTTAACTCTTACTCTGCCCTACTGGTTAAGATCTTAACTCTTACTCTGGCCTAATAGCTAAGGTCTTAACTCTTACTCTTGCCTAATAGCTAAGGTCTTAGACTCGTACTCTGGCCTAATTTGTTAAGGTCTTAACTCTTACTCTGGCCTACTGGTTAAGGTCTTAACTCTTACGCTGGCCTATTAGCGATGGTCTTAGACTTGTACTCTGGCCTAATAGCTAAGGTCTTAACTCTTACTCTGTCCTAATGGTTACGGTCTTAACTCTTACTCTGGCCTACTGGTTAAGGTCTTAACTCTTACTCTGGCCTAATAGCTAAGGTCTTAGACTCGTACACTGGCCTTAATGGTTAAGGTCTTAACTCTTACTCTGGCCTACTGGTTAAGGTCTTAACTCTTACTCTGGCCTACTGGTTAAGGTCTTTACTCTTACTCTGGCCTAATAGCTAAGGTCTTAGACTTGTACTCTGGTCTAATGGTTAAGGTCTTAACTCTTACTCTGGCCTACTGGTTAAGGTCTTAACTCTTACTCTGGCCTAATAGCTAAGGTCTTAGACTCGTACTATGGCCTACAGGTTAAAGTCTTAACTCTTACTCTGGCCTACTGGTTAAGGTCTTAACTCTTACTCTGGCCTCATAGCTAAGGTCTTAACTCTTACTCTGGCCTAATAGCTAAGGTCTTAGACTCGTACTATGGCCTACAGGTTTAGGTCTTAACTCTTACTCTGGCCTACTGGTTAAGGTCTTAACTCTTACTCTGGCCTAATAGCTAAGGTCTTAACTCTTACTCTGGCAAAATAGCTAAGGTCTTAGACTCGTACTATGGCCTACAGGTTAAGGTCTTAACTCTTACTCTGGCCTCATATCTAAGGTCTTAACTCTTACTCTGGCCTAATAGCTAAGGTCTTAGACTCATACTCTGGCCTAATGGTTAATGTCTTAACTCTTACTCTGGCCTAATAGCTAAGGTCTTAACTCTTACTCTGGCCTAATAGCTAAGGTCTTAGACTCGTACTCTGGCCTAATGGTTAAGTTCTTAACTCTTACTCTGGCCCAATAGCTAACGTCTTAGACTCGTACTCTGGCCTAATGGTTAAGGACTTAACTCTTACTCTGGCCAAATATCTAAGGTCTTAACCCTTACTCCAGCCTAATAGCTAAGGTCTTAGACTAATACTCTGGCCTAATGGTTAAGGTCTTAACTCTTACTCTGCCCTACTGGATAAGATCTTAACTCTTACTCTGGCCTAATAGCTAAGGTCTTAACTCTTACTCTGGCCTAATAGCTAAGGTCTTAACTCTTACTCTGGCCTAATAGCTAAGAACTCAGACTTGTACTCTGGCCTAATGGTTAAGGTCTTAACTCTTACCCTGGCCTAATGGTTAAGGTCTTAACTCTTACTCTGGCCTAATAGCTAAGGTCTTAGACTCGTACTCTGGCCTACAGGATAAGGTCTTAACTCTTACTCTGGACTACTGGTTAAGGTCTTAACTCTTACTCTGGCCTAATAGCTAAGGTCTTAGACTCGTACTCTGGCCTAATGGTTAAGGTCTTAACTCTTACTCTGGCATACTGGTTAAGGTCTTAACTCTTACTCTGGCCTACTGGTTAAGGTCTTAACTCTTACTCTGGCCTAAAAGCTGAGGTCTTAGACTCGTACTCTGGCCTAATGGTTAAGGTCTTAACTCTTACTCTGGCCTACTGGTTAAGGTCTTAACTCTTACTCTGGCCTAATAGCTAAGGTCTTAGACTCGTACTCTGGCCTAATGGTTAAGGTCTTAACTCTTACTCTGGCCTACTGGTTAAGGTGTTAAATCTTACTTTGGCCTAATGGTTAAGTTCTTAACTCTTACTCTGGCCTAATAGCTAAGGTCTTAACTCTTACTCTGGCCTAATGGTTAAGTTCTTAGACTCGTACTCTGGCCTAATGGTTAAGGTCTTAACTCTTTCTCTGGCCTAATAGCTAAGGTCTTAGACTTGTTTTCTGGCCTAATGATTAAGGTCTTAACTCTTACTCTGGCCTACTGGTTAAGGTCTTAACTCTTACTCTGGCCTAATAGCTAAGGTCTTAGACTCGTACTATGGCCTACAGGTTAAGGTCTTAACTCTTACTCTGGCATACTGGTTAAGGCCTTAACTCTTACTCTGGCCTACTGGTTAAGGTCTTAACTCTTACTCTGGCCTAAAAGCTGAGGTCTTAGACTCGTACTCTGGCCTAATGGTTAAGGTCTTAACTCTTACATGGCCTACTGGTTAAGGTCTTAACTCTTACTCTGGCCTAATAGCTAAGGTCTTAGACTCGTACTCTGGCCTAATGGTTAAGGTCTTAACTCTTACTCTGGCCTACTGGTTAAGGTCTTAACTCTTACTCTGGCATAATGGTTAAGTTCTTAACTCTTACTCTGGCCTAATAGCTAAGGTCTTAACTCTTACTCTGGCCTAATAGCTAAGGTCTTAACTCTTACTCTGGCCTAATGGTTAAGGTCTTAACTCTCACTCTGGCCTACTGGTTAAGGTCTTAACTCTTACTCTGGCCTAATAGCTAAGGTCTTAGACTCGTACACTGGCCTAATGGTTAAGGTCTTAACTCTTACTCTCGCCTACTGGTTAAGGTCTTAACTCTTACTCTGGCCTACTAGTTAAGGTCTTAACTCTTACTCTGGCCTAATAGCTAAGGTCTTAGACTTGTACTCTGGCCTAATGGTTAAGGTCTTAACTCTTACTCTGGCCTACTGGTTAAGGTCTTAACTCTTACTCTGGCCTAATAGCTAAGGTCTTAGACTCGTACTATGGCCTACAGGTTAAGGTCTTAACTCTTACTCTGGCCTACTGGTTAAGGTCTTAACTCTTACTCTGGCCTCATAGCTAAGGTCTTAACTCTTACTCTGGCCTAATAGCTAAGGTCTTAGACTCGTACTATGGCCTACAGGTTAAGGTCTTAACTCTTACTCTGGCCTACTGGTTAAGGTCTTAACTCTTGCTCTGGCCTAATAGCTAAGGTCTTAACTCTTACTCTGGCCTATTAGCGATGGTCTTAGACTTGTACTCTGGCCTAATAGCTAAGGTCTTAACTCTTACTCTGTCCTAATGGTTACGGTCTTAACTCTTACTCTGGCCTACTGGTTAAGGTCTTAACTCTTACTCTGGCCTAATAGCTAAGGTCTTAGATTCGTACACTGGCCTTAATGGTTAAGGTCTTAACTCTTACTCTGGCCTACTGGTTAAGGTCTTAACTCTTACTCTGGCCTACTGGTTAAGGTCTTTACTCTTACTCTGGCCTAATAGCTAAGGTCTTAGACTTGTACTCTGGTCTAATGGTTAAGGTCTTAACTCTTACTCTGGCCTACTGGTTAAGGTCTTAACTCTTACTCTGGCCTAATAGCTAAGGTCTTAGACTCGTACTATGGCCTACAGGTTAAAGTCTTAACTCTTACTCTGGCCTACTGGTTAAGGTCTTAACTCTTACTCTGGCCTCATAGCTAAGGTCTTAACTCTTACTCTGGCCTAATAGCTAAGGTCTTAGACTCGTACTATGGCCTACAGGTTTAGGTCTTAACTCTTACTCTGGCCTACTGGTTAAGGTCTTAACTCTTACTCTGGCCTAATAGCTAAGGTCTTAACTCTTACTCTGGCAAAATAGCTAAGGTCTTAGACTCGTACTATGGCCTACAGGTTAAGGTCTTAACTCTTACTCTGGCCTACTGGTTAAGGTCTTAACTCTTACTCTGGCCTCATATCTAAGGTCTTAACTCTTACTCTGGCCTAATAGCTAAGGTCTTAGACTCATACTCTGGCCTAATGGTTAATGTCTTAACTCTTACTCTGGCCTAATAGCTAAGGTCTTAACTCTTACTCTGGCCTAATAGCTAAGGTCTTAGACTCGTACTCTGGCCTAATGGTTAAGTTCTTAACTCTTACTCTGGCCCAATAGCTAACGTCTTAGACTCGTACTCTGGCCTAATGGTTAAGGACTTAACTCTTACTCTGGCCAAATATCTAAGGTCTTAACCCTTACTCCAGCCTAATAGCTAAGGTCTTAGACTAATACTCTGGCCTAATGGTTAAGGTCTTAACTCTTACTCTGCCCTACTGGATAAGATCTTAACTCTTACTCTGGCCTAATAGCTAAGGTCTTAACTCTTACTCTGGCCTAATAGCTAAGGTCTTAGACTCGTACTCTGGCCTAATTTGTTAAGGTCTTAACTCTTACTCTGGCCTACTGGTTAAGGTCTTAACTCTTTCTCTGGCCTCATAGCTAAGGTCTTAACTCTTACTCTGGCCTAATAGCTAAGGTCTTAGACTCGTACTATGGCCTACAGGTTAAGGTCTTAACTCTTACTCTGGCCTACTGGTTAAGGTCTTAACTCTTGCTCTGGCCTACTAGCTAAGGTCTTAACTCTTACTCTGGCCTATTAGCGATGGTCTTAGACTTGTACTCTGGCCTAATAGCTAAGGTCTTAACTCTTACTCTGTCCTAATGGTTACGGTCTTAACTCTTACTCTGGCCTACTGGTTAAGGTCTTAACTCTTACTCTGGCCTAATAGCTAAGGTCTTAGACTCGTACACTGGCCTTAATGGTTAAGGTCTTAACTCTTACTCTGGCCTACTGGTTAAGGTCTTAACTCTTACTCTGGCCTACTGGTTAAGGTCTTTACTCTTACTCTGGCCTAATAGCTAAGGTCTTAGACTTGTACTCTGGTCTAATGGTTAAGGTCTTAACTCTTACTCTGGCCTACTGGTTAAGGTCTTAACTCTTACTCTGGCCTAATAGCTAAGGTCTTAGACTCGTACTATGGCCTACAGGTTAAAGTCTTAACTCTTACTCTGGCCTACTGGTTAAGGTCTTAACTCTTACTCTGGCCTCATAGCTAAGGTCTTAACTCTTACTCTGGCCTAATAGCTAAGGTCTTAGACTCGTACTATGGCCTACAGGTTTAGGTCTTAACTCTTACTCTGGCCTACTGGTTAAGGTCTTAACTCTTACTCTGGCCTAATAGCTAAGGTCTTAACTCTTACTCTGGCAAAATAGCTAAGGTCTTAGACTCGTACTATGGCCTACAGGTTAAGGTCTTAACTCTTACTCTGGTCTACTGGTTAAGGTCTTAACTCTTACTCTGGCCTCATATCTAAGGTCTTAACTCTTACTCTGGCCTAATAGCTAAGGTCTTAGACTCATACTCTGGCCTAATGGTTAATGTCTTAACTCTTACTCTGGCCTAATAGCTAAGGTCTTAACTCTTACTCTGGCCTAATAGCTAAGGTCTTAACCCTTACTCCAGCCTAATAGCTAAGGTCTTAGACTAATACTCTGGCCTAATGGTTAAGGTCTTAACTCTTACTCTGCCCTACTGGTTAAGATCTTAACTCTTACTCTGGCCCAATAGCTAACGTCTTAGACTCGTACTCTGGCCTAATGGTTAAGGACTTAACTCTTACTCTGGCCAAATATCTAAGGTCTTAACCCTTACTCCAGCCTAATAGCTAAGGTCTTAGACTAATACTCTGGCCTAATGGTTAAGGTCTTAACTCTTACTCTGCCCTACTGGTTAAGATCTTAACTCTTACTCTGGCCTAATAGCTAAGGTCTTAACTCTTACTCTTGCCTAATAGCTAAGGTCTTAGACTCGTACTCTGGCCTAATTTGTTAAGGTCTTAACTCTTACTCTGGCCTACTGGTTAAGGTCTTAACTCTTACGCTGGCCTATTAGCGATGGTCTTAGACTTGTACTCTGGCCTAATAGCTAAGGTCTTAACTCTTACTCTGTCCTAATGGTTACGGTCTTAACTCTTACTCTGGCCTACTGGTTAAGGTCTTAACTCTTACTCTGGCCTAATAGCTAAGGTCTTAGACTCGTACACTGGCCTTAATGGTTAAGGTCTTAACTCTTACTCTGGCCTACTGGTTAAGGTCTTAACTCTTACTCTGGCCTACTGGTTAAGGTCTTTACTCTTACTCTGGCCTAATAGCTAAGGTCTTAGACTTGTACTCTGGTCTAATGGTTAAGGTCTTAACTCTTACTCTGGCCTACTGGTTAAGGTCTTAACTCTTACTCTGGCCTAATAGCTAAGGTCTTAGACTCGTACTATGGCCTACAGGTTAAAGTCTTAACTCTTACTCTGGCCTACTGGTTAAGGTCTTAACTCTTACTCTGGCCTCATAGCTAAGGTCTTAACTCTTACTCTGGCCTAATAGCTAAGGTCTTAGACTCGTACTATGGCCTACAGGTTTAGGTCTTAACTCTTACTCTGGCCTACTGGTTAAGGTCTTAACTCTTACTCTGGCCTAATAGCTAAGGTCTTAACTCTTACTCTGGCAAAATAGCTAAGGTCTTAGACTCGTACTATGGCCTACAGGTTAAGGTCTTAACTCTTACTCTGGCCTACTGGTTAAGGTCTTAACTCTTACTCTGGCCTCATATCTAAGGTCTTAACTCTTACTCTGGCCTAATAGCTAAGGTCTTAGACTCATACTCTGGCCTAATGGTTAATGTCTTAACTCTTACTCTGGCCTAATAGCTAAGGTCTTAACTCTTACTCTGGCCTAATAGCTAAGGTCTTAGACTCGTACTCTGGCCTAATGGTTAAGTTCTTAACTCTTACTCTGGCCCAATAGCTAACGTCTTAGACTCGTACTCTGGCCTAATGGTTAAGGACTTAACTCTTACTCTGGCCAAATATCTAAGGTCTTAACCCTTACTCCAGCCTAATAGCTAAGGTCTTAGACTAATACTCTGGCCTAATGGTTAAGGTCTTAACTCTTACTCTGCCCTACTGGATAAGATCTTAACTCTTACTCTGGCCTAATAGCTAAGGTCTTAACTCTTACTCTGGCCTAATAGCTAAGGTCTTAGACTCGTACTCTGGCCTAATTTGTTAAGGTCTTAACTCTTACTCTGGCCTACTGGTTAAGGTCTTAACTCTTTCTCTGGCCTCATAGCTAAGGTCTTAACTCTTACTCTGGCCTAATAGCTAAGGTCTTAGACTCGTACTATGGCCTACAGGTTAAGGTCTTAACTCTTACTCTGGCCTACTGGTTAAGGTCTTAACTCTTGCTCTGGCCTACTAGCTAAGGTCTTAACTCTTACTCTGGCCTATTAGCGATGGTCTTAGACTTGTACTCTGGCCTAATAGCTAAGGTCTTAACTCTTACTCTGTCCTAATGGTTACGGTCTTAACTCTTACTCTGGCCTACTGGTTAAGGTCTTAACTCTTACTCTGGCCTAATAGCTAAGGTCTTAGACTCGTACACTGGCCTTAATGGTTAAGGTCTTAACTCTTACTCTGGCCTACTGGTTAAGGTCTTAACTCTTACTCTGGCCTACTGGTTAAGGTCTTTACTCTTACTCTGGCCTAATAGCTAAGGTCTTAGACTTGTACTCTGGTCTAATGGTTAAGGTCTTAACTCTTACTCTGGCCTACTGGTTAAGGTCTTAACTCTTACTCTGGCCTAATAGCTAAGGTCTTAGACTCGTACTATGGCCTACAGGTTAAAGTCTTAACTCTTACTCTGGCCTACTGGTTAAGGTCTTAACTCTTACTCTGGCCTCATAGCTAAGGTCTTAACTCTTACTCTGGCCTAATAGCTAAGGTCTTAGACTCGTACTATGGCCTACAGGTTTAGGTCTTAACTCTTACTCTGGCCTACTGGTTAAGGTCTTAACTCTTACTCTGGCCTAATAGCTAAGGTCTTAACTCTTACTCTGGCAAAATAGCTAAGGTCTTAGACTCGTACTATGGCCTACAGGTTAAGGTCTTAACTCTTACTCTGGTCTACTGGTTAAGGTCTTAACTCTTACTCTGGCCTCATATCTAAGGTCTTAACTCTTACTCTGGCCTAATAGCTAAGGTCTTAGACTCATACTCTGGCCTAATGGTTAATGTCTTAACTCTTACTCTGGCCTAATAGCTAAGGTCTTAACTCTTACTCTGGCCTAATAGCTAAGGTCTTAACCCTTACTCCAGCCTAATAGCTAAGGTCTTAGACTAATACTCTGGCCTAATGGTTAAGGTCTTAACTCTTACTCTGCCCTACTGGTTAAGATCTTAACTCTTACTCTGGCCCAATAGCTAACGTCTTAGACTCGTACTCTGGCCTAATGGTTAAGGACTTAACTCTTACTCTGGCCAAATATCTAAGGTCTTAACCCTTACTCCAGCCTAATAGCTAAGGTCTTAGACTAATACTCTGGCCTAATGGTTAAGGTCTTAACTCTTACTCTGCCCTACTGGTTAAGATCTTAACTCTTACTCTGGCCTAATAGCTAAGGTCTTAACTCTTACTCTTGCCTAATAGCTAAGGTCTTAGACTCGTACTCTGGCCTAATTTGTTAAGGTCTTAACTCTTACTCTGGCCTACTGGTTAAGGTCTTAACTCTTACGCTGGCCTAATAGCTAAGAACTCAGACTCGTACTCTGGCCTAATGGTTAAGGTCTTAACTCTTACTCTGGCCTAATGGTTAAGGTCTTAACTCTTACTCTGGCCTAATAGCTAAGGTCTTAGACTCGTACTCTGGCCTACAGGTTAAGGTCTTAACTCTTACTCTGGACTACTGGTTAAGGTCTTAACTCTTACTCAGGCCTAATAGCTAAGGTCTTAGACTCGTTCTCTGGCCTAATGGTTAAGGTCTTAACTCTTACTCTGGCATACTGGTTAAGGTCTTAACTCTTACTCTGGCCTACTGGTTAAGGTCTTAACTCTTACTCTGGCCTAAAAGCTGAGGTCTTAGACTCGTACTCTGGCCTTATGGTTAAGGTCTTAACTCTTACTCTGGCCTACTGGTTAAGGTCTTAACTCTTACTCTGGCCTAATGGTTAAGTTCTTAACTCTTACTCTGGCCTAATAGCTAAGGTCTTAACTCTTACTCTGGCCTAATAGCTAAGGTCTTAGTCTCATACTCTGGCCTAATTTGTTAAGGTCTTAACTCTTACTCTGGCCTACTGGTTAAGGTCTTAACTCTCACTCTGGCCTAATAGCTAAGAACTCAGACTCGTACTCTGGCCTAATAGCTAAGGTCTTAGACTCGTACTCTGGCCTACAGGATAAGGTCTTAACTCTTACTCTGGACTACTGGTTAAGGTCTTAACTCTTACTCTGGCCTAATAGCTAAGGTCTTAGACTCATACTCTGGCCTAATGGTTAAGGTCTTAACTCTTACTCTGGCCTACTGGTTAAGGTCTTAACTCATACTCTGGCCTAAAAGCTGAGGTCTTAGACTCGTACTCTGGCCTAATGGTTAAGGTCTTAACTCTTACACTGGCCTACTGGTTAAGGTCTTAACTCTTACTCTGGCCTAATAGCTAAGGTCTTAGACTCGTACTCTGGCCTAATGGTTAAGGTCTTAACTCTTACTCTGGCCTACTGGTTAAGGTCTTAACTCTTACTCTGGCCTAATGGTTAAGTTCTTAACTCTTACTCTGGCCTAATAGCTAAGGGCTTAACTCTTACTCTGGCCTAATAGCTAAGGTCTTAGACTCGTACTCTGGCCTAATGGTTAAGGTCTTAATTCTAACTCTGGCCTAATAGCTAAGGTCTTAACTCTTACTCTGGCCTAATGGTTAAGGTCTTAACTCTCACTCTGGCCTACTGGTTAAGGTCTTAACTCTTACTCTGGCCTAATAGCTAAGGTCTTAGACTCGTACACTGGCCTAATGGTTAAGGTCTAAACTCTTACTCTGGCCTACTGGTTAAGGTCTTAACTCTTACTCTGGCCTAATAGCTAAGGTCTTAGACTTGTACTCTGGCCTAATGGTTAAGGTCTTAACTCTTACTCTGGCCTACTGGTTAAGGTCTTAACTCTTACTATGGCCTAATAGCTAAGGTCTTAGACTCGTACTATGGCCTACAGGTTAAGGTCTTAACTCTTACTCTGGCCTACTGGTTAAGGTCTTAACTCTTACTCTGGTCTCATAGCTAAGGTCTTAACTCTTACTCTGGCCTAATAGCTAAGGTCTTAGACTCGTACTATGGCCTACAGGTTAAGGTCTTAACTCTTACTCTGGCCTACTGGTTAAGGTCTTAACTCTTGCTCTGGCCTAATAGCTAAGGTCTTAACTCTTACTCTGGCCTAATAGCGATGGTCTTAGACTTGTACTCTGGCCTAATAGCTAAGGTCTTAACTCTTACTATGGCCTAATAGCTAAGGTCTTAACTCTTACTCTGGCTTAATAGCTAAGGTCTTAGACTCGTACTCTGGCCTAATGGTTAAGGTCTTAACTCTTACTCTGGCCTAATAGCTAAGGTCTTAGACTCGTACTCTGGCCTTATGGTTAAGGTCTTAACTCTTACTCTGGCCTAATAGCTAAGGTCTTAACTCTTACTCTGGCCTAATAGCTAACAACTCAGACTTGTACTCTGGCCTAATGGTTAAGGTCTTAACTCTTACCCTGGCCTAATGGTTAAGGTCTTAACTCTTACTCTGGCCTAATAGCTAAGGTCTTAGACTCGTACTCTGGCCTACAGGATAAGGTCTTAACTCTTACTCTGGACTACTGGTTAAGGTCTTAACTCTTACTCTGGCATAATAGCTAAGGTCTTAGACTCGTACTCTGGCCTAATGGTTAAGGTCTTAACTCTTACTCTGGCATACTGGTTAAGGTCTTAACTCTTACTCTGGCCTACTGGTTAAGGTCTTAACTCTTACTCTGGCCTAAAAGCTGAGGTCTTAGACTCGTACTCTGGCCTAATGGTTAAGGTCTTAACTCTTACTCTGGCCTACTGGTTAAGGTCTTAACTCTTACTCTGGCCTAATAGCTATGGTCTTAGACTCGTACTCTGGCCTAATGGTTAAGGTCTTAACTCTTACTCTGGCCTACTGGTTAAGGTGTTAACTCTTACTTTGGCCTAATGGTTAAGTTCTTAACTCTTACTCTGGCCTAATATCTAAGGTCTTAACTCTTACTCTGGCCTAATGGTTAAGTTCTTAGACTCGTACTCTGGCCTAATGGTTATGGTCTTAACTCTTTCTCTGGCCTAATAGCTAAGGTGTTAGACTTGTTTTCTGGCCTAATGATTAAGGTCTTAACTCTTACTCTGGCCTACTGGTTAAGGTCTTAACTCTTACTCTGGCCTAATAGCTAAGGTCTTAGACTCGTACTATGGCCTACAGGTTAAGGTCTTAACTCTTACTCTGGCATACTGGTTAAGGCCTTAACTCTTACTCTGGCCTACTGGTTAAGGTCTTAACTCTTACTCTGGCCTAAAAGCTGAGGTCTTAGACTCGTACTCTGGCCTAATGGTTAAGGTCTTAACTCTTACACTGGCCTACTGGTTAAGGTCTTAACTCTTACTCTGGCCTAATAGCTAAGGTCTTAGACTCGTACTATGGCCTACAGGTTAAGGTCTTAACTCTTACTCTGGCATACTGGTTAAGGCCTTAACTCTTACTCTGGCCTACTGGTTAAGGTCTTAACTCTTACTCTGGCCTAAAAGCTGAGGTCTTAGACTCGTACTCTGGCCTAATGGTTAAGGTCTTAACTCTTACACTGGCCTAATGGTTAAGGTCTTAACTCTTTCTCTGGCCTAATAGCTAAGGTCTTAGACTTGTTTTCTGGCCTAATGATTAAGGTCTTAACTCTTACTCTGGCCTACTGGTTAAGGTCTTAACTCTTACTCTGGCCTAATAGCTAAGGTCTTAGACTCGTACTATGGCCTACAGGTTAAGGTCTTAACTCTTACTCTGGCATACTGGTTAAGGCCTTAATTCTTACTCTGGCCTACTGGTTAAGGTCTTAACTCTTACTCTGGCCTAAAAGCTGAGGTCTTAGACTCGTACTCTGGCCTAATGGTTAAGGTCTTAACTCTTACACTGGCCTACTGGTTAAGGTCTTAACTCTTACTCTGGCCTAATAGCTAAGGTCTTAGACTCGTACTCTGGCCTAATGGTTAAGGTCTTAACTCTTACTCTGGCCTACTGGTTAAGGTCTTAACTCTTACTCTGGCCTAATGGTTAAGTTCTTAACTCTTACTCTGGCCTAATAGCTAAGGTCTTAACTCTTACTCTGGCCTAATAGCTAAGGTCTTAGACTCGTACTCTGGCCTAATGGTTAAGGTCTTAATTCTAACTCTGGCCTAATAGCTAAGGTCTTAACTCTTACTCTGGCCTAATGGTTAAGGTCTTAACTCTCACTCTGGCCTACTGGTTAAGGTCTTAACTCTTACTCTGGCCTAATAGCTAAGGTCTTAGACTCGTACACTGGCCTAATGGTTAAGGTCTTAACTCTTACTCTGGCCTACTGGTTAAGGTCTTAACTCTTACTCTGGCCTACTAGTTAAGGTCTTAACTCTTACTCTGGCCTAATAGCTAAGGTCTTAGACTTGTACTCTGGCCTAATGGTTAAGGTCTTAACTCTTACTCTGGCCTACTGGTTAAGGTCTTAACTCTTACTCTGGCCTAATAGCTAAGGTCTTAGACTCGTACTATGGCCTACATATTAAGGTCTTAACTCTTACTCTGGCCTACTGGTTAAGGTCTTAACTCTTACTCTGGCCTCATAGCTAAGGTCTTAACTCTTACTCTGGCCTAATAGCTAAGGTCTTAGACTCGTACTATGGCCTACAGGTTAAGGTCTTAACTCTTACTCTGGCCTACTGGTTAAGGTCTTAACTCTTGCTCTGGCCTAATAGCTAAGGTCTTAACTCTTACTCTGGCCTAATAGCGATGGTCTTAGACTTGTACTCTGGCCTAATAGCTAAGGTCTTAACTCTTACTATGGCCTAATAGCTAAGGTCTTAACTCTTACTCTGGCTTAATAGCTAAGGTCTTAGACTCGTACTCTGGCCTAATGGTTAAGGTCTTAACTCTTACTCTGGCCTAATAGCTAAGGTCTTAGACTCGTACTCTGGCCTTATGGTTAAGGTCTTAACTCTTACTCTGGCCTAATAGCTAAGGTCTTAACTCTTACTCTGGCCTAATAGCTAACAACTCAGACTTGTACTCTGGCCTAATGGTTAAGGTCTTAACTCTTACCCTGGCCTAATGGTTAAGGTCTTAACTCTTACTCTGGCCTAATAGCTAAGGTCTTAGACTCGTACTCTGGCCTACAGGATAAGGTCTTAACTCTTACTCTGGACTACTGGTTAAGGTCTTAACTCTTACTCTGGCATAATAGCTAAGGTCTTAGACTCGTACTCTGGCCTACAGGTTTAGGTCTTAACTCTCACTCTGGCCTACTGGTTAAGGTCTTAACTCTTACTCTGGCCTAATAGCTAAGGTCTTAGACTCGTACACTGGCCTAATGGTTAAGGTCTAAACTCTTACTCTGGCCTACTGGTTAAGGTCTTAACTCTTACTCTGGCCTAATAGCTAAGGTCTTAGACTTGTACTCTGGCCTAATGGTTAAGGTCTTAACTCTTACTCTGGCCTACTGGTTAAGGTCTTAACTCTTACTATGGCCTAATAGCTAAGGTCTTAGACTCGTACTATGGCCTACAGGTTAAGGTCTTAACTCTTACTCTGGCCTACTGGTTAAGGTCTTAACTCTTACTCTGGTCTCATAGCTAAGGTCTTAACTCTTACTCTGGCCTAATAGCTAAGGTCTTAGACTCGTACTATGGCCTACAGGTTAAGGTCTTAACTCTTACTCTGGCCTACTGGTTAAGGTCTTAACTCTTGCTCTGGCCTAATAGCTAAGGTCTTAACTCTTACTCTGGCCTAATAGCGATGGTCTTAGACTTGTACTCTGGCCTAATAGCTAAGGTCTTAACTCTTACTATGGCCTAATAGCTAAGGTCTTAACTCTTACTCTGGCTTAATAGCTAAGGTCTTAGACTCGTACTCTGGCCTAATGGTTAAGGTCTTAACTCTTACTCTGGCCTAATAGCTAAGGTCTTAGACTCGTACTCTGGCCTAATGGTTAAGGTCTTAACTCTTACTCTGGCCTAATAGCTAAGGTCTTAACTCTTACTCTGGCCTAATAGCTAACAACTCAGACTTGTACTCTGGCCTAATGGTTAAGGTCTTAACTCTTACCCTGGCCTAATGGTTAAGGTCTTAACTCTTACTCTGGCCTAATAGCTAAGGTCTTAGACTCGTACTCTGGCCTACAGGATAAGGTCTTAACTCTTACTCTGGACTACTGGTTAAGGTCTTAACTCTTACTCTGGCATAATAGCTAAGGTCTTAGACTCGTACTCTGGCCTAATGGTTAAGGTCTTAACTCTTACTCTGGCATACTGGTTAAGGTCTTAACTCTTACTCTGGCCTACTGGTTAAGGTCTTAACTCTTACTCTGGCCTAAAAGCTGAGGTCTTAGACTCGTACTCTGGCCTAATGGTTAAGGTCTTAACTCTTACTCTGGCCTACTGGTTAAGGTCTTAACTCTTACTCTGGCCTAATAGCTATGGTCTTAGACTCGTACTCTGGCCTAATGGTTAAGGTCTTAACTCTTACTCTGGCCTACTGGTTAAGGTGTTAACTCTTACTTTGGCCTAATGGTTAAGTTCTTAACTCTTACTCTGGCCTAATATCTAAGGTCTTAACTCTTACTCTGGCCTAATGGTTAAGTTCTTAGACTCGTACTCTGGCCTAATGGTTATGGTCTTAACTCTTTCTCTGGCCTAATAGCTAAGGTGTTAGACTTGTTTTCTGGCCTAATGATTAAGGTCTTAACTCTTACTCTGGCCTACTGGTTAAGGTCTTAACTCTTACTCTGGCCTAATAGCTAAGGTCTTAGACTCGTACTATGGCCTACAGGTTAAGGTCTTAACTCTTACTCTGGCATACTGGTTAAGGCCTTAACTCTTACTCTGGCCTACTGGTTAAGGTCTTAACTCTTACTCTGGCCTAAAAGCTGAGGTCTTAGACTCGTACTCTGGCCTAATGGTTAAGGTCTTAACTCTTACACTGGCCTACTGGTTAAGGTCTTAACTCTTACTCTGGCCTAATAGCTAAGGTCTTAGACTCGTACTATGGCCTACAGGTTAAGGTCTTAACTCTTACTCTGGCATACTGGTTAAGGCCTTAACTCTTACTCTGGCCTACTGGTTAAGGTCTTAACTCTTACTCTGGCCTAAAAGCTGAGGTCTTAGACTCGTACTCTGGCCTAATGGTTAAGGTCTTAACTCTTACACTGGCCTAATGGTTAAGGTCTTAACTCTTTCTCTGGCCTAATAGCTAAGGTCTTAGACTTGTTTTCTGGCCTAATGATTAAGGTCTTAACTCTTACTCTGGCCTACTGGTTAAGGTCTTAACTCTTACTCTGGCCTAATAGCTAAGGTCTTAGACTCGTACTATGGCCTACAGGTTAAGGTCTTAACTCTTACTCTGGCATACTGGTTAAGGCCTTAATTCTTACTCTGGCCTACTGGTTAAGGTCTTAACTCTTACTCTGGCCTAAAAGCTGAGGTCTTAGACTCGTACTCTGGCCTAATGGTTAAGGTCTTAACTCTTACACTGGCCTACTGGTTAAGGTCTTAACTCTTACTCTGGCCTAATAGCTAAGGTCTTAGACTCGTACTCTGGCCTAATGGTCAAGGTCTTAACTCTTACTCTGGCCTACTGGTTAAGGTCTTAACTCTTACTCTGGCCTAATGGTTAAGTTCTTAACTCTTACTCTGGCCTAATAGCTAAGGTCTTAACTCTTACTCTGGCCTAATAGCTAAGGTCTTAGACTCGTACTCTGGCCTAATGGTTAAGGTCTTAATTCTAACTCTGGCCTAATAGCTAAGGTCTTAACTCTTACTCTGGCCTAATGGTTAAGGTCTTAACTCTCACTCTGGCCTACTGGTTAAGGTCTTAACTCTTACTCTGGCCTAATAGCTAAGGTCTTAGACTCGTACACTGGCCTAATGGTTAAGGTCTTAACTCTTACTCTGGCCTACTGGTTAAGGTCTTAACTCTTACTCTGGCCTACTAGTTAAGGTCTTAACTCTTACTCTGGCCTAATAGCTAAGGTCTTAGACTTGTACTCTGGCCTAATGGTTAAGGTCTTAACTCTTACTCTGGCCTACTGGTTAAGGTCTTAACTCTTACTCTGGCCTAATAGCTAAGGTCTTAGACTCGTACTATGGCCTACATATTAAGGTCTTAACTCTTACTCTGGCCTACTGGTTAAGGTCTTAACTCTTACTCTGGCCTCATAGCTAAGGTCTTAACTCTTACTCTGGCCTAATAGCTAAGGTCTTAGACTCGTACTATGGCCTACAGGTTAAGGTCTTAACTCTTACTCTGGCCTACTGGTTAAGGTCTTAACTCTTGCTCTGGCCTAATAGCTAAGGTCTTAACTCTTACTCTGGCCTAATAGCGATGGTCTTAGACTTGTACTCTGGCCTAATAGCTAAGGTCTTAACTCTTACTCTGTCCTAATGGTTACGGTCTTAACTCTTACTCTGGCCTACTGGTTAAGGTCTTAACTCTTACTCTGGCCTAATAGCTAAGGTCTTAGACTCGTACACTGGCCTAATGGTTAAGGTCTTAACTCTTACTCTGGCCTACTGGTTAAGGTCTTAACTCTTACTCTGGCCTACTGGTTAAGGTCTTTACTCTTACTCTGGCCTAATAGCTAAGGTCTTAGACTTGTACTCTGGTCTAATGGTTAAGGTCTTAACTCTTACTCTGGCCTACTGGTTAAGGTCTTAACTCTTACTCTGGCCTAATAGCTAAGGTCTTAGACTCTTACTATGGCCTACAGGTTAAAGTCTTAACTCTTACTCTGGCCTCATAGCTAAGGTCTTAACTCTTACTCTGGCCTAATAGCTAAGGTCTTAGACTCGTACTATGGCCTACAGGTTTAGGTCTTAACTCTTACTCTGGCCTACTGGTTAAGGTCTTAACTCTTACTCTGGCCTAATAGCTAAGGTCTTAACTCTTACTCTGGCAAAATAGCTAAGGTCTTAGACTCGTACTATGGCCTACAGGTTAAGGTCTTAACTCTTACTCTGGCCTACTGGTTAAGGTCTTAACTCTTACTCTGGCCTCATATCTAAGGTCTTAACTCTTACTCTGGCCTAATAGCTAAGGTCTTAGACTCATACTCTGGCCTAATGGTTAATGTCTTAACTCTTACTCTGGCCTAATAGCTAAGGTCTTAACTCTTACTCTGGCCTAATAGCTAAGGTCTTAGACTCGTACTCTGGCCTAATGGTTAAGGTCTTAACTCTTACTCTGGCCCAATAGCTAACGTCTTAGACTCGTACTCTGGCCTAATGGTTAAGGACTTAACTCTTACTCTGGCCAAATATCTAAGGTCTTAACCCTTACTCCAGCCTAATAGCTAAGGTCTTAGACTAATACTCTGGCCTAATGGTTAAGGTCTTAACTCTTACTCTGCCCTACTGGTTAAGATCTTAACTCTTACTCTGGCCTAATAGCTAAGGTCTTAACTCTTACTCTGGCCTAATAGCTAAGGTCTTAGACTCGTACTCTGGCCTAATTTGTTAAGGTCTTAACTCTTACTCTGGCCTACTGGTTAAGGTCTTAACTCTTACTCTGGCCTAATAGCTAAGAACTCAGACTCGTACTCTGGCCTAATGGTTAAGGTCTTAACTCTTACTCTGGCCTAATGGTTAAGTTCTTAACTCTTACTCTGGCCTAATAGCTAAGGTCTTAACTCTTACTCTGGCCTAATAGCTAAGGTCTTAGACTCGTACTCTGGCCTAATGGTTAAGGTCTTAATTCTAACTCTGGCCTAATAGCTAAGGTCTTAACTCTTACTCTGGCCTAATGGTTAAGGTCTTAACTCTCACTCTGGCCTACTGGTTAAGGTCTTAACTCTTACTCTGGCCTAATAGCTAAGGTCTTAGACTCGTACACTGGCCTAATGGTTAAGGTCTTAACTCTTACTCTGGCCTACTGGTTAAGGTCTTAACTCTTACTCTGGCCTACTAGTTAAGGTCTTAACTCTTACTCTGGCCTAATAGCTAAGGTCTTAGACTTGTACTCTGGCCTAATGGTTAAGGTCTTAACTCTTACTCTGGCCTACTGGTTAAGGTCTTAACTCTTACTCTGGCCTAATAGCTAAGGTCTTAGACTCGTACTATGGCCTACATATTAAGGTCTTAACTCTTACTCTGGCCTACTGGTTAAGGTCTTAACTCTTACTCTGGCCTCATAGCTAAGGTCTTAACTCTTACTCTGGCCTAATAGCTAAGGTCTTAGACTCGTACTATGGCCTACAGGTTAAGGTCTTAACTCTTACTCTGGCCTACTGGTTAAGGTCTTAACTCTTGCTCTGGCCTAATAGCTAAGGTCTTAACTCTTACTCTGGCCTAATAGCGATGGTCTTAGACTTGTACTCTGGCCTAATAGCTAAGGTCTTAACTCTTACTCTGTCCTAATGGTTACGGTCTTAACTCTTACTCTGGCCTACTGGTTAAGGTCTTAACTCTTACTCTGGCCTAATAGCTAAGGTCTTAGACTCGTACACTGGCCTAATGGTTAAGGTCTTAACTCTTACTCTGGCCTACTGGTTAAGGTCTTAACTCTTACTCTGGCCTACTGGTTAAGGTCTTTACTCTTACTCTGGCCTAATAGCTAAGGTCTTAGACTTGTACTCTGGTCTAATGGTTAAGGTCTTAACTCTTACTCTGGCCTACTGGTTAAGGTCTTAACTCTTACTCTGGCCTAATAGCTAAGGTCTTAGACTCTTACTATGGCCTACAGGTTAAAGTCTTAACTCTTACTCTGGCCTCATAGCTAAGGTCTTAACTCTTACTCTGGCCTAATAGCTAAGGTCTTAGACTCGTACTATGGCCTACAGGTTTAGGTCTTAACTCTCACTCTGGCCTACTGGTTAAGGTCTTAACTCTTACTCTGGCCTAATAGCTAAGGTCTTAGACTCGTACACTGGCCTAATGGTTAAGGTCTAAACTCTTACTCTGGCCTACTGGTTAAGGTCTTAACTCTTACTCTGGCCTAATAGCTAAGGTCTTAGACTTGTACTCTGGCCTAATGGTTAAGGTCTTAACTCTTACTCTGGCCTACTGGTTAAGGTCTTAACTCTTACTATGGCCTAATAGCTAAGGTCTTAGACTCGTACTATGGCCTACAGGTTAAGGTCTTAACTCTTACTCTGGCCTACTGGTTAAGGTCTTAACTCTTACTCTGGTCTCATAGCTAAGGTCTTAACTCTTACTCTGGCCTAATAGCTAAGGTCTTAGACTCGTACTATGGCCTACAGGTTAAGGTCTTAACTCTTACTCTGGCCTACTGGTTAAGGTCTTAACTCTTGCTCTGGCCTAATAGCTAAGGTCTTAACTCTTACTCTGGCCTAATAGCGATGGTCTTAGACTTGTACTCTGGCCTAATAGCTAAGGTCTTAACTCTTACTATGGCCTAATAGCTAAGGTCTTAACTCTTACTCTGGCTTAATAGCTAAGGTCTTAGACTCGTACTCTGGCCTAATGGTTAAGGTCTTAACTCTTACTCTGGCCTAATAGCTAAGGTCTTAGACTCGTACTCTGGCCTAATGGTTAAGGTCTTAACTCTTACTCTGGCCTAATAGCTAAGGTCTTAACTCTTACTCTGGCCTAATAGCTAACAACTCAGACTTGTACTCTGGCCTAATGGTTAAGGTCTTAACTCTTACCCTGGCCTAATGGTTAAGGTCTTAACTCTTACTCTGGCCTAATAGCTAAGGTCTTAGACTCGTACTCTGGCCTACAGGATAAGGTCTTAACTCTTACTCTGGACTACTGGTTAAGGTCTTAACTCTTACTCTGGCATAATAGCTAAGGTCTTAGACTCGTACTCTGGCCTAATGGTTAAGGTCTTAACTCTTACTCTGGCATACTGGTTAAGGTCTTAACTCTTACTCTGGCCTACTGGTTAAGGTCTTAACTCTTACTCTGGCCTAAAAGCTGAGGTCTTAGACTCGTACTCTGGCCTAATGGTTAAGGTCTTAACTCTTACTCTGGCCTACTGGTTAAGGTCTTAACTCTTACTCTGGCCTAATAGCTATGGTCTTAGACTCGTACTCTGGCCTAATGGTTAAGGTCTTAACTCTTACTCTGGCCTACTGGTTAAGGTGTTAACTCTTACTTTGGCCTAATGGTTAAGTTCTTAACTCTTACTCTGGCCTAATATCTAAGGTCTTAACTCTTACTCTGGCCTAATGGTTAAGTTCTTAGACTCGTACTCTGGCCTAATGGTTATGGTCTTAACTCTTTCTCTGGCCTAATAGCTAAGGTGTTAGACTTGTTTTCTGGCCTAATGATTAAGGTCTTAACTCTTACTCTGGCCTACTGGTTAAGGTCTTAACTCTTACTCTGGCCTAATAGCTAAGGTCTTAGACTCGTACTATGGCCTACAGGTTAAGGTCTTAACTCTTACTCTGGCATACTGGTTAAGGCCTTAACTCTTACTCTGGCCTACTGGTTAAGGTCTTAACTCTTACTCTGGCCTAAAAGCTGAGGTCTTAGACTCGTACTCTGGCCTAATGGTTAAGGTCTTAACTCTTACACTGGCCTACTGGTTAAGGTCTTAACTCTTACTCTGGCCTAATAGCTAAGGTCTTAGACTCGTACTATGGCCTACAGGTTAAGGTCTTAACTCTTACTCTGGCATACTGGTTAAGGCCTTAACTCTTACTCTGGCCTACTGGTTAAGGTCTTAACTCTTACTCTGGCCTAAAAGCTGAGGTCTTAGACTCGTACTCTGGCCTAATGGTTAAGGTCTTAACTCTTACACTGGCCTAAAGGTTAAGGTCTTAACTCTTTCTCTGGCCTAATAGCTAAGGTCTTAGACTTGTTTTCTGGCCTAATGATTAAGGTCTTAACTCTTACTCTGGCCTACTGGTTAAGGTCTTAACTCTTACTCTGGCCTAATAGCTAAGGTCTTAGACTCGTACTATGGCCTACAGGTTAAGGTCTTAACTCTTACTCTGGCATACTGGTTAAGGCCTTAATTCTTACTCTGGCCTACTGGTTAAGGTCTTAACTCTTACTCTGGCCTAAAAGCTGAGGTCTTAGACTCGTACTCTGGCCTAATGGTTAAGGTCTTAACTCTTACACTGGCCTACTGGTTAAGGTCTTAACTCTTACTCTGGCCTAATAGCTAAGGTCTTAGACTCGTACTCTGGCCTAATGGTCAAGGTCTTAACTCTTACTCTGGCCTACTGGTTAAGGTCTTAACTCTTACTCTGGCCTAATGGTTAAGTTCTTAACTCTTACTCTGGCCTAATAGCTAAGGTCTTAACTCTTACTCTGGCCTAATAGCTAAGGTCTTAGACTCGTACTCTGGCCTAATGGTTAAGGTCTTAATTCTAACTCTGGCCTAATAGCTAAGGTCTTAACTCTTACTCTGGCCTAATGGTTAAGGTCTTAACTCTCACTCTGGCCTACTGGTTAAGGTCTTAACTCTTACTCTGGCCTAATAGCTAAGGTCTTAGACTCGTACACTGGCCTAATGGTTAAGGTCTTAACTCTTACTCTGGCCTACTGGTTAAGGTCTTAACTCTTACTCTGGCCTACTAGTTAAGGTCTTAACTCTTACTCTGGCCTAATAGCTAAGGTCTTAGACTTGTACTCTGGCCTAATGGTTAAGGTCTTAACTCTTACTCTGGCCTACTGGTTAAGGTCTTAACTCTTACTCTGGCCTAATAGCTAAGGTCTTAGACTCGTACTATGGCCTACATATTAAGGTCTTAACTCTTACTCTGGCCTACTGGTTAAGGTCTTAACTCTTACTCTGGCCTCATAGCTAAGGTCTTAACTCTTACTCTGGCCTAATAGCTAAGGTCTTAGACTCGTACTATGGCCTACAGGTTAAGGTCTTAACTCTTACTCTGGCCTACTGGTTAAGGTCTTAACTCTTGCTCTGGCCTAATAGCTAAGGTCTTAACTCTTACTCTGGCCTAATAGCGATGGTCTTAGACTTGTACTCTGGCCTAATAGCTAAGGTCTTAACTCTTACTCTGTCCTAATGGTTACGGTCTTAACTCTTACTCTGGCCTACTGGTTAAGGTCTTAACTCTTACTCTGGCCTAATAGCTAAGGTCTTAGACTCGTACACTGGCCTAATGGTTAAGGTCTTAACTCTTACTCTGGCCTACTGGTTAAGGTCTTAACTCTTACTCTGGCCTACTGGTTAAGGTCTTTACTCTTACTCTGGCCTAATAGCTAAGGTCTTAGACTTGTACTCTGGTCTAATGGTTAAGGTCTTAACTCTTACTCTGGCCTACTGGTTAAGGTCTTAACTCTTACTCTGGCCTAATAGCTAAGGTCTTAGACTCTTACTATGGCCTACAGGTTAAAGTCTTAACTCTTACTCTGGCCTCATAGCTAAGGTCTTAACTCTTACTCTGGCCTAATAGCTAAGGTCTTAGACTCGTACTATGGCCTACAGGTTTAGGTCTTAACTCTTACTCTGGCCTACTGGTTAAGGTCTTAACTCTTACTCTGGCCTAATAGCTAAGGTCTTAACTCTTACTCTGGCAAAATAGCTAAGGTCTTAGACTCGTACTATGGCCTACAGGTTAAGGTCTTAACTCTTACTCTGGCCTACTGGTTAAGGTCTTAACTCTTACTCTGGCCTCATATCTAAGGTCTTAACTCTTACTCTGGCCTAATAGCTAAGGTCTTAGACTCATACTCTGGCCTAATGGTTAATGTCTTAACTCTTACTCTGGCCTAATAGCTAAGGTCTTAACTCTTACTCTGGCCTAATAGCTAAGGTCTTAGACTCGTACTCTGGCCTAATGGTTAAGGTCTTAACTCTTACTCTGGCCCAATAGCTAACGTCTTAGACTCGTACTCTGGCCTAATGGTTAAGGACTTAACTCTTACTCTGGCCAAATATCTAAGGTCTTAACCCTTACTCCAGCCTAATAGCTAAGGTCTTAGACTAATACTCTGGCCTAATGGTTAAGGTCTTAACTCTTACTCTGCCCTACTGGTTAAGATCTTAACTCTTACTCTGGCCTAATAGCTAAGGTCTTAACTCTTACTCTGGCCTAATAGCTAAGGTCTTAGACTCGTACTCTGGCCTAATTTGTTAAGGTCTTAACTCTTACTCTGGCCTACTGGTTAAGGTCTTAACTCTTACTCTGGCCTAATAGCTAAGAACTCAGACTCGTACTCTGGCCTAATGGTTAAGGTCTTAACTCTTACTCTGGCCTAATGGTTAAGGTCTTAACTCTTACTCTGGCCTAATAGCTAAGGTCTTAGACTCGTACTCTGGCCTACAGGTTAAGGTCTTAACTCTTACTCTGGCCTACTAGTTAAGGTCTTAACTCTTACTCTGGCCTAATAGCTAAGGTCTTAGACTTGTACTCTGGCCTAATGGTTAAGGTCTTAACTCTTACTCTGGCCTACTGGTTAAGGTCTTAACTCTTACTCTGGCCTACTGGTTAAGGTCTTAACTCTTACTCTGGCATAATAGCTAAGGTCTTAGATTGGTACTATGGCCTACAGGTTAAGGTCTTAACTCTTACTCTGGCCTAATAGCTAAGGTCTTAGACTCGTACTATTGCCTACAGGTTAAGGTCTTAACTCTTACTCTGGCCTACTGGTTAAGGTCTTAACTCTTACTCTGGCCTCATATCTAAGGTCTTAACTCTTACTCTGGCCTAATAGCTAAGGTCTTAGACTCGTACTATGGCCTACAGGTTAAGGTCTTAACTCTTACTCTGGCCTACTGGTTAAGGTCTTAACTCTTGCTCTGGCCTAATAGCTAAGGTCTTAACTCTTACTCTGGCCTAATAGCGATGGTCTTAGACTTGTACTCTGGCCTAATAGCTAAGGTCTTAACTCTTACTCTGTCCTAATGGTTACGGTCTTAACTCTTACTCTGGCCTACTGGTTAAGGTCTTAACTCTTACTCTGGCCTAATAGCTAAGGTCTTAGACTCGCACACTGGCCTAATGGTTAAGGTCTTAACTCTTACTCTGGCCTACTGGTTAAGGTCTTAACTCTTACTCTGGCCTACTGGTTAAGGTCTTTACTCTTACTCTGGCCTAATAGCTAAGGTCTTAGACTTGTACTCTGGTCTAATGGTTAAGGTCTTAACTCTTACTCTGGCCTACTGGTTAAGGTCTTAACTCTTACTCTGGCCTAATAGCTAAGGTCTTAGACTCTTACTATGGCCTACAGGTTAAAGTCTTAACTCTTACTCTGGCCTCCTGGTTAAGGTCTTAACTCTTACTCTGGCCTCATAGCTAAGGTCTTAACTCTTACTCTGGCCTAATAGCTAAGGTCTTAGACTCGTACTATGGCCTACAGGTTTAGGTCTTAACTCTTACTCTGGCCTACTGGTTAAGGTCTTATCTCTTACTCTGGCCTAATAGCTAAGGTCTTAACTCTTACTCTGGCAAAATAGCTAAGGTCTTAGACTCGTACTATGGCCTACAGGTTAAGGTCTTAACTCTTACTCTGGCCTACTGGTTAAGGTCTTAACT
Organism: Triturus cristatus; assembly: GCF_964204655.1. Taxonomy (NCBI): domain Eukaryota; kingdom Metazoa; phylum Chordata; class Amphibia; order Caudata; family Salamandridae; genus Triturus; species Triturus cristatus. The sequence goes on along the minus strand of NC_140591.1, from coordinate 894,859,253 downwards.
CTTACTCTGGCCTCATATCTAAGGTCTTAACTCTTACTCTGGCCTAATAGCTAAGGTCTTAGACTCATACTCTGGCCTAATGGTTAATGTCTTAACTCTTACTCTGGCCTAATAGCTAAGGTCTTAACTCTTACTCTGGCCTAATAGCTAAGGTCTTAGACTCGTACTCTGGCCTAATGGTTAAGGTCTTAACTCTTACTCTGGCCCAATAGCTAACGTCTCAGACTCGTACTCTGGCCTAATGGTTAAGGACTTAACTCTTACTCTGGCCAAATATCTAAGGTCTTAACCCTTACTCCAGCCTAATAGCTAAGGTCTTAGACTAATACTCTGGCCTAATGGTTAAGGTCTTACCTCTTACTCTGCCCTACTGGTTAAGATCTTAACTCTTACTCTGGCCTAATAGCTAAGGTCTTAACTCTTACTCTGGCCTAATAGCTAAGGTCTTAGACTCGTACTCTGGCCTAATTTGTTAAGGTCTTAACTCTTACTCTGGCCTACTGGTTAAGGTCTTAACTCTTACTCTGGCCTAATAGCTAAGAACTGAGACTCGTACTCTGGCCTAATGGTTAAGGTCTTAACTCTTACTCTGGCCTAATGGTTAAGGTCTTAACTCTTACTCTGGCCTAATAGCTAAGGTCTTAGACTCGTACTCTGGCCTACAGGTTAAGGTCTTAACTCTTACTCTGGACTACTGGTTAAGGTCTTAACTCTTACTCAGGCCTAATAGCTAAGGTCTTAGACTCGTACTCTGGCCTAATGGTTAAGGTCTTAACTCTTACTCTGGCATACTGGTTAAGGTCTTAACTCTTACTCTGGCCTACTGGTTAAGGTCTTAACTCTTACTCTGGCCTAAAAGCTGAGGTCTTAGACTCGTACTCTGGCCTAATGGTTAAGATTTTAACTCTTACTCTGGCCTAAAGGTTAAGGTCTTAACTCTTACTCTGGCCTAATAGCTAAGATCTTAGACTCGTACTCTGGCCTTATGGTTAAGGTCTTAACTCTTACTCTGGCCTACTGGTTAAGGTCTTAACTCTTACTCTGGCCTAATGGTTAAGTTCTTAACTCTTACTCTGGCCTAATAGCTAAGGTCTTAACTCTTACTCTGGCCTAATAGCTAAGGTCTTAGTCTCATACTCTGGCCTAATTTGTTAAGGTCTTAACTCTTACTCTGGCCTACTGGTTAAGGTCTTAACTCTCACTCTGGCCTAATAGCTAAGAACTCAGACTCGTACTCTGGCCTAATAGCTAAGGTCTTAGACTCGTACTCTGGCCTACAGGATAAGGTCTTAACTCTTACTCTGGACTACTGGTTAAGGTCTTAACTCTTACTCTGGCCTAATAGCTAAGGTCTTAGACTCGTACTCTGGCCTAATGGTTAAGGTCTTAACTCTTACTCTGGCATACTGGTTAAGGTCTTAACTCTTACTCTGGCCTACTGGTTAAGGTCTTAACTCATACTCTGGCCTAAAAGCTGAGGTCTTAGACTCGTACTCTGGCCTAATGGTTAAGGTCTTAACTCTTACACTGGCCTACTGGTTAAGGTCTTAACTCTTACTCTGGCCTAATAGCTAAGGTCTTAGACTCGTACTCTGGCCTAATGGTTAAGGTCTTAACTCTTACTCTGGCCTACTGGTTAAGGTCTTAACTCTTACTCTGGCCTAATGGTTAAGTTCTTAACTCTTACTCTGGCCTGATAGCTAAGGGCTTAACTCTTACTCTGGCCTAATAGCTAAGGTCTTAGACTCGTACTCTGGCCTAATGGTTAAGGTCTTAATTCTAACTCTGGCCTAATAGCTAAGGTCTTAACTCTTACTCTGGCCTAATGGTTAAGGTCTTAACTCTCACTCTGGCCTACTGGTTAAGGTCTTAACTCTTACTCTGGCCTAATAGCTAAGGTCTTAGACTCGTACACTGGCCTAATGGTTAAGGTCTAAACTCTTACTCTGGCCTACTGGTTAAGGTCTTAACTCTTACTCTGGCCTAATAGCTAAGGTCTTAGACTTGTACTCTGGCCTAATGGTTAAGGTCTTAACTCTTACTCTGGCCTACTGGTTAAGGTCTTAACTCTTACTATGGCCTAATAGCTAAGGTCTTAGACTCGTACTATGGCCTACAGGTTAAGGTCTTAACTCTTACTCTGGCCTACTGGTTAAGGTCTTAACTCTTACTCTGGTCTCATAGCTAAGGTCTTAACTCTTACTCTGGCCTAATAGCTAAGGTCTTAGACTCGTACTATGGCCTACAGGTTAAGGTCTTAACTCTTACTCTGGCCTACTGGTTAAGGTCTTAACTCTTGCTCTGGCCTAATAGCTAAGGTCTTAACTCTTACTCTGGCCTAATAGCGATGGTCTTAGACTTGTACTCTGGCCTAATAGCTAAGGTCTTAACTCCTACTCTGGCCTAATAGCTAAGGTCTTAGACTCGTACTCTGGCCTAATTTGTTAAGGTCTTAACTCTTACTCTGGCCTACTGGTTAAGGTCTTAACTCTTACTCTGGCCTAATAGCTAAGAACTCAGACTCGTACTCTGGCCTAATGGTTAAGGTCTTAACTCTTACTCTGGCCTAATGGTTAAGGTCTTAACTCTTACTCTGGCCTAATAGCTAAGGTCTTAGACTCGTACTCTGGCCTAATGGTTAAGGTCTTAATTCTAACTCTGGCCTAATAGCTAAGGTCTTAACTCTTACTCTGGCCTACTGGTTAAGGTCTTAACTCTTACTATGGCCTAATAGCTAAGGTCTTAGACTCGTACTATGGCCTACAGGTTAAGGTCTTAACTCTTACTCTGGCCTACTGGTTAAGGTCTTAACTCTTACTCTGGTCTCATAGCTAAGGTCTTAACTCTTACTCTGGCCTAATAGCTAAGGTCTTAGACTCGTACTATGGCCTACAGGTTAAGGTCTTAACTCTTACTCTGGCCTACTGGTTAAGGTCTTAACTCTTGCTCTGGCCTAATAGCTAAGGTCTTAACTCTTACTCTGGCCTAATAGCGATGGTCTTAGACTTGTACTCTGGCCTAATAGCTAAGGTCTTAACTCCTACTCTGGCCTAATAGCTAAGGTCTTAGACTCGTACTCTGGCCTAATTTGTTAAGGTCTTAACTCTTACTCTGGCCTACTGGTTAAGGTCTTAACTCTTACTCTGGCCTAATAGCTAAGAACTCAGACTCGTACTCTGGCCTAATGGTTAAGGTCTTAACTCTTACTCTGGCCTAATGGTTAAGGTCTTAACTCTTACTCTGGCCTAATAGCTAAGGTCTTAGACTCGTACTCTGGCCTAATGGTTAAGGTCTTAATTCTAACTCTGGCCTAATAGCTAAGGTCTTAACTCTTACTCTGGCCTAATGGTTAAGGTCTTAACTCTCACTCTGGCCTACTGGTTAAGGTCTTAACTCTTACTCTGGCCTAATAGCTAAGGTCTTAGACTCGTACACTGGCCTAATGGTTAAGGTCTTAACTCTTACTCTGGCCTACTGGTTAAGGTCTTAACTCTTAGTCTGGCCTACTAGTTAAGGTCTTAACTCTTACTCTGGCCTAATAGCTAAGGTCTTAGACTTGTACTCTGGCCTAGTGGTTAAGGTCTTAACTCTTACTCTGGCCTACTGGTTAAGGTCTTAACTCTTACTCTGGCCTAATAGCTAAGGTCTTAGACTCGTACTATGGCCTACATATTAAGGTCTTAACTCTTACTCTGGCCTACTGGTTAAGGTCTTAACTCTTACTCTGGCCTCATAGCTAAGGTCTTAACTCTTACTCTGGCCTAATAGCTAAGGTCTTAGACTCGTACTATGGCCTACAGGTTAAGGTCTTAACTCTTACTCTGGCCTACTGGTTAAGGTCTTAACTCTTGCTCTGGCCTAATAGCTAAGGTCTTAACTCTTACTCTGGCCTAATAGCGATGGTCTTAGACTTGTACTCTGGCCTAATAGCTAAGGTCTTAACTCTTACTCTGTCCTAATGGTTACGGTCTTAACTCTTACTCTGGCCTACTGGTTAAGGTCTTAGACTCGTACACTGGCCTAATGGTTAAGGTCTTAACTCTTACTCTGGCCTACTGGTTAAGGTCTTAACTCTTACTCTGGTCTACTGGTTAAGGTCTTTACTCTTACTCTGGCCTAATAGCTAAGGTCTTAGACTTGTACTCTGGTCTAATGGTTAAGGTCTTAACTCTTACTCTGGCCTACTGGTTAAGGTCTTAACTCTTACTCTGGCCTAATAGCTAAGATCTTAGACTCTTACTATGGCCTACAGGTTAAAGTCTTAACTCTTACTCTGGCCTACTGGTTAAGGTCTTAACTCTTACTCTGGCCTCATAGCTAAGGTCTTAACTCTTACTCTGGCCTAATAGCTAAGGTCTTAGACTCGTACTATGGCCTACAGGTTTAGGTCTTAACTCTTACTCTGGCCTACTGGTTAAGGTCTTAACTCTTACTCTGGCCTAATAGCTAAGGTCTTAACTCTTACTCTGGCAAAATAGCTAAGGTCTTAGACTCGTACTATGGCCTACAGGTTAAGGTCTTAACTCTTACTCTGGCCTACTGGTTAAGGTCTTAACTCTTACTCTGGCCTCATATCTAAGGTCTTAACTCTTACTCTGGCCTAATAGCTAAGGTCTTAGACTCATACTCTGGCCTAATGGTTAATGTCTTAACTCTTACTCTGGCCTAATAGCTAAGGTCTTAACTCTTACTCTGGCCTAATAGCTAAGGTCTTAGACTCGTACTCTGGCCTAATGGTTAAGGTCTTAACTCTTACTCTGGCCCAATAGCTAACGTCTCAGACTCGTACTCTGGCCTAATGGTTAAGGACTTAACTCTTACTCTGGCCAAATATCTAAGGTCTTAACCCTTACTCCAGCCTAATAGCTAAGGTCTTAGACTAATACTCTGGCCTAATGGTTAAGGTCTTAACTCTTACTCTGCCCTACTGGTTAAGATCTTAACTCTTACTCTGGCCTAATAGCTAAGGTCTTAACTCTTACTCTGGCCTAATAGCTAAGGTCTTAGACTCGTACTCTGGCCTAATTTGTTAAGGTCTTAACTCTTACTCTGGCCTACTGGTTAAGGTCTTAACTCTTACTCTGGCCTAATAGCTAAGAACTGAGACTCGTACTCTGGCCTAATGGTTAAGGTCTTAACTCTTACTCTGGCCTAATGGTTAAGGTCTTAACTCTTACTCTGGCCTAATAGCTAAGGTCTTAGACTCGTACTCTGGCCTACAGGTTAAGGTCTTAACTCTTACTCTGGACTACTGGTTAAGGTCTTAACTCTTACTCAGGCCTAATAGCTAAGGTCTTAGACTCGTACTCTGGCCTAATGGTTAAGGTCTTAACTCTTACTCTGGCATACTGGTTAAGGTCTTAACTCTTACTCTGGCCTACTGGTTAAGGTCTTAACTCTTACTCTGGCCTAAAAGCTGAGGTCTTAGACTCGTACTCTGGCCTAATGGTTAAGATTTTAACTCTTACTCTGGCCTAAAGGTTAAGGTCTTAACTCTTACTCTGGCCTAATAGCTAAGGTCTTAGACTCGTACTCTGGCCTTATGGTTAAGGTCTTAACTCTTACTCTGGCCTAATAGCTAAGGTCTTAACTCTTACTCTGGCCTAATAGCTAAGGTCTTAGTCTCATACTCTGGCCTAATTTGTTAAGGTCTTAACTCTTACTCTGGCCTACTGGTTAAGGTCTTAACTCTCACTCTGGCCTAATAGCTAAGAACTCAGACTCGTACTCTGGCCTAATAGCTAAGGTCTTAGACTCGTACTCTGGCCTACAGGATAAGGTCTTAACTCTTACTCTGGACTACTGGTTAAGGTCTTAACTCTTACTCTGGCCTAATAGCTAAGCTCTTAGACTCGTACTCTGGCCTAATGGTTAAGGTCTTAACTCTTACTCTGGCATACTGGTTAAGGTCTTAACTCTTACTCTGGCCTACTAGTTAAGGTCTTAACTCATACTCTGGCCTAAAAGCTGAGGTCTTAGACTCGTACTCTGGCCTAATGGTTAAGGTCTTAACTCTTACACTGGCCTACTGGTTAAGGTCTTAACTCTTACTCTGGCCTAATAGCTAAGGTCTTAGACTCGTACTCTGGCCTAATGGTTAAGGTCTTAACTCTTACTCTGGCCTACTGATGAATACAAGCCCCAGCTAGGCCCGCAAGAGACAAGGGTTCGCTCTTCTGTAACGAAATCTATAAGGAAGTTGGCACGGAAACTGCAAAGTACAAAAACAACGTTTATGAACCCTTAAGGGTGGTCCTACAATCCACACAACACTCTTCAGTATTGCAAGGAGTAGCACAAAGAACTTGCGTACACAGTCCCCTTTTATACACAACAGAGGGGCTCATGAGTGGGTGGATACCACATGAAGTCGAAGAACATTACCATTTAGGGTCATTCTCGATACCAAATCAATACATGGGCGGAGCTACCACATTCCTTGGGCCCGCGAAAACACATGGTCAAGCAAAGCTAATTATAACAGATGTGGTCAAGTCTGGGCATGCGCCAGATGGACAAGAGGGCTATTTATAAACTGTTGCTAGGCAGATTACAAGAGCAACTAACACAGAGGTCGGACTCTCCTCGTGGTGAACACATGGCAGCATGTCAATACAAAATGGAGTCCGGACTTCGGCCAACATAAGGAGGAAAACACGATAAAAGGGGGAGCATTAATGTTTTCAGTAAATGCTTAATCACATTCTGCTTTAATTTACAACAGACGACCCTTTCAGCATTTACTGAAGACATCCGGTTTCCAAGAATAATCATCGTATATGTCAATTATCATCATTCCTTTAACCTCTTTAGCTAGACCCTTCTGGCGGGCAACATCGGCAATAGCTTTCTTATCTGGAATGCAAAATGAAATGCATACGGAACAGCACAATGGTCCGCATTGAATACACATACAGAAAAGGAACAGAATTGCTACAATAATACAGAGACCAGTTAGAACCTTCCAACCCCAGGCAGTAACCAACGCCCAAAACCATCCAGAAAAGGACCAAGTGCCGTTTTCTGTGTGGATTTCAGCTGCTATTTTATGCAGCTTATTAATGGCGTTATAAACGGATGGCGTATGATCAGGGATGAACACACAGCAGCTACTTCCAATAATTTTACAGGCTCCTCCTCGATCAGCTAGCATCACATCCAATACCATACGATTCTGTAATGCAACAATCCTGGTAATCTGTAATTCTTCCGTAAGATTCCCAAGAGCAGCAGCAGTCTGATTAGTCACAGCTTCTACCACTCTTGTTAATCTTCGGATCTTCCTACTATTCAAAGCAGCTCCAACAAAGAAAAACAGTCCTAAGTTGAAATCAATATACTGTTGCAAGCTAGTATCAGTTTGATCCACCTCATTAATAGATAGAGTACGTTTATATCTATTTACAGTCACATTATTCAGCAATTTCAAATCCTTATGATATGACGCGGGTGCTAGAAATACAGGAGGTAATAGGAATGATACATAGCATACCCCAGACCACCCAGCCGGCAACCGGTAATAACCTTTATTTCCACATACAAAATAGGTATTATGGGATGCTAGGAAGGTGCTATTATTTAACCCATCAATGTTTAACACAGTTATACAATCACTGACACCGACAGGGATAAAACCCACACTCTGGACGCACAGGTCCGCTTGGGCTTGTGCCACTTGGATTACAAATTTTTCCTTCCCCACAGTGTCTCTGGTATTCGTGAAGATATAGGGAATGGATTCATTGTCCGGTCGGTACTCTTCCCATTCCCAAATTGTCCCATTCGCTTGTGGATATCCATTCTTGTCCTGATGGCATTCTTTATTAAGTCTGAAAAGCAATCGTCCCACTGTCGGTTTTCGAGTGGCAAACAACAGAGTGTACCATGCTCTACAAGAGCCATTGTGAGAGAAAGGAAGGGGTATGAATGGCGTACCTCCTTTCTTCTGATGGGCTGGCATCATCCCACATATCCAACAGTTCGTAGCGTTCGTAGCAACGTGGGTGTGATGCAGCATCTGAATGAAAGTGTTATTCAAATAGGATTGTCGATGCTTCAACTCTTGGTATGGCAATGTATAAAAGTAGTGCTCCGCAGGCACTGGAGTCGTCAACACAAGTGTCTCTCGGGCAGGAGTTGCCTCCTCCACAAACCATGTGGTTATACCAATGATAGCTACTGTTAGCATGAACCCCAGTGCACAAAGAATTTTCTTCTTCTCCATGTCAAAGGAAACAATACCCTGGTATCTTCCTGAAACTAAAAAGTCTGTCAGAACTCTTCCCCTTGGGCAGCGGTTGATTTCTTCACCAGCGGGCCAAGACGGGTGTCGCTACACTAATGCAGGGCTGATCCCCCCCCTTGCCTCATCGGCTCTCCGTTTCACTAACCCAAGGGCCGTTCTGACAGTATGTCCCGGTACTGGAAACCTCACTTCCTTGGTCGCAGATGATATCGCCTTCCTCCAGAAGTCGTGTGGTCCGAAAAGAGCTCCTCAGTGTCGTTTGGCTCTGCAGCACGGCCTGTCTCTGCTGCTAGGATGTCTCGTTGATCGGTCAGCACGGCAGACTCCACCAATCCGGGCGGTACCTTTCGACAGTGCAAGGAATGGATCCAATTCTTCCTGTTCGAGACTCGCACAGCCGTCCTCGTTGCAAGAAGGACTTGCTCAGGTCCGACCCATCTCGGCTCCAAACTGTTCGATCTGTCAAAAACCTTTATCATCACATGGTCTCCAGGCCGGAGACCATGTCCTTCGCCAGTAGACCGATCAGGGAGCGCCTCTCGGACCTGTTGATGAATAGAAACCAAGTTATCCGTTAACTGTGCCAGGTAATCACTCATCATCACACAAGGTACATCATACACAGCCTTAGGTCTTGGTGGACCCCAAATATTCATTGGGCGTCCAAATACAATCTCATAGGGTGTAAGGCCGGTTCGGGAGTGTGGCACCGACCTAATTGACAATAACGCCAGTGGCAAAGCGTCTGGCCAAGTCAAAGACGTTGAAGCTTGAATTTTGGCGATCTTAAGCTTCAGTGTACCATTATATTTCTCGACTAGTCCTGCAGACTGAGGGTGGAACACGGCGTGGAACTTCTGGGTGATGCCTAGGCCCTTCAAGACATACTTTATAACATCTGCTACAAAGTGAGGGCCATTATCACTCCACAGAAGTCTACAGACGCCGTATCGGGGGAAAAACTCTTTCAGCAATAGCTTCGCTGTAGTCATTGCAGTATTGTCTTTCGCAGGGTACGCCTCGACCCATTTACTAAAGGCGCAAACCACTACTAGAACGTACTTCAAATTGTTACAGCGCTCAAGCTGGATGTAATCCATCTGCAGAACCTCAAAGGGTGCAGTGGGTGTCGCAAATCCTCCTGCTGGAGTTCGCGTGCCTTTCCCTGGGTTATACTTCAGACAGATCATACAGGTCTGCACCACCCTCTTTGCCGTGCTAGCAATCTCTGGATGCTCCCAGACTTGGGTAAGCAATTTCACAATCGCGGAAGCTCCAACATGTGCTAGCCCATGTGCCATCTGGACCATAGGTTGTACAAAAGCCGTGGGTAATTTCCATCTATCCATCTGCTTATTTCTCCAGCAACCCTCATCATCCAGTTCTCCTTCGCTAGCCCATTGTTCCCGCTCTTTGTCAGAAGCGGTCTTTTGTATTTCTCGCACTTCCTCCTTCGCATCATGCCATCTCTCCACCTGTGACTTCACTACATACATGGCAGTAGTACCGGGCTGCATCGCAGTCTCCCGTGCTACTCGATCCGCTAACGCATTCCCTTCTCCAATCTTATCAACTACTTTCCTATGGGCACTACACTTAACAATGGCAATTTTCTTTGGGTATGTCAATGCAGTTAAAAGATTGTGGACTAACTCCCCATGCATTATCTGCACCCCATGTGACGTTAGAAACCCTCTCTCCTTCCAGAGCAGGCCGAAATCGTGCGCTACTCCGAAGGCATAGCGGCTGTCTGTGTAAACATTCACACACAATCCTGTACTAAGCTCACACGCTCGTGTTAACGCTATCAGTTCCGCTGCTTGAGCTGATTTCTGTGGTATGCGTGCTGTCTCCACTATCGTCCGCAACGTGGTAATTGCATACGCTGCTGAAGCCGTACCATCTGGTAGCTTCAGACATGATCCATCTACCCACAATTCTCCATCTACCTCTGAAAAGGGCGTATCCTGGAGATCAATACGACCCTTTGTTTGTTCCTCAGTCACAAGAATACAATCATGCGCTTTCTGTGCCTCAGGCTGTGTCTCGGGGTATGGCAACAATGTGGCCGGGTTTAATGTCACGCACCTTTTCAACGTAATGTGAGGAGCTAAAAGCGTCAACTCATATCCCGTTAAACGGGCACTGGTCAAATGCTGCGTCTTTGTTTGATTAAGCAGGGCATCAACAGCGTGGGGAACTAACACCAACAGTTTATGGGACAACACAATTCCTTCACTTTGGCGTATTGACACAGCTGTCGCCGCTACCGAGCGAAAACACCCTGGTAATGCTCGGGCGACAGGATCAAGTACAGCCGAAAAGTATGCACAAGGGCGCTGCTTATCACCATGCATCTGTACTAAAACTGATAATGCACATCCATCTTTCTCATGCACATACAACGAAAAGGGTTTTGTATAATCAGGGGTCCCTAACACTGGTGCTGAACAAAGGGCCTGTCGCAATTGCTGAAAAGCAGCATCACACTCATCTGACCAAGGGATTGGGATAGGCGTATCTTTTGTCAAGAGGGCTAGTAATGGCTTAGCCATGTGTGAAAACCCCAGTATCCACTGTCTACAAAAAGAAACGAGGCCCAAAAATGCACGCACATCCTTCTGCGTGGATGGCCTCGGTGTGTCCAAGATTACTTGGATACGATCTGGTGTGAGTGCACGCCCCTCCTTAGACAAAAGGTGACCCAAATAAGTCACCTTTGGTCTACAGAATTGCAATTTCTTCCTAGAGACCTTGTGATTGTGGGAGGCTAAAAAAGAAAGTAAGGCTATCGTGCTTTTCTCGCACAACTCCAGGGTGTCAGCCGCCAACAAGATGTCATCGACATATTGAATGAGGGCGACCCCCTCGAGTAAAACAAAGGAATCCAACTGTCGCTTCAAAGCCTGACTATAGATACTAGGGCTTTCTGTGTAGCCCTGGGGAATTCTACAAAAACGATAAGATCTGTTGTTTAGTGTGAACCCAAAAAGAAATCGGCTATCAGGGTGAATGGGAATAGAAAAGAAGGCATTTTTCAAATCAATCACTGAGAACACGGTCGCCGTAGGCGGGACCAAGGTAAGCAACGTCGTGATATCGGAAACCACCGGGTACTGAGGTATCACGATCTTGTTTACCTCCCTCAAATCAATTATAAACCGATAGACCTTTGCATCCGTGTCCTTTTTCAAAATCGGGAGAATCGGACTGTTACAGATATTATAGGGAACTTCTTCCACTACTCCCACTGCGATCAAATCCTGCACAATCTGTATGAGAGCTTCCTCGCCCTCCTGGGAAATACGATACTGTGGGAGGCGTGGTAGCACCGCCCCCTCCTGGACACTAATGTGGACCGGAGGAATCACCATTTGTCCCACATCTGTGTCCGAAGTCGCCCATAAAGCTTGGGGGAGGGTAGCCAACAACACATCCTCTGAGATCGTACACATCCGCCCAGATCGGGGGTAGTTGTCATTTAAAATCACCCTCACACCCTCAGGGGAACAACGAATTGTAGCCCTAAAGTACTTTAACATATCAAGGCCCATAATGTTATCCGGTGTGTACGGAGCAAGCAGAAACGGACAAGGCGCAGAAAAACAATCAACTTTAAACGCAAGGGGCTGTGAAAGAGGGCTTCGGGAGAGTGTACCGTCAAACCCTACCGATGTAACTATTGAGCCGGATGGGGGAGCCCCCGGAACCAAGTACCTAGACAATGCACTACGTGTCGCTCCTGTATCCACTAGGAACTGATCAGTAGAACCTAAAACCTCAGCCGATACATAAGGACCCGTCTGATCGACCGGCACCTCAACTGATTCGGACCCCCATCCTACGCATTCCTATGCATGCTGAGAATCATGATATCCCGAATGATCGATGTCCGATACATGATACTGATGCTGGCGATCGAAAACGTTTGAGCTATCTCGATGCTGCCCAGCAGTGTCGAAACGGACATTATCGTTAGAATTTCCTCTAAAGTTCGAGAAGCCCCCTCTACCTCTCGGGCCACCCGGAGCGTGCCCCTGACGCGAAGCACGCAACGCTGGGCAATCCCTGGCCCAATGGCCCAACTGCTTGCAATACGCACACTGGTTCCTATTCAAATCAGATCGGCCCGAAGGGGGACCATAAGATCCTCCCCTTCCCCTATTATTATTACCCCGGCGGGGCGGGCCATATACTTGTGCTAACATCACTTTGGTTTTGAGATCTTTCGATTTCTTCTCCTCCTGGCCCTTCGCCTCGTGCTCCTGACGCTCATAATACTGAGCGATGGTCAGAAGGGCCGTCGGTGTCGCGGAGGACCAAGAACTCTCACTCGCTTTTAACCGGGCCGCAACTGCCGGCAGCAGATTGGCCACATATTTGTCCGCGAAAAGGTGGCGGCCTGTGTCGTCGGTAAGCGACTGGCCACTAAAGTCATGGAACGTTTCTTCGAAGCGCGTGAAGAAATCTGCAACTGACTCATCAACTTTCTGCTTACATGCCGCTAACATATTCCAGTCAATCTTTTTAGGGGGGATTATTGTTTTCAATTTAGCCACAATAGCAGCAGGGAGATCTAGAATATTCTGGGGTGGTTTCTGTGCAGGCTTCCGCTCCCTATCCTCATCCTCAAGGTCAGACCACCGGGCCTTGAAGGCAACCGCATCATCTACCTTCCGGACAGAGCGCCACGTATCCGGCGGTAGGATAAGGCCAAAGAACAGGTCTATATCCGCTAAGGTCATAATGCAAGAATTCAAGGCCCCCTCGACTTCTTCATAGAAGGCCGCTGGATTCTTGCGGGGGTCAGGCAATGCATTCTTTAACGCCATAACATCGGCCCTATGCCAAGGAGTATAAACCCAATTATACACAAAATATCCCCTAGCATCGGCAGAGTTAATGTCCGAGCTAGTCCCTGCTCCTTTCGGAGGGACATACAAAGGTGCCGCCTCTCGCATCGGTTTAGCATGCACTACATTATCCTTATCTGACTGGGAGGTGGATGGGTGGCCCCCTGCCGCAACTGAATCCGACCGCTTCTCCTCCTCCGCTCGTTGGCGTGCTTTCTCTCGAAGGGCCAGCACCTCGTCCCGCAAGGCGAACAGCCGCCGAGCCGCCTCAGGAGCCTTAGAGGGAGAAAAAGCACCGTTACGTATTGCTCTGGCATCCGACGACACTTCGTCAGGCTCAAAAACATGAGAATATTTTCGGAAAGCATTAATCACTTCATCCGCGAAATGACCCAGAAAATACACTTTATCTCTCTCCTGCCATGGCCCCCAAATTTGAAATAATTCCTCCATGGATACCTTGCCTTTGAGCGCACGGAAGGAAATTTGCCGAAGCTCAGCCATTTGCTCGGCCGGCAGCATGGACCGTGTGTCTACCTTACCCGAAGCCGGGTCAGAATCTTGCGGCCGCGGAGCGGATGCGCCAACATAAGGGGGCGGAGAGCGATCTAGCAAATAAAAATCATCATCAGGATTATTAAGGACAGGATAAAGCGGCTGGCGAACAACATATTGACCCGAAACTTGTAGCCTACGCTCTTTCTCTTGTCTGTCCGTTTGCTCTTTGTCCTCCCGATGCTTCGCTTCCTGCGCTCGCATATGATCATTCTTCCGTTGCTCTTTATCAAACAGCGCTTTCTCACGCTTCTCTCGCTCACGCACTTCCTTCACCCATAATCGCACACACTCAAACATATCCTGACGAGCACGTCGCTTACACATACACTGTTCCACATACTCAATCTTACGTATATCAAACGATCCATACAAAGGCCATCGCAACTCAGGATCCTTCTTGGTATATTTCCTCCACAACGTGCTGTACATTATGGAAGAAAGACCATGCTTCACGTACATATCCCTATTAGGAGTCCCCTCTGGGGGAGCTGGAGCAGATTCCTCGAGGTTCAACCGGTTCCCCAAACAGCAGCACCACTTACGGAGTGCGCTAAAAGCAGGCATGCTAGGAATAATGCAAAATATGCAGTATTATCAAGAAAAATGGCACTTAATCGTTGCGCCGTTCCAAATTTACACAGCTCCGGAGAAATTTCTCCACATTACCTGCCTATATGTGTTGCAACGCATATATTTTCACAAAGACAAATTCAAAATATGACTAGTCACCATCAATCAAACTCAAATAGCCAGACCAGGCTTCAAAACTCGGAGCAAGTACCGTACAACGGTTCTTACCAATCAAGAGTCCAGGTTCCAACTGCCAAGCTCCACAATCGCCCAAACGGCTCTCACGGCAGGACCGACAGAAGAGGTCTCAGTCGATGACCGGCGCCACCCAGATGGTCAGCTCGGAAGGGAAGGAAGAAAAACCTCGGGATGCCAGGGCTAAGACGCCGCTGGCAGTGATCACGTCCCCGGCCAAACTCCTCACCTTCGTCGCGACCAGTCCTTCGAGCATCCGAGTCGCCGATGAGCCCCACGTGACGGGCGCCAATTGATGAATACAAGCCCCAGCTAGGCCCGCAAGAGACAAGGGTTCGCTCTTCTGTAACGAAATCTATAAGGAAGTTGGCACGGAAACTGCAAAGTACAAAAACAACGTTTATTAACCCTTAAGGGTGGTCCTACAATCCACACAACACTCTTCAGTATTGCAAGGAGTAGCACAAAGAACTTGCGTACACAGTCCCCTTTTATACACAACAGAGGGGCTCATGAGTGGGTGGATACCACATGAAGTCGAAGAACATTACCATTTAGGGTCATTCTCGATACCAAATCAATACATGGGCGGAGCTACCACATTCCTTGGGCCCGCGAAAACACATGGTCAAGCAAAGCTAATTATAACAGATGTGGTCAAGTCTGGGCATGCGCCAGATGGACAAGAGGGCTATTTATAAACTGTTGCTAGGCAGATTACAAGAGCAACTAACACAGAGGTCGGACTCTCCTCGTGGTGAACACATGGCAGCATGTCAATACAAAATGGAGTCCGGACTTCGGCCAACATAAGGAGGAAAACACGATAAAAGGGGGAGCATTAATGTTTTCAGTAAATGCTTAATCACATTCTGCTTTAATTTACAACACTACTGGTTAAGGTCTTAACTCTTACTCTGGCCTAATGGTTAAGTTCTTAACTCTTACTCTGGCCTAATAGCTAAGGGCTTAACTCTTACTCTGGCCTAATAGCTAAGGTCTTAGACTCGTACTCTGGCCTAATGGTTAAGGTCTTAATTCTAACTCTGGCCTAATAGCTAAGGTCTTAACTCTTACTCTGGCCTAATGGTTAAGGTCTTAACTCTCACTCTGGCCTACTGGTTAAGGTCTTAACTCTTACTCTGGCCTAATAGCTAAGGTCTTAGACTCGTACACTGGCCTAATGGTTAAGGTCTAAACTCTTACTCTGGCCTACTGGTTAAGGTCTTAACTCTTACTCTGGCCTAATAGCTAAGGTCTTAGACTCTTACTATGGCCTACAGGTTAAAGTCTTAACTCTTACTCTGGCCTACTGGTTAAGGTCTTAACTCTTACTCTGGCCTCATAGCTAAGGTCTTAACTCTTACTCTGGCCTAATAGCTAAGGTCTTAGACTCGTACTATGGCCTACAGGTTTAGGTCTTAACTCTTACTCTGGCCTACTGGTTAAGGTCTTAACTCCTACTCTGGCCTAATAGCTAAGGTCTTAACTCTTACTCTGGCAAAATAGCTAAGGTCTTAGACTCGTACTATGGCCTACAGGTTAAGGTCTTAACTCTTACTCTGGCCTACTGGTTAAGGTCTTAACTCTTACTCTGGCCTCATATCTAAGGTCTTAACTCTTACTCTGGCCTAATAGCTAAGGTCTTAGACTCATACTCTGGCCTAATGGTTAATGTCTTAACTCTTACTCTGGCCTAATAGCTAAGGTCTTAACTCTTACTCTGGCCTAATAGCTAAGGTCTTAGACTCGTACTCTGGCCTAATGGTTAAGGTCTTAACTCTTACTCTGGCCCAATAGCTAACGTCTTAGACTCGTACTCTGGCCTAATGGTTAAGGACTTAACTCTTACTCTGGCCAAATATCTAAGGTCTTAACCCTTACTCCAGCCTAATAGCTAAGGTCTTAGACTAATACTCTGGCCTAATGGTTAAGGTCTTAACTCTTACTCTGCCCTACTGGTTAAGATCTTAACTCTTACTCTGGCCTAATAGCTAAGGTCCTAACTCTTACTCTGGCGTAATAGCTAAGGTCTTAGACTCGTACTCTGGCCTAATTTGTTAAGGTCTTAACTCTTACTCTGGCCTACTGGTTAAGGTCTTAACTCTTACTCTGGCCTAATAGCTAAGAACTCAGACTCGTACTCTGGCCTAATGGTTAAGGTCTTAACTCTTACTCTGGCCTAATGGTTAAGGTCTTAACTCTTACTCTGGCCTAATAGCTAAGGTCTTAGACTCGTACTCTGGCCTACAGGTTAAGGTCTTAACTCTTACTCTGGCCTACTAGTTAAGGTCTTAACTCTTACTCTGGCCTAATAGCTAAGGTCTTAGACTTGTACTCTGGCCTAATGGTTAAGGTCTTAACTCTTACTCTGGCCTACTGGTTAAGGTCTTAACTCTTACTCTGGCCTAATAGCTAAGGTCTTAGACTCGTACTATGGCCTACAGATTAAGGTCTTAACTCTTACTCTGGCCTACTGGTTAAGGTCTTAACTCTTACTCTGGCCTCATAGCTAAGGTCTTAACTCTTACTCTGGCCTAATAGCTAAGGTCTTAGACTCGTACTATGGCCTACAGGTTAAGGTCTTAACTCTTACTCTGGCCTACTGGTTAAGGTCTTAACTCTTGCTCTGGCCTAATAGCTAAGGTCTTAACTCTTACTCTGGCCTAATAGCGATGGTCTTAGACTTGTACTCTGGCCTAATAGCTAAGGTCTTAACTCTTACTCTGTCCTAATGGTTACGGTCTTAACTCTTACTCTGGCCTACTGGTTAAGGTCTTAACTCTTACTCTGGCCTAATAGCTAAGGTCTTAGACTCGCACACTGGCCTAATGGTTAAGGTCTTAATTCTTACTCTGGCCTACTGGTTAAGGTCTTAACTCTTACTCTGGCCTACTGGTTAAGGTCTTTACTCTTACTCTGGCCTAATAGCTAAGGTCTTAGACTTGTACTCTGGTCTAATGGTTAAGGTCTTAACTCTTACTCTGGCCTACTGGATAAGGTCTTAACTCTTACTCTGGCCTAATAGCTAAGGTCTTAGACTCTTACTATGGCCTACAGGTTAAAGTCTTAACTCTTACTCTGGCCTACTGGTTAAGGTCTTAACTCTTACTCTGGCCTCATAGCTAAGGTCTTAACTCTTACTCTGGCCTAATAGCTAAGGTCTTAGACTCGTACTATGGCCTACAGGTTTAGTTCTTAACTCTTACTCTGGCCTACTGGTTAAGGTCTTAACTCTTACTCTGGCCTAATAGCTAAGGTCTTAACTCTTACTCTGGCAAAATAGCTAAGGTCTTAACTCTTACTCTGGCAAAATAGCTAAGGTCTTAGACTCGTACTATGGCCTACAGGTTAAGGTCTTAACTCTTACTCTGGCCTACTGGTTAAGGTCTTAACTCTTACTCTGGCCTCATATCTAAGGTCTTAACTCTTACTCTGGCCTAATAGCTAAGGTCTTAGACTCATACTCTGGCCTAATGGTTAATGTCTTAACTCTTACTCTGGCCTAATAGCTAAGGTCTTAACTCTTACTCTGGCCTAATAGCTAAGGTCTTAGACTCGTACTCTGGCCTAATGGTTAAGGTCTTAACTCTTACTCTGGCCCAATAGCTAACGTCTCAGACTCGTACTCTGGCCTAATGGTTAAGGACTTAACTCTTACTCTGGCCAAATATCTAAGGTCTTAACCCTTACTCCAGCCTAATAGCTAAGGTCTTAGACTAATACTCTGGCCTAATGGTTAAGGTCTTAACTCTTACTCTGCCCTACTGGTTAAGATCTTAACTCTTACTCTGGCCTAATAGCTAAGGTCTTAACTCTTACTCTGGCCTAATAGCTAAGGTCTTAGACTCGTACTCTGGCCTAATTTGTTAAGGTCTTAACTCTTACTCTGGCCTACTGGTTAAGGTCTTAACTCTTACTCTGGCCTAATAGCTAAGAACTGAGACTCGTACTCTGGCCTAATGGTTAAGGTCTTAACTCTTACTCTGGCCTAATGGTTAAGGTCTTAACTCTTACTCTGGCCTAATAGCTAAGGTCTTAGACTCGTACTCTGGCCTACAGGTTAAGGTCTTAACTCTTACTCTGGACTACTGGTTAAGGTCTTAACTCTTACTCTGGCCTAAAAGCTGAGGTCTTAGACTCGTACTCTGGCCTAATGGTTAAGATTTTAACTCTTACTCTGGCCTAAAGGTTAAGGTCTTAACTCTTACTCTGGCCTAATAGCTAAGGTCTTAGACTCGTACTCTGGCCTTATGGTTAAGGTCTTAACTCTTACTCTGGCCTACTGGTTAAGGTCTTAACTCTTACTCTGGCCTAATGGTTAAGTTCTTAACTCTTACTCTGGCCTAATAGCTAAGGTCTTAACTCTTACTCTGGCCTAATAGCTAAGGTCTTAGTCTCATACTCTGGCCTAATTTGTTAAGGTCTTAACTCTTACTCTGGCCTACTGGTTAAGGTCTTAACTCTCACTCTGGCCTAATAGCTAAGAACTCAGACTCGTACTCTGGCCTAATAGCTAAGGTCTTAGACTCGTACTCTGGCCTACAGGATAAGGTCTTAACTCTTACTCTGGACTACTGGTTAAGGTCTTAACTCTTACTCTTGCCTAATAGCTAAGGTCTTAGACTCGTACTCTGGCCTAATGGTTAAGGTCTTAACTCTTACTCTGGCATACTGGTTAAGGTCTTAACTCTTACTCTGGCCTACTGGTTAAGGTCTTAACTCATACTCTGGCCTAAAAGCTGAGGTCTTAGACTTGTACTCTGGCCTAATGGTTAAGGTCTTAACTCTTACACTGGCCTACTGGTTAAGGTCTTAACTCTTACTCTGGCCTAATAGCTAAGGTCTTAGACTCGTACTCTGGCCTAATGGTTAAGGTCTTAACTCTTACTCTGGCCTACTGGTTAAGGTCTTAACTCTTACTCTGGCCTAATGGTTAAGTTCTTAACTCTTACTCTGGCCTAATAGCTAAGGGCTTAACTCTTACTCTGGCCTAATAGCTAAGGTCTTAGACTTGTACTCTGGCCTAATGGTTAAGGTCTTAATTCTAACTCTGGCCTAATAGCTAAGGTCTTAACTCTTACTCTGGCCTAATGGTTAAGGTCTTAACTCTCACTCTGGCCTACTGGTTAAGGTCTTAACTCTTACTCTGGCCTAATAGCTAAGGTCTTAGACTCATACACTGGCCTAATGGTTAAGGTCTAAACTCTTACTCTGGCCTACTGGTTAAGGTCTTAACTCTTACTCTGGCCTAATAGCTAAGGTCTTAGACTTGTACTCTGGCCTAATGGTTAAGGTCTTAACTCTTACTCTGGCCTACTGGTTAAGGTCTTAACTCTTACTATGGCCTAATAGCTAAGGTCTTAGACTCGTACTATGGCCTACAGGTTAAGGTCTTAACTCTTACTCTGGACTACTGGTTAAGGTCTTAACTCTTACTCTGGCCTAATAGCTAAGGTCTTAGACTCGTACTCTGGCCTACAGGTTAAGGTCTTAACTCTTACTCTGGACTACTGGTTAAGGTCTTAACTCTTACTCTGGCCTAAAAGCTGAGGTCTTAGACTCGTACTCTGGCCTAATGGTTAAGATTTTAACTCTTACTCTGGCCTAAAGGTTAAGGTCTTAACTCTTACTCTGGCCTAATGGTTAAGGTCTTAACTCTTACTCTGGCCTAATAGCTAAGGTCTTAGACTCGTACTCTGGCCTACAGGTTAAGGTCTTAACTCTTACTCTGGACTACTGGTTAAGGTCTTAACTCTTACTCTGGCCTAAAAGCTGAGGTCTTAGACTCGTACTCTGGCCTAATGGTTAAGGTCTTAACTCTTACTCTGGCCTAATGGTTAAGGTCTTAACTCTTACTCTGGCCTAATAGCTAAGGTCTTAGACTCGTACTCTGGCCTACAGGTTAAGGTCTTAACTCTTACTCTGGACTACTGGTTAAGGTCTTAACTCTTACTCTGGCCTAAAAGCTGAGGTCTTAGACTCGTACTCTGGCCTAATGGTTAAGATTTTAACTCTTACTCTGGCCTAAAGGTTAAGGTCTTAACTCTTACTCTGGCCTAATAGCTAAGGTCTTAGACTCGTACTCTGGCCTTATGGTTAAGGTCTTAACTCTTACTCTGGCCTACTGGTTAAGGTCTTAACTCTTACTCTGGCCTAATGGTTAAGTTCTTAACTCTTACTCTGGCCTAATAGCTAAGGTCTTAACTCTTACTCTGGCCTAATAGCTAAGGTCTTAGTCTAATACTCTGGCCTAATTTGTTAAGGTCTTAACTCTTACTCTGGCCTACTGGTTAAGGTCTTAACTCTCACTCTGGCCTAATAGCTAAGAACTCAGACTCGTACTCTGGCCTAATAGCTAAGGTCTTAGACTCGTACTCTGGCCTACAGGATAAGGTCTTAACTCTTACTCTGGACTACTGGTTAAGGTCTTAACTCTTACTCTTGCCTAATAGCTAAGGTCTTAGACTCGTACTCTGGCCTAATGGTTAAGGTCTTAACTCTTACTCTGGCATACTGGTTAAGGTCTTAACTCTTACTCTGGCCTACTGGTTAAGGTCTTAACTCATACTCTGGCCTAAAAGCTGAGGTCTTAGACTCGTACTCTGGCCTAATGGTTAAGGTCTTAACTCTTACACTGGCCTACTGGTTAAGGTCTTAACTCTTACTCTGGCCTAATAGCTAAGGTCTTAGACTCGTACTCTGGCCTAATGGTTAAGGTCTTAACTCTTACTCTGGCCTACTGGTTAAGGTCTTAACTCTTACTCTGGCTTAATGGTTAAGTTCTTAACTCTTACTCTGGCCTAATAGCTAAGGGCTTAACTCTTACTCTGGCCTAATAGCTAAGGTCTTAGACTTGTACTCTGGCCTAATGGTTAAGGTCTTAATTCTAACTCTGGCCTAATAGCTAAGGTCTTAACTCTTACTCTGGCCTAATGGTTAAGGTCTTAACTCTCACTCTGGCCTACTGGTTAAGGTCTTAACTCTTACTCTGGCCTAATAGCTAAGGTCTTAGACTCGTACACTGGCCTAATGGTTAAGGTCTAAACTCTTACTCTGGCCTACTGGTTAAGGTCTTAACTCTTACTCTGGCCTAATAGCTAAGGTCTTAGACTTGTACTCTGGCCTAATGGTTAAGGTCTTAACTCTTACTCTGGCCTACTGGTTAAGGTCTTAACTCTTACTATGGCCTAATAGCTAAGGTCTTAGACTCGTACTATGGCCTACAGGTTAAGGTCTTAACTCTTACTCTGGCCTACTGGTTAAGGTCTTAACTCTTACTCTGGTCTCATAGCTAAGGTCTTAACTCTTACTCTGGCCTAATAGCTAAGGTCTTAGACTCGTACTATGGCCTACAGGTTAAGGTCTTAACTCTTACTCTGGCCTACTGGTTAAGGTCTTAACTCTTGCTCTGGCCTAATAGCTAAGGTCTTAACTCTTACTCTGGCCTAATAGCGATGGTCTTAGACTTGTACTCTGGCCTAATAGCTAAGGTCTTAACTCTTACTCTGGCCTAATAGCTAAGGTCTTAGACTCGTACTCTGGCCTAATTTGTTAAGGTCTTAACTCTTACTCTGGCCTACTGGTTAAGGTCTTAACTCTTACTCTGGCCTAATAGCTAAGAACTCAGACTCGTACTCTGGCCTTAGGGTTAAGGTCTTAACTCTTACTCTGGCCTAATGGTTAAGGTCTTAACTCTTACTCTGGCCTAATAGCTAAGGTCTTAGACTCGTACTCTGGCCTACAGGTTAAGGTCTTAACTCTTACTCTGGACTACTGGTTAAGGTCTTAACTCTTACTCAGGCCTAATAGCTAAGGTCTTAGACTCGTACTCTGGCCTAATGGTTAAGGTCTTAACTCTTACTCTGGCATACTGGTTAAGGTCTTAACTCTTACTCTGGCCTACTGGTTAAGGTCTTAACTCTTAATCTGGCCTAAAAGCTGAGGTCTTAGACTCGTACTCTGGCCTAATGGTTAAGATTTTAACTCTTACTCTGGCCTAAAGGTTAAGGTCTTAACTCTTACTCTGGCCTAATAGCTAAGGTCTTAGACTCTTACTATGGCCTACAGGTTAAAGTCTTAACTCTTACTCTGGCCTACTGGTTAAGGTCTTAACTCTTACTCTGGCCTCATAGCTAAGGTCTTAACTCTTACTCTGGCCTAATAGCTAAGGTCTTAGACTCGTACTATGGCCTACAGGTTTAGGTCTTAACTCTTACTCTGGCCTACTGGTTAAGGTCTTAACTCCTACTCTGGCCTAATAGCTAAGGTCTTAACTCTTACTCTGGCAAAATAGCTAAGGTCTTAGACTCGTACTATGGCCTACAGGTTAAGGTCTTAACTCTTACTCTGGCCTACTGGTTAAGGTCTTAACTCTTACTCTGGCCTCATATCTAAGGTCTTAACTCTTACTCTGGCCTAATAGCTAAGGTCTTAGACTCATACTCTGGCCTAATGGTTAATGTCTTAACTCTTACTCTGGCCTAATAGCTAAGGTCTTAACTCTTACTCTGGCCTAATAGCTAAGGTCTTAGACTCGTACTCTGGCCTAATGGTTAAGGTCTTAACTCTTACTCTGGCCCAATAGCTAACGTCTTAGACTCGTACTCTGGCCTAATGGTTAAGGACTTAACTCTTACTCTGGCCAAATATCTAAGGTCTTAACCCTTACTCCAGCCTAATAGCTAAGGTCTTGGACTAATACTCTGGCCTAATGGTTAAGGTCTTAACTCTTACTCTGCCATACTGGTTAAGATCTTAACTCTTACTCTGGCCTAATAGCTAAGGTCTTAACTCTTACTCTGGCGTAATAGCTAAGGTCTTAGACTCGTACTCTGGCCTAATTTGTTAAGGTCTTAACTCTTACTCTGGCCTACTGGTTAAGGTCTTAACTCTTACTCTGGCCTAATAGCTAAGAACTCAGACTCGTACTCTGGCCTAATGGTTAAGGTCTTAACTCTTACTCTGGCCTAATGGTTAAGGTCTTAACTCTTACTCTGGCCTAATAGCTAAGGTCTTAGACTCGTACTCTGGCCTACAGGTTAAGGTCTTAACTCTTACTCTGGCCTACTAGTTAAGGTCTTAACTCTTACTCTGGCCTAATAGCTAAGGTCTTAGACTTGTACTCTGGCCTAATGGTTAAGGTCTTAACTCTTACTCTGGCCTACTGGTTAAGGTCTTAACTCTTACTCTGGCCTAATAGCTAAGGTCTTAGACTCGTACTATGGCCTACAGATTAAGGTCTTAACTCTTACTCTGGCCTACTGGTTAAGGTCTTAACTCTTACTCTGGCCTCATAGCTAAGGTCTTAACTCTTACTCTGGCCTAATAGCTAAGGTCTTAGACTCGTACTATGGCCTACAGGTTAAGGTCTTAACTCTTACTCTGGCCTACTGGTTAAGGTCTTAACTCTTGCTCTGGCCTAATAGCTAAGGTCTTAACTCTTACTCTGGCCTAATAGCGATGGTCTTAGACTTGTACTCTGGCCTAATAGCTAAGGTCTTAACTCTTACTCTGTCCTAATGGTTACGGTCTTAACTCTTACTCTGGCCTACTGGTTAAGGTCTTAACTCTTACTCTGGCCTAATAGCTAAGGTCTTAGACTCGCACACTGGCCTAATGGTTAAGGTCTTAATTCTTACTCTGGCCTACTGGTTAAGGTCTTAACTCTTACTCTGGCCTACTGGTTAAGGTCTTTACTCTTACTCTGGCCTAATAGCTAAGGTCTTAGACTTGTACTCTGGTCTAATGGTTAAGGTCTTAACTCTTACTCTGGCCTACTGGTTAAGGTCTTAACTCTTACTCTGGCCTAATAGCTAAGGTCTTAGACTCTTACTATGGCCTACAGGTTAAAGTCTTAACTCTTACTCTGGCCTACTGGTTAAGGTCTTAACTCTTACTCTGGCCTCATAGCTAAGGTCTTAACTCTTACTCTGGCCTAATAGCTAAGGTCTTAGACTCGTACTATGGCCTACAGGTTTAGTTCTTAACTCTTACTCTGGCCTACTGGTTAAGGTCTTAACTCTTACTCTGGCCTAATAGCTAAGGTCTTAACTCTTACTCTGGCAAAATAGCTAAGGTCTTAACTCTTACTCTGGCAAAATAGCTAAGGTCTTAGACTCGTACTATGGCCTACAGGTTAAGGTCTTAACTCTTACTCTGGCCTACTGGTTAAGGTCTTAACTCTTACTCTGGCCTCATATCTAAGGTCTTAACTCTTACTCTGGCCTAATAGCTAAGGTCTTAGACTCATACTCTGGCCTAATGGTTAATGTCTTAACTCTTACTCTGGCCTAATAGCTAAGGTCTTAACTCTTACTCTGGCCTAATAGCTAAGGTCTTAGACTCGTACTCTGGCCTAATGGTTAAGGTCTTAACTCTTACTCTGGCCCAATAGCTAACGTCTCAGACTCGTACTCTGGCCTAATGGTTAAGGACTTAACTCTTACTCTGGCCAAATATCTAAGGTCTTAACCCTTACTCCAGCCTAATAGCTAAGGTCTTAGACTAATACTCTGGCCTAATGGTTAAGGTCTTAACTCTTACTCTGCCCTACTGGTTAAGATCTTAACTCTTACTCTGGCCTAATAGCTAAGGTCTTAACTCTTACTCTGGCCTAATAGCTAAGGTCTTAGACTCGTACTCTGGCCTAATTTGTTAAGGTCTTAACTCTTACTCTGGCCTACTGGTTAAGGTCTTAACTCTTACTCTGGCCTAATAGCTAAGAACTGAGACTCGTACTCTGGCCTAATGGTTAAGGTCTTAACTCTTACTCTGGCCTAATGGTTAAGGTCTTAACTCTTACTCTGGCCTAATAGCTAAGGTCTTAGACTCGTACTCTGGCCTACAGGTTAAGGTCTTAACTCTTACTCTGGACTACTGGTTAAGGTCTTAACTCTTACTCTGGCCTAAAAGCTGAGGTCTTAGACTCGTACTCTGGCCTAATGGTTAAGATTTTAACTCTTACTCTGGCCTAAAGGTTAAGGTCTTAACTCTTACTCTGGCCTAATAGCTAAGGTCTTAGACTCGTACTCTGGCCTTATGGTTAAGGTCTTAACTCTTACTCTGGCCTACTGGTTAAGGTCTTAACTCTTACTCTGGCCTAATGGTTAAGTTCTTAACTCTTACTCTGGCCTAATAGCTAAGGTCTTAACTCTTACTCTGGCCTAATAGCTAAGGTCTTAGTCTCATACTCTGGCCTAATTTGTTAAGGTCTTAACTCTTACTCTGGCCTACTGGTTAAGGTCTTAACTCTCACTCTGGCCTAATAGCTAAGAACTCAGACTCGTACTCTGGCCTAATAGCTAAGGTCTTAGACTCGTACTCTGGCCTACAGGATAAGGTCTTAACTCTTACTCTGGACTACTGGTTAAGGTCTTAACTCTTACTCTTGCCTAATAGCTAAGGTCTTAGACTCGTACTCTGGCCTAATGGTTAAGGTCTTAACTCTTACTCTGGCATACTGGTTAAGGTCTTAACTCTTACTCTGGCCTACTGGTTAAGGTCTTAACTCATACTCTGGCCTAAAAGCTGAGGTCTTAGACTCGTACTCTGGCCTAATGGTTAAGGTCTTAACTCTTACACTGGCCTACTGGTTAAGGTCTTAACTCTTACTCTGGCCTAATAGCTAAGGTCTTAGACTCGTACTCTGGCCTAATGGTTAAGGTCTTAACTCTTACTCTGGCCTACTGGTTAAGGTCTTAACTCTTACTCTGGCCTAATGGTTAAGTTCTTAACTCTTACTCTGGCCTAATAGCTAAGGGCTTAACTCTTACTCTGGCCTAATAGCTAAGGTCTTAGACTTGTACTCTGGCCTAATGGTTAAGGTCTTAATTCTAACTCTGGCCTAATAGCTAAGGTCTTAACTCTTACTCTGGCCTAATGGTTAAGGTCTTAACTCTCACTCTGGCCTACTGGTTAAGGTCTTAACTCTTACTCTGGCCTAATAGCTAAGGTCTTAGACTCGTACACTGGCCTAATGGTTAAGGTCTAAACTCTTACTCTGGCCTACTGGTTAAGGTCTTAACTCTTACTCTGGCCTAATAGCTAAGGTCTTAGACTTGTACTCTGGCCTAATGGTTAAGGTCTTAACTCTTACTCTGGCCTACTGGTTAAGGTCTTAACTCTTACTATGGCCTAATAGCTAAGGTCTTAGACTCGTACTATGGCCTACAGGTTAAGGTCTTAACTCTTACTCTGGACTACTGGTTAAGGTCTTAACTCTTACTCTGGCCTAATAGCTAAGGTCTTAGACTCGTACTCTGGCCTACAGGTTAAGGTCTTAACTCTTACTCTGGACTACTGGTTAAGGTCTTAACTCTTACTCTGGCCTAAAAGCTGAGGTCTTAGACTCGTACTCTGGCCTAATGGTTAAGATTTTAACTCTTACTCTGGCCTAAAGGTTAAGGTCTTAACTCTTACTCTGGCCTAATGGTTAAGGTCTTAACTCTTACTCTGGCCTAATAGCTAAGGTCTTAGACTCGTACTCTGGCCTACAGGTTAAGGTCTTAACTCTTACTCTGGACTACTGGTTAAGGTCTTAACTCTTACTCTGGCCTAAAAGCTGAGGTCTTAGACTCGTACTCTGGCCTAATGGTTAAGGTCTTAACTCTTACTCTGGCCTAATGGTTAAGGTCTTAACTCTTACTCTGGCCTAATAGCTAAGGTCTTAGACTCGTACTCTGGCCTACAGGTTAAGGTCTTAACTCTTACTCTGGACTACTGGTTAAGGTCTTAACTCTTACTCTGGCCTAAAAGCTGAGGTCTTAGACTCGTACTCTGGCCTAATGGTTAAGATTTTAACTCTTACTCTGGCCTAAAGGTTAAGGTCTTAACTCTTACTCTGGCCTAATAGCTAAGGTCTTAGACTCGTACTCTGGCCTTATGGTTAAGGTCTTAACTCTTACTCTGGCCTACTGGTTAAGGTCTTAACTCTTACTCTGGCCTAATGGTTAAGTTCTTAACTCTTACTCTGGCCTAATAGCTAAGGTCTTAACTCTTACTCTGGCCTAATAGCTAAGGTCTTAGTCTAATACTCTGGCCTAATTTGTTAAGGTCTTAACTCTTACTCTGGCCTACTGGTTAAGGTCTTAACTCTCACTCTGGCCTAATAGCTAAGAACTCAGACTCGTACTCTGGCCTAATAGCTAAGGTCTTAGACTCGTACTCTGGCCTACAGGATAAGGTCTTAACTCTTACTCTGGACTACTGGTTAAGGTCTTAACTCTTACTCTTGCCTAATAGCTAAGGTCTTAGACTCGTACTCTGGCCTAATGGTTAAGGTCTTAACTCTTACTCTGGCATACTGGTTAAGGTCTTAACTCTTACTCTGGCCTACTGGTTAAGGTCTTAACTCATACTCTGGCCTAAAAGCTGAGGTCTTAGACTCGTACTCTGGCCTAATGGTTAAGGTCTTAACTCTTACACTGGCCTACTGGTTAAGGTCTTAACTCTTACTCTGGCCTAATAGCTAAGGTCTTAGACTCGTACTCTGGCCTAATGGTTAAGGTCTTAACTCTTACTCTGGCCTACTGGTTAAGGTCTTAACTCTTACTCTGGCCTAATGGTTAAGTTCTTAACTCTTACTCTGGCCTAATAGCTAAGGGCTTAACTCTTACTCTGGCCTAATAGCTAAGGTCTTAGACTTGTACTCTGGCCTAATGAATAAGGTCTTAATTCTAACTCTGGCCTAATAGCTAAGGTCTTAACTCTCACTCTGGCCTACTGGTTAAGGTCTTAACTCTTACTCTGGCCTAATAGCTAAGGTCTTAGACTCGTACACTGGCCTAATGGTTAAGGTCTAAACTCTTACTCTGGCCTACTGGTTAAGGTCTTAACTCTTACTCTGGCCTAATAGCTAAGGTCTTAGACTTGTACTCTGGCCTAATGGTTAAGGTCTTAACTCTTACTCTGGCCTACTGGTTAAGGTCTTAACTCTTACTATGGCCTAATAGCTAAGGTCTTAGACTCGTACTATGGCCTACAGGTTAAGGTCTTAACTCTTACTCTGGCCTACTGGTTAAGGTCTTAACTCTTACTCTGGTCTCATAGCTAAGGTCTTAACTCTTACTCTGGCCTAATAGCTAAGGTCTTAGACTCGTACTATGGCCTACAGGTTAAGGTCTTAACTCTTACTCTGGCCTACTGGTTAAGGTCTTAACTCTTGCTCTGGCCTAATAGCTAAGGTCTTAACTCTTACTCTGGCCTAATAGCGATGGTCTTAGACTTGTACTCTGGCCTAATAGCTAAGGTCTTAACTCTTACTCTGGCCTAATAGCTAAGGTCTTAGACTCGTACTCTGGCCTAATTTGTTAAGGTCTTAACTCTTACTCTGGCCTACTGGTTAAGGTCTTAACTCTTACTCTGGCCTAATAGCTAAGAACTCAGACTCGTACTCTGGCCTTAGGGTTAAGGTCTTAACTCTTACTCTGGCCTAATGGTTAAGGTCTTAACTCTTACTCTGGCCTAATAGCTAAGGTCTTAGACTCGTACTCTGGCCTACAGGTTAAGGTCTTAACTCTTACTCTGGACTACTGGTTAAGGTCTTAACTCTTACTCAGGCCTAATAGCTAAGGTCTTAGACTCGTACTCTGGCCTAATGGTTAAGGTCTTAACTCTTACTCTGGCATACTGGTTAAGGTCTTAACTCTTACTCTGGCCTACTGGTTAAGGTCTTAACTCTTAATCTGGCCTAAAAGCTGAGGTCTTAGACTCGTACTCTGGCCTAATGGTTAAGATTTTAACTCTTACTCTGGCCTAAAGGTTAAGGTCTTAACTCTTACTCTGGCCTAATAGCTAAGGTCTTAGACTCGTAC
Source organism: Triturus cristatus (assembly GCF_964204655.1). Taxonomy (NCBI): domain Eukaryota; kingdom Metazoa; phylum Chordata; class Amphibia; order Caudata; family Salamandridae; genus Triturus; species Triturus cristatus. The sequence goes on along the minus strand of NC_140591.1, from coordinate 894,830,019 downwards.
TCTGGCCTTATGGTTAAGGTCTTAACTCTTACTCTGGCCTACTGGTTAAGGTCTTAACTCTTACTCTGGCCTAATGGTTAAGTTCTTAACTCTTACTCTGGCCTAATAGCTAAGGTCTTAACTCTTACTCTGGCCTAATAGCTAAGGTCTTAGTCTCATACTCTGGCCTAATTTGTTAAGGTCTTAACTCTTACTCTGGCCTACTGGTTAAGGTCTTAACTCTCTCTGGCCTAATAGCTAAGAACTCAGACTCGTACTCTGGCCTAATAGCTAAGGTCTTAGACTCGTACTCTGGCCTACAGGATAAGGTCTTAACTCTTACTCTGGCCTACTGGTTAAGGTCTTAACTCTTGCTCTGGCCTAATAGCTAAGGTCTTAACTCTTACTCTGGCCTAATAGCGATGGTCTTAGACTTGTACTCTGGCCTAATAGCTAAGGTCTTAACTTTTACTCTGTCCTAATGGTTACGGTCTTAACTCTTACTCTGGCCTACTGGTTAAGGTCTTAACTCTTACTCTGGCCTAATAGCTAAGGTCTTAGACTCGCACACTGGCCTAATGGTTAAGGTCTTAACTCTTACTCTGGCCTACTGGTTAAGGTCTTAACTCTTACTCTGGCCTACTGGTTAAGGTCTTTACTCTTACTCTGGCCTAATAGCTAAGGTCTTAGACTTGTACTCTGGTCTAATGGTTAAGGTCTTAACTCTTACTCTGGCCTACTGGTTAAGGTCTTAACTCTTACTCTGGCCTAATAGCTAAGGTCTTAGACTCTTACTATGGCCTACAGGTTAAAGTCTTAACTCTTACTCTGGCCTACTGGTTAAGGTCTTAACTCTTACTCTGGCCTCATAGCTAAGGTCTTAACTCTTACTCTGGCCTAATAGCTAAGGTCTTAGACTCGTACTATGGCCTACAGGTTTAGGTCTTAACTCTTACTCTGGCCTACTGGTTAAGGTCTTAACTCTTACTCTGGCCTAATAGCTAAGGTCTTAACTCTTACTCTGGCAAAATAGCTAAGGTCTTAGACTCGTACTATGGCCTACAGGTTAAGGTCTTAACTCTTACTCTGACCTACTGGTTAAGGTCTTAACTCTTACTCTGGCCTCATATCTAAGGTCTTAACTCTTACTCTGGCCTAATAGCTAAGGTCTTAGACTCATACTCTGTCCTAATGGTTAATGTCTTAACTCTTACTCTGGCCTAATAGCTAAGGTCTTAACTCTTCCTCTGGCCTAATAGCTAAGGTCTTAGACTCGTACTCTGGCCTAATGGTTAAGGTCTTAACTCTTACTCTGGCCCAATAGCTAACGTCTCAGACTCGTACTCTGGCCTAATGGTTAAGGACTTAACTCTTACTCTGGCCAAATATCTAAGGTCTTAACCCTTACTCCAGCCTAATAGCTAAGGTCTTAGACTAATACTCTGGCCTAATGGTTAAGGTCTTAACACTTACTCTGCCCTACTGGTTAAGATCTTAACTCTTACTCTGGCCTAATAGCTAAGGTCTTAACTCTTACTCTGGCCTAATAGCTAAGGTCTTAGACTCGTACTCTGGCCTAATTTGTTAAGGTCTTAACTCTTACTCTGGCCTACTGGTTAAGGTCTTAACTCTTACTCTGGCCTAATAGCTAAGAACTGAGACTCGTACTCTGGCCTAATGGTTAAGGTCTTAACTCTTACTCTGGCCTAATGGTTAAGGTCTTAACTCTTACTCTGGCCTAATAGCTAAGGTCTTAGACTCGTACTCTGGCCTACAGGTTAAGGTCTTAACTCTTACTCTGGACTACTGGTTAAGGTCTTAACTCTTACTCAGGCCTAATAGCTAAGGTCATAGACTCGTACTCTGGCCTAATGGTTAAGGTCTTAACTCTTACTCTGGCATACTGGTTAAGGTCTTAACTCTTACTCTGGCCTACTGGTTAAGGTCTTAACTCTTACTCTGGCCTAAAAGCTGAGGTCTTAGACTCGTACTCTGGCCTAATGGTTAAGATTTTAACTCTTACTCTGGCCTAAAGGTTAAGGTCTTAACTCTTACTCTGGCCTAATAGCTAAGGTCTTAGACTCGTACTCTGGCCTTATGGTTAAGGTCTTAACTCTTACTCTGGCCTACTGGTTAAGGTCTTAACTCTTACTCTGGCCTAATGGTTAAGTTCTTAACTCTTACTCTGGCCTAATAGCTAAGGTCTTAACTCTTACTCTGGCCTAATAGCTAAGGTCTTAGTCTCATACTCTGGCCTAATGGTTAAGGTCTTAATTCTAACTCTGGCCTAATAGCTAAGGTCTTAACTCTTACTCTGGCCTAATGGTTAAGGTCTTAACTCTCACTCTGGCCTACTGGTTAAGGTCTTAACTCTTACTCTGGCCTAATAGCTAAGGTCTTAGACTCGTACACTGGCCTAATGGTTAAGGTCTAAACTCTTACTCTGGCCTACTGGTTAAGGTCTTAACTCTTACTCTGGCCTAATAGCTAAGGTCTTAGACTTGTACTCTGGCCTAATGGTTAAGGTCTTAACTCTTACTCTGGCCTACTGGTTAAGGTCTTAACTCTTACTATGGCCTAATAGCTAAGGTCTTAGACTCGTACTATGGCCTACAGGTTAAGGTCTTAACTCTTACTCTGGCCTACTGGTTAAGGTCTTAACTCTTACTCTGGTCTCATAGCTAAGGTCTTAACTCTTACTCTGGCCTAATAGCTAAGGTCTTAGACTCGTACTATGGCCTACAGGTTAAGGTCTTAACTCTTACTCTGGCCTACTGGTTAAGGTCTTAACTCTTGCTCTGGCCTAATAGCTAAGGTCTTAACTCTTACTCTGGCCTAATAGCGATGGTCTTAGACTTGTACTCTGGCCTAATAGCTAAGGTCTTAACTCTTACTCTGGCCTAATAGCTAAGGTCTTAGACTCGTACTCTGGCCTAATTTGTTAAGGTCTTAACTCTTACTCTGGCCTACTGGTTAAGGTCTTAACTCTTACTCTGGCCTAATAGCTAAGAACTCATACTCGTACTCTGGCCTAATGGTTAAGGTCTTAACTCTTACTCTGGCCTAATGGTTAAGGTCTTAACTCTTACTCTGGCCTAATAGCTAAGGTCTTAGACTCGTACTCTGGCCTAATGGTTAAGGTCTTAATTCTAACTCTGGCCTAATAGCTAAGGTCTTAACTCTTACTCTGGCCTAATGGTTAAGGTCTTAACTCTCACTCTGGCCTACTGGTTAAGGTCTTAACTCTTACTCTGGCCTAATAGCTAAGGTCTTAGACTCGTACACTGGCCTAATGGTTAAGGTCTTAACTCTTACTCTGGCCTACTGGTTAAGGTCTTAACTCTTACTCTGGCCTACTAGTTAAGGTCTTAACTCTTACTCTGGCCTAATAGCTAAGGTCTTAGACTTGTACTCTGGCCTAATGGTTAAGGTCTTAACTCTTACTCTGGCCTACTGGTTAAGGTCTTAACTCTTACTCTGGCCTAATAGCTAAGGTCTTAGACTCGTACTATGGCCTACATATTAAGGTCTTAACTCTTACTCTGGCCTACTGGTTAAGGTCTTAACTCTTACTCTGGCCTCATAGCTAAGGTCTTAACTCTTACTCTGGCCTAATAGCTAAGGTCTTAGACTCGTACTATGGCCTACAGGTTAAGGTCTTAACTCTTACTCTGGCCTACTGGTTAAGGTCTTAACTCTTGCTCTGGCCTAATAGCTAAGGTCTTAACTCTTACTCTGGCCTAATAGCGATGGTCTTAGACTTGTACTCTGGCCTAATAGCTAAGGTCTTAACTCTTACTCTGTCCTAATGGTTACGGTCTTAACTCTTACTCTGGCCTACTGGTTAAGGTCTTAACTCTTACTCTGGCCTAATAGCTAACGTCTTAGACTCGTACACTGGCCTAATGGTTAAGGTCTTAACTCTTACTCTGGCCTACTGGTTAAGGTCTTAACTCTTACTCTGGCCTACTGGTTAAGGTCTTTACTCTTACTCTGGCCTAATAGCTAAGGTCTTAGACTTGTACTCTGGTCTAATGGTTAAGGTCTTAACTCTTACTCTGGCCTACAGGTTAAAGTCTTAACTCTTACTCTGGCCTACTGGTTAAGGTCTTAACTCTTACTCTGGCCTCATAGCTAAGGTCTTAACTCTTACTCTGGCCTAATAGCTAAGGTCTTAGACTCGTACTATGGCCTACAGGTTTAGGTCTTAACTCTTACTCTGGCCTACTGGTTAAGGTCTTAACTCCTACTCTGGCCTAATAGCTAAGGTCTTAACTCTTACTCTGGCAAAATAGCTAAGGTCTTAGACTCGTACTATGGCCTACAGGTTAAGGTCTTAACTCTTACTCTGGCCTACTGGTTAAGGTCTTAACTCTTACTCTGGCCTCATATCTAAGGTCTTAACTCTTACTCTGGCCTAATAGCTAAGGTCTTAGACTCATACTCTGGCCTAATGGTTAATGTCTTAACTCTTACTCTGGCCTAATAGCTAAGGTCTTAACTCTTACTCTGGCCTAATAGCTAAGGTCTTAGACTCGTACTCTGGCCTAATGGTTAAGGTCTTAACTCTTACTCTGGCCCAATAGCTAACGTCTTAGACTCGTACTCTGGCCTAATGGTTAAGGACTTAACTCTTACTCTGGCCAAATATCTAAGGTCTTAACCCTTACTCCAGCCTAATAGCTAAGGTCTTAGACTAATACTCTGGCCTAATGGTTAAGGTCTTAACTCTTACTCTGCCCTACTGGTTAAGATCTTAACTCTTACTCTGGCCTAATAGCTAAGGTCTTAACTCTTACTCTGGCGTAATAGCTAAGGTCTTAGACTCGTACTCTGGCCTAATTTGTTAAGGTCTTAACTCTTACTCTGGCCTACTGGTTAAGGTCTTAACTCTTACTCTGGCCTAATAGCTAAGAACTCAGACTCGTACTCTGGCCTAATGGTTAAGGTCTTAACTCTTACTCTGGCCTACTGGTTAAGGTCTTAACTCTTACTCTGGCCTCATAGCTAAGGTCTTAACTCTTACTCTGGCCTAATAGCTAAGGTCTTAGACTCGTACTATGGCCTACAGGTTTAGGTCTTAACTCTTACTCTGGCCTACTGGTTAAGGTCTTAACTCTTACTCTGGCCTAATAGCTAAGGTCTTAACTCTTACTCTGGCAAAATAGCTAAGGTCTTAGACTCGTACTATGGCCTACAGGTTAAGGTCTTAACTCTTACTCTGACCTACTGGTTAAGGTCTTAACTCTTACTCTGGCCTCATATCTAAGGTCTTAACTCTTACTCTGGCCTAATAGCTAAGGTCTTAGACTCATACTCTGTCCTAATGGTTAATGTCTTAACTCTTACTCTGGCCTAATAGCTAAGGTCTTAACTCTTCCTCTGGCCTAATAGCTAAGGTCTTAGACTCGTACTCTGGCCTAATGGTTAAGGTCTTAACTCTTACTCTGGCCCAATAGCTAACGTCTCAGACTCGTACTCTGGCCTAATGGTTAAGGACTTAACTCTTACTCTGGCCAAATATCTAAGGTCTTAACCCTTACTCCAGCCTAATAGCTAAGGTCTTAGACTAATACTCTGGCCTAATGGTTAAGGTCTTAACACTTACTCTGCCCTACTGGTTAAGATCTTAACTCTTACTCTGGCCTAATAGCTAAGGTCTTAACTCTTACTCTGGCCTAATAGCTAAGGTCTTAGACTCGTACTCTGGCCTAATTTGTTAAGGTCTTAACTCTTACTCTGGCCTACTGGTTAAGGTCTTAACTCTTACTCTGGCCTAATAGCTAAGAACTGAGACTCGTACTCTGGCCTAATGGTTAAGGTCTTAACTCTTACTCTGGCCTAATGGTTAAGGTCTTAACTCTTACTCTGGCCTAATAGCTAAGGTCTTAGACTCGTACTCTGGCCTACAGGTTAAGGTCTTAACTCTTACTCTGGACTACTGGTTAAGGTCTTAACTCTTACTCAGGCCTAATAGCTAAGGTCTTAGACTCGTACTCTGGCCTAATGGTTAAGGTCTTAACTCTTACTCTGGCATACTGGTTAAGGTCTTAACTCTTACTCTGGCCTACTGGTTAAGGTCTTAACTCTTACTCTGGCCTAAAAGCTGAGGTCTTAGACTCGTACTCTGGCCTAATGGTTAAGATTTTAACTCTTACTCTGGCCTAAAGGTTAAGGTCTTAACTCTTACTCTGGCCTAATAGCTAAGGTCTTAGACTCGTACTCTGGCCTTATGGTTAAGGTCTTAACTCTTACTCTGGCCTACTGGTTAAGGTCTTAACTCTTACTCTGGCCTAATGGTTAAGTTCTTAACTCTTACTCTGGCCTAATAGCTAAGGTCTTAACTCTTACTCTGGCCTAATAGCTAAGGTCTTAGTCTCATACTCTGGCCTAATGGTTAAGGTCTTAATTCTAACTCTGGCCTAATAGCTAAGGTCTTAACTCTTACTCTGGCCTAATGGTTAAGGTCTTAACTCTCACTCTGGCCTACTGGTTAAGGTCTTAACTCTTACTCTGGCCTAATAGCTAAGGTCTTAGACTCGTACACTGGCCTAATGGTTAAGGTCTAAACTCTTACTCTGGCCTACTGGTTAAGGTCTTAACTCTTACTCTGGCCTAATAGCTAAGGTCTTAGACTTGTACTCTGGCCTAATGGTTAAGGTCTTAACTCTTACTCTGGCCTACTGGTTAAGGTCTTAACTCTTACTATGGCCTAATAGCTAAGGTCTTAGACTCGTACTATGGCCTACAGGTTAAGGTCTTAACTCTTACTCTGGCCTACTGGTTAAGGTCTTAACTCTTACTCTGGTCTCATAGCTAAGGTCTTAACTCTTACTCTGGCCTAATAGCTAAGGTCTTAGACTCGTACTATGGCCTACAGGTTAAGGTCTTAACTCTTACTCTGGCCTACTGGTTAAGGTCTTAACTCTTGCTCTGGCCTAATAGCTAAGGTCTTAACTCTTACTCTGGCCTAATAGCGATGGTCTTAGACTTGTACTCTGGCCTAATAGCTAAGGTCTTAACTCTTACTCTGGCCTAATAGCTAAGGTCTTAGACTCGTACTCTGGCCTAATTTGTTAAGGTCTTAACTCTTACTCTGGCCTACTGGTTAAGGTCTTAACTCTTACTCTGGCCTAATAGCTAAGAACTCATACTCGTACTCTGGCCTAATGGTTAAGGTCTTAACTCTTACTCTGGCCTAATGGTTAAGGTCTTAACTCTTACTCTGGCCTAATAGCTAAGGTCTTAGACTCGTACTCTGGCCTAATGGTTAAGGTCTTAATTCTAACTCTGGCCTAATAGCTAAGGTCTTAACTCTTACTCTGGCCTAATGGTTAAGGTCTTAACTCTCACTCTGGCCTACTGGTTAAGGTCTTAACTCTTACTCTGGCCTAATAGCTAAGGTCTTAACTCTTACTCTGGCCTAATAGCTAAGGTCTTAGACTTGTACTCTGGCCTAATGGTTAAGGTCTTAACTCTTACTCTGGCCTACTGGTTAAGGTCTTAACTCTTACTCTGGCCTAATAGCTAAGGTCTTAGACTCGTACTATGGCCTACATATTAAGGTCTTAACTCTTACTCTGGCCTACTGGTTAAGGTCTTAACTCTTACTCTGGCCTCATAGCTAAGGTCTTAACTCTTACTCTGGCCTAATAGCTAAGGTCTTAGACTCGTACTATGGCCTACAGGTTAAGGTCTTAACTCTTACTCTGGCCTACTGGTTAAGGTCTTAACTCTTGCTCTGGCCTAATAGCTAAGGTCTTAACTCTTACTCTGGCCTAATAGCGATGGTCTTAGACTTGTACTCTGGCCTAATAGCTAAGGTCTTAACTCTTACTCTGTCCTAATGGTTATGGTCTTAACTCTTACTCTGGCCTACTGGTTAAGGTCTTAACTCTTACTCTGGCCTAATAGCTAACGTCTTAGACTCGTACACTGGCCTAATGGTTAAGGTCTTAACTCTTACTCTGGCCTACTGGTTAAGGTCTTAACTCTTACTCTGGCCTACTGGTTAAGGTCTTTACTCTTACTCTGGCCTAATAGCTAAGGTCTTAGACTTGTACTCTGGTCTAATGGTTAAGGTCTTAACTTTTACTCTGGCCTACTGGTTAAGGTCTTAACTCTTACTCTGGCCTAATAGCTAAGGTCTTAGACTCTTACTATGGCCTACAGGTTAAAGTCTTAACTCTTACTCTGGCCTACTGGTTAAGGTCTTAACTCTTACTCTGGCCTCATAGCTAAGGTCTTAACTCTTACTCTGGCCTAATAGCTAAGGTCTTAGACTCGTACTATGGCCTACAGGTTTAGGTCTTAACTCTTACTCTGGCCTACTGGTTAAGGTCTTAACTCCTACTCTGGCCTAATAGCTAAGGTCTTAACTCTTACTCTGGCAAAATAGCTAAGGTCTTAGACTCGTACTATGGCCTACAGGTTAAGGTCTTAACTCTTACTCTGGCCTACTGGTTAAGGTCTTAACTCTTACTCTGGCCTCATATCTAAGGTCTTAACTCTTACTCTGGCCTAATAGCTAAGGTCTTAGACTCATACTCTGGCCTAATGGTTAATGTCTTAACTCTTACTCTGGCCTAATAGCTAAGGTCTTAACTCTTACTCTGGCCTAATAGCTAAGGTCTTAGACTCGTACTCTGGCCTAATGGTTAAGGTCTTAACTCTTACTCTGGCCCAATAGCTAACGTCTTAGACTCGTACTCTGGCCTAATGGTTAAGGACTTAACTCTTACTCTGGCCAAATATCTAAGGTCTTAACCCTTACTCCAGCCTAATAGCTAAGGTCTTAGACTAATACTCTGGCCTAATGGTTAAGGTCTTAACTCTTACTCTGCCCTACTGGTTAAGATCTTAACTCTTACTCTGGCCTAATAGCTAAGGTCTTAACTCTTACTCTGGCGTAATAGCTAAGGTCTTAGACTCGTACTCTGGCCTAATTTGTTAAGGTCTTAACTCTTACTCTGGCCTACTGGTTAAGGTCTTAACTCTTACTCTGGCCTAATAGCTAAGAACTCAGACTCGTACTCTGGCCTAATGGTTAAGGTCTTAACTCTTACTCTGGCCTAATGGTTAAGGTCTTAACTCTTACTCTGGCCTAATAGCTAAGGTCTTAGACTCGTACTCTGGCCTACAGGTTAAGGTCTTAACTCTTACTCTGGCCTACTAGTTAAAGTCTTAACTCTTACTCTGGCCTAATAGCTAAGGTCTTAGACTTGTACTCTGGCCTAATGGTTAAGGTCTTAACTCTTACTCTGGCCTACTGGTTAAGGTCTTAACTCTTACTCTGGCCTAATAGCTAAGGTCTTAGACTCGTACTATGGCCTACAGATTAAGGTCTTAACTCTTACTCTGGCCTACTGGTTAAGGTCTTAACTCTTACTCTGGCCTCATAGCTAAGGTCTTAACTCTTACTCTGGCCTAATAGCTAAGGTCTTAGACTCGTACTATGGCCTACAGGTTAAGGTCTTAACTCTTACTCTGGCCTACTGGTTAAGGTCTTAACTCTTGCTCTGGCCTAATAGCTAAGGTCTTAACTCTTACTCTGGCCTAATAGCTAAGGTCTTAGTCTCATACTCTGGCCTAATTTGTTAAGGTCTTAACTCTTACTCTGGCCTACTGGTTAAGGTCTTAACTCTCTCTGGCCTAATAGCTAAGAACTCAGACTCGTACTCTGGCCTAATAGCTAAGGTCTTAGACTCGTACTCTGGCCTACAGGATAAGGTCTTAACTCTTACTCTGGCCTACTGGTTAAGGTCTTAACTCTTGCTCTGGCCTAATAGCTAAGGTCTTAACTCTTACTCTGGCCTAATAGCGATGGTCTTAGACTTGTACTCTGGCCTAATAGCTAAGGTCTTAACTCTTACTCTGTCCTAATGGTTACGGTCTTAACTCTTACTCTGGCCTACTGGTTAAGGTCTTAACTCTTACTCTGGCCTAATAGCTAAGGTCTTAGACTCGCACACTGGCCTAATGGTTAAGGTCTTAACTCTTACTCTGGCCTACTGGTTAAGGTATTAACTCTTACTCTGGCCTACTGGTTAAGGTCTTTACTCTTACTCTGGCCTAATAGCTAAGGTCTTAGACTTGTACTCTGGTCTAATGGTTAAGGTCTTAACTCTTACTCTTGCCTACTGGTTAAGGTCTTAACTCTTACTCTGGCCTAATAGCTAAGGTCTTAGACTCTTACTATGGCCTACAGGTTAAAGTCTTAACTCTTACTCTGGCCTACTGGTTAAGGTCTTAACTCTTACTCTGGCCTCATAGCTAAGGTCTTAACTCTTACTCTGGCCTAATAGCTAAGGTCTTAGACTCGTACTATGGCCTACAGGTTTAGGTCTTAACTCTTACTCTGGCCTACTGGTTAAGGTCTTAACTCTTACTCTGGCCTAATAGCTAAGGTCTTAACTCTTACTCTGGCAAAATAGCTAAGGTCTTAGACTCGTACTATGGCCTACAGGTTAAGGTCTTAACTATTACTCTGACCTACTGGTTAAGGTCTTAACTCTTACTCTGGCCTCATATCTAAGGTCTTAACTCTTACTCTGGCCTAATAGCTAAGGTCTTAGACTCATACTCTGGCCTAATGGTTAATGTCTTAACTCTTACTCTGGCCTAATAGCTAAGGTCTTAACTCTTCCTCTGGCCTAATAGCTAAGTTCTTAGACTCGTACTCTGGCCTAATGGTTAAGGTCTTAACTCTTACTCTGGCCCAATAGCTAACATCTCAGACTCGTACTCTGGCCTAATGGTTAAGGACTTAACTCTTACTCTGGCCAAATATCTAAGGTCTTAACCCTTACTCCAGCCTAATAGCTAAGGTCTTAGACTAATACTCTGGCCTAATGGTTAAGGTCTTAACTCTTACTCTGGCCTACTGGTTAAGGTCTTAACTCTTACTATGGCCTAATAGCTAAGGTCTTAGACTCGTACTATGGCCTACAGGTTAAGGTCTTAACTCTTACTCTGGCCTACTGGTTAAGGTCTTAACTCTTACTCTGGTCTCATAGCTAAGGTCTTAACTCTTACTCTGGCCTAATAGCTAAGTCTTAGACTCGTACTATGGCCTACAGGTTAAGGTCTTAACTCTTACTCTGGCCTACTGGTTAAGGTCTTAACTCTTGCTCTGGCCTAATAGCTAAGGTCTTAACTCTTACTCTGGCCTAATAGCGATGGTCTTAGACTTGTACTCTGGCCTAATAGCTAAGGTCTTAACTCTTACTCTGGCCTAATAGCTAAGGTCTTAGACTCGTACTCTGGCCTAATTTGTTAAGGTCTTAACTCTTACTCTGGCCTACTGGTTAAGGTCTTAACTCTCACTCTGGCCTAATAGCTAAGAACTCAGACTCGTACTCTGGCCTAATAGCTAAGGTCTTAGACTCGTACTCTGGCCTACAGGATAAGGTCTTAACTCTTACTCTGGACTACTGGTTAAGGTCTTAACTCTTACTCTTGCCTAATAGCTAAGGTCTTAGACTCGTACTCTGGCCTAATGGTTAAGGTCTTAACTCTTACTCTGGCATACTGGTTAAGGTCTTAACTCTTACTCTGGCCTACTGGTTAAGGTCTTAACTCATACTCTGGCCTAAAAGCTGAGGTCTTAGACTCGTACTCTGGCCTAATGGTTAAGGTCTTAACTCTTACACTGGCCTACTGGTTAAGGTCTTAACTCTTACTCTGGCCTAATAGCTAAGGTCTTAGACTCGTACTCTGGCCTAATGGTTAAGGTCTTAACTCTTACTCTGGCCTACTGGTTAAGGTCTTAACTCTTACTCTGGCCTAATGGTTAAGTTCTTAACTCTTACTCTGGCCTAATAGCTAAGGGCTTAACTCTTACTCTGGCCTAATAGCTAAGGTCTTAGACTTGTACTCTGGCCTAATGGTTAAGGTCTTAATTCTTACTCTGGCCTAATAGCTAAGGTCTTAACTCTTACTCTGGCCTAATGGTTAAGGTCTTAACTCTCACTCTGGCCTACTGGTTAAGGTCTTAACTCTTACTCTGGCCTAATAGCTAAGGTCTTAGACTCGTACACTGGCCTAATGGTTAAGGTCTAAACTCTTACTCTGGCCTACTGGTTAAGGTCTTAACTCTTACTCTGGCCTAATAGCTAAGGTCTTAGACTTGTACTCTGGCCTAATGGTTAAGGTCTTAACTCTTACTCTGGCCTACTGGTTAAGGTCTTAACTCTTACTATGGCCTAATAGCTAAGGTCTTAGACTCGTACTATGGCCTACAGGTTAAGGTCTTAACTCTTACTCTGGCCTACTGGTTAAGGTCTTAACTCTTACTCTGGTCTCATAGCTAAGGTCTTAACTCTTACTCTGGCCTAATAGCTAAGGTCTTAGACTCGTACTATGGCCTACAGGTTAAGGTCTTAACTCTTACTCTGGCCTACTGGTTAAGGTCTTAACTCTTGCTCTGGCCTAATAGCTAAGGTCTTAACTCTTACTCTGGCCTAATAGCGATGGTCTTAGACTTGTACTCTGGCCTAATAGCTAAGGTCTTAACTCTTACTCTGGCCTAATAGCTAAGGTCTTAGACTCGTACTCTGGCCTAATTTGTTAAGGTCTTAACTCTTACTCTGGCCTACTGGTTAAGGTCTTAACTCTTACTCTGGCCTAATAGCTAAGAACTCAGACTCGTACTCTGGCCTTAGGGTTAAGGTCTTAACTCTTACTCTGGCCTAATGGTTAAGGTCTTAACTCTTACTCTGGCCTAATAGCTAAGGTCTTAGACTCGTACTCTGGCCTACAGGTTAAGGTCTTAACTCTTACTCTGGACTACTGGTTAAGGTCTTAACTCTTACTCAGGCCTAATAGCTAAGGTCTTAGACTCGTACTCTGGCCTAATGGTTAAGGTCTTAACTCTTACTCTGGCATACTGGTTAAGGTCTTAACTCTTACTCTGGCCTACTGGTTAAGGTCTTAACTCTTAATCTGGCCTAAAAGCTGAGGTCTTAGACTCGTACTCTGGCCTAATGGTTAAGATTTTAACTCTTACTCTGGCCTAAAGGTTAAGGTCTTAACTCTTACTCTGGCCTAATAGCTAAGGTCTTAGACTCGTACTCTGGCCTTATGGTTAAGGTCTTAACTCTTACTCTGGCCTACTGGTTAAGGTCTTAACTCTTACTCTGGCCTAATGGTTAAGTTCTTAACTCTTACTCTGGCCTAATAGCTAAGGTCTTAACTCTTACTCTGGCCTAATAGCTAAGGTCTTAGTCTCATACTCTGGCCTAATTTGTTAAGGTCTTAACTCTTACTCTGGCCTACTGGTTAAGGTCTTAACTCTCTCTGGCCTAATAGCTAAGAACTCAGACTCGTACTCTGGCCTAATAGCTAAGGTCTTAGACTCGTACTCTGGCCTACAGGATAAGGTCTTAACTCTTACTCTGGCCTACTGGTTAAGGTCTTAACTCTTGCTCTGGCCTAATAGCTAAGGTCTTAACTCTTACTCTGGCCTAATAGCGATGGTCTTAGACTTGTACTCTGGCCTAATAGCTAAGGTCTTAACTCTTACTCTGTCCTAATGGTTACGGTCTTAACTCTTACTCTGGCCTACTGGTTAAGGTCTTAACTCTTACTCTGGCCTAATAGCTAAGGTCTTAGACTCGCACACTGGCCTAATGGTTAAGGTCTTAACTCTTACTCTGGCCTACTGGTTAAGGTCTTAACTCTTACTCTGGCCTACTGGTTAAGGTCTTTACTCTTACTCTGGCCTAATAGCTAAGGTCTTAGACTTGTACTCTGGTCTAATGGTTAAGGTCTTAACTCTTACTCTGGCCTACTGGTTAAGGTCTTAACTCTTACTCTGGCCTAATAGCTAAGGTCTTAGACTCTTACTATGGCCTACAGGTTAAAGTCTTAACTCTTACTCTGGCCTACTGGTTAAGGTCTTAACTCTTACTCTGGCCTCATAGCTAAGGTCTTAACTCTTACTCTGGCCTAATAGCTAAGGTCTTAGACTCGTACTATGGCCTACAGGTTTAGGTCTTAACTCTTACTCTGGCCTACTGGTTAAGGTCTTAACTCTTACTCTGGCCTAATAACTAAGGTCTTAACTCTTACTCTGGCAAAATAGCTAAGGTCTTAGACTCGTACTATGGCCTACAGGTTAAGGTCTTAACTCTTACTCTGGCCTAATAGCGATGGTCTTAGACTTGTACTCTGGCCTAATAGCTAAGGTCTTAACTCTTACTCTGGCCTAATAGCTAAGGTCTTAGACTCATACTCTGTCCTAATGGTTAATGTCTTAACTCTTACTCTGGCCTAATAGCTAAGGTCTTAACTCTTCCTCTGGCCTAATAGCTAAGGTCTTAGACTCGTACTCTGGCCTAATGGTTAAGGTCTTAACTCTTACTCTGGCCCAATAGCTAACGTCTCAGACTCGTACTCTGGCCTAATGGTTAAGGACTTAACTCTTACTCTGGCCAAATATCTAAGGTCTTAACCCTTACTCCAGCCTAATAGCTAAGGTCTTAGACTAATACTCTGGCCTAATGGTTAAGGTCTTAACACTTACTCTGCCCTACTGGTTAAGATCTTAACTCTTACTCTGGCCTAATAGCTAAGGTCTTAACTCTTACTCTGGCCTAATAGCTAAGGTCTTAGACTCGTACTCTGGCCTAATTTGTTAAGGTCCTAACTCTTACTCTGGCCTACTGGTTAAGGTCTTAACTCTTACTCTGGCCTAATAGCTAAGAACTGAGACTCGTACTCTGGCCTAATGGTTAAGGTCTTAACTCTTACTCTGGCCTAATAGCTAAGGTCTTAGACTCGTACTCTGGCCTACAGGTTAAGGTCTTAACTCTTACTCTGGACTACTGGTTAAGGTCTTAACTCTTACTCAGGCCTAATAGCTAAGGTCTTAGACTCGTACTCTGGCCTAATGGTTAAGGTCTTAACTCTTACTCTGGCATACTGGTTAAGGTCTTAACTCTTACTCTGGCCTACTGGTTAAGGTCTTAACTCTTACTCTGGCCTAAAAGCTGAGGTCTTAGACTCGTACTCTGGCCTAATGGTTAAGATTTTAACTCTTACTCTGGCCTAAAGGTTAAGGTCTTAACTCTTACTCTGGCCTAATAGCTAAGGTCTTAGACTCGTACTCTGGCCTTATGGTTAAGGTCTTAACTCTTACTCTGGCCTACTGGTTAAGGTCTTAACTCTTACTCTGGCCTAATGGTTGAGTTCTTAACTCTTACTCTGGCCTAATAGCTAAGGTCTTAACTCTTACTCTGGCCTAATAGCTAAGGTCTTAGTCTCATACTCTGGCCTAATGGTTAAGGTCTTAATTCTAACTCTGACCTAATAGCTAAGGTCTTAACTCTTACTCTGGCCTAATGGTTAAGGTCTTAACTCTCACTCTGGCCTACTGGTTAAGGTCTTAACTCTTACTCTGGCCTAATAGCTAAGGTCTTAGACTCGTACACTGGCCTAATGGTTAAGGTCTAAACTCTTACTCTGGCCTACTGGTTAAGGTCTTAACTCTTACTCTGGCCTAATAGCTAAGGTCTTAGACTTGTACTCTGGCCTAATGGTTAAGGTCTTAACTCTTACTCTGGCCTACTGGTTAAGGTCTTAACTCTTACTATGGCCTAATAGCTAAGGTCTTAGACTCGTACTATGGCCTACAGGTTAAGGTCTTAACTCTTACTCTGGCCTACTGGTTAAGGTCTTAACTCTTACTCTGGTCTCATAGCTAAGGTCTTAACTCTTACTCTGGCCTAATAGCTAAGGTCTTAGACTCGTACTATGGCCTACAGGTTAAGGTCTTAACTCTTACTCTGGCCTACTGGTTAAGGTCTTAACTCTTGCTCTGGCCTAATAGCTAAGGTCTTAACTCTTACTCTGGCCTAATAGCGATGGTCTTAGACTTGTACTCTGGCCTAATAGCTAAGGTCTTAACTCTTACTCTGGCCTAATAGCTAAGGTCTTAGACTCGTACTCTGGCCTAATTTGTTAAGGTCTTAACTCTTACTCTGGCCTACTGGTTAAGGTCTTAACTCTTACTCTGGCCTAATAGCTAAGAACTCATACTCGTACTCTGGCCTAATGGTTAAGGTCTTAACTCTTACTCTGGCCTAATGGTTAAGGTCTTAACTCTTACTCTGGCCTAATAGCTAAGGTCTTAGACTCGTACTCTGGCCTAATGGTTAAGGTCTTAATTCTAACTCTGGCCTAATAGCTAAGGTCTTAACTCTTACTCTGGCCTAATGGTTAAGGTCTTAACTCTCACTCTGGCCTACTGGTTAAGGTCTTAACTCTTACTCTGGCCTAATAGCTAAGGTCTTAGA
Organism: Triturus cristatus; assembly: GCF_964204655.1. Lineage (NCBI taxonomy): Eukaryota > Metazoa > Chordata > Amphibia > Caudata > Salamandridae > Triturus > Triturus cristatus. The sequence goes on along the minus strand of NC_140591.1, from coordinate 894,813,745 downwards.
CTCGTACACTGGCCTAATGGTTAAGGTCTTAACTCTTACTCTGGCCTACTGGTTAAGGTCTTAACTCTTACTCTGGCCTACTAGTTAAGGTCTTAACTCTTACTCTGGCCTAATAGCTAAGGTCTTAGACTTGTACTCTGGCCTAATGGTTAAGGTCTTAACTCTTACTCTGGCCTACTGGTTAAGGTCTTAACTCTTACTCTGGCCTAATAGCTAAGGTCTTAGACTCGTACTATGGCCTACATATTAAGGTCTTAACTCTTACTCTGGCCTACTGGTTAAGGTCTTAACTCTTACTCTGGCCTCATAGCTAAGGTCTTAACTCTTACTCTGGCCTAATAGCTAAGGTCTTAGACTCGTACTATGGCCTACAGGTTAAGGTCTTAACTCTGACTCTGGCCTACTGGTTAAGGTCTTAACTCTTGCTCTGGCCTAATAGCTAAGGTCTTAACTCTTACTCTGGCCTAATAGCGATGGTCTTAGACTTGTACTCTGGCCTAATAGCTAAGGTCTTAACTCTTACTCTGTCCTAATGGTTACGGTCTTAACTCTTACTCTGGCCTACTGGTTAAGGTCTTAACTCTTACTCTGGCCTAATAGCTAACGTCTTAGACTCGTACACTGGCCTAATGGTTAAGGTCTTAACTCTTACTCTGGCCTACTGGTTAAGGTCTTAACTCTTACTCTGGCCTACTGGTTAAGGTCTTTACTCTTACTCTGGCCTAATAGCTAAGGTCTTAGACTTGTACTCTGGTCTAATGGTTAAGGTCTTAACTTTTACTCTGGCCTACTGGTTAAGGTCTTAACTCTTACTCTGGCCTAATAGCTAAGGTCTTAGACTCTTACTATGGCCTACAGGTTAAAGTCTTAACTCTTACTCTGGCCTACTGGTTAAGGTCTTAACTCTTACTCTGGCCTCATAGCTAAGGTCTTAACTCTTACTCTGGCCTAATAGCTAAGGTCTTAGACTCGTACTATGGCCTACAGGTTTAGGTCTTAACTCTTACTCTGGCCTACTGGTTAAGGTCTTAACTCCTACTCTGGCCTAATAGCTAAGGTCTTAACTCTTACTCTGGCAAAATAGCTAAGGTCTTAGACTCGTACTATGGCCTACAGGTTAAGGTCTTAACTCTTACTCTGGCCTACTGGTTAAGGTCTTAACTCTTACTCTGGCCTCATATCTAAGGTCTTAACTCTTACTCTGGCCTAATAGCTAAGGTCTTAGACTCATACTCTGGCCTAATGGTTAATGTCTTAACTCTTACTCTGGCCTAATAGCTAAGGTCTTAACTCTTACTCTGGCCTAATAGCTAAGGTCTTAGACTCGTACTCTGGCCTAATGGTTAAGGTCTTAACTCTTACTCTGGCCCAATAGCTAACGTCTTAGACTCGTACTCTGGCCTAATGGTTAAGGACTTAACTCTTACTCTGGCCAAATATCTAAGGTCTTAACCCTTACTCCAGCCTAATAGCTAAGGTCTTAGACTAATACTCTGGCCTAATGGTTAAGGTCTTAACTCTTACTCTGCCCTACTGGTTAAGATCTTAACTCTTACTCTGGCCTAATAGCTAAGGTCTTAACTCTTACTCTGGCGTAATAGCTAAGGTCTTAGACTCGTACTCTGGCCTAATTTGTTAAGGTCTTAACTCTTACTCTGGCCTACTGGTTAAGGTCTTAACTCTTACTCTGGCCTAATAGCTAAGAACTCAGACTCGTACTCTGGCCTAATGGTTAAGGTCTTAACTCTTACTCTGGCCTAATGGTTAAGGTCTTAACTCTTACTCTGGCCTAATAGCTAAGGTCTTAGACTCGTACTCTGGCCTACAGGTTAAGGTCTTAACTCTTACTCTGGCCTACTAGTTAAGGTCTTAACTCTTACTCTGGCCTAATAGCTAAGGTCTTAGACTTGTACTCTGGCCTAATGGTTAAGGTCTTAACTCTTACTCTGGCCTACTGGTTAAGGTCTTAACTCTTACTCTGGCCTAATAGCTAAGGTCTTAGACTCGTACTATGGCCTACAGATTAAGGTCTTAACTCTTACTCTGGCCTACTGGTTAAGGTCTTAACTCTTACTCTGGCCTCATAGCTAAGGTCTTAACTCTTACTCTGGCCTAATAGCTAAGGTCTTAGACTCGTACTATGGCCTACAGGTTAAGGTCTTAACTCTTACTCTGGCCTACTGGTTAAGGTCTTAACTCTTGCTCTGGCCTAATAGCTAAGGTCTTAACTCTTACTCTGGCCTAATAGCGATGGTCTTAGACTTGTACTCTGGCCTAATAGCTAAGGTCTTAACTCTTACTCTGTCCTAATGGTTACGGTCTTAACTCTTACTCTGGCCTACTGGTTAAGGTCTTAACTCTTACTCTGGCCTAATAGCTAAGGTCTTAGACTCGCACACTGGCCTAATGGTTAAGGTCTTAATTCTTACTCTGGCCTACTGGTTAAGGTCTTAACTCTTACTCTGGCCTACTGGTTAAGGTCTTTACTCTTACTCTGGCCTAATAGCTAAGGTCTTAGACTTGTACTCTGGTGTAATGGTTAAGGTCTTAACTCTTACTCTGGCCTACTGGTTAAGGTCTTAACTCTTACTCTGGCCTAATAGCTAAGGTCTTAGTCTCTTACTATGGCCTACAGGTTAAAGTCTTAACTCTTACTCTGGCCTACTGGTTAAGGTCTTAACTCTTACTCTGGCCTCATAGCTAAGGTCTTAACTCTTACTCTGGCCTAATAGCTAAGGTCTTAGACTCGTACTATGGCCTACAGGTTTAGTTCTTAACTCTTACTCTGGCCTACTGGTTAAGGTCTTAACTCTTACTCTGGCCTAATAGCTAAGGTCTTAACTCTTACTCTGGCAAAATAGCTAAGGTCTTAACTCTTACTCTGGCAAAATAGCTAAGGTCTTAGACTCGTACTATGGCCTACAGGTTAAGGTCTTAACTCTTACTCTGGCCTACTGGTTAAGGTCTTAACTCTTACTCTGGCCTCATATCTAAGGTCTTAACTCTTACTCTGGCCTAATAGCTAAGGTCTTAGACTCATACTCTGGCCTAATGGTTAATGTCTTAACTCTTACTCTGGCCTAATAGCTAAGGTCTTAACTCTTACTCTGGCCTAATAGCTAAGGTCTTAGACTCGTACTCTGGCCTAATGGTTAAGGTCTTAACTCTTACTCTGGCCCAATAGCTAACGTCTCAGACTCGTACTCTGGCCTAATGGTTAAGGACTTAACTCTTACTCTGGCCAAATATCTAAGGTCTTAACCCTTACTCCAGCCTAATAGCTAAGGTCTTAGACTAATACTCTGGCCTAATGGTTAAGGTCTTAACTCTTACTCTGCCCTACTGGTTAAGATCTTAACTCTTACTCTGGCCTAATAGCTAAGGTCTTAACTCTTACTCTGGCCTAATAGCTAAGGTCTTAGACTCGTACTCTGGCCTAATTTGTTAAGGTCTTAACTCTTACTCTGGCCTACTGGTTAAAGTCTTAACTCTTACTCTGGCCTAATAGCTAAGAACTGAGACTCGTACTCTGGCCTAATGGTTCAGGTCTTAACTCTTACTCTGGCCTAATGGTTAAGGTCTTAACTCTTACTCTGACCTAATAGCTAAGGTCTTAGACTCGTACTCTGGCCTACAGGTTAAGGTCTTAACTCTTACTCTGGACTACTGGTTAAGGTCTTAACTCTTACTCTGGCCTAAAAGCTGAGGTCTTAGACTCGTACTCTGGCCTAATGGTTAAGATTTTAACTCTTACTCTGGCCTAAAGGTTAAGGTCTTAACTCTTACTCTGGCCTAATAGCTAAGGTCTTAGACTCGTACTCTGGCCTTATGGTTAAGGTCTTAACTCTTACTCTGGCCTACTGGTTAAGGTCTTAACTCTTACTCTGGCCTAATGGTTAAGTTCTTAACTCTTACTCTGGCCTAATAGCTAAGGTCTTAACTCTTACTCTGGCCTAATAGCTAAGGTCTTAGTCTCATACTCTGGCCTAATTTGTTAAGGTCTTAACTCTTACTCTGGCCTACTGGTTAAGGTCTTAACTCTCACTCTGGCCTAATAGCTAAGAACTCAGACTCGTACTCTGGCCTAATAGCTAAGGTCTTAGACTCGTACTCTGGCCTACAGGATAAGGTCTTAACTCTTACTCTGGACTACTGGTTAAGGTCTTAACTCTTACTCTTGCCTAATAGCTAAGGTCTTAGACTCGTACTCTGGCCTAATGGTTAAGGTCTTAACTCTTACTCTGGCATACTGGTTAAGGTCTTAACTCTTACTCTGGCCTACTGGTTAAGGTCTTAACTCATACTCTGGCCTAAAAGCTGAGGTCTTAGACTCGTACTCTGGCCTAATGGTTAAGGTCTTAACTCTTACACTGGCCTACTGGTTAAGGTCTTAACTCTTACTCTGGCCTAATAGCTAAGGTCTTAGACTCGTACTCTGGCCTAATGGTTAAGGTCTTAACTCTTACTCTGGCCTACTGGTTAAGGTCTTAACTCTTACTCTGGCCTAATAGCTAAGGGCTTAACTCTTACTCTGGCCTAATAGCTAAGGTCTTAGACTTGTACTCTGGCCTAATGGTTAAGGTCTTAATTCTAACTCTGGCCTAATAGCTAAGGTCTTAACTCTTACTCTGGCCTAATGGTTAAGGTCTTAACTCTCACTCTGGCCTACTGGTTAAGGTCTTAACTCTTACTCTGGCCTAATAGCTAAGGTCTTAGACTCGTACACTGGCCTAATGGTTAAGGTCTAAACTCTTACTCTGGCCTACTGGTTAAGGTCTTAACTCTTACTCTGGCCTAATAGCTAAGGTCTTAGACTTGTACTCTGGCCTAATGGTTAAGGTCTTAACTCTTACTCTGGCCTACTGGTTAAGGTCTTAACTCTTACTATGGCCTAATAGCTAAGGTCTTAGACTCGTACTATGGCCTACAGGTTAAGGTCTTAACTCTTACTCTGGCCTACTGGTTAAGGTCTTAACTCTTACTCTGGTCTCATAGCTAAGGTCTTAACTCTTACTCTGGCCTAATAGCTAAGGTCTTAGACTCATACTATGGCCTACAGGTTAAGGTCTTAACTCTTACTCTGGCCTACTGGTTAAGGTCTTAACTCTTGCTCTGGCCTAATAGCTAAGGTCTTAACTCTTACTCTGGCCTAATAGCGATGGTCTTAGACTTGTACTCTGGCCTAATAGCTAAGGTCTTAACTCTTACTCTGGCCTAATAGCTAAGGTCTTAGACTCGTACTCTGGCCTAATTTGTTAAGGTCTTAACTCTTACTCTGGCCTACTGGTTAAGGTCTTAACTCTTACTCTGGCCTAATAGCTAAGAACTCAGACTCGTACTCTGGCCTTAGGGTTAAGGTCTTAACTCTTACTCTGGCCTAATGGTTAAGGTCTTAACTCTTGCTCTGGCCTAATAGCTAAGGTCTTAACTCTTACTCTGGCCTAATAGTGATGGTCTTAGACTTGTACTCTGGCCTAATAGCTAAGGTCTTAACTCTTACTCTGTCCTAATGGTTACGGTCTTAACTCTTACTCTGGCCTACTGGTTAAGGTCTTAACTCTTACTCTGGCCTAATAGCTAAGGTCTTAGACTCGCACACTGGCCTAATGGTTAAGGTCTTAACTCTTACTCTGGCCTACTGGTTAAGGTATTAACTCTTACTCTGGCCTACTGGTTAAGGTCTTTACTCTTACTCTGGCCTAATAGCTAAGGTCTTAGACTTGTACTCTGGTCTAATGGTTAAGGTCTTAACTCTTACTCTTGCCTACTGGTTAAGGTCTTAACTCTTACTCTGGCCTAATAGCTAAGGTCTTAGACTCTTACTATGGCCTACAGGTTAAAGTCTTAACTCTTACTCTGGCCTACTGGTTAAGGTCTTAACTCTTACTCTGGCCTCATAGCTAAGGTCTTAACTCTTACTCTGGCCTAATAGCTAAGGTCTTAGACTCGTACTATGGCCTACAGGTTTAGGTCTTAACTCTTACTCTGGCCTACTGGTTAAGGTCTTAACTCTTACTCTGGCCTAATAGCTAAGGTCTTAACTCTTACTCTGGCAAAATAGCTAAGGTCTTAGACTCGTACTATGGCCTACAGGTTAAGGTCTTAACTCTTACTCTGACCTACTGGTTAAGGTCTTAACTCTTACTCTGGCCTCATATCTAAGGTCTTAACTCTTACTCTGGCCTAATAGCTAAGGTCTTAGACTCATACTCTGGCCTAATGGTTAATGTCTTAACTCTTACTCTGGCCTAATAGCTAAGGTCTTAACTCTTCCTCTGGCCTAATAGCTAAGTTCTTAGACTCGTACTCTGGCCTAATGGTTAAGGTCTTAACTCTTACTCTGGCCCAATAGCTAACGTCTCAGACTCGTACTCTGGCCTAATGGTTAAGGACTTAACTCTTACTCTGGCCAAATATCTAAGGTCTTAACCCTTACTCCAGCCTAATAGCTAAGGTCTTAGACTAATACTCTGGCCTAATGGTTAAGGTCTTAACTCTTACTCTGCCCTACTGGTTAAGATCTTAACTCTTACTCTGGCCTAATAGCTAAGGTCTTAACTCTTACTCTGGCCTAATAGCTAAGGTCTTAGACTCGTACTCTGGCCTAATTTGTTAAGGTCTTAACTCTTACTCTGGCCTACTGGTTAAGGTCTTAACTCTTACTCTGGCCTAATAGCTAAGAACTGAGACTCGTACTCTGTCCTAATGGTTAAGGTCTTAACTCTTACTCTGGCCTAATGGTTAAGGTCTTAACTCTTACTCTGGCCTAATAGCTAAGGTCTTAGACTCGTACTCTGGCCTACAGGTTAAGGTCTTAACTCTTACTCTGGACTACTGGTTAAGGTCTTAACTCTTACTCAGGCCTAATAGCTAAGGTCTTAGACTCGTACTCTGGCCTAATGGTTAAGGTCTTAACTCTTACTCTGGCATACTGGTTAACGTCTTAACCCTTACTCTGGCCTACTGGTTAAGGTCTTAACTCTTACTCTGGCCTAAAAGCTGAGGTCTTAGACTCGTACTCTGGCCTAATGGTTAAGATTTTAACTCTTACTCTGGCCTAAAGGTTAAGGTCTTAACTCTTACTCTGGCCTAATAGCTAAGGTCTTAGACTCGTACTCTGGCCTTATGGTTAAGGTCTTAACTCTTACTCTGGCCTACTGGTTAAGGTCTTAACTCTTACTCTGGCCTAATGGTTAAGTTCTTAACTCTTACTCTGGCCTACTAGCTAAGGTCTTAACTCTTACTCTGGCCTAATAGCTAAGGTCTTAGTCTCATACTCTGGCCTAATTTGTTAAGGTCTTAACTCTTACTCTGGCCTACTGGTTAAGGTCTTAACTCTCACTCTGGCCTAATAGCTAAAAACTCAGACTCGTACTCTGGCCTAATAGCTAAGGTCTTAGACTCGTACTCTGGCCTACAGGATAAGGTCTTAACTCTTACTCTGGACTACTGGTTAAGGTCTTAACTCTTACTCTGGCCTAATAGCTAAGGTCTTAGACTCGTACTCTGGCCTAATGGTTAAGGTCTTAACTCTTACTCTGGCATACTGGTTAAGGTCTTAACTCTTACTCTGGCCTACTGGTTAAGGTCTTAACTCATACTCTGGCCTAAAAGCTGAGGTCTTAGACTCGTACTCTGGCCTAATGGTTAAGGTCTTAACTCTTACACTGGCCTACTGGTTAAGGTCTTAACTCTTACTCTGGCCTAATAGCTACGGTCTTAGACTCGTACTCTGGCCTAATGGTGAAGGTCTTAACTCTTACTCTGGCCTACTGGTTAAGGTCTTAACTCTTACTCTGGCCTAATGGTTAAGTTCTTAACTCTTACTCTGGCCTAATAGCTAAGGGCTTAACTCTTACTCTGGCCTAATAGCTAAGGTCTTAGACTCGTACTCTGGCCTAATGGTTAAGGTCTTAATTCTAACTCTGGCCTAATAGCTAAGGTCTTAACTCTTACTCTGGCCTAATGGTTAAGGTCTTAACTCTCACTCTGGCCTACTGGTTAAGGTCTTAACTCTTACTCTGGCCTAATAGCTAAGGTCTTAGACTCGTACACTGGCCTAATGGTTAAGGTCTAAACTCTTACTCTGGCCTACTGGTTAAGGTCTTAACTCTTACTCTGGCCTAATAGCTAAGGTCTTAGACTTGTACTCTGGCCTAATGGTTAAGGTCTTAACTCTTACTCTGGCCTACTGGTTAAGGTCTTAACTCTTACTATGGCCTAATAGCTAAGGTCTTAGACTCGTACTATGGCCTACAGGTTAAGGTCTTAACTCTTACTCTGGCCTACTGGTTAAGGTCTTAACTCTTACTCTGGTCTCATAGCTAAGGTCTTAACTCTTACTCTGGCCTAATAGCTAAGGTCTTAGACTCATACTATGGCCTACAGGTTAAGGTCTTAACTCTTACTCTGGCCTACTGGTTAAGGTCTTAACTCTTGCTCTGGCCTAATAGCTAAGGTCTTAACTCTTACTTTGGCCTAATAGCGATGGTCTTAGACTTGTACTCTGGCCTAATAGCTAAGGTCTTAACTCTTACTCTGGCCTAATAGCTAAGGTCTTAGACTCGTACTCTGGCCTAATTTGTTAAGGTCTTAACTCTTACTCTGGCCTACTGGTTAAGGTCTTAACTCTTACTCTGGCCTAATAGCTAAGAACTCAGACTCGTACTCTGGCCTAATGGTTAAGGTCTTAACTCTTACTCTGGCCTAATGGTTAAGGTCTTAACTCTTACTCTGGCCTAATAGCTAAGGTCTTAGACTCGTACTCTGGCCTACAGGTTAAGGTCTTAACTCTTACTCTGGACTACTGGTTAAGGTCTTAACTCTTACTCAGGCCTAATAGCTAAGGTCTTAGACTCGTACTCTGGCCTAATGGTTAAGGTCTTAACTCTTACTCTGGCATACTGGTTAAGGTCTTAACTCTTACTCTGGCCTACTGGTTAAGGTCTTAACTCTTACTCTGGCCTAAAAGCTGAGGTCTTAGACTCGTACTCTGGCCTAATGGTTAAGGTCTTAACTCTTACTCTGGCCTAATAGCTAAGGTCTTAGACTCGTACTATGGCCTACAGGTTTAGGTCTTAACTCTTACTCTGGCCTACTGGTTAAGGTCTTAACTCTTACTCAGGCCTAATAGCTAAGGTCTTAGACTCGTACTCTGGCCTAATGGTTAAGGTCTTAACTCTTACTCTGGCATACTGGTTAAGGTCTTAACTCTTACTCTGGCCTACTGGTTAAGGTCTTAACTCTTACTCTGGCCTAAAAGCTGAGGTCTTAGACTCGTACTCTGGCCTAATGGTTAAGGTCTTAACTCTTACTCTGGCCTCATAGCTAAGGTCTTAACTCTTACTCTGGCCTAATAGCTAAGGTCTTAGACTCGTACTATGGCCTACAGGTTTAGGTCTTAACTCTTACTCTGGCCTACTGGTTAAGGTCTTAACTCTTACTCTGGCCTAATAGCTAAGGTCTTAACTCTTACTCTGGCAAAATAGCTAAGGTCTTAGACTCGTACTATGGCCTACAGGTTAAGGTCTTAACTCTTACTCTGACCTACTGGTTAAGGTCTTAACTCTTACTCTGGCCTCATATCTAAGGTCTTAACTCTTACTCTGGCCTAATAGCTAAGGTCTTAGACTCATACTCTGGCCTAATGGTTAATGTCTTAACTCTTACTCTGGCCTAATAGCTAAGGTCTTAACTCTTCCTCTGGCCTAATAGCTAAGTTCTTAGACTCGTACTCTGGCCTAATGGTTAAGGTCTTAACTCTTACTCTGGCCCAATAGCTAACGTCTCAGACTCGTACTCTGGCCTAATGGTTAAGGACTTAACTCTTACTCTGGCCAAATATCTAAGGTCTTAACCCTTACTCCAGCCTAATAGCTAAGGTCTTAGACTAATACTCTGGCCTAATGGTTAAGGTCTTAACTCTTACTCTGCCCTACTGGTTAAGATCTTAACTCTTACTCTGGCCTAATAGCTAAGGTCTTAACTCTTACTCTGGCCTAATAGCTAAGGTCTTAGACTCGTACTCTGGCCTAATTTGTTAAGGTCTTAACTCTTACTCTGGCCTACTGGTTAAGGTCTTAACTCTTACTCTGGCCTAATAGCTAAGAACTGAGACTCGTACTCAGTCCTAATGGTTAAGGTCTTAACTCTTACTCTGGCCTAATAGCGATGGTCTTAGACTTGTACTCTGGCCTAATAGCTAAGGTCTTAACTCTTACTCTGTCCTAATGGTTACGGTCTTAACTCTTACTCTGGCCTACTGGTTAAGGTCTTAACTCTTACTCTGGCCTAATAGCTAAGGTCTTAGACTCGCACACTGGCCTAATGGTTAAGGTCTTAATTCTTACTCTGGCCTACTGGTTAAGGTCTTAACTCTTACTCTGGCCTACTGGTTAAGGTCTTTACTCTTACTCTGGCCTAATAGCTAAGGTCTTAGACTTGTACTCTGGTGTAATGGTTAAGGTCTTAACTCTTACTCTGGCCTACTGGTTAAGGTCTTAACTCTTACTCTGGCCTAATAGCTAAGGTCTTAGTCTCTTACTATGGCCTACAGGTTAAAGTCTTAACTCTTACTCTGGCCTACTGGTTAAGGTCTTAACTCTTACTCTGGCCTCATAGCTAAGGTCTTAACTCTTACTCTGGCCTAATAGCTAAGGTCTTAGACTCGTACTATGGCCTACAGGTTTAGTTCTTAACTCTTACTCTGGCCTACTGGTTAAGGTCTTAACTCTTACTCTGGCCTAATAGCTAAGGTCTTAACTCTTACTCTGGCAAAATAGCTAAGGTCTTAACTCTTACTCTGGCAAAATAGCTAAGGTCTTAGACTCGTACTATGGCCTACAGGTTAAGGTCTTAACTCTTACTCTGGCCTACTGGTTAAGGTCTTAACTCTTACTCTGGCCTCATATCTAAGGTCTTAACTCTTACTCTGGCCTAATAGCTAAGGTCTTAGACTCATACTCTGGCCTAATGGTTAATGTCTTAACTCTTACTCTGGCCTAATAGCTAAGGTCTTAACTCTTACTCTGGCCTAATAGCTAAGGTCTTAGACTCGTACTCTGGCCTAATGGTTAAGGTCTTAACTCTTACTCTGGCCCAATAGCTAACGTCTCAGACTCGTACTCTGGCCTAATGGTTAAGGACTTAACTCTTACTCTGGCCAAATATCTAAGGTCTTAACCCTTACTCCAGCCTAATAGCTAAGGTCTTAGACTAATACTCTGGCCTAATGGTTAAGGTCTTAACTCTTACTCTGCCCTACTGGTTAAGATCTTAACTCTTACTCTGGCCTAATAGCTAAGGTCTTAACTCTTACTCTGGCCTAATAGCTAAGGTCTTAGACTCGTACTCTGGCCTAATTTGTTAAGGTCTTAACTCTTACTCTGGCCTACTGGTTAAGGTCTTAACTCTTACTCTGGCCTAATAGCTAAGAACTGAGACTCGTACTCTGGCCTAATGGTTCAGGTCTTAACTCTTACTCTGGCCTAATGGTTAAGGTCTTAACTCTTACTCTGACCTAATAGCTAAGGTCTTAGACTCGTACTCTGGCCTACAGGTTAAGGTCTTAACTCTTACTCTGGACTACTGGTTAAGGTCTTAACTCTTACTCTGGCCTAAAAGCTGAGGTCTTAGACTCGTACTCTGGCCTAATGGTTAAGATTTTAACTCTTACTCTGGCCTAAAGGTTAAGGTCTTAACTCTTACTCTGGCCTAATAGCTAAGGTCTTAGACTCGTACTCTGGCCTTATGGTTAAGGTCTTAACTCTTACTCTGGCCTACTGGTTAAGGTCTTAACTCTTACTCTGGCCTAATGGTTAAGTTCTTAACTCTTACTCTGGCCTAATAGCTAAGGTCTTAACTCTTACTCTGGCCTAATAGCTAAGGTCTTAGTCTCATACTCTGGCCTAATTTGTTAAGGTCTTAACTCTTACTCTGGCCTACTGGTTAAGGTCTTAACTCTCACTCTGGCCTAATAGCTAAGAACTCAGACTCGTACTCTGGCCTAATAGCTAAGGTCTTAGACTCGTACTCTGGCCTACAGGATAAGGTCTTAACTCTTACTCTGGACTACTGGTTAAGGTCTTAACTCTTACTCTTGCCTAATAGCTAAGGTCTTAGACTCGTACTCTGGCCTAATGGTTAAGGTCTTAACTCTTACTCTGGCATACTGGTTAAGGTCTTAACTCTTACTCTGGCCTACTGGTTAAGGTCTTAACTCATACTCTGGCCTAAAAGCTGAGGTCTTAGACTCGTACTCTGGCCTAATGGTTAAGGTCTTAACTCTTACACTGGCCTACTGGTTAAGGTCTTAACTCTTACTCTGGCCTAATAGCTAAGGTCTTAGACTCGTACTCTGGCCTAATGGTTAAGGTCTTAACTCTTACTCTGGCCTACTGGTTAAGGTCTTAACTCTTACTCTGGCCTAATGGTTAAGTTCTTAACTCTTACTCTGGCCTAATAGCTAAGGGCTTAACTCTTACTCTGGCCTAATAGCTAAGGTCTTAGACTTGTACTCTGGCCTAATGGTTAAGGTCTTAATTCTAACTCTGGCCTAATAGCTAAGGTCTTAACTCTTACTCTGGCCTAATGGTTAAGGTCTTAACTCTCACTCTGGCCTACTGGTTAAGGTCTTAACTCTTACTCTGGCCTAATAGCTAAGGTCTTAGACTCGTACACTGGCCTAATGGTTAAGGTCTAAACTCTTACTCTGGCCTACTGGTTAAGGTCTTAACTCTTACTCTGGCCTAATAGCTAAGGTCTTAGACTTGTACTCTGGCCTAATGGTTAAGGTCTTAACTCTTACTCTGGCCTACTGGTTAAGGTCTTAACTCTTACTATGGCCTAATAGCTAAGGTCTTAGACTCGTACTATGGCCTACAGGTTAAGGTCTTAACTCTTACTCTGGCCTACTGGTTAAGGTCTTAACTCTTACTCTGGCCTAATAGCTAAGGTCTTAGTCTCTTACTATGGCCTACAGGTTAAAGTCTTAACTCTTACTCTGGCCTACTGGTTAAGGTCTTAACTCTTACTCTGGCCTCATAGCTAAGGTCTTAACTCTTACTCTGGCCTAATAGCTAAGGTCTTAGACTCGTACTATGGCCTACAGGTTTAGTTCTTAACTCTTACTCTGGCCTACTGGTTAAGGTCTTAACTCTTACTCTGGCCTAATAGCTAAGGTCTTAACTCTTACTCTGGCAAAATAGCTAAGGTCTTAACTCTTACTCTGGCAAAATAGCTAAGGTCTTAGACTCGTACTATGGCCTACAGGTTAAGGTCTTAACTCTTACTCTGGCCTACTGGTTAAGGTCTTAACTCTTACTCTGGCCTCATATCTAAGGTCTTAACTCTTACTCTGGCCTAATAGCTAAGGTCTTAGACTCATACTCTGGCCTAATGGTTAATGTCTTAACTCTTACTCTGGCCTAATAGCTAAGGTCTTAACTCTTACTCTGGCCTAATAGCTAAGGTCTTAGACTCGTACTCTGGCCTAATGGTTAAGGTCTTAACTCTTACTCTGGCCCAATAGCTAACGTCTCAGACTCGTACTCTGGCCTAATGGTTAAGGACTTAACTCTTACTCTGGCCAAATATCTAAGGTCTTAACCCTTACTCCAGCCTAATAGCTAAGGTCTTAGACTAATACTCTGGCCTAATGGTTAAGGTCTTAACTCTTACTCTGCCCTACTGGTTAAGATCTTAACTCTTACTCTGGCCTAATAGCTAAGGTCTTAACTCTTACTCTGGCCTAATAGCTAAGGTCTTAGACTCGTACTCTGGCCTAATTTGTTAAGGTCTTAACTCTTACTCTGGCCTACTGGTTAAGGTCTTAACTCTTACTCTGGCCTAATAGCTAAGAACTGAGACTCGTACTCTGGCCTAATGGTTCAGGTCTTAACTCTTACTCTGGCCTAATGGTTAAGGTCTTAACTCTTACTCTGACCTAATAGCTAAGGTCTTAGACTCGTACTCTGGCCTACAGGTTAAGGTCTTAACTCTTACTCTGGACTACTGGTTAAGGTCTTAACTCTTACTCTGGCCTAAAAGCTGAGGTCTTAGACTCGTACTCTGGCCTAATGGTTAAGATTTTAACTCTTACTCTGGCCTAAAGGTTAAGGTCTTAACTCTTACTCTGGCCTAATAGCTAAGGTCTTAGACTCGTACTCTGGCCTTATGGTTAAGGTCTTAACTCTTACTCTGGCCTACTGGTTAAGGTCTTAACTCTTACTCTGGCCTAATGGTTAAGTTCTTAACTCTTACTCTGGCCTAATAGCTAAGGTCTTAACTCTTACTCTGGCCTAATAGCTAAGGTCTTAGTCTCATACTCTGGCCTAATTTGTTAAGGTCTTAACTCTTACTCTGGCCTACTGGTTAAGGTCTTAACTCTCACTCTGGCCTAATAGCTAAGAACTCAGACTCGTACTCTGGCCTAATAGCTAAGGTCTTAGACTCGTACTCTGGCCTACAGGATAAGGTCTTAACTCTTACTCTGGACTACTGGTTAAGGTCTTAACTCTTACTCTTGCCTAATAGCTAAGGTCTTAGACTCGTACTCTGGCCTAATGGTTAAGGTCTTAACTCTTACTCTGGCATACTGGTTAAGGTCTTAACTCTTACTCTGGCCTACTGGTTAAGGTCTTAACTCATACTCTGGCCTAAAAGCTGAGGTCTTAGACTCGTACTCTGGCCTAATGGTTAAGGTCTTAACTCTTACACTGGCCTACTGGTTAAGGTCTTAACTCTTACTCTGGCCTAATAGCTAAGGTCTTAGACTCGTACTCTGGCCTAATGGTTAAGGTCTTAACTCTTACTCTGGCCTACTGGTTAAGGTCTTAACTCTTACTCTGGCCTAATGGTTAAGTTCTTAACTCTTACTCTGGCCTAATAGCTAAGGGCTTAACTCTTACTCTGGCCTAATAGCTAAGGTCTTAGACTTGTACTCTGGCCTAATGGTTAAGGTCTTAATTCTAACTCTGGCCTAATAGCTAAGGTCTTAACTCTTACTCTGGCCTAATGGTTAAGGTCTTAACTCTCACTCTGGCCTACTGGTTAAGGTCTTAACTCTTACTCTGGCCTAATAGCTAAGGTCTTAGACTCGTACACTGGCCTAATGGTTAAGGTCTAAACTCTTACTCTGGCCTACTGGTTAAGGTCTTAACTCTTACTCTGGCCTAATAGCTAAGGTCTTAGACTTGTACTCTGGCCTAATGGTTAAGGTCTTAACTCTTACTCTGGCCTACTGGTTAAGGTCTTAACTCTTACTATGGCCTAATAGCTAAGGTCTTAGACTCGTACTATGGCCTACAGGTTAAGGTCTTAACTCTTACTCTGGCCTACTGGTTAAGGTCTTAACTCTTACTCTGGTCTCATAGCTAAGGTCTTAACTCTTACTCTGGCCTAATAGCTAAGGTCTTAGACTCATACTATGGCCTACAGGTTAAGGTCTTAACTCTTACTCTGGCCTACTGGTTAAGGTCTTAACTCTTGCTCTGGCCTAATAGCTAAGGTCTTAACTCTTACTCTGGCCTAATAGCGATGGTCTTAGACTTGTACTCTGGCCTAATAGCTAAGGTCTTAACTCTTACTCTGGCCTAATAGCTAAGGTCTTAGACTCGTACTCTGGCCTAATTTGTTAAGGTCTTAACTCTTACTCTGGCCTACTGGTTAAGGTCTTAACTCTTACTCTGGCCTAATAGCTAAGAACTCAGACTCGTACTCTGGCCTTAGGGTTAAGGTCTTAACTCTTACTCTGGCCTAATGGTTAAGGTCTTAACTCTTGCTCTGGCCTAATAGCTAAGGTCTTAACTCTTACTCTGGCCTAATAGTGATGGTCTTAGACTTGTACTCTGGCCTAATAGCTAAGGTCTTAACTCTTACTCTGTCCTAATGGTTACGGTCTTAACTCTTACTCTGGCCTACTGGTTAAGGTCTTAACTCTTACTCTGGCCTAATAGCTAAGGTCTTAGACTCGCACACTGGCCTAATGGTTAAGGTCTTAACTCTTACTCTGGCCTACTGGTTAAGGTATTAACTCTTACTCTGGCCTACTGGTTAAGGTCTTTACTCTTACTCTGGCCTAATAGCTAAGGTCTTAGACTTGTACTCTGGTCTAATGGTTAAGGTCTTAACTCTTACTCTTGCCTACTGGTTAAGGTCTTAACTCTTACTCTGGCCTAATAGCTAAGGTCTTAGACTCTTACTATGGCCTACAGGTTAAAGTCTTAACTCTTACTCTGGCCTACTGGTTAAGGTCTTAACTCTTACTCTGGCCTCATAGCTAAGGTCTTAACTCTTACTCTGGCCTAATAGCTAAGGTCTTAGACTCGTACTATGGCCTACAGGTTTAGGTCTTAACTCTTACTCTGGCCTACTGGTTAAGGTCTTAACTCTTACTCTGGCCTAATAGCTAAGGTCTTAACTCTTACTCTGGCAAAATAGCTAAGGTCTTAGACTCGTACTATGGCCTACAGGTTAAGGTCTTAACTCTTACTCTGACCTACTGGTTAAGGTCTTAACTCTTACTCTGGCCTCATATCTAAGGTCTTAACTCTTACTCTGGCCTAATAGCTAAGGTCTTAGACTCATACTCTGGCCTAATGGTTAATGTCTTAACTCTTACTCTGGCCTAATAGCTAAGGTCTTAACTCTTCCTCTGGCCTAATAGCTAAGTTCTTAGACTCGTACTCTGGCCTAATGGTTAAGGTCTTAACTCTTACTCTGGCCCAATAGCTAACGTCTCAGACTCGTACTCTGGCCTAATGGTTAAGGACTTAACTCTTACTCTGGCCAAATATCTAAGGTCTTAACCCTTACTCCAGCCTAATAGCTAAGGTCTTAGACTAATACTCTGGCCTAATGGTTAAGGTCTTAACTCTTACTCTGCCCTACTGGTTAAGATCTTAACTCTTACTCTGGCCTAATAGCTAAGGTCTTAACTCTTACTCTGGCCTAATAGCTAAGGTCTTAGACTCGTACTCTGGCCTAATTTGTTAAGGTCTTAACTCTTACTCTGGCCTACTGGTTAAGGTCTTAACTCTTACTCTGGCCTAATAGCTAAGAACTGAGACTCGTACTCTGTCCTAATGGTTAAGGTCTTAACTCTTACTCTGGCCTAATGGTTAAGGTCTTAACTCTTACTCTGGCCTAATAGCTAAGGTCTTAGACTCGTACTCTGGCCTACAGGTTAAGGTCTTAACTCTTACTCTGGACTACTGGTTAAGGTCTTAACTCTTACTCAGGCCTAATAGCTAAGGTCTTAGACTCGTACTCTGGCCTAATGGTTAAGGTCTTAACTCTTACTCTGGCATACTGGTTAACGTCTTAACTCTTACTCTGGCCTACTGGTTAAGGTCTTAACTCTTACTCTGGCCTAAAAGCTGAGGTCTTAGACTCGTACTCTGGCCTAATGGTTAAGATTTTAACTCTTACTCTGGCCTAAAGGTTAAGGTCTTAACTCTTACTCTGGCCTAATAGCTAAGGTCTTAGACTCGTACTCTGGCCTTATGGTTAAGGTCTTAACTCTTACTCTGGCCTACTGGTTAAGGTCTTAACTCTTACTCTGGCCTAATGGTTAAGTTCTTAACTCTTACTCTGGCCTACTAGCTAAGGTCTTAACTCTTACTCTGGCCTAATAGCTAAGGTCTTAGTCTCATACTCTGGCCTAATTTGTTAAGGTCTTAACTCTTACTCTGGCCTACTGGTTAAGGTCTTAACTCTCACTCTGGCCTAATAGCTAAAAACTCAGACTCGTACTCTGGCCTAATAGCTAAGGTCTTAGACTCGTACTCTGGCCTACAGGATAAGGTCTTAACTCTTACTCTGGACTACTGGTTAAGGTCTTAACTCTTACTCTGGCCTAATAGCTAAGGTCTTAGACTCGTACTCTGGCCTAATGGTTAAGGTCTTAACTCTTACTCTGGCATACTGGTTAAGGTCTTAACTCTTACTCTGGCCTACTGGTTAAGGTCTTAACTCATACTCTGGCCTAAAAGCTGAGGTCTTAGACTCGTACTCTGGCCTAATGGTTAAGGTCTTAACTCTTACACTGGCCTACTGGTTAAGGTCTTAACTCTTACTCTGGCCTAATAGCTACGGTCTTAGACTCGTACTCTGGCCTAATGGTGAAGGTCTTAACTCTTACTCTGGCCTACTGGTTAAGGTCTTAACTCTTACTCTGGCCTAATGGTTAAGTTCTTAACTCTTACTCTGGCCTAATAGCTAAGGGCTTAACTCTTACTCTGGCCTAATAGCTAAGGTCTTAGACTCGTACTCTGGCCTAATGGTTAAGGTCTTAATTCTAACTCTGGCCTAATAGCTAAGGTCTTAACTCTTACTCTGGCCTAATGGTTAAGGTCTTAACTCTCACTCTGGCCTACTGGTTAAGGTCTTAACTCTTACTCTGGCCTAATAGCTAAGGTCTTAGACTCGTACACTGGCCTAATGGTTAAGGTCTAAACTCTTACTCTGGCCTACTGGTTAAGGTCTTAACTCTTACTCTGGCCTAATAGCTAAGGTCTTAGACTTGTACTCTGGCCTAATGGTTAAGGTCTTAACTCTTACTCTGGCCTACTGGTTAAGGTCTTAACTCTTACTATGGCCTAATAGCTAAGGTCTTAGACTCGTACTATGGCCTACAGGTTAAGGTCTTAACTCTTACTCTGGCCTACTGGTTAAGGTCTTAACTCTTACTCTGGTCTCATAGCTAAGGTCTTAACTCTTACTCTGGCCTAATAGCTAAGGTCTTAGACTCATACTATGGCCTACAGGTTAAGGTCTTAACTCTTACTCTGGCCTACTGGTTAAGGTCTTAACTCTTGCTCTGGCCTAATAGCTAAGGTCTTAACTCTTACTTTGGCCTAATAGCGATGGTCTTAGACTTGTACTCTGGCCTAATAGCTAAGGTCTTAACTCTTACTCTGGCCTAATAGCTAAGGTCTTAGACTCGTACTCTGGCCTAATTTGTTAAGGTCTTAACTCTTACTCTGGCCTACTGGTTAAGGTCTTAACTCTTACTCTGGCCTAATAGCTAAGAACTCAGACTCGTACTCTGGCCTAATGGTTAAGGTCTTAACTCTTACTCTGGCCTAATGGTTAAGGTCTTAACTCTTACTCTGGCCTAATAGCTAAGGTCTTAGACTCGTACTCTGGCCTACAGGTTAAGGTCTTAACTCTTACTCTGGACTACTGGTTAAGGTCTTAACTCTTACTCAGGCCTAATAGCTAAGGTCTTAGACTCGTACTCTGGCCTAATGGTTAAGGTCTTAACTCTTACTCTGGCATACTGGTTAAGGTCTTAACTCTTACTCTGGCCTACTGGTTAAGGTCTTAACTCTTACTCTGGCCTAAAAGCTGAGGTCTTAGACTCGTACTCTGGCCTAATGGTTAAGGTCTTAACTCTTACTCTGGCCTAATAGCTAAGGTCTTAGACTCGTACTATGGCCTACAGGTTTAGGTCTTAACTCTTACTCTGGCCTACTGGTTAAGGTCTTAACTCTTACTCAGGCCTAATAGCTAAGGTCTTAGACTCGTACTCTGGCCTAATGGTTAAGGTCTTAACTCTTACTCTGGCATACTGGTTAAGGTCTTAACTCTTACTCTGGCCTACTGGTTAAGGTCTTAACTCTTACTCTGGCCTAAAAGCTGAGGTCTTAGACTCGTACTCTGGCCTAATGGTTAAGGTCTTAACTCTTACTCTGGCCTCATAGCTAAGGTCTTAACTCTTACTCTGGCCTAATAGCTAAGGTCTTAGACTCGTACTATGGCCTACAGGTTTAGGTCTTAACTCTTACTCTGGCCTACTGGTTAAGGTCTTAACTCTTACTCTGGCCTAATAGCTAAGGTCTTAACTCTTACTCTGGCAAAATAGCTAAGGTCTTAGACTCGTACTATGGCCTACAGGTTAAGGTCTTAACTCTTACTCTGACCTACTGGTTAAGGTCTTAACTCTTACTCTGGCCTCATATCTAAGGTCTTAACTCTTACTCTGGCCTAATAGCTAAGGTCTTAGACTCATACTCTGGCCTAATGGTTAATGTCTTAACTCTTACTCTGGCCTAATAGCTAAGGTCTTAACTCTTCCTCTGGCCTAATAGCTAAGTTCTTAGACTCGTACTCTGGCCTAATGGTTAAGGTCTTAACTCTTACTCTGGCCCAATAGCTAACGTCTCAGACTCGTACTCTGGCCTAATGGTTAAGGACTTAACTCTTACTCTGGCCAAATATCTAAGGTCTTAACCCTTACTCCAGCCTAATAGCTAAGGTCTTAGACTAATACTCTGGCCTAATGGTTAAGGTCTTAACTCTTACTCTGCCCTACTGGTTAAGATCTTAACTCTTACTCTGGCCTAATAGCTAAGGTCTTAACTCTTACTCTGGCCTAATAGCTAAGGTCTTAGACTCGTACTCTGGCCTAATTTGTTAAGGTCTTAACTCTTACTCTGGCCTACTGGTTAAGGTCTTAACTCTTACTCTGGCCTAATAGCTAAGAACTGAGACTCGTACTCTGTCCTAATGGTTAAGGTCTTAACTCTTACTCTGGCCTAATGGTTAAGGTCTTAACTCTTACTCTGGCCTAATAGCTAAGGTCTTAGACTCGTACTCTGGCCTACAGGTTAAGGTCTTAACTCTTACTCTGGACTACTGGTTAAGGTCTTAACTCTTACTCAGGCCTAATAGCTAAGGTCTTAGACTCGTACTCTGGCCTAATGGTTAAGGTCTTAACTCTTACTCTGGCATACTGGTTAACGTCTTAACTCTTACTCTGGCCTACTGGTTAAGGTCTTAACTCTTACTCTGGCCTAAAAGCTGAGGTCTTAGACTCGTACTCTGGCCTAATGGTTAAGATTTTAACTCTTACTCTGGCCTAAAGGTTAAGGTCTTAACTCTTACTCTGGCCTAATAGCTAAGGTCTTAGACTCGTACTCTGGCCTTATGGTTAAGGTCTTAACTCTTACTCTGGCCTACTGGTTAAGGTCTTAACTCTTACTCTGGCCTAATGGTTAAGTTCTTAACTCTTACTCTGGCCTACTAGCTAAGGTCTTAACTCTTACTCTGGCCTAATAGCTAAGGTCTTAGTCTCATACTCTGGCCTAATTTGTTAAGGTCTTAACTCTTACTCTGGCCTACTGGTTAAGGTCTTAACTCTCACTCTGGCCTAATAGCTAAAAACTCAGACTCGTACTCTGGCCTAATAGCTAAGGTCTTAGACTCGTACTCTGGCCTACAGGATAAGGTCTTAACTCTTACTCTGGACTACTGGTTAAGGTCTTAACTCTTACTCTGGCCTAATAGCTAAGGTCTTAGACTCGTACTCTGGCCTAATGGTTAAGGTCTTAACTCTTACTCTGGCATACTGGTTAAGGTCTTAACTCTTACTCTGGCCTACTGGTTAAGGTCTTAACTCATACTCTGGCCTAAAAGCTGAGGTCTTAGACTCGTACTCTGGCCTAATGGTTAAGGTCTTAACTCTTACACTGGCCTACTGGTTAAGGTCTTAACTCTTACTCTGGCCTAATAGCTACGGTCTTAGACTCGTACTCTGGCCTAATGGTGAAGGTCTTAACTCTTACTCTGGCCTACTGGTTAAGGTCTTAACTCTTACTCTGGCCTAATGGTTAAGTTCTTAACTCTTACTCTGGCCTAATAGCTAAGGGCTTAACTCTTACTCTGGCCTAATAGCTAAGGTCTTAGACTCGTACTCTGGCCTAATGGTTAAGGTCTTAATTCTAACTCTGGCCTAATAGCTAAGGTCTTAACTCTTACTCTGGCCTAATGGTTAAGGTCTTAACTCTCACTCTGGCCTACTGGTTAAGGTCTTAACTCTTACTCTGGCCTAATAGCTAAGGTCTTAGACTCGTACACTGGCCTAATGGTTAAGGTCTAAACTCTTACTCTGGCCTACTGGTTAAGGTCTTAACTCTTACTCTGGCCTAATAGCTAAGGTCTTAGACTTGTACTCTGGCCTAATGGTTAAGGTCTTAACTCTTACTCTGGCCTACTGGTTAAGGTCTTAACTCTTACTATGGCCTAATAGCTAAGGTCTTAGACTCGTACTATGGCCTACAGGTTAAGGTCTTAACTCTTACTCTGGCCTACTGGTTAAGGTCTTAACTCTTACTCTGGTCTCATAGCTAAGGTCTTAACTCTTACTCTGGCCTAATAGCTAAGGTCTTAGACTCATACTATGGCCTACAGGTTAAGGTCTTAACTCTTACTCTGGCCTACTGGTTAAGGTCTTAACTCTTGCTCTGGCCTAATAGCTAAGGTCTTAACTCTTACTTTGGCCTAATAGCGATGGTCTTAGACTTGTACTCTGGCCTAATAGCTAAGGTCTTAACTCTTACTCTGGCCTAATAGCTAAGGTCTTAGACTCGTACTCTGGCCTAATTTGTTAAGGTCTTAACTCTTACTCTGGCCTACTG
This sequence comes from Triturus cristatus, assembly GCF_964204655.1. Taxonomy (NCBI): domain Eukaryota; kingdom Metazoa; phylum Chordata; class Amphibia; order Caudata; family Salamandridae; genus Triturus; species Triturus cristatus. Next base: position 894,791,327 of record NC_140591.1, on the reverse strand, counting down.
GTTAAGGTCTTAACTCTTACTCTGGCCTAATAGCTAAGAACTCAGACTCGTACTCTGGCCTAATGGTTAAGGTCTTAACTCTTACTCTGGCCTAATGGTTAAGGTCTTAACTCTTACTCTGGCCTAATAGCTAAGGTCTTAGACTCGTACTCTGGCCTACAGGTTAAGGTCTTAACTCTTACTCTGGACTACTGGTTAAGGTCTTAACTCTTACTCAGGCCTAATAGCTAAGGTCTTAGACTCGTACTCTGGCCTAATGGTTAAGGTCTTAACTCTTACTCTGGCATACTGGTTAAGGTCTTAACTCTTACTCTGGCCTACTGGTTAAGGTCTTAACTCTTACTCTGGCCTAAAAGCTGAGGTCTTAGACTCGTACTCTGGCCTAATGGTTAAGGTCTTAACTCTTACTCTGGCCTAATAGCTAAGGTCTTAGACTCGTACTCTGGCCTAATGGTTAAGGTCTTAACTCTTACTCTGGCCTAATAGCTAAGGTCTTAACTCTTACTCTGGCCTAATAGCTAAGAACTCAGACTTGTACTCTGGCCTAATGGTTAAGGTCTTAACTCTTACCCTGGCCTAATGGTTAAGGTCTTAACTCTTACTCTGGCCTAATAGCTAAGGTCTTAGACTCGTACTCTGGCCTACAGGATAAGGTCTTAACTCTTACTCTGGACTACTGGTTAAGGTCTTAACTCTTACTCTGGCCTAATAGCTAAGGTCTTAGACTCGTACTCTGGCCAAATGGTTAAGGTCTTAACTCTTACTCTGGCATACTGGTTAAGGTCTTAACTCTTACTCTGGCCTACTGGTTAAGGTCTTAACTCTTACTCTGGCCTAAAAGCTGAGGTCTTAGACTCGTACTCTGGCCTAATGGTTAAGGTCTTAACTCTTACTCTGGCCTACTGGTTAAGGTCTTAACTCTTACTCTGGCCTAATAGCTAAGGTCTTAGACTTGTACTCTGGCCTAATGGTTAAGGTCTTAACTCTTACTCTGGCCTACTGGTTAAGGTGTTAACTCTTACTTTGGCCTAATGGTTAAGTTCTTAACTCTTACTCTGGCCTAATAGCTAAGGTCTTAACTCTTACTCTGGCCTAATGGTTAAGTTCTTAGACTCGTACTCTGGCCTAATGGTTAAGGTCTTAACTCTTTCTCTGGCCTAATAGCTAAGGTCTTAGACTTGTTTTCTGGCCTAATGATTAAGGTCTTAACTCTTACTCTGGCCTTCTGGTTAAGGTCTTAACTCTTACTCTGGCCTAATAGCTAAGGTCTTAGACTCGTACTATGGCCTACAGGTTAAGGTCTTAACTCTTACTCTGGCATACTGGTTAAGGCCTTAACTCTTACTCTGGCCTACTGGTTAAGGTCTTAACTCTTACTCTGGCCTAAAAGCTGAGGTCTTAGACTCGTACTCTGGCCTAATGGTTAAGGTCTTAACTCTTACATGGCCTACTGGTTAAGGTCTTAACTCTTACTCTGGCCTAATAGCTAAGGTCTTAACTCTTACTCTGGCCTAATAGCTAAGGTCTTAGACTCGTACTCTGGCCTAATGGTTAAGGTCTTAATTCTAACTCTGGCCTAATAGCTAAGGTCTTAACTCTTACTCTGGCCTAATGGTTAAGGTCTTAACTCTCACTCTGGCCTACTGGTTAAGGTCTTAACTCTTACTCTGGCCTAATAGCTAAGGTCTTAGACTCGTACACTGGCCTAATGGTTAAGGTCTTAACTCTTACTCTGGCCTACTGGTTAAGGTCTTAACTCTTACTCTGGCCTACTAGTTAAGGTCTTAACTCTTACTCTGGCCTAATAGCTAAGGTCTTAGACTTGTACTCTGGCCTAATGGTTAAGGTCTTAACTCTTACTCTGGCCTACTGGTTAAGGTCTTAACTCTTACTCTGGCCTAATAGCTAAGGTCTTAGACTCGTACTCTGGCCTAATGGTTAAGGTCTTAACTCTTACTCTGGCCTACTGGTTAAGGTCTTAACTCTTACTCTGGCCTCATAGCTAAGGTCTTAACTCTTACTCTGGCCTAATAGCTAAGGTCTTAGACTCGTACTATGGCCTACAGGTTAAGGTCTTAACTCCTACTCTGGCCTACTGGTTAAGGTCTTAACTCTTGCTCTGGCCTAATAGCTAAGGTCTTAACTCTTACTCTGGCCTATTAGCGATGGTCTTAGACTTGTACTCTGGCCTAATAGCTAAGGTCTTAACTCTTACTCTGTCCTAATGGTTACGGTCTTAACTCTTACTCTGGCCTACTGGTTAAGGTCTTAACTCTTACTCTGGCCTAATAGCTAAGGTCTTAGACTCGTACACTGGCCTTAATGGTTAAGGTCTTAACTCTTACTCTGGCCTACTGGTTAAGGTCTTAACTCTTACTCTGGCCTACTGGTTAAGGTCTTTACTCTTACTCTGGCCTAATAGCTAAGGTCTTAGACTTGTACTCTGGTCTAATGGTTAAGGTCTTAACTCTTACTCTGGCCTACTGGTTAAGGTCTTAACTCTTACTCTGGCCTAATAGCTAAGGTCTTAGACTCGTACTATGGCCTACAGGTTAAAGTCTTAACTCTAACTCTGGCCTACTGGTTAAGGTCTTAACTCTTACTCTGGCCTCATAGCTAAGGTCTTAACTCTTACTCTGGCCTAATAGCTAAGGTCTTAGACTCGTACTATGGCCTACAGGTTTAGGTCTTAACTCTTAATCTGGCCTACTGGTTAAGGTCTTAACTCTTACTCTGGCCTAATAGCTAAGGTCTTAACTCTTACTCTGGCAAAATAGCTAAGGTCTTAGACTCGTACTCTGGCCTAATTTGTTAAGGTCTTAACTCTTACTCTGGCCTACTGGTTAAGGTCTTAACTCTTACGCTGGCCTAATAGCTAAGAACTCAGACTCGTACTCTGGCAAAATGGTTAAGGTCTTAACTCTTACTCTGGCATACTGGTTAAGGTCTTAACTCTTACTCTGGCCTACTGGTTAAGGTCTTAACTCTTACTCTGGCCTAAAAGCTGAGGTCTTAGACTCATACTCTGGCCTAATGGTTAAGGTCTTAACTCTTACTCTGGCCTACTGGTTAAGGTCTTAACTCTTACTCTGGCCTAATAGCTAATATCTTAGACTCGTACTCTGGCCTAATGGTTAAGGTCTTAACTCTTACTCTGGCCTACTGGTTAAGGTCTTAACTCTTACTCTGTCCTAATGGTTAAGTTCTTAACTCTTACTCTGGCCTAATAGCTAAGGTCTTAACTCTTACTCTGGCCTAATAGCTAAGGTCTTAGACTCGTACTCTGGCCTAATGGTTAAGGTCTTAATTCTAACTCTGGCCTAATAGCTAAGGTCTTAACTCTTACTCTGGCCTAATGGTTAAGGTCTTAACTCTCACTCTGGCCTACTGGTTAAGGTCTTAACTCTTACTCTGGCCTGATAGCTAAGGTCTTAGACTCGTACTCTGGCCTAATGGTTAAGGTCTTAACTCTTACTGTGGCCTAATAGCTAAGGTCTTATCTCAGACTCTGGCCTAATAGCTATGGTCTTAGACTCGTACTCTGGCCTAATGGTTAAGGTCTTAACTCTTACTCTGGCCTAATAGCTAAGGTCTTAACTCTTACTCTGGCATAATAGCTAAGGTCTTAGACTCGTACTCTGGCCTAATGGTTAAGGTCTTAACTCTAACTCTGGCCTAATAGCTAAGGTCTTAACTCTTACTCTGGCTTACTGGTTAGGGTCTTAACACTTACTCTGGCCTAATAGCTAAGGTCTTAACTCTTACTCTGGCCTACTGGTTAAGGTCTTAACTCTTACTCTGGCCTAATAGCTAAGGTCTTAAATCTTACTCTAGCCTACTGGTTAAGGTCTTAACTCTTACTCTGGCCTAGTAGCTAAGGTCTTAGGCTCGTACTCTGGCCTAACGATTAAGGTCTTAACTCTTACTCTGGCCTAATAGCTAAGGTCTTAACTCTTACTCTGGCCTAATGGTTAAGGTCTTAACTCTTACTCTGGCCTAATAGCTAAGGTCTTAACACTTACTCTGGCCTAATAGCTAAGGTCTTAGCGTACTATGGCCTACAGGTTAATGTCTTTACTCTTACTCTGGTCTACTGGTTAAGGTCTTAACTCTTACTCTGGACTACTGGTTAAGGTCTTAAATTTTACTCTGGCCTAATAGCTAAGGTGTTAGACTCATACTCTGGCCTACAGGTTAAGGTCTTAACTTTTACTCTGGCCTACTGGTTAAGGTCATAACTCTTACTCTGGCATAATAGCTAAGGTCTTAGACTCGTACTCTGGCCTAATGGTTAAGGTCTTAACTCTTACTCTAGCCTAATAGCTAAGGTCTTAACTCTTACTCTGGCATAATAGCTAAGGTCTTAGACTCGTACTATGGCCTACAGGTTAAGGTCTTAACTCTTACTCTGGCCTACTGTTTAAGGTCTTAACTCTTACTCTGGCCTAATAGCTAAGGTCTTAGACTCGTACTATGGCCCAATGGATAAGGTATTAACTCTTACTCTGGCCTAATATCTAAGGTCTTAGACTCGTACTCTGGCCTAATTGTTAAGGTCTTAACTCTTACTCTGGCCTACTGGTTAAGGTCTTAACTCTTACTCTGGCCTAATAGCTAAGAACCCAGACTTGTACTCTGGCCTAATGGTTAAGGTCTTAACTCTTACTCTGGCCTAATGGTTAAGGTCTTAACTCTTACTCTGGCCTAATAGCTAAGGTCTTAGACTCATACTCTGGCCTACAGGTTAAGGTCTTAACTCTTACTCTGGACTACTGGTTAAGGTCTTAACTCTTACTCTGGCCTAATAGCTAAGGTCTTAGACTCGTACTCTGGCCTAATGGTTAAGGTCTTAACTCTTACTCTGGCATAATAGCTAAGGTCTTAACTCTTACTCTGGCCTAATAACTAAGGTCTTAGACTCGTACTCTGGCCTAATGGTTAAGGTCTTAACTCTTACTCTGGCCTACTGGTTAAGGTCTTAACTCTTACTCTGGCCTAAAAGCTGAGGTCTTAGACTCGTACTCTGGCCTAATGGATAAGGTCTTAACTCTTACTCTGGCCTACTGGTTAAGGTCTTAACTCTTACTCTGGCCTAATAGCTAAGGTCTTAGACTCGTACTCTGGCCTAATGGTTAAGGTCTTAACTCTTACTCTGGCCTAATGGTTAAGGTCTTAAGTCTTACTCTGGCCTAATAGCTAAGGTCTTAACTCTTTCTCTGGCCTAATAGCTAAGGTCTTAGACTCGTACTCTGGCCTAATGGTTAAGGTCTTAACTCTAACTCTGGCCTAATAGCTAAGGTCTTAACTCTTACTCTGGCCTACTACACTTACTCTGGCCTAAAAGCTAAGGTCTTAATCTTACTCTGGCCTACTGGTTAAGGTCTTAACTCTTACTCTGGCATAATAGCTAAGGTCTTAAATCTTACTCTAGCCTACTGGTTAAGGTCTTAATTCTTACTCTGGCCTAATAGCTAAGGTCTTAGGCTCGTACTCTGGCCTAATGATTAAGGTCCTAACTCTTACTCTGGCCTAATAGATAAGGTCTTTACTCTTACTCTGGTCTAATGGTTAAGGTCTTAAATCTTACTCTGGCCTAATACCTAAGTTCTTAACACTTACTCTGGCCTAATAGCTAAGGTCTTAGACTCATACTATGGCCTACAGGTTAATGTGTTTACTCTTACTCTGGTCTACTGGTTAAGGTCCTAACTCTTACTCTGGCCTACTGGTTAAGGTCTTACATTTTACTCTGGCCTAATAGCTAAGGTGTTAGACTCATACTCTGGCCTACAGGTTAAGGTCTTAACTGTTACTCTGGCCTACTGGTTAAGGTCATAACTCTTACTCTGGCATAATAGCTAAGGTCTTAGACTCGTACTATGGCCCAATGGTTAAGGTCTTAACTCTTACTCTGGCCTAATATCTAAGGTCTTAACTCTTACTCTGGCCTAATAGCTAAGGTCTTAGTCTCATACTCTGGCCTAATTGTTAAGGTCTTAACTCTTACTCTGGCCTACTGGTTAAGGTCTTAACTCTTACTCTGGCCTAATAGCTAAGGTCTTAACTCTTACTATGGCCTACAGGTTAAGGTCTTAACTCTTACTCTGGACTACTGGTTAAGGTCTTAACTCTTACTCTGGCCTAATAGCTAAGCTCTTAGACTCGTACTCTGGCCTAATGGTTAAGGTCTTAACTCTTACTCTGGACTACTGGTTAAGGTCTTAACTCTTACTCTGGCCTAATAGCTAAGGTCTTAGACTCGTACTCTGGCCTGATGGTTAAGGTCTTAACTCTTACTCTGGCCTAATAGCTAAGGTCTTAACTCCTACTCTGGCCTAATAACTAAGGTCTTAGACTCGTACTCTGGCCTAATGGTTAAAGTCTTAACTCTTACTCTGGCCTACTGGTTAAGGTCTTAACTCTTACTCTGGCCTAAAAGCTGTGGTCTTAGACTCGTACTCTGGCCTAACGGATAAGGTCTTAACTCTTACTCTGGCCTACTGGTTAAGGTCTTAACTCTTACTCTGGCCTAATAGCTAAGGTCTTAGACTCGTACTTTGGCATAATGGTTAAGGTCTTAACTCTTACTCTGGCCTACTGGTTAAGGTCTTAACTCTTACTCTGGCCTAATGGTTAAGGTCTTAAGTCTTACTCTGGCCTAATAGCTAAGGTCTTAACTCTTACTCTGGCCTAATAGCTAAGGTCTTAACTCTTACTCTGTTCTAATGGTTACGGTCTTAACTCTTACTCTGGCCTACTGGTTAAGGTCTTAACTCTTACTCCGGCCTAATAACTAAGGTCTTAGACTCGTACTCTGGCCTAATGTTTAATGTCTTAACTCTTACTCTGGCCTACTGGTTAAGGTCTTAACTCTTACTCTGGCCTAAAAGCTGTGGTCTTAGACTCGTACTCTGGCCTAATGGTTAAGGTCTTAACTCTTAGTCTGGCCTACTGGTTAAGGTTTTAACTCTTACTCTGGCCTAATAGCTAAGGTCTTAGACTCGTACTCTGGCCTAATGGTTAAGGTCTTAACTCTTACTCTGGCCTACTGGTTAAGGTCTTAACTCTTACTCTGGCCTAATGGTTAAGGTCTTAAGTCTTACTCTGGCCTAATGGCTAAGGTCTTAACTCTTACTCTGGCCTAATAGCTAAGGTCTTAGACTCATACTCTGGCCTAATGGTTAAGGTCTTAACTCTAACTCTGGCCTAATAGCTAAGGTCTTAACTCTTACTCTGTCCTAATGGTTACGGTCTTAACTCTTACTCTGGCCTAATGGTTAAGGTCTTAACTCTTACTCTGGCCTAATAGCTAAGGTCTTAACTCTTACTCTGGCATAATAGCTAAGGTCTTAGACTCGTACTCTGGCCTAATGGTTAAGGTCTTAACTCTAACTCTGGCCTAATAGCTAAGGTCTTAACTCTTACTCTGGCTTACAGGTTAGGGTCTTAACACTTACTCTGGCCTAATAGCTAAGGTCTTAACTCTTACTCTGGCCTACTGGTTAAGGTCTTAACTCTTACTCTGGCCTAATAGCTAAGGTCTTAAATCTTACTCTAGCCTACTGGTTAAGGTCTTAACTCTTACTCTGGCCTAGTAGCTAAGGTCTTAGGCTCGTACTCTGGCCTAACGATTAAGGTCTTAACTCTTACTCTGGCCTAATAGCTAAGGTCTTAACTCTTACTCTGGCCTAATGGTTAAGGTCTTAACTCTTACTCTGGCCTAATCGCTAAGGTCTTAACACTTACTCTGGCCTAATAGCTAAGGTCTTAGACTCGTACTATGGCCTACAGTTTAATGTCTTTACTCTTACTCTGGTCTACTGGTTAAGGTCTTAACTCTTACTCTGGACTACTGGTTAAGGTCTTAAATTTTACTCTGGCCTAATAGCTAAGGTGTTAGACTCATACACTGGCCTACAGGTTAAGGTCTTAACTTTTACTCTGGCCTACTGGTTAAGGTCATAACTCTTACTCTGGCATAATAGCTAAGGTCTTAGACTCGTACTCTGGCCTAATGGTTAAGGTCTTAACTCTTACTCTAGCCTAATAGCTAAGGTCTTAACTCTTACTCTGGCATAATAGCTAAGGTCTTAGACTTGTACTATGGCATACAGGATAAGGTCTTAACTCTTACTCTGGCCTACTGTTTAAGGTCTTAACTCTTACTCTGGCCTAATAGCTAAGGTCTTAGACTCGTACTATGGCCCAATGGATAAGGTCTTAACTCTTACTCTGGCCTAATATCTAAGGTCTTAACTCTTACTCTGGCCTAATAGCTAAGGTCTTAGACTCGTACTCTGGCCTAATTTTTAAGGTCTTAACTCTTACTATGGCCTACTGGTTAAGGTCTTAACTCTTACTCTGGCCTAATAGCTAAGAACCCAGACTTGTACTCTGGCCTAATGGTTAAGGTCTTAACTCTTACTCTGGCCTAATGGTTAAGGTCTTAACTCTTACTCTGGCCTAATAGCTAAGGTCTTAGACTCATACTCTGGCCTACAGGTTAAGGTCTTAACTCTTACTCTGGACTACTGGTTAAGGTCTTAACTCTTACTCTGGCCTAATAGCTAAGGTCTTAGACTCGTACTCTGGCCTAATGGTTAAGGTCTTAACTCTTACTCTGGCCTACTGGCTAAGGTCTTAACTCTTACTCTGGCCTAATAACTAAGGTCTTAGACTCGTACTCTGGCCTAATGGTTAAGGTCTTAACTCTTACTCTGGCCTAAAAGCTGAGGTCTTAGACTCGTACTCTGGCCTAATGGATAAGGTCTTAACTCTTACTCTGGCCTACTGGTTAAGGTCTTAACTCTTACTCTGGCCTAATAGCTAAGGTCTTAGACTCGTACCCTGGCCTAATGGTTAAGGTCTTAACTCTTACTCTGGCCTAATGGTTAAGGTCTTAAGTCTTACTCTGGCCTAATAGCTAAGGTCTTAACTCTTTCTCTGGCCTAATAGCTAAGGTCTTAGACTCGTACTCTGGCCTAATGGTTAAGGTCTTAACTCTAACTCTGGCCTAATAGCTAAGGTCTTAACTCTTACTCTGGCCTACTACACTTACTCTGGCCTAAAAGCTAAGGTCTTAATCTTACTCTGGCCTACTGGTTAAGGTCTTAACTCTTACTCTGGCATAATAGCTAAGGTCTTAAATCTTACTCTAGCCTACTGGTTAAGGTCTTAATTCTTACTCTGGCCTAATAGCTAAGGTCTTAGGCTCGTACTCTGGCCTAATGATTAAGGTCCTAACTCTTACTCTGGCCTAATAGATAAGGTCTTTACTCTTACTCTGGTCTAATGGTTAAGGTCTTAAATCTTACTCTGGCCTAATAGCTAAGTTCTTAACACTTACTCTGGCCTAATAGCTAAGGTCTTAGACTCATACTATGGCCTACAGGTTAATGTGTTTACTCTTACTCTGGTCTACTGGTTAAGGTCTTAACTCTTACTCTGGCCTACTGGTTAAGGTCTTAAATTTTACTCTGGCCTAATAGCTAAGGTGTTAGACTCATACTCTGGCCTACAGGTTAAGGTCTTAACTGTTACTCTGGCCTACTGGTTAAGGTCATAACTCTTACTCTGGCATAATAGCTAAGGTCTTAGACTCGTACTATGGCCCAATGGTTAAGGTCTTAACTCTTACTCTGGCCTAATATCTAAGGTCTTAACTCTTACTCTGGCCTAATAGCTAAGGTCTTAGTCTCATACTCTGGCCTAATTGTTAAGGTCTTAACTCTTACTCTGGCCTACTGGTTAAGGTCTTAACTCTTACTCTGGCCTAATAGCTAAGGTCTTAACTCTTACTATGGCCTACAGGTTAAGGTCTTAACTCTTACTCTGGACTACTGGTTAAGGTCTTAACTCTTACTCTGGCCTAATAGCTAAGCTCTTAGACTCGTACTCTGGCCTAATGGTTAAGGTCTTAACTCTTACTCTGGACTACTGGTTAAGGTCTTAACTCTTACTCTGGCCTAATAGCTAAGGTCTTAGACTCGTACTCTGGCATGATGGTTAAGGTCTTAACTCTTACTCTGGTCTAATAGCTAAGGTCTTAGCTCCTACTCTGGCCTAATAACTAAGGTCTTAACTCTTTCTCTGGCCTAATAGCTAAGGTCTTAGACTCGTACTCTGGCCTAATGGTTAAGGTCTTAACTCTAACTCTGGCCTAATAGCTAAGGTCTTAACTCTTACTCTGGCCTACTACACTTACTCTGGCCTAAAAGCTAAGGTCTTAATCTTACTCTGGCCTACTGGTTAAGGTCTTAACTCTTACTCTGGCATAATAGCTAAGGTCTTAAATCTTACTCTAGCCTACTGGTTAAGGTCTTAATTCTTACTCTGGTCTAATAGCTAAGGTCTTAGGCTCGTACTCTGGCCTAATGATTAAGGTCCTAACTCTTACTCTGGCCTAATAGATAAGGTCTTTACTCTTACTCTGGTCTAATGGTTAAGGTCTTAAATCTTACTCTGGCCTAATAGCTAAGTTCTTAACACTTACTCTGGCCTAATAGCTAAGGTCTTAGACTCATACTATGGCCTACAGGTTAATGTGTTTACTCTTACTCTGGTCTACTGGTTAAGGTCTTAACTCTTACTCTGGCCTACTGGTTAAGGTCTTAAATTTTACTCTGGCCTAATAGCTAAGGTGTTAGACTCATACTCTGGACTACAGGTTAAGGTCTTAACTGTTACTCTGGCCTACTGGTTAAGGTCATAACTCTTACTCTGGCATAATAGCTAAGGTCTTAGACTCGTACTATGGCCCAATGGTTAAGGTCTTAACTCTTACTCTGGCCTAATATCTAAGGTCTTAACTCTTACTCTGGCCTAATAGCTAAGGTCTTAGTCTCATACTCTGGCCTAATTGTTAAGGTCTTAACTCTTACTCTGGCCTACTGGTTAAGGTCTTAACTCTTACTCTGGCCTAATAGCTAAGGTCTTAACTCTTACTATGGCCTACAGGTTAAGGTCTTAACTCTTACTCTGGACTACTGGTTAAGGTCTTAACTCTTACTCTGGCCTAATAGCTAAGCTCTTAGACTCGTACTCTGGCCTAATGGTTAAGGTCTTAACTCTTACTCTGGACTACTGGTTAAGGTCTTAACTCTTACTCTGGCCTAATAGCTAAGGTCTTAGACTCGTACTCTGGCCTGATGGTTAAGGTCTTAACTCTTACTCTGGTCTAATAGCTAAGGTCTTAACTCCTACTCTGGCCTAATAACTAAGGTCTTAACTCTTTCTCTGGCCTAATAGCTAAGGTCTTAGACTCGTACTCTGGCCTAATGGTTAAGGTCTTAACTCTAACTCTGGCCTAATAGCTAAGGTCTTAACTCTTACTCTGGCCTACTACACTTACTCTGGCCTAAAAGCTAAGGTCTTAATCTTACTCTGGCCTACTGGTTAAGGTCTTAACTCTTACTCTGGCATAATAGCTAAGGTCTTAAATCTTACTCTAGCCTACTGGTTAAGGTCTTAATTCTTACTCTGGTCTAATAGCTAAGGTCTTAGGCTCGTACTCTGGCCTAATGATTAAGGTCCTAACTCTTACTCTGGCCTAATAGATAAGGTCTTTACTCTTACTCTGGTCTAATGGTTAAGGTCTTAAATCTTACTCTGGCCTAATAGCTAAGTTCTTAACACTTACTCTGGCCTAATAGCTAAGGTCTTAGACTCATACTATGGCCTACAGGTTAATGTGTTTACTCTTACTCTGGTCTACTGGTTAAGGTCTTAACTCTTACTCTGGCCTACTGGTTAAGGTCTTAAATTTTACTCTGGCCTAATAGCTAAGGTGTTAGACTCATACTCTGGACTACAGGTTAAGGTCTTAACTGTTACTCTGGCCTACTGGTTAAGGTCATAACTCTTACTCTGGCATAATAGCTAAGGTCTTAGACTCGTACTATGGCCCAATGGTTAAGGTCTTAACTCTTACTCTGGCCTAATATCTAAGGTCTTAACTCTTACTCTGGCCTAATAGCTAAGGTCTTAGTCTCATACTCTGGCCTAATTGTTAAGGTCTTAACTCTTACTCTGGCCTACTGGTTAAGGTCTTAACTCTTACTCTGGCCTAATAGCTAAGGTCTTAACTCTTACTATGGCCTACAGGTTAAGGTCTTAACTCTTACTCTGGACTACTGGTTAAGGTCTTAACTCTTACTCTGGCCTAATAGCTAAGCTCTTAGACTCGTACTCTGGCCTAATGGTTAAGGTCTTAACTCTTACTCTGGACTACTGGTTAAGGTCTTAACTCTTACTCTGGCCTAATAGCTAAGGTCTTAGACTCGTACTCTGGCCTGATGGTTAAGGTCTTAACTCTTACTCTGGCCTAATAGCTAAGGTCTTAACTCCTACTCTGGCTGTGAGAAGTTGGCCTGGCATATGCTGTTCCTAGTTATAGGGACACCTTGCACCAGTCCAATTCGACTCCTATTGATGGTAGGTTTAAGACAACCTTTAAAGAAAGCTATCCTAGTGGTAGCTGTGGAGAGCAGCCTTCAGGCTAAGTCTTGAAGGAGTGTTAAGCTTATTGTTTTACCATAATAACCTCTTGAATAACCAAATGAAAGAGTAGCCCACACAGGTATATATATAAAATATATGTATTTATTCTAGACAGAATCCCACAGTCACTTTATGTGGCTAGTGGCAAAGTTACAATTCAAACAAGCATTTCTAAACACAATAAATAGCACAGAAACCAATGGGCCCCAGGGGGGGACCAAACCATATACTAAAATAGTGGTATAAGAACCACGACAATTCTACAGGCAATGCCTAGGGCATTCAGGATCGCTGGCCCCTTAAGAATCCACCCACAGTTAAGAGGAAGGGGACCCACGGGAGGCGTGTGCAGTGCGAGAAGCTGCTGTCGGGATCGCAATGTTAGCCTATGGAGAATGTCGCGGTTGAATAATTAAGGTTTAAGGACACTTCTAACAACAGTACAAAGTTAAGGCTTGAGACTTAAGGCTTTGGAGAGCCCACCACCACGGGAGTACCGAAGTACCACTGTTACCTGCCCCAGGGAAGCCGGGTGCATAGGTCGATTCTGGTGTCGGGTCGCGGGCTGATTTTCTATGGAAAAGGAATCCAAACTGCTGCTAGCTGGAAGTGTCGCTGAAGTCGTGAAGATTAAAGTTGAAGAAAAGACAAAGATGAACCTGAAAGCAGAGGGGACAGAGTCTGGGTCACAGCACAGTGACCAGGGAGCTCACAGGAAGGAGCTCGTGGATGTCGGGTGCTTCAGGTGTGGAAGGTACAGCTGGGCTCTGCAGTCACGGGCTCCGGGAGGCTTCAAGGAAGGCCAGCTTCTGGAGGGCAACTGTCCCACGTCGGCTGAGGGTCGCTGCGGTGTTAGTGTCCCGATTGGATCCACTAAGCATTGGCAACCGCAACCCACGCAAGATGAACAAAGCAGCTGCTGGTGCAGACCCACGAGGTCTGAGGGTGCTCTCCTTTGCAGGGAGCGTAGAGCAGGCCTGGAGCAACCAGGAGAACTCTTAGAAAGGAAGTTTGTCCTCCGTCAAGGCCCACAAGTCGAGAGACAAGGGACCACGGAAGGCAGCAAAATGGAGTGCGTAAAAGGGCTCCCACGGGCCACCGGAGCGGGCCAGGTAGCTGAGAGTCGGCACAAATGCTGCTTGAAGATTGGCTCAAGAATGGGCCAAAGCACAACTTCCCCACTGGTCGGGGTCGTGTGCTGGACAAGAGGTGGCCGGTGTCTCGGGGTATGCGGGGATCTCGACACCCACGTGGTCCAGGGTGCTCAGACTTGCTGGGCACACTCACAGGACGCTGGGATGTACTGGAGACCCACCTCGAGGTTGCTGGAAGGCGTCGAAGGTCGTGAGAGCAACGAAGTCCCAACCGGGTATCTTGTAGTCTTTTAGGTGCCTGCCAAGCAGGGGGATAACTCCTTTATCCCAAGGGAGATTTCTTCAGTCAGCTGGGCAGCAGCTCGTCGAAGGTCAGTTCTGTGAAGTCCTGTACGAATCTAAGGCTCTAGGGCAAAGTTATTCCCATATATCCCCAAGATTAGGGGATGGTCCAAAATAGAGCCTACCAATCAGAGTAGAGGCGGGAAAGGGTGGCTACACCCACTCCCCTTTGTGTGTTTCCCGCCTGGGCGAGGGGCAGGATGCCCCTGAACCGGTTCCAGGCGGTGTATGCAGAATTGGGGCTCTGCAGCTGCCTACGTGCAACTCTGAATGGCCTTTTGGTGCACCCACCCTGTTCCAATCCACATATCCTGTCTGGGGAGGTGCTGGCACCTCCCTGCCACAGGAGCCCTATTGTCCAGATGGCGAGGCTGGGGTTTTCCCCAGCAACAGCCAGCCAGAGTCGTGTAGGTGGCGAACAGTAGCCATTTTGTGGTACATGTGCACTTTTAAATTGGTTTCCAAATTCTACCGCTTTTCCCATATCACCCTCCTACCAAGGGGGAATCGTGCCCCCATGCCCATGGCTGGACTGGGGGTATGATTCCTTCATGTTTGACACCAAACACGATATGGTTCTGTGTAGCCACTCCAAAGTTACAGCGATGACGCAATAACTTATAATGCGGTTAAGAGTATATGGTATGGCTACACTACAAACAACCCAGTAACGATGTTACGAAGGTTGCAGGGAGGTCCTACTCACGTAGGGGTCCCCCCTCACACATACCTCAGCACCCAGCCCTGTAGGATTACCAGGGCCTGCCATAGGGGTGACCTATGAGAGTATATGTGTTGTATGGTATGGGACATAGGGTACCTACATCCCTGTAAGGGGTGCTAGCACCACCTTACCCAGGCTACAGTAGTGGCCTGGTGGTGTCAGTTTGGGTGGCTGTCCCAGGGTGGCACAATAAGTGCTGCAGCCCTGGTAGGCCTACTGGGGGACCCATGCCCTGGGTACCTAGGGTACCATCTACCAGGGACTGGTAGGGCATGCCCAGCATCCAATTGGTTGGTACCTAGGGTACTCACATAGTTTACCAGAGGAAGCAGATAGGCTGGGGTCCTGGATAGCAGGATCCCAGCCAGACTAGTCAAAAACCACTTAAATACCAGGCAAAAAGTTGGGGGCAACCATTAGTCAGATTCCACTCTCCTACATAACCCCCCCCCAAACGAAAGGAGATAAGGCTAACCTTGTCCAGATAAGCCTTTATTTCCTGAGTGGCCATATAAGGAAGAACCTGTACTAACATGGTTGCTCCCTGTGTCATGGTCCACTTGGGAAATCCTACCCCAAGGGGTTCTAGAGTTTCTCCAAAGTCTAGGGAAATTACCTGTATTGGTTTTTGGGTCAGAGGTGGGCTGGTGGGGTGTCTGAGTCTGGAAGTGGGACCCTACTTGGGTTGGTCTCAACCTCCTCAGATCACTGGCCACTATGGAAGCCTTTCTGCCCAGGACGGTGTCATATCTGGCCCTAAGGGTCAACCTCTGGCTGCCTACAGCTGGGGGTTGGATCCCTTTGGCTGGAATAGTGGAGGGCACTGGAAGGTTTGGGGCAGCTAGGCCCCAGGTTTCCCTGTGCTCAACAACATCCATTTGAGGGGTGCCTATACCTAGGGGTAAGGGGGATCCCTCAGTTTGTAGAGGAATATTCACCTGGCTGAAACTACTCTGCTGGGTGTCCCTAATCTGTTGATGAGGGGGTTCCTCTGGGCAGGGGCCCAATAAGGGTCCACTGACCTCCCTGACCTCTGCAGCCCTGGGCTGACTGAGGCAGGGTAGAGAGGGGCAGGATACCTGCTCCAGACTGGGTACCACCTTGGAAGGATCCCCTGCCATCAGAGAGGTGGGCAGGCCAAGCCTGTCCACTTCTGGGGCAGTTACTTCACAAGGGGCAGGGTCAGTTCCCTGAGAAACTGGACCTTTACCTGTAGTCTGGTGGGGGGAAGACTGCTCTTCCTCCCCTATGCTCTCTGTTTGTGTAGAGTGATCCATAGTTTCAGGCTTCACTCTTTCTATTTCCTCCTGGGGTGGAGGTGAGGCCCTCAGGGTCTCATCCACTCTCTCAGGAATTCCTACCATTTTCAAATGGGCCTTGTGGTCAACCTCAGCCCAGGCTGAGATTTCTAGATCATTCCCCAGTAGACAATCTACAGGCAAGTTTGGGGACACTGCCACTCTCTTGGGGCCAGTGACTCCTCCCCAGCTGAGATTTATCACTGCCATGGGATGATCTGTCCTGATTCCATCAATATTGGTCACCTGATAGCTAAACCCAGGTAAAAGCTGATCTAGGGGCACTAGCCTCTTGGTCACCATGGTGACACTGGCCCCTGTGTCCTTATAGGCCACAGCCTTCTGACCATTGATCATTGGTTCTTGTCTGTACCTGCCCAGAATACTGGGGCTCATGGTAAAGTTGGCAAACCCCATGCCACCATCACAGACCATTGTTGCTAATGCAGGGGACCTGGCTAGGCCAGAGTCCACTGGTGTCCCCAAAGAGAACCCAACTAAGTTTTTGGGTGCACTCCCACCGCCTGGGGGATTACTACTAGTAGTAACAGGAGGTGTTGGAGCTGGTTTTGGAGGAACACTTTCTTTATTGCCATTCTTAGGACAGCTGGAGTCAGTTTTCCAGTGGCCAGGTTTCTTACACACATGGCAATATGGTTTCTTGGTATTAGAGGAAGTATTTTGGGACCCACCCCCAGCACTGGTTTGTTGGGGCCCTTCAGAGGACTTTTCTTGTTTATCATCCCCACCTTTCTCTTTGGGCTTAGTGGAATCCTTCTTCTGGTCACCAACTTGGTTCTTAGGCCTGATCCTGGTTCTGACCCATTTGTCTGCCTTCTTTCCCAATTCTTGGGGAGAGGTCAGATCAGAGTCCACCAGGTGCTGGTGTAAAAGTTGGTTCTGACAATTATTAAGAATCTGCTCCCTCATAATGAGATTATACAATCCTTGATAATCATTAACTTTACTGCCATTTAACCAACCTTCCAGTGCCTTGGTTGCACAATCCACAAAGTCTACCCAATCTTGATTCTGTGCTTTCTGGGTGTCTCTGAACTTAAGTCTGTATTGATCAGTGGTTAAGCCAAACCCATCTATTAAAGCAGCTTTCAAGATATAATAATCATCAGCATCCTCTTCTCTTACAGAGAGGAGCTTGTCTCTCCCTTTATCTGAAAAGGAGAGCCACAGGATTGCTGCCCACTGCTCTACAGGGACCCTCTGTACTCTACAGGCCCTTTCAAGAGCAGATATCCATTTGTGGATATCATCCCCATTCTGATAGGGGGCACAATCTTGTGGAGGTTCCTATTGTCAGGGACTCTCTCTCTAACTCTAGGGGTTTCATTACTGCCACCAGGGATCTCTAGACCCCACTTTCTTGAAGCTTTCTGAAGCTCCAGGGTTTCCCTGTCCAATGCTAACTGTTCTCTTTTAAGCTCAAGCTTAGCCTGCTCAAATTTGATCAGTCTGCATTTCCTCTCATGAGAGGATTCTCTTCTCTGAGAAGAGGCAGAGGACCCTTTGGATCTCCTAGAATGGTTGGATCCCACTGAGGGGGATCTGTTCCTTCTTGGATCCACCACTCCCCTTTTAAGGGTGGAGGGAGTGCCTCTTGAGCCATCACCTCCATGCTGTGAGTGGTCTGTTTCTTCCAGGTCAGGATTTTCATCCTCTTCCTGCTCCTCTTCAGATTCCACTCTGGGAGTGTCCTCTTCTGAGGGGTGCCCACCCACTCTGTCCGTCCCTCTGGATCCTATGGACTCCATAAAGTCTGCTATGAGCAGGATCTCCTTGAGACGTTTTGTGTTGGCACCTCTTTCTGTCTTCAGTCCCCTAAGGGTGCACATTTCCCTGAGCTCTGCAAAGGTGAAATTATCATACTTATCTACTGGGACCCTCTGGGGTCCTTCCATAGCCTTAGTGCCACCTGAAGACATGTTTAGTGTAGTGATGTATCTACCTACACTAAGTGTGGCCTACTGAACCCTCTCTTGAGTTGTAGTCAAGGTGTGCTAAACCCTCTACACACAACTCCAAGTTCAGTAGAACTTATTGTATTCTAGCTTGAATTTATATGTACCTTTGGTACCTTGTGGCTTCCACTTTAGAAATTCAATTTGTTATCTGGTAAAACAATGGCAAGCTTGAATCCAACCGCTGCACACCAATGTGAGAAGTTGGCCTGGCATATGCTGTTCCTAGTTATAGGGACACCTTGCACCAGTCCAATTCGACTCCTATTGATGGTAGGTTTAAGACAACCTTTAAAGAAAGCTATCCTAGTGGTAGCTGTGGAGAGCAGCCTTCAGGCTAAGTCTTGAAGGAGTGTTAAGCTTATTGTTTTACCATAATAACCTCTTGAATAACCAAATGAAAGAGTAGCCCACACAGGTATATATATAAAATATATGTATTTATTCTAGACAGAATCCCACAGTCACTTTATGTGGCTAGTGGCAAAGTTACAATTCAAACAAGCATTTCTAAACACAATAAATAGCACAGAAACCAATGGGCCCCAGGGGGGGACCAAACCATATACTAAAATAGTGGTATAAGAACCACGACAATTCTACAGGCAATGCCTAGGGCATTCAGGATCGCTGGCCCCTTAAGAATCCACCCACAGTTAAGAGGAAGGGGACCCACGGGAGGCGTGTGCAGTGCGAGAAGCTGCTGTCGGGATCGCAATGTTAGCCTATGGAGAATGTCGCGGTTGAATAATTAAGGTTTAAGGACACTTCTAACAACAGTACAAAGTTAAGGCTTGAGACTTAAGGCTTTGGAGAGCCCACCACCACGGGAGTACCGAAGTACCACTGTTACCTGCCCCAGGGAAGCCGGGTGCATAGGTCGATTCTGGTGTCGGGTCGCGGGCTGATTTTCTATGGAAAAGGAATCCAAACTGCTGCTAGCTGGAAGTGTCGCTGAAGTCGTGAAGATTAAAGTTGAAGAAAAGACAAAGATGAACCTGAAAGCAGAGGGGACAGAGTCTGGGTCACAGCACAGTGACCAGGGAGCTCACAGGAAGGAGCTCGTGGATGTCGGGTGCTTCAGGTGTGGAAGGTACAGCTGGGCTCTGCAGTCACGGGCTCCGGGAGGCTTCAAGGAAGGCCAGCTTCTGGAGGGCGACTGTCCCACGTCGGCTGAGGGTCGCTGCGGTGTTAGTGTCCCGATTGGATCCACTAAGCATTGGCAACCGCAACCCACGCAAGATGAACAAAGCAGCTGCTGGTGCAGACCCACGAGGTCTGAGGGTGCTCTCCTTTGCAGGGAGCGTAGAGCAGGCCTGGAGCAACCAGGGGAACTCTTAGAAAGGAAGTTTGTCCTCCGTCAAGGCCCACAAGTCGAGAGACAAGGGACCGCGGAAGGCAGCAAAATGGAGTGCGTAAAAGGGCTCCCACGGGCCACTGGAGCGGGCCAGGGAGCTGAGAGTCGGCACAAATGCTGCTTGAAGGTTGGCTCAAGAATGGGCCAAAGCACAACTTCCCCACTGGTCGGGGTCGTGTGCTGGACAAGAGGTGGCCGGTGTCTCGGGGTATGCGGGGATCTCGACACCCACGTGGTCCAGGGTGCTCAGACTTGCTGGGCACACTCACAGGACGCTGGGATGCACTGGAGACCCACCTCGAGGTTGCTGGAAGGCGTCGAAGGTCGTGAGAGCAACGAAGTCCCAACCGGGTATCTTGTAGTCTTTTAGGTGCCTGCCAAGCAGGGGGATAACTCCTTTATCCCAAGGGAGATTTCTTCAGTCAGCTGGGCAGCAGCTCGTCGAAGGTCAGTTCTGTGAAGTCCTGTACGAATCTAAGGCTCTAGGGCAAAGTTATTCCCATATATCCCCAAGATTAGGGGATGGTCCAAAATAGAGCCTACCAATCAGAGTAGAGGCGGGAAAGGGTGGCTACACCCACTCCCCTTTGTGTGTTTCCCGCCTGGGCGAGGGGCAGGATGCCCCTGAACCGGTTCCAGGCGGTGTATGCAGAATTGGGGCTCTGCAGCTGCCTACGTGCAACTCTGAATGGCCTTTTGGTGCACCCACCCTGTTCCAATCCACATATCCTGTCTGGGGAGGTGCTGGCACCTCCCTGCCACAGGAGCCCTATTGTCCAGATGGCGAGGCTGGGGTTTTCCCCAGCAACAGCCAGCCAGAGTCGTGTAGGTGGCGAACAGTAGCCATTTTGTGGTACATGTGCACTTTTAAATTGGTTTCCAAATTCTACCGCTTTTCCCATATCACCCTCCTAGCAAGGGGGAATCGTGCCCCCATGCCCATGGCTGGACTGGGGGTATGATTCCTTCATGTTTGACACCAAACACGATATGGTTCTGTGTAGCCACTCCAAAGTTACAGCGATGACGCAATAACTTATAATGCGGTTAAGAGTATATGGTATGGCTACACTACAAACAACCCAGTAACGATGTTACGAAGGTTGCAGGGAGGTCCTACTCACGTAGGGGTCCCCCCTCACACATACCTCAGCACCCAGCCCTGTAGGATTACCAGGGCCTGCCATAGGGGTGACCTATGAGAGTATATGTGTTGTATGGTATGGGACATAGGGTACCTACATCCCTGTAAGGGGTGCTAGCACCACCTTACCCAGGCTACAGTAGTGGCCTGGTGGTGTCAGTTTGGGTGGCTGTCCCAGGGTGGCACAATAAGTGCTGCAGCCCTGGTAGGCCTACTGGGGGACCCATGCCCTGGGTACCTAGGGTACCATCTACCAGGGACTGGTAGGGCATGCCCAGCATCCAATTGGTTGGTACCTAGGGTACTCACATAGTTTACCAGAGGAAGCAGATAGGCTGGGGTCCTGGATAGCAGGATCCCAGCCAGACTAGTCAAAAACCACTTAAATACCAGGCAAAAAGTTGGGGGCAACCATTAGTCAGATTCCACTCTCCTACACTGGCCTAATAACTAAGGTCTTAGACTCGTACTCTGGCCTAATGGTTAAGGTCTTAACTCTTACTCTAGCCTACTGGTTAAGGTCTTAACTCTTACTCTGGCCTAAAAGCTGTGGTCTTAGACTCGTACTCTGGCCTAATGGTTAAGGTCCTAACTCTTACTCTGGCCTACTGGTTAAGGTCTTAACTCTTACTCTGGCCTAATAGCTAAGGTCTTAGACTCGTACTCTGGCCTAATGGTTAAGGTCTTAACTCTTACTCTGGCCTACTGGTTAAGGTCTTAACTCTTACTCTGGCCTAATGGTTAAGCTCTTAAGTCTTACTCTGGCCTAATAGCTAAGGTCTTAACTCTTACTCTGGCCTAATAGCTAAGGTCTTAGACTCATACTCTGGCCTAATGGTTAAGGTCTTAACTCTAACTCTGGCCTAATAGCTAAGGTCTTAACTCTTACTCTGTTCTAATGGTTACGGTCTTAACTCTTATTCTGGCCTACTGGTTAAGGTCTTAACTCTTACTCCGGCCTAATAACTAAGGTCTTAGACTCGTACTCTGGCCTAATGGTTAATGTCTTAACTCTTACTCTGGCCTACTGGTTAAGGTCTTAACTCTTACTCTGGCCTAAAAGCTGTGGTCTTAGACTCGTACTCTGGCCTAATGGTTAAGGTCTTAACTCTTAGTCTGGCCTACTGGTTAAGGTTTTAACTCTTACTCTGGCCTAATAGCTAAGGTCTTAGACTCGTACTCTGGCCTAATGGTTAAGGTCTTAACTCTTACTCTGGCCTACTGGTTAAGGTCTTAACTCTTACTCTGGCCTAATGGTTATGGTCTTAAGTCTTACTCTGGCCTAATGGCTAAGGTCTTAACTCTTACTCTGACCTAATAGCTAAGGTCTTAGACTCATACTCTGGCCTAATGGTTAAGGTCTTAACTCTAACTCTGGCCTAATAGCTAAGGTCTTAACTCTTACTCTGTCCTAATGGTTACGGTCTTAACTCTTACTCTGGCCTAATGGTTAAGGTCTTAACTCTTACTCTGGCCTAATAGCTAAGGTCTTAACTCTTACTCTGGCATAATAGCTAAGGTCTTAGACTCGTACTCTGGCCTAATGGTTAAGGTCTTAACTCTAACTCTGGCCTAATAGCTAAGGTCTTAACTCTTACTCTGGCTTACTGGTTAGGGTCTTAACACTTACTCTGGCCTAATAGCTAAGGTCTTAACTCTTACTCTGGCCTACTGGTTAAGGTCTTAACTCTTACTCTGGCCTAATAGCTAAGGTCTTAAATCTTACTCTAGCCTACTGGTTAAGGTCTTAACTCTTACTCTGGCCTAGTAGCTAAGGTCTTAGGCTCGTACTCTGGCCTAACGATTAAGGTCTTAACTCTTACTCTGGCCTAATAGCTAAGGTCTTAACTCTTACTCTGGCCTAATGGTTAAGGTCTTAACTCTTACTCTGGCCTAATAGCTAAGGTCTTAACACTTACTCTGGCCTAATAGCTAAGGTCTTAGACTCGTACTATGGCCTACAGTTTAATGTCTTTACTCTTACTCTGGTCTACTGGTTAAGGTCTTAACTCTTACTCTGGACTACTGGTTAAGGTCTTAAATTTTACTCTGGCCTAATAGCTAAGGTGTTAGACTCATACTCTGGCCTACAGGTTAAGGTCTTAACTTTTACTCTGGCCTACTGGTTAAGGTCATAACTCTTACTCTGGCATAATAGCTAAGGTCTTAGACTCGTACTCTGGCCTAATGGTTAAGGTCTTAACTCTTACTCTAGCCTAATAGCTAAGGTCTTAACTCTTACTCTGGCATAATAGCTAAGGTCTTAGACTTGTACTATGGCCTACAGGATAAGGTATTAACTCTTACTCTGGCCTACTGTTTAAGGTCTTAACTCTTACTCTGGCCTAATAGCTAATGTCTTAGACTCGTACTATGGCCCAATGGATAAGGTCTTAACTCTTACTCTGGCCTAATATCTAAGGTCTTAACTCTTACTCTGGCCTAATAGCTAAGGTCTTAGACTCGTACTCTGGCCTAATTGTTAAGGTCTTAACTCTTACTCTGGCCTACTGGTTAAGGTCTTAACTCTTACTCTGGCCTAATAGCTAAGAACCCAGACTTGTACTCTGGCCTAATGGTTAAGGTCTTAACTCTTACTCTGGCCTAATGGTTAAGGTCTTAACTCTTACTCTGGCCTAATAGCTAAGGTCTTAGACTCATACTCTGGCCTACAGGTTAAGGTCTTAACTCTTACTCTGGACTACTGGTTAAGGTCTTAACTCTTACTCTGGCCTAATAGCTAAGGTCTTAGACTCGTACTCTGGCCTAATGGTTAAGGTCTTAACTCTTACTCTGGCATAATAGCTAAGGTCTTAACTCTTACTCTGGCCTAATAACTAAGGTCTTAGACTCGTACTCTGGCCTAATGGTTAAGGTCTTAACTCTTACTCTGGCCTACTGGTTAAGGTCTTAACTCTTACTCTGGCCTAAAAGCTGAGGTCTTAGACTCGTACTCTGGCCTAATGGATAAGGTCTTAACTCTTACTCTGGCCTACTGGTTAAGGTCTTAACTCTTACTCTGGCCTAATAGCTAAGGTCTTAGACTCATACTCTGGCCTAATGGTTAAGGTCTTAACTCTTACTCTGGCCTAATGGTTAAGGTCTTAAGTCTTACTCTGGCCTAATAGCTAAGGTCTTAACTCTTTCTCTGGCCTAATAGCTAAGTCTTAGACTCGTACTCTGGCCTAATGGTTAAGGTCTTAACTCTAACTCTGGCCTAATAGCTAAGGTCTTAACTCTTACTCTGGCCTACTACACTTACTCTGGCCTAATAGCTAAGGTCTTAACTCTTACTCTGGCCTACTGGTTAAGGTCTTAACTCTTACTCTGGCCTCATATCTAAGGTCTTAACTCTTACTCTGGCCTAATAGCTAATATCTTAGACTCGTACTCTGGCCTAATGGTTAAGGTCTTAACTCTTACTCTGGCCTACTGGTTAAGGTCTTAACTCTTACTCTGGCATAATAGCTAAGGTCTTAAATCTTACTCTAGCCTACTGGTTAAGGTCTTAATTCTTACTCTGGCCTAATAGCTAAGGTCTTAGGCTCGTACTCTGGCCTAATGGATAAGGTCTTAACTCTTACTCTGGCCTACTGGTTAAGGTCTTAACTCTTACTCTGGCCTCATATCTAAGGTCTTAACTCTTACTCTGGCCTAATAGCTAAGGTCTTAGACTCATACTCTGGCCTAATGGTTAATGTCTTAACTCTTACTCTGGCCTAATAGCTAAGGTCTTAACGCTTACTCTGGCCTAATAGCTAAGGTCTTAGACTCGTACTCTGGCCTAATGGTTAAGTTCTTAACTCTTACTCTGGCCCAATAGCTAACGTCTTAGACTCGTACTCTGGCCTAATGGTTAAGGACTTAACTCTTACTCTGGCCAAATATCTAAGGTCTTAACCCTTACTCCAGCCTAATAGCTAAGGTCTTAGACTAATACTCTGGCCTAATGGTTAAGGTCTTAACTCTTACTCTGCCCTACTGGTTAAGATCTTAACTCTTACTCTGGCCTAATAGTAAGGTCTTAACACTTACTCTGGCCTAATAGCTAAGGTCTTAGACTCGTACTCTGGCCTAATTTGTTAAGGTCTTAACTCTTACTCTGGCCTACTGGTTAAGGTCTTAACTCTTACGCTGGCCTAATAGCTAAGAACTCAGACTCGTACTCTGGCAAAATGGTTAAGGTCTTAACTCTTACTCTGGCCTAATGGTTAAGGTCTTAACTCTTACTCTGGCCTAATAGCTAAGGTCTTAGACTCGTACTCTGGCCTACAGGTTAAGGTCTTAACTCTTACTCTGGACTACTGGTTAAGGTCTTAACTCTTACTCAGGCCTAATAGCTAAGGTCTTAGACTCGTACTCTGGCCTAATGGTTAAGGTCTTAACTCTTACTCTGGCATACTGGTTAAGGTCTTAACTCTTACTCTGGCCTACTGGTTAAGGTCTTAACTCTTACTCTGGCCTAAAAGCTGAGGTCTTAGACTCGTACTCTGGCCTAATGGTTAAGATTTTAACTCTTACTCTGGCCTAAAGGTTAAGGTCTTAACTCTTACTCTGGCCTAATAGCTAAGGTCTTAGACTCGTACTCTGGCCTTATGGTTAAGGTCTTAACTCTTACTCTGGCCTACTGGTTAAGGTCTTAACACTTACTCTGGCCTAATGGTTAAGTTCTTAACTCTTACTCTGGCCTAATAGCTAAGGTCTTAACTCTTACTCTGGCCTAATAGCTAAGGTCTTAGTCTCATACTCTGGCCTAATTTGTTAAGGTCTTAACTCTTACTCTGGCCTACTGGTTAAGGTCTTAACTCTCACTCCGGCCTAATAGCTAAGAACTCAGACTCGTACTCTGGCCTAATAGCTAAGGTCTTAGACTCGTACTCTGGCCTACAGGATAAGGTCTTAACTCTTACTCTGGCCTACTGGTTAAGGTCTTAACTCATACTCTGGCCTAAAAGCTGAGGTCTTAGACTCGTACTCTGGCCTAATGGTTAAGGTCTTAACTCTTACACTGGCCTACTGGTTAAGGTCTTAACTCTTACTCTGGCCTAATAGCTAAGGTCTTAGACTCGTACTCTGGCCTAATGGTTAAGGTCTTAACTCTTACTCTGGCCTACTGGTTAAGGTCTTAACTCTTACTCTGGCCTAATGGTTAAGTTCTTAACTCTTACTCTGGCCTAATAGCTAAGGGCTTAACTCTTACTCTGGCTTAATAGCTAAGGTCTTAGACTCGTACTCTGGCCTAATGGTTAAGGTCTTAATTCTAACTCTGGCCTAATAGCTAAGGTCTTAACTCTTACTCTGGCCTAATAGCTAAGGTCTTAGACTCGTACACTGGACTAATGGTTAAGGTCTAAACTCTTACTCTGGCCTACTGGTTAAGGTCTTAACTCTTACTCTGGCCTAATAGCTAGGGTCTTAGACTTGTACTCTGGCCTAATGGTTAAGGTCTTAACTCTTACTCTGGCCTACTGGTTAAGGTCTTAACTCTTACTATGGCCTAATAGCTAAGGTCTTAGACTCGTACACTGGACTAATGGTTAAGGTCTAAACTCTTACTCTGGCCTACTGGTTAAGGTCTTAACTCTTACTCTGGCCTAATAGCTAGGGTCTTAGACTTGTACTCTGGCCTAATGGTTAAGGTCTTAACTCTTACTCTGGCCTACTGGTTAAGGTCTTAACTCTTACTATGGCCTAATAGCTAAGGTCTTAGACTCGTACTATGGCCTACAGGTTAAGGTCTTAACTCTTACTCTGGCCTACTGGTTAAGGTCTTAACTCTTACTCTGGTCTCATAGCTAAGGTCTTAACTCTTACTCTGGCCTAATAGCTAAGGTCTTAGACTCGTACTATGGCCTACAGGTTAAGGTCTTAACTCTTACTCTGGCCTACTGGTTAAGGTCTTAACTCTTGCTCTGGCCTAATAGCTAAGGTCTTAACTCTTACTCTGGCCTAATAGCGATGGTCTTAGACTTGTACTCTGGCCTAATAGCTAAGGTCTTAACTCTTACTATGGCCTAATAGCTAAGGTCTTAACTCTTACTCTGGCTTAATAGCTAAGGTCTTAGACTCGTACTCTGGCCTAATGGTTAAGGTCTTAACTCTTACTCTGGCCTAATAGCTAAGGTCTTAGACTCGTACTCTGGCCTAATGGTTAAGGTCTTAACTCTTACTCTGGCCTAATAGCTAAGGTCTTAACTCTTACTCTGGCCTAATAGCTAAGAACTCAGACTTGTACTCTGGCCTAATGGTTAAGGTCTTAACTCTTACCCTGGCCTAATGGTTAAGGTCTTAACTCTTACTCTGGCCTAATAGCTAAGGTCTTAGACTCGTACTCTGGCCTACAGGATAAGGTCTTAACTCTTACTCTGGACTACTGGTTAAGGTCTTAACTCTTACTCTGGCCTAATAGCTAAGGTCTTAGACTCGTACTCTGGCCTAATGGTTAAGGTCTTAACTCTTACTCTGGCATACTGGTTAAGGTCTTAACTCTTACTCTGGCCTACTGGTTAAGGTCTTAGACTCGTACTCTGGCCTAATGGTTAAGGTCTTAACTCTTACTCTGGCCCAATAGCTAACGTCTCAGACTCGTACTCTGGCCTAATGGTTAAGGACTTAACTCTTACTCTGGCCAAATATCTAAGGTCTTAACCCTTACTCCAGCCTAATAGCTAAGGTCTTAGACTAATACTCTGGCCTAATGGTTAAGGTCTTAACTCTTACTCTGCCCTACTGGTTAAGATCTTAACTCTTACTCTGGCCTAATAGCTAAGGTCTTAACTCTTACTCTGGCCTAATAGCTAAGGTCTTAGACTCGTACTCTGGCCTAATTTGTTAAGGTCTTAACTCTTACTCTGGCCTACTGGTTAAGGTCTTAACTCTTACTCTGGCCTAATAGCTAAGAACTGAGACTCGTACTCTGGCCTAATGGTTAAGGTCTTAACTCTTACTCTGGCCTAATGGTTAAGGTCTTAACTCTTACTCTGGCCTAATAGCTAAGGTCTTAGACTCGTACTCTGGCCTACAGGTTAAGGTCTTAACTCTTACTCTGGACTACTGGTTAAGGTCTTTACTCTTACTCAGGCCTAATAGCTAAGGTCTTAGACTCGTACTCTGGCCTAATGGTTAAGGTCTTAACTCTTACTCTGGCATACTGGTTAAGGTCTTAACTCTTACTCTGTCCTACTGGTTAAGGTCTTAACTCTTACTCTGGCCTAAAAGCTGAGGTCTTAGACTCGTACTCTGGCCTAATGGTTAAGGTCTTAACTCTTACTCTGGCCTACTGGTTAAGGTCTTAACTCTTACTCTGGTCTCATAGCTAAGGTCTTAACTCTTACTCTGGCCTAATAGCTAAGGTCTTAGACTCATACTATGGCCTACAGGTTAAGGTCTTAACTCTTACTCTGGCCTACTGGTTAAGGTCTTAACTCTTGCTCTGGCCTAATAGCTAAGGTCTTAACTCTTACTTTGGCCTAATAGCGATGGTCTTAGACTTGTACTCTGGCCTAATAGCTAAGGTCTTAACTCTTACTCTGGCCTAATAGCTAAGGTCTTAGACTCGTACTCTGGCCTAATTTGTTAAGGTCTTAACTCTTACTCTGGCCTACTGGTTAAGGTCTTAACTCTTACTCTGGCCTAATAGCTAAGAACTCAGACTCGTACTCTGGCCTAATGGTTAAGGTCTTAACTCTTACTCTGGCCTAATGGTTAAGGTCTTAACTCTTACTCTGGCCTAATAGCTAAGGTCTTAGACTCGTACTCTGGCCTACAGGTTAAGGTCTTAACTCTTACTCTGGACTACTGGTTAAGGTCTTAACTCTTACTCAGGCCTAATAGCTAAGGTCTTAGACTCGTACTCTGGCCTAATGGTTAAGGTCTTAACTCTTACTCTGGCATACTGGTTAAGGTCTTAACTCTTACTCTGGCCTACTGGTTAAGGTCTTAACTCTTACTCTGGCCTAAAAGCTGAGGTCTTAGACTCGTACTCTGGCCTAATGGTTAAGGTCTTAACTCTTACTCTGGCCTAATAGCTAAGGTCTTAGACTCGTACTCTGGCCTAATGGTTAAGGTCTTAACTCTTACTCTGGCCTAATAGCTAAGGTCTTAACTCTTACTCTGGCCTAATAGCTAAGAACTCAGACTTGTACTCTGGCCTAATGGTTAAGGTCTTAACTCTTACCCTGGCCTAATGGTTAAGGTCTTAACTCTTACTCTGGCCTAATAGCTAAGGTCTTAGACTCGTACTCTGGCCTACAGGATAAGGTCTTAACTCTTACTCTGGACTACTGGTTAAGGTCTTAACTCTTACTCTGGCCTAATAGCTAAGGTCTTAGACTCGTACTCTGGCCAAATGGTTAAGGTCTTAACTCTTACTCTGGCATACTGGTTAAGGTCTTAACTCTTACTCTGGCCTACTGGTTAAGGTCTTAACTCTTACTCTGGCCTAAAAGCTGAGGTCTTAGACTCGTACTCTGGCCTAATGGTTAAGGTCTTAACTCTTACTCTGGCCTACTGGTTAAGGTCTTAACTCTTACTCTGGCCTAATAGCTAAGGTCTTAGACTCGTACTCTGGCCTAATGGTTAAGGTCTTAACTCTTACTCTGGCCTACTGGTTAAGGTGTTAACTCTTACTTTGGCCTAATGGTTAAGTTCTTAACTCTTACTCTGGCCTAATAGCTAAGGTCTTAACTCTTACTCTGGCCTAATGGTTAAGTTCTTAGACTCGTACTCTGGCCTAATGGTTAAGGTCTTAACTCTTTCTCTGGCCTAATAGCTAAGGTCTTAGACTTGTTTTCTGGCCTAATGATTAAGGTCTTAACTCTTACTCTGGCCTACTGGTTAAGGTCTTAACTCTTACTCTGGCCTAATAGCTAAGGTCTTAGACTCGTACTATGGCCTACAGGTTAAGGTCTTAACTCTTACTCTGGCATACTGGTTAAGGCCTTAACTCTTACTCTGGCCTACTGGTTAAGGTCTTAACTCTTACTCTGGCCTAAAAGCTGAGGTCTTAGACTCGTACTCTGGCCTAATGGTTAAGGTCTTAACTCTTACATGGCCTACTGGTTAAGGTCTTAACTCTTACTCTGGCCTAATAGCTAAGGTCTTAGACTCATACTCTGGCCTAATGGTTAAGGTCTTAACTCTTACTCTGGCCTACTGGTTAAGGTCTTAACTCTTACTCTGGTCTAATGGTTAAGTTCTTAACTCTTACTCTGGCCTAATAGCTAAGGTCTTAACTCTTACTCTGGCCTAATAGCTAAGGTCTTAGACTCGTACTCTGGCCTAATGGTTAAGGTCTTAATTCTAACTCTGGCCTAATAGCTAAGGTCTTAACTCTTACTCTGGCCTAATGGTTAAGGTCTTAACTCTCACTCTGGCCTACTGGTTAAGGTCTTAACTCTTACTCTGGCCTAATAGCTAAGGTCTTAGACTCGTACACTGGCCTAATGGTTAAGGTCTTAACTCTTACTCTGGCCTACTGGTTAAGGTCTTAACTCTTACTCTGGCCTACTAGTTAAGGTCTTAACTCTTACTCTGGCCTAATAGCTAAGGTCTTAGACTTGTACTCTGGCCTAATGGTTAAGGTCTTAACTCTTACTCTGGCCTACTGGTTAAGGTCTTAACTCTTACTCTGGCCTAATAGCTAAGGTCTTAGACTCGTACTCTGGCCTAATGGTTAAGGTCTTAACTCTTACTCTGGCCTACTGGTTAAGGTCTTAACTCTTACTCTGGCCTCATAGCTAAGGTCTTAACTCTTACTCTGGCCTAATAGCTAAGGTCTTAGACTCGTACTATGGCCTACAGGTTAAGGTCTTAACTCCTACTCTGGCCTACTGGTTAAGGTCTTAACTCTTGCTCTGGCCTAATAGCTAAGGTCTTAACTCTTACTCTGGCCTATTAGCGATGGTCTTAGACTTGTACTCTGGCCTAATAGCTAAGGTCTTAACTCTTACTCTGTCCTAATGGTTACGGTCTTAACTCTTACTCTGGCCTACTGGTTAAGGTCTTAACTCTTACTCTGGCCTAATAGCTAAGGTCTTAGACTCGTACACTGGCCTTAATGGTTAAGGTCTTAACTCTTACTCTGGCCTACTGGTTAAGGTCTTAACTCTTACTCTGGCCTACTGGTTAAGGTCTTTACTCTTACTCTGGCCTAATAGCTAAGGTCTTAGACTTGTACTCTGGTCTAATGGTTAAGGTCTTAACTCTTACTCTGGCCTACTGGTTAAGGTCTTAACTCTTACTCTGGCCTAATAGCTAAGGTCTTAGACTCGTACTATGGCCTACAGGTTAAAGTCTTAACTCTAACTCTGGCCTACTGGTTAAGGTCTTAACTCTTACTCTGGCCTCATAGCTAAGGTCTTAACTCTTACTCTGGCCTAATAGCTAAGGTCTTAGACTCGTACTATGGCCTACAGGTTTAGGTCTTAACTCTTAATCTGGCCTACTGGTTAAGGTCTTAACTCTTACTCTGGCCTAATAGCTAAGGTCTTAACTCTTACTCTTGCAAAATAGCTAAGGTCTTAGACTCGTACTATGGCCTTCAGGTTAAGGTCTTAACTCTTACTCTGGCCTACTGGTTAAGGTCTTAACTCTTACTCTGGCCTCATATCTAAGGTCTTAACTCTTACTCTGGCCTAATAGCTAAGGTCTTAGACTCATACTCTGGCCTAATGGTTAATGTCTTAACTCTTACTCTGGCCTAATAGCTAAGGTCTTAACGCTTACTCTGGCCTAATAGCTAAGGTCTTAGACTCGTACTCTGGCCTAATGGTTAAGTTCTTAACTCTTACTCTGGCCCAATAGCTAACGTCTTAGACTCGTACTCTGGCCTAATGGTTAAGGACTTAACTCTTACTCTGGCCAAATATCTAAGGTCTTAACCCTTACTCCAGCCTAATAGCTAAGGTCTTAGACTAATACTCTGGCCTAATGGTTAAGGTCTTAACTCTTACTCTGCCCTACTGGTTAAGATCTTAACTCTTACTCTGGCCTAATAGTAAGGTCTTAACTCTTACTCTGGCCTAATAGCTAAGGTCTTAGACTCGTACTCTGGCCTAATTTGTTAAGGTCTTAACTCTTACTCTGGCCTACTGGTTAAGGTCTTAACTCTTACGCTGGCCTAATAGCTAAGAACTCAGACTCGTACTCTGGCAAAATGGTTAAGGTCTTAACTCTTACTCTGGCCTAATGGTTAAGGTCTTAACTCTTACTCTGGCCTAATAGCTAAGGTCTTAGACTCGTACTCTGGCCTACAGGTTAAGGTCTTAACTCTTACTCTGGACTACTGGTTAAGGTCTTAACTCTTACTCAGGCCTAATAGCTAAGGTCTTAGACTCGTACTCTGGCCTAATGGTTAAGGTCTTAACTCTTACTCTGGCCTACTGGTTAAGGTCTTAACTCTTACTCTGGCCTAAAAGCTGAGGTCTTAGACTCGTACTCTGGCCTAATGGTTAAGATTTTAACTCTTACTCTGGCCTAAAGGTTAAGGTCTTAACTCTTACTCTGGCCTAATAGCTAAGGTCTTAGACTCGTACTCTGGCCTAATAGCTAAGGTCTTAGTCTCATACTCTGGCCTAATTTGTTAAGGTCTTAACTCTTACTCTGGCCTACTGGTTAAGGTCTTAACTCTCACTCCGGCCTAATAGCTAAGAACTCAGACTCGTACTCTGGCCTAATAGCTAAGGTCTTAGACTCGTACTCTGGCCTACAGGATAAGGTCTTAACTCTTACTCTGGCCTACTGGTTAAGGTCTTAACTCATACTCTGGCCTAAAAGCTGAGGTCTTAGACTCGTACTCTGGCCTAATGGTTAAGGTCTTAACTCTTACACTGGCCTACTGGTTAAGGTCTTAACTCTTACTCTGGCCTAATAGCTAAGGTCTTAGACTCGTACTCTGGCCTAATGGTTAAGGTCTTAACTCTTACTCTGGCCTACTGGTTAAGGTCTTAACTCTTACTCTGGCCTACTGGTTAAGGTCTTAACACTTACTCTGGCCTAATGGTTAAGTTCTTAACTCTTACTCTGGCCTAATAGCTAAGGTCTTAACTCTTACTCTGGCCTAATAGCTAAGGTCTTAGTCTCATACTCTGGCCTAATTTGTTAAGGTCTTAACTCTTACTCTGGCCTACTGGTTAAGGTCTTAACTCTCACTCCGGCCTAATAGCTAAGAACTCAGACTCGTTCTCTGGCCTAATAGCTAAGGTCTTAGACTCGTACTCTGGCCTACAGGATAAGGTCTTAACTCTTACTCTGGCCTACTGGTTAAGGTCTTAACTCATACTCTGGCCTAAAAGCTGAGGTCTTAGACTCGTACTCTGGCCTAATGGTTAAGGTCTTAACTCTTACACTGGCCTACTGGTTAAGGTCTTAACTCTTACTCTGGCCTAATAGCTAAGGTCTTAGACTCGTACTCTGGCCTAATGGTTAAGGTCTTAACTCTTACTCTGGCCTACTGGTTAAGGTCTTAACTCTTACTCTGGCCTAATGGTTAAGTTCTTAACTCTTACTCTGGCCTAATAGCTAAGGGCTTAACTCTTACTCTGGCTTAATAGCTAAGGTCTTAGACTCGTACTCTGGCCTAATGGTTAAGGTCTTAATTCTAACTCTGGCCTAATAGCTAAGGTCTTAACTCTTACTCTGGCCTAATAGCTAAGGTCTTAGACTCGTACACTGGACTAATGGTTAAGGTCTAAACTCTTACTCTGGCCTACTGGTTAAGGTCTTAACTCTTACTCTGGCCTAATAGCTAGGGTCTTAGACTTGTACTCTGGCCTAATGGTTAAGGTCTTAACTCTTACTCTGGCCTACTGGTTAAGGTCTTAACTCTTACTATGGCCTAATAGCTAAGGTCTTAGACTCGTACACTGGACTAATGGTTAAGGTCTAAACTCTTACTCTGGCCTACTGGTTAAGGTCTTAACTCTTACTCTGGCCTAATAGCTAGGGTCTTAGACTTGTACTCTGGCCTAATGGTTAAGGTCTTAACTCTTACTCTGGCCTACTGGTTAAGGTCTTAACTCTTACTATGGCCTAATAGCTAAGGTCTTAGACTCGTACTATGGCCTACAGGTTAAGGTCTTAACTCTTACTCTGGCCTACTGGTTAAGGTCTTAACTCTTACTCTGGTCTCATAGCTAAGGTCTTAACTCTTACTCTGGCCTAATAGCTAAGGTCTTAGACTCGTACTATGGCCTACAGGTTAAGGTCTTAACTCTTACTCTGGCCTACTGGTTAAGGTCTTAACTCTTGCTCTGGCCTAATAGCTAAGGTCTTAACTCTTACTCTGGCCTAATAGCGATGGTCTTAGACTTGTACTCTGGCCTAATAGCTAAGGTCTTAACTCTTACTATGGCCTAATAGCTAAGGTCTTAACTCTTACTCTGGCTTAATAGCTAAGGTCTTAGACTCGTACTCTGGCCTAATGGTTAAGGTCTTAACTCTTACTCTGGCCTAAAAGCTGAGGTCTTAGACTCGTACTCTGGCCTAATGGTTAAGATTTTAACTCTTACTCTGGCCTAAAGGTTAAGGTCTTAACTCTTACTCTGGCCTAATAGCTAAGGTCTTAGACTCGTACTCTGGCCTTATGGTTAAGGTCTTAACTCTTACTCTGGCCTACTGGTTAAGGTCTTAACACTTATTCTGGCCTAATGGTTAAGTTCTTAACTCTTACTCTGGCCTAATAGCTAAGGTCTTAACTCTTACTCTGGCCTAATAGCTAAGGTCTTAGTCTCATACTCTGGCCTAATTTGTTAAGGTCTTAACTCTTACTCTGGCCTACTGGTTAAGGTCTTAACTCTCACTCCGGCCTAATAGCTAAGAACTCAGACTCGTACTCTGGCCTAATAGCTAAGGTCTTAGACTCGTACTCTGGCCTACAGGATAAGGTCTTAACTCTTACTCTGGCCTACTGGTTAAGGTCTTAACTCATACTCTGGCCTAAAAGCTGAGGTCTTAGACTCGTACTCTGGCCTAATGGTTAAGGTCTTAACTCTTACACTGGCCTACTGGTTAAGGTCTTAACTCTTACTCTGGCCTAATAGCTAAGGTCTTAGACTCGTACTCTGGCCTAATGGTTAAGGTCTTAACTCTTACTCTGGCCTACTGGTTAAGGTCTTAACTCTTACTCTGGCCTAATGGTTAAGTTCTTAACTCTTACTCTGGCCTAATAGCTAAGGGCTTAACTCTTACTCTGGCTTAATAGCTAAGGTCTTAGACTCGTACTCTGGCCTAATGGTTAAGGTCTTAATTCTAACTCTGGCCTAATAGCTAAGGTCTTAACTCTTACTCTGGCCTAATAGCTAAGGTCTTAGACTCGTACACTGGACTAATGGTTAAGGTCTAAACTCTTACTCTGGCCTACTGGTTAAGGTCTTAACTCTTACTCTGGCCTAATAGCTAGGGTCTTAGACTTGTACTCTGGCCTAATGGTTAAGGTCTTAACTCTTACTCTGGCCTACTGGTTAAGGTCTTAACTCTTACTATGGCCTAATAGCTAAGGTCTTAGACTCGTACACTGGACTAATGGTTAAGGTCTAAACTCTTACTCTGGCCTACTGGTTAAGGTCTTAACTCTTACTCTGGCCTAATAGCTAGGGTCTTAGACTTGTACTCTGGCCTAATGGTTAAGGTCTTAACTCTTACTCTGGCCTACTGGTTAAGGTCTTAACTCTTACTATGGCCTAATAGCTAAGGTCTTAGACTCGTACTATGGCCTACAGGTTAAGGTCTTAACTCTTACTCTGGCCTACTGGTTAAGGTCTTAACTCTTACTCTGGTCTCATAGCTAAGGTCTTAACTCTTACTCTGGCCTAATAGCTAAGGTCTTAGACTCGTACTATGGCCTAATGGTTAAGGTCTTAACTCTTACTCTGGCCTACTGGTTAAGGTCTTAACTCTTACTATGGCCTAATAGCTAAGGTCTTAGACTCGTACACTGGACTAATGGTTAAGGTCTAAACTCTTACTCTGGCCTACTGGTTAAGGTCTTAACTCTTACTCTGGCCTAATAGCTAGGGTCTTAGACTTGTACTCTGGCCTAATGGTTAAGGTCTTAACTCTTACTCTGGCCTACTGGTTAAGGTCTTAACTCTTACTATGGCCTAATAGCTAAGGTCTTAGACTCGTACTATGGCCTACAGGTTAAGGTCTTAACTCTTACTCTGGCCTACTGGTTAAGGTCTTAACTCTTACTCTGGTCTCATAGCTAAGGTCTTAACTCTTACTCTGGCCTAATAGCTAAGGTCTTAGACTCGTACTATGGCCTACAGGTTAAGGTCTTAACTCTTACTCTGGCCTACTGGTTAAGGTCTTAACTCTTGCTCTGGCCTAATAGCTAAGGTCTTAACTCTTACTCTGGCCTAATAGCGATGGTCTTAGACTTGTACTCTGGCCTAATAGCTAAGGTCTTAACTCTTACTATGGCCTAATAGCTAAGGTCTTAACTCTTACTCTGGCTTAATAGCTAAGGTCTTAGACTCGTACTCTGGCCTAATGGTTAAGGTCTTAACTCTTACTCTGGCCTAATAGCTAAGGTCTTAGACTCGTACTCTGGCCTAATGGTTAAGGTCTTAACTCTTACTCTGGCCTAATAGCTAAGGTCTTAACTCTTACTCTGGCCTAATAGCTAAGAACTCAGACTTGTACTCTGGCCTAATGGTTAAGGTCTTAACTCTTACCCTGGCCTAATGGTTAAGGTCTTAACTCTTACTCTGGCCTAATAGCTAAGGTCTTAGACTCGTACTCTGGCCTACAGGATAAGGTCTTAACTCTTACTCTGGACTACTGGTTAAGGTCTTAACTCTTACTCTGGCCTAATAGCTAAGGTCTTAGACTCGTACTCTGGCCTAATGGTTAAGGTCTTAACTCTTACTCTGGCATACTGGTTAAGGTCTTAACTCTTACTCTGGCCTACTGGTTAAGGTCTTAGACTCGTACTCTGGCCTAATGGTTAAGGTCTTAACTCTTACTCTGGCCCAATAGCTAACGTCTCAGACTCGTACTCTGGCCTAATGGTTAAGGACTTAACTCTTACTCTGGCCAAATATCTAAGGTCTTAACCCTTACTCCAGCCTAATAGCTAAGGTCTTAGACTAATACTCTGGCCTAATGGTTAAGGTCTTAACTCTTACTCTGCCCTACTGGTTAAGATCTTAACTCTTACTCTGGCCTAATAGCTAAGGTCTTAACTCTTACTCTGGCCTAATAGCTAAGGTCTTAGACTCGTACTCTGGCCTAATTTGTTAAGGTCTTAACTCTTACTCTGGCCTACTGGTTAAGGTCTTAACTCTTACTCTGGCCTAATAGCTAAGAACTGAGACTCGTACTCTGGCCTAATGGTTAAGGTCTTAACTCTTACTCTGGCCTAATGGTTAAGGTCTTAACTCTTACTCTGGCCTAATAGCTAAGGTCTTAGACTCGTACTCTGGCCTACAGGTTAAGGTCTTAACTCTTACTCTGGACTACTGGTTAAGGTCTTTACTCTTACTCAGGCCTAATAGCTAAGGTCTTAGACTCGTACTCTGGCCTAATGGTTAAGGTCTTAACTCTTACTCTGGCATACTGGTTAAGGTCTTAACTCTTACTCTGTCCTACTGGTTAAGGTCTTAACTCTTACTCTGGCCTAAAAGCTGAGGTCTTAGACTCGTACTCTGGCCTAATGGTTAAGATTTTAACTCTTACTCTGGCCTAAAGGTTAAGGTCTTAACTCTTACTCTGGCCTAATAGCTAAGGTCTTAGACTCGTACTCTGGCCTACAGGTTAAGGTCTTAACTCTTACTCTGGACTACTGGTTAAGGTCTTAACTCTTACTCAGGCCTAATAGCTAAGGTCTTAGACTCGTACTCTGGCCTAATGGTTAAGGTCTTAACTCTTACTCTGGCATACTGGTTAAGGTCTTAACTCTTACTCTGGCCTACTGGTTAAGGTCTTAACTCTTACTCTGGCCTAAAAGCTGAGGTCTTAGACTCGTACTCTGGCCTAATGGTTAAGATTTTAACTCTTACTCTGGCCTAAAGGTTAAGGTCTTAACTCTTACTCTGGCCTAATAGCTAAGGTCTTAGACTCGTACTCTGGCCTTATGGTTAAGGTCTTAACTCTTACTCTGGCCTACTGGTTAAGGTCTTAACTCTTACTCTGGCCTAATGGTTAAGTTCTTAACTCTTACTCTGGCCTAATAGCTAAGGTCTTAGTCTCATACTCTGGCCTAATTTGTTAAGGTCTTAACTCTTACTCTGGCCTACTGGTTAAGGTCTTAACTCTCACTCTGGCCTAATAGCTAAGAACTCAGACTCGTACTCTGGCCTAATAGCTAAGGTCTTAGACTCGTACTCTGGCCTACAGGATAAGGTCTTAACTCTTACTCTGGACTACTGTTTAAGGTCTTAACTCTTACTCTGGCCTAATAGCTAAGGTCTTAGACTCGTACTCTGGCCTAATGGTTAAGGTCTTAACTCTTACTCTGGCATACTGGTTAAGGTCTTAACTCTTACTCTGGCCTACTGGTTAAGGTCTTAACTCATACTCTGGCCTAAAAGCTGAGGTCTTAGACTCGTACTCTGGCCTAATGGTTAAGGTCTTAACTCTTACACTGGCCTACTGGTTAAGGTCTTAACTCTTACTCTGGCCTAATAGCTAAGGTCTTAGACTCGTACTCTGGCCTAATGGTTAAGGTCGTAACTCTTACTCTGGCCTACTGGTTAAGGTCTTAACTCTTACTCTGGCCTAATGGTTAAGTTCTTAACTCTTACTCTGGCCTAATAGCTAAGGGCTTAACTCTTACTCTGGCCTAATAGCTAAGGTCTTAGACTCGTACTCTGGCCTAATGGTTAAGGTCTTAATTCTAACTCTGGCCTAATAGCTAAGGTCTTAACTCTTACTCTGGCCTAATGGTTAAGGTCTTAACTCTCACTCTGGCCTACTGGTTAAGGTCTTAACTCTTACTCTGGCCTAATAGCAAAGGTCTTAGACTCGTACACTGGCCTAATGGTTAAGGTCTAAACTCTTACTCTGGCCTACTGGTTAAGGTCTTAACTCTTACTCTGGCCTAATAGCTAAGGTCTTAGACTTGTACTCTGGCCTAATGGTTAAGGTCTTAACTCTTACTCTGGCCTACTGGTTAAGGTCTTAACTCTTACTATGGCCTAATAGCTAAGGTCTTAGACTCGTACTATGGCCTACAGGTTAAGGTCTTAACTCTTACTCTGGCCTACTGGTTAAGGTCTTAACTCTTACTCTGGTCTCATAGCTAAGGTCTTAACTCTTACTCTGGCCTAATAGCTAAGGTCTTAGACTCGTACTATGGCCTACAGGTTAAGGTCTTAACTCTTACTCTGGCCTACTGGTTAAGGTCTTAACTCTTGCTCTGGCCTCATAGCTAAGGTCTTAACTCTTACTCTGGCCTAATAGCGATGGTCTTAGACTTGTACTCTGGCCTAATAGCTAAGGTCTTAACTCTTACTCTGGCCTAATAGCTAAGGTCTTAGACTCGTACTCTGGCCTAATTTGTTAAGGTCTTAACTCTTACTCTGGCCTACTGGTTAAGGTCTTAACTCTTACTCTGGCCTAATAGCTAAGAACTCAGACTCGTACTCTGGCCTAATGGTTAAGGTCTTAACTCTTACTCTGGCCTAATGGTTAAGGTCTCAACTCTTACTCTGGCCTAATAGCTAAGGTCTTAGACTCGTACTCTGGCCTAATGGTTAAGGTCTTAATTCTAACTCTGGCCTAATAGCTAAGGTCTTAACTCTTACTCTGGCCTAATGGTTAAGGTCTTAACTCTCACTCTGGCCTACTGGTTAAGGTCTTAACTCTTACTCTGGCCTAATAGCTAAGGTCTTAGACTCGTACACTGGCCTAATGGTTAAGGTCTTAACTCTTACTCTGGCCTACTGGTTAAGGTCTTAACTCTTACTCTGGCCTACTAGTTAAGGTCTTAACTCTTACTCTGGCCTAATAGCTAAGGTCTTAGACTTGTACTCTGGCCTAATGGTTAAGGTCTTAACTCTTACTCTGGCCTACTGGTTAAGGTCTTAACTCTTACTCTGGCCTAATAGCTAAGGTCTTAGACTCGTACTATGGCCTACATATTAAGGTCTTAACTCTTACTCTGGCCTACTGGTTAAGGTCTTAACTCTTACTCTGGCCTCATAGCTAAGGTCTTAACTCTTACTCTGGCCTAATAGCTAAGGTCTTAGACTCGTACTATGGCCTACAGGTTAAGGTCTTAACTCTTACTCTGGCCTACTGGTTAAGGTCTTAACTCTTGCTCTGGCCTAATAGCTAAGGTCTTAACTCTTACTCTGGCCTAATAGCGATGGTCTTAGACTTGTACTCTGGCCTAATAGCTAAGGTCTTAACTCTTACTCTGTCCTAATGGTTACGGTCTTAACTCTTACTCTGGCCTACTGGTTAAGGTCTTAACTCTTACTCTGGCCTAATAGCTAAGGTCTTAGACTCGTACACTGGCCTAATGGTTAAGGTCTTAACTCTTACTCTGGCCTAATAGCTAAGGTCTTAACTCTTACTCTGGCCTAATAGCTAAGAACTCAGACTTGTACTCTGGCCTAATGGTTAAGGTCTTAACTCTTACCCTGGCCTAATGGTTAAGGTCTTAACTCTTACTCTGGCCTAATAGCTAAGGTCTTAGACTCGTACTCTGGCCTACAGGATAAGGTCTTAACTCTTACTCTGGACTACTGGTTAAGGTCTTAACTCTTACTCTGGCCTAATAGCTAAGGTCTTAGACTCGTACTCTGGCCTAATGGTTAAGGTCTTAACTCTTACTCTGGCATACTGGTTAAGGTCTTAACTCTTACTCTGGCCTACTGGTTAAGGTCTTAGACTCGTACTCTGGCCTAATGGTTAAGGTCTTAACTCTTACTCTGGCCCAATAGCTAACGTCTCAGACTCGTACTCTGGCCTAATGGTTAAGGACTTAACTCTTACTCTGGCCAAATATCTAAGGTCTTAACCCTTACTCCAGCCTAATAGCTAAGGTCTTAGACTAATACTCTGGCCTAATGGTTAAGGTCTTAACTCTTACTCTGCCCTACTGGTTAAGATCTTAACTCTTACTCTGGCCTAATAGCTAAGGTCTTAACTCTTACTCTGGCCTAATAGCTAAGGTCTTAGACTCGTACTCTGGCCTAATTTGTTAAGGTCTTAACTCTTACTCTGGCCTACTGGTTAAGGTCTTAACTCTTACTCTGGCCTAATAGCTAAGAACTGAGACTCGTACTCTGGCCTAATGGTTAAGGTCTTAACTCTTACTCTGGCCTAATGGTTAAGGTCTTAACTCTTACTCTGGCCTAATAGCTAAGGTCTTAGACTCGTACTCTGGCCTACAGGTTAAGGTCTTAACTCTTACTCTGGACTACTGGTTAAGGTCTTTACTCTTACTCAGGCCTAATAGCTAAGGTCTTAGACTCGTACTCTGGCCTAATGGTTAAGGTCTTAACTCTTACTCTGGCATACTGGTTAAGGTCTTAACTCTTACTCTGTCCTACTGGTTAAGGTCTTAACTCTTACTCTGGCCTAAAAGCTGAGGTCTTAGACTCGTACTCTGGCCTAATGGTTAAGATTTTAACTCTTACTCTGGCCTAAAGGTTAAGGTCTTAACTCTTACTCTGGCCTAATAGCTAAGGTCTTAGACTCGTACTCTGGCCTACAGGTTAAGGTCTTAACTCTTACTCTGGACTACTGGTTAAGGTCTTAACTCTTACTCAGGCCTAATAGCTAAGGTCTTAGACTCGTACTCTGGCCTAATGGTTAAGGTCTTAACTCTTACTCTGGCATACTGGTTAAGGTCTTAACTCTTACTCTGGCCTACTGGTTAAGGTCTTAACTCTTACTCTGGCCTAAAAGCTGAGGTCTTAGACTCGTACTCTGGCCTAATGGTTAAGATTTTAACTCTTACTCTGGCCTAAAGGTTAAGGTCTTAACTCTTACTCTGGCCTAATAGCTAAGGTCTTAGACTCGTACTCTGGCCTTATGGTTAAGGTCTTAACTCTTACTCTGGCCTACTGGTTAAGGTCTTAACTCTTACTCTGGCCTAATGGTTAAGTTCTTAACTCTTACTCTGGCCTAATAGCTAAGGTCTTAGTCTCATACTCTGGCCTAATTTGTTAAGGTCTTAACTCTTACTCTGGCCTACTGGTTAAGGTCTTAACTCTCACTCTGGCCTAATAGCTAAGAACTCAGACTCGTACTCTGGCCTAATAGCTAAGGTCTTAGACTCGTACTCTGGCCTACAGGATAAGGTCTTAACTCTTACTCTGGACTACTGTTTAAGGTCTTAACTCTTACTCTGGCCTAATAGCTAAGGTCTTAGACTCGTACTCTGGCCTAATGGTTAAGGTCTTAACTCTTACTCTGGCATACTGGTTAAGGTCTTAACTCTTACTCTGGCCTACTGGTTAAGGTCTTAACTCATACTCTGGCCTAAAAGCTGAGGTCTTAGACTCGTACTCTGGCCTAATGGTTAAGGTCTTAACTCTTACACTGGCCTACTGGTTAAGGTCTTAACTCTTACTCTGGCCTAATAGCTAAGGTCTTAGACTCGTACTCTGGCCTAATGGTTAAGGTCGTAACTCTTACTCTGGCCTACTGGTTAAGGTCTTAACTCTTACTCTGGCCTAATGGTTAAGTTCTTAACTCTTACTCTGGCCTAATAGCTAAGGGCTTAACTCTTACTCTGGCCTAATAGCTAAGGTCTTAGACTCGTACTCTGGCCTAATGGTTAAGGTCTTAATTCTAACTCTGGCCTAATAGCTAAGGTCTTAACTCTTACTCTGGCCTAATGGTTAAGGTCTTAACTCTCACTCTGGCCTACTGGTTAAGGTCTTAACTCTTACTCTGGCCTAATAGCAAAGGTCTTAGACTCGTACACTGGCCTAATGGTTAAGGTCTAAACTCTTACTCTGGCCTACTGGTTAAGGTCTTAACTCTTACTCTGGCCTAATAGCTAAGGTCTTAGACTTGTACTCTGGCCTAATGGTTAAGGTCTTAACTCTTACTCTGGCCTACTGGTTAAGGTCTTAACTCTTACTATGGCCTAATAGCTAAGGTCTTAGACTCGTACTATGGCCTACAGGTTAAGGTCTTAACTCTTACTCTGGCCTACTGGTTAAGGTCTTAACTCTTACTCTGGCCTAATAGCTAAGGTCTTAGACTCGTACTATGGCCTACAGGTTAAGGTCTTAACTCTTACTCTGGCCTACTGGTTAAGGTCTTAACTCTTGCTCTGGCCTCATAGCTAAGGTCTTAACTCTTACTCTGGCCTAATAGCGATGGTCTTAGATTTGTACTCTGGCCTAATAGCTAAGGTCTTAACTCTTACTCTGGCCTAATAGCTAAGGTCTTAGACTCGTACTCTGGCCTAATTTGTTAAGGTCTTAACTCTTACTCTGGCCTACTGGTTAAGGTCTTAACTCTTACTCTGGCCTAATAGCTAAGAACTCAGACTCGTACTCTGGCCTAATGGTTAAGGTCTTAACTCTTACTCTGGCCTAATGGTTAAGGTCTCAACTCTTACTCTGGCCTAATAGCTAAGGTCTTAGACTCGTACTCTGGCCTAATGGTTAAGGTCTTAATTCTAACTCTGGCCTAATAGCTAAGGTCTTAACTCTTACTCTGGCCTAATGGTTAAGGTCTTAACTCTCACTCTGGCCTACTGGTTAAGGTCTTAACTCTTACTCTGGCCTAATAGCTAAGGTCTTAGACTCGTACACTGGCCTAATGGTTAAGGTCTTAACTCTTACTCTGGCCTACTGGTTAAGGTCTTAACTCTTACTCTGGCCTACTAGTTAAGGTCTTAACTCTTACTCTGTCCTAATAGCTAAGGTCTTAGACTTGTACTCTGGCCTAATGGTTAAGGTCTTAACTCTTACTCTGGCCTACTGGTTAAGGTCTTAACTCTTACTCTGGCCTAATAGCTAAGGTCTTAGACTCGTACTATGGCCTACATATTAAGGTCTTAACTCTTACTCTGGCCTACTGGTTAAGGTCTTAACTCTTACTCTGGCCTCATAGCTAAGGTCTTAACTCTTACTCTGGCCTAATAGCTAAGGTCTTAGACTCGTACTATGGCCTACAGGTTAAGGTCTTAACTCTTACTCTGGCCTACTGGTTAAGGTCTTAACTCTTGCTCTGGCCTAATAGCTAAGATCTTAACTCTTACTCTGGCCTAATAGCGATGGTCTTAGACTTGTACTCTGGCCTAATAGCTAAGGTCTTAACTCTTACTCTGTCCTAATGGTTACGGTCTTAACTCTTACTCTGGCCTACTGGTTAAGGTCTTAACTCTTACTCTGGCCTAATAGCTAAGGTCTTAGACTCGTACACTGGCCTAATGGTTAAGGTCTTAACTCTTACTCTGGCCTACTGGTTAAGGTATTTACTCTTACTCTGGCCTAATAGCTAAGGTCTTAGACTTGTACTCTGGTCTAATGGTTCAGGTCTTAACTCTTACTCTGGCCTACTGGTTAAGGTCTTAACTCTTACTCTGGCCTAATAGCTAAGATCTTAGACTCTTACTATGGCCTACAGGTTAAAGTCTTAACTCTTACTCTGGCCTACTGGTTAGAGTCTTAACTCTTACTCTGGCCTCATAGCTAAGGTCTTAACTCTTACTCTGGCCTAATAGCTAAGGTCTTAGACTCGTACTATGGCCTACAGGTTTAGGTCTTAACTCTTACTCTGGCCTTGTGGTTAATGTCTTAACTCTTACTCTGGCCTAATAGCTAAGGTCTTAACTCTTACTCTGGCAAAATAGCTAAGGTCTTAGACTCGTGCTATGGCCTACAGGTTAAGGTCTTAACTCTTACTCTGGCCTACTGGTTAAGGTCTTAACTCTTACTCTGGCCTCATATCTAAGGTCTTAACTCTTACTCTGGCCTAATAGCTAAGGTCTTAGACTCATACTCTGGCCTAATGGTTAATGTCTTAACTCTTACTCTGGCCTAATAGCTAAGGTCTTAACTCTTA
Source organism: Triturus cristatus (assembly GCF_964204655.1). NCBI lineage: Eukaryota > Metazoa > Chordata > Amphibia > Caudata > Salamandridae > Triturus > Triturus cristatus. Next base: position 894,746,915 of record NC_140591.1, on the reverse strand, counting down.
CTCTGGCCTAATAGCTAAGGTCTTAGACTCGTACTCTGGCCTAATGGTTAAGGTCTTAACTCTTACTCTGGCCCAATAGCTAACGTCTCAGACTCGTACTCTGGCCTAATGGTTAAGGACTTAACTCTTACTCTGGCCAAATATCTAAGGTCTTAACCCTTACTCCAGCCTAATAGCTAAGGTCTTAGACTAATACTCTGGCCTAATGGTTAAGGTC